>NC_141688.1:148579638-149779638 GCF_964263255.1 Lissotriton vulgaris | reverse complement strand
AGGAAGCTCCATCTTCTACAATCCGCTCGCGACCACTGATGATGTGTACGTAGATGAAAATGCCTCTATCAGCCCTGGGAGTTCCCAGAACCAACAGAAAGATCGACCTTGTGTCAGACCCCGCAGATTCAACTAGGCACACAGCCACGACCCTACGGCTACCCAGACGGCAAGGCAATTTCAAAAACAATAAAACAATAGCAAACTTCCTGGCTGAAGGCAAAAGTTCAAAATTTCAAAATATCACAATGGGCAGTTGCCTGCTTTATTTGTCCATATTACGAGGTCGTAGATAGTATCTTTGCTTTGCAGGAACTGTTTGATCAGAAAATAGTGTATCACTGGCAACTGTTGCAGTGTTCAAGTTCGCAGATGACAGAGTTTTTTCTGATGCAGGGGACAAATGTTCAGAGTTCAAAGGAGTCTTTTCAGGAGGAGGGTCAGAGTTTGGAGTGTCAGTGATCAATTTGGCATCGCTGAAAGGGATGAACTTTGGCGTGCGTTCAAATTCGGAGGCACCAATTCCCTTCTTCACCCAGTCGTCGTAAGGAAGTGGCAAAGGTACACGCTTAACATGAGAGGCGTGCACCCAATGCTTGCGACCAGCTACACGAACTGCTGTTCTCGTCACAAGCAGGACCTGGAAGGGGCCGATGTATCTGGGCTGAAGGTTCTTCGTCCTCGCGAAATTCCTGATTACCACTTGATCTCCTGGTTTCAGCTGATGCCCTGGACTCTCCGGAGGCTTTGGCAATGCATCAAAAACCTGTTGGTGAATAAAACTCAATTTAGCAGTCAAGTCGTAAAGGTAGTCTATCAACATAGGATATTCTAGAGAACAAAACTCCTTAGGCCTCGGCACACCCCAAATATTTGCCGGGCGGCCAAAAACGATTTCGTAGGGGCTAAGCCCCACTCTAGAATGTACAGTTGCTCTCGTTGATAACAAAGCCAAAGGAAGTGCGTCTGGCCAGGGTAAACCTGTGGATGCTTGTATTTTAGCTAGTTTTAGTTTGAGGGTGCCATTGTAACCCTCCACTAAACCAGCAGACTGGGGATGGTTCGCACTGTGGAACTTCTGTTTCAGACCTAGGCCGGCACACACACTCTGCATAACTTTCCCTATAAACTCACTTCCGTTATCTGACCATACAATCCGTGGCATACCGAATCTAGGGAAATATTCTTTGAGAAGAATTTTGGCAGTTGATAGGGCAGTATTGTCCTTTAGTGGGTATGCTTCAATCCACCTGGAGAAAGCACAAACTACCACCAGGACGTATTTCAAATTATTACAGCGATCCATGTGAATGAAGTCTAACTGAATTACTTCAAAGGGGCAGGAAGGAGGAGCGAAGTGACCAGCAGGAGTTGGAGTTCCCTTGCCAGGATTATGCATCAGGCACACCATACAATTTCTCACCACTCTCTCTGCACACTTACTGATTCCATCATTCTTCCAGACTGGAGCCAACATCTTACAGATTCCTTTAGAACTTATATGCGCTACTCCATGCGCCATCGTCACCACTGCAAGCACATACGCATCAGGCAACATCCAACGCTGCTGTTCTGTCAAATCAATCCAACACCCATTCGAATCCAATTTGCCCGTACTTTCTCTCCATACACGCTTTTCCTCCTCCGTTGCCTCTTTCTGAATCTCTTTCACACTTTCCATTGTATCCTCACACATTCCAGATTCAGCAATCCATCTTGCAGACGTAGCAACATACATTCTGCTCATCATGTCTCTAGCTGTTTGTTTAGCGGTTTCATCAGCAAAAGCATTCCCACGACCAACATCATCCGTGATTGCTTTATGAGCACTGCACTTTACAATCGCAACTTCAGTCGGCAAGGTTAAAGATTCCAACAAGTCGTTAACTAGCTGACCATGTTGAATCTTAGTCCCATGGGACGTAATGAAACCTCTTTCTCTCCACAAACGGCCAAAACTATGGGCCACGCCGAACGCGTACTGACTATCTGTAAAAACATTCACTCTCTTTCCCTTAGCTAAAATACACGCTCTTGTTAGAGCTATTAATTCTGCAGCTTGGGCAGAATTCTGACTCACTCTTGCAGTCTCCACAATCGTCTTCAAAGTCGTTACTGCGTAAGCAGCAGTCACATCACCATTCTCCAGTTTAAAACATGACCCGTCCACATACAGCGTGCCATCTGGATCTGATAATGGAGTGTCCTTTAAGTCAATACGTCCTTTTGTCTCTTCCTCCGTTCTAAAACAGCAATCATGTGGCTCGGAATCACTCGACTCTTGATTAGCCGGCAACAGTGTTGGTGGATTCAATACATTACTTCTTTTGATCTGAATATGACTCGCTAATAATGTCAGCTCGTAACCAGATAGTCTCGCACTGGTAAGGTGTTGTGTCTTAGTTCGGTTCATGAGTGTATCCACTGCATGAGGAACCATGACCACTAGCATGTTGTTCATCACCAAACCAGCAGATTGTCGAATGGAAGCCGCAGCTGCCGCTGTAGCTCTCAAACAACTAGGTAACGCTCTAGCTACCGGATCTAATGTTGATGAAAAATACGCACAAGGGCGTTGTTTATCACCAAATGTCTGTGTCAGAACACTCAACGCGCAACCTTCTCTCTCGTGAACGTAGAGCGTGAATGGCTTACTGTAATCAGGTGTACCTAATACAGGAGCTGAACACAGTGCATTTCGTAACTCAGAAAAACTCTCCTGACATTCATCAGACCATGGCACCGGACTCGGAACATTTTTCCCAGTCAAAGCTACCAATGGTTTTGCTAAAAGAGAAAAATTTGGGATCCACTGTCTACAGTAAGAGGTAATACCTAGAAAGGCACGTACTTCTCTCTGCGTGCGAGGAACACTCATCTGCATAATTGCTTTTATTCTCTCTGGGGTCAACTTTCTTCCCTCCTTTGACAAGAGATGACCTAGGTAGGTCACTTCTTGGCAGCAGTATTGCATTTTCAAAGGTGATACCTTGTGATTCAAATTAGACAAATGATGCAATAACGAAATTGTAGCTGCTTTGCAAGTTTCCTTGTCATCGGCAGCCACTAGAAGATCGTCTACATACTGTACTAGAGCAGAACTTGGAGGAAGGACAAAGGTATCTAACTGGCTTTTTAATGCTTGACTGTAAATAGATGGGCTCTCACAATAGCCTTGTGGAGCGCGTTTAAATCTGAAACTTCGACCTCCTAGACAGAAGCCAAAAATATCTCTGCTTTCCTCGGCTATCGGAATGCTGAAAAAGGCATTCTTCAAGTCAATGACTGAAAACCAAGTAGCTGTAGCAGGAATCAATGTTAACAAGGCAGTAATGTCTGGAACTACAGGAAACTGCGGAACTACAATCTTATTAACTTCTCTGAGGTCGATGACAAACCTATACACTGGAGGCTTTGTAGGATCAGTTCGTTTCAAGATCGGTAATACAGGACTGTTACAGACATTTCCTCTAGTTTCTTCAACCACACCTTTCTTAATCAAATCTTGAACAATCAATAAAAGTGCACGCTCACCTTCACTAGATATTTTGTATTGAGGAATTCTTGGAAATTTTACATTTGCTTTCAAAGTTACTACATATGGTGGTATTTCTAAGAGGCCTACATCATTAGGACCAGTCGCCCAAAGAGAATCAGGGAGAGAACGCAGCTCTGGCGGGAGTGCATCCATTGACAAATACATCGGAGAGGTGATTCTTTTACCCAATGTAAGCTGTACTCCTTCGGGAGAACAGTATAATGTCGCATATAGTCGTTTTAACAAATCTAAACCAAGCAGATTTTCATTACAACCTGTCGTCAAAATCAGGGGTGCTTTCAAGTGACACGGTCCAACAGAAATAGACAAAGGACCAGATATCGGGTTGTAAACAGGGGCGCCTGAAAAACCTACAGAAACAT
Source organism: Lissotriton vulgaris (assembly GCF_964263255.1). NCBI lineage: Eukaryota > Metazoa > Chordata > Amphibia > Caudata > Salamandridae > Lissotriton > Lissotriton vulgaris. The sequence continues at coordinate 149,775,717 of NC_141688.1, read as the reverse complement.
TTGTTGAGCCGGACAAAGGTGCGCCAGGGAGTTTCGCATGAATGATAGAACTTTTTGCTGCACCAGTATCCAACAGAAACGGTTCGACTACACCTGATGTTGCTACTGCGACATAAGGCCCACTCTGATCCACTGGAACTGATACTACTCCCTCTCTCTGTCCATGGCTGTCCTAGTACACATTTTGCTGAAATCCCTCATCCACTTCACAATAGTCTTCAACAAGATATTGTTGAGATCTATTTTGCTGAGTCGACTGGCCATTTCGTTGATCAAAGTGATTGGAAGGTCGATCATTCGTTTGTGGAGGCATAGCACCTCGCCCTCGACCTCTAGAATTCTGCACAAAACCACCACGACCTCTCTGAGCTGCTGCTGCATTATTTTGCGCTAAGATCGGACATTCATTCTTGTAGTGACCCTCTTTCTTACAGTACGCACACTGGTTCCACTGATATTGAGGTCTCGGTGAACTATAATCTGTCCTTTGATACGAGCCCTGTTGCGTATTAGTCTGATTCGTGCGAGGCGGATATGCCTGTTGCAAAAGAACTTTAGTTTTTAAATCTTTCGTTTTCTTGTCTGATTTCTCTTTTTCCTCTTTATCCCTGTTTTCATAATACTGTGCAGTTGCAAGTATTTGCGCAGTTGTAGAAACAGCCCACGCACTCTCTGAATCCTTTAATTTATTGCATAACTCAGGTAACAAATTATGCACAAATTTATCGACAAACAGTCTCTGTCCTCCTTCTGTGCTCATATCCTGACCACTGTGATCTACAAAAGTCTCTTCGAACCTGGTGAAAAAGTCGGAGACACTTTCGTCTTTCTTCTGCCTGCATGCTGATAACTTGTCCCAATTAACACGCAATGCGGGCATCAGAGTCTTCATTAAGTCGATTATTCTACCTGGAAGATTAGCAATTAGGGGTTCGGGTTTTGCACCACCTGTTTGCTGACCATCCGCTGTAGTGATGGCTGCCCAATCACCACCTAAGGCAACTTGATGATCCTCTCTACGAATTTTAGCCCAAATTGGTTGCGGAACTACATTGCCAAATAACATATCGATGTCCGCTAAATTCATTATACAAGCCTCCACTGTCTGTGTTAATTCCTTATAGTAGCCAGCAGGATTCTTACGCGGATCTGGCAAGGCCTGCTTCACTGCTAGCACTTCGGCTCGCTTCCACGGAATGTGTATCCACACCCTTTGGAATTGCGCCGGAGCGGCTGCAATACCATGGGCCGCATTAGCTTGCACAGCTTCGCGCCAAATTGGAGGAACCTCCCTCATTGGATATTGGCGACTTAGCTTCGTTTTACTTTTCTCTAAATCTCTTGGTGAACGAAGTGATGGGTCATTTCTATAACTTAAAATCAGTTCCATCGCTTCCTCTATATTTTCACCTACTATCATTCCTGCAGCAAACTCTTTCTGAACCTTAATTAAGTCTTCTAGATTTGATTCAACATCATCTTCTTCTATTTCCTCACGTAACAGCGAGCACATCTCGTCAAAGACATACCGTTGCGTTGGTTCTTTCCACTGCATAAATGTATCTAGCACATCTCTCGTACTATATCTCCTACTCTTCGAAATCCATCTGAGAGCCGTAGAATCTAAAATTCCCCGTTCCTCAGTACTCGGAAGCTGACTACGTCTCTGAACAGAGTCAGAAGTAGGAGTCTTGATTAAAGTTTTATATAAAGGAGACAGAATGTTAGAAACAGAATCAGTGATTCTTCGACGAACAGAAAGTGGAGTCAACACACTCGCAGACGCAGAGAACACAGTAGAGGTAGGAACAGATAGCGGGACAGTAGAAGTATCGAAAAAGATAGTTTGTGGAACAGTAGGTGTAAGCGAGACAGATACAGGTATAGAAGTCGGCAACCCAGGAAGAGGAGGAGCCGTAGGAACATTCACATTGACCACAGGAGGTACAGGAACTTGATTCTGAGGGGCAGGAACACCAAGTTGTCCAGCAACCGGCAATAGAACATTCGGTACAAGTGGAGCCGTAGCACCTTGTGCATACGGTGGAGGTGACCGTAACAGATAAGACAGCAGAGGATCGTTTTCAGAATCCTCTAGTATCTTAGCTGTTTTCGATGGCAAAGCAGGGTAGCACTTGTCAATCGCTAAATTATGCTCTCTAATGGCCACCTCTATGGCCTTCTCTGACTCGTTAACTTGCAGCTGCTTAGCCGCTTGTTCTAGAGTCAACTCTTCTTGCTCTTTCTGTTCTTTCTTTAACCTTTTCATTTCTCTCTGTTTAGATTCTTTTCGCCAGTAACGGAAAGAATCAAACATTGCCGGCCGGGCTTTCTTCCTAAACAATTTCGCTTCTAAATTGTCAAGGATTTCGGGTTCAAAACTACCATGCAGTGGCCAACTAAGGACACCATCTTTCTCAGTGTATCGGACCCACACCTCATTATAAGATATAGGACCCACACCATGTTTACAATACAAGTCATATAGGGGAGTCCCAATCGGAGGAACCAGACATGAGTCCTCTAATCGTGAGTCACGGTTGCAACCAAAACAAGACAACATACAATTCCTCCGACTTACCATTTTTCAGACCGGAACACAGAACAAACAAAACAAGAAACAGATATGTGCACCTGAACCAAGAACTTAGGCCTACCAAAACGAACTGATGTATCGATACCCAAACTAAACCAAATAGATTATCGTAACCAGAACAACCAGTGATAATCTTACGAAACCAAACCAAACCAAGAATCGAAAACAATTTAACAACCCTTACGAAGTGAGTAACTAGCTAGCTATCACTAAATACTTAACTGAGGCACTGAAGACGTCACCAAAGAGAAACCCGTCACGTTTCGCTGTACTAAGAACTGCACCTCGGGTCCAAGACAGGGCGACGGTCAAGGCAACGGCCCACTGCAGCCGTCCTGAACGGAAACCCTCGTGGAAGAGAACTTCGGGCCACTTTTGCGATATGCCGGGATCGATGAAGTGGGGCGCCTCCCTCAGGAATCTTCTCACGAAGCTTCTCGAACTCTTCAGGCTTTTGGACCGGTACCGAATGACGTCGCCCTACGTTGGGCGCCAATTGGAGTTCTGGACTTTTTGGTTCCGTCCAGAGGTGTCAGGGAACAACACCCAAAGACCCCGGAGTTCCACCTGCCTTGGTGCGCAAATGAACAGAAACACGGGCTTCTCGATGGTGGCGTCAAGGACCAAAGGTTTATTACTGCAGGGACACAGAAGTCACAGAAACCACACATGGGCAGATTCTAGGAGCCTGTTCAAATTGTACAAAGAGGGTTGCTCCTTATATACTAAATTTTGGCCTTCAGGCGAATTCTTCACATGTTGGTACATTCCCAAAACCTTTGTGCCCTAAACAATAAATATTTGGCGTTACACAGGAACCGTCGATAAAATCTGATACCAAACATCTATGAAGAGGGGTTCCCACTAGTTCATCACAATCCCTTGTCAATATTGCATTCAAGAGCCGGACCGCCTCATCGTAAATTTCGTTACCTCCCCCTAATAAAGATTCAGAAAGAAAGGAACGGAGCCAGGTGTGGAAGATAGAAAAGCGGGATAAGAGATGTTTGTAGGTTGTAAATGGGCAAGGCTACCGGCTTCGGCCGCCTAATCATGATCAGGACAATGGACACGAAGACCAGTTTGGTGGGGCTGGCCTCGGGCAGAGGAGGCAGCCTTTGTCGAGTCATGCAGCTACAGCGTGATCTGGTTTAAGGTGCACGTGTCATGAAAGAGGTGAACCTCCGGCTAAGGCTACGTGTCCTTAATCGAAATGAAGTGATCAGAGGTTATTGCGTATGTGAGGGCAAGAAACACAAAATGGCTGCCATGATCTAAGATGGATGCCGTGGGTAGATCAGAAATGTGTTCATAACAGGAGCGCTCTTGCTCGTAGCGTAGCGAAAACACCAGGATATGCTAAATTGATCATTTGCGGTTCGCTGATACCAATATTATGTATTTCCGACAATATTGAAAACACGGGTTCAAATCGTCACGGAACCTCAAACTTGTATTTGTACTAGACCCACAGTGACTGGTGTACATCACTAGTGAGTGCAGACCACTATGCCACCGCATACTACGGTTGAGGTTTTTGTTGGTTCTATTTTTGAGTAACTCTTAAAAGCATCATGTCTGTGAAGGGAAAGGCGCCCAGTGTGGAAGCAGAATTGGAGTTTGTCATTGAGGATTTGTATTCATACACAGTTGAGGAGCTTAAGCAATTCTGCCACAAGTTTGAGTGCCCCATAAAGAGAAACTTCAGGAAGGAAGCGTTGCAGAGACTCTTGAAGGCCTGGTGGGAGGCCCAAGAAGGAAATGATGCAAGTGGAAGGGAGGGGTTTCAACCCCACGAATTGACATGGGGCAATCCAGGCTCAAGGCCTGGCAGCAACCATTCCAGCAGGGGCCTGACCCCAGAAGAGTTAGAAGAGAATCAAAGAGTTAGAGACTATGACTTGGAAGTCATGAGGATAAAGATGAAGCAATTGGAAATGGAGAAAGAGAGAGAAAGGGTGGCGGAGGAGAGCAAGAATGCCCGTGCCATGGAGGAAAAGAAATTGCTTTTGGCTCATGAGTTGAGCATGAGGGAACTGGATATCAAGGCCAAACAAGTGGATTCCAGTTCAAATGGTGGCAGCGCACAGCCAGTGCTAGGGGGTAACGTATATATTCCAAAGGATTTGGTGCAGACTTATAATAGGAGTGAGGATATCTTTGCCTGATTTACTTCTTATGAAATTGCATTTAAAAATGAATGGAGTGCCTGAACAGCATTGGGGGGCGGGCCTGTGGAAACATTTTGAGGGTTCTAGGAGGAGTGCTCTAGAGCCCTTAGAGTTAGCAGGTACCATAACCTACCCTAATATGAAGGAGGCCCTATGTCTCAGGTATGGACTTACTCCAGAGCAGTACAGGCTGCAGTTTAGAAACTCTAAGAAGAGGAAGTCTGAGACTTGGATGGAGTGTGTGAATTTGTACTCGCTTGCACTGGAAGGTTGGATGAAGGGCAGCAAAGTAACTGATTATAATGGTTTGTTGTATTTAATTAGTTGGGAGCACTTGAGTAGTCTTTGTGTTTCAGAGCTGCACCAGCATCTTTTAGACAGCAAGCTGACAGACCCCATTGAGCTTGCTAAGGAGGCGGACCACTGGACCAGTACTAGGGTCCACAGAGGAATTATGGGTACCACAACCAAAGGTCCCCAGCAGAAGAGTAGGGGGGACAAGGGTAACCAAAAGGAGTTCTCTCAGGGGCCCCAAAATAGTTCCCAGGGAAAGGAATCCCAACCCCCTAAACCCATGCAGCCATGGCTCCCTAGGGTCAGAAGGTATAACAGAGGTCCCCTACCTGCTATCACTGCAATGAGGTGCGACATGTTATCAATAGGTGCCCTAAGAAACAGCCAGCACCCACTGGTGCTCCAGCCCCAGGGTTAGCAAGTGTAGCTTTGGGAGGGGAATTAATTTCCAGTGGGGAGGAGGGATTAGCAGTCATGACCCTTGTCTCCCTAGGGGACCAAGAGATGGTCCAGGATACCTCTCTGCCCCTTAACACTAAGAAATATGGGCAGAAGGTGACCATCAATGGGAGGGAGGTAGAGGTTCTGAGAGACACAGGAGCCAGCGTGACATCTGTGAGGTGTCAGTGGATGTCTGAAGAGCAGGTCATTCCCAATGTCTTCCGCCCAGTATTTGCAGCTGACAGCTCAGTGCGCCTCTGTAAAGTGGCATGTGTTCCCTTTGAGTGAGGGGGTCTCTAGTCTCTTGGAGGTCATTGTAAGTCAAGCCTTGCATGTAGACTGTCTGCTAGGTAATGACCTGGAGAGTTCTCCATGGAAGGAGGTGGAGCAGCAGGCTCATCTGGAGATGTTGAGTCTGCCTGCGTGGATCTGCATGACCACGCGGGCTATGGCAGCCAGTAGGGGTGATTCAGCAGAACTGGAGCCTGAAATAGTGGCCCAGGAACCTGCCAGGAGTGGAAAAGGCAGTGGGCGCGGGAAGCCCACCCCAGCTGTTCCCATGGCCCAGGAAGGAGCAGAACCTGAGGGGGATGCCCTGGAGCCTACCAGGGAAAAGGTGGCCGAACTGGGGAACCTACCTGAGCTGACCCATTGGCAGCAAGAAGGTGGCCCCTCCAAGGAGGAATTCTGCAAGGCGCAGAAGGAGTGCCCTTCCCTCATTGGTGTGCGGCAACAGGCTGCAGACCAGGCAGCAGGTGGAGAGTCCAAGGATCATCTCATTTACTGGGAAGATGAGTTGTTGTATAGGGAGCCTAAGTTCTCTGAGCCCGGTGCAGCCTGTGTGCTGGTGGTACCCGGGCGCTTCCGGAACTTCCTTATGGGCCTGGCTCATGACGTGTCTCTTCCAGGACATCTGGGGCAAGACAAGACCTTCCAAAGGCTTGTCACCCACTTCTTCTGGCCCCAGATGAAGAAGCACGTCGGGACATTCTGCTGATCTTGCCAGACATGTAAGGCGGGTGCAGGAGCAGAGGGAAGTGCAAGGTACCCCTCCAAACCTTTCCTGTGGTGAGCACCCCTTTCGAGCGGGAGGGCATTGACATTGTGGGGCAACTGGACCCCAGGACAGCCTTAGGCAACAAGTCCATCCTGGTCTTGGTGGACCATGCCACCCGGTACCCGGAAGCTGTCCCTTTCAGGACAATCACAGCCCCCGTGGGGGACCGTTTATTGATGGGGATCTTTTACCCGTGTGGGGTTCCCCAGAGACGTGGTCTCTGACTGGGGTACCAACTTTATCTCTCGGTACATGAAGTCTCTGTGGGAGGATTGTGGAGTAACTTATAAGTTCACCACTCCTTACCGCCCTCAAGGAAATGGGTTGGTTGAAAGGGTCAACCTCACCCTGAAAGGTATGAATATGGGCCTAGCGGAGCTTATGAGACGAAAGTGGGACGTCTTTCTCCCATGCCTGTTGTTTGCCTACAGGGAGGTGCCTCAGAAGTCCTTAGGGTTCAGTCCCTTTCAAGTTCTGTATGGCCACCCTGTTAGAGGACCTCTCACACTGGTAAAGGAGGGGTGGGAGAAATCCTGTGGGAAAACCCCCCAGGATGTGTTCAGCTATGTGCTGGCCTTCCGCAACTAGACAAAACACTTCAGGAAGCTCGCTCAGGAGAACCTATAAGCTAGCCAGGAAGAAATGAAAAGATGGTACGACCAGAATACCACTCTGGTCGAATTTCAACCTGGGCAGAAAGTGTGGGTGATGGCGCCAGAGGAGCATTGTGCGCTCCAAGACAAGTGGACTGGGCCATATGAGGTGGTGGAGCAAAAGAGCGAAGTAACCTACCTGGTTAACTTAAAGACTCCCACGCAGCCCCTGAGAGTCTTGCATGTGATCCGCCTCAAACCCCACTTTGAGAGGTCTGAAGTGACAATACTTCTGGCTACAGATGTTGGAATGGAAGAGGAACGTGACTCTCTTCCTGACCTCCTGGCAGCCAAGGAGCAAGACGGGTCAGTGGATGCTGTGGTCCTCTCTCCCACCCTGACCCCAGAGCAGCAGAGGGACTGTCGCCTAGTGTTAGGTCAGTTTGCCTCCTTGTTCTCCCTGACCCCAGGTGTCACCAATTGGTGCATCCATGATGTGGACACTGGAGATAGTTTACCTGTGAAACAGACATTTTACAGGATAGCTGACGAGGTCAGGGCCAGCATCAAGGAAGAGGTTTCTAAGATGTTGGCGCTAGGGGTAATTGAGCCCTCCAGCAGCCCCTGGGCTGGTGCAGTGGTCTTAGTGCCAAAAGCTGCTACGCCCGGTGCCACTCCAGAACTCCGGTTTTGTGTGGACTACCATGGGCTCAATGCGGTCCCCAAGACTGACGCACACCCCATCCCCAGAGCTGATGATCTCGTGGAACGGTTGGGAGCTGCCCAGTACCTCAGTATGTTTGATTTCTGGGGACTGGCAGATAGCCTTAACTGAGGGGGCCAAAGAGAGGTCTGCGTTCTCCACACCAGAGGGGCACTTCCAGTTCCGAGTCATGCCCTTTGGGTTGAAGAACGCCCCTGCCACATTCCAGAGACTGGTCAACCAGCTACTGACTGGGCTGGGGGAATTCAGCGCTGCATACCTGGATGACATTGCTGTGTTCAGCTTCAAGTGGGAGGAACACTTGCAACACTTCTGTGAAGTGTTGAAGGCTCTGCAAAGGGCAGGCCTCACTATCAAGGGCAGCAAGTGCCAGATAGGGCAGGGATCTGTGGTGTATTTGGGACACCAGGTGGGGAGCGGCCAGGTGGCGTCCCTACAGGCAAATATTGATACCATTCTGACTTTGGAGCCCCCAAGACCCAGACGGAGCTGAGAGCCTTCTTAGGTCTCACCGGGTATAACCGACAATTTGTCAAGGGATATGGCACCATCGTTGCCCCCTTGACAGAGCTGACTTCAAGGAAGCAGCCCAAGAGAGTGAATTGGACCGAAGCCTGTCAATCTGCTTTTGATGCCCTGAAAACTGCCATGTATACAGCACCGGTGCTCAAATCACCTGATTTCTCCAGTGAGTTTGTAGTGCAGCCAGACGCTTCAGAGCATTGTGCGGGAGAAGTACTCTCACAGATCAACGACGAGGGCTGGGACCAACCTGTAGGAGGAGGCTACTACCCAGGGAATTGAGGTGGAGTGCAATTGAAAGGGAAGTTTTTGCTGTGGTCTGGGCTCTGAAGACGCTGAGGCCCTACTTGTTTGGAACTCACTACCGGGTACAGACAGACCACAGGCCCCTCAGATGGTTAATGCAGATGAGGGGTTAGAACCCAAAACTGTTAAGGTGGTCCATCTCCCTACAGGAAATGTACTTCACGGTGGCACCGCCCGGGTAAAGAACACGCCAACGCTGATGGTATGTCCAGATTCTTTTGCCTTAGTGAAGAGAACTCCCAAGAGGGTCGACAGTTCTCCCCACTTTCATCTGGAGGGGCAAGTGTAAGACCTGGCATCTTTGGCACGGTTTCCTCTGTCTTTTTGCCTCTGCCTCCTGTATTTTTGACGCTGTGCTGGATTTAGTTTTTGCTGGTTTAGATGCTTTGGGCACTTTGCCACTGCTGATCAGTGTCAAAGTGCAAGTGCTCCCTGTGTAAATTGTTATTGTAATTGGTTATCCATGATTGGCATATTTTTATCACCAAGAAGTCTCTAGTAAAGTGCACTGAGTGTGCCAGGGCTGGTGATACAAATGCTTCTAGTGGGCCTGCAGCACTGATTGTGCCACTTACATGAGTAGCCTTGAAATGGTGTCTCAGGCCTGCCATCGCAGTGCCTGCGTGCAGTCTGTGAACTGCCATGTCCTCCTGGTCAGTGTCCCCACTGACCAGGCCTAACCCTTCCCTTTCTGTACACATTGGTCACCCCTACGAAAGGCCCTAGGTTGCCCCTTGGGCAGGGTGCAGTGTATGTGAACGGTAGAGCATGTAGTAGTGCAGGTGACATGCTTTGGTAGTGAATTACAGCCATTTTAGTTTTTCACTATTGTAAGGCTATCTTGCCCATAGGCTAGCATGGGGAATGCTGGCTACAGTGCTTACCTGCTTATCTTCCTGTAGGAGCAAGATAGGACATAAAGGTTTGCTATCCCTGAACTCAGAATTTAATAACACATATTTTAGGAAAGGTGGTTGTTAAATCCTGTGTTTGAGAACAGTACTTTTAGAAAGTGGCTGTTCTCTTGTCTGACCTTTCTGTGTGCCTTGGCCTGTTTGTGAATTGACTGTCTGGTTTGTGAGTGACAGGGACTGGGTGGCTCCCAGAGGCTGAGTGGGCCATCCTTGGGCTGAATAGCTCCATCTGCATCTAAAGTGGTGGGAGGGGGTAGCACCTGGGCCTGAATAGGGCTGTGCCTGCCTTCCACAGTGCTGGCTCCACCTCCTGCTGGGTGGCTGACAACCCTGTCCCTCTCTCTGAAAGGAAAGGAGAGGCCAGGAAAACAAAGTGCTCAAGGAACACCCAGAAATGATTCAGACCGGGCTCAGAGCCCTCCTGCACAAAGGGAACAAAGACTTTTAGGGGTATAAGTACACAAGCCCAGACTACAGAAAATTAGATCATCCTGGAATCAAGAAGGCACCTCTGCCAAGGAGAAAGCTGGAAGACTGAAGAAGGAAGACTCTCCTGCTGTGTGCTTGTGGACTGACCTGCAGTTGCTTTGCTGCCAAGGAGAGGGAAAGGAATTTGCTATGCGCTGTGTCCCCTTGCTTCAAGGAATCTCCAAGATCCTGAGAAGAGCTGGCTCCCTGTTAAGAAGTCCCAGGAACAAAAGGACTTTTCCCCCAGCTTCCCTGAACTCTGCTGAGAGAGTTATGTCCTTCCTAGAGTGCTTTGGCCAGTTGTGGTGCCTCTGGAAGTTGTACCTGTGCTTGGGAAGCTGGAAATCAAGATACTAAAAACTGTCTGCAAAGTTTCAACCATCGCTCGCTTGCGGAGCGCATCCCCGTCAGTGCGAGGGAATTCCCGCCGCTGCGACGATCGTGATCGTCGCAGCGCCTGTTGTCACTGCAAGAACTGAAGCATTCTTCGCTTGCGGAACGCATCGCTCTGGTGCGGGAAAAGTGCCATTGCTGCAAATATCGTCGCAGAGCCTGTCGTCACTGGGTGAGATCGTCACACCGCTTGCTTGTGGACAGCATCACGTCGCTACGAGAGTCGTCGCAGAGCCATCGCATCGAGGGCCCGCAAGAGGTGAAGATCAACGCTGCGCTGTGCATTGTTGCCGCACCTGAGATCGTCACCATCCCGAAGATCATTGCATCGTACCTTTTGCGAATCCACGCAAGGTATCGCATCCCTCCCCATACTTACCGGAGTCATCGCAACACGCCAGCTGCATCCATCGGGTTGTCGCATCGCCTCCCCAGGTCTCGGGAGTGACGCACCACTTGCTTTTCAACGCTTTTCAACGCTGCAGCTTTCACTACAGTCTAAAGGTACTGTTGGCTAAAACGTGACGCAAATGTGGATTATTTTAACGCAACCTTAAGAACTTTTTTGAAACCATATTCTTGAACTGTGTATGTTGGATTTTTGTCATTTTGGTCTTCTGTAGTTTAGATAAAATACCTTTATTTTTCTACACTGTTGTGGAGTCAGTTTGTGGTGTTTTCACTAAGTTACTGTGAGTGTTGGTACAAATACTTTACACATTGCTTTTCATAGGCCTGACTGGTGGTGCCAAGTTACCGAGGGGGTGAGCAGGGGTTATCTAAAGAGTGTATCCTACTTACCCTGACTAGAAGCAAGGGTCCCTATTCGGACAGTAGTACCTGCCTCTGCCAACTAGAAACCCCCAGTTCTAACACGGACAATACGTATTTCTTAGCTCTAAGACACATGTTGGCCTTAATATAGGTATGCTGGTAGTACAGGGTGTCTTCCCCTGACTCCCACGGTTTTATCATCACTTTTATTCATGGTCCTGATGAAGCGCACAGAGGATCCATTAGGGACCCTTTACATGTGCGAAGCATGTTGACCTCACTTCACCAACACATGGGTTTCACGGACTGAGAGCAGCTGGAGCATACTTATCCCCCCTATATATTTGTTATTTAGTTTTACTCCAGTCCTTCATATAATAGTTTATCTTCCAGACCCTTGAATAAACTTTCATCGTGATTCCGGTTAGATCATTTTATTATCACACACACACATCTTCACGAAGCCCACACAACTGCATGCACAACTGTGGCCCCTCCTACAAAAGACCTCTGATAAAGACCCCCCTCGCGGGGCCCTTGGGGGACTGCAGCGTCACCCCCACGAGGAGCAAGGCCCGACTATGAAGCACTACACACGCATAGGAGTGTGAGGGCACCAATTTTGAAAGGAGGAATTCCCCCACCTTTATCTTGATCCCACCAATGTATCTTTCTGGACACACCACCTTCCAACCAGAATAGTTTGTAGAGCCCCCCCACCCCTTCTTTAGGAACGGCTACCTTCCATTGGGTTAATATTTATTTTTGGGAGCATAGATGCTGGACCTTGTCTCTTCCTTCATAACTGCTACCCGTTTCACCCTCTTAATATTGTGTAATGAACAGTAGTTGCTACACACAAACATTTAAACTAAAATATCATTTAACTTTTGTCAGAACGAATAGATCAAAGGTTCCCAATTTTATATATACATACATGTGTGTTATCGGGCAACAACTGAATATATGCCTTCAAAATATTCATGCAATATTTATTCTTATTTTTATTTTTATTTTACTGGGCTCTTGCAGATGGTCTAGTACACTCACTGCAATCCTGTCCGCTTAGTGCCAAATTTGATTACATGCCCAGTTCCTCTGCGAATGTTACCCTCTTGCCTCACAATGTATCTAAGTGGGTTGCGTATTAACAACTCGAGACCTGGTTGTTCGAGCAGTAGCACCCCCCCCTCCTCTCCCCCTCAATGCCTTGAGACCCTTACGGGTGAGTAGCAGGCTTTACAAATTTGGTGATGGATTGATTGATTGATTGATTAACGGACTAAGTGTCCTTAGGGTATCTTGACTGAGTGTGCTACTATTTGTGTATAGCAAGAACTGTTCCCACAATGCCTCATAAAGGGCTAAGAGGGATACAAGTATATAAGTGCAAAAGTGAAAAGGGAATACGCAATTTACCGTGATCAACACCAAGATGGTAGAACGCATAGGAGGAGAGTAAAGGTGGATTAAATAAATGAACTTAATCCCAAGGAGAGTGCTGCGATATTTTCATTTTGTTGACGAATTTACCAACGAGGCTGTTTCTACTTCGTCACATGCACCAGCTGTAAAGTATGCCCCCGCTGAAGGACTGTTTTCTGAAATGTGTTGAAATACACGGGGGAGCGCTCGACATTCGTTTCTTCGCCGATTCTTCAAAAAGTGTTTGGAAGCTGTGCTGATTTGGACGTTGCAAGTGAAACACGGCAGAGAACCATCGGGATATATGCAAATACACCACAGCATTTGGTAACCAGGTAAACTGAGACGCAAATCCTCCAGCCGCCAAGGTTGATTGTCGGCGTGTGGCGACTAAGGACGCCATAACGACTCTGGGAGACTCCCAGGTAAGAGCACGAAACATACTATGGGGCAGATTTATGTTAACTGGCGCATCCTGAGGGATGCGCCAGTTAACATGCGCCACAGCTACGCCACCCATGGTGCGCCGCATTTATGATGCGGCGCACCATGGGGCAAAAACGGCACAGATGCGTCACGCATCTGTGCCGTAAAAGTGACGCATTGCTGGAGTTGCGTCGCAAGCACGACGCAGCTCCAGCAATGCTCTGGGGGGGCCTATTCTTTCAATGCTGCCTCAAGCCTTACGCCTGCTTCAAGCAGGCGCAGGGTTTTGACGCAGCATTGCCCTGAAAGTGACTGAGTGAAATCTCATAGATTTCACTCAGCCACTTTCAGGAGGCGTTCCTGCGCAGGAACGCCCCCCCCCTGCGCAGGAACGCCTCCTCATGGCGCAGTGCTGTACAACGTGACGCATCTCCTAGATGCGTCACGTTGTAAATAGGGCGCAGGGATGCGCCACGTTTCCGCGCTGTTGCGTCACGCAACGGCGGCGTAAACGTGGCGGAAGCCCTTCATAAATCTGCCCCTTAGTGAGGCTTTGCATTGTCGCAGCGAGTAAAACCGCTTGGAGCTCACTGCTGCTCGAAGCAGAATTAAGACAAATTCATTGCTGAAGGGGATTCTAGAATTATATAAAAGTAAGAGTATTGAATCCATCACAATTGCAATTTTGAGTGGAAATTGTACGTGAGTCCAGTAATTGGAATCTGAGGATAAATAAATTCGACCTTACTTGTGGAGAGAAAAATAAGTACCCGGCTACCCACGGGTACTTGTTGATCACTGAAATGAAGGAGAGTGCTGCCAAGTGGATGCAGAAGGCAGAGAAAATGTTTCCAAATGATAATAAAACAACCAAAAATAAAACAGAGTATGCAAGACCAGGAATGCAGCAGAAAAAACAGTGAAACAAATGTTTGTCCAACTTGAAAGGTTATTAAGAAAAGAGATAACCAAGAGCTGGGGAGTGATAACACTCGAAATATACACAGAGTTTGGAAGAGTGCCAATAGGCCTGAGAATATTCACATTACCTAACCGCCCAGACACAAAGTCAGTGATGCTACAGGAGTGGAGAAGGAATAACATGGAGTGTTCACCTAATATGATGTTTGTATTGACCTTTCAACAGGGAACTAGGACACTGTAGGTCACTAAGGGGACACTGAAGAAACCGGACACCACATCCGGTCAGGGGTGTGGGGAAGGGGCATTCAGGGTCGGCCATCAGGGGATGTAGATGTGCATAGGCACACGGTGGCCAAGCTGTAATAATAAAGAAGTGAAGACCATTACCTGTGTCCTGAGTTCTTTGACCACGACAACACGACAATGTTGATCATCTTGAAACATGCCAAAAAAGACATAGAAGAATTACATCAAAATATAGCAAAATTAGAGGCACAAATCCAAGCATCCAAACAAGAGGAGGAATCTAAGAAACTAAGAAAAGAAATGGAAAGAAACTTGGACAAACAAGAGGAGGAAGTGAGTGAAAGAGCAGAAATAACGAAAGCTCAGAAGGGATGGGCAAGACTACAAATGTGTGGCGATACTCACATTTGCCAAACAGTTCAACACCCTAAAACAACAAATGCATACAAAGAAACAAACTATATAAGAATCTCCTAATACAACGCAAAGTGAATCCGACAAAGGAGACGGAGCATTGACATCTGTGTATCGGATGTCTTTTTTAGACAAAATGAAATTACTGAATCAAGACCAGAAAATAACAAGAGGAATGGGATGAGGACATGGAACTGGACATGGAAGGGGAAGAGGACAAATAGGGAGCAGAGAAAATGACGCAAGATACGAAGGGGATCCGGAAAAAACAAAGGGTTATCATCTGTGCAATCGGGTAATAAAGAAATGAGAAATGATAAGGAAAGAGTGGAACCCGGCTTGATCATCAATTTGTCCAAATAGTTACTAACCAAGGATGAACAAAGCCTCTTGAATAAAGGTCTCTTCTTCTGTCCAGAGAAACACAATGACCATGTAGAAACCCGGATAGACATATATACATTTATACGCAAGCTAAAGCTCAGAAAGTTCTTTAGCAAATAACATTTGAATAACACACCAGTGAAACCGAGTGGAGTAATGACCAATGTAGAGCATGTAGATGAATTCAGGGTCTCAGAAGTAAAAAACTTGTGAACTGTGTATGGACTAGCGAATGATATGAATGAGGTAGAGTTAACAGACTCCCAAATCTTGGAAGAAATGAGCATTAGTATAGATAAACATCTCAACACCAAATTCAAGAATAAATCAAAATTTTGCCCAGCCCTGCATCCGGGCAATTGTATAGATTCCTTTCACGATCTAGTTGAGGCAGATCTAGAAGTGAGGGAAAACTTAAACCATTATCACAAAAAAAGAAAATTTAACAAAATAATTTAAAGCATTAGAGTTACTTATGAATAACAACTCAATAGAAATAAAGCCTGCTGATAAAGGCGGAAATATAGTGATTATGGATAAGGATGACTATATTGAAGAAGCCATGCCTCAATTAAGTAACAGCACCAACTAACAAACCAGTAAATGATTTGATCGGAGAATTGCATTGTAAACTGAAAAATTGGCGTGAGAAAGAATTACCAAGTGACGATGAAACCTCGTTCTTACTGAATGAAAATCCGATCATACCCACCACTTATGTCTTGCCAAAAGTGCATAAGACCTTATCTAAACCACCAGGATGCCCCATAATTTCAAGCTGCGGGTCGCTGTACGAAAATCTTGCCACATATGTGGATCACTTTTTGGCACCAACAGTACCAACCTTAAATTCCTACATCAAAGATACAGGTGACTTTCTCAGGATTTTAATGGAAACCAGTTGGCAGAGAGATTACTTGCCTGTGACAATCGATGTTGTCTCTCTTTACTCGTTGATGAACCCCGAAATTGGATTGCAGGCTGTCAGGTACTTTTTAAAACAAAGACCCATATGAGAACTATTACACACCCAAATGTTATTAGAGAGCTTGAGCTCTGTTTTAAAAACAACATATTTATTTGAAATAAAACGTTGTACTCCCAAAGTTGCGGGCCTACCATGAGAGTTTCCTTCTCTCCAAGCTATGCAAACCTCTTGATAGGAAAAAACCATAGCTTGGAGAGAAGAAAATGACCAGGACACAGCCAAAGTGGCAATTGTGGCTGCGAATCATAGACAATTTATTTCTTCTATGGCAGGGTACTGAAGCAGAGTTCATGGAAAATCTAACTATGCTCAATAACAATGAAGAGAGCCTGAAATTCACTCACAACATCAATGCAACTGAGATTGTGTCAAGGTTGCCAGATACGCACTGCCAAATATGCGCCGCCAGATTCGTGCCATCACTATAATGAAACTACAAAAATGGCTAACTCCCAATTTGATGCATGCGCAGGAGCCACCCGGGGAATAAAGATGAACAGATCTCGGCCTCTGACGCTTCGCGTTCCAGCTTCGAGATAGTGTAGTTTGTTTCCGGTGCACTTACCTGCATTTCCGGGCGGTCGTCCACCTCGTCTGTTTCCCTCGTTGAGCCGGCATCTCCTTCGGTGCGATCCTGGTTTCAGGCATTACCTCCCTCCGTCTGGTTCCCATCTTCGTCTTCCTCGTTGGTACGGTTAGTTCCTGCACAAATGAATAGACAGACAAAGCTGCATTACGGTTACTTTAGTATCAACGCTTGTTTGCTGTATTCTTCAAGTATTAGATGTGTTGTCCTTATACTTATCGAATGTGAATTCCGAGTTGTATAGATTGGCTCTTTCCTTTTGTGTAAGTTATCCTTTATTCCTGAAGATAAGGAAACATTTATTTTATTTGACGCTAAGATGGAAAATCCTTCAGAGTTTTCCAGAGCCATACACAATGTTGAGAAGGGCATTCAGAGCACCAGTTTTATACATTTAGGTGGGTTTGTTACATTACATTCACTGCCACACATCTGCTTCTCTCATTTGAATACATCACTTACCCTGCTGTTTTCTCTTTAAATGCACACGCCCTCTCTCTCACCCCAGTGGTCATATTAAACGGAAGAAGGAAATTAATCAGGTAGACAAATGTGCAGATAGAAAAATATTGTGTAAAAATAGAGAGACTATACATAATTACCTCTTCTTATATTATATCTTTTGACAGACTTTCGCTTTTGATCAACTAATCCTGTTTCCGACTGGGGTGCGACGCTGGACCTTTTCCCCTCCTTGTTTCTCTTCCCTTCTTCCCCAAGTTGCTATTGATACTTTGACTTTGTTGGGTGTGATATGCACATTGGGGAAGTAGTGGACCTTCTCCATTTTGTGGCGTTCCTGCAGAAATGTAAGTAAAAGAACGTTACTTGACAAATCTGGCAGAACAGGAAACCTAAAATAACAAAATTGATTTCTGCCCGAACGTTACGGAAATGAGTCAGGTAACACTTGCAGACCTAGCTCACATGCTGGGTAATCTACAGAAAGAAACCCAGGCCCTCTCAGCATGGATGGACTCCCTTCAAAGGGGCATCAGAACTGAATCTAGTTTGGGTAATAGGACAGGGGCACAGTTTCCTTCTTCTCAGCCTCCCAGTGCTAATGTTCCAGTTATACAAGTAAACATCTCAGTCAATTCCCTTGGCCCCGCAGGCGTTTTATGGGGGACCCCACCAAGTTTGCAGCTTTCATTGGTCGACATCAGATTCACTTCATGTTTAAAGCTGCATGTTTTCCAACCGACCAAGCTAGGGTAGCTTTTGTCCTGTCCTATTTAGGGGGACCTGCAGCCACCTGGTCCATACCCCTCATAGAAAAAAATGATCCACTGCTGCATAATTATGCTTTATTCAAGGGAGAACTTAAGCTGTTTGATAGGAATTCTTTTATGCAGTCTGTAGACTCTGAGCTTCTAAATCTGAAACAGGGTACAAAGGATCTACCAACATATATTTCTACTTTAATAGATTAGTACAGAGGCAGGATGGCCTGAAGAAAAAACACAGTGCTCTGTTCTATAGAGGGTTGAAGGATGAATTAAAAGATCTTGTATCACAAGTCGATCCCCCTGAGTCTTGTACGGCCCTTATAGACCTGGTGGTCAAGTTGGATCACAGAATCTGTGAAAGAAATAAAGAAAGAGGAAGGCTAGAAGGATGCGTGTTTGTTTATAGAGAGAAAAAGTCAAATGTCGAGAAACAGCCAGAAGAACCAGAACCTATGCAAACAGGGAGTGTTAGAGGACCCCTTAGTGGAGAAGAAAGGCAAAGAAAGCATGACAAAAGGTTGTGATTATACTGCGGACAACAAGGTCATTTCCTAAGAGACTGCCTTGTTAAGTTTAAACAAAAGAAGATGTCGGAAAACTAACAAGCCCAGAGTCTTCTGAGACAAAGACTTTGGGTAGTTCAGGATTAACTGTCTCACAAACCAAACCTGTTGTTTCATTTCCATATCACTTCCTTCTCTCCTCTCGGCTCATATGGGGAGAACAGGCTATAGATGTCCAAATATTGGTAGATTTGGGTGCCTCTGGTTTTTTCATGGACCTTCAGTGGGCACATAGTAAGAAGGTTCCTCTGGTGCCTAAGTCCTCTTGGGAGGAAGTCACAACCATAGACGGCATTTATCTTAAATATGGTCTTGTTACACATACTACCATTGATTTCACCCTGGTTATTGAGGAGAGACATCAAGAAATATTGCATTTGATCTCATTCAGTCTCCTCAATTCCCAGCCATATTAGGGCTGCCCCAGTTATGTCAACATTAGCCTTTATTTATTTATTTATTTATTTATTTATTTTTTTTAAAAGACCTTTATTGTACCATTCTGCAATAACACAGCATCTGGCCTACAACCCTAAGGGGCCGGCTGCAAAGACCACAAATGCATGGCAATCCAGTCTCAATGACACAGCCCTTCAGCCGACAACCAAAGGTCCGGCGGCATAGTAGTTCAAAATTGGTATACTCAGTTCTTGCAGTTCTGATTCAGGATATACTTATCAGCCTTTCATTTTACATACGCTATAAACAAACGTATAAACAAACACCCCCTCCCCCCCCAGAACCCCCTGGGATCCTAGCTTGACAGCCTCCAATAACAAACAGAGCAAAGTACCAAAAGAGCGAGAAACATATTGTCCTCAGTCCCACATGTGGTCAGGGCTTTGACCTCATTCTGTACACTTATGAAATGCCTACTGAAAGGAATGTAAACTAATACAAATGCAGGAAGGCGGTATTTATAGACAACAGAAGAAGGAGGTCCATGCGTCATGAAGTGCAGGTTACCGGTGCTGCGTCACATACTAGCAGGTACAGGAGCACGACTATGCCAACAACAAGGTAGATGGCAGCGCTCGGGACAACAGTAGCGACAGAGCAATGGTTGGGCAATGTAGCGATAAGTAGTGTAGATTATCATTCATCAGTGATTTTGGACAGCATATAGGCAGTGTAAGGGCCCCAAATATCTCTTGGACGTGAGGCAGTGGGGAGTTCCTCATAATAGCATGTCAGCTGATCACGGCAATACGCCAACTCTTGCAACCAGGTTTTGACATCAGGCGCTCGCCTCCCTCCCCAACAAACTGCCACTCTGCGCTTGGCTAGCTGTAACACTAATACCACCAAATGTCTCACACCCGCCGGCACGCTAGAGATAATTCCAAGCAAACATACGCGCGGGTCATTAGCAATCGTCACCGACAACATTTCAGACAACGCCGCTGTCTCATCCGTCCAAAACGCAAATACACGGGTGCACACCCAAGCTAAATGCATAAAGTCAGCTCCATCCATCCCACAACGCAAGCTGACAGCCGAGTCCGTATTTAGTAAGTTGCGCCGGTGTGTAGTTCCCCATGCTGTGAAAATGTGTAGTGTATGAGTCTAAAATTACCGTTAGCTGCGAAATTGCCAGTCATAGTACAGCAGTCAGACCATTCATCATCCGTCAGTGGTTCCATCAAACAGGCACCCCGTCGAGCTCTCGCGGTCACATTCATACCCCCCTCGTCCACCTGTGACGCTCTATACAACCGCAAATCCAACTTCACGCGAGTAGTCGTAGTATACTACAACTGTAATGGGCCCAGCACAGGTGATTCTGTGGAAAAAGATGGATACAGATCGCGCACCGCAGCACGCAGCCTGACATAAGTAAATGTAGCCATGGTTCCGTTATTCTCATGTTCCAATAAGCTTTGTAGTGAAAGAAATTGGCCTGCCGGAAAAGCATCTCCCATGGTCTGTACCCCGGCACCCCGCAACAGTTGAAGGGCCCTCACCTCACTCGACACTGAGATGCCAGCATGATGCAGCAAAGGCATGGCTGGAGCAAACAGCGGCAATCGATTCGAACGTTTCCCCAGTTCCCTCCAAGCTTTAGCAGTACATTGCACCGTGTCCACTTCCCCCTTCTCATATACCGAATGCGGGTTCACTACTCTGCTTTAAGGGTAGTGGATATATTGCTCCTGCCTCAATTGGTATGTGAGGAGTATATGGCGGTGCCGAAATCCAGTAGGAGGCGAAATGTGCCTGGGCACATAGATAGAACAAACGCATATCTGGCACATCAAACCCGCCCAGCTCATAGGGCTTGGTTAGAGTGTCCCACTTCACACGTGGCTTCCTACCCTCCCAGGCCAAAGTGACTAACAAAGACTGAAGCGGAGCAAAAAAATGAGAGGTTAGGGCGAGGGGAATATTAACAAAATAATACAGAAACTTAGGTAGCACCACCATTTTGATCAGGGCAACCCGGTCAGCAAACGATAGGGGTAGACCTGTCCAGGCAGCCACATGATCCTCCAGCTTCGAAATTGCTACCTCATAATTAGCTCGTATTATTTCTTTGGAATCTCTGTGCACCCAGATCCCCAAGTACCGAACAGGCTCCGTGGCCCATGCCAATGGGAACTCCAACTGAAAGGGTTGTGTAATGTCTGTCAGAGGCAACAATATGGATTTATCCCAATTAATAGATAGACCAGAAAAGCGTTCAAACCGGATATACTCCCGAATCACCCCTTCCAGATACCTATCAGGCTCCCGCATATACAAAACCATGTCATCGGCATACATGGAAACCGCAAGTGACCTGAGATGAAAATGTAACGCTGAGGCAGCGTGTCGTTGCCTCAAAATACAGGCCAGGGGTTCTAAAACGATGGCAAATAATAAGGGCAAGAGTGGGCATCCCTGCCTCATGACTCTCTGTCTAGAAAAGGGAGCCGACACACGACCATTAACCTGCACCCGTGCAATCGGATTGGTGTAAAGTAAGGTGACCCAGGACATGAAGACAAAAGGCACATCCATTCGATGTAACACCGCTACCATATATCGCCAAGCTACGGAATCAAACGCTTTGACAGCGTCCAGCAGCACCGCCACCGCAGCAAGGTCCGGCTCAAGTATATGGAGAACCGCAAATAAAGCTCTCAAGTTATGCATTGTGGAGCGTAGGGGTACAAAGCCGGATTGGTCCGGCAGTATCATATTGGGTAATATCAGGCAAAGGCGTGTTGCCAACACTTTGGCGAGTATCTTTACATCAGTATGCATCAGGGACAGTGGGCGATAGAACTCACACTGGTCCTGTGGCTTACCTGGCTTCGGAAGGGCCACAAGAAGGGCCTCTCGCATCGTCACTGGAAGCTGCCCCTGATCCAGAGCCTCCTCCAATACTGTCGCCAGATGAGGCAAAAGTAAGTCCATACATACTTTATAAAATTCAGACGTTAAACCGTCAGTTACTGCTGCCTTACCGTTCGGCAAAGCCGCAATCGCATCCCTAAATTTCCCCTCCGTGATGTGATGCATTAAAAAATCCTGTTGCCGCTTTGACAGCCAGACCAACGCTATATCTTCCAAATATTGCGCTATCTCTTCTTCACCAGCCATCTCCCTATGCTCATACATGTGCGTGTAATATTGCGCAAAACAATTCAGTATACCGTCCGCATCCGTCACAGTTTTGTCCCCATCCCTAATTGCTTGTACTCCGCAGTGCTTGGCCCATGGTTCTTTGATTCTATCTACCAGTCCACGCCCCGGACGTCCTCCTTCCCCATAATACCGTGCCCTAATACGCTTGGATAAATATTTGACCTCCTGTTCCGCTAGTTCATTATACTCGGTAACTTTCGAACGTATATCAGCCAAAATAGATTCCGCCGGTTGTAGCTCATATTGCCTCTCCAGGCCTAACAGCTCACGCTCCAATTTGTCCATGGAGTCCCTTAGTGATTTGAGCACACCAGCCTGCAAACCAATACACGCCCCACGCACCGTCACTTTGAAGGCCTCCCAAACAGTACACATGTCATCTACAGAGCCAACATTCCTGACAAAATAGTCCTCAATTACTTCCCTCAAGCTCTCACGCAACACCAGATCTGACAAAGCCCCAGGTGGCAGTCGCCACGAAAATGGCACAGGCGCATATGATGGCAACCACACCTCCATAAGTACAGGCGCATGATCCAACAGCGTGCGAGGCAGATGTTCCACCTTCCGCACCCAACCACTAACATCTCTCGTAAAAAGCCAATAATCCAAACGTGACCAGGTATAATGCGCAGACGTGTAGCAGGTACCCTCTTATGCACCCGGATGGCCAAGACGTCACACATCCACTAGACCAAGCTCGTTCATACCGTCCCACACCGCTCCAACCGCTCTTTTAGCCGTGCATTGTCGGTCATCCTTTCTATCTAATTCACGATCCAACGTCACATTAAAATCTCCACCACAGACAATTGCAGAGGGAGGCAGGGCATACACCTTGTTCCATAAAGTGACATAAAACTCAGGGTCATCAACATTCGGTCTATAAACATTGACCATTGTTATTAGTGTACCACACAGTTTCCCATGCAAAATAATATAGCGACCCTCTTTATCAATGTTCTCATGAAGACTCACAAATGGTATGTTCTTCTTAATCAGTATCATGACTCCACAAGCATATGAGGAATACGTTGTTGCCAGTCTAGTCCCCGACCATTGTCTAGCTACCGTCTCCGCTGCCTGCCCCCTGAGATGCGTCTCTTGCAGGAAGACTACCTGCACACCATGTCTATTTAAATACGCTAGCACCTGTCTGGTCTTTTGTGGTCTGTTTAGTCCCCGCACATTCCAGGTGATCCAAGAGACCTTGCCTCCCTTATCCATCTGGCCCACCAGTATGTAGAACCTGATACATAGCTAACAGACTTCCTCTCGTCCAATGACAAAGAAGTAAGTCACTCGCCTCCCGACACCAAAAGTTGGGCTCGCACATATATGCCAAGTAGTTGCATCCGGAGAATCCCCTGAGGACCAAAAAGCATGTCAACCAGTAGGTCCCGATCCCGCAGTCCACCCACCCTAACCCCCTACCCACTTCAGCACCCTCAACCTGCCAAAGCCATCCCCTAGCGCCACTTCCCCCCTCCCACACCAGTTGTGGACTCAAAACAAACCTGAAAACCTGTATCCTCCCCCTTCACCCCCCCACCCACTTCAGCTCCCCCAACCTGCCAAAGCCGTCTCCAACTCCCCAAACTCCACTCCCCATCGCATCCGCAAATAGATTGTGGGGTACTCCCATATGTGGGGGCATAGAGGTGCAGAACCCCCGTATGTGGAGAAATGGGAGGTGACCAAGCCACAAGAATGAACATCCTACGTCTACCACCAGGAACCTGCATCCCGCTGCTTCAATAACTCCCAAAGATCACAATTGAAGTGGCTAGACAACATTCACATAACAATACATTACTATCATAATATCACAGTCTCAAACTTTGTTTCTCACAAGGCATTAACCCCAACAGTGAATATGTTTTGCATTGGCCTAGATAAAGCAAGGCAAACAGTACAATCAAGGAAAGCAATCCCACCTTGAAAAGGCTCCCGTGATCATCATTTCAAGTACCAAACAACACGTTATGCTCAGAGTTCCGTTCAGCTATCTTCGTTCATTTCATCACCTCTCTCCTACGCCGTAGCGGAGTCACGCTTACGCTTCTTCTGTTTTTTGGCATACTCCATGCCAGCTTTTGGCGACGTAAAGATTTTATTATCCGAAGGTGCGCCTATCCGCAGCCGAGCAGGTACAACATGGCATACGGTATTTCCTCTGTCCGGAGAAGTTGTTTCACGCCATTGAACTCTTTCCGCGCCGCCTGTACAGCCACAGTAAAATCAGGAAAAAACTCCAACTTGCTGCCTTGATATTCAATAGTGCCTTTTTCCCGTGCCAAGCGTAGCAGTACATCCCTGTCTCTATAGTTTAAAATGCGAGCGATGATGGGGCGCGGCGGCGCAGCCGGCACTGGCCTTTTCACTAGAGAGCAGTGTGCATGTTCCACAATGAACATTCGGGAAAGCTGATCGGCCCCGAAGAGTTCCACAAACAAACGCTCCATAAAGTCTTTCATCCTGCCACCATTCGAGGATTCCGGCAGCCCCGTGACGCGGATGTTGTTGCGCCAGGACCGCCCCTCCAACTCATCATTCTTAGCTTGGATAATTGCCAGCACCCTCTCCATGTTGAATACTTTATCAGCAACTGTTGTAAGGCCATCCTCCGTAGATGACACCCTCTGCTCCACTTCACCCATTCTCTCATTCTGCCTGTCAAATTGCGCAGACATGTGGTCAAGCCTGTGGTTCACCGCCGCCATTGTTCCTTCTATTGACTGTAATGTCTCTTGCATAGCTATGAGTGTGGCCTCCAACTTCGGCTTTCCCCCTGACGCTCCCGCTGTCTCAGCGTCAGATGTGGCCTGAGAAGAGGACATCGCAGACTTGCGCGTGTCAAAGTTAAGCTTTGGTTGGTTCCGGTCAGGCCTGCCCATGTTGCCAATAGTCAAAGAAAGTGGAAACCAGTTGCAATAAGGCCCCTGCTATGGAGACAGAGCGGGCAGCTGGATGTCTACGCCAGACAATCAGGGCCACAGCAACACGTGCAATAACGCGACACCGCAAGAATATACAATGGGGTTCCACCAAAGCCAGTTTCAGCAATCCAGATTTAGTAGTAGTTTATATCAACCACTAGGGCCAAAGTCCACTCGCCAATCGATCTCTCTCTCAGGTTATGCGATGTCGATAGGGATCAAGCCTCCAGTTCCATTGCTGTCCCGGAGGCAAATGAGCCCCCCAGCCCAGCGGCCCGCGAGCACCCGAAGCTTCCTGGGAGCCTCAGTCTCCTAGCTGCCACAAACCAGCCGCTCCAGCCCGCCCCCGGCCCTTGCCAAACGCAGATCGCACAGCCAGGCCCAGGTCAGCCACACGCCGCCTCGTCAGCCCCAGCCTCCCCTAGGCCTCAGCCCCACTCACCGCTATCAGCTCAGGCAGCCGCGCGGGCTCACCGCGGCTAGACGTCACAGTCCCGGAGCCAAGAACAGCCGCTCTCCTTCAAAACGTCCTCCGTCTCCGCTCCGGCAGGCACGTCAGACTTCCCTCACCTCCAGGGCACAGCACCACCGGCCGACGGGCCGCGCTCACCACGCCAGGCACTAGGCGGGCCCCGGTAGACGTAGGCCAGCTCCAGCCGCCATGCGACAGAACTCGCGGGGGAGAAACGATGCACCAGTACACGCCGCCAGAGAGCTCCGCCGCCCGGGAACAGCTCAAATCAACACCGCAAGCTGTCGGGCATAAATCACCACTGTGATATTCGTTAGTAGACTCTGGATGTGGCGGATATTGGACGGATTTGGGCTCAGTCTGGCGGAGCCTCACATAAGTGCGGCCATCTTGCTGTGCGCCCTCTAGCGTCCCCCTAACATTAGCCCTTTATTAATTGAACAGAGATGACATTAGACATCAATCCGGGCTTTTGCCAAGAACATGTTTTCCATACGCCAAAAGATTCAGAGAAAGTAAGGGTACTCACTGGTTCTGAAGTATCCGACTTACCTGTTATGTATCACGGCTTGAAAGAGGTGTTTGGTGTGGAAAAGGCAACTAGCCTTCCACCTCACAGGCCTTATGATTGTAGAATCAAACTTTTGCAGGATGCCCGCATTTCCTGTAGCAGAATATATGCTATGACCAAAAAAGAGAACATTTATTTGCGTGACTATTTGGATGAAATGCTCAGAATTGGGTTCATTCACCCTTCTAGATCACCAGCCTCCTCATGTCTCTTCTTTATCCCTAAACAAGAAGGTGGTCTTAGATGTTGTACAGACTATAGGGTGCTCAATGACGTTACCATTAGGAACTGATACCCTCTACCACTGATTTCTTCCCTTTGTGACCAATAATAGATGCCAAGATTTTCACCAAATTGGATTTACGAGGAGCCTATCATTTGGTGAGGATCAAACAGGGAGATGAATGGAAGATGGCTTTTTGTACTAAGTTTGGGTTTTATGAATATTTAGTCATGCCATTCGGACAGTGTAACACCCCCTCATCCTTTCAGTTTTTTATCAATGAAGTCCTAAGAGACATGTTGGACCTCTTTGTTATAGCTTATATTGACGACTTTTTGATTTATTCCTCATCCTTACAAGAACATGAAATGCATGTGAGGAAGGTCCTCGAACGGTCACCGGACAATCATTTATTTTGCAAACTGGAGATGTGTCAATTCCATTCCTTCCATGTAGCCTTTCTTGGTTATATTGTGTCTCCACAGGGAATTAGTATTAATCCACAGAAGGTAGAATCTATCACTCGCTGACAAGCACCAAAGACTGTTAGAGATATTCAGAGCTTTCTTGGCTTTGCCAATTTACACAGACGTTTTATTGCTAACTTTTCTGAATTGGACTCCCCCATCACCAAACTTCTCCAAAAAGGGGGTTACATTTTTGTGGACCTCCGCAGTGGAAGAGGCTATTTGTAAATTAAAAGAAGCATTCACATAGGCACCCATTTTGAGACATCCTGATCCTTCCCGACCATTTGTAGTCAAGGCCGATGCCTCCCAATCAGCCGTGAGAGGGTTTCTTTCTCTGAATGACCCAAACATAGTATGCCTTCATCCTGTGACATATTATTCACATAAGCTATCACCGGCTGGGTTGAACTATGCTATAGGAGACAAGGAATTGTTAGCTATAAAAAGAGCTTTTGAGGAATGGAGGCAGTATCTTTTAGGTGCTTACAACAGAATAACAGTTCTCACAGATCATCGCAATTTGCAATTTCTTAAATTCGCAAAAGCCTTATCTTTGCGACAACTACGTTAGACACAGTTTTTTAGTGACTACGACTTTGTCATACAATTTCAAGCAGGAAAAAAAATGGGAAGGCAGATGCCCTGTCCCGATTAGGCTATGAGTTAGAGGAATCCAAAACCGAGCTCCCACCCATAATACATCAGGAACACATAATAGGAGTTCTTTGTTCTAAGGAGGAATTCCTGAAACAGTTAAGGAGGCACAAGAGTCTGTAGATCTGGAAAGGTTAGATGGTACAAATGAACTCACTAAAGAACAGGACTTGTTTTTTATCTAAGGGGGTTTAGTACTTCCTACCCCTGACTTACAGCAGAAGGCGTTAGAGTGGGGTCACACCCATTCTCTCTCTGTGCACCCAGGGTACTGAAACACTATGGAAATCCTAGGGAGACACTTTTGGTGGCCTGGTATGGTGAGGGACATCAACCAATACATACAAATATGTCAGGCATGTACACAATGAAAAGCATCTCATCAGGCCCCTGCAGGGTTATTAGTACCATTGCCCGCTCCACCTAGCCCTTGGCATACAGTATCTCTTGATTTTATTGTAGAACTACCTAGGGCTGCTCAAGGGAACAGTGCACTCCTTGTAGTGGTCGATTTATTAACTAAGATGGCCCACTTCGTTCCGTTGAAGGGGCTACGCACTTCCAAGTTCTTGGCAGCTCTGTTCATCCAACACATAGTACAATTGCATGGTCTTCCCTCTGTTCTTGTGTCTGATAGAGAGGCTCAATTTATATCCAAAGTTTGGAGAAAGGTGTTTGATTTATTGCAGATACATGTAAGACTATCTGCCAGCCATCATCCCCAGACTGATGGCCAAACTGAGAGTGTGAATCAATGTTTTGAACAATATATACGGTGTCAGTGTTTACATTCCTCCTCATACTGGGACACAATGGTGTGGGTCGCCGAATTTTCCTATAATAACAATTGCCATTCCTCTACTGCTTACTCTCCTTTCTACTGTACTTATGGTTTTCACCAATGAACCATGTTAACCCCTCTTTCTTCCTCCTGTTCTGCTCCTGCAGCATCAGACTTTGTAAAACACCTGCAATATATTCACAAAACAGCAAAGATGAATTTAGACAAAACTAAGGCATGTTACAAAGAAACAGCAGATCTACATAGACACTAGGAAGCTGAGTATACTAAAGGTGACGAAGTGTGGTTATCCACTAAGAACCTTACACTGAAAGGGTTTTGTAAATTGAAGCCTCGTTATATAGATCCTTACAGGATTTGTAAGGTTATAAACCATGTTGTTATGAAGTTAAACCTCCCGGTTGAGCTACAAATATGTCCAATTTTCCATGTCTCTCTTTTGAAACCTGTTGTACTAGGTACTCGTGTTTCTGATACTCTAGCCCCGCTGTTGGTAAACAATGAACCGGAGCATGAGGTTGAGGCTATAATCGACTCGTGAAAAGTCAGACGTAGACTCCAGTATTTAGTACATTGGAAAGGATATGGGATTGAGGAACGTACATGGGAACCTGCTGGTCACATATATGCCCCTCGTCTGTTGCGGCTATTCCATCATCGGTACCCTGATAAACCCAAACCGGTAGTAGGGCTTCTAGGGTGGGGTTGCACGGTCAAGGTTGCCGGATACGGACCGGCAAATACGCACCGCCAGATTTGTGCCATCACTATAATGAAACTACAAAAATGGCTGACTCCCAATTTGATGCATGCATGGGTGCAAGCCGGGGGGATAAAGATGAACCGATCTCGGCCTCTGACGCTTCGCGTTCCAGCTTCGAGATCATGTAGTACGTTTCCGGGGCACTTACCTGCATTTCCGAGCCGTCATCCACCTCGTCGGCTTCCCTTGTTGAAACGGCAGCATCTCCTTCGGTGCGATCCTGGCCACGTGCATTAGGTCCCTCCATCTGGTTCCCATCTTCGTCTTCCCGGTTGGAACAGTTAGTTCCTGCACAAAAAATAGTCAGACAAAGCTGAATTACCGTTACTTTGGTATCAGCGCTTGTTCGCTGTATTCTTCAAGTATTAGATGTGTTGTCTTTTTACTTATCTAATGTGAGTTCTGAGTTGTGGAGATTGGCTCTTTCCTTTTGTGTAGTTATCCTTTATTGCTGAAGATAAGGAAACATTTATTTTATTTGACGCTAAGGTGGAAAATCCTTCAGCGTTTTCCAGAGCTATGCACGATGTTGAGAAGGACATTCAGAGTACCAGTTCTATATGTTTAGGTGGGTTTGTTAGATTACATTAACTGCCACACATCTGTGTCTCTCATTTGAATACATCACTTACCCCGCTGTTTTCTCTTTAGATGCACACGCCCTCTCTCTCACCCCAGTCGTCATAATAAACGGAAGAAGGGAATTAATCAGGTAGACAAATGTGCAGATAGAACTATATTGTGCAAAAACAGAGAGACTATACATACTTACTTCTTATATTATATCTTTTGACAGACTATCGCTTTTGATCAACTAATCCTGTTTCAGACTGGGGTGCAACGCAGGACCTGTTCTCTTCCTTGTTTCTCTTTCCTTCTTCCCCAAGTTGTTTTTGATACTTCGCCTTTGTTAGGTGTGATATGCACATTGGGAAAGTAGTGGACCTTCTTCATTTTGTGGCCTTCCTGCAGAAATCAAAGTAAAAGAACGTTATTTGACAAATCTGATAGATTGAGTTTCTAGACACAAAAGTATATGTTCAATCTAACAGAAGGCAGACTACAGTCTTCAGAAAAAGTACAGCCACCATTAGTGTGCTCCATGGCTCAAGCTTTCATCCGCACTCATTAAAGAAGAGTATACCATATGGTGAGTTAATTAGGATGAAGAGAAATTGCTCTGATGCTAAAGAAATTGAATTAAAATTCAAAGAAACAGAACAGCGATTCTTAAACAGAGGATATAAATTTAGTCACATCAAATGTGGAGAAGCTAATGCAGGAAGCGAAAAAGGAGAAATGAACATTAACAAGATGACAATATTCGGATGATACTTACTTACAGTCAAGAAAGTTTCAAAATACAAAAAATAATTAACAAATATTGGAAAAGAATCCTGATATTGGGCAAAAGCCGGGTGCTAGTCCAGAAATATCCTTTAGAAAAGCACCATCACTGTCGGACACCCTGGTGAATAGCCACTTTGTGATGAAAAAATCGAGACCTGGCTACAGAATTTACAGAGAGGGTTTAGAAAGTGCAGTACATGCAAAGCATGTAAAGTACAAACATTTGATAAGCGTTGTTGAACCCGAGGGAAAGTGTTCACCATCAAGAAGGCCATTACATGCGAATCTTCATATGTAGTGTACCTTATTGAATATTTCTGCAGAAACAATATATAGGTAGCACTAAATGCCTCTTGAAAAAATGCATTTTGGAGCATATGAGGTCAACCGAAAACAAGGACAAAACAAATGATATTGCCAAACATATGCAAACACATGAGGGCAAAGCCTGTCACAACATGACATACTCAGGTCTTGTGACAGTACCGCCACATGAGAGGGGAGACAATAGGACTCTAAAATTAAGACATCTGAAATTGAGGCTGATAATATTATTCAAAACGAAGGCCCCAATGGATCTCAGGGAGGACGAAGAAATATATATTGATCTCTAAATGTCAAACAATTGGGTTAAAACATCTGTGCCCACTATATGAAGTGTTCCTATAGAGGGGAATGTCCTCTGTGAATGTAATCCATACAGTGCATACATATCTGCTTTGAAACATGAGAAAGTGATCATAAGGGAGTAGTATGTTTAGAAGGTGTTTTGGTGAAAATAATGAACTACAGTACAGATGTGTGTTTTTCAACAGGTATGAAACAGGCACTAAGCCTAATATTGCAAAAGAGTCGCACACTCAGTCAAGATACCTGTGCACAAACCTAAGATGAGGACACTTAGTCTGTTAATACGCAAGGCACTTAGATACATTGTGATACAAGAGAGTAACATAGGCAAGGAAACTGAGTATGTAATTAAATATGGCACTAAGGGCCAGGTGTAGGAAGCCTAATACCAGTCGGTAACGGCCAAAATTACCGAATTTCAGCAGTTACTGACCGGTATTAGGCTTTTTAAAATACCGATTCGTTAAATTACCGAATCCTTAATGTAGGGAGCACTGAAATGAGTGCTTTTCCCATTTCAGGATTAGTTATTTACCACCAACTACAAGTTGGTGGTAAATATCGAAACACCTATAAAAAGCAATTTATTGCAATTTATGACAGTGCCATGTGGCAGACATACATGCCCTTAGGGCATGTATGTGTGCCACATGTGCACCCATGCACTATTCAGGGGTGCAACAGGGTGTCAAAGTGATACCCTGCAACCCTTGAATGTGTTCCCCCTTTTTACTGAATCGGTGTTTACCGATTCGGTAATTCCCATTCATTCCTATGGGCCTGGAGGCCCATAGGGATGAATGAGAAATACCGAATCGGCAAATGCAGATTCGGTATTTACCGAATCTTACCGATTCGGTAAAAAATACGGAATGAATACCTACATCCCATTTACCGATTCTAAAATACCGAATCGGTAAAATTCGGTATTTTAGAATCAGTAAATCTGGATTACCTACATCTGGCTCTAAGTGCACAGGATTGCAGCGAGTGGACTATACCATATGCAAGAGCCCGGTAAAAGAAAAAGAAAAACAAAAATTAAAACAAAAATAAGAACAAAATATTGCATGAATATGTTAAATGTTACTTTAATTTACATGTTTTTATGTAGCAACTACGGTTCCCACACTGCCTCATAATGGGCTATGTGGGATACAAGTGTACAAGTGCAAAAGTGAAAAGGGACTACACAATTTACTATGATCAAGACCGAGATGGTTGAAAGGCATAGGAGGAGAGTAAAGGTGGATTAAATAAATGAACTTAATCCCAAAGAGAGTGCTGGGATATTTTAGTTTTGTTGAGGAATTAACCAACGAGGCTGGTTCTACCTCGTCGCATGCACCAGCTGTAAAGCGCACCCACCGCTGAAGGACTGTTTTCTGAAAAAAAAATATGTATATATAAATATATATGTAAATATATATATATATATATATTACCTACTGGCGGTCGGCAGTAGGTAGTTATAGTTAGGATTTTTTTCAATGTTAAATCTCAAAATTCTATTTGGAATAACTTTGGCGCCGGTTGATGAATCTGCCTGAAAATTTCTTCAAAATGGCCTTGTTGAGCTCCAGTCCTTCCCTAAAAGTTTGGGGGGGATGCGTCAAGTGGGGGCCGAGATAAAAGGGGGGGTCCCAAAACGCGTTTTCCCCATGTTAATTTCCATAGGGCGGTCAACCTCACTTTTAGCCCGAACGGCTGAATGGATTTACACCAAATTTACCAAAATTGTAGGGACTGGTAGCCCGATGTGCCTTTGCTATGTCTCAAGATATGTGCTCCAGTGGATTTTGAGTAATTTAGGTTCAAAAAAATATATATATCTATGACAGCGCCCAGGTACGCGCTCCGGGGAGCGCACCGGGCGCGCCACGCGACTTGCGCGCAGAAAGCTGATTGGTTCTTGGTTGTCTGTAAACATTCGAAACAGTCCGGAGTGGCCGCCATCTTGTGTCTCGGTAGGATGGAGACACAAGAGGTGGCCAAAACAAAGGGGGAATTGACCATAAGGGAGGCAAGGTAGACCCTCCCTGACCCCCTAGGTTTGATGTGGGGGCTTTAAAAGGGCCCCACGGGGCAAAAAAATGTTGTTGTTTTTTTCTCGATTTTTGCGTGGGGAGCGCCCGGTACGTGCACCGGGGAGCGCACCGGGAAGCGCACAACAGAGAAAAAAGAATGCCAGAGTTTAAACATTTTTGGCAATATTTTATAAATGGGAGGTAGTTCTGAAAATAACTTTTTTTTAAATTCTTTTTGTTTTATATTTTTTTGATTATTTTTCTGAACATTTTTTTAATTTTTTTATGTTTTTGAACAATTTTATATTTTTTGGGTTTTTTTTGAGGGAACAAACAAAAAACAGGGAATTGGAAATGGCTCAACAGGAGCAAAAAAAAAAGAAAAGAATTACTGTTTTTTTTCCTTGCTGCATTTGTGGTTGTCTATAGCAGTATTTATTAAGGTGACGCTAAGTTCACCATAGCATAAAGTTTTGCCACACAAAATGCAAAGAAATTTGACCTTGCCAAATTTTGGTTGAATATTTGGCACCATTTGCCGTTCTTCTGGTCCAGAAAGTGAGGGTACTGAAGACGAAGTGCTGGCCACAGGGGGAGGGTTGTGACGAAGTTCCCGGACTTCAGCCTGGGCCAAATTATTGGGATGCTACCTCTCCATGTGGCGGATCATGGTATAGTTACCAAAAGAATATTTCTTGGAGAGATTGCCCCTGGAGAGAACTTTGTCACAGATGAGACAGGTGACTTTGGGGGCGTTCACCTTTTTTTGGTCATCTGGAAAAGAAAAAAATTGCCAAATGAAGTGCACTTTGACGTGCCTTTGTCTTGGTTCTTCTGGGAGGTAGACCCTTTGATGTTGATCCTCCTCCTCTTCTTCCTCCTCTTCTTCTTGTCCTCCAAGAAACTGTGGTGGTGGACCTTCTTTTCTGGGTGGTGGTGGGGATGCACCAGCTGCAGCAACAAGTGATGCCATTCTTTCCTCCAAAATAGCTCTTGCTCTCTCAATGAAGAAAGTAAGAATGAGGAAAAAAGGAGGGGGCTTTCATTATTTGGAGAAAAAAAATGAAGAGAACCACTGAAAAGTGTTATTTTCAAGTCACATGACCCGATGCGCTTACGTTACGCGCTCCGGCGCGCTTACGTTAGGCGCTCTGGGCCGCCCCGCGGAGCGCTTCCGGGTGCGTTTACGCAGCGCCTCATAAGACGCATCACGCGGCTACGCGATACGTCACGCTTACGCGACGCGTCACGATGTTGTTTTCGATCGCGACATTGGGGCTAACAGGACGCTTCCCGGTTCGCGCACCGGGGCGCTTCAAAATAGTACGCTTTCCGGGGCGCTCACCGGGGCGCGCACCGGAAGCGCTCCACGACAAAAATTTTTTTAAAAATATATATATTTTTTAAAACGAAAAATTGTAAGGACTGATAGCTATGCCTCAAGATATATGCTCCAGTTGTTTTTAAGAAAATTAACTTTTAAAAAATATATATTGGCCTATATTTGGGCTTTATATATGTTAGAGACCAAATGTAGCCCAATGTAGCCCAATGTAGCCCAAAGATGGCCACCAGAGACAAAAAAATACAAATGTAGGCCAAATATCAGCCAGATGTAGCGCAACTATAGCCCAATGATAGTATGTACCAGAGTGTTCTAAAGAACAACTAGAGTGGTAACAGTCTTACTTATAAAGTGAGACTTTTAGTTAGGAATTAGCATTAAAAAAACCTTTGAAATTCACTGAAAAAACCATAGGTTTCACACCAGTTATAGTTAGGAATTAGCATTTAAAAAACCTATTAAATTCATTTAAAAAACCATAGGTTTCACACCAGTTATAGTTACCTGGAAATTTTACTGGCATAAAACCATTGAAATTCCCACGTTATAGTTAGTTGGACTCACTATAACTTGCGCGTGGAATGCACTGCTGATGACATCACATATTACATCACTCATGACATGGTCAGTGACATCACTCATGACATCACTGATGACACCATCCTTGTGACAGAGAGACTGACCTCCTTTCACTGTAAAGTAACCCTTGAAACAAATATTAAAAAATAGAAACTAACATTTTCCAAAAAGTGGAGATACCTATACCAGTTACAACAACCAATTCAGTAATTCCACCATTTACATACACATCCACTCATTCACCAACAGTTCTATATAGTCAGTCATACATATACTCACTCATCATATGTAGTGAGACACCTATACATCCGTTAACACACCGACAGTCTTCCATAAGTTGCTCACACACATATTCACACATGCAAATAAAATATTGAACATCCATTTGTTTTGCATATACAGCTATACACACACTACCACCTTACTTCTAAGGAAACTTACACATACTTACTCTCTTAAACAATCACTTATAGAAACACATACTTATTTAAACAAGAACTCTTTCAATGTCTGACTCTCACATATACTCACTTATATACACCAATACTCACATATACTAGATTAAAACATATGTAGTTACTGATAAAGACGCTAGTAAGACAGTCATTCAATTACTAACACATACATATACACACTCATTCACACATAAAGTCCGGCACATATGCTGTCTTCAAAACACATACAAACAGTGAGTCATTCATTGATGCATCTATGTGCTAAGTAACACCCCCACCAAATCATACAGACACTTATACTGATACTAAAAAAAACATCTAATAGCCCATATACACACACATGTAGCTACTCACCAACCCATGCAGCCACTTATACACAAAGTGAAACACTGATACAAACATTTAAATATTTAAACAATACTCGCTAATATATGTATTCACTATGATACACTTAATAAGCCAGTTAACCAATCAATTTTTTTTTAAAAAACATCCATTAAGACACTTATTGAAACATTTATTCTTCCATCGAGCTTTAAATATACACATATAAAACATATTTATTTTTCAGAAAGACACACATTCACTGGATGGTGTCATCGGTGATGTCATGAGTGATGTCACTGACCATGTCATGAGTGATGTAATATGTGAAACTAATTCCCCTTGCATACTGGGGGTCCCTGGGGGCCAACGAGCCCACCTGGTACCTCCAGTATGCGCCAGGGGGATGCATTGCAGAGAGGTGTTATGAGGCTATTCCCCTTTTCACACCTCTCTGCAACGCAGCCCCCTGGTGCGTTTGCAGTAGGGAAACTAATTCGCCTTTTATATTGGTTGTCCCTGGGGGCCAACTAGCCCACCTGGAACCTCCAGTATGCGCCAGGGGGCTGCATTGCAGAGAGGTGTAATGAGGTCACACCCTTTTTTACACCTCTCTGCAACGCAGCCCCCGGTCGCATTTGCAGAGGGAGAACTAATTCCCCTTGCATTCTGGGGGTCCCTGGGGGCCAACTAGCCCACCTGGAACCTCCAGTATGCGCCAGGGGGCTGCATTGCAGAGAGGTGTAATGAGGCTAAGCCCCTTTTTACACCTCTCTGCAATGCAGCCCCCGGGCGTGTTTGCAGAGGGGGAACTAATTCCCCTTGCATACTGGGTGTTCCTGGGAGGCAAGCAGCCCACCAGGAGCCTCCAGTACACGCCAGGGGGCTGTGTTGCTTTGCCCCGGACGGCTGCGGTCCCCAGGGCAGTGTGGGGGGGATAGGGCACCCCCCACACTTCTTTATTACTATGTCCCCACAATTTGGTCCCCCTGGGGGGGTAATTTTGAAATAAACATACCGTTTAAAAAAAAAAACATTTTTGGCCTTGGGGGTTCTTGTGGGTCCCCATGAGCAGGCCTAGGGGGTCAGGGTGCTTTTACCCTGCCCCCTTTTTGTGTTCTACACGTTTGCTTTTTCTGCTTTCTTGTGCCTCGGTCTACTGAGCACAAGATGGCAGCCAACACTTCCTGGTTTGAAGTGTTGAAAGCCAATGAGCATGCAGCTCGTGCTCGAGCAGTTTTAGAACTCAAAAAGGGGACAGGGTAGAGGCACCCTGACCCCCTAGTCCTGCTCAGGTGCTCCCACAAGGACCCCCAAGGCAAAAATTTGGGAAATTTGCGGGGTGGGCGCACCCTGCGATTTTTTTTATTTTTTTATTTATTTTTTATTTGCCTTGGGGGTCATTGTTGGACCCCCTGAGCAGGCCTAGGGGGTCAGGGTGCTTCTACCCTGCCCCCTTTTTGGGTTCTACACTTTTTATTTTCTGCTTTCTTGTGCCTCAGTCTACTGAGGCACAAGCTGGCTGCCATCAATTTCTGTTTTGGAGTGTTGACAGACAGTGGCAGCCAATCAGCATGAAGCTCGTGCACGGCAAGGTGTGCGCACGGTGCGCACTTATAGATATATAATTGATTTCAACTTTAATTTTCTCAGCAACTACTGGAGGGATTTACACTATTTAACCAAAAGCGTGATCTGCGTACCAGACTCTACCATTTTGCCAAGTTTGGTGTCATTCCGTTCAGCGGTTCGGGCTGTAGCCGTGTCTAACGGTCCTATGGAAACTAACATGGGGAAAACACGTTTTGGGACCCCCCTTTTTTCTTGGCCCCCGGTTGACGAACCTTCCCGAGACTTTCAGGGAAGGAGCGGAGCGGAGCGGGCCATCTTTTATGAGAAATTCACGGATATTCATCAACCGGCGCCAAAGTTATTCCCAATAGAATGTTGGGGATTTCCTATGGAAACTAGGTCCTAATTATAACTACCTACTGACGACCGCCAGTAGGTAATATATACATATATATATATGTATATATATATTCGTGATTCAAATGCCCTTGAGCATACAGAGGGCTCACCGCGCTGACCTCACCATCCGGTTTTTCAGCCTCACGCTGTCTGCCTTTCAGGTCCCCATCTGTTTTGCACCATGCCCGACGCGTTTCGAGGCTGTAGACGCCCCGTAATCATGGGTTGCTAGAAGTCCACACAGGAAACTTGCTGTTTCTTTCCCAACACTTTTATTTGTTGAAAAAACGCCCCCAGTGGGCGTGGCTCACAGGTGATGCCATGAGGCATGATGGTCACTGTAGTCCTGGATACAGCATAGCAGTCATCTCTTGAGTAGAGTCCGTGTTAGTACAACAAAAATTAGGCGCTTTATAATTTCCTCAAGTGGGAGAGGTTCACCTGTCAGGCAAAAAGTTCATTGCAGGTCAGCACTGCTTCTCACGAGTGAAGTCGTTTCTCTCCAAAGCCTCTCCCTGCCCTCAAAGCTTGCTGGAGATGGAGCCCCTCTGCCACGGCCAGAGCTGCCGCGTCGTGTATTCGTGATTCAAATGCCCTTGAGCTTACAGAGGGCTCACCGCGCTGACCTCACCATCCGGTTTTTCAGCCGTCGGGCATGGTGTAAAACAGATGGGGACCTGAAAGGCAGACAGCGTGAGGCTGAAAAACCGGATGGTGAGGTCAGCGCGATGAGCCCTCTGTAAGCTCAAGGGCATTTGAATCGCGAATACACGACGCGGCAGCTCTGGCCTTGGCAGAGGGGCTCCATCTCCAGCAAGCTTTGAGGGCAGGGAGAGGCTTTGGAGAGAAACGACTTCACTCGTGAGAAGCTGTGCTGACCTGCAATGAACTTTTTGCCTGACAGGTGAACCTCTCCCACTTGAGGAAATTATAAAGCGCCTAATTTTTGTTGTACTAACACGGACTCTACTCAAGAGATGACTGCTATGCTGTATCCAGGACTACAGTGACCATCATGACTCATGGCATCACCTGTGAGCCACGCCCACTGGGGGCGTTTTTTCAACAAATAAAAGTGTTGGGAAAGAAACAGCAAGTTTCCTGTGTGTACTTCTAGCAACCCATGATTACGGGGCGTCTACAGCCTCGAAACGCGTCGGGCATGGTGCAAAACAGATGGGGACCTGAAAGGCAGACAGCGTGAGGCTGAAAAACCGGATGGTGAGGTCAGCGCGGTGAGCCCTCTGTAAGCTCAAGGGCATTTGAATCATGAATGTGTATATATATATATATATATATATATATGTATATATGTATATATATATATATATATATGTATATATATATATATATATATATATATATATATATATATTCACTGAAAAAACCATAGGTTATACACTATATATAGTTAGGAATTAGCCTAATTAGCCTTTAAAAAAACAATGAAATTCACTAAAAAAAAACATAGGTTTTAGACCTTATATAGTTAGGAATTAACATATAAAAAACCATTGAAATTCCTCCTATATAGTTAGCTGGACATTTTATTGACATAAAACCCAATGAAATTCCATATATAGTTAGTTGCAATAACTATATATCGCGCACCCGCAATCCACTGCTGATGAGGTCACATATTACATCATTCATGACATGGTCAGTGACATCACTGATGACATCACTGATGACATCATCCAGTGACTGTGTGTTTCTGTAAAGTTTAAATATGTTTTACATATTGAAGACTGAGTGGATGTATAAGTGTCTGGATGAAGGATTTAGTCGGTGCGTGACTGACTGAGCGAGTGAATGAATGTGTCTTACTGAATGCATGGGTTAGTGACTAAACTGTCTGAAAGTGTGCATCAATATGTCTGTTGTTGTGCAAGCTGCTGCATGTGTTGATCAGTAGCTATATGAGTGGCTATATAGCTTATTGATTGGTTGCCCAAGTATTTGTATGGAAGACTGAGTGTGTGTGTGGCTGGCTGGGAGGTGAGTGACTCTGTGCAGATCAATGTGTACTTGTATCAGTAATTGTATAAGAGAGTAAGTATGTGTTAGTATATGTTTGAAAAAGTAAGGTGTTCTGTGTTTAACTGTATAGATGAGGAAATCGAAGTGTGATTGATTCTTTACAGGACTGACTAGGTGTGTGAGTAACTCCATGGATGAGTGGCAGTGTGTGAGTGTCTGCATAGGTGTATGAGTGCATATGACAGTGTTGTAATAATGAGTGACTGTATGTACGAGTGATTGTATGGGTGAATGAGTGAATGTGTGCGTAGACGTAGGAATCAGTGAGTGCGTATGTAGTAACTGGTATTGGTGTGTCATGATGTCATTTGAGATGTCATCAGTTATGTCATCAGTGATGTCATTTGAGATGTCATCAGTGATGTCATCAGTGATGTCACTGACCATGTCATGAATGATGTAATATGTGACATCATCAGCAGTGGATTGCGGGTGCGCGATATATAGTTATTGCAACTAACTATATATGGAATTTCATTGGGTTTTATGTCAATAAAATGTCCAGCTAACTATATAGGAGGAATTTCAATGGTTTTTTATATGTTAATTCCTAACTATATAAGGTCTAAAACCTATGTTTTTTTTAGTGAATTTCATTGGTTTTTTAAAGGCTAATTAGGCTAATTCCTAACTATATATAGTGTATAACCTATGGTTTTTTCAGTGAATTTCATTGGTTTTTTAAAAGCTAATATATATATATATATATATATATATATATATATATATATATATATATATATATATATAAGGCCAGAAACCTATGGTTTTTTCAGTGAATTTACAAGGTTTTGAAAATGCTAATTCTATTAGCGGATAACGTTTAAATATGTTAATATCCTTGTGGGACCACCTGAGCAGCCCTAGGGATCTTATTTTTGATGCATGAACGATGGTTGGATGCATGATGGATGAATGATTGTTGGGTGGATGCATGGATGGATGCATGCATGATAGATGGGTGAATGGATGCATGCATGATGGATGGATGCTGGATGGATGCAGGATGGATGGATGGGTGGGTGGATGGATGGGGTGCATGAATGGT
Organism: Lissotriton vulgaris; assembly: GCF_964263255.1. Classification (NCBI taxonomy): domain Eukaryota; kingdom Metazoa; phylum Chordata; class Amphibia; order Caudata; family Salamandridae; genus Lissotriton; species Lissotriton vulgaris. The sequence continues at coordinate 149,734,986 of NC_141688.1, read as the reverse complement.
GGGTGAGAGGGTGGCTGGGTATTGGATGGATGCATGATTGTTGGCTGGAAGATGGATGGATGGCTGGTGGATGCATGATGGGGGAATGAATGATGGGTGGGTGTATGAATGAATGCTGGGTGGATGCATGATGGTTGGATGCAGGGTGGATGGATGGATGCATGGGTGGATGCATGTTGAGTGGATAGCTGGATGGATGGGTGGATGCATGCATGCATGAATAAATGAATAATGGATGGATGTATGATGGCTGGATGGGTGGCTGGATGGTGGACTGTGTGAGTGGTGGGTGAGCAGTAGCAGACTGCCTGCACAATGTCAGGGTGACTGTGCGTAGTAAATGGTGGGTGAGTGTGCAGGGTGAGCAGTGTTTGAGGATAGGTGAAAGGTATGCAAGTAATTTGTAGCAGAATACATTGAATAAAAATAGGTGGATCGATAGGTGAACAGTTGTGTGGATGGATGGTAGGGTGCGGTGCTCCCAATTCTCGTCACATCACTTTTGAGGAGGGTGTGGGTGGCGGGTTTGCCCTGTCTCCACTGTCGGTCGGGCAGCCTACCCTCGAACAATAACAGTACCTACGAGTTAAACTACTCATATACACGGCATAGAGCTCATACAGTTCCCTTTGAAAAGCATGCAGTATATGCGTCTGGAATAATTTATGCAAATGAATGGCATTATAATTCTTTTCTTTCTCGTCGAGACATAATTTAGTAATTACGATTACAAGTTTGCCTTTCGCTCGCATTTGCAATGCACATGCCTCAAGGGGGAATTCGAGCATGCTAACTGCATGGCGCCTTTTAAGATGAATTCACTAAACTTTCCCAGAACTAAACTTCCGTGATGAGCGGCTGTAGACATAACAATGTAAACGCTGCTGCCATTTGTGAAGGCTAAAAAACCAACACTGGGTTTTAATTTTGTATGTGATTGAAACTATGGAATGTTTACTCAGTTTTCATATGTCAGGTGGTTACGTTTGATTCTTATTTACATGACTCCAGGGAAAACCACTGTTAAACAGAATGCATGTATGCCTAGTTGCCTGGCAACTTCAATTTAAATAGAAAAGTGTTCAGGATTAGCCTAGTAAAATAGATATGCCTTCCAATGAAAATAAATTCAAACTAATCACGTTTTAAGCGTGGAAATGACCATTTTTTTCATTTCTTTTCTTTTCTTCGATATCCAATAGCCAGGGTTGCGCCTGCCATATTAAGTTGTCTCTTGCAAAAATAGGGGTCAGGTTTTAATCAGCCTACTTCGGTTTCCCAAGCTTGTCTGTGTGTTGCCTTAGCGGGTGTGTTCAGTGCTTCCTGTTTCTAGGGGGGGCGCGTAGGTCCAGCTCCCGGAGGGAGAGAAGAGGGGCCAAGCATGTCAGAAGTTCTATCAGGGCCAGGGGCATCACATTGAAACAGGGGCCTTTACCATAAGACAAGAGCCTGTCACACAGTTTAAACATGGCTGCTGCACGTGAAGTGAGAGAAATCACGCATCAGGATGTGGCTATCTGAAGATGGCAGCTTTGTTTTTAAAATGTATAAATAAATATGTTGCTACCCCTCAATAATGACACTTTGCGCAATCTTCTGGCGGGCCTGGGAGGTGCAGGCAGCATTAGCTCACTTCCTCTACTATCAAAACGTGCATACTATACAGTTATGAAACAAGCAATGGCAAAGCCAACATATCTCCCCCGTAAGAGATCTATTGGATTTGTCAATGTTTGTTTTAGTTATGTTTTATGGTAGGACATGAAATGTTGAACAGTGTCCTTAATGAGCCATTACGGGCATCCCCTTAGAGCACACCTCTTCTCCTCCCTTAGAATCAGAGGATTCCACACATGTCTTTATCCATTAGGAAAAAAATGTTTATTATCTTTATCTTTGTATTTGCTTGTATAATTTGTACTTGTTGTTTAATTTATTCACAACTTTTTTAGGCATATACTCATATCAGTGACAGACATTTTTTCGTTATCCAATGCATTTCGGGCGTACTGAATCGCCCTTCATCAGGGAATACATACTCTAAAACAAAAAACAAATAATACCAAAATTAAAATGTGAACGTGTAATTTCTAAATTAGTTCCAGCCATTAACGTTCTGTTCAAAATACTGTGACTGACACATATACCAAACTCATCGGTGTACGTTGTAAGTGTGTTAGTGTGAAAGTTCACTCACGTGTCACTGTATTCAATGAGGGTTTCAGAATCTGTAAAGACAGAAAAAATGTGCGAACGCTAGGGTAAATAATCTGCTCTACTGTCTGTAACTATTCTCAAAACTAAAGGTTAGTTTGGCGCTTACTTGAGACTGACCTAGTATCTGCGGGTTCGGCGTCTCAGTCGGCGTTCTCTGCCCTTCCGAAACGGATGGTAGTCATGGTGACAAACAACTACTGCTCCTATACGCTTTCATTCCGCTCACGAGATCGTGAGGCCGGAGGAAAGACAACGATCCTTCCCACCAGGTTAATCTATCATATCTCTTCTAAAAAGTGTCAGATGAGTGATCAGTATAATTAAGGTGACCGAAAGATAATTATGGAAGTCAAACTAAACCTTAGATACGCTAGTAGTATAACAGGATCGAACCCTGGTCTATGTCTGAATCCAAGGGCCAAAACGTTAACGTTAGTGCTAAACAATCACTTGATGTGTCATGAGTAAGTCGAATCCCCTTTGACGACAACAAGGGTTCCCTGTATGCAAATTAACAATACAACCCCTAGGTCAGGGAATAAATCAATGGAAAAAACTACCTAGGCAGTCATTTATAAGTTAAACACACACTGCGAAAAAGGACCAACACTGAGAGTGAACAGCTTCCAATTAAAAACATAAGTTTATTACAGTCACATAAACAATAGTTAAAAAGTACATTTCATAAAAGGTTGAATTCACATAAATCATAACATAAAAATTCTTGAACATAGAGGGGTGAGTTGTATGTCGACGCGTTTCGGCGACCAGCGCCTTTCTCAAGACAATTTTTACAACTATCTGCAAATGAAATAATGTATAGTATTAATTAAATCATTCTTAGTTATTACATTAATATGTTTATTCTATACATTTTATTAAAAAAATAACAGAAGCATTGTTCAGAATTCTCAGGTCCTAAATCTGTCCTCAACACAGTTGATAATTTACAAAAATTGTAAAACATAAATTAAAATATCATAACCTCTTTTTATAGCCTGCTACTGATATGTATATATTTGAGCCACAGTCTGTTGATGTAATGACTGGTGGCTTATTGATGTCAATGTTTTATTCTTAAGGTTTTGAGCATCATTATTGTACAGAACATCATTTATGATAAATACTGATTTGGAACATTCTGAATAGTATGACAGACGTGGTTAAATATCTAATAGAAAAAATAGGAACAGGTCTAATTCCATTATGATATTTCATGATCAATTATACAGTCACCATTTTGTAGCAGTGAATAGCGATGATCAAAGCTAACATTAGATCTTGATTAATAAGAATGGATATAAGGATATAAATAAGAGAAAAGCAGAAAAAAGATAGAGTGGAGATAACAAAAAGGAAAACTGTATCTCATAGTTCTTTATTCCATATTAAATGATTTTTATATATTCTACTAATTATTATTAAGGTCTCAGTTGGTTATATCACATGGATATTTCAGTTCTTATGAGAGTATATAAAAAACTGAATGATTTTCCTATTTATGAATATCTATGTATATATCTAGTGGATCTCCTGGTCATTATAATAGGGTATCGCTAACGGATGTCAATCTGTTCATATATCTAATTTATACTTACCACAGATGGGTAATAACGTCAAAAATGATTGATGATATTGACGTTAGAGCGGTTTCATCTATTATTCTGAACCAGAGCGAAATTGATACAAGACTAATTCAGTAATGTTGACAACTACAAAAATAAAAAACACAGATAGTGTTACAGGTATACATAAATGCAATCCTATCTAAAGATGGATAATAGAATTATAAAGAGGGCAACTGACCTATTTTAAAGACTTGTCATATCCTATGATCTTGCTAGTTGGTTGATAAATATTTCAATCTGTAGTTCTAGGATTAAAAACTGCCTGAATACACAATGAAAGAATAATCTATTAGGATATACTTAGATATGAACTATGTCTGATAGTTTACAGCGCTATGCCACTGATAAATGTACTTAATTCCTCTTCTTACCCAAATATGAGCTTTAGAAAAGTGTCACCTCCACACTGTAATTATATGCTAGTTGGGTCTCAGGGTCTGAGATGCTCCCGGTATCTGATGATGGAAACAATTAAAATATGGACATATCAGTACTGAAGATCTGTTTTATTAACTCCAAACGACAGGTATTATTTACGGAGCCCTATTGCATGCTTACCAGGCTTATTATCAAAAGGTGACCGTCACTGATAGTTACCAGCTATCAACAACGGTATGTTATTAGTAATTACTTGCGAAATTATCTGTTAGACCAGACTCTGCCTAAGATAAAGCCTTGTCCTAAATTATAATAAGCATTGCTCTTGTCATTTAAGGAATCAGACGTAAGTGTATGTAAGGCCATCACATACACAGAAATTTCTAATCAGCTTCTGACCCCCTATCAGTGACGGTCACCTTTTGATAATAAGCCTGGTAAGCATGCAATAGGGCTCCGTAAATAATACCTGTCGTTTGGAGTTAATAAAACAGATCTTCAGTACTGATATGTCCATATTTTAATTGTTTCCATCATCAGATACCGGGAGCATCTCAGACCCTGAGACCCAACTAGCATATAATTACAGTGTGGAGGTGACACTTTTCTAAAGCTCATATTTGGGTAAGAAGAGGAATTAAGTACATTTATCAGTGGCATAGCGCTGTAAACTATCAGACATAGTTCATATCTAAGTATATCCTAATAGATTATTCTTTCATTGTGTATTCAGGCAGTTTTTAATCCTAGAACTACAGATTGAAATATTTATCAACCAACTAGCAAGATCATAGGATATGACAAGTCTTTAAAATAGGTCAGTTGCCCTCTTTATAATTCTATTATCCATCTTTAGATAGGATTGCATTTATGTATACCTGTAACACTATCTGTGTTTTTTATTTTTGTAGTTGTCAACATTACTGAATTAGTCTTGTATCAATTTCGCTCTGGTTCAGAATAATAGATGAAACCGCTCTAACGTCAATATCATCAATCATTTTTGACGTTATTACCCATCTGTGGTAAGTATAAATTAGATATATGAACAGATTGACATCCGTTAGCGATACCCTATTATAATGACCAGGAGATCCACTAGATATATACATAGATATTCATAAATAGGAAAATCATTCAGTTTTTTATATACTCTCATAAGAACTGAAATATCCATGTGATATAACCAACTGAGACCTTAATAATAATTAGTAGAATATATAAAAATCATTTAATATGGAATAAAGAACTATGAGATACAGTTTTCCTTTTTGTTATCTCCACTCTATCTTTTTTCTGCTTTTCTCTTATTTATATCCTTATATCCATTCTTATTAATCAAGATCTAATGTTAGCTTTGATCATCGCTATTCACTGCTACAAAATGGTGACTGTATAATTGATCATGAAATATCATAATGGAATTAGACCTGTTCCTATTTTTTCTATTAGATATTTAACCACGTCTGTCATACTATTCAGAATGTTCCAAATCAGTATTTATCATAAATGATGTTCTGTACAATAATGATGCTCAAAACCTTAAGAATAAAACATTGACATCAATAAGCCACCAGTCATTACATCAACAGACTGTGGCTCAAATATATACATATCAGTAGCAGGCTATAAAAAGAGGTTATGATATTTTAATTTATGTTTTACAATTTTTGTAAATTATCAACTGTGTTGAGGACAGATTTAGGACCTGAGAATTCTGAACAATGCTTCTGTTATTTTTTTAATAAAATGTATAGAATAAACATATTAATGTAATAACTAAGAATGATTTAATTAATACTATACATTATTTCATTTGCAGATAGTTGTAAAAATTGTCTTGAGAAAGGCGCTGGTCGCCGAAACGCGTCGACATACAACTCACCCCTCTATGTTCAAGAATTTTTATGTTATGATTTATGTGAATTCAACCTTTTATGAAATGTACTTTTTAACTATTGTTTATGTGACTGTAATAAACTTATGTTTTTAATTGGAAGCTGTTCACTCTCAGTGTTGGTCCTTTTTCGCAGTGTGTGTTTAACTTATAAATGACTGCCTAGGTAGTTTTTTCCAATGAGTAAGTCGAATTACATGCATTTGGCTAAACATCTATAAATTATATTCAAAAGGACAAAAAAACGTATACATAATGGTGTATGCAATATCGCATGTTACCATATGGTATGGTATAGTCGTTATGGAAATGTTATTGTAAGGTATAGCCTGTCACCATATAAGTGAGTGATAAGTGATAAATGGAGCAGCGTGACTCACGGTTTGCAGCTTGCGGCTTGCCGCAGCTCCGTATCTCTGCTCCGCTCTGCTCTCAGTGAGTAGAAATGCCGGTAGCAGGTTGCAGGTTGTCTCCGCTGTGCCCGCTGTCCCCGCTGTGCTGTGCTTGCTCGCGCCGATTTTCGTTCCGTGTGCTGTGCTTGCTCGCGCCGATTTCTGTTCCGTTTTCTAGCAGTAATCAGTAATGGTGCAGGCGGGGGCTCCTCAGCACACGGGAGCCCCGCACAAGTACTGCACCAGCCCGCATCATTAACCGGTCTCCCCTTTGGCACGGGAGACCGGTCCGGACATCAAAGGCTTCCCCCCGGCAGGGGGAAGCGGAAACCACGTCCTCCCGGCCCCACCCACAACCAGGCGGCGGCCATCTTCAGGCGGCTCGGGCCTCGGCGGTGATCTCGGGGGGCAAAACGAGGAGTGGGCACCCTCGAAATCCAAAAAATAAACACAAAATGAAAGAGAGAAGCCCCCCAAGCCCCCCCCCCAAGCCCCGCCCAAAAAAAAAAATCACGAAAAATCGCGGGGTGCGCGCACGCGTTCGCGCTTATAGATATATAATTGATTTCTCTTCTAATTTTCACAGGAACCACTGGAGGGATTTACACAATTTTACCAAAAGCGTGATCTGCATACCAGACACTACCATTTTGACAAGTTTGGTGTAATTCCCTTCAGCGGTTCAAGCTGTAGCTGAGTCTAAAGGTCCTATGGAAATTAACATGGAGAAAACACACTTTGGGACCCCCCTTTTATCTCAGCCCCCACTTGACGAATCCCCCCCAAGTTGTCAGGGAAGGAGCGGAGCAGAGCGAGCCATCTTCTTTGAGAAATTTGCGAAGATTCATCAACCAGGGCTAAAGTTATTCCCAATAGAATGTTGGGGATTTCCTATGGTAAACCGTCCTAACTATATATACCTACTGGCGACCGCCAGTAGGTAATATATATATATATATATATATATATATATATATATATATATATATATATATATATATGCATTCCATCTGGCCCAAGTTGGAGGCTCCCGGGTGCTCTGGGGCGGTGCACGCGAGGCGCAGCAGGACCCGCTGCGATTAAATAAATTCAATTTTCTCCTTGCAGAGAGGTTTGTTCCTCGTGCACTCCCGTGTGTCCAATAAAGTTCCAACCACACTGGTTTTTAGTCGATTGTAAGTTTTTATTCAGCAACCAGCAACACCTTACGCGTTTCGGTCTCTACGGAGAGCAAGGTCTCCGTAGAGACCGAAACGCGTAAGGTGTTGCTGGTTGCTGAATAAAAACTTACAATCGACTAAAAACCAGTGTGGTTGGAACTTTATTGGACACACGGGAGTGCACGAGGAACAAACCTCTCTGCAAGGAGAAAATTGAATTTATATATATATATATATATATTACCTACTGGCGGTCGCCAGTAGGTATATATAGTTAGGATTTTTTCTCTATGGGATTTTTGAAAATTTTATGTCTAATAACTTTGGCGTTTGTGGACGGAATTGGCTGAAATTTTCAGGAAAATAGAACATTTTGTTTCTGAGCAGCCCCTGACAATTTGGGGGGGTTTCATTAAGGGGGGGCCGAGAAAAAAGGGGGGTCCCAAAACACGTTTTTCCCATGTTAATTTCCATAGGGCGGTTGGCCTCACTTTTAGCTCGAACGGCTGAATGGATTTGCACGAAACTTGGCAAAATTGTAGGGACTGTTAGCCCGATGTGCCTTTGCTAGGTCTCAATATATGTGCTCCAGTGGATTTTGAGTAATTTAGGTTCAAAAAAAGATATATATCTGGGCGGAGCCTAACCACACATCTGATCTGATTGGCTGTCAGCACTTCATCCAAGAAGTGTTGGCAGCCATCTTGGGACCAATATACATGATAGCACCTCATTAAAAAGCATTGTAGTTAATAGAGGGTTTTAGGACTTTAGTTACATTATAAATCATTTGTTGATGGTACCATACTCGTTTTAGGAATTGTGGTGGGTTCTAAGGTGATTTTACCATGTGAAAAAACCTTCTGCTGTGATATCATGAATATTGTTTGAAAGAAAACTAATACAAACATGATTTTCCCACAGTGGTTTGGAAGGGGATCTATAAGCTAAACTGAAAGCATATTTTCTGTAAATTCACATTATCTTTCTCAGTCATGTGAAAATGAAGTCTGACATTCTCAGTAAAACATGTACATCCAACAAGGACAGAGACTGTCAGTTGATTCCTTTGTGTTCTACTGCAGCCTTCTAGAGTGTTCTAAAGAACAACTAGAGCGCTAACAGTCCTACTTATTACAAAGGTATGGCACACCTGAAGCCATCTTGATTGGAATAAAGTGGTAACTCTTAAAACATTTAATTTAAAAAGAAACAACATGAGGGGGTATATTTTGCCATAGAACGTATGATTAGTGCTGCAGAATGAAAAATTAGGGCACATTTTGAGTGACTTCTCAAATCCTTTTCTATTTCATTAAAACATTCTGACATGCAGTCTCCCAAAATGGCCACCAGAGACAAAAGAGCCCAAATGTAGCCCAAATATCACCCAGATGTAGCCCAAGTATAGCCCAATGACAGAATGTCCCAGAGTGTTCTAAAGAACAACTAGAGCGCTAACAGTCCTACTTATTACAAAGGTATGGCACACCTGAAGCCATCTTGATTGGAATAAAGTGGTAACTCTTAAAACATTTAATTTAAAAAGAAACAACATGAGGGGGTATATTTTGCCATAGAAAGTATGATTAGTGCTGCAGAATGAAAAATTAGGGCACATTTTGAGTGACTTCTCAAATCCTCTTCTATTTCATTAAAACATTCTGACATGCAGTCTCCCAAAATGGCCACCAGAGACAAAAGAGCCCAAATGTAGCCCAAATAATATCACCCAGATGTAGCCCAAGTATAGCCCAATGACAGAATGTCCCAGAGTGTTACAAAAGAACAACTAGAGCGCTAACAGTCCTACTTATTACAAAGGTATGGCACACCTGAAGCCATCTTGATTGGAATAAAGTGGTAACTCTTAAAACATTTAATTTAAAAAGGAACAAAATGAGGGGGTATATTTTGCCATATGAATTATGATTAGTGCTGCAGAAAGAAAAATTAGGGCACATTTTGAGTGACTTCTCAAACCCTCTTCAATTTCATTAAAAAATTCTGACATACAGTCTCCCAAGATGGCCACCAGAGACAAAAGAGCCTAAATGTAGCCCAAATATCACCCAGATGTACCCCAAGTATAGCCCAATGACAGAATGTCCCAGAGTGTTCTAAAGAACAACTAGAGTGCTAACAGTCTTACTTATGACAAAAGTATGGCACACCAGAAGCCATCTTGATTGGAATGAAGTGGTAAGTCTGAAAACACTCAATTTAAAAAGGAACAACATGAGGGGGTTAATTTTGCCATAGAAAGTATGATTAGTGCTTCAGAAAGAAAAATTAGGGATCATTTTGAGTGACTTCTCAAATCCTCTTCTATTTCATTAAAAGAATTCTGACATGCAGACTGAAACATGCACTTTGAATACCAGCAGCAGACGTCCCTGGTGAGCAGTAGCTTTACTACAGTGATCTAATGTGCAACTAGAGTGCTAACATTCAGAATTTATGGCAAATGTGTGACACATCTGAATGCCTTCTTGATGGAACCAAAGTAAACAAGCATTGAAAATGCAATAGATCTCGCCCTCGTTTAAGTTAAAGCCATTCTGTTTGTAATGAGGTGGCTTTTTAGCTTTGCTTTTATTAGTGTTTTTTCAACTTTCATGTAAATAACATGCATCTGTATGCATATAAGTATATGTATGCATGCATTTATGTTTGTATTTATATAGATATACAGATGATATATGTTTATATATGTATGTATATATATATATATTCACTGAAAAAACCATAGGTTATAGACCATATATAGTTAGGAATTAGCATTTACAAAACCTTGAAAATTCACTGAAAAAACCATAGGTTATAGACCATATATAGTTAGGAATTAGCATTTACAAAACCTTGAAAATTCACTGAAAAAACCATAGGTTATAGACCATATATAGTTAGGAATTCGCATTTACAAAACCTTATTTTACTCACACAAAACCATTGAAATTCCATATATAGTTAGTTGCACTAACTATATATCGCGCACCCGCAATCCACTGCTGATGATGTCACATATTACATCATTCATGACATGGTCAGTGACATCACTGATGACATCACTGATGACATCTCAAATGACATCACTGATGACATCACTGATGACAACATCCAGTGACTGTATGTTTCTGTAAAGTTAAAATATGTCTTACATATTGAAGAATGAGTGGATGTATAAGTGTCTGGATGAAGGATTTAGTAGGTGCATGACTGACTGTATGAGTGAGTGATTAAATGTGTCTCACTGAGTGCATGGGTTAGTGACTAAGCTGTCTTAATTTGTGCATCATTATGTCTGTTGTTCTGTAAACTGTTGCATGTGTTGATAAGTAGCTATATGAGTAACTATATGGGTTATTGATTGGTTGCCCAAGTATTTGTATGGGAGACTGAGTGTGTGTGTGGGTGGCTGGGAGGTGTATGACTCTGTGCATAGATGTGTGAGCAGTTGATTCACTAGATGTATGGTTTCAAAAGTGCATGTGGAAACAGCTGTATGGGCGGTTGACTGTGTGCATGAGTGTATTGGTGAGTGTATGGATATCTCAGTGCTACATGTCAAAGTAAGTACATATGTAAAACACAGTACATGTGAGAGTTGACATATATAAATAACTGTGCATAAGAGCCAGTGAATGTGTGAGTGGCTGTATGGATCATTGTGAACTTGTATCAGGGATTGTATAAGAGAGTAAATATGTGTTAGTATATGTTTGAATAAGTAAAGTTTGTATAACTGTATAGTTGAGGAAATGGAGGTGTGATTGATTCTTTGCATGACTGACTAGGTGTGTGAGTAACTCCATGGATGAGTGACAGTCTGTGAGTGTCTGTTTACACTGATTGTATCTAAGGTTTTATTGGAGTCTGAAGAGGTTCATCGTATTATCACATGAATGATATCATCAGTGATGTGATCAGTAATGTCAAATGAGATGTCATCAGTGATGTCATTTGAGATGTCATCAGTGATGTCATTTGAGATGTCATCAGTGATGTCATCAGTGATGTCACTGACCATGTCATGAATGATGTAATATGTGACATCATCAGCAGTGGATTGCGGGTGCGCGATATATAGTTAGTGCAACTAACTATATATGGAATTTCAATGGTTTTGTGTGAGGAAAATAAGGTTTTGTAAATGCGAATTCCTAACTATATATGGTCTATAACCTATGGTTTTTTCAGTGAATATATATATATATATATATATATATATATATATATATATATATATATATATATATATATATATAATGTGAACCAATTGGAGGGAAGTAATTTTTATTGTAAAAGTAACATCAGAGAATACAACAACAGTATCATTATCACATGGGAGAAATTGAATGAATGGCGTACAGAAGGTCTGATTTCTTGGCAAGAATTTTGTTTTTTAAAGAAAGATTACCCAAAATTGCCTATTCTTTACCTACTACCTAAGGTTCATAAAAATCCCAGGGAGCCTCCAGGTAGGCCTGTTGTTTCATCTATAGGCAGCGTGAATGAAAATCTATCTAAATACATAGATTTTTTTTGAGAGAATATGTATGTCTTTTACCATCACACACGAGAGACACTTCAGATTTCCTGAATAAAATAAAAGACATACAAGGAGCAGAGGGATCTCTGCTCATTACCATGGATGTGAGCTCTTTGTATACTATCATAGACCACGTCCAGGGTATGGAGGCGAGTTATCACTTTCTTAAAAACAGAGATATAGGCTTTCTAGATCATACCTGTATGCTGATGGAAATGATAAAAATATGCCTGAGGAATAACATCTTCATGTTTGACGGGGACATTTACAAACAGGTGCGAGGCACGGCGATGGGATTGTGCTTCGCACCTAGTTTTGTGAATCTCTTCTTAGGCAAGTGGGAAGAAGAAATCAGGAGAGATGAAAATCTAGTGAATGACTTTGCTATGGTAGACACTTGGATCAGAAACATTGACGATCTTTTTATTAGCTGGCACAGTACGGAAAAGGAGGCTGAGAACTTCATCTGTAAGCTGAATAATAATGAATACAACATTAATATCACATACAACTTGAGTAGGGAATGTATTGAATTTCTGGATATTGAAATTAAGTATTAATATGTAGTCTCCACAGAAAGGAAAACGCAGGCAATAGTCTCCTACATGCCCTCAGTGCTCATCCGGACCCATTAAAATGGAGTATACCTTTTGGTAAGCTACTGAGGGCGAAAAGGAATTGCAGTACCTACAAAGGTTTTCTCCTAGAACAAGAGAGAAAAGCGGTTAACAAAATAACGAGTATTGAAAGTCAGAGACACTCAAACTGAAACAGAACACTAACACTGAGAATACAACTACCAGAGTCATTACAACCTTCAACCAGGGATCAGATAATGTTCGTAAGATCCTAGTTAACAACTGGAAAATTCTTAAATCTGATAATATCATTGGTCCCAAACTGAGTGATAGACCGCAGATCACATACATTTTAATGAAGGGTGATATCAATGATATAAAAAAACAGCACATACAAGGCCTGAAAGGATTCTATCCTTGTGGACATTGCAGGGCCTGCAAATCTAGCAACATGGTGAAGGAGGTAGATATTCCAGGGAGCTCAAGCCAATCAAACAATTCCTGACGTGTAACACCAACTATGTGGTCTACATTCTTGAATGTCCATGTAAACAAAGATATGTGGGAGGTACCATCTGTATGGTTAAGAAACAAATACAGGAATACCTAAGGGCTATAACTAATGTAGACGCACACTACCCAATTGCACGCCACTTCCAGGAATCTCATAAATCCAATACTGCCCTTCTTAGATTCTTTGCAGTTGAACAAGTCAATGTAGGGAAAAGAGGAGGCAATCGTGAACTAGCTCTGAGAAAAAGAGAATCCAAGTAGATTATGGAACTGAAAACTACATTCCCCAGAGGGCATAATCTAGATGAAGAACTAGCAACTCATTTACACAAGGATTAGTAATATGGGTGTCTAGAATGTATCAGATGTCTTTCACTAGGTTGGATTAAGTAACATAGAAATAAGAAGTGTTATTTCCTCTTTTGTTGCTTACCTGCCTGTACTACTGGTACTGCAATTATGTAAATATTTCTTGAACATTTTTTAATCACTGCTGATTTTAATTGTTTGTTTTGATGTTTCTTGTAGGAGGAAAGGAGGGGACATTTCGCTTTTCTGTGCACTTCACTGGTTCCCTACCCTTTTCTTCTGGAGGATAGAAGACACATTTCTCACTGTATTAAGTTAAGAAACTTCACTTTATTGCACTTTTTAAATTGTGTGCCGACTTTTTTGTCTAGACAATGAACATGAGGACATTTAGGTAGTATGTCTTTTTTGTGGTAGTACGAAATTGGTTTGAACTTGGATGAGTTCAATTATCTGTTTTTGCATTTGCTGGTCTGCTGTTTTGCCTTCCTCGATTCCGTTCTCCTCCTATTCAGCACAGTAGATGGTATTATTACTGTACCTTAATTTGAGGCTTGGAGTTATTCCTCCTGTTGCAACAGGAGATGTCTTTACTAATTGGAGAATGGAGGAAGGATCTCTGGATATTAGAGACTGGAGGAATTGTGTGGAAAAAAAATATTAGAGACCACGCAGTCACTTTGACTAGAATAACTATACAGGGATATCATAACCTGATTCTTAGTTGCAAATCATGACTTGCAATAAATTGTGATTGTGACTTAATAACTCAGTCGGGCACTAGACCAAGAGAAATATTGATTGAATAATGTAAATATGCAAATATTTATACGTTAGGAGTTATACGTGGTGTCTTACCAGAATTACATTTTCTGCTTGATATACTGCACCTATCAGGGTATACACCAATTTGATGTTTATGTTTTATCAACAATGGCTGCCAATTTCACTATGGTGAGAGTTATGCAATGATATAATGGATTACACTTGAGGAAAAGAGAATATCCTATGTTTTTCTACCACAAATAACAATCACTTTGGTATGTGTAGTATTGTATTATTTAATATACGCTACTCGTGAATCAAAAGTTTACCATTTAATAATGGCTGCCACGGTCAGGGTCACGTGATACACAGTAATAATGGTGTCATTTTCACTTTGATTGGATACATGTAATGTTATGAATCTTAGGACCGGCAACACTCGTGACATATGGTTTTTTCAATGTATGTTTCTTGTTTGATTTGCTACCGCGAATAACAATTTATTTTGTGTATAATTGTGTTATACATGCATTTATAACAGCCGTTAATCGTATGTTTTACCACTTAACAATGTCTGCCACGTTTAATGTCATGTGATACACAATAATAATGTTGCCTCATCACTATTTACTATTTAACATGCCGGTACCGTTTGTTTGGTTATCGTGTGATCAAGCCAACTTTTTGGTGAAACGCGTAGCGTTATCTTGGAATAAAGAACTTCATGGCAAAGAATAACCCCTAAGTGCGTGTTGTGCTTATCAAGCAACTTGTAAATTTTGGAATTGAATTGAACCGGCCTTTGAGTTCGCCGGTAAACATGCCAACTGATGAGGGAGCCGATCCCGGTAGCACCCTTCTTGTTGGATTATATATATATATATATATATATATATATATATATATATATATATATATATATAGATATATATATATATATATATATATATATATATATAACCTACTGGCGGTCGCCAGTAGGTAGTTATAGTTAGGATTTTTTTCAATGCAAAATCTCAAAATTCTATTGTGAATAACTTTGGCATCGGTGGACGAATCTGCCTGAAAATTTCCTCAAATCTGCCTCGCGGACCTCCGGTCCTTCCCTGAACGTTTGGGGGGGATTTGTCAAGCGGTGGCTGAGATAAAAGGGGGGTCCCAAAACGTGTTTTCCCCATGTTAATTTCCATAGGGCGGTCGAACTCACTTTTAGCCCGAACGGCTGAATGGATTTGCACCAAACTTGGCAAAATTGTAGGGACTGGTAGCCTGATGTGCCTTTGCTATGTCTCAAGATATGTGCTCCAGTGGTTTTTATGAAAATTAACTTTGAAAAAATATATATTGGGCTACATTGGGCTATATATATATGTTACAGCCCAAATGTAGCCAATGTAGCCCAATGTAGCCCAAAGATGGCCACCAGAGACAACAAAAACCAAATGTAGCCCAAATATCAGCCAGATGTAGCCCAACTATAGCCCAATGACAGAATGTCCCAGAGTGTTCTAAAGAACAACTAGAGCGCTAACAGTCTTACTTATGACAAAAGTATGGCACACCTGAAGTCATCTTGATTGGAATAAAGTGTTAACACTTAAAACATTTAATATGCAAAGGAACAATATAAGGGGGTTCATTTTGCCATGGAAATTATGATTAGTGCTGAAGAAAGAAAAATTAGGGCACATTTTGAGTGACTTCTCAAATCCTCTTATATTTTATTAAAACAATTCTGATATGCAGTCTCCCAAGATGGCCACCAGAGACAAAAGAGCCCAAATGTAGCCCAATTATCAGCCAGATGTAGCCCAACTATAGCCCAATGACAGAATGTCCCAGAGTGTTCTAAAGAACAACTAGAACGCTAACAGTCTTACTTATGACAAAAGTATGGCACACCTGAAGTCATCTTGATTGGAATAAAGTGATAACACTTAATACATTTAATTTGAAAAGGAACAAAATGAGGGGTTTCATTTTACCATAGAAATATATATTCACTGAAAAAACCATAGGTTTCACACCAGTTAGAGTTAGGAATTAGCATTTAAAAAACCTATTAAATTCACTGAAAAAACCATAGGTTTCACACCAGTTATAGTTAGGTGGAAATTTTACTCGCATAAAACCATTGAAATTCCCACGTTATAGTTATTGTGCTCACTATAACTTGCGCGTGCAATGCACTGCTGATGACGTCACATATTACATCACTCATGACATGGTCAGTGACATCACTCATGACATCACTGATGACTGCGCCACTGGTGGCTAGAAAATTGTTTCATGTGAACGTGGTGACGTATTCAACAAGCCCCGACCTGACAGGCTGGGTTTCCCTTCGTCGAACTCTGGTGAAAGTTATGGTTGCATTTAACAGGGAATACCCGCCGGCTGCACACGTCAAGCGAGAGGATGGATTGGACCTTGAATTACCACTGAGGTATGCGGGAGGCGCTGCCACTGACCCTGAGGAGGTATATGGGCCTAGAACACTTTGTCGTTCATTTGTGCAGCCAAGGTTTGCAGGACATGTGGTTCTGCACGATAGGACAGCGGGGGACTAAGAATCAGCAGGACACCCACTGTTTAGTTTAACTGTGGGCACTTGGGAGAGTGATGTGCGCAAGGAAAACAAAGGATTCAAAAAGCCAAGTTATCAACTGTGAAAGGTAAAGATATGGAAAGCAGTGACTTCTCGGTGGATGGATGAACAAACATGAGGAATGATGGGACTTGAAGTCCAGTAATTATTGACTACTAAGCCTAAGGAGAGACATTCAAACATAGTCTAATTACAAGCAAATCTGCTGTGAAACGATAAAGACATGTTGCAAAAATATCCGGAGGCTAAGGCAAATAAGAAATAAAGCGGAAGACTAAGATAGCTTTATTAAAAAAGAACGTCGTGAATCACCCGAAAGTCTTTCCTCACTTTTTGGCAAAATAATGAATAAATGGATCTTGCTCACCTGCTCTCTCAAGGGGGCGTATGATTAAGACTGGACAGGTCGAAACTGGTAACGCTGTGCCTGCTGAAATAAATATGTGTCCCTACAAATCCGATTAGAGGGCTTGATTTCTGCGCCGATGGTGGCTGGAAAATTGTTTCATAGATATATATATATATGATTTGTCAACTGTTGCCAAAGTTATTGGGAATAGAATGTTGCAGATTTTCTATGGAAAATAGGTCCTAACTATAACTACCTACTGGCGACTGGTCTTCGGACGCTTCTATTACTTTCGAGCCAGGAACCTACGAGCTCACAAGATGCATCCCTGAATAAATCGAAAGCTAGGGGCTTTGGCATTGATCAAAAAACTGTATCAACTACATTTAAGCCTAAGTCAACTTATATGCCAATGACCCCATTTGACACAATAGATGTTTTTGAGGAAGCAGTGAAACAAGACTTATTGACAATGAGAATGACACCAACACTTAATTGGAAAAGTGATCTAACGAAGGGACAACAACAGGGGCTACAGAATGATCCAGATATAATATGTAAACCCTCAGACAAGGAGGGAAATGTAGTCCTGATGTCACGGCAATACTACACTCAAGAGGCACTCCGCCAACTATTGGACACAAAATGTTATTTGAAAATCTCAAAAAAGGAATATATCAAAAGTATTCATCAATATCATGATCTAATTCAGAAATGGGCAGATAGAAACATGATAAATGATAATGAGTATAAATTTCTTACATGTCCATATCCTGCAACAGCAACTTTTTATCATTTGCCAAAAATACACAAGGATGCCAGAAGGCCACCAGTGTGGCCTATTGTCTCTTCTATTGGTTGCCTGACTGAAGCTATGTCCCAATTTATTGATTACTTTCTGTCAGACTTTGTAAGGACGTTGCCTTCATATATTCGAGATACCACCTATTTCATTAGAAGCATAATGGACATCTCATGGGCACAAGATATGGTAATAATTGTATTGGACGTAACCAGCCTATATACAGCAATTGAGCATGATAAAGGCCTACAAGCCATACGTTATTTTCTCAAAGGAAGGTCATTGCAACTGTCAGAACATAATGAAATGCTGATTGAATTAGCTGACTTTTGTTTGACAAATAAAATTTTCCTCTTTGAGAAGCAATACTATCGGCAGATACGGGGTAACGCAATGGACACCTGCTTCCCCCCCCAGCTACGCGAATTTATTCGTCGGCTGGTGGGCGAAGCAGGTGGCCTGGGCGGAGAAATATAACAAGTGGGTCAGCTGCATTGTATCTTGGCACAGATACATCGATGATTTGTTCATTTTATGGAAAGGGCCACAACATGAAGCTGAAGAATATATTTGTGAACTAAACAGATATTCTCTGAATCTCCATTTTAGTGGGCACCTGATTAAGAAAGAGGTCTATTTCCTAGATCTTAGAGTGTTTATTAGTGAGGGTAAGATTCACACCTCACTGTTTAAGAAGGAGAACACAGGTAATTCGATCTTAGAAGCCTCCAGTAGCCATCAAAAGAGCCTCAAAGATAGCATACCATATGGTGAGCTTCTACGCATAAAGAGGAACTGTATTAATATCGAAGATTTTCATGCTGCTCCATTAGAAGCTATTGATAGATTTAAGGTTTGAGGTTACAGTTATGATTTGTTAATGAACACACTGGCTAAGGTGGATAGAAAACCAAGAAGCTGCCTACTGAAGGATAAGGAGAAACAGAACAACCAAGGGGATGACTCATGCCGGTTTATCACTACATTCTCAAGTGAGGCAGGGGTTCTATGGAAAATGTTATGTCGTAATTGGCATATTTTGAAGACAGACAAAGTGATAGGTAGGACTCTACCTAAATATCCACAAATTATATTTAAACGTTGTAGATCCTTGAAAGATTCATTGGTCGGAAGCCATTACGAATCAATTTCTTTTGTGCCGAGAATCAGTACTATTACTGGATTTTTTCCTTGTCCAAATGCAGGGCTTGTAAAAATAGTTCTAAAGTCTTGACCTTTAGAATACCTGGCATGGAGGGGGTAAAAAAGATAAATAGTTTTTGACCTGTACCACCCCATACTGTGTGTACTGCCTAGTATCTCCAGGTGTGAAATGTTATATAGGAAGCACAATACACCCCACAAAGCGCAGAATTTTGGAGCATGCCCGGGCAATTAAGAATAAGGACTCCTCGTACCCAGTAGCGAGGCACTTCTCCCAGTATCACAATAGTGACAGGAGTCTCCTGAAATTCCATTGCATTGACCACATTCCAGCTAGTGAGCGTGGCGGTAACCGTGAATGGAGAGTGCGTAGGCTCGAGTCAAGATAAATAATCGACCTAAGTACTTTAATTCCTTTTGGTCCTAACACAGAGGAAGTACTTTCCATTCATTTAGGTTAGATAAGTAATCTTACATAGGGGGTGGGTGGTATATGGATTATGTAAATAGAGGTATCTGGCTGAAATGAGATGAAATGTAATTTGATTGATCTGCATTTGATTTAATCTACCAAATCATGTGTAATGACAATCTATTGATTTATGGATAGGCATTTGCCTCAGCCGGCACAGAATATGATTTCTTTTTAAAACAAAATGTTTATTGTCATAGTTGCAGATGCAGCACAGGGCCCTGACTCCCAGGGGAGCCTGTCACAATAAACATCACAATATCCTTAGCATTTGACTTTTCCACTGTATAGACAAACACTACAAAGAAAACATGAATCACCCCCAACCCACCCAACTTTACCCCCACCCACTCCCCCCTCCCGACCCCCCCCACTGCCCAACTCCCTCTTACCCCCCTCCCCCACCCCTCCTCCCACAGTCGCACAGCTTTCAATAGGACCAGGGATAAATAGCTAGGAAAAGAAAACCACACTGAACATGTATTACACCATACATATAATCGTATACATGTAGTCCATGCGTCCCGTCCCCACCATACTCCAGACTCTCTTACACAGCCCCCCTCACCCATCCTGAGGGAGATCATCCTGCTCCACTGGAGGCTCCAACCACACCCCCCTGTAATCTGCCCAGCGTTTCCAAATTTTAAAATGCTTCCGAGGGCAAGCCCTAGCTACAAAGATCGGGCACTCCAGGCCCATATAAAAATCTAGGCCCCTCTTTCAGACCGTCATCTTAGGGGCACAGGGATCTTTCCACCCTTTGGCTATGTCTCTCTTGGCAATGGTAAGGCCTAGTAACATCAAGTGTCTCTTGTACATGTTGCCCCCACCCCATCCATGACATGCAATAAGGCAAACTGTGGCGTGTTTGGGAGCTCCCACCCCAACACCTCCGCTAAACAGGCCAACACCCCTCTCCAGAAATGCGCTACGATCTGGCAACTCCATACAGTATCAAGGAATGTCCCCTCCTCACTCTGGCAGCGAAGACAAACCAACGAGGCAATCAGGTCCGCCCGAAATAGACCCTATGCAGGTATTTGAACTGGACCAAGCGGAGGCGCATCGCAATAGCAGCGCCCCTAGGTGAAGCCAGTGCCTCCCTCCAGTCCTCCTCCTCCAACTCCCCCACATCTCCCTCCCAGTGTTCCCTGAGTTTCTGAAGTGTAGGAGAACTATGCATGGCCAGCGTTTGGTATATGCGCGAATTTCTTTTTGTTATCAGGTCCCCCATAAATACTTTCGCCTCCAGGGGATTGAAGTCCGGCAACGTCTCCAAACCCACCAAACTGGGGGATAGGGCATGGCGAAACTGAAGGTAACGAAAAAATTGGGAGTTGGGCATATCAAATTCATCTCGGAGTTCTTGGAAAGATTTCAGTGTGGTGTAATGCATCACATCCCCTAAGGTCGAGATACCCACCCTGCCACACCCCGCAAAACCTTGTAGGGAAACCAGAGCTGGGAAGTGGCCATTGTGCCATAAAGGCGTCTCCGCTGTCAGGACATTCCACCACCCAACGCAGCGTAGGGCCTGCTACCAGATGAGAAATCCTGCCCGAGTTACTGTGGGCAGTGCACTACGCAGGGGCGCAGACTAAAGGATAGTATGAAGCGAATTGGAGCCCATCAAGAAGCGCTCCATGGCATAAGCCGGAACCGCACGGTCACCGTACCAGCATTCATTCAACACCAATAAATGAGAGGCCTGATAAAAAAATATTAGAGCCCTCCAACTGCTACCTGAAGCGACGTGGCCCAACTACCGACTACCGACGTCTGCTCGCCCAAGACCCACAGGGTAGATTTGTGGTGATTCATATATAAGCCCGAGTTCTCACCAAAGATCTGTAGAATTTCTAGAAAGCGCGGCCCTGATCTATGGAGATCTGTAAGGAAGAAGACGTCATCCGCGTAGAGCGCTATTCTGTCGGACGGACCCCCCACCCAGTCAAATCCACTCAGCTGAGCGTCCATCCGCACCCATGCAGCGAGGGGCTCCATGGCCAGAGCAAACAGGTAGGGCGACAACGGACACCCCTGTCGGTTGCCGCGCTGAATGTGAAATGTGGAGGACACCGCTCCCGCGACCGGAACCAAAGCTGTCAGGTCGGTATACAAGAGACGTACATAAGAGAGGAAGCGAGGGCACAAGTTAAGCTGCGGGAGCAATGAAAACAGGTATACCCAACTGAGGGAATCAAACGCTCTGCCAGGAGAAGCCCCGCCTGCTGCCCCGTGACCCTAATCGCCTCCATCGCCACGTCGGCCCATCTAATATTGTGTCTGGTTGCCCTTTGCTGCATAAAGCCAGCCTGATAGGGATGTACCAGGTCCAATATATATGGAAGGAGCCTATTGGCCAGAGCCTTGGCCAGCACTTTGGCCTCCACATTGAGAAGCGAGATGGGGCGATAGGAGGAGTGCTGCTCTGGGGGCCGTCCCGGCTTATGGAATACCACCACCTCCGTGTGCCGCCAGTCTTGGGGAAGCCTACCCTGATCCCTAGCCTCCTCCAAATCCGCCCGATAGAGAGGAGCCAGTTGGGTATTATATTTCTTAAAAAATTCACTGGGGAAACCATTTGGACCAGGGGCCTTCCCCGAGTTCAGCTCTCCGAGTGCAGTGCCCAGTTCCTCCGCTGACAGTGGAAGATCTAACTTGTCGCGCACGTCATCCGTCACCGCCTTGGGAGGCAGATCCGCCAGGAACTTATCGATCTGAGCAGGTAGGAGTACTCCCGCGGGGCATAGAGCTCCGCATAATACCGCGCGAAGCTGTTGGCCAGACTACCGGGGTCCGTCAATGGTTCCCCTGCATCATCGAGTAGCCCTGGTAACTGCTGTGCATGAAAGACCCCTTGACAGAGCCTATGCAACATTTTGCTGGACTTATCTCCCCACTGGCAGATTCTACTACGTGTGGCAAGCCACATCTGATGAGCCTCGTCCATAAGTAATGCAGCATAAGACTGTTGCGCCAGCGGGAGTTGACTCACATCACAAGCCTCACCCGTCTGTCTACTACTGTACTCCAAGGCCCCCACCTCAGCCTCCGCATGCACCAATGCCTCTCGTTTGCGCTTCCGCGCCTTCACACACCAGGCAATATCAACTCCCCTTAGTGTAGGTTTCAGGGATTCCCATAGCGTAGTGGCCCCCTCAACAGAGCCCACGTTAGATGTAAGGTATGCGGACAGCGCCTCCCGCATACGTCACCTATAGTCCTCCTGCTGAAGATGCCACACCGACATGCACCACCGAAACAGCTGTCTCCCCCAACCTAGCTGCATCTCCACTGACACCGGGGAATGATCCGAGAGACCCCGGGGATGAATCGTCGCCAACTCCAGGCAGCCCACCCTTGCCCTGGGAATGAAAATGTAGTCAAGTCTCGAGAAGGACCCATGCACCGTCGAAACGTATGTATATTCGCAAGCAGCACCGTGAGTATGCCTCCATGAATCAATCGAGTCCATACCATCCACCAGACCCTGCAGCTTTGGTGGGTGGCCCACCAGCACCTGGCCCCCCCCACCCCCCGGAACCTGTCCCTAGAAGCATCCATAACATCATTCTAGTCACGACCAATCGCGGTCAGCACATCCGGGACATCAGCCCACACAGTGTATAGCTTCTCTATGAGGGACCATTGCAAAGGCGGCGGGGCATATACACAACCCAAGACTATGGGAGTCCTTCCCACCACCCCCTGTACCACTACATATATCCCCTGCGTGTCCTGCCAGAGCTTCGTGTGGGTGTAAGGGACCCTACGATGAACCAGGATAGCAATGCCCCTGGACCCCCGCGCAAACCCAGCATGGTAAACCTGTTGGTAGCCAAATCTCTGCTGGCACAGTACCTCAGTGCCAGACAGGTGTGTTTCCTGGAGCAGAAGGATGTCAGCCCCTAGACGCTTTGCCTGTCGCAACACAGCCCCACGCTTGATTTAACCAAAACACCCCTAACGTTTCAGCTAAGGACACGCAGGATGCCCGGGGACCCCCCGGGGCGTATCAACGCAAGGCATCATCTGAGAGTCGCTTCAAGGAATACATGAACATGCGGATAAAAGGACAGAACAAAAAGTGAAATTCCGGGCCCCCCCAAGCTGTGCAACCCCCCCCAGGGTTCTACCACATACCGTGTCCGTGGTCTCCCCAAGGCAGCGGCACTCCCAGCGCGACCGCCGCGGGGGCCGAAGATCAGGGCAGGCCGCTCCGCCACACCGCTTCACCCGGCGCATCGGTGCCACAATCCACCAAATGGCCCCAGGGACTCGTCGCGCCCCGTATCCGGGATCTCCGCCAGGCGGCGGGGCTCCCAGCGTGACCGCCGCAGGTGCCGATGATCAGAGCAGTCCGCTCTGCAACACCGCCTCACCAGGCGCACCGGTGCCGCAGCTCTCGGCTCCCGGGCCTCCTCTGGCCCTGTCCCCCACGCTGCCCATTCCTGACAGGAGCAAGTGAGCCTGGGGGTCCCAACACGCACTGCAAGCAAAGCGTGGGGGCTCCGCTCACTGGGCCCGCCGCGCCTCAGCCGCCAGCCACACCTCTCCAGGCCCAGTCGCCACCGCCGTCAGTGGAGCCTCCAAACTCCACTGGCTGCCCGCTCCTCGACGGGGCAGCCGCTACGCTCACCATCACCGTCAATCAGCAGTGGCAGAGCTGAGGCTTCCCCTCTCCACTCACAGCCAAAATAGTCTGGGCCCCGGAAGGTGCCCGAGGCCAGGTCCGCCCTCTCACCAGGCCGGGCAGCCGCAATACTCCAGGCCCCGGCATCACCAGCCGCGGCTAGGCCCTTCCATACCCGGGTCACCAGGCTCCAGGAAACAAGTACGGGTCACCGACAAACACCACCGGAGCCTCGGGCCGGGAAACAGCAAGGGTCAGGCAACACTTTGAGCCCCAAATGGCTGTGGGGACCAGGATAATCGGCGGATAATTGGCAGGCCGGACGGAGCTCGTCTAGAGCACGTCCGCCATACTGGCTCTCCAAGCCATGCCCCCAGAATATTAGATTTTGATAATGTGAAATACCAAATGTATTGGGTTTTGAATTTATGAGTAGTCATTATAAGCCCATCCAGGGCTCAATTGTGCAAAAAAAGTATTACAAATTTCGTTATTTAAGTTAAATAAATTTCTCCATATTACTTGGGGTAAAAATATACATTTTTATGGTGAATGAATATGTTCCATCATGGCGCCCGAATAAAATAAATGTCACAGCGGAGTCCGTCTTTTATGTTAATGATTGTGCCGGACACACGGTGGAGATTCTAGATAAAATGGCGTTTATTTAGTATGTACCTCAATACAGCAGGAAGAAGGCGCATACCCGAAACGCTTCCTGTGTGATCTCTTTAAGTTGAATAAATAACTTTGAAAGCAAAGTGACCCTGGGAGTGCGGCCATTCTTTCCTTTGACCGGGGAGGAAGTTTGGAGCAGACTATATATATATATATATATATATATATATATATATATATATATATATATATATGTATATATATATATATATATATATATATATATATATATATGCTTCAATTTTCTTCTCCTGAAAGGGGAAGTGAGCCGCACAAACAACACCTATTGCTGAAAGCACTTTTATTAGTACAGATGTGCAGTTTCACTCCTGACGCGTTTCGTTCACCTCACTGTGAACTTTCTCAAAGGTTGGCCCAGGTGATGACGGAGATGTGCGCGGGAACCCTTGCAATGTTTTTATGTATTTGCCGGCCCTCTGGTGGACATCTGTGGTGATGGTTGCACGGCATGATGGTATTTGAAGTCCCGCTTCGTCCGTGATGCTTGTATTGCCGTGTGCCGGTATTCTCCTGTTACTAAAGGAAACCTGAATTTCCTGCGGTGTTGCTCCCTGTGGCAGTCCGTGTGCGGGACCGCCGGGGAACCTTGCCAAACTCTGGTGCTTGGTGGCAGCCGATCACCCTGAAGTTCGTTGCCGAGTCAGAAGTTCTGGTTCCGTGTGTCGGGTGATATTCGGCGCTCTTGTAGGTTGTGCGTTGCTCTGCGGCCGGAACCCTCCGCTCTATATGCTACAATTTTCTTCTCCTGAAAGGGGAAGTGAGCCGCACAAACAACACCTATTGCTGAAAGCACTTCTATTAGTACAGATGGGCAGTTTCACTCCTGACGCGTTTCGTTCACCTCACTGTGAACTTTCTCAAAGGTTGGCCCAGGTGATGACGGAGATGTGCGCGGGAACCCTTGCAATGTTTTTATGTATTTGCCGGCCCTCTGGTGGACATCTTTGGTGATGGTTGCACGGCATGATGGTATTTGAAGTCCCGCTTCGTCCGTGATGCTTGTATTGCCGTGTGCCGGTATTCTCCTATTACTATATATATATATCCTACTGGAGGTCGCCAGTAGGTAGTTATAGTTAGGACCTATTTTCCATAGGAAATCTGCAACATTCTATTCCCAATACCTTTGGCGCCGGTTGACTAATCATCGCGAATTTTCAAAACTTTTGGCCATCTCTGGTCCGCTCCTATCCTGAAAGTCACGGGGTGAAGCGAGGGCCGAGAAAAAAGGGGGGTCCCAAAACATGTTTTCCCCATGCAATTTTCCATGGGAACCTTTAGAACTGCTGAACGGAATTACACCAAATTTGGCAAAGAGGTAGACCTTGATTCAGAGTCATGCCTTTTGGTTAAATGGTGTAAATCCGTTCAGTATTTGCTGAGAAAATCAAAAGTAAAATCTCATATATATCTATGGGCGTGGTGGATCCGCGCACCCTGAGTGCACCCTGCGTGCACCCTCCCGATCACGAGCTACATGCTAATTGGCTGTCATCTGGCTGTCAACACTCCAAATCAAGAAGTGTTGGCAGCCATGTTGTGCCTCGGTAGAACCGAGGCACAAATAAACCTTGAAAAAAGTGCGAAAACGCGAATAGGGGGCAGGGTAGAAACACCCTGACCCCCTAGGCCTACTTAGGTGTCCCACAAACACCTCCTGGGCCCAAAAATGATTTTTCTTTTTAAAAACTGGAAGATGCGCGCAGGGTGCACGGATCCTGCTGATTAAAAAAAATGAAGCGCAGACTCCCGCACTTTGTTGGTAATTAGGCCCCGGGAGGGCCAAGTCCTGGGGACCACCACCCCCGGGGCTTCAATACTCATGGGTGGGGGGGCGCACCCATGGGGCTTCTTTAGAATATATGCGGAGGGGCTCACGCACCCCCAAAAGCACCGGGGACCACCACCCCCTGGGGCTTTTAAAAAAAACTAATAAACCAGTGTGGGGGGCTTGAGCCCCCCCCACACGCCCTGGGGACTGCCACCTCCCTGGTGCACCAAGTATTCTAATTAGGGGGTCAGTGACGGACCCCCAAAGCCTGAGGACCACCATTCCCCGGTGCTTTGTAAGTGGTGGGAGGGGGGCTGCGTGGCCCCCCTCCTGGAGCCAGTCATGGTCCTAGGGCCAGCTCCTGCAGTGTCCCGGGGTGTCCACCTCCAGGACACTGCTGTTTGCTATGGCAGGGAAACCTGCTCTCTCTTTCAAAATTCAAACCAGATTGCTTTTTCACATGGGGAGCTGCATGTTAGCAGCTCCCCATGTGGAAAAACAATACCGGCTGCCGAAGAACGCGGGGAGCCGGCTGAGACCGTGGGGACATTGGGGCTCCCCATACTGTCCCCAATATTGTATATAGGCCCCGGGGGTTAGGTCCCCGGGGAAAATAAAAATTAGTGGTAGGTGCTTATTTTTTTTTTAAGTTAAAATTAGGAGTTGCGCATCCAGCGTGGTGCTCAAAACGGCCCCCTGGTGTGCACGTGTTGGGTGAGCGACTCCTAACGCATTGGGTGCACGACTCCTAACGCGTTGGGTGCGCGACTCCAAGCAAAAAAAAGTACTATTTTTCAGATATATATCAAGATTATGTGTTTCGATCTTGAGTGGCTCTAAAAAGAGCAGTTGTGTTTATTGGGAAATGTTGGTACCTACAAGTAAGTGCAAATGCAGAGTCTAAAGTTGTTGAGGAAGACTCTGTTACCCTCATCTGTAAAATGTACACCATCTCTCCTATAGATGCCGTCCATATTAAAACGCAGATTGTTGTAGTAAATTAACCCCATTCTATAATCTCTGAGATAAGCAGAAATAGCTTTATTGACATGTTTCCTAGCTTTCTCGATATGTGGACAAAATTGATTGGACCAGTTCCATTTCTTTCTTTGACATATGTTAGAGTAGACAAAGGCCGATTGGGGGAAAAGTGACATTAATTCTCCAAAGGTGTCCTTCATAAGCATTTCCAGACCTACCCCAGTCAAAGTGCCTAGGTCATTGCCACCACAGTGCACAATTATGAGGTTAGGGTGTTGGAGATGGTATACATTCAAAATATCGAGTTTTTAATATCGATTTGCATTAATATCGATTAAAAAATATAGAATGGACACAATATCGACTGGACAGAATATAGACTACAAAAATATCGAATAGGATAGCATTAATATTGAATCAAAAATATAGAATGGACATAATATCGAATGGACAGAATATAGACAACAAAAATATAGAATGGGCAGAATATAGACAACAAAAACATATAATGGACAGAATATAGACTACAAAAATATAGAATGGCCAGAATATAGACTACAAAAATATCGAATTTGAGGTAAGTAAGTTAAGATCAATTTTTAAAGTGTTTTTTATGTTAGTATACGTTTGAAAAGTGTATATTTATTTTATTATCTATATTAATTATTTTTTTATGGTATTTAATTTTTGCGTAATATAAATCTGTAGCTATTTGTGGGTTTAGAGGGAAATAGGGTGGGTAGTAATTTAATTATAATTAATTAAATAAGTTAAATTATATTTATTTGTATTTATTTTGAAATGTTAATTAATTATTAATTTGTAATTCATTAAAATATATTTGGTATTTAATTTTAATTAATTGATTATTTGATAATTATGTTAATTTTAGTAATTTATTTTCTGTAGCGGGCTGTGGGTTTATAGGGGAAAAGGGTGGGAAGTAATTTAATTATATTGAATTAAATACGTTAATTTATTTATTGGAATTTATTTTGAATTATTTGTTAATTAATTATTAATTGGTAATTAATTAAAATATAATTGGTAATTAATTTTAATTAATTGACTAATTGATAAATATGTTAATTTTAGTAATTTATTTTATGTAGCGGGTTTTGGGTTTATAGGGGAATAGGGTGGGAAGTTATTTAATTATACATAATTAAATATGTTAATTTATTTATTTGTATTTATTTTGAATTAATTTGTTAATTAATTATTAATTGGTAATTAATTAAAATATCAAGGGTAATTAATTTTAATTAATTTATTAATTGATAATTATGTTAATTTTATTAATTTATTTTCTGTAGTGGGTTTTGGGTTTATAGAGGAATAGGGTGGGAAGTAATTTAATTGTAAGTACTTCAAAATGTAAATTCTTTTTTTTTAATCTAATTTAATTATTTTTTAATTGTTAATTAATTTATTGTTAATTGGTAAATAATTAGTAGGTAATAATTTTTAATAATTCAATTTTATTTTTATTTTTTATTGATTAATTAATATATTATATAAAAGTGTTAATTATTTTAATTAATTTGTAATTGGTATTAATATATATATATTTTTTTATATATATTTATTTACTTTCCCTACTGTTGCACTCACTGGAGTGGGAATAGTAGTTTTTACCCTCCTGCTATCCAACACTTTCCCTACTGTTGCACTCTCTGGAGTGGGAATAGTAATTTTTATCTCTACGCTATCCAACGCTTTCCCTACTGTTGCACTCTCTGGAGTAGGAATAGTAATTTTTACCTTCCCGGTATCCAATGCTTTCCCTACTGTTGCACTCACTGGAGTGGGAATAGTAAATGTTATGCCTATGCTATCCTACGCTTTCCCTACTGTTGAACTCTCTGGATTGGGAATAGTAATTTTTACCCCTACGCTAGCCAACGCTTTCCCTACTGTTGCACTCTCTGGAGTTGGAATAGTAATTTTTTCCCTCCCGCTATCCAACGCCGTCCCTACTGTTGCACTCATTGGAGTGGGCATAGTAATTTTTACTCCTACGCTATCCAACGCTTTCCCTACTGTTGCACTTTCTCGAGTGGGAATAGTAATTTTTACCCTCCCGCTATCCAACGCTTACCTTACTGTTGCACTCTCTGGAGTGGGAATAGTAATTTTTACCCCTACGCTATCCAACGCTTTCCCTACTGTTGCACTCACTGGAGTGGGAATAGTAATTTTTGCCCCTACGCTATCCAACGCTTTCCCTACTGTTGTACTCTCTGGGGTGGGAATAGTAATTTTTACCCCTACGCTATCCAACGCTTTCCTTACTGTTGCACTCTCTGGAGTGGGAATAGTGATTTTTACCCCTATGCTATCCAACGCTTTCCCTACTGTTGCACTCTCTGGAGTGGGAATAGTAATTTTTACCCTCCCGCTATCCAACACTTTCCCTACTGTTGCACTCACTGGAGTGGGAATAGTAATTTTTACCCCTACGCTATCCAACACTTTCTCTACTGTTGCACTCACTGGAGTGTGAATAGTAATTTTTACCCTCCCGCTATCCAATGCTTTCCCTACTGTTGCACTCACTGGAGTGGGAATAGTAATTTTTACCCCTACGCTATCCAACGCTTTCCCTACTGTTGCACTCACTGGAGTGGGAATAGTAATTTTTACCCCTACGCTATCCAACGCTTTCCTTACTGTTGCACTCTCTGGAGCGGGAATAGTAATTTTTACCCCTACGCTATCCAACGCTTTCCCTACTGTTGTACTCTCTGTAGTGGGATTAGTAATTTTTACCTCTACGCTATCCAACGCTTTAGCTACTGTTGCACTCTCTGGAGTTGGAATAGTAATTTTTTCCCTCCGGCTATCCAACGCCGTCCCTACTGTTGCACTCATTGAAGTGGGCATAGTAATTTTTACTCCTACGCTATCCAACGCTTTCCCTACTGTTGCACTTTCTCGAGTGGGAATAGTAATTTTTACCCTCCCGCTATCCAACGCTTTCCTCACTGTTGCACTCTCTGGAGTGGGAATAGTAATTTTTACCCCTACGCTATCCAACATTTTCCCTACTGTTGCACTCACTGGAGTGGGAATAGTAATTTTTACCCCTACGCTATCCAACGCTTTCCCTACTGTTGTACTCTCTGGGGTGGGAATAGTAATTTTTACCCCTACGCTATCCAAAGCTTTACTTACTGTTGCACTCTCTGGAGTGGGAATAGTAATTTTTACCCCTACGCTATCCAACGCTTTCCCTACTGTTGCACTCCCTGGAGTGGGAATAGTAATTTTTACCCTCCCGCTATCCAACACTTTCCCTACTGTTGCACTCACTGGCGTGGGAATAGTAATTTTTACCCCTACGCTATCCAACACTTTCTCTACTGTTGCACTCACTGGAGTGTGAATAGTAATTTTTACCCTCCCGCTATCCAACACTGTCCCTACTGTTGCACTAACTGGAGTGGGAATAGTAATTTTTACCCCTACGCTATCCAACGCTTTCCCTACTGTTGCACTCACTGGAGTGGGAATAGTAATTTATACCCCTACGCTATCCAACGCTTTCCTTACTGTTGCACTCTATGGAGTGGGAATAGTAATTATTACCCCTACGCTATCCAACGCTTTCCCTACTGTTGCACTCTTTGGAGTGGGAATAGTAATTTTTACCCTCCCGGTATCCAATGCTTTCCCTACTGTTGCACTCACTGCAGTGGGAAAAGTAAATTTCATACCTACGCTATCCAATGTTTTCCCTACTGTTGCACTCACTGGAGTTGGAATAGTAATTTTTACCCCTCCCGCTATCCAACGCTTTCCCTACTGTTGCACTCTCTGAAGTGGGAATAGTAGATTTTACCCTACTGCTATCCAATGCTTTCCCTACTGTTGCACTCACTGGAGTGGGAATAGTAGTTTTTGCTTCTACGCTATCTAATGTTTTTTCTACTGTTGCAGTCACTGGAGTGGTAATAGTAAATTTAACCCTCTCGCTAACCTATGGTAAATATATTGTATATTTTGTATTAATACCATGTTAATATATATATATATATATATATATATATATATATATAAGCTCGAATCATGGTACATTGTGGAATTGAACTCTAAAAGCCCTTATGGATTGAATATTGAAGAAGATCTGTATACGCACCTGCAATAATGAATTGACATTGTATTGTTGATTGAATGTTATTATCTATACTATTGCTTCCTAGACAGTGCCATCCAGATTCCTTTTTTAAGGTTTTTGTTTTGTTATAAAAATTTTATTTTTTCACTTTATGTTAAACTGAACGTCTTGCCCACTGGGGCTGAATTGATAAGCTGTGAGAGCTTTTGTTGCTGTTTTCCGAGGCATTACTGTGGGTGTAACTCATCATTGCCAATGGAATATGAAAAGAAAAAATTATTCCCTAAGGGAGTATTCTGACTAACAGGGTATTATTTTTGCATATGGATGTAAAGACAAAAGAGGTGCGTAGGAGGGGTCACATGCTATTATACCTTCGTAATTCTAAGAAGGGGTTGGCATAGAATGAAGGGCCTGGTAAGGTCCTGAAGTTTATATTGTGTGTATGCCCACTTGGGCACAATTGACTGCATAATTGGTTTTGAATGCTTTATTTATACAACATCAAATGACAACCACCAATGCGATCATTTATATTTATATTGAATTGTTTTCCCTGGAGTCAGTTTGCTTTTAAGACTAAAAACAATTTTGTAACTATTTACAAATTTAGCCATTAAGCATTAATGAATTGTATGTATTGACAAAATTCAGCAACTTGTAAAGCGTAAAGAAAGTCTTTCGTTCAGTTCTATTGATCTTATGGGTCATGTGATGAGTCACATGGTACTAGTGCACTTTAAATGTTTGTTTGTACTTGAAAACTTTATTCGTGATCAAGCCTGCTGGGTCAGGTGAAAAAAGAAAGCGGCAATAAATGAAATATATCTTTCACCACATTGGCGTCGTCTCCTCTGCATATCCTGTGTCGAGGTTGAGTTTTGAATACATATATATATATATATATATATGTATTAAAAAAAATATGTTGATTTATATTAGATATTTATTAATTTTAATGGTATTTAAGTATTTTAAGTATGTTTAAGTTAGTTATATTTATTATTTCAATAATTTTAAATTACTTTTAACTATTTAAAAATTTAATATTTTGACTATCTATATTTTTTACAACGATATTTTTGAATCAATATTTTTGTACTTACCTGTTTGGAGATAGGAAGTCGATATTTTGACATTCTATATTTTTTACTCGATATTTTTGTAGTTCTATATTTTTGCCATCAATATTGTTTCAGTGATCCGTTGGAGATCCAGACAGGATTTAACCAATGGCATCAATGGGTGCCACTTTTATCCTCTCTGTCCAATCCATTTAATGTCTACATTTGGCAACGCTAGGTCTTTGTCAATGCCACTATTTTCTGCATACCTTTGGCTCCAGAAAATATAGCTGTGTCCCACAAGCAACACTCTAAGCATTTTGAAAGGAGGTCTGTATGTACTCAGACGGTGTCTGTATTTGAAATGGCAATTTGACAACTAAGGTTTTTCTAAAATGGTGGATGAGATGCAGTTTAAAAAAAAGAAATGATAGGCAGTTTGAGAACTTTATAGACTGAAAAGTAGGGTGCTTGTTTGAAAGGAACATTACAGAGGAAAAGCTTATATTTTGAAAGGTCAAGCTCACTTGCTGTTTGGATTAGCAACATTGTGTGCTGAACTTGTGACCTGTGAGTTCAGTTGAGTGTTCCATGAACTGTTACTATGGTAACAGGCAAGAAGCAGATTGGGGGTAGGGTTCAAAGTTATGTCAATTGGAAAGGGTTGAAATGTGTAACCAATAGAAATGTGTGTTAGCTTTTGAATTAATGTGGGAAGCAATGTGATTTGATATTTACATGTATATGTGTGCAGAATGAGAGGGAACGTTTACCATTTTTTTGGTTTTGCTAAGAGCAGTGCTGTACAGACATTCTGTATAAGAAAATCTGGTGTGTGACTGACATACTTCTTAATCTACAAATCAATTTGAAAAGTGAGTTATTAATTTGTGAGGGGTTGTATGTGGCGCCTTTGTTTTTAATAAGACTAATGTGTTTCTCTTGGTAACGTCCAGGGAGTAGTGTTGCTTGTCTAGAATCACATTGTGAGTCTGTCTGCATTTGGGCAACCATTATGAGAGTAGCATTTGGTAACTTCATGTCTTTGCTGACAGATACCTTCTTTAAGACCTGTTATGTTGTCAAGTTTTAGTCGTATTAGAAGTCAGTCACTGCTTATGCATTCCCAAAATGAGTCAGGCTTT
This sequence comes from Lissotriton vulgaris, assembly GCF_964263255.1. Taxonomy (NCBI): domain Eukaryota; kingdom Metazoa; phylum Chordata; class Amphibia; order Caudata; family Salamandridae; genus Lissotriton; species Lissotriton vulgaris. The sequence goes on along the minus strand of NC_141688.1, from coordinate 149,700,783 downwards.
CACACTAGAGTGTAGTTCTGAAACATGTAGAATGTGTGCAGTTATCTTACCCCTTCCAGACTAGTGAATGTGTTTTTGGTAAAGTCCAAGGAACAGTGTTGCTTGTCTAGAATCGCACTTTGAGTCTGTGTGCATTTGGGCAACCATTGTGAGAGAAGCATTTACTTACTTTGTGTCTTTACAGACAAATAACTGCTTTAAAACCTGTCATGTTGTCAAGTTTTAGTAGTATTAGAAGCCAGTCACTGCTTATGCATTCGCTCAATGAGTCAGGCTTTCACACTAGAGTGTAGTTCTGAAATATGTAGAATGTGTGCAGTCACCTTACCCCTTCCAGACTAGTGAATGTGTTTTGGTAAAGTCCAAGGAACAGTGTTGCTTGTCTAGAATCACACTGTGAGTCTGTGTTTTTTGGGCAACCATTGTGAGAGACGCATTTGGTTACTTCATTTCTTTACAGAAAAACAACTGCTTTAAAACCTGTCATGTTGTAAAGTTGGACAACCATTGTGAGAGACTCAAGCCTTACAACATGGACTGCTTCAAAGACTGTCCACTATGCATTTAATCCTCTAAACACCTACACACTTGTCTTTCACACCTTCAATTACCCAGTCAGTATCCATACACTCCTGTAAACACCCTGTTACTCCCTTTGCACTCCTCTAGTGACTCATTCAGCACCATGTACTAATCCATTGACTGCACCAAAAAGCCCAAACACTTTTAAATTCACCTAGGCACTTTCCTTACAGTACTGTAATCATTCAGTTAGTACCCAAATACACATTCAGTGATTTACAGCATTACCACATAGAGTGCTTCAAACGCCTAACCACTATGCATGTAGTCATCTAACGTTCTAGGCACTTGTGCTTGATGCCTTTAAATCCCCAGTGAGTCTCCTTACACTCCAGGAAACACCCTGTCACTTCCCTAGCAATCCTGTATTGACAAATTCTGCACCATGTACTAATGCATTTACTCTGCCAAAACCCAACTGCTTATAAATTCACCCACGCATTCTCCTTGCAGTACTCTATTCATTTAATCAGTAGCAAAGTACTCATGCAGTGATCCAGGCTTCAGCACATGCAGTGCTACAAATGTTTATCGAATATGCATGCAGTCCTTTAATCACCGACACACTATCCTAAACACCTTCATTTCCCCCAGGCAGTATCCATACACTCCAGCAAACATCCTTAACTGTCCTTGCACTGTTGTAGGGACCCATTCAGCACTATGTACTAATCCATTCACTTTGCCAAACTGAACCACTTATAAATTGACCCAGGCACTCTCTTTGTTGTACTCTAATGATTGTTTTGCTACTCAACTACTCATACAATGAGCTAGGCCTTAGCACATACATTGTGTCTGTATAGTAGTAGAAAAGTATATTTTATACATTTATTAAAATACATTCATTTATAATAATTATTTACAGATATTGTTAATCATCATTAAAATAAAGTTATCATGCCTGAAAAATCAAGAAAGAGAAAACGACAGCAAAAGGACAATTATTTGAAGAAAATTTCAGAACAAGTATTGGATGACCAACATAATGTGAGAAAAAAGAAAAAGTCTTACCGTAAGACAACTAAAGAATTCATTAAAAAATGTTCAAAGCTTAGACACGATGAGTGGTAAAAGAAGGCAAAATCAGTATAGGGAAATCAGGAAAAAGGTTTTTAACTTGCTCAAAGATGTGAAAAAATATTAAAAAGAGCACTATTTTATAAAAAGAAGAAGCATATTGAATCTATTGTTCAAAAAGCGTTTAAATTAAAAAGGAAATTATTTATTTTAGTTTTAAACAGAATTCGATCACTAGATAAACCAATCTATTTTATGAAGGCCAAAAGTAAGAGGAAAAGAGTAATTAACAGAACAAATTTTTTGTGATTTTTTGGGGGAGAATGGAAACATAGTTCAAGTTCAGAGCCTTTCTTTAATGAAAAGAATTATTTTCACACCAATAATTTATTGCATGCAGTTGATACCAGTGGTCAAGCTTATGAGGTTACAAATGGTTGTCCAATTGAGAAAGAGAAGATGGTTCCCAGAAATGCAGAAGAAGTGTTAGTTGATGAAGTTCTAGGAAGACGTCCTAAAGCCCCAGTGTACACTTGGGATTGCAGTAGTATTTGTAGTGTACGACAAGAATCTATTGATATTTTATGCAATTTCTTACGACAATACAGTAAAAAAAAGTGTTAAACAGAAGATTAAGATGTTGCAAGGACTAGACCCTTGCAGAGTGAGAAAAAAGTCTGGTTTGCAAGATCATTCTCTAGCTTGTCTTTCTAGAAAAGCATGTCAAAGTGTTTTTCCTCATTTCAGGATGTTAGCAGTATATAATTCTCAAATGCGGAAGTTAGTCAGAAGATTGTATTATGCAAAAAGTCCAGCACTAAAATAAATGAGTTGAACAGTGCTCTTTTGCGTGGGTCACTATCAGATGTGAAGAAGGTTTGTGATGAAATTGAGTTATGTTACTTTGGTCCTGAACAAGAGAGTGCAAACACTGACACATTAATAGAAGAAAATGTTGAAGAGAACGTGCAACATACTACTAAAAAACTTTTTGAAGAACAAATTACAAAGTTTAAGGTGATTTCAGGTGAAAGGCCAAATTACTCTTGTATTTGTTGTCAGCGAACTCACTATAAAAATCAGACTAGGACTGTTGATCTATATTTAAAACGTGAAAGAGAAAATAATGATAGGTGGAAGTTCTAACTAATGTTCCGCCGGTTGACACAGACTCAACCCAGTCTCAGCAAGAATCTCATGACTCTCTGAAAAAGAAATCAGTTTCTTGGTTGCACAAACACTGTGGGTTTCCAATTGCTTACTCCAATGATATATTAACTACTAGAAGGGTTAACTGGATTGGTAACTCTAGAAAGAACAGTATGGGGGACTGTGTCATTATCAATTTTAAGCACCCCCAACACGTTGCTACAGTTTTGCTTAGAGCAGCTTCCCTACCGTTTACTGACAACAGTGTGTGTGCACACGCCCGCTCGGCTTTTTTATAGCCACCTTAGTAATGCACCACCTAAAGATATTAGCCAGCCGAACCCATTCCCATCTTTTTCTAGGCCAGGTTTAACCATTCCACTACAAAATCGTTTTCATGCTTTAAATAGCTTGGATTCTAATGACTGACTAATTTTGGATAGCCCATCCTCCCTGTGTGAGGATATTTATACCCCGGTAATTGGAATAATCGAAAGTCCTACAGTCTCTATGGTAACTAGACTGGAGAATACCAACCAGATAAATGATTGTGAGGGCCCGTCTATTGGAAATCTAAGGGAAACATATAGACCCAATGTAACCTTGCCATTGGATATGGCTAGTACAGGGGGTAATGGGATAATTATTACTAGTTGGAACGTTGCAGGACTGAAATCTAAGGGAAATGCCCTGGGCTGGTCGAATTTTATTAATAGCTATGACATCCACTGTTTCCAGGAAACATGGTGTAGGGAAGAAGTTAATTATGAGGGGTTTGTTTCTTATAATTTGCAGGTGCAGGGTACTGGGCCAGGAAGAGCCAAAGGAGGTCTCCTGATTTTAGTATCTATCCACCGCCCGATTATAGTAAAAAAGTATATAACTGTAGGAGCACATGCCCAGATTCTCTGGTTATTAGAGGGGCGAGACCATAATATTCTTCTGGTAAATTATTACAATAATATTTCCGATAGCTCCAGGGCAGTAGTTGTTGATGACCTGGCTAGCACTGTCGAAAATGTAATCCCAGATGTAAATGTTTCATTTGATTTTATCTGGGTTGGTGACTTTAATACCCCATTATGTGAACTGCCGACGGGGAAAGTGTGTGGGTTTATTAATGATACCGGATTGGATGATCTACATTTCGGACATAACTGATGTGGAGAGGCTCTAAATATTTTCTTGGGATGTTATGATCTGGATATTTTGGGGTTTCCAAAAGATGAAAATGGTCAAATTATGGCTACTTTTAAGAACCGGTACACCTGCTCAGTTATTGATCATGTGATTGTTTCTTCTAATATTACACCCTGTTGTGCTCCCCCTAGGATTGAATTATCTACCCTAAGTGAACACAATTGTATTATCTTGGAACCAACTTTTTGGGGTGAACGTGTTGTTATCGTGGGTACTACAGTTTCTAATCTGGAACCCCATATACCAAACGGAGTCCGTTTAAAATGGGTAGGGGAAAAAGTTACGGAATTAATTGGCTCTACTGTCAGGGATTGTATGGGAAATATCACTCTCATACTTGACAACAGTGCCAACCATAAACAGGTGTTATCTGCTTTTAATGATATTAATAAATCCATTGATGCCAGGTTCACTAAACCTAAAAGGGGTCCTCGTAAAAATGAACCGGCCTGGTTTGACCACTCATGTACCAGGCTTTTAACTGAATTAAAACATGTGCATGCCAAAAAATCCAGGGACACTGACTCTGTAATAAAATCAAGACGAGAATATAAGTGTGCCTTAAAACAGAGGAAGAGTGAGCTACAGCAGTTGGCATGGGATTCTCTTAACCAGGCGGCCGAGTGCTCCAATAGTACTCTGTTCTGGGCTACTGTGAACTCTCCCTTTCTTAAGGATGAAAATTTGCCAGAGTTAACTTGTAATGTCCCGAGCAATGGTTGGATAGCCCATTTTTCAAATATTTTTGATTCTAACAGCTGTTTGGATACCGACCAAAGAAGGTGGGAAGTTCTACCCCTGGATATCACAGTTAGTGAGGCGGAACTTGACATACGGGCAAGTAAGGGGGGAAAGCCCAGGGACCCGATGGAGTGCCCATCGATGCCTATAAAGTAGCACCGGAGATGTGGATCCCTCTTTTGGCTATTGTTTTTAATGCTGCTGTATGTACCGAGGCCCCTGAAACATGGGGGGAATCAATTATTATCCCGATACATAAAAAGGGCAGTAGGTCTGAGGTGAAAAATTACCGTCCGATCTCTCTTCTTGACTCCTCAGTCAAGATTATGAGTAGAGTTATGTTAGCGAGGTTAGAGGAATGGGCCGAGCAAGAGGGTATCCTTGCCGATAGTCAGTATGGATTTAGAAAGGGCCGGGGTACACTCGATCAGTGTTTAAACCTTGATTTATTGTTCGGGAAATACACTGAAGCAAAATCTGGCTCAATTCACCTCTGCTTTGCAGACCTAAGTAGTGCTTTTGACATGGTTGACCATTCTATTTTATGGTCAACCCTGTTACATTTAGGAGCACCAGAGGGCATAATCTACTTTCTGGCTAAGCTGTATAGGAAACTAAAAACTTGTGTGCGTTTTGGCACCAATGGTGAATGCACCCCAAAATTTGGAGTTAAAAGAGGGATTAGACAGGGCTGTGTCCTGCCCCCCCTTATTTTCATTTTATTTATTAAAGGAATCGATGACATTTTAAAAAGTGCTAAAGCGGATGCCCCCCAGATAAATGGAGCTCCTGTGCCGGTGTTATTATACGCCGATGATGCTGTCCTGCTCTCTACAACACAGTTAGGATTACAGCACCTGATTAATGGATTTTCTACCTTTATCAGCGATGGAAAATTAATTATTAACAAGGGGAAAATGTTTACCATGACCTGTGGGGCTAAAGGTAAAGCTTCAAACTGCTATTTTATTGATAAAGATAAGGTGCATCAGGTGGATACATTTTGTTATCTTGGTATAACCTTCTCCAAAGATAGATCATGGTCCAACGAATTTAAAAACATCCGTATTAAAATTGCAAAAAATGCCTACGGTGTTTTTAGATTTGCTAACAAGGTCGGGGACCGACGTACCAGAGACATGCTTAAGATCTATCAAGCCAGGTGCGTCAGTATCGTACTCTATGGGGCTGATGTCTGGGGACATAGACGTGACCATAAGTTGCAGCAGGAGGAAATTCCTTTTTAAAAAAAGCTCTTGTTGTTGCCAACTTCTGCCTCTACTGAGCTAATCCATCGGGAAATGGACACTAATTTCCTGATCGATCAATTATCCCTGAGGCCACTTAAGACTTGGCGGTCAATCTGGCTCCAGGAGGAAAAATCTTTTACCAGATCGATCATTGAGGGCTGTCTCTCGTTGGATAAATATTATAAATTACCCTGATTAAAATATGTCATCAGCTGTTTCTCTGAGATCTTTAATCTAAATGTCTTGGTTGATCCTGGCCCAGCGGCCATAATTTCAAAATCTGAACTGGAATCCACATTTTTGGCCTTCTCTGTAAGAAAGCGAGCTGTTACTAACGGATCTTTATCTACTGTCACATTTTACAATAGTTATACTACTGTTGAAGGTTTTCCCATCTATTTAATATGGGTGACAAGGCCATCACACAAGTTTGTGCTAACCAGGTTTGGTGTAGCACATCACTTAGTAGCTCTGCCAACTCTTAAGAAATATCCGCAGGGGCCATGTATATGTGATGTATCCAAACAAAGCACTTTGCACTTTCTTTTGATATGTAAACTGTATATGAATTTTCGTACAACCTATTTAAAACCTATGTTTCTTAAATATGGTGTACGAACAGTTATTCATCTATGAGTCTTATTTTTAACCTGCAACATGTCGATGTCTGTTTTTTAACTGCTACGTTTTTAAGCCAATCTATTAAGGCCAGGAAAAGTAAGTGTTTTTAAACCATTGTGTCTGTTATAATTTGGTAGTCTCCGCATTCTGTAAACCACTGTAATTTTATACAATGTATGTGTTTTGTGCTTTTATGGTTATTTTTTTATGCACCGAATAAAGCGTCATGAATTGAATTGAATTGAATTGATAGGTGGAAGGAATTTGCAACCTATTTCTTGGTAGAGAATTGTTTTGATTTGGGTTCTGATCAGCGTATTTGTAAATATTGTTATAACAAATTAGACGAGAATAAAATGCCCGCTAGAGCTGTCCATAATAATCTAGAGTTGGTAACTATTCCTCCAGAATTGATAGATTTAAATACTTATGAGTCTATTCTGATTTAATGTGTGCACCCATTTCAAGCTATTGTTCATATGGAGAGTAAAACAGGTCAATTTCCTCCTACAGAGGATTAAAAGGAAGAGTTGTATATTTACCTCTAGATTTAAAGAGAAATATTGAAACTATTGGTGTAGAGAATGTAGAAAGTGAACAATTAGTTATTCTAGTTAATGGTGTTCCTACTAAAAGTAAGAATTAGTGGATGTTAGAAAAGTGCAAAAGTCAACATTGTATCTGATAAAAAACAATGAGTACTATAAAAATTCTTCATTTAGGAGATGATACTGAAACGCCAACTGATCAAATTTAAAAAGTGGACATGTCCAAAAGTGAAGAAATCTATGAACATTACAGTGTACATCCACTTCATTCAAAAGAAGTGATGGGGAATACCATTGAATTATTTCAAATGAAAAAAGCAAAGGGAAGTCCCATGAGTGTATGGGAAAAAAGTTTGGAAGCTTGTTGTTTTCCGTAGTTGTTCCCAACAGGAAAAGGTGGACAATATGATGAACGATCAGTGCAGATTCCTGCATCTGAATATCAGACAACAAGATTGTATGCAGAAGATCCAAGATTTCGACAATGTATCCCATGTATATTTCATCTTTTGTTTGAGAGTGACTTGTCTGGACTTTCATATGCAGTCAACCACATATTGAAAACAGGAGTACATCTTCAAAATGTTTCGGCAAAGCAAATTATGGATAAAGTATATCAGAGAGATGATCCTTTAAAATCTCAGCTGATTAATTTAATGGCATGTCAGCGTGGTACTAATGAGTATTGGTACCGTCGTCATGGAGAACTTAAATGTATGCTGAGGAACTTAGGAACTCCTACGTGGTTCCTTACCCTAAGCTGTACTGAATACGCTTGGGATGATTTACTTGAGTTTCTTCGAGTGGCAAATTCGAATATCAAAAATATTGAATAAAAGACACCTGGAGAATTGTGCTCTTTGGTATCCTGTTAATGTATGCAGATATTTCAATCATCAATTTGAAGCTATGATGTATTTTATCTGCAATAAAAAGAATCCTCCTCTTGAAGAAGTTGTGGATTTCTTTTGGAGAAAGGAGTATCAAGCTAGAGGTGCTCCTCACATACATATGCTGTTATGGATCAAGGATGCCCCCAAATTCAGAACTGATTCCGATGCTACCGTTTTGTCTTTTGTTAAAGAATATGCCACATGTGCTATACCAAAAACAACAGAAGAAAACAAGTTAAGACAACAAGTCTGACAATTCCAAAGTCATCGATGTGGAAAATACTGTCGACGAAAGTACAAGTCTAAGGAAAAGTTTTATACCAAATGTCGTTTTGGATTTCCACGTCCTGTAATATCCAAAGGAAGAGTAAACAGTTTTATGTCAGCTCTGAGACATACCATCACTAGAAAGTCTCAAAAAATACATACAATTTGAGAAGAAGTGAAGAATCAAAATACATAAGTGATTACAATCCGGTTATTCTCTCAATGTGGAGTGCTAAAATGGATATTCAGTACGTAGCCGATAATTCTATTGCTGTTGCTCGGTATGTGACATCCTACTTTACAAAATCAGAAAAGACGGAGTTGAAAGTAATGTGGGAAGAAATTTCCCACAAGAAGATTCTTAGTAAGAAATAATACAGTTTCAGTTTGAAGATGTTATCCCATCGAGAATTTGGAGCCTATGAATGTTCAGATCGGTTGTCATCTGAAAGTTTATACTCAAAATCTAGAAGAACCATTTGGGTGAGTCTAGGTCTTGCTGTAACTCGAAATTGAGTACTTAAATCTATTCAAGAAATCGGATATTTAGCAGAAAAAGATCCGGAAAGTACAGATATTATAAAAACAAATATGTTGGACACATATTATCCAAATAGAAGTCATCATCTTGAGAACATATGTTTCTATGAAGTGCTGCAAACCTACACTTTTAAACAGAATACTACAGAAAACATCAATGATGGAAAATATGCAGTGATTGATTCCGAAGGATGTTTGGTGAAACAAAGGAAAGGAAATTTGATTATTCACAGAAAACTGAGTTGCAACACTCCTGTTAAAAGGGAATGTTACTATTTAGCACTTTTACAACTGTTCAGACCATTGCATTCAGAATTGGAATTACTTGGAGATTTTCAGAGCTATGATGATTCCTTCAAAACTGGTAAAGATACTATAGAATGTACTGTTTTTGCAAATTATGTGAAAATATTAAATGATGAAATTGATCAAGAAGCTACTATTGAAGCTGAGATTGCTAGAGACAGTTCTCAAGACAGTCAATGTTCTACTCCACTGAGTCAAGATCCACTAAGACAACCAATTGAAAATTAAACAGCAATCACAATGAATGAGGTGGAAACAGCAATGCATCAAGCTCAATAAGATATTATGGACTTAGGAAACTTGGAAGAACAACTCAATGTTGAACAGAAAGAAATATATCAGCAAGTGAGACAACAGATTGACCATGGATTTCTTCATGAAAAGAAAGAATGCACATGCACAAATTTCAACCTACCTGAATATATGCCAGTGGTCAAGCTGGAACAGGAAAAAGTTTCTTAATTAACTTATTGACCAGTTATCTGCAGAAAACAAGTGATTCACATTTGTCTTGTGTTGTAACTGCTCCAACAGGGTTGGCAGCACACAACATTAAAGGAATCAAATTAAATTGCTTACTAATGCTACCTGTAGAGCATGAAAACAAATTAGAATATCACAAGCTATCTGGAGAAGCTTGTCGTGAAGTTTCAAGAGTGCTGAGGAAAATAAAACTTCTAATTATTGATGAGGTAAGTATGGTCTCAAACTTAATGCATGTTTTTGTGCATTTAAGAATGCAGCAAATTCTTAAAACAGAACACGATGTCTTATTTGGAGGAAAACATGTCATAGTTTTTGGAGATCTACTGCAACTTACTCCTGTAAAAGGACAACCAGTATTTAAAACACTTGTGCATGAATACACCAGAAAGTCTTTGGGAAGTGTTGGAAACGTTAATATTTGGTTATATTTTGAATTCGAAGAACTCATTACAAATATGCGACATGCAAATGATGTTGATTATGGAACTATTCTTAAAAATATAAGAATTTGAGTTCTGACAGAACAAAGCAAACACGCTTTGCTAAGTTGACTACTTACGAACTTGTTTCCAAATGAAAAGATAGTTCCTGAAAAAATATATATGAAAATTGCAGAAAGTAAATCTATAATCTGCCTAATGCCAACACTGCGCGAGTCTTCTATATTCAATAAACAACTTTTGAAGCTAGGAAATGAAGAAATAATAAAAATAGAAGCAATTGATAAAATAGAGCATGAAGGAATCACTATTATTTTGACAGAAAAATGTTAAACAAAATTAGACTCTTTAGAAAAATGTATATATAAAACTGCTGGTTTAGAAAAGAATCTATATGTATGTATAACTGTCGTGTAATTTTAAGGTGTAATTTGGATGTAGAAAAAGGTTTAGTTAAAGGAGCAATGGGTAAAGTTGTGGATTTTGTTAATTATAAAAATGGAGATGGAATTGAATTTTTAAAAATCAAATTTGATCAAATTGAAGAAGTAAAACAAATTGGTCATTATTCAGTTCCTTTTCTGCTTGTTAAAGATTTATATATCCGTAGAAAACAATTTCCACTTTCTCTGCCATATGCAGTGACTATTCGTAAATCTCAAGGATTACGTGTAGACCGTGCTTTGGTGAACATTGGAAGTACCCTGTTTAAAGAGGGTATGGCCGTATGTTGCTTTGTACCAAGTCAGAACTTTATATAGTTGGTTTTTGATCAATTTTGACAAGTCAAAGATTACTGCAGATTCAAACTGTGTAAAAGAGTATAATAGGTTAGGAAGAGTGTATTTTCCCAAATTTGGGCAATATCCTGTATTTGTAAAGTATGTGGTAGGTTGAAAAAGAAGATATGAGTATATCTGTAGTAAAGTTATAGAAAAGGAAAAAAAACAAGATAATGTTGTGATTGCAAGCAAAAAGAAAAAGGATACTGTTGAAGAGATTGTTGGTTATCAGTTTGAAAATAGTTCAGGTATCAACTGCTATGATAATGTAGTGGTCAATGTTCTTTTTTATCTTGAAAGTTTGCAACAGCAAATTATGGAGAATCAGGAAAAAATATTTTTTTCCTTGTTGCATTTTGTTTATGAAAAATTGACAACAGATAAAAGTTAAATGCAAAGCATTGCTGATATTCGCAATCTTTTGGATATATGTTCTGGTTCTACACAATATACGCAGAATATCAAACAAGATGCTCAGGAATTTCTCATGTATATGCTTACCGTATTGGAAAACGAAGGCAAAGAAATTGAAAATCTTTTTGGCCTTTGTTATAAATGGGAACATCAATGTGAAAATTGGATGTTTACATGTAGCACTAACATAGGCACGGAAAGATTTATCAGTTAACCTGACTGTAAATCAGTGTCTTTAAACAAACTAGTTAAAGCAGCAAATAAAAACATGGAGTGTAGCCAATGCAAATCAGAAATGTTATCAACATTATTTATACAAAAATATGGACAATATATAATTTTAATGATGCAATATTGTACAGCTGATGGAACAAAATTGGAAACTTTAATAAAACATATTTTAGCAAGTCAACTATCAACATCAGGAAGGACTTTTGCAGCAGTAGCAATAATTTTCCATGATGGTCCTTCTAAAACATCTGGACATTACACTGCCTATTTAAAATGTGATAAAGGATGGACATATAGTAATGATGCTCAATTGGTTTTTAAACAATGTTTGCCTAGCAAATTACCAAATACCTACCTAATATTTTTAAAGCCAAAGTTTTAGGAACATAATTCGGCCTTTGAGGAATTTATTAATACGTATTAATACGATCACTATTGAACAATTTTAATATAAATGATTTCAATAATACTATTTGGCCTGGGGAAAAGTATATATTTGAATTATGGCCTTTTTCTTGCACATTCTCTCAGCATATATTTTTAAAGAACAACATTTACAGTGTATAGAAATTCAAGTAAGAACATTTTCATAGAAGAGAGCATTTAAATATGTGTGATTTGTATTATATGGTATGTTATTGATGATGTAGTTTTTATGGAATGTTCAGAAATAGTTGAGTATATTAAAAATATTTTAGAAGTACTTTTGTTTTATTTTAACAATCTTATTGCCCGCTGTTATGTGACGAGTAACATTGAAATTCAATATATTCTGAGAACACCAAAAAAGGCAAAGAAAATAATTTATAAAATGTTAAAATGATGTTGTGTTGTAAACAATATAATATTATATATTATAACTGTATTTTTTCTTCTCTTTCACAGATCTTAATTCTACAATATGAAATTTTCAGAAATTTAAGTTTTAAACACAACTGAAAAAAATGTTTCTTTTTTTATATCTATTACTGTAAAGGTAAGATTAACTAAGTATTAAAATGGACAATGGGCTTTGTTTGCACACGAATGAAGAAAGGGGGGATGAGCGGGGTAGCTATGTGTGGAAAGATGCTCTGTGGGCGTTTTAAGTTACAGGATACAGTTACCTTGAATCCTGAGTGTCCCTGGGGGCCAACTAACCCACCAGATATGTGAAGGAAGTGCCAGAGTGTTGTATTGCAGAGAGATGCAAAATGGAACATGGCTTTGGACCACCTCTCTACAACGCAGCTGTATGGTGTTCAATAGAGAGACATGTTGAACTACTAGGACCCAGACACTTTCAAGATTAAAAGAGACTCAATTCCTCAACTTAAAACACGTCACAGAGAGTGTTTGCATATGTCACATGAGCCACATCCCTTCCCTTCACCACTCTATAAACATATCCTATCACTTTGCTAAAACCTAAGTAATACGTTTATGTTGTTCTCTGTTTCCACTACTGAAATTACTCTACTTCTTTGTTATATAGTTAAGGTTTGGCATAGCCACTTACACTAGTACAAGTTAATTTCTTTAACCACATCCCTACTGATGATACCCCTCTCCTATGCTGGGCCATAATAAAAACAGGTGTGGTCATGACGAGCTCAGCTCGTCATGAGCACAGGAGCAATGTGCCTCATGACGAGCTGAGCTCGTCATGAGCATCGAAGGGGTTATATACCATATATACTATGCATGCAGACCTGGCAGGAGCTACAAAGTATTAATACAGTCTTTAAAATACCTGGTTTATACCGATGTAGTTTTGGAATCACTGTGTCATAGGATCCCATGTGACTTGAAAAAAAGAAGATGTGATTGGTTCAAAACATTTCCCATTGTACCTATTGAAGTACTGCAATCATTTCAATCATTCTTCTTTGAGCATCTTTGGGGAGATAACTCTGCGCTTACCTCCTGTCACTCTCATGCAATTTTTCAAACAATGAATTAGCAATATGTTCTTATTGTAATAGTCTGCCAATACCTAAGCACTTATGGGCCAAATGTGAAAGCATCCTGTGCCAACAATATGTCACTTTTTGTAACATAGTGATGACGCAAGACACTCTTTCATATTTACAAGGAAAGAAAAAGGCACTCTGTGTATCTTTTCTTTTCCATGTTAATATGACCTAATCATAAACACCACTTTGCGTTGAAGGAGAGTTCTATAGATGTTGCTGTGCGTGTTTGCACAGAACACTCATAGAAGAAGACACATCTCCAGATTTATCAGAAAACATACATCTGGACATGTGTGTGAATGCTGCACCATGTAGCAAGGCTCAACAAGGAGAATTGTTTTCATTTCACCTCATTTTTTCTATTTCAATACATGCTGCATTGCACATCATACATTGAAGGAGAAAAATGCCTTCACTGATTGTTTTTGTGCAGGAAGGTGTGTCTGCCTGTACAAAGACAAACTCCACACGACACAGATATCCTTGCACCGTGGCGCAAGGGTACCTGTGTCACTACATGGCTGCAGTTTAAGCAGCAGTGTAGAGGGAAACATAGACCTGCAACATATTTATGGACATATGTTGCATCCCTGTGCTTCAGAAGTACCACAGCACACTGCAGCTAAAGAGGTTACAGTGTCATGCTGCAGCACTTCCTTATAGTTCTGCACTTATACATTCACTATACACTACTAATGCATTCTTTCAGTCAATCATACAAATATAGCTCTTTTTTAACAAGAGACGTTAGTTCTGAAAAATAACTTTTTTTTTTTAGTTTTCTGACGATTTTGTTATTTTTTGGTGTTTTTTTTAAAGAAAAAAGAGAACAGGATGAACAAAACAGTGAATATCAGGAAAAAAAATAAACAAAGGTTTAGCACCGGTGATTTTTCTGTGCTTTGCACATAAGGTCAATGGATTGCTCTCTATAGCAGAGCAGTTTGTTGCAGTTAATGCAACTAATTTTAACATTGTCTGAATTCTGGACATATGTCCGGGAGACCTGGAGATGACGATGCCACAGATGTGCTTGCCACTGCTGGTGGAGGGTTGTCACAAAGTCTTCTGCACTCCTCGTTCAACAGGTTCATGGGGTGCAGAGTCTTGAGGTGCTTCATCATGCTTGGAGTCCCACAAGAGTACTTTTTGGTTGGATCACCTTGAGACAGGACCCTTTGGCAGATTTTACAGGTGACTTTAACAGCGGTGACTTTTTTTTGTCCTTCAGGTATGGAAAAAAATTTCAAAACTACTGAAGTGTATCTCTCATCCATCATCAGAAGAGTGTTCTGAGTCTGATGGTGGATGCTGTCCAGAAGCTATTGTCTTGAGATGGAAATCAATAACTGCTACGAAAATCAGGAAAAAACGTTCTTCTCAGCTCTGAGATGTTCCTCCAAAGGAGGTCCATGAAGAATGATTGAAATCGGTTGGGTCCTTCAATATTTACAATAGGAAATAATATGAATGAATCAAAATCTTTTTTTTTTTTCAGGTCACATGGGGTCTGCGCACCGTGCGCACAGGCAGCACGCACCAAATGTGATTTTACCAAATTGCATTTAAAACTAATATAAGTTTATTAAAAGTAAAAGTATATTATTTTTATGATTAGCTTAGATAATGTCTTGCCCTAATATGTATATTAAATACATATATATATCATTTTAGACATAAAAATAATTCACGGGAGTCGCGTACCCACCGCATTGAACATGCATATGATGTCACGCGCAAGCGAGCGTCAAGTAAAGTAATACGTATGTGTCGCGTATGCGCCTGGAGTCACGTACCAGTCGCATAGCGATCGAGCAGGAAAGTACGCACCCATCGGACATCCTACGCGGATCCTAGATTACATTCCTAAAATGGCGGCTAGGTTTCGCGCAGTGATCGAGAAAGGTTTGCTTTGGGTGCACGACTCCAAAAAAACAATTTGGAAAAAAAAAACAATAAAGTAAATAATATAAATATAATAAAAAGAAATTATAAAACAAATAAAAAACATTAAAGTTACAATATTTTAAAAAACTTTTTTTCCATTTACATTAAAAATATATAATGTAATTAAAAAATAAAATATGTAAAAATCAATAGTTAAGAAAATGTAGAAAATCGGTATCAAAAAAGTAAATATAAAATGTATTATATTTAAAAATTGTCTTTTAACAAACCTTTGAAATTCGCTGAAAAAACCATAGGTTTCAGACCTGTCATAGTTAGGATTTAGCATTTAAAAAACCTTTGAAATTCAGTGAAAAAACAATAGGTTTCAGACATGTTATAGTAAGGAATAAGCATTTAAAAAACCTTAGAAATTCACTGAAAAAAACCATAGATTTCAGGGGTGTTATAGTTAGCTGGACATTTCACTCGTGCAAATCCATTGAAATTCCTCTGTTATAGTTATTACTACAAACTATAACTTGCGCGCCCGCAATCCACTGCTGATGATGTCACATATTACATCATTCATGACATGGTCTTATGGTTTTTTCAGTGAATATATATATAGATATATATATATATATATATATTTTTTTTTTCCAAAAGATCCCAAATGCTCGAACGCTCTCAGCAACACA
The DNA here is from genome assembly GCF_964263255.1 of Lissotriton vulgaris. Lineage (NCBI taxonomy): Eukaryota > Metazoa > Chordata > Amphibia > Caudata > Salamandridae > Lissotriton > Lissotriton vulgaris. The sequence continues at coordinate 149,684,770 of NC_141688.1, read as the reverse complement.
GAAACCTACCAGATTATATCCAAGGGTGTTTATTTCTACGACAATATGTTTCGGCACGAAGCCTTGCTCACGTTGAAGAAAGTGTGTACCATCTTATAGTGTTCCTTATTTCTTGAAAATACTTGCAATCTTATGTGAAAACTAAATATAAAATTAGATATATTGCCACACTCTACAATGTATGTTGTTAATGCTATCATCAGTGGAAAAATATCCAATTACATGGCAAAATGTCTGCCTTACATGTGCCGTGTACGAAAATGTAATTGGGCATTACTGTGCATGTGTCTGACTGCGGCAAGACGTCCCCAGAACAATAAATACATGTTACCTCTGATATATTAGCAACAACTCAAATACATCTGTTAAATTCAGCGTCTGTGCAAATTATGCTGCCTCAGTTGTAGAATATTACATGTCACTTTAACAAGTGCTGATACGAAAATAAATAAAACATTTTCATGGTCAGAACAAGGCATGCTGCAATCAGATGTCAACGCCCAACTCAAAGCTGACAAGCGAAATACTGGTCTAGTGACATGTTATTCTTGGGACAATTACTGTGTAAAATACATCAGATCACCCAGCAAGTGCTGATTCAAGACTAAATAAATTTTTCATGATTAGAACAAGGTATACTACAATCAGATGTCATCTCCCAACTAAAGACTGACAAATGAAATACTGGTTTGGTGACATGTCATTCTAGGGACAGTTACTATGTAAAATACATCAGATCCGCCAAAAAAAAATACCATGCTGTGACCTCATGTCACATATCAAATCACTGGACTGTGATATGACGGGTATAGAAATTGTCTAAAATCATAAGGTATGATTACATGACACAGCACAAGCCGACTCAAAATGTCCAAACCATCACGTCTTGTGATGTAGAGTTAAAAAAAAATGTGATACCAAAGTGCTGAGAAAGCTCATCAGTGGTCATGTGCTTGGTGAAGTGATGGTGAAAAGGGTAGGATGCCCGTGAACGGTGAATAGCGTGGTTGGGCCCCTTCCTTTACGCCTGTGTAAGAAGAACAGAAACAATAACATTAGTTACACAGCACATGTAAGGCCGAACATTTGGCATGTAATTGGATATTTTTCCACTGATGATAGCATTAACAACATACATTATAGAGCGTGGCAATATATCTAATTTATATTTGGTTTTCCCATAAGATTGCGAGTATTTTCAAGCAATAAGGAACACTATAAAATGGCCGCCACTCCTGTCTAGTCCAGCGATGTATTGTAGCATTTTGTCCTTTGTTTGTGTTTACCACTGTGTAATTACTGAATGCTTTATTAGTTGTTTTTTGTACACACTTTCTCCGACGTGAGCAAGGCTTTGTGCCGAAACATGTTGTTGTAGAAATAAACACCCTTGGATATAATTTGGTAGCCTTCTGTGTTGCTGAGAGCGTGTGAGCATTTGGGATCCTTTGGAAAAGTTGAATTACCGGTGTGCTCCGCCGGTGTACACGCCAATTCCCGAGGGGCTTCGGACTTTCAGAAGGAGCTTTCTGTTGGAACATATCAGGCTGGCATCACGAACCCTGTTCCTGTGTTCTTCAAGCTACCTAGCTTTTATTGTGGGAATAAAGCCTTGTACAGAAGCCCCGCGAGTGTGGTTGGTGTTTTCAACACTTCGAGCGCACATATCTGAAAGGTCCCATCACCTTTCTTCTCCGCACCCGCCTGAGAAGAGTGCACGACGTTTTGATGGGGAAAGGAGCGTGGTAGTAAAACTGCATCACGTCAGAGCACCGCCAAACAGCGAGATGGAGAGAGCCCGTAATGGTGAGCATCCAGCTTGAGGGGAGATGAATCTCGCTTTTTCCCCTGCTCTTACACCATGACGCTGCCCGGCTGGCGAGGGGTCTCTAGTCCAGGGCTGCTTCCCACAATGGGGAATTCCGGACTCGGACGCTATACAGCGACAAAGCATCACTGCAGGAATACAAGTACCACAAGGCACGGCGCCCATCCAGGGGCGTGTCATGAACATAAATGAGGGCTTTTCCTGCTACTTCCTGAATACTTCATTCGTCCTCCTCTGAAGAAGAAGGCAGCCACCTTCGAAACGCGTCAGGACTCACGACGAATCAGGCTGGCATCACGAACCCTGTTCCTGTGTTCTTCAAGCTACCTAGCTTTTATTGTGGGAATAAAGCCTTGTACAGAAGCCCCGCGAGTGTGGTTGGTGTTTTCAACACTTCGAGCGCACATATCTGAAAGGTCCCATCACCTTTCTTCTCCGCACCCGCCTGAGAAGAGTGCACGACGTTTTGATGGGGAAAGGAGCGTGGTAGTAAAACTGCATCACGTCAGAGCACCGCCAAACAGCGAGATGGAGAGAGCCCGTAATGGTGAGCATCCAGCTTGAGGGGAGATGAATCTCGCTTTTTCCCCTGCTCTTACACCATGACGCTGCCCGGCTGGCGAGGGGTCTCTAGTCCAGGGCTGCTTCCCACAATGGGGAATTCCGGACTCGGACGCTATACAGCGACAAAGCATCACTGCAGGAATACAAGTACCACAAGGCACGGCGCCCATCCAGGGGCGTGTCATGAACATAAATGAGGGCTTTTCCTGCTACTTCCTGAATACTTCATTCGTCCTCCTCTGAAGAAGAAGGCAGCCGCCTTCGAAACGCGTCAGGACTCACGACGAATCAGGCTGGCATCACGAACCCTGTTCCTGTGTTCTTCAAGCTACCTAGCTTTTTTTGTTGGAATAAAGCCTTGTACAGAAGCCCCGCGAGTGTGGTTGGTGTTTTCAACACTTCGAGCGCACATATCTGAAAGGTCCCATCACCTTTCTTCTCCGCACCCGCCTGAGAAGAGTGCACGACGTTTTGATGGGGAAAGGAGCGTGGTAGTAAAACTGCATCACGTCAGAGCACCGCCAAACAGCGAGATGGAGAGAGCCCGTAATGGTGAGCATCCAGCTTGAGGGGAGATGAATCTCGCTTTTTCCCCTGCTCTTACACCATGACGCTGCCCGGCTGGCGAGGGGTCTCTAGTCCAGGGCTGCTTCCCACAATGGGGAATTCCGGACTCGGACGCTATACAGCGACAAAGCATCACTGCAGGAATACAAGTACCACAAGGCACGGCGCCCATCCAGGGGCGTGTCATGAACATAAATGAGGGCTTTTCCTGCTACTTCCTGAATACTTCATTCGTCCTCCTCTGAAGAAGAAGGCAGCCGCCTTCGAAACGCGTCAGGACTCACGACGAATCAGGCTGGCATCACGAACCCTGTTCCTGTGTTCTTCAAGCTACCTAGCTTTTATTGTGGGAATAAAGCCTTGTACAGAAGCCCCGCGAGTGTGGTTGGTGTTTTCAACACTTCGAGCGCACATATATATATATATATATATATATATATATATATATATATATATATATATATATACACACATACACCACACCTCCCAGCACTTCCTTTCGGCGAGCTTGAAGTAAACGGACGAAGAGGACAATCCAATGGCAAATGTTTCTTTATTCCTTATTTCTCACTCCTCATCTCATGACGCATTTTGGGCATCCAGTGCCCTTGATCACGTGATGGGAATGCAGTACGCCATGTTTTTATATGCTTTTCTTAATGTAACACCATGTGATAATAAACAGTGAAAAAACACTATGGTTTGTTAGTTCTTTTCAGTTAATGCATGCATTTGTCTTACGGAGGTAGCGTATTGCATATATTACACACACTGTTTTTGAAATTTCTAATGTAACACATATATTAAAATAATTCTAAATATATATGTAAACTCTACATTTTAAATACTGTGTATCAAAAAAGTATAATGAATACATTAAATATTATAATTTGTTAAAACACAATAAATATGTATAAATAATTTAAAATTTACACATTATCACATTTTCATAAATATAGATATAAATATCAAACCAATTGTTTGCAAAATACGCAATAAACAACTTTCAGCATAAACGCCAGAATAACCCTCATGTTCTTGGTTAATTCATATCTGCCAACATATATAAAGTCCAAAGGTTGCCCAAAATCGTAGACTTTGGTGGCGTACGTGTTCATGGGCTGGGGGTTGTCTTCATCATCACTTAGCTGATACTGACATAGTGGTAAAGAGGAGTCTGTAGCATTCAACTCTGCCATTTGCCTTTTTCTGCCTGCTTTTGCCCTCTGCATCATGCCCAGGAGTACACCTTCCACTGTCCCCCTCAACCCTCCATGACATTCACCTTGGACACCGACGAGGACCCGCAGAGCTTGCATGGCCCCACCTCAGTGCAGCTTAAGTCACCGTCCCGTGGCAGCATGCCTGTGGCGGCCGCAGTGCATACTGGGCCACTGACTCTGTGCAGCTCAAGTCATGGACCCTTGCTGTTTGAAGCGTGTACTGCTGATTGCCTGATCACTGTTGTGGTTGTTGCCAGCACCATCCAACCCCTGAGGGGTGGCCTACACTACCCAACACCCATCTAGCACAGGCGTCACTGGACAGGTGACCCTGGCAATAAAAGGGACCGTATTTTTACTCTGCTTTCATGGGGCATTGTCAAGCACGACGAGTGGGAATCGCAGGCCTGTCTCGGATTATTGCTGATGTTGGTATTGCGATTGGCCTCAACGCTAGTATTTTCGCATTGGTGGTTTGCATTTTTGAGGCGTAACATTGACTTTAACGTGGACATTTGATGAGTTGTCGTGTGCCTATCGCATAGTATCTCCGTGTTGTGAATACTGAGTTAACAAGGCATAATTTTCCCGCAATGAACTGCGATATGAAGAGTTGCGTTTAGCTTATTTATCTGTAGTTATCACATGTTCTTGAGAATATCCACCATAGATTACATTTTAATAAATTATTTGGCACCAACATTTTTTAAATGCCATCAGTAGTATTATGCATTTTCAAACTTGAAAGTGAAATATTGTGCCTAAAGGAGTATGAGGCAACCATGGACATCTACTTGTGTGTGATGGAGCAAAGTAGATATTTATGGCCGACCACAATGGGGGGTGGTACGGATACACTTAGGGGTGCATTTAGAATGATTTGGTGTAGGGCAGCTGGCCAAGTGTTTTTGCTGCTATGCACTATGCCAAATCAAAAGGGCGGGAATGCACCATATTTACGAGATTCGGTACAATCCTCTCCTTTCAGCCAGCGTTGGTGTACAAGATGATGCCTAGCGCCAACGCAGGCACCCTTGCACCATGGTGCAAGGGTGCCACATTGTAGACAGGATTGTTTTTGTGCAGAAAGGGAAACCTTCCTGGACAAAAACAATCCATGGAAGAGTTTTCCACTTTCTATATGTGCTGCAAAATGCAGCACATATAGAAAGAGGAAAGAACTATGAGAAATAAAATATTTCTCCTAATTACGCCTGCCATGGGTAGGCGTACAGTTTTGACACATTCCAGGTTGACAGATCCTTGTAAATATGGGAATGCGTCAAAACCCATGGGTGTTGCATGGAAACACCCCCTGCACGCCTATGGAATGCCTCCCTGATGCAGTGTAAGGCAACACAATGACTTCGCACTGCGTTGCCCTATAACATGTCTGTGAGGCCAGGAAAAAACATGCTTTGCGTGGTCTACTAGTTATGGGTCAGCACTCTGTGCTGCCAGAGTGTCATAAATAGTGTCACACCAGAGGTGCAAGAGGCTTGTAAAGAAGGGGGCAGATTTACAAGCCCCTGCAGCATCTTTACGACACCGTTGCGCAGAGGCGTCGTAAACAATGCACCACTATGTGACATATATACAACGTGACACATCTAGTGAGATGTTTCACATTGTAAAGCCATACATTATTCCTGCATCAGGTATAATGCAGGGTGGGCGAGGGAAAATCCTAGGAAAAGTGACGCAGTGAAATCTACAAGATTTCACGGCGTCACTTTTACGACGCCACTGCGTCAAAACCTTACGCCTGCTTGAATGAAAGGAAATGAAATGAAATGAAAGAGGGATTTATAAACCGCATGGCTGCCCAGAAGCGTCCCGGCGCTGGTGAGTGAGCTGGCGGGAGAGATGGAAGTTATGGGAAGAGCCAGGTTTTCAAGAGTTTACGGAAGGCAAGGAGGTTGGGTTCAGCGCGCAGGACAAGGGATAGAGAGTTCCACAGCTTGGGAGGAAAAGAGGCGACCCCCTGTGTGGGCCGTCTTGATTCTAGGCAAGAAGGCTAGGTGTTGGTTAGCAGACCGAAGGTACCTGGTGGCTTTGTACGGTCAAATGATGTCTTTTAGGATAGCGGGGCATCTGCCATGGAGGATTTTGTGGGTAGTACATACAGTTTTAAAGTGAACTCTCCCCTGTATAGGGAGTCAGTGGAGTGATCTAAGGGCTGGTTTTGCTGAACAACTATTGTTAGTGCCAGTCAGGAGCCTGGCTACGGAGTTTTGGAAGACCTGTAGTTTGGCGATGACTTTCTTAGGGGCACCAAGAAACAGGGCGTTACCATAGTCCAGTCTAGACAATAGGAGGCCCTGGATTAGGAGCTTCCTGGAGTCAGGTGGGACGAGGGGAAGGATTTTGCGGGTGGTCCGGAGAATGCCACAGCAGGCCCCCGTGGTTTTCCTGGCTTGGGTGTTAAACGTGAGGTCCTGGTCAAGTTAAATTCCCAAGCTCTTAATGTCATGTTTTGGGGTGGGTGCCGGGCCCATGCAAGGCGGCCACAAGGTCTTGGGAAGAAAGTGAGATTGGTTGCCCAGTACCAAATTCTCTGTTTTTTCACTGTTAAGTTTGAGGTGTGAGCTGTCCATCCAATGAGTTATGTCTTGAAGGCAGGAATAGAGGTTGTCGGGGGAATAGTCAGAATGGCTCAGAGACACGACGAGCTGGGTATTGTACAAGTTTTACAGGGGGACTATTTTCTCCAGGGGGGAAATGTACACGTTAAAGAGTGTGGGGCTCAGGGAGGAGCCTTGGGGAACTCCGCAGTGTACAGGGGTCACGGTGGATTTCAAATTGCCCTCGAGCACTTGAAAGGATCGATTATGGAGGAAAGATTTCAGCCAGGATAGTGCAGACCCGAATATTCCCAATCCCTTGAGCCGGTGAACCAGTGTGGAGTGATTTACCGTATCGAAGGCTGCACTCAGGTCCAGGAGGATCACTGCCACTGATCTTCCTGAATCTAGGATCTTTCTAGCCTCTTCCACCACAGCGATCAGGGCGGTTTCAGTGCCCTGTCCCGGGCGGAAACCCGTCTGGGAGGTGTGGAGTAGTCCACTGGATTCAAGGAAAGTCGAGAGCTGGTGGTTGACAACTTTTTCGGCCACCTTGCTAATTCCGGGCAATAGAGAGATGGGGCGGAAATTACCCAGCTCGGAAGGGTCTAGATGTGTTTTTTTTAGGAGAGCTTTTACAATGGCCCTCTTCCAGCTCAGGGGGATGATGCCCTGGGAGAGGGAAGTATTGATTAATTTAACCATTGGGGGAATGATGGTAGGTGCAACCGTTTTTAGGATGTGTAGCGGAGCTGGGTCCAGCGGAGAGACACTTTTAATAGATTGGAGAATGGGAAGAAGAATGTCCCCCGTAATGAGAGAAAATGATTTTAAGCAAACATACGTTTGCAGATGCTCAGAGGTTAGGGGTTCCAAGGGATGGTCAGATTTATTGGGGGGCAGGAGTTTGAGAATATTCTGAATTTTATCGTCAAAAAACTCCGCAAGCTCATTACAGCGATTGTTGGAGGGGTCCAAGGGAGGGGGGGATCTGGGATTTTTAGGAACTTTTTTACAATGCGGTTTCCCTGGACGAGCTGGTGGAGGATCTGATTTTTTCTTCGAAGAAAGCAGCTTGTGTGGTTTTAAGGGCCCTTTTGTAGATTAGAATAGAATGGTTATAGTCTTTCTTTTTTTGAGGGGAGTACTCTTTCCTCCAAGCTCTTTCGGATTTTTTACACTGTTTTTTTAGGAGACGAAGATCCTTATTGAACTAAGGGGATTTGGACTTTTCACTGTGAATGGGGGCAGGTATCTTGGGGAGAATAAAGTCAAGTGAATTTTCAATCCAAACAGAGAACCTGGTGTCTGCTGCTAGAATATCGGGGTTGTTTGCTGGGGGGGAGAGTTCCAACAGTCGCCTCCACTTGTCTGTGGCTAATTTAGTCCAGCGACGTTCGAGAGTGCTGGGAGTGGAATTGGAACAGGAGGTGACGGGAACGAGCCAGCTAAAAGGGATTAAAAAGTGGTCTGACCAGGGAACAGGGACGGGGTCCAGAACTTTAAAGTCAGTGAGATTTGAGAAAATGGGGTCCAGGAGATGACCCTTCATCTGAGTGGGTTGGCCGTTCAGAAGGTGGAGTTGGTAGGCTGCGATATCTAATGCCAATTCGGTGGCCACTATGTCTCCGGGATTGTCGAAATGGAGGTTAAGATCTCCTAGGATGGTGAAATTGGGTGAGGTGCTGGCCATGGCGAGGGAAGATTCCAGGAGTGAGCTGCAGAATTGACCTGGAGAGCCCGGAGGGCGGTAGATGAGTATCCCAGTCAGAGATTTCAAGGGGGAGAATTGGATGAGGAAATTGACATTTTCGCAGTCTAAAATGGGGCTGTCGCTAAAACGGCAGGTCAGATGGTCTTTATGTATCATTGCTATACCCCCTCCCTTTCCGGTCGGTCTATCAAGGCGTTGGATAAGAAAGCGCGGACGCAAAGCTTGAACAATGTCTGAGTTGGAGTCTGGGGAGAGACAGGTTTCTGTTAGAAACAGGACCTCCAGGTGGTGGTCTTGTAGGAGCATAGATATCTCAAGAGCGTGTTTGGGCAGGGATCTGCAATTCAGCAGGGCCATGTCGTATGGGGAGTGTGTGGAGAGGCCGGGCTCATGGGCCGCACGTTTGTAAGAGCAGTGGCGGCAGTGACTGTGGGAATCTCCGATAGAGATGGAGTGTGCACAGGACGGTTGCGGGGTCTGTCTAAGCAAAGGAGAGAATCCCTAGAATTAAATGGGGTGTGGAGAGGGCTAGGGGTGACAGAGCTAGGCCCTGGGCCTGGTCTAGCGTGGACGGGCGCAGACGGGCTTACCTTCGGCGCACCTTCGGCGTGCCCAATGCACGTCCACTGCGCGGTTGATTCATAGCGGTTAAAATACTGCTCCGCCTGCCGCCTAGCCGAAGCGTTGGGCGTGCCAGGGGGAGTATCTGGCCGTATGTGTCTGCCCTCCACTCAAGCAGCATCAGCTGTGGTGGACCGGGGTCAGAGCACATGAGCCCTGGGGGAAGTGCCTAGTGCAAGTAAGTACAACGTGGTTAAAAGCAACGGTGCAGGACAAGGTTTTTAAAAAAATACAAACAAAAAATCGCACTCGCAGCACTCACGACTCGGCTGCGCGCTCCTTGCTTGCCGATTAAGTACTGCTCCGCCTGCCACCTAGGCGAAGCGTTGGGCGTGCCAGGGGTAGTGCCAGGCCGTGTGTGTCCGCCCTCCACTCAAGCAGCGTCAGCTGTGGTGGACCGGGGTCGGAGCACACGAGCCTGGGGAAAGTGCCTAGTGCAAGTAAGTACAGCATGGGTAAAAGCAACAGTGCAGGACAAGGTATTTTTAAAAATACAAACAATCGCGCTAGCAGCAATCACGACTCGGCTGCGCGCTCCTTGCTTGCCGATTAAGAACTGCTCCGCCTGCCGCCTAGCCGAAGTGTTGGGCGTGCCAGGGGGAGTGTCAGGCCGTGTGTGTCCGCCGTCCACTCAAGAAGTGTCAGCTGTGGTGGACCGGGGTCGAAGCACACAAGCCTGGGGGAAGTGCCTAGTGCAAGTAAGTACAGCGTGGTTAAAAGCAACAGCGCAGGACAAGGTTTTTAAAAAAAATACAAACAAACAGGCATAACGAGTGATGCAGCATGTTAGGGATAGGCATTCCTAACCATTCTTGGAGATGCGTCATGCTTTCGACACAACTCCAGCAATGTGCCGCCTTTACATCAGAAGATGCCCCATGCATCTTTCCATCCTTGCGCCACGGTGCGCTGCATTATAAATGCAGCGCCTCCATGGTGGCGAAAAGCTATCTTTCCTTAATGGAAAATAACTGGCGCAGCTCTGCTAATATGCAGAGATGCGCCAGGTATTGTAAATCTGCCCTAACCTTCTTAGACTGTATTTTGGATGTCGAAAATCTCCAGCTGGACAATGCTGCAGACTGTAGCCAATGAGGGCTCCTTGAGGCTAAATACCCCTTTGTGAGCAGCTGCTGACCAGGATTTTCTGCTGCTGATAGAACTGTAACTGGAGCTGCCCCAAAGTCAGGCCAACCGGGGATGCAGCTTGGGTGCATCTGTGGACAGGTAGGTCCAGGTCTCCTTTTGGTTTTGGTCTACATGGGCAACTCTAGCACCACTTCGAAGGGTCCTAGTCTGGTGAGGCACTATTTGGAGTGTCAGGACTCTTTGAGGCTGGGTCCAGTTGCAAATTTGAGATGGCTGAAACCTTTTCTGTCTCTGTCGGTCTGAATAGGAGGCCAGCCTGCTAGATCTTGGAGTCACTCTGGTAGCCTTTGGGTTCAAGCAGGAAAGTACATCTCAAGCAGCAGGGCAGTCCTTTAGGGGTACAGGCAGGCTTCATGCAGCAGGGCAGTCCTCTGAGGTACACAGCAGGACATTGCAGCAGACAGTCTTCTCGGAGTCTTTGTGCAGGTCCAGAAGTAAACTGAAGAGCCGGTCTGAGGGTCCTAAATTTTTTCCTGTTTTAAAGTGAAAGAAGCCTTTAGATTTTTCCCTCTCACAAAACTGTCTGGAAATTCCTACCTCCCTGCCATGGTCACAGTTTATTTGTAGACACAATAGATTAGTGTGAAGTTATTTGTGTTGTGTTTTGTGTGTGAACTGAGGTAGGAGCTTCGAAGTGCAAGTGAGGATGTTCACAGCTTCACCGCCTCATCCTGTTGCTTGGCCCATCCTGCCAACATCACTCACTCCAGTAGAGTATAAGGGTGTTCAAGCATGTTATGTATGTATAGCGCAGAACAGGAGGTCTACCAACTAACCCTTTGAGCCACTCTGGTGGTCCTGGGTTTAAAGTTCAGGTTGAGGCCTCCTTTCTCTGGCAGCAAGGCAGTCCCTCTTGCAGAGGGCAGCAGGGCAGTACTTACAGCAGCAGGGCTTCTTCTGAGTCTTTCAGAGCTCCAGAAGTGATCCAAAGTGTTAGGTCAGAGGGTCCAATATTTCTATCTGGGGCTAGCTTTTAAAGTGGGAGGAGCTTCTGTAATTTTCCTCCCCACAGATGTGTCTGGAATTTCCTTCATTCCTGCCCTGGCAACATATTGTCTAGGGTCCCAATGGACTAGTGTGAAACTTTTTGTGACTGTACTCCTTTGAAGTGCAAATGCGGTGCGTGACAGCTCCGCCGCCCCATCCCGCAGGAAACAGCATATCCTGAAAAGATCTAGTCCCACTTTATGTCTAAGTGGAATACACAAAGGCCAATTCCCATCCATAACATATGTCCCAGGAAACAGGCTGCAGGCATCAAATGGTTAGGACATGACAATGCCTTCTAAAAGAGGATTTTTCAGAATTGTCACTTCACCCTCAAAGATAATTTTAAGTTATAATTCCTTGGATACCAAACATGACATTTCTACCTGCTTCCAAAACAAGTTATTACTTACTAAATGTAATAAGGTAGCTCAATGTTATTCTATGGCAGAGGCAGGCCTCACAGTAGTGAAAAACAGATTTGTTGGTTTTTCACTAGCTAGGACATTTAAACCTTATAGATAAATGTCCAACGTGGTCTGTTTAGGGCCTACCTTAAATAGGATGGCTTACATGTAATAAAAATGTACTTTTAGGCCTCGCAGGGGTTTTATTTTGCTTAGCCGAATTGGTGGTTTCAAACTTCCCACAGTCTGCAATGGCAAGACTGGGACATGTTTTAAGGGGCTACTGAAGTGGGTGCACAATAAGTGCCTCTAACCCATTACTTTACCATGTTTTAGAACTGGTTAGCACTGGTTAGGAATGGCAAAGTGAACAGAGTCCTAAGGCCAACAAAAACTAATTTAGCAAGAAAGGAGGGGAGAAGACAAAAGGTTTGCAGTAAGACAACCCCAAGGCTGACAGCTCTAACAGGGACTTATGCATGCTGCGTCATGTCATCCCACAACTGTTGTTATTTTTCTTTTAAATCTCAATTATTTTTTGCGATTAGCTGCATTTCAGCTCAGGCTTCTTCAACTGGAGGGGCAGTGTTTAAACAGAGTCTCATTTTTCTTTTCTCATGGCTTTCATCTTTTCCCTCATGTTTGTCTTCTACAGTTAAATGAGTAATTTCCAGATCCCAGTGGCTGAGGTGTACTCTGGGAGATAAAAACTGGAATGCAGTCCATAAAATTACCAGGGGACGACATTAATTCAAGCATGCCACCCATTTTTTTGTGTTTTTCGTTGAAATAAATATTTTCATGCTATCCATCACTTTTAACATTTCTCATTGAGCTGTCTTTTGTGTGATGGAACTGACTAGTTGGTGGTCCTACACAAAATGGCTCAGATGGCATCTCATTGATGAGGTCCAACAGGCAAACACATTTCTGGGGTTGCTTATGTTCCCTTGTGAAGGGAGCATGGCCTAGCAGTTCGGGCTGAACTTTTTTGTATTTCTTTATAAACACTATATGACAACTATGGCAGATATTGTTTTAATAACATTTAATTTCATTGACTGAAACTATCTGGAGGCAGGAAAGAAAAGTGAAAAACAGATGTCCCAAAGACTTCTGGATACCGAAGTCCCTCTGCTCAACATGCCCCTAACTCAACACAACAGTCAAAGCAAACTCCTATACCAACACCATCAATAAAGCCACAAACAGAAGCAGAACACTGTTAAAGACAATCAAGCAGTGCAGCAATCTTCTGCAGGACCCACCTATTTCTCATTTACAGAAAAGTGCAATGCCATTAACTTCTACTTCAGTGAAAAAATACAGAATATATAACAGCTCATCAATGACACTAATACTGCTTTAATCTTTAAAGATACCTCTTCCAGTAAAATCCTGAAGTAGTCTGCCTTTGAAGCCCTATTACTACCAGATATGGCTGACATACTCATCTCTCTCAAAGACACTTTTTATTAAGATGATGGAGCAAGTTTATCAATATTTTGTACTGGAGTTACATCACAAAAAGACCAAAACCAGAAAGAAAATGTATTTACTTATTTTGCCCTGGATATTACCTAAAAGTAACACAAAGTTGCTAAAAGGCTGATTTGCGTTGCTTAACTTCAAGGGGGAATTACATGGACATTCCTATGAAACCACCCATGCATTTTAAGCAAAACCCCATCTACCAAACATCTGAGATTGGGTTTTGCATAGAAAATGTATGTACTTTGAAAGCAGGCGTAAAAAGGTGAAATGTTTTCATTTCACCTTTTGTTTCCAACTTTGCATGTGTGCTACACATTTCAGTAACCATCCAAATTTGCCGAATATTTTAAAACTTGTCCAGGCATAGTAGTGTGTCCTGGAAGGGAACCCTTCCAGTACAAAACCTATGCTAGACTCACACACACACACCCTTGCACTATGATGCAAAGGTGTGTGTGTGTGTTGCGCTTGACAGGAAAATGATGTGCTGGTGATAGGGAGAGGGAAAGAAAGTGCTCTATCTCTGTAGAGATGGTGCTCTAGTGCTGCCACCCTGTCACGCAACACATCATTTTTGGCTAGTGCGCTGTGTTTACTGATATGTTGGTAAATCTGGCCCGATGTCATGCCATCACCCTTCATCTAAGCTCTTTCAAGGTATGCTTTCTTTTCCCTACTTACTCTTGTCAATGTCGCGCTCGCACAAAGCATCTTCTCAAAATCACTCAAGACCAACAAGAGCCCTCTACTCCTAAAGAAAACTACAGTAGACCCTGATTACTTTGCCAAATTCCTACCCATCACTCATCTATCACTTAGAAGGAAGATTATTGAAAAAACAGTCTATGTTCAACCTCAAGCCCACATCAATGCTAACCATCTCTTGCACGACTACCAGTCTGGCTTCAGAACATGCTGCATCACAGAGACTGCAATGTTGCACATGATAGATGTCAGATGAAAATGACCCCTGACTCCTGATATTGTTGGACATTGTGCTGCTTTCTTCTCAGTCAATCATCCCACCCTCATGGATTGTCAAATGGGATTCATCAGTAAAGTTCTTTACTTGTTATCCTCCTTCCTTTCCAGTGACACCAGTGCATGGTCACATCCAGTACAAAAGATCCTTACTACCTTTGGAGTCCCAAAATGCTCCATATGATTTCCTGTCGTCTTCAGTCTATACATGAAGCCGCTCAGTACTCTACTCACAGCTAAGTAGCAAAGATATGCCAAGACGTGGGTCTCATTCTCACTGTGAAAATGGAACCAAGCTACACATTACTGGTCAGCCCCAATCATGGCGAAACCAGTGTCTGGTCTTGGGTTGCTTGAGTTCTTGTTCAGGGAGAACCTAGCCGGGCAATGACAGTTGCTGTTGCAGGAGGCTCAAGACTGATTTGTGTCTGGGTCTAAACTGAGGTTGCATGGTAAGCAAAAGAACAATGGGTTGGAATGCTACCCAGAGAGATTATCAGTGTTTAGACACATTGCAAGTTCCTCCCAAGTTTTGTGTTTTAGATGCTGCTCACAGATGATAGCACCAAGATGCACCAATATGCAAATGATACACTACTCTACCTGAAAGGTTCCTCTGCATCAGATATCCAATGCCTAAAACATTGTTTGCACATTATCCAGATCTGGATGTACAGTGCCTACCTGAAGCTCAATCCAACCAAGAGAGATTTATTTTTATTTGCCAAGATCAATAAATAAGATACAGTGTAAACCTGGCTCAAGGACATGAAAATTGACCGTTTCGAACCCCAACTTTTGCCCGAATGCCAAATCATTTGGATTCACTCAAGACACCATCCAGACACCATCCTCACCCTCAAGTAACACTATGTTAATAAAAAAGGCAGGCACTAAATAGATAAATAGATAGTAAATAGATGGTCCCTGAGCCAGGTGTATTATCAGGTTACTTTATTCAAGTCAAGTTGCAGGTCAAATCATAAAGATGGAAATACAAAAGAGATAGTGAAGACCCCACCAGGAGTGACCTCCTTGTCACTCAGCCTGCCTGGTGCCAACTGCCAGTTGAGGCCAGGCAAAGCCCCCAACACTCCATGATGTCACCAAACCTTCTAGTGGTGACATCATGCGAGTCACAGTGAAATCCCATGGGCAGAAAAGAGACAGGCTAAATATAACACATCTCCTTTCTTTAGGGAAATCAGAAAAGGTGAAATTAAAATGAATAACATGAACTTCAGTGTACATATCGATATCAAAGTACACAATGCATTCTAAAGATAGAGCATTAAGATAACATTTACACTACCTCACACCCTCAGGTAATTAGTAAAAAGTCCCAAAGGTAATTACTAACAAATCCCAAACACAACTAGTCTCATCCCCTTTCCTTGGGAAACACAATCAACCACAAATTGATTTTGTGACAAAACGCAGCCCACTTTGCTCCGTAACGGGGTACACCCCACCCCGTGAACCACAACCTGGAGTACATATTGCTCCGCCACCAAACATGTAATAGGGTACTCACCACCCCTAAAACTAAAATTAGAGTACAGTTTGCTCCGTAACGGGGTACACCCCACCCAGTGAACCACAACCAGGAGTACATATTGCTCCGCCACCAAACATCTAATAGGGTACTCACCACCCCTAAAACTAAAATTGGAGTACACTTTGCCCCGTAACGGGGTACATCTCACCCTGTGAACCACACCTTGGAGTACATATTGCTCTGCCACCAAATAAGTAATAGGGTACTCACCACCCCTAAAAATAAAATTGGAGTACACTTTGCTCCGTACTAGGGCACTAATCACCCCGTGAGCTAAAATTTGGAGTACTCTTTACTCCGCAACAGGGCACACAACGCCCTGTGAAACATAACCCCATAACTGTGACACATATAGTCCGACAAGCGAGGATGCAACGAGGTGCACCTCACCCTGTGAACTTAAAACAATTGGAGCATATAGCTTCCATCTTAAAAATAAACATGTAACAGGGCATCACTCTGAATTCAAACTGGAACATTACCAGCTATAACAAACTATACGGGGCACTCACCACCCCGAAAACACACAAATACACAATAGTACGGCACTGCACTAACCATTTACTTTCAGCTCACCACACCTTAAATTAACTGCACGGGCATTCACCACCCCAAAAACACAATACCATCTCCGCTAAAACACACCACCATCCCCGCTGACACATCATCCAGCATCTCCACTAAAACACTCAAAAATAAATTGTACAAGGGACAAAAAAGTACTGATTTACCACTGACCCCTCACAGGACCCACATGGACAACGAGACAAACATTACAATGACCAGCAAAATAATGTAAAAGAAAGTCTCGTGCTCCAGTGAGCGATCTCTCACCCGAGGTTATCAAAGAAGTGGAAATAGCTGTTCTCCACGTCCGAGTAGTAGTATTATCCCATGGAGCAGTAAAAATTAAAGTACCTTTTGTCAGTGAACCCCTTGTATTGTCCATTCGATAGGTAGGCACAAGCCAGACCAAAACGAACAGCCTCCAATCTTCGCGACATCTCCCAAAAACTGCTAGCATGTCGCTGAAAAGGTCACAGTCTGCCAGTTCTTTCTTTTGCAACATCATGATCAAATATCAAAAGCCTCGTACATCCACCCGAAGGCTCATTTCCATGGTGATGATCCTAACAAAGGCTCCATGTATTAATCCGCCGTAAAGTGACATCAGCGCAAGATGGCGGCACGCATACTGCGTCGCACCAGGTGGCTCTGGGCACGCCGCTGCTCTAAAACGTGAAAGTGAGGCACAACAAAACTCCCACAACGTCACAAAGAGCTGAGGAGCGAAGGTAGGCTTCACGTCTTTCTCGCGCACTTTTTCCAAATTAAAGATGACAGTTAAGCATATCTTGCGCACTTCGCATTGCACAGTTAAAATTATGTTGGTTTCATTAAAATAATCACGAGAGCCGTGACTTGCTCTCCGCATGTTCTTACGCAGCTTGTAATGCACAACCGCAAAGTACTGTTCCAATTTCCACTCTCCCAAATTCACGATCTTAACAGCTTCTGAAACAAAGGCACTGTGAAAAAGATTGGATGATTGTCACTCAGCATATCTTCACCAGCCGCTAAGTGCTAAAAACGGTGCCTTATTCAAATTAAAGTCTCCCCCATGCGCTTGATCATGACTTGCGATTACATTCTTGAATACCAGTCAAAAACTCATGCTGAATTAATGGTACATCAGTTTCGCAGTTACTTTTGGCATGCAGTTCTTAAATCTAAGTATCAATCCAGTAAGCCCTTCCTTTACTGCAGCATGTTCTCACGCAATAATGATCTTCGCCAACTTTGCCACAATATTAATCCCATGCACACCAACACCCTGGGTGTGCAGGCCGTCCTGATTACTATGGACACTGGTGGGACTTACCAGGGTGCTTCTTTTCTCTTAGTTTCAGTAGTTTCAGAATTTTCAAGTTCTTTAAATACACAGACTCTTCCATTCTGTTTCTTGCATGCTGTAGGCTCTTTATTTTTGCTCCTTTTCTTTACACGCTGTAAGTTCTTTCAAGATTTTCCAAACGTCACCAAAAATGTTGTATATATATATGTCCTTGAGCCAGGTGTTTTATCAGGTTACTTTATTCAAGTCAAGTTGCAGGTCAAATCATAAAGATGGAAATACAAAAGACATAGTGAAGACCCCACCAGGAGTGACCTCCTTGTCACTCAGCCTGCCTGGTGCCAACTGCCAGTTGAGGCCAGGCAAAGCCCCCAACACTCCATGGTGTCACCAAACATTGTAGTGGTGACATCATGCGAGCCACAGTGAAATCCCATGGGCAGAAAAGAGAGAGGCTAAATATAACAGTAAACCTGGCTCAAGGACATGAAAATTGACGGTTTTGAACCCCAACTTTTGCCCGAATGCCAAATCATTTGGATTCACTCCAGACACCATCCTCACCCTCAAGTATCACTATGTTAATAAAAAAAGCAGGCACGTACCAGCTCTCCCTTTAAAGAAATCAAATCATATTTTCCAGAAAGCGACTTCAGCAGTCACGGCTGGTGCATCGCACCTACCTGCACCAGCCACAACTGGACTTCAGAACTACTGTTTAAGTTCTTGTACTCTTACATCTGGATGATGGTAATGCCCGACTCCAAACTGGCACCTACTTTGGGCATCATCTATGCTGCAGCACGTTTCATCCAGGGTCTGAAGAAATATGACCACTTTACCCTCATCCTGACGGAGATCCATTGGCTCCCCTTACCAATCCACACCATCTACATAACCATTCGCATCATTTACATAGCTCTCACAACCAGTGCCTTTGCTTGTCTTGCAAACATAAGCACCATCTCTGCTTAATCTTGGCAGATCCACAGCCAGGGAATCATCAGACTGCAGATTAAGAAGTCTATGCATGCTGCATATGCTTTGTGAACGGTAAGCCCATTTTTGTGCCCATGATGAAGATTTATTGTTCCAAAGTCTTAAAGCAATGGGTCAGCTCTAGCTTTTATTCATTAGATTCTGGCAGGAAAGAAGAAGTTTTGGTATTTTATTAGCTAAGACCTGTCTCTGGAAATGTTCTAAAATAAAAATGATAAAACTGGAGCAGTTGTGCTTGCGTATTGCAAATAAGATGGAATTTCAATATCTATAGGTAATACTTGGGTCTCGCCAATTAAATTAATGACTAATGCATGCAACATGCTTCCAAATGGGCTGTTTTGTGAAGAGGGCTAAAAGAGCACTTGATGATTTGTAATTTTTTACACAGAAGCGTTTACCTTTTTTCTGCCATTTCATAAATCTTAAAGGCATTTACATTATTCATTTGACAATAAAAATCTTACATTAAATATTTGTCATTCTCAACTGTGATGAATTTAAGTATATGACTTGTGATCATCATGTTTGAACGAGGTCCTGGAAAGGTTCAGGTAGATGGAGGATTCTTTTGACGTTATGAAAGAATGTAGTTGTTTTGCTAGAGGTACTTCTGTACCCTTATAATGGGTCTGCTAGGACCTTTACTGTGTCTTGCATCAATAAAAAAAAGGAACGTGCAAAGGATTTGCTAAAATAAAGAAACCATTAAAATAATTGAGCACACATATAATACAAACAAGGCCCACATTGTTTTTGATGATCTCATTACGGCAAATCTAGAATGCAATAAAAAAAGTTTATTGAAGTAGTATGTGGTTTTTTCTTGAGGTTTAATGGTAGAAAAAGTAATGGTGTGAAACTAATTAGAACGCGAATTTAATGCTATTTAATTTATATTTATATTATGAATCAGGTTGTTAGATAATTTACCTAATCTAGTGGTTAAAGAAGAAAAATATTTGCCTTAATTTTAAATTTCTATCAAGAAACTTGATATACATTGTTTACGATGACTTAGTACCATTATGGTGAGGCATTACATTGCTAAATAATTACAGAGTGACGATGAAACAATTGAGGAATATGTTACTGCACTAAGAAAATTGGCACGTAACTGGAAGTTTGGTGCATCCAATGAAGAATGCATAAGAGATCAGGTTGCCTTGAGTTGCAATAGTAAATGCATCAGGAACTAATGCTGGTTAAAGGACGAACTTCCTCTCAGTGAGGCGATAATGATCGCAAAAAGGGTGAAACATGTGTAAGTGTGTAGAAGTGATTAAGAGGGACAATGGTAAGGTAATGAATACTACTGACAAGTCAACTTATGAATGGGTTGAAGGAAATAATAAGTCAGCTGTGGCTAAAGGTGTTATATTCATGGGTCAGGGTAGTAGATGTGAGGAAATAAGCTAAATGGCAAATAAGGATGTGGGGAAATAAGCTACTTTGCAAAAGACAAATATCGTCTCACAATTAAGGCTATGGGCACCTGCTGTGGTAAAAAGGAATATTTTACTGTTTGTTGTAAGATTGGTACTGGTTGGGTGAAGGATAAATCATATAAAGAAGTGTATGACAAAGTTATTCTTCAACTTGTTTGCAGTGATCATCCTGCGGATACTTTGAAGGTGAATGATACTGACAGTAAAATGATCTTTGACTTCTGCTCTAGAATAACTGTAATTTCTGAGGGAGTTTTTACAAAAAATCTGTTAAGAACATGGTACAAATTCAAAAAAGTGACACTCATCCCGTGGGTATGGGGGTCAGTCTGTGAAAATGCTTGGTTATTTTTTTTATTTTATTTTCCTTTCCTACCAGCAGTTACATAGCTTATAAGACATTACATTTATCAAACATATAGCTATATATGACACTTGGTGTTACATTCCGAAATATACACAAAGCATGCATCGCTTTACTATTTCGGCTTCGTCAGGCGGTAATCTAATTCACATGTGGTTTCTCATCCCCTCCTGTATCCCTACTCGTGCGCTTCACATTTTGTCTAGCCTCTGTGTGATTCTCCCAACAAAGTGGTGTAAGAGCTTCTATGGTATTATTAGTCAGTTCCTGATTCTGGTTCCGGGATCGTTTGCAAATATTGGACAAGTGGTTCCCCGAAATCATCTGTGTCGCGAAGTTTGTGATGGTCTTCTGCATAGGTCTCTAACATTTCCTTGCAATAAGGCATGTCTACGATCCAGTCCTTAAGCCTAGGTGGTCTCTTGCTTCCCCACCTCATTGCTATTAAGCATGGGCGAATTTTGCGAATCTCGCGTTCGCGAATTTTGCGGATTTGCGAACTCGCAATCCGCAAAATCCGCTCATTCTCGCAAATTTGCGGATTTTCTTTTTTTTGTGTTTGCGCGGGTTTCTGCCAGTTCGCGAGGGTTTTGTACAATTTCGCAAACGCGAACTTACCTGTCGGGTCGCAAGTTTTGCGAACTTGTTGTTTCTACGTGTCCAGCCTGTTTGGGACACTCTTCTTCATCACTGCCACTCTCTGTCACCACTGCCACTCTCTGACTACTCATGCCACCCTCTGGCCCACCCATGCCACCCTCTGTTTCATCACCGCACCCTCTGGTTGTCCAGTGTACATTATTTTCGGCAAAGCAAAGCACACCTTCCCTGCCTTAAGTGACCTGAATTAATTTGGGGCTGATTAATGTGTCACAGAATATTTTTTTAGCTGGCACCTGCTTCCTGATTAGTGATCTTTTGCACTTGCTAAGTGCTTTCATTGTTGCAAAATTAGTTACAACACCTGCCCTGCCCCAACTGACAATAATGAATTAGGGGCTGATTAATGTGTCACTGGATTTGAACTTCCAGCCTGGCTCCTGCTTGTCTGCCTTAGCTGTAATTCAGGACCTTTGTGTAACTATTCTGAGGGTCAGAGCAGGGTCACATAATAGTTGCAAGTAGGCAACTGAACTCTGGAGGGGCTCCTCAGGAAGCACTACAGGAAATGGCTACTAATGATGAGCTTGAACTTTTGAACCTGGTAAGTAGTTTCAGTTTTGCTAAGATCGTATTTCTGCAATTTAGCGCTTATTCGCGGGCGCCAGGTTGAACTGGGAAGCCGCGAACTCACGCGAACAGTGCGAGCAAGCCATAAAATCCGCTGCTCGCGGATTTGCGGATTATGCGGGAAATTCGCAAATCTCGCGGATTGCGAATTTACCGAAAATCCGCAAAATCCGCAAAATCCGCGAGCGAAACGGATTTTCCGCCCATGCTTAATTGCTATGTGTTTTTTTGCAAGTAGTAGAGCTACCGCTAGGAATTTCCTGTGCCTAGCATGTTTAACTCCTTGGCTGCGGCTGGAATTCCGCGCCTGTGCTGAACATTCTGATCACGGACATGGTCATGGCGGCTCCCAGCCGTCATCAGCACACGCCCACCGTGACTCATGACTGCTGGGAGCCGTCATGAGCACCGAAGGGGTTACGTTTCTTGACCCCTAAAATGCATACCAAGGGGGTGTTAGGGATCTGTTCCGATAGCATATCAGTAAATGTGGTGGTGACTTCGCCCCAATGTGTCTGCAGTTGTGGGTTTGACCACGATACATGCAAAAAGTCAGCACCCAGCATATTACTACTCTGGCAGTCATCTGTCTCACTGAGGCCCGGTCTGTTCCGTTTGGCTGGCGTGTAGTATAGTTGGTGAAGGAATTTAAAGTGTATAATATGTAGGTTGCAGTTTGATGTGAGGAGCATGAGTTGGGTTTAGCTGTATTACCAGTCTTGTTCGTCTATTGGCTCGCCCAGTGCTATTTCCCATCTGCCTAACGCAGCAATAGGTTTCTCAGCCTGTTCATCTTGGGCCGCGTTGTATAGTTGTGTAACCAAGTTTTTCCGGGTAGTCGCAGTTAGTGGTATTTGTAGTGTGTTCAATTGTGTAGGTTCATCTGGAAAGGTGGTGTATAATGACCTGATTGCAGTGCGTAACCTTAAATATGCAAATTTCTTCAGGGGCAGTTGATGTGCACATAGAGAGGGGTCTGTCCAGTTAATGAATGTGTTATGGGGGAATATTTGTCTCATAGAGGTTAGCCCCATCTCCATCAGTAAATTGTGCATTTTTTTTCTTGTGTTACAGTGAGCTTAGGGTGTCTCGCCGAGGGCAACGCTCGTCCATATACCTGTAACTTGTGAGCCCTGTGCGCCAATGCGTGCGACGCCCTCGAGGTGCACTGGGCTGTATGTATCTTGTCCTTTGGCGTGTACCTTATTGGACTGGCTATCAGTGCCATCAGAGGCATTGGGTAAATGCTATCTTTTTCCACCGCAATATGAGGTATGTATGCGTGGGGTTTCGTCCAGTAGTGTGCATATTGTACTTGTTCGCGAAGGAAGTATAGATGGAAATCTGTTGCCTCAAAACCACCCTTGTGGTACGGTTGAGTAAGGACTTTCCAGTTGGGCCTAGACTGCCTACCTGCCCATGTCAACCTCTGTAGGAGAGAGTGCAGTTTGTCGAAGAAGGCCTTGTTTAGCCATATTGGTATATTCCAGAACAGATATAAGAACCTAGGCAGTACTATCATTGTCTGTAGGGCTATTCTGTCCGCCATTGAGAAAGGCATTTTTATCAATGTGTCTACCTGTTCTTCTAGCCTTGCCATTGCCCTGCCATAGTTCTCCCTGATGACCAGTTCTGGGTCTTCGTGAATCCAGACCCCTAGGTACTTAACTGGGTCTGTCCGCCATTTTAAAGGGTATTCCAGATCAGGTTCCATTGTTTCTGCAGTGAGTGGTATCACAACAGATTTATCCCAAATTATTCGAAGGCCAGCATATTGCTCATATTTAACATATTCTCTAATGAGCGGGTTTAGATTCCTATCCGGATGTGTGGAGTAGAGGACCATGTTGTTGGCGTATAATGCTATTCCAATAGGCCAAAGGTCAAATTGTAAGGCCGATTCGGAGTGTTTCTGCCGTATTTTACAAGCCAGTGGCTCTAGGATTAGTGCAAAGATGGGATTCCCTTTGGGGAATCCCATCTTGCGAAGGGTGACAAATATAAAGTCCCACTCTACCGAATCAAAGCCTTCCTGGCATCTAATAGAGCCGCAGCTGCTGGCATATCCAGGTCTATCTAGTGGAAGAGCGAGAATATGGTACGTATATTGTGGCTGGTAGATCGTGTCGGCATGAAGCCTGCCTGGTCCGGCAGTACTAGATCAAAGAGAAGCGGTTGTATTCTATTCACTATTATTTTAGCTAAGATCTTAGCATCTATATTTATCAGGGATAAAGGCCTCTAGGAGTCACACTCAGTTGGGTCCTTAGCCGGTTTCGGGAGTGCTATCAGGAGCACCTCGCTTAATGAGGTCGGGAGTGTGCCTTCTTCATAAGTTTCTTCAAGCATTTCTGCTATGTGCGGGATCAGTATATCTCAGAATTTCTTGTAAAATTCTCCCGGGAGGGCATCAAGCCCTGGTGCTTTATTATTAGGGAGGGAATTAATGGTGTTTATTATTTCATCTTTAGAAATAGGAAGACTGAAGTACTTTCGGTGTGTGTCTGATAGCCACTCCAGTGCTATATCATCTAGGTAGCTTCGTATGTCTGTTGTGGAAGACTTCGCCGGAGCCTTTTGTCTTAAGTTAGGATTTTTTCTTAAATTAAACTTAAGTTTAATTTAAGCTTGTCTTAAGTTTAACTTAAAACAAAATCATAAATTAAGACAAAATCCTAATTTAAGACAAAATCCTAACTCAAGACAAAATCCTAATTTAGGGCAATATCCTAATTTAAGACAAAATCCTAACTTAAGACTACTAAATGCCTTCTGTGAATACCAAAAGAAGTAAGTTTAGGATTTTGTCATAAGTTAGTTCTGTGAATTGGGCCCCATCTTCCTCTAAGAGTTCATAGATATTGTAGGTGCGTTTTTGCATTGAGCGTGCGCTAATCAATGAAGCGAGCACTAGGATAACAACTTTTTTGAAGGGCCAAACAAAGGGGCTTTTATATGTTTCACTGCTTCACGTATGATAAAAGTGACAGTCTAGTCAGTTGATCTTAACACCCACCGGAGGGGCCATGGGCTCAGTTTGACACTTGGTAATAAGTGCGAGATACAGCAGAACATCTCTACAGTAACAAATGCACATCTTACCATCTTAAAGCTCCTGGGCAGTGTGGCTGGCACTGGCAACTTCCGGGACATTGAAGGGAGCAGATGGGGTTTCCCTTAGGTGCGTCTTTGGGGTGCCAGTAGTGTGCCCGCTGCATTTACATGCAGCATGACTGATTTTCAGCATGAACCCCGGCTACAACTACAGCACACACAACCAAAACAATGGCGCAACTTCCCCCTTACGAAAACCCTAAACTAAAGGGCAGCAGTAAGTTCAGTTATCGTTTTCCACATTTGAAGGTTTACAAATTTAAAACTATCAAGCTCATTAGTAGATTATAAACAGTAAAATGTAATAAAGTGCATTGTAGAGATCCAAAAAAATGCTGTGCTAGGACATGGACCGACCTTCTACTGTTGCGTCCTTGCAGTGTAGCTACTTGTGAGCATGAGCCCTGGCGACCACTAGATGATACTTAATTAATAAAAAGTCAGGTTTACAGCTCAAGCCTATAATAGAGTAACTTTGTTTCTGCCCTCCTAGAGTGAGACTTCCACAGTTACCTGCTGCTGTAGAAAAAGCAGAGTCTCCATAAATAACCATTTGGGGAAAAGCTATAATTGGTTTGCCTATCTGAAGGAGCGTGATGGCTGATGTAAGAAAAATGTATTGGGCAGAAAGAGGATAATCTGATGTACACGGGCTTTATATGACAATTGATTGGGCTTAACCCCTTCAATGCCAGGCGTTTCACCCTCCCTGTGCCAAACCCTTTTTTGACCATTTGGTGTAGTTTGCACTTAGGCCCTCATACTGTTTTGTCCACATTAGGTATCCATGCCAAATTTGCGTCCTTTTCTTCCATCACCCTGAGGATTCTAAATGTACCAGGGGTTTGTGGATTCCCCTGGAGAAATTAGGTAAGATACAGCTATATATGTTTTTTGAGTGGAAAAATGGGATAAAAGTGCTGCTGACGAAAGCGTCTGGTTTCTTCCCTGCAAATAGTATTAACAAAGGGGTTGTGGTGCTAAAATCACCATCTACCCAGTTTTCAGGAACAACAGACTTTTGTCATACTATCAAAATCTTCTACACAATTTTGGCATTTTACTGAGACATAGCCTATTTTTTCCATTGTTTGTGCTTTCAACCTCCTTCCAGTTAGTGCTAGAAATGGGTTTAAAACTAATCTTGGATCCCAGAGAGCTATACATTTCTGAAAAGCAGACAACATTCTAAATTCAGCAAGGGGTCATTTGTATAGATCCTTCAAGATTTTCCATGTAAAGTAACAGTTGCAATAAAATGATATTGAAGTTTAGTTGAAAAAAACAGCCATTTTTGCCTACATTGTGGCCTGTAACTTCTTCTGACTATGCTAGAATTTTGAAAGCTATATTCAGTAACGTCCGCAGGACCCTTCTGGTTGCAGGGTTTATTGGGCTTTTAAGTTCACCAAGAACCTGAGGTACCCAGAGCCAATAACTGAGTTGCACCTTGCAATGTTTTTTCATTGTGTACCAGGTATACTGAAATTCATTTGGTAAAAAATAAAGAGTGAAAAATCGGTATCAAGCAAACCTATGTATTACTGAAATTGGAACAAGATATGGAGTTTAGAAGAAGTGGTTATTTGTGCATCTCTGAATTTGTGGATGCCAATATTAGCCTGTGAATTAGAGGGTATTGTTCAAAATTACTTCTTTTTTACACCCTGTCTTATATTTGGAAGGCAGAAATGCATAGAAAGACAAATATTAATAACACTTGTTCTACTATTCGGTGCTTCCATGAATCTCCTGATAAAAAAGGTACCTCACTTGTGTTGGGATGCCTACTGTCTGCGACAAGAAACTGACCAAAACTCAAAGTGGACACATCACATTTTCTCAGCCTGCGCCTTGGGAAACCTAGCAAATATGTAAATGTTTTAAAACTGGACCCCCAGGGGAATACAGGATGGGGGACTTGTGTGGCTCTCATCAGATTTTGGTACCCAGAATCTCTAGCAAACCGCAAACTTTGTACAAAAAACACATTTTCCTCACATTTCTGTGATGCAAAGTTCTGGAATCTGCAGGGACCCACAAATTTCCACCCACACAGTATTTCCCCAAGTCTGTCGTTACAAATGGTCCCTCACTTGTTGTCAGTAGGCTTAGTGCCCGTGACAGAAACAGATCAAAATGCAACAGGGACACATCACATTATTCCAGTGAAAACAGACCCTTTTTTGCAATGTGCATATCTGTGGATTTTGGGCCCTAACTCAGCTGGCACCAAGAGAAACCTAGCAAAGCTGTACATTTTTGAAAACTAAACACCAATGGAAATCCAGGATGGGGTGACTTGTATGGTTCTCACCTGGTTCTGTTACCCAGAATCCCTTGCAGACCTTAAACTTTGTCACACAAAAAACATTTTCCTCACACTTCTGTGATGGAAACGTTTGGAATCTGTGGGGAGACACAACTTTCCACCCACTCAGCGTTCCTCTA
Source organism: Lissotriton vulgaris (assembly GCF_964263255.1). Classification (NCBI taxonomy): domain Eukaryota; kingdom Metazoa; phylum Chordata; class Amphibia; order Caudata; family Salamandridae; genus Lissotriton; species Lissotriton vulgaris. The sequence goes on along the minus strand of NC_141688.1, from coordinate 149,657,652 downwards.
AGTTTTCTGATAAAAAGGGTACCTCACTTGTGTGAGTAGGCTTAGTGCCCTTGATAGGAAACGGTCTAAAATGCAACATGGATACATCACACCTTTATGGTAATGAAATTGACCCTTTATTTGCAATGTGCCTAACTGTGGATTTTGGGCCCTAGCTCAGCAGTCACCTAAGGAAACCTAGCAGACCTGTACATTTTTAGAAACAAGACAACCATCGAAATGGAGGATGGGGTTACTTGTGTGGCTATCACCAGGTTCTGTTACCTAGAATCCCTTAAAAACCTCAAACCTTGTAAAAAAAACAAATATTCCTCACATTTCTGCGAAGGAAAGTTCTGGAATCTGTGGGGAGCCACAAACTGGCACCCAACCAGCATTTCCCCAAGTCTGCTGATAAAAATGTGACCTCACTTGTGTGGGTAGGTATAGTGCCCGCAACAGGAAACGGCCCAAAACGCACTGTGGACACATTACATTTTTCCAATCAAAGCAGACCCTTTTTTTTGCAATGTGCCTAGCTGTGGATTTTGTGATCTAGTGCAGCCGGCACCTAGGGAGACCTAGCAAACCTGTAAATTTTTTAAAACTAGACTAGTGTGGCTCTCAATGGGTTCTGTTACCCAGAATCACTTGCAAACCTCACTTTGTAAAAATAAAAACACATTATCCTCACATTTCAGTGATGGAAAGTTCTGGAATCTGTGGGGAGACACAAACTGACACCCACCCAGCATTCCCCCGGGTATGCCAATAATAATGGTACCTTACTTGTGTGAGTAGGCCTAGTGCCAGTGACAGGAAATGGCCCAAAACACAACGTGGATACATCACATCTTCCCAGTGAAAACGGACTCTTTTTTGCAATGCGTCTAGCTGTAGATTTTGGTCCCTAGCTTTGCCGGCACCTAGAGAAACCTAGCAAACCTGTACATTTTTTAAAACTAGACACCTAGGGAAATCCAGGATAGGGGGCCTTGTGTGGTTTTCACATGGTTCTGTTATTCAAAATCAGTTGCAAACCTCAAACGTTGTCATAAGAAACACATTTTCCTCAGATTTCTGTGATGAAACATTCTGGAATCTGAGGTGAGCCACAAACATTCATTCACCCAGCAAGTTGTCCAATAAAAATGGTACCTCACTTGTGTGGGTTGGTCTAGTGACTGCTATCGAAAATGGCCCAAAACGTATTGTGGAGACATCAAAATTATCTATCACAAAACAACCTGGTTTTGAAAGGGAGTTATCCATGTTTTTGGTCCCAGGATCGACGGCCATCTAGGGAAACCTACCAAATCCAGACTGTTCTGAAAACTAGACAGCCAAGGTAGTCCAGAGAGTACCCTGCAAACCTCAAATTTTGCTTTAAAAATCAAATTTTCCTCACATTTCTGCGTGGTACAGTTTTGGGATCACCAGGCAAACACAAATTTCCTACCAGCCAGCATTCCCCTAAGTCTCCTGATGAAAATGGTACTTCACTTGTGTGGGTGGGCCAGGTACCCGCGAAAGGCAAGGGCCTAAAACTTAATGTTGAGACATAAAAATGATATATCACAAAACGACCAGGTTTTGAAAGGGGGGCACTACGTTTTTGGTCCCCTGCTAGGCAGTCATCCATGGAAAGCTATCAAACCCAGACATTTCTGAAAACTAGACACCAGAGGAGTCCAGGGAGGTATGACTTGTGTGGATTCCCTATATTTTTCCTACCCAAAATCCTCAGCATACCACTAATTTAGCTAAAAGAAAATCAAATTTTCCTTACATTTCTGTCTGGATCACCGCACCAGAACAAATTTCCTACCTTCCAGCGTTCCCCTCGGTCTCCCAATAAAAATTATACCTCACTTGTTTGGATGTCCAATGCAGAATCCCCTAAAAACGCATAAGGACAAAATGCAGCGCTTAGAGCTCGCTGTGCTATCCCCTCAATAACCCGGCTAGGGGGCAGCCTGACCATAAAATGGCCGCCTCACCCAGACACCATCTGAGCAATTAAGAAGCACGATTCTGACAGAGAAGCCAGGCTTGGGTCGGAGCCCCCAGAGAACCAGCATGCCCAGGTTAGTGAGGCCTGCATCCTGTGTCACAACCCCATTTGAAAAGAACCAAGGGTTCTTCACCCCTGGTTTACCAGCCCCCTGCCCCTAGAGAGGCCTCCTGTTAGCACCTGCAACAACCTCACCCCCCTCCCGCACGCCGCCCTCCCAGACGCACTACCCCTCTTCCCCCGCTTAACTGGGTCCCACTGGAGGGCGTCCCCTCACCACCGAGCCAACAGATCGCGCCATTAGAGAGACCTCTGAGCGCTCTACCCCACTAGACTCCTCCCCATAGAGCCCAGCCTCCACCCAACTCAACACTCCCCAACCCCATTCCTGACGACCGCTTCTTCCCCCTGACCTGAAAAGATGCCCTCGGCCTCGCAATTGGACACGCATACATGCCCTACACCTAACTACCTGACACCCCACGGACAAAACACCTTCGCTATATCTTTCCCCCACACTCTCTCCTTCAAAGCGAAAAAAACTTTAAGCTCAAATTAATTAGAAGACATCCTGAAACACTAGTTGTTGACATCTACCACTGCACATCTAAAGGGCAGCGCAAAATGGACTTCATCTTCCACACTGACAGGATTAACCTCTGGGTCACTGTCTTCAACGCTCACCTCCCCATCTCCAAAACCACCATCACATCCCACAGACGTAAATTAACCATCTCCCTCTTGAAACACCAGTCCCTGAGCGGAGACATCTCGATTACCATCTTCGAGAACGGCACCATACTAATTCAGGCTAAGGACGAGAACCTTAAGTTCTTCTGCTCCATCTTCCCCGCTCTAATGAAAGCAACATCACAAAACGCACAACAGGCGCGGCTCATCCCCCCAAGCAACCCCATTGAAGCACTAAACCTCCTGTTTCTGCCCACCCCTTCAAGTTACGAGAACTCCCTAGCCTCGCCTCCTCCGCAACCGCAGCCCCTCCGACCACCCTCCCCTGCCCCCTCATCCACCCCAACAACCTCCAGAGCCCCCCTCCCAACCACTAATGCTCCATAGCACCTCCTCTCCCACTGACCAGTCTGCGCCCAGATCTTTTTCACCTGCCCAATGGGGAGCCCGACCTCTAAGCCAACCCTTCTACGAACCCTTCCCCCCGCCAACCCCTACTCAACCAGAGCAGAGCCCCCCACCGGAGTGGATCTTGACCCCCATCCTCAACTAGGCCTCATCCCCCCCTGTCACACCTCAGTTGGGCGACATGCCAGAGTTAGCACCCCAGCCACCTCTGAACCCCTCTAGAAACGACAAGGCTAGGAGCCTCTCGACCCCAGGGCTCAGTTCCTCCCTTCCCCCACCCTACCCCCTCAGACAAGCTGATGCAACGCCTTGACCTGCTAGAAGCACTGCTTGGAATCCTGATTCATGGCCTAAAGGAAACCCTTTCCACCCTAGGATAAATACATCTGTCAACCCCAGGCTTCGCGACCCCCCCACTCCCCTGCAAACGAAGAGAATTGACTCACTACCCCCCACCCAGATCACGGCTCCCTCAGGCCCCCGGCCCTCACTCACAAAACCCTGGGTGGAATCACGAACAGTCAGACCCAGAAAAACTAATCCTAACCTCTCCCCCCAGGAAGCGGCCATACTCGCCTCATCATATGATCACCCCACCATCCCCTACCACAAGCTAGCTCCCCACCCTCATATAGCGACTCCTCTCACCTTAGCTCAAACTCCGACTCTGATATCTTCACCCAAATCCGTAATCCAAGTTATACCTGGAATGGGTTGGGACCCTCCCCACCGTAGAGCCCCCAGACCTTCAGAGCACCTATCCTCTATACCCAGGGTCCACCCTGACATTCTGAAGCCTAAAGAAGAACTGCCCATTAACTGCATGCTCATCAACAGCAGATCTGCTTCCAAACACGTTACTGAAATAGCAGAAGCCATCCTCTCACATGATGTAGCTTTCATCACGGAAACCTGGCTAAACACCCTGTCCTACCCCACCATGGATATGCTGGTGCCGCCGGGTTTTTCAATCATCCACAAAGACAGACCTGAGCACAGAGGGGGTGGCGTAGCAATCTTCCACAAAAGTGACCTCCCCATTTCAGAAAATCCCTCTTGCCTTTATAATTCCTTCGAATGCCTATCGGTCATCATCAAATCGCGCACTAACAGCTCACTACACTGCCATCTCCTGTACCACCCACCCGGCAACCACAATGAATTTGGTACACAGCTCTCGGACTTGATTACCCAATGCGCTCTCAGGGATTGGTGTCACTACAACGCAGGCTATTACAACGCCTGCTGTTACAACGCGATTTTTACATCGCATACCACTACAACGCATAGTGCTTTTAGGCGCTGGATAGTGAATTATTTAATTTACTATTCCAACTCCAGTCCCCGTGGATAGTAGGGAAGGTGTTGGATAGTAAATTAAATATATTCCCTATCCTAGAGCGCCCCCCAGCGCAATGTGTTGTAATGGTTTGCGTTGTAATGGTTGCGATGTAATGGTAGTGCGTTGTAATAAATGCGTTGTAAGTGATGTTCCCCGCTCTCAGCAACGATAACAGCTTAATTCTGGGTGACCTCAACTTAAGATGGAACGAAACAAAAAACCTGTTCATCCAATATCTGAACGGACTCCTGCTAGACAACGTTATGTTCCAACACTGCCTAGATGTAACACACCACAGAGGAGCGATCCTAGATGCAATCATCTTGGACAAGAAAACAATCACTAGTGACTACATCATTCCTGTTGACTGGTCTGATCACCACATTATTCTTTTTCATATCAACCAACCGGCCCTATCCAAACCCCTCACTCTGCTTCCTCCGAAATAGGCCAGGAATACATCCCGGTCCCTCGAGACAAACTAGAAGAAGGGCTAAACATGCTCCTCCCAATCGAAGCGGAGCACCTCTCAACCTCCGAACTTACCTCACTCTACCACTCTAACCTGACGCTCACCTTGGACCGGCTGGCGCCCCTCAAACTAAAAAAAACCAGAAACACCCCCTCTAGGTCCTGGTTCACCACTGACATCAATGAGGAAAGAAGACACCTCAGAACCGTAGAAAGAGCTTGGAGGAATAATCCCTCCTCCCTCCATCGTGATCAACTCAAGGCAGCACGCAGAAACTACAACAAGCACATCAAGAACAAAAAGTCATCCTTCTTCTGCTCTGCCCTAGACAACGCTAAAAATCGCCCCAATGAACTCATCAGGAGCCAAACATCCAAACCGTCAACATCCAACATGGCGGCGTCAAAATCGCTCTGGGACAACTTTGCTAGCTTTTCAATTAAAAAATCGCCAAAATAGTTCTGGCTCTCAGCACCCACCCCGCCTCGATCATGGGGACCTTGACACTAGCAACAATAAGCAACTCCCTAGTGAGCACTCTTACGTTTTGTTCCTCCTTCCGCCCCATCCAGGAAGATGAGATAATCAAGCTGATAGCCGCCACTAAACCCTCATCCCACTCCCTAGACCAGCTACCCTCGAACCTGATGAAAAACATGAAGCTCACCCCAGCCCCAATCTGGTGCAAGATAATCAACAGTTCATTGAGCATGGGACTCATTCCTGACTGCCTCAAAGTGGGTCAAGTCACTCTGTCCTAGACGATCTTCACATGTCTCTCGACTCTGACCAATGCAGCCTTCTCATCCTACTTGACCTATCGGCCGCGTTTGATACAGTTGACCACACCCTGCTCCTCAAAGTCCTCCAAGAGTGAGCAGGCATTGAAAGGACGGTACTAAAATGGTTCTCCTTCTTCTTTCACAACCGCACACAAAGAATAAATATCAACAACTTCGAGTCCGACTCCCGACCCATCAGTAGAGGAGTCCCACAAGGGTCAGTTCTCTCTCCTCAACTCTTCAACATCTACATGGAACCCCTCACCACACTTCTAAGGAAGTCTAACATTCCCTTCCACCTCTACCCGGACGATACACAACTCTACCTGGAAACCACCTCGATCGAAGACATCCACAGACTGAATGTCACGCTCAAAGAGGTCCAACAGTGGCTCTCAATGAACCACCTCAAACTCAACTAAGAGAAAACAGAAGTTCTCCTCATCTCGATTAGAGACAAAAACCTTCAAATCGAGGAATGGCTCAAAGCCTTAGGGCCTCAATGGGGCTCTCGCGCCAACTGACTCTGTGAAATCCCTAGGGATTACCCTCGACCCCAAGCTGGACATGAAAAAACACATCTCAAAAGCCGCAAAATTTGCGTTCCTAAACTTGAAGCTACTGTACAGAATAAAACCCTTCCTCCCTCCAAAAGATCTCAAACAGGCCACACAGGCGTTGGTGCTTTCCAGAATTGATTATGGAATCGCAACTTTGACCGGTTCAGCAAAATCTCACTTAGGTCCCCTGACCACTACCCTCAATGCCGCAGCAAGAATGGTCATAGGAACGAAAAAATGTGAGCACATCTCTCCGGCACTTAGGGAACTGAAGTTGCTTCCATTGACCAATGAGCCAGCTTTCGCACATCCTGTCTCACGCTTAAAGCCTTGCACACAGGCAAACCTGAATATCTGGCCGCCAAACTCAAAAGGGCCGGTCAGTCCAGGAACCTCAGAAGCCCCAACACGCTTCTACTAATACCACTGAGAGCTCGGAAAATCAAAACGGGAATCAAATCCTTTGCGGGTAATGTGCCCAAAATTTGGAACTCCATCCCACCCCACATCAGACTGACCACCACCTTCCCGAAATTCAAGACACTTCTCCTAGAGTGCTCTCGACCGTAAAGGGTACCCCAGAAAGGACTTGAGGAAGGTTTACTATCGAAATCCATCCAACTGGAGTCAAGTTTCAAGTTTAATGTTTTTTGCTTGATTAATTAAAATCATCACAAGCCCCCCCCCCCACATAAAATAAATGAATTGCATCTACACGGGCAGCTAGGATTGTCATTATGCGAGCGAACTATAGTCATGTTCCGCAACTGTTGTCATATTGCCTCTGAGTTGGCATACCGAAGATGTTTTTGTTTTTGTTTTCTTCTCCGCTCTCGTTTTCCGTTCAGAACTTGTTTGCTCATAATTTGTACATGCTGTGAAGCGCTCTAATACCTTTGGTTCCAGCTAGCGCTATACAAAACTTCAATAAATAAATAAATACATATGTTTTGGACTTTCCCAGTCGCTGGGTCTTGGCCCACCCACACAAGTGAAGTATCATTTTACTTGGGAGACCAAGGGGGATGCTGGGTGGTAGGACAATTGTGCTGTTGCTATTCCTGAGGTATTTTAGACCCACCATAGTGCTTTGTAGATTGTATAATGTAGAGTGGATAGCAGTTCTGTGTCCTGAGCAGAACCCCATAAAAATGTTGTAGTGGGTTTGAAACACATTGACCAGTATTTGTGCACCTACTGTTAAAAAATAATTTAAAAAAAAGAGTGACATTCAAATCCATGGAATTAACAATTGCTACAGATAAAATTTCAACCTGGCTCCAGGAGTCACGATTTGTCAGAGGTGCACTGTTCATATAAAAGAGAGCAGATTAATGAATTGAATAGTCATTTATATGTATATACATGTTACTCATTTCTAGCTCTTGTTCTGGACATTAAAAAATAGGAACTGATTTATTATTGTACTGTACCATTGTTTTCTTTGTGTATTGTTGTACTCACATTCCTTTGACAAAATATGTAATTTGTTTGTATCCACTGTTGTGTATCAATTTATGTTAGTTGGAGGGAAGTAAATGTATGATTGAATTTTACATTTGGTCTTCTGTGTTTGACAAAAAACAAAAGCATTTGTATGATGTTTATAAAATAATTGATTGAATATAGCGTTCACAGATTAATTGGAGTTGAAAAGGATCAGTCAGTTTTGGCATTGTATGTTTGTGTAACCTTTTTAAAGATGATATTTTCTTGCACTACCCAGTTAGTGCCTGCCGCCTGTCTCTGGTCGCATGACTGGGTGTAGTTGGCAATTGGTTTTTATGTATTCTACTTAGACAGCCACACACAGTGGGAGCTTTGGTGTGAATGAGTGGGCTATAATGACAGGATGGGAGAAAGAGCTGGATCCAGCCTCATTTACACCTGAATAGGCTGTGCCCTGTCCCCACACAAGGCCTGCCTAACCCCCTGTTGGTAGTTTGGAGTCAGGGCCAACACAGCAGGATATCTGTGCGAGTCAAAGGCTTGTCTATTAAGTTTCTCCCACTTCAAAGGCACTACTGGGTATAAGCATTGATCCTCAGACCCAAACACTTCAGTACACTTCTGGACCTGTGGATACTCTGCCAGGAAGAAGGGCTGCTGTGCTGCTGAAGTACTGCCACTCTGCTGGACTGCTGGTCTGTTAGAACTGCTGTCCTGCTCTGCTGATCCGCTGCCTTGCTGACCTGGGTGAGAAGGACTAGACCTGCCTCTCTTGAACCCAGAACTCAGAATGACTCCAAAGGCTGGATGGATGTCCTCCTGCTCTGAAGCCTCAGGGACATGACTGCCAGCTATGAGTCTACCCTGCCTGGTGGTGCCAGGCTAGGCCTGTACCCTTGGACGAGGTCCTAAGGTGCTTCCTAGTCGAACTGATGTGTCTTCTCTGAAGATTGGTGCATCCTTGAGCCAAACTGATGCATCTCCTCGGCTGACCGGTGAATCCTCATACAAAACTAATGCATTGCAACTGCTGCGTGGATTCGGCCCTGCGCAAAAGGTCTTCTTTGCCCTCGCATTCATTTGAACCGACGCATCGCTTATGGCGCAGCGCATCTCCGACCCAGGTCCTTACATTTCTTGTTGACGGCTGCTCGTCTGCCTCTGCATCACAGCCTCACAGCTCTGTGGAACCAACGCATGGCCATCCGCACGCTGCATCCTTGACACCTTGACTTCAGAACACAAGCCCCATTGACGGGATCCTCAATGACGTTGCCACAGGACCTCACACTGCAGCCTCACAACATATCGGAAAGAAATGCATTGCTTTGGCTGCGTGATGCTTCTTCGTCTCATATCCATGCCCCTCTCCGCAACCAGTATTTAGGGTACTTTATTCAACGGGATTAACCTGGCCCCTGTATCCAGCCTGCACTTCATTGTGGTCGACCTGAACTTGTAACTTTGTCTCGGTATGGAAGATCAGATATTCCTTGTTGGACCATTGTGCTTTTTGGTGTTCTTTCACTCTAAAACTTTAAAATTCAATATTTCCAGTTTGCTTGATTGGATTTTTATCATTTTGGTCTTGTTTTATTTTTTTAAAATATAATTACTGGTTGAAGTGTTACACAAGTAGTTTACACATTGCTTCTAAGGTTAGCTTGACTGTTCTGTGCCAAGCTACCAGAGGGTGAGCACCGGTTAATTTAGGATGTACCTGCCTCTTACCCTGATTAGGATTGTGGTTGCTTCTAGACCAGGGCATATTCAGTAACCCAATTTCTAACATTCATTTTCATTTTATGAACATATTTTCATAATACTGTGGTAAAGGATGTTTGCACCAAGCACTGCCTTTCTCACAAGGATATGAGATAGCACCAGTCAAAAATGTTTGTGACCCAGCACCTGGATTCAACTAATGCATGCTGAACTCAAAAAGAAAGAAAACGAGGGGATAACGTTTCTTCTATAACAGAGCCAAATTGTTTGTTCTTTCAATCCTTTGGGTGGTGTTGACCTCCTGTTCACTCTGGCCGACCCAGCCTCAGTGGCTTGTACTAGATTGTTGAGGGCTAGGCTGGGCAGTGAGTGAGCAGAGGTGAGATGGAGGCAGTAAGATAGGCAGCTGCTATGAGTGGATGTCTGGGCAGGACCGCTAATGTAGTACAAGGCTCTGCCCGCTGCCTCCCACACACATCTGCCTGTTTACTGCAAAACCCCAAGCAGACATCTAGGAAATCCAGAACTGGTGTTATATGTTCCTGTTGTGCATCTAAAACTCACAAAACCATTGCAAACACTCTGCTCAAACGCAAAGCAAAGTCCAAAATGGGATTGTGATCAATTATTTTTGCAGGCTGCCAAACCACAAATACACATATTATGTAGTCTGACATAAATTGGTAGGTGCTTTCAGTTCCAATGGGACATTTTGTGGCTGCAAAGCAGATGCAAATTGTTAGTCAATACACTCTTTAGTTAAGCAAAACAAATAGTTCCTTTAATATTTCATAACAAATACATTATTTAATGCCAAATAAAAATGATTAATAAATGAGAAATCCATTCTAAAAAAAAATCTTGTGATTCAGTTTTGCTGAACTCTGCTTGAAGTGAACTCTAGCTGGCACATGCCACAATAGAGTTGCCTCTCCTAAAACTTTGCACCCTGGTCGAAATATTGCGTGGCTTGATTTAATACAACTACACGTAGCTTAAGTGCTCAGTCCTCACATATTTTCCATATGGTCCAGATGTGATTGGCAAAACAACAGTAAGCTTAATCGTTTTCTTTATAGTACTTTCTCACTCTTGCTCAAGGGGGCATTGAAGCACTTTACAATTATGCAACACAGAAAAACTGAATACAAACAGGCACAAGCACGGTAGGAAAAGTATATATTTCGTGGTGAGTGGTTAGTGCTGTAGGGTACACCAGGCCCGAAGTAGAAGGGCATTTTGAAAGGGGCAGACAACGTACCCCCTTTTCACACCACATACAATGATGTGTTTTGGCTGAAGTGGTGCTGCTGTGGGAAAGACTGCAAAGTGTATTCTCTCGAGGTCAGTCTGGAACTACTGCACTGAGAAAACGAAAGCCTCTCTGAAATGTAGACTAATTCGGTGCAGTCAAAATACAGATTTTTTAATATTTACCTACCTTAATATCGAGTTTTAAATATCGTAGGGACAGAATATCGAAGTCAAGAATATCGTTGACCAGAATATCGACCTTAAGGTAAGTAATATTGTTTTTTTAAGTATCAAAGTAAGGAATATCGAAGTAAGTAATATCATAAGCAAAAATATTGTTGACAATATTATCGATTTTTTTGTGTTATATATTTTAGTATGCATTTTATATGTATGTTTAACATTTTTTTATGTATTTTCATACATTTTCAATAATTGTTTAGAAATTAGTCGTTTTGTTAAAGTAAATTTTGTGTTTTAGCATCAGAGCGGGTTGTGGGTTTATGGGGGAATAGGGTGGGAAGTAATTTAATTATAAATAATTAATTAATATGTTTTTATTTATTGTTATTGATTATTAAGTAATTGGTAATTAATTTGTATTCATTTGTTAATGTATAATTATATTAATTATAATTAATGTATTATTCATTTTTATTTATTGGTATTGATTACTAATTAATTGTTTATTAATGATTAATTGATAATTCATTTTATTAATTGGTTAATTTATAATTATAATAATTATAATTCATTTATTATACTTTTTTATTGTTGTTAGTCAATTCATTGTTAATTAATTATTAATTAGTAAATAATTTTTATTAAGTGATTAATTGATAATGAAATTAATTATGTTCTTTTTTTATGTGTAGTGGGTTGTGGATTTATAAGGGTATAAGGTGGGAAGTAACTACATTATAATTATTAATTAATATGTTTTTATTTATTGTTATTGATTATTCATGTATTGCTAATTAATTATGAGTTTATAGTTAATTTTTATTATATGGTTAATTTATAATTAGATTAATTATAATTAATGCATTATTATTTTTTATTAATTGATTAATTGATAATTAAATTAATTGTGTTTTTTATGTGTAGCGTGTTGTGTGTTAAAGGGGGAATAGTGTGGGAAATAATTTAGGGGTCAATTCCGATTCGGGAAACAAATCCATACGACGATTTGAATTTGTAGCCGTTTCCGTACGAATCGTACAAATCCACCCAAATCGCGTAGTACGATCCGTAGTAAAAAAATACGACCGAATCGTTGCGAACCATACGAAAAGCAAGAGAAAATCCGTACGATACGGACCCTGAAAGTGAACCGTACGAATCGTAAACATGCCGTACGACCCGACAAGTATGATTCGGACCGGGGAATGAGTATGCTCACACAGTTCTCCAGCTCCCCACCCTCCAATCTCTCTGCCTGCCCCTCCCACCTCTCAGGACTACTTATGAAGGCTGCTGCGCAGCCCCAGTGAGTAGCCCCAGAGCTCTTGGTCTTTTGCGCCGCTCTCCCCGCTGCCTCTGCCACGTAGCTCCTCGTGACAGTGCAGCTGTTCCACATCCCCCAATACTGCTGCTTCATTCCCGCTTTAAGGTGAACACCGGGTATTTTTGATGCTAAACACACCTTAATTGCGTTTATTGGGCCTAGTGGGCTTATTGGGGGATTGGATTATTTCTGGCTTAGTTGTTGGTTTTACTTCTGAGGTTGGGTTTACTTTAGACTTCTTGGCTGTTTGACACCTTGTTTTGCCTCTGTATTTCCAGGTTCCCGATCGGCTTGTAGCCTCGCTCCTGCCCACTTCTGCCGTTTTCCTGCTTTCGCTGTTCTCCCGCTCACCGCCCACCCACCTCCCTACCTGCCCTTCCCACCTCCCAGCACTACTCATGGAGGTCTCTGTGCGGCCACGCACAGCAAGCTCTCCTCTGGTGCTCCAAAGGCAAGTTTATCTGTGCTTGTCCATGTCTGGACTGCACCCAGTGCCAGGAACGCTGGCTCTTCTGCACCACAAAGATACTCTGTCACTTACCCTTGCCCTGGATCCCAGACACACCAACAACCACTTCTACCACACATCCCGGTGCACCACCAGAGGACCGTTCTCCTGCTGACACTGACACCTCACCTCCAGCATTGAAGCCACCAATGACAACAGTGCATAAATACTTTATACATTGTCTCTAAGTTAAGCCTAACTGCTTTTCTGACAGGATATCGGAGATTTAGGCACAGGTTAATTTATTTACATTAGTGGTTCATCCAGACAGGGATTGTGGATGTTTCTTGAGCAGAGTTTACACCACACTCAGCCAACAACCCTATTTCTCACAGTCACCAACTGGACTGATGCACGTACAGGATTAAGGATGCTAAAACAATTGCGAAGGGAAATTAGACTGCATTATATAATCTGTAATTCTGAAGCTCCTTTGATAATAGCTAAATCAGGAAACAAGAAATGCTGTCATGTTGGAATGGGAAAGAGAAGCAATATTATGTAATTGGACATTTTTAAGCACATGAATACCTTGAGTTGTCTTGGCGCTAGCTACGCGAAAGTAGGCTAGGATTCGGCAACTAATTTAAACAAAAAGCCATAATTGAAGTGCCTTTCTGAATGCTAATAAGCTAGGAATGGCTCTGTCTTTTGGGGACAGTTCATTCCAGAGTCTGGCAGTGCAAAGCACAAAGCTTCTACCTCAAAGTTAGTCCTTTTGATCCTGAGAATAGTAAGAGTGTTTGCTCCGGAGGAACGCAAACATCTGAATGACTCATATTTTTTAAAACTATACTCAGAGTAGTCTGGCCAACCTCCATGCAGTGCATTGTAAGCAATGCAAGGAGCCTTAAATTTTGTACGTTGTCTGACATTGTGCCAATGTAGATTACAATTGGTTTTTGAGGCTGACTTGAATGTTGTGATTTTGGTGAGCAATCTAACTGGGGGGTTCTGGAAGATTTGCAATTTATTCAGGTGTTGGTTCTGCATATTAAGGTACAAGCCAATACAGTAGTCAATTTTTGATAAAATCAAAGCTGTGACCACGTTTTCTTAGACTCTTCTGGGATAAAAAGAAGGACTTTCTTTCCTCAGTATGTAGAAGACAGATGAGATCACAGCTTTCACCTGTTCTCTAAAAGTAAGTTTACTGTCCATAATGACTCCTAGATTTTTTGGTTTATTTAATGGAACCGGCAGGGAGCCTGTTAGAAATGGGGGTCTCTAGTTGGCAGTGGTATGCACCCTTTCCAAGTAGAGACTCTTCCTTTTAGTCAGGGTAAGGGAGTTACACTTTCAAGATAACCCCTGCTCATCCCCTTGGTAGCTTGGCACGAGCAGTGGGGCTCATCGCAGAGGCAATATGTAAAGTATTTGTACATAACACACACAGTAACACAGTGAAAACTCTAAAAATGGATACCACATCAGTTTAGAAAAATTACCAAGACAAAAATGACAAACACCCAACATACATATCTCCAAATATCACTTTTATAATGTTTAAGCAATTCTGCCGTAGAACTGTATGGATGCAGTGATTTTACACAAAGTGCCTTTGGTGTGTCAAAATCCACAAGGAAAAACAGTCGCAGAGGAGGGAAGCATTGGAAAACACTGTGATCCGTCGGTTCTTAGGTCCCAGGGGAAACGATGTGCCAGTTCTACCGTACGCAGGAGAAGGGTTGCATCTCTTCCGTACTGTAAGAAAAAGCAATGTTTCGAAATCCGAAGACGTTTCTGATTTGTGCATAGTGCAGTGGAAATCCGAACAAGCTGGAGGTCGATGTGGCAGCAGCAAACAGGTGCTGTGTCTATTCTTTCAACCTTGAACCGGTGATGCGTTGACTCTTTCAGCTGCACAGCCTGCGTCAGTCTCAGATGTTGGAGACACAGTGCACTGTACTCGGGCTGTGGCTGTTCTTTGGGCCGCAAACAGGTGCTATATCTATTTTTCGATTGCCCAGCGGCGGTGCATGGAAACTTCTCCTGCAGAGCTGTGCTGCATTGGAAAAACAGACGGAAAGGGCAATGCCCAGATTTTGCAATCTTTTACAGCAGTAACAACCTCATGGGTCCAGACCTGGAATTGGCACCACTTGGCAAGGCCAACCTCCCAGCAGTGGAGTTCAGAGATTGCTGCAGGGGAAGTCTTTGATGGCCCTGAGACTTACCACCAAGAAGCAGGTACACACAAGTCCATGGAGAACCTTGGAAAAGCGGGATTCAAAAGCAAAAGTCCAGTTCTTTCACTGCTCACAGACAGAAGCAGCAACTGCAGGTCACCCAGGCAAAGCAATACAAAGCAAAAGGGCAGTACTCCTCCTGTCAGCTCTTCTTCTTGACACAGTCCGCAATTCAGAAGTGTTCTAAACATGTGGGGTGTAGGTCCAATACGTATAACCCTTTTGGCCTATGTAAGAGGCATATTTCAAAGGAAAGTCATTGTTGTCCACAAGATCCTGCCTTGCCCTGCCTTGGCTCCGAACACTACAGGGGGGTGAAGTCAGCATTGTGAGAGGCCAGACACAGCCGTATTCAGGTGTCAGTCACTGCTCCTTCCTCCACTCTAGCTCAGGAAGGCTCATTAGCCTGGTGATGGGCCATCAGGATATGCAGGTCACACCTCAGCTCGCTTTGTGTGACTATCTAGAGTGAATGCACAAACTCCCCAGCTGTTAGTCTAAACCAGGCTATTCCACATGCAGGTAGAGGCACAGGATGGTAAAGCAAAAAAATCAGCACTTTCTAAAAGTTGCATTTTCAAACACACAATTTACAAACAAACTTTCCTAAAAGATGTGATTTTAAATCCTGAGCTCAGAGAGTCCAAACTCCAAATTTCTAGCTCTTACCAATTGATGTTCATAATTGTAAAATATTACAAGGCAGCTCCAACGATAACCTGTGGAAGAGCTGGTCCTTCCAATAGTGAAAAACTAAATTGGTAGTACTTGTAAAGAAGTCCAAAGGTAAATTGAAGGGTAAATTAAGTATTTATTATTATATAGGATCCCAGCCACAGGATAGCTGTCATCAGTAGAAAGGTCCAGGCTTAACTGCCTACATGCTCTAAACTAAACAATGTCAGAACCTGTACAAAGCATTCTAATGCATGTGACACCCTGGCAACAAGCTGCATTAGCAGGATGCCACAAATCTCCCTTTCTATAACAAATAGCAAAATACAGAAAAACAATTATTTTACAAAATCATTTAAATGAGTAGGTACACGTGTAAACCATGAAGATCTCCTGGCGATGACAGGATCAATGACGGCCTGATGTGACGAGGTACCTGCAGATGAAGAACTTGACACAGGAAACTTAGAGTTGTCAACAAAGTCCTTTTTGATCACCACAACCCTGTTCAAGTTCCAAATGCGATGATCAGCTGTTTTGATCGCATTACCTAAAACTTTGTTAACTTGTATAGGTTTCAAGAATGAAGCAGATAACATTTTGTTTTTCTTACAAGGATTTCTTATGAGAACCCAATCACCCACATGCACCACTGTTTTTTTAACAGAATGCCTCAAATCATGAATTCTCTTCCTAGCTTGAAGCTTTCTTTCCTGACCTACCTTCCACTCGTCATTTCCAGTTGATTCTTTCAGATGTAAATCATTTACCCAAGGCGGAGTAACCATAGTGTTGGTACGCCTACATCTGAAGAGCTCAAACGGTGTTCTACATGTTGTGGCATGTGGTGATAACCTATAAAGCTTAATCTTTTTAAACACATCTGACCTCCAATCTGAACCTGTAGATTTAGACATTCTAATTGTCTCCTTGAGCACACGGTTAAACCTTTCCACAGTGCCATTCGTCTCTGGGTGGTACAGAGAAGAGTTTTTATGCTTTATACCATGTTTAGACAAAAATAATTCCATCTCCCTAGAGACAAGTTGACTCCCATTGTCCGTTAAAATTATGTTAGGAATACCCTCCCTAGCAAAACGTTTCTCCAAAAAACGTATCACATGTTTAGACTCTATTTCACGAGTGATGGCAATCTCTGGCCATCTAGAAAAGAAATCTATTAAAACTAGAACATACCATTCAGACCCTGCTGAGTAAATAGGCCCAAGAATGTCTAAGCCAACTTCTTCCCATGGCTTGCCTGGAAGTGTTCTAATAACCATGGGCTGCATTTTGGGTTTCGCCACCTTCTCACCTAAAGCACACTCCATGCAATCTCTAATTTTCCTCTCCACTTCCAAATCCATGCTAGGCCACCAGTAGGACATCCTCAAATTCTCCTTTGTCTTTGAAATGCCCATATGCCCACTATGAGCCAGTGAAATAAGCTCACTCCTAATAGACATTGGAGGAACCAACCTAATACCTCTGACAAGTAAACCGTCATGTTCAGAGAGTTGGTCTTTAACATGCCAAAACTTCTCTAACATGTCATCATTGTAGGAAGGTGGATATCTGACTATGGTTACCCCCAAACTTTTTGCCTGGTGTTTAGCTGGTTTTTGACTTAGTTGGCCTGGGATCCTGCCATTCAGGGCCCCAGGCTAATTGCTCTCTCCTTAAAATGGACTCCATGTACCTTAGGTGCATACACAATTGGAACTGGTTCACCTTATTGGCCCCTGTAACAGTCTACCATAGGTACCCAGGGCATAGGTGTTTCCAAGGCCTACCAGGGGCTGCAGCATGTATTGTGCCACCCCTGGCCTGGCCTCCATATTAGACACAACTGGCTGATCACTCAGCTGGGGTAAGTTGGTGTAATCACCTCTTACTTAGGTATAGTATCCCTATATCTAACCTTAAACTGGACACATATGTTCCTATCAGCCACTCCTATGGAAGGCTTCATCAATCCTGGAGGCAGAGTGCTTGGAAATATGTGAGATGGTGCTCTAGCATGAGCTGAGCCTGTCTGCAGCTGTCGGGAACCACTCCCTTAGCTGTTCCGGGATATTGCCATACCATATACTCTTAAGTGCATTATAATCCTCGCGGTTATTTGCTATCTTTGGTTTGGCTTTATCAAAACATGTCGAGTAAGGTATCATACAAATTGGAATACTATCCCCTCGACAGTTCTGTCGACGGGGATAGCATTCCACCCTTCTAGAGGGACACGACATATGTGTAGCCTTAACCCCGGTTAAAGTTAACCAGAGCCTCAGCATCACAAAATGGATGCTGCCACCACAGACACAAGTCTGACCTCCTGCTGCTGGGAGTCCTTCCAGCGAGGGAGGCTTGGACAAAGGGTTTCCTGCCTTGGGAGGTGCGAGCACCACCCCAGACAGGGTTTTGTGTATTGGGTAGGACAGGGCTGAATAGATTGAGACATGCCTGAATCACACAAGGTGTCCCCGTGCATAAGCCAGACCAAACCGGTCCTGGGACTTTCCAGACCCAGGCCTGGCGAGGAGCTGGACAAAGGAAAGGGGGTGTAACCGCCCCCTTCCTGGTCCCACCCAGAGGAGGGACCTAGTAGGTGATCCA
Source organism: Lissotriton vulgaris (assembly GCF_964263255.1). Classification (NCBI taxonomy): domain Eukaryota; kingdom Metazoa; phylum Chordata; class Amphibia; order Caudata; family Salamandridae; genus Lissotriton; species Lissotriton vulgaris. The sequence goes on along the minus strand of NC_141688.1, from coordinate 149,639,485 downwards.
CCCCTCAGATTGGGAATAAGAGTGGGAGCAGTGCCATTGCACAGCAGATCATCCTGAAATCAACTTTAAACAAAGAAGAAGACTGGACTTCGACATTCTGCTGCACAGAAGTCTGTAGAGAATCTCCCTTGTGGCCTAGGAGTGGCCACCCTGTGAACACAGGTACCAACCAGCGAATCGACGTCTGCTTTGCCGCCGCCTCCCGCCGGAGCCCGAGCCCAGAGCCTGACAAGACCCAGACTCCCAGACTTTTCACAGCCCGATCCACAGTCCCAGCATAGAAGGGACCGGTGGGGGCACCGAGAGACGTGGGACCGGACTTCTTGGAAGACACCAGAAGAGCTGACTGCGCAGCACCAGAGGCATCCTCGACGTTGTGCTTTGGGGACTGAGAACCCCCACCACCGAGCAGTGCTTGCACCGAAGAACAGCCCCCCAGCATCTCCATGATCTGCGTGGGGCCCTTTTGCATTGTGCCACTCGACGCGCCATCCCAGCCACTAGTCACGTGGTCAGCGGCCATCTTGGCGACGAAACCGAAGAACTACACTGCGGGTCTGGTTGCTCCAGACTTGCCCTAACTCCTGTAAAAAGGAGCACCTGCTCTGACCTTGCTGGTCCATGCGTTAAGCCTTTTTCGACTCCTGTGTGGCTTGCATTAGCCAAGGCCTGTTTGCTCCGATCAGGTTGCCGACACCGCCAACAGCGAGAAGCCTGCGTGGGACAGCTCGTGACCGACTCCTGGACATCCTCGACCCCCGGTGTCCACGTGGATGCAGAGAAAAGCTACACCTCAACGCCTGTTTGCACCCGACATCGCCTGGTTCCAATCTGGTTCCACGGTAGTCACTGGCTAGTGACTTTGAACATTGTCCCCTCTGCTTTCAGGTCTTCACAACTTTAGATCCACCCTTGGATCCACCGGAACTCTTCACATCGAGCCGCCTGCAGCATCTTCAGCTCCAAGCACCATCGACCAGCGTGACGAAACCCGACACTACTTCGACCCTATGCACCCGCTTCCTGTGGGTGAGGTAACTCAGCTCCGCCGGTCTTCCTACACTGGTACACATCTCTAGGGCCTGTGTCTCAAGTTCAGCTTTCTAGGTCACTCGGAAAGTTCCGAACTAACTAACTTTGTACTTTTTACGCACCATAGACTTTGCATTGGTGAGTGCGTGCACTTTAAACACTGCACCCGAGTCCCGTGGGCCTTTCCCGACTTAGTCACTGCTAGTCTCGAACAGCTCCAGTGATTCCCAAGGCTCTAGGCCTGTTTCCTTTCAGATTGGTATCTCTTATACCACTTTCTTAGTATATGGTTTAGGTGGCCCCTAGGGCTCATCCATATTGTGCAACTTTTGTGTATTTTAAACTGTCTTGTGTTTAACGCTTGTGCTTCTGTGCTCATAAAGAGTCCTGGGGATACTTTTAGTTAATAAATCTATATATATTTTCAATATATATCTGTGTGGTGTCCTTTCATTTGGTATTCAAGGGGGTTGTGTATGATAATACAGCTGGCTTCACATGCCTTTCAGAGTTTAGCCTAAGACTGCTTTGTCCACGTTACCACTAGGATAACTGGTCTATAAGGTTGACTTACAAGCAATCATCATAAGGGTTGCTTGGCATGGTACAAAGTGATCACTAGAATTAGTGAGCATTATATACCAGGCCAACTTCTCACATTGGTGAGCAGCAGATTGGGATCTGAGCTTGCTGTTGTTTTACCATTACAATCTTTGAGATTATCATTTGAAAGATCATACAGGTACCTGTTAGGTACATATAAAACAAGACTAGTATACATAAGTTCTACTGAACTTAGTTGTTGTAGAGGATAGGGAGTAGCACACCCTGACTACAACTACTAGATAGGTTTAGTAGGTAAACACCAGTGTAGGTAGATTGCAACATATCCACCCACACTAGAGCAATGTCTGGGGCAGAGGGTTCCACTGGGAATGTCTCTGTTGAGAGTGACCCTCCAAGGGCACCATCCAAATTTGCAATTTTTTCCTTTAAGGAATTAAGACAGCTTTGTGTCATAAGGGGTCTGAAGACAGGGCCTTCCCCTACTACAGACCACCTTAGAGAGATCTTAGACCAGTCGGAGACTCTAAAGACCTCTAAGGCAGACCCCACAGGGAATGCTGAAGGAGGCCATCCTTCTGAGGATGACACTGCAGAAGCCCCTGTCCCTATAGTCCTGATAGATGATGAAGCCCCCATCACTGGAGCTCCTCAGACAGATGAGGAGGAGGAAGAGGAAGAAGAGACAGAAGGGGGGAGCAGTGAGTCTGATGATGACAGAAATAGTCAGGTACTGGTCAGTAGACTGAACCAGGCTAACTTAAGCCTATTTGGGACTGAATCTGGGAACAACCCATTCAGACCCCCAGGTGGACTTAACCAGAAGCCTAGGAGGAGAAGGACTCACTCAGGTGACTCTAACAACTCCCATGCTTCTAGAGGTTCTCATGGTCACTCCAGAAGGGAGATGACTAGCCCTCAGAGAAGGGAACATGAGGCCAAAATGAGAGAGGCTGAATTGAGGATCCAGAGACAAGAGTTAGAGGTTGCCCTGGCCCAAGAGAACTTGCTAGAGCAAGACAGCCTAGAGAGAGTGGGATAATAGAACCCACTGGTGACAGCAATATCCACAAGGATAAAGATAGGTCTTTTGATAACAGAAACCTGAGTAAGATTGTGCCCCCCTACAAAGCTGGGGATGATATCCACAAATGGATAACTGCAATGGAGAGAGCCTGCAGAGTACAGCAGATCCCACAGGAGCAGTGGGCAGCAATCTTGTGGCTCTCCTTTGAAGGTAGAGGCAGAGACAGACTCCTCGCAGTTAGTGATGGGGATTCTAGAAACTACATGGTCCTGAAGAGTGCTCTGATTGATGGGTTAGGCTTAACCACTGAACAGTACAGGTTAATGTTCAGAGATACCCAGAAGACACAGACTCAGGACAGGTCTGAATTTGTTGAATGTGCCACTAAGGCTCTGGAGGGCTGGTTGCTGGGAAGTAAGGTTACTGACTATACAGGATTGTATAATTTAATTATGAGAGCAAATCTTAAGTAATTGTCAAAATCAGCTTCTACATCAGCACCTGGTTGACTCTGATCTGACCTCCCCACAAGAATTGGGTAGGTGGGCAGACAAATGGGTCAGAACCAGGATCAGGCATAAGAACCAGGGTGGTGACCAAAAGAAAGAGACTACCAAGCCTCAAGAGAAGGGTGGGGATAAAAGTAAGGAAAAGACTTCCTCAGGGCCCCAAAACTCCAAGAATGGGGGTGGGTCCCAAGACACTTCTTCAACCCAGAAAAAGCCTCACTGTTATGCCTGTAAACAGGTTGTACATTACAAAACAGACAGCTGTTGTCCCAAGAATGGCAATAAGGAGAATATACCTCCAGGTAAGGCTCCAACACCTCCTGTCACTGTTAGCAGTGGTCCCCCAGGTGGTGGGAGCACCCCCAAGAATTTGGGTGGGTTTACTTTTGGAGGACAGGTGGACTCTGGCCTATCCAGGTCCCCTAACTCAGATACTCTTGTCTATGAGACTGGCATGGGGTTTGCCAATTTCACAGATTGCCCAAACACTTTGAGCAAGTATAGACAGGAGCCCCCATCAATGGTTTGAAAGCTGAGGCCTTCAGAGACACAGGGGCTAGCATCACCATGGTGGCTGAATGTCTAGTCCCCTCAAGGCAACTTTTACCTGATGCCAGATATCAGGTGACAAACATTGATGGCATAGAAACCAATCATCCCATGGCAGTAGTCAATCTTAGCTGGGGAGGTGTCACTGGCCCAAAGAGAGTGGCAGTGTCAGCAAACTTGCCTGTAGATTGCCTACTGGGTAATGATTTGTAAATCTCAGCCTGGGCTGAGGTTGAACAGCAAACCCATTCTAGAATGGTAAATCTCCATGGAAAGGTTAGTGGGGCTGTGATGGCTACAGCCCCAATCCAAGATGTCCTTCCTGAAAAGGTTGGGAGGGCTGAGCAAACCTCAGCCCCATCTTTAACTAACTTCCCTCCTGAAAAGATTAGCAGGGTTGTGATGGTAACAGCCCATACCCAAACTGAGTCTCCTTCTGAAAAGGTTGGTGAGGCTGCGATGGCCACAGCCCAAACTCAAACTGATACATGAGTAGTGAAGCCTGAAATGATGGATCACTCAACCCAAACAGAGAGCATTGAGGAGGAAGAGAAATCTCCCTCCCACCAGACTTTAGGAAAGGATCAGCCTCCTCAGTAAACTGATCTTACCCCTGATGAAGGAACTGTCCCAGAGGTTGTTAGGCCTGGCCTGACAGAGCCTCTGATGGCAGTGGACCCTTCTCAGGTGGGACCCAGTCTGGAGCAGGTAACCTGCCCCTCTCTACCTTGCCTTACTCAGCCCAGGGCTGCAGAGGACAAGAAGGACAGTGAGACCCAAAGGGCCCCCTGTCAAATAAAGCACCCCCATCAACAGATTAGGGGCACCGAAACTAGTAGCCCTAGTGAGGTGCAAACTTTAAAAACTCCTGAGGGATCCCCCTTAAAAGTAGTTAGGGACCTCCCCCAGATGGATATTGTTGGGCACAGCCAAACCTGGGCCCCCAAGGGCCCACACCTGACCTGTCCCTCCAGTAAGCCAAACAGAGGGACCCAGCCTCCAGCTTTAGGTAGCCAGAGGTTGACCCTGAGAGCACAGTGCAACTCAGTCAAAGAAAGAAAGGCACACATGGTGGAGAGTGATTGGAGGAAGCTGAGTCCTACAGAGGAATCTCACTTCAGTACTCCATCCCAACACCAGCCTTTAACTTTGCAAATACACACCACAGGTAGAGATTCCCTATGGTGGAGACCCTCAGATACCCTTAGGGTGAGGGATTGCTTAGTGGACCATGAGACAGGGGGTTACCAAGCCAGAGCTGGTACTTCCTTATATGGCCACTTAGGCAATATAGGCTTACCTGGACAAGGATAACCTTATCTCCTTTCGTTTTGGGGGGGGGGGTATGTAGGAAGGTGGATATCTGACTATGGTTACCCCCAAACTTTTTGCCTGGAGTTTAGCTGTTTTTTGGCTTAGTGGCCTGGGATCCTGCCATTCAGGGCCCCAGGCTAATTGCACTCTCCTTAAAATGGACTCCATGTACCTTTATGTGCATACACAATTGGAACTGGTTCACCTTATTGGCCCCTGTAACAGTGTACCATAGGTACCCAGGGCATAGGTGTTTCCAAGGCCTACCAGGGGCTGCAGCATGTATTGTGCCACCCTTGGCCTGGCCTCCATATTTGACAAAACTGGCTGATCACTCAGCTGGGGTAAGTTGGTGTAATCACCTCTTACTTAGGTATAGTATCCCTATATCTAACCTTAAACTGGACACACATGTTCCTATCAGCCACTCCTATGGAAGGCTTCATCAATCCTGGAGGCAGAGTGCTTGGAAATATGTGAGATGGTGCTCTAGCATGAGCTGAGCCTGTCTGCAGCTGTCGGGAACCACTCCCTTAGCTGTTCCGGGATATTGCCATACCATATACTCTTAAGTGCATTATAATCCTCGCGGTTATTTGCTATCTTTGGTTTGGCTTTATCAAAACATGTCGAGTAAGGTGTCATACGAATTGGAATACTATCCCCTCGACAGTTCTGTCGACGGGGATAGCATTCCACCCTTCTAGAGGGACACGACATGTGTGTAGCCTTAACCCCGGTTAAAGTTAACCAGAGCCTCAGCATCACAAAATGGATGCTGCCACCACAGACACAAGTCTGACCTCCTGCTGCTGGGAGTCCTTCCAGCGAGGGAGGCTTGGACAAAGGGTTTCCTGCCTTGGGAGGTGCGAGCACCACCCCAGACAGGGTTTTGTGTATTGGGTAGGACAGGGCTGAATAGATTGAGACATGCCCGGGGCACACAAGGTGTCCCCGTGCATAAGCCAGTCCAAACCGGTCCTGGGACTTTCCAGACCCAGGCCTGGCGAGGAGCTGGACAAAGGAAAGGGGGTGTAACCGCCCCCCCTTCCTGGTCCCACCCAGAGGAGGGACCTAGTAGGTGATCCACCCCTCAGATTGGGAATAAGAATGGGAGCAGTGCCATTGCACAGCAGATCATCCTGAAATCAACTTTAAACAAAGAAGAAGACTGGACTTCGACATTCTGCTGCACAGAAGACTGTAGAGAATCTCCCTTGTGGCCTAGGAGTGGCCACCCTGTGAACACAGGTACCAACCAGCGAATCGACGTCTGCTTTGCCGCCGCCGGAGCCCGAGCCCAGAGCCTGACAAGACCCAGACTCCCAGACTTCTCACAGCCTGATCCACAGTCCCAGCAAAGAAGGGACCCGTGGAGGCACTGAGAGACGTGGGACCGGACTTCTAGGAAGACACCCGAAGAGCTGACTGCGCAGCACCAGAGGCATCCTCGACATTGTGCTTTCGGGACTGAGAACCCCCACCACCGAGCAGCCCTTGCACCGAAGATCAGCCCCCCAGCATCTCCACGATCTGCGTGGGGCCCTTTTGCATTGTGCCACTCGACGCGCCATCCCGGCCACTAGCCACGTGGTCAGCGGCCATCTTGGCGATGAAACCGAAGAACTACACCGCGGGTCTGGTTGCTCCAGACTTGCCCTAGCTCCTGTAAAAAGGAGCACCCGCTCTGACCTTGCTGGTCGGAGCGTTAAGCCTTTTTTGACTCCTGCGTGGCTTGCATTAGCCAAGGCCTGTTTGCTCTGATCAGGTTGCCAACACCGCCAACAGCGAGAAGCCTGCGTGGGACAGCTCGTGACCGACTCCTGGACGTCCTCAACCCCCGGTGTCTACGTGGCTGCAGAGAAAAGCTACACCTCAACGCCTGTTTGCACCCGACATCGCCTGGTTCCAATCTGGTTCCACGGTAGTCACTGGCTAGTGACTTTGAACATTGTCCCCTCTGCTTTCAGGTCTTCACAACTTCAGATCCACCCTTGGATCCACCGCAACTCTTCACATCGAGCCGCCTGCAGCATCTTCAGCTCCAAGCACCATCGACCAGCGTGACGAAACCCGACACTACTTCGACCCTATGCACCCGCTTCCTGTGGGTGAGGTAACTCAGCTCCGCCGGTGTTCCTACACTGGTACACATCTCTAGGGCCTGTGTCTCAAGTTTCAGCTTTCTAGGTCACTCGGAAGGTTCCAAACTAACTAACTTTGTACTTTTTACGCACCATAGACTTTGCATTAGTGAGTGCGTGCACTTTAAACACTGCACCCGAGTCCCGCGGGCCTTTCCCGACTTAGTCACTGCTAGTCCCGAACAGCTCCAGCAATTCCCAAGGCCCTAGGCCTGTTTCCTTTCAGATTGGTATCTCTTATACCACTTTCTTAGTATATGGTTTAGGTGGCCCCTAGGGCTCATCCATATTGTGCAACTTTTGTGTATTTTAAACTGTCTTGTGTTTAACGCTTGTGCTTCTGTGCTCATAAAGAGTCCAGGGGATACTTTTAGTTAATAAATCTATATATATTTTCAATATATATCTGTGTGGTGTCCTTTCATTTGGTATTTAAGGGGGTTGTGTATGGTAATACAGCTGGCTTCACATGCCTTTCAGAGTTTAGCCTAAGACTTCTTTGTCCACGTTACCACTAGGATAACTGGTCTATAAGGTTGACTTACAACCAATCATCATAAGGGTTGCTTGGCATGGTACAAAGTGATCACTAGAATTAGTGAGCGTTATATACCAGGCCAACTTCTCACAATCATCTTTTGGCTTGACCTTCCATCCAACCTTGATCAACCTCAAGATCTCCATAAGACTCAAACCTTCCTGTGAAGCTTCCAACCACTTACACTTATCAATGACACTCTCACCTACTGCACAAACCATCTCATCTTCACCTTCCCAGTCATCCTCCAGATCTAATTCTTCTTAAGAAACAATGCGAGATAAGGCATCTGCTACATTATTCTCAACACCTGGTAGATACTTGACCTCAAAGTTATAATCTTGTAATCCTACAATCCATCTTGTGAATCTACTAGAAACAGCATCAATCCCTTTGGTTTTTAAAATCTCACATAACAGTTTGTGATCAGTTCTCACTTCAAAAGTACTTCCCCATAAGAATTTTTTAACTTCTTCACAGCCCAGTAGACTGCTAACGCTTCACGTTCCACTACAGAATACCTCAGCTCTGCACCCCTTAAACTTCTTGATAAAAACAAGATGACTACCTCATGTCCTTCAATTACCTGTGTTAAAACTGCCCCTAACCCTTTTAAGCTTGCATCTGTTATCAGAATAGATCTCCTCTCAGGATCGAAACTACGAAACTATTCAATTTGGGGGCATTGTTCAACTTTTCTTTTAGAAAGATGAACTCTTTTTCACACTCATCACTCCACACAAACTCACATCCTTTCTGCAACAATGATCTCATGCTAACACACAAAGAAGCAAAACCATAAATAAACTTACTATAGTACTCCGCCATATCTAGAAAGCTAACCAATTCTTCCTTGTTCTTTGGAGAAGACATCTTCATCATGGTATTGATCAAGCTAGCTTTCGGCGAAATACCACCTTTCGAGATCGTGTGACCAAGATAATCAATAGAGTTCTTTTTAAATTTACATTTTTCCATCTTTACCGTCAGACCAGATTCACACAAACGTTTCAAAACATCACCATGCTCCTCATCACAACTTCCAAAAATAAGAATATCATCCTGATATACCCTCACACCTTTTTTTTTGTTTTTAAACCTTTATTATATTTATGTACAATACACAGCTGTCAGCCTACAACCCAGTGGGCCGGCAGCTATAACACAGGAACATTTCAACTTTTCACAATCAGGCCCCCCGGTACCTTGTGTCAGCACATACAATTACAGACTTAAGCCTGGAACACCAACTAAGGGGACAACGGGATATCGATAGTGTAGTCCTGTGGGGGAGTGCAGACATTCCCACGGTAAGCGTTCCATTGGGACCAAATTCTACCCCACTTCTTAGGTCAGCCCCGGGCCACATAGACTGTCTTTTCTCTGAACATACACCAGTCCATGTTCTCCTTCCAAGCCGCTATCGTAGGTGGTCTGTGGGAACCCCAGAGTTGGGCAATATCCCTCTTGGCCACCATGTTACCAAGAGTAGCCCAAAAAGTCTGGGCCGTGTTATAGTCCGTAGGTTCCCAAACATTAAGAAGGCATCGTCTGGCCTCCGGTAATAGAGACCCCGGTGACTCTTTCCATAATCGCATGTACTCTAGACCAGAAGGCAGCCACCCCAGGACACTGCCAAATGATATGCAGGAAGGTGCCACTCATACCGCAGCCACGCTTACATAGCCCATCAGGAGAGTAGCCCATTCGCACCAGACGCGTATCAGTTACATATACACGATGGAGGATCTTCAGCTGGTCGAAACGGAGGCGGGCGGGTATGGCCACCTCCTTAGGGGAGGAGACGGCCGTTTGCCAATCCTCGTCATCTAGTTCCAGGCCGTCCGCGATCCAAGAAGCCCTGAGGCGCTCAAGCAAATCAGCCCTGTTATTGATGAGCTTTTTGTAAATCAGTGATATGGTATTATCTGGCACATGGCCGTCAAGGATATGGTCCTCCAGCGGCGAGGATTGAGGAATCTCCGTCCCCGGGGGGAAAGCAGAGGTCAAGGCGTGTCGCACCTGGATGTACCTAAAGTATTCCTTGTCATCAAGCTCATATTCAATTTTGAGCGCCTCAAAAGTCTTAATACTGCCTCTGGACCAGATATCCTCCACCTTGCTTTTACCAATCATGTCCCATTTATCAATTCCTTTCGTTTTCCACAAGTTGCCCAAACTGTCTGAATCATACAACGGTGTCACTCGGGTTAACCTATCACTCCACCACATAGCAGCATTCGCGTCACGCCACACTCGCACAGCACTTTTTGTGGGGCCAGTCAGGGCGCCAAACGGTTTCTTAGAATACAGTGCCCTATTAAAATTCCCGCCTGGCAGAAGATGTTTATCCATTGCAAAAGCGGGAGTATGACCAGGGGCGTAAGTCACATGATTAACTGCGCTTAGCTGCAAGGCCCAGTAGTAGCATCTGATGTCAGGGAGGGCAATGCCACCGTCATACCACGGCAAAGTGAGTTTGGGTAGGGAGATACGAGCACGCCCATCCCAAATCAGTTGCCTCTGAAGGCCTTCAACTTCACGGAAATACCCCAGTGGTATAGGATCAAAGAAGTTCTGAAGGGCATATAAAAACCTAGGGAGCGACATCATCTTAAACAGAGTCGCATGCCCCAATGGGAAAAGGGTCAGTCGTTGCCACCGTGGGACGTCAAGTTTAAGCCGCTGGAGAGGGGCATGAAGGTAACGCTCGTAGCGGACGGTGGGGTCCAGCGAGACATGAATCCCCAGGTACCTAAAACCAGTCTCAGCCACCTGAATCGGAAATCTGCGGGGCAACGGAGGTAGATCCCCAGCCAGAACGTAGACGCAGGACTTGGTCCAGTTGATAACAAGACCTGAGTTCTTCCCAAAGGAGGTAAGAACATCGAAAAGCACATTAAGAGACTTCCGGGGGGAGGTGAGATAAAGAAAAATGTCATCTGCATATAGCGAGACACGATCTTCAAAGTCAGGGGTCCACTGGATACCCTTTATTGAGGGCTCCCAGCGAAGCCACTCGGCCAACGGCTCCAGAGCGAGGGCAAAGAGCAACGGAGACAGCGGACAACCCTGACGGGTGCTCCGTCCAAGTGTGAAAGTACCGGACACCCAGCCATTCACAACCACCTGGGCTAGTGGTCGTTGTAAATGTAAATGTAAATGTATTTGAGCTTATATAGCGCACAGCTACCCACAAAGGGTTTCCCGGCGCTTGCTTAGGGAACCCGTCCTGGTATTCCCCTGTGAGATAACCCCGGCAGGGTATCCACAAGGTGAAAGCCAGGCATCCCGCCGCGAGGGGCCGTTGTGGAGATTAAGCAAGCTATTGCCCAGAGTCGCAGAGTGTGAACCCGTGAGTCGAGAAGGCACCGGAGCGAGAATTATCGAGTCCATGGAATTTTTGAGCCCAAGACCCACCGAGGCGGGGAATTGAACCCTGGTCCAGGGCCGATCTCAGCTTCCGGGTCTGCCGCCTCTAACCCCTGAGCCACACTTCTCCTCGTTCATAAAGGAGCTGTACCCAGGTGATGAATTTAGAGCCGAAACCAAACTTAGCGAGAGCTGCCCAGAGATACGGCCATTCTATCGTATCAAAAGCTATAGTGGCATTGAGGGAAGCCAAAATGGCTGACTCAGTCAGAGTACCAGCTCTCACGAGAACTCCGTGGAGTCTCCTGAGGTTAAGGGCGGTATTTCGGTGCGGGATGAAACCGGATTGATCCGGATGGATCAAGTCGCCGACAACCTTAATCAGTCGATTAGCCAGTAATTTAGCAAATATTTTGGGCTCAGCAATAAGCAGTGAAATAGGCCTGTACGAGGAACAACAGTTGCGCGGCTTACCGTCGTTGTGAATGACAACGATGGTAGCCAGGCGCTGATCAATAGGGAGGGGACCAGTATCGAATGCCTCGAGAAACATATTTCTCAGATAGGGCGCCATTTTGTCGGGCCGTAATTTGTAAAGCTCAATAGGCAAGCCATTGGGCCCCATGGCCTTACCAGATCGAAGGGTGTGAATGGCACCGGCGACCTCATCCACTGTAAAGGGCGCATCCATCATGGCCCTATCCTCATCAGAGAGGCAGGGTAACGCGATATCGCGCAACAGCAGGCGGGAGTCACACTTGTCTCTATCACTCACCGAGGCATAGACCGTCTGGAAATGTTCCACAAAGCAATCAACAATCCCAATCGGGTCAGTCACACGATCCCCATTCGACTTTTCAATCACCGGCACAACTCGATTCGCTCTCTCTGACTTATCCAACCACGCAATGAGCTTACCCGCCTTATCACCCAAATCATAATGTCTACCCTGCTGCTCTCTATTCATGACTTTAGCAGCGTCAGTCACCAGGGCTCTATAGTCAGCCTGCTTCAGAGCTAGGGAGTGTAAAATGGCAGGGGTATCATTTCGCCCAGGTCATTCTCAAGTACAGTTATCTCATCTTCAAGACGCGCTAATTCTTCATGTTTGGCTCTCTTAGCGGCAGCAATCAATGACAGTGAACAACCCCGAATAACAGTCGAGAAAGCCTCCCACAGTGAAACAGAAGAAGAAACAGACCCCACATTTTCATTAAAGTAGCAATCAATGGCCTTGACCAGCTCAGAGCGTGTCTTGGGGTTTCGCAAATGCCAAAGGTTAACAGGAGCAACTCTCCCCTCACTACCTACCCCAGCCGCAACTCTTAGCCACAGGGGAGAATGATCAGAGATGCCCCTAGGGAGGTGACGAACCTCCCGCACAGAGGAAGATTGGGCCGACGGCAGTAAGAGATAATCAATTCTAGAGAGACTACCGTGGGCCCCAGAATGGAACGCGTATTGTAGTTGCGCGGGATGTAGCATCCTCCAAGCATCCACTAACCCAAAAGTTTCCAGCAGTTCAGAAAGCCACTTCTGGAAGTTCGGCAAGTCATTGGGCGGGTAGCGATCAGAGTTACCAGAGACCACAGAATTAAAATCCCCCCCAAGAATAAGGAAACCATCAGGAAGCCCCAGCAGAAGCCGACCAAGGTCAGCATAAGTAGTGGCCTGCAGACCCGGAGGGACATATATATTGACTATAGAGAGCATCTTACCCTCCCATCTCCCCGAAATAGCAGCATATCGACCTCTATCATCAAGCGTTATCTCGTCTATTGCAAGGGGCAGAGAGGATCTAATCAGAATGCCCACCCCTCTGGAACCGAAGGTGAATCCAGCATGAGCAACCAGCCTATACCCACGTCTATCCAGAGCCCGGCAAGCATTTCCTATAAGATGGGTCTCCTGCAACAAAGCAATACCAGGCGACTGGCGTCGAAGGAACTGAGACACAACACCACGTTTTATCTTGTCCCCCAACCCATTAACGTTCCAGGACAGCAACTTCAACTCACCACCCCCATCCCGAAAAAGGACCGTAGCCCTCCCCTCCCGGAACCCAGCAACAAAAGGATAAGAGCAAAACATACAGTGCCATGTGAAAAGGACAAATACAAAAACAATAACAATCCCTCCCCCCACCCCCCAACAACCCCCCGTTACAACACCCCACACCTTGCACCCCTGCGTATGACTCAAGAGCCACCCCAACTCATCCCAGTAATGGCGCTTATAAGGTCCTGGAGCGGAACCTCCAATGGCGCAGTTGAGTCCGTCCTGGGGTCTGCAAGAGTGCGGCCGGTACTGCCGGGGGAACCCTTCGGTTGAGTATAGCGGTCCATAACATTAGTCTGAGTAGGTCCCCCACGGACCGGCGTCTTTGTCTTGCGCCTCTCGAACTCAGGCTTGGAGGCCATATTGGAATCTGTACCTCGAAGGGGCCCTCTGGACCTGGTGAAAATGGCCGGTGCTGGTGGGATACAGGGTCAGAAGTTTTAGAGCCAAAACGATAGAATGTAGATCGAGGGATAAATCAAGGACAGAAAGACGTGGCAGGACATCACAGCGGGTCAGAGCTGCACCGGCTTGGGATCCGATCCGCTCGTAGAATAGTCACTCAAGGGGCTGAGGAGAAAACGAAACCGAAAGCGACAATGAGGCCGACTGGGGAGACGTCCCTCCGGCCGTTGTTGTTGACTTACTCCCCGGCCCACCGATGCAGCTGAGTCCCCGGTCTTGATCGGGGTATGCCAGAAAGATGAAGTTGACGTCCAAATTCAAATTTTGAAAGGATAGCAGAGTCAACAAGAGTAGATCTTCAAAAGCCCATAATAATAACCAAGATATTTTGAGGATAGTCGCGAAAGGGCGGCGTGGGTCTCGGGAGCCCTCTGCTTACGTGACCATCTTGGACGCCCGCGTAGCTCCTCCCCTCCCCTCACACCTTTTAAACCTTTTAAAACACCTTCCAGAGCTCTTTGAAAAACTGAAGCAGCTGACACCAGCCCAAACGGAAGTCTCACAAAGCGAAATGTGCCAAATGGTGTTACAAACACAGTTAGATCGTTAAATTCTTCATCAAGTCTTATCTGGTGATAGGCGGACCTCAAATCCACCGTGCTAAAAACTTTTGCCCCCTTTAATAACATTAACATGTCCGCAATTTTAGGTAAAGGGTAGTGATCTACCACTACGCTCTTATTCAACTCCCTAAGGTCTGTGCACAAACGAAGAGAGCCATCCGATTTCTTGGCGGCTACAATCGGAGCAACCCATTGAGTTTCTTCAACCTCCTCTATGATGCCCTCCTTGACCAATTTTTCCAACTCTGCTTTAACTTGATCTCTAACAGCAATGAGAACACTACGTACCTTACAACAAATAGGTACGGCATCCTCCTTCAACTTAATGTGGTGATTATAGTTCTTCAAACAACCCAACCTTTCAGTAAAAACATTAGGAAAATCCTTTTTTAATTTATCTGAAAAAGACTCATCACAGTTTTGATTTACATTGACAGCATTGGTATTAACAAAGGAAAGATCCTTCAAGATGATGGGGGGAGAGGAATTGGGATCTAACATTACTCCCAAATCTTTTTGATCAAACCAACGCAAAATGTTGTCTCCTTTTTGTGAAATATAGACTTTCGAGCTGGTAAGTCTCCCTTTGTAATCAATGTTTCCTAGAAAGTACCCTAAAAGCTCTATTGGTTTCCTGCTGTATGCAAGTGGTCTTATGTCAGGATGAAACATTTTAATTTTCCCCCGTAGATTCTTGAGATAAAATTCTTTTGCCACAATGGTAATTTTGGCACCTGAATCAAATAACACCCTAATGGAATGACCATTAACCAAAATGTCATCAGTAGGACAGCTCTTTGGTTGAGGACCAAAAACTGCTTGGACTAAAACTTGACCACAGTCAACATTTTCATCACATTCACTTGTCTCATCAAAATCATAATAAATCTCATTAACCTTGCCTTTGTACTCCCTCCCCTTGCAAGTGACAGAGAAATGTCCCTTCCTCTTGCATTGCTACAAGTGGCCTTCCACCCAGGACATTGCCTGTCGTTCGCAAAATGTCCCATTTTACCACATCTAAAGCATTTCACTTGCGCAAAATCCAATTTTTTATCTGGTTTACCATTGAGAAGTTTGTTACAGGTTACATCTCTCATACTACTTCTCTGGCTAGCATTCTTTTTTACTACATTCGAAGTTTTAACAAGATTAACAGTACTTTTGTCTTTGCTTTCACCATTCTTTTTTGTGACCTCCACACATTTAATAGAATGTTCAATCCTTTTTCCTATGGTAATCACATCATCTAAGTCAGGCTCATCTTTCTGCTATAATTCTCTAACACATTCAATGCTGCATCCCACCATGAACTGATCCCTTATTCTTTCGTCAATAGAGGCAGCAAATTTGCAAGATGATGCTAACTTTCTCAGCGCAGTTATATAGTTCTCTATACTTTCTTCTTCAAGTTGTAATCTGCGACCAAAATGATATCTCTCTAAAATAGTAGATACCTTTAGGAGGTAATGCTTGTCTAGCATTGCTATACAAATTTCATACTCATATAAATTCCTATGTTGTAGTTCTTGAAGGTGATCAAACACCTCCTGGCCCTCTGATCTCAAACAGTGCAGTAACAAAGCTGTTTTCCTTTCCGCACTTAAGTTGGCTCCACAAACTTTTGCATACCTTTCAAAGACCTTACAACACTTTTTCCATCTAATGGGAGGATCCCCAGGAGATTGTAAGAAGAACGGAGGCGCTGTTACGTTCTGCATTATATAAACTTCACACAAAATGTATTAACAACAATAGATGCAGTAAAAGAAAAATAAGGAACAATTACGTGACACAAAGTAATAATAAAGATCCCTTTCTGAAACAGCAATAACGTTTGACCAAGTGTAGAGATGTAAATAAAATCGTTTTCCAATATAGTCTCAGTGTCTTTTTCACTCAAAGTAACTCAAAGTAAGTTACACAGTTGGATACCTGTTGCTCTGCCATGCTCAGTTCACCCAGCCGATACTTTAAAGAAACAAACACAGAGTAATCGAATTTACTACAGAGAGATCAGAATGTTTGTTTCCTCGTGACGCAGAAGCTCTGCGTCTCATCTCTCAGGGGTATATCTGTGTCACGTCTCTCATGGGTAGTCGTAGTCAGGAAAGTGCTCCCGTGAAAAAAAAAAATGGCTACCACGTCGTCGCGAATGCGTCAAGACGCTCCTGCGTGATGAGAATTACCCAGAATGCATTGACGAGTCAGTCAAGCACAGTGCGTAATGAAGAACGGTGTGGCGCCGCGCTGGAGTTTCTCCATCTGTGAGGAAGAACGTTATGACGCTGGTGGGAGCTCGAGCAGAAGAAACGGTGAGGTTTCAAAAGATGCCAAAGTCAAAGCATTCTAATGCATGTGACACCCTGGCAACAAGCTGCATTAGCAGGATGCCACAGTACTTCACTATCAGGACATGTAAAACACACCAGTACATGTCCTACCCATCAAATACAATTCACCCTGCCCATATGGGTACCAAAGTCTTACCTTAGGGGTGCGTTACATATAGGACAATGGGAACATTTAGGCCTCGTAAGTGGGTGCACTTGCCAAGTCGACATGGCAGTCAATCAATCAATCAAGGAAATTTGTAGAGCGCGCTACTCACCCGTTAGGGTCTCAAGGTGCTGGGGGGGTCACTACTGCTCGAAAAGCCAGGTCTTGAGTTGTTTCCTGGAGGAGAGATGGTCCTGGGTCAGCTGACGGTGAGTCGGGAGGGAGTTCCATGTCTTGGCTGCCAGATAGGAGAAGGATCTTCCTCCGGCGCTGGCTTTGCGAATTCGTGGGACGGTGGCGAGGGCGAGGCCTGGCAGAGCGGAGCTGGCGGGTTGGTGTGTAGAATGCGAGGCGGTTGTTGAGGTATTTGGGGCCCGTGTCGTGGAGAGTCTTGTGTGCGTGGGTTAGGAGTCGGAACGTGATTCTCTTGCTGACGGGGAGCCAGTGCAGTTTTTTCAGATGGGCAGAAATGTGGCTGTGACGGGGGGTGTCCAGGATGAGTCTTGCCGAGGCGTTCTGTATGCACTGTAGTCTTTTTTGGAGCTTGGCTGTGGTTCCGGCGTAGAGGGTGTTTCCATAGTCCAGGCGGCTGGTGACAAGGGCCTGGGTGACCATCTTCCTGGTTGCGGTGGGGATCCAGCGGAAGATTTTTCAGAGCATGCGCAGGGTGTTGAAGCAGGATGATGAGACGGCGTTGAGTCATCGTGAGGGAGGAGTCCAGGATGAAGCCCAGGTTGCGTGCGTGGTCTGTTGGCTTGGGGGCGGTGCCCAGGGCAGGTGGCCACCAGGAGTCGTCCCAGGCCGAGGGGGATGGTCCCAGGATGAGGACTTCCGTCTTGTCTGAGTTTCAGACGGCTGAGCTTCATCCATTCCGCAACGTCTTTTACTCCTTCCTGGAGTCTGGCTCTGGCGGTGTCCGGGTCGTTGGTGAGGTGGAGGATCAGCGGGGTGTCGTTGGCGTAGGAGATGATGTTGAGGTTGTGTTTGCGTGTGATGGCTGCGAGGGTGCTCATGTAGAGGTTGAAGAGGGTGGAGTTGAGCGAAGATCCTTGTGGAACGCCGCAGATGACTTCGGTAGCCGCTGAGCGGAACGGGGGGAGGCGGACTCTCTGCGTTCTTCCGGCGAGGAACGAGATGATCCACTCCAGGGCCGTGCCCTGGATTCCGGTGTCGCTGAGGCGTTGTATCAGGGTGCGGTGGCATACCGTGCCAAAGGCTGCTGAGAGGTCCAGGAGGATGAGGGCGGTTGTTTCTCCATTGTCGAGCATGGACCTGATGTCATCGGTAGCTGCGATGAGGGCGGTCTCGGAGCTGTGGTTTGCTCGGAAACCGGACTGCGATGGGTCGAGGGATCCGTTTGTTTTGAGGAAGGCAGAGAGTTGCTTGTTGACCGTCTTCTCGATGACTTTGGCAGGAAAAGGAAGGAGCAAGATGGGTCGAAAGTTCTAGAGGTCCATGGGGTCCGCGGTGGGTTTTTTCAGGAGGGCGCTGAGCCCGGCATGTTTCCAACTCTCTGTGAAGGTGGCAGATGTGAAGGAGCTGTTGATGATGTCCCGGAGTTGGGGTGCGATGATGGAGTCGGCTTTGTTAAAGATGTGGTGAGGGCATGGATCCATAGGGGACCCGGAATGGATGGAGTTCATTGTGCGGGCAGTGTCTTCGATGCTGACCGAGGTCCAGGTGCAGAGGGTGGTGGTTGGGTGCGCTGGTCTGGTGGTTGGGTGTGTGGTCTGTGCGCCGAAGCTGTTGTGGATGTCGGCGATCTTGCGGTGGAAGAACGAGGCGAGTGAGTCGCAGAGGTCTTGCGAGGGTGTAATGTCGTTGTTGCAGGCGCTGGGGTTGGAGAGCTCTTTAACAATGTTGAAGAGTTCCTTGCTGTTGTGGGTGTTGTTGTCCAGTCGTTGTTTGTAAGTAGTTCCTTTGGTGGTGCGGATAAGTTGGTGGTGCTTGCGGGTGGTGTTCTTGAGGGCTGTCATGTTTTCTGTTGTCTGGTCCTGGCGCCAGGTTTTCTCGAGGGAGTGGCAGGTTTTCTTAGAGTTTATGAGGTCATTGGAGAACCACAAGGCTTTCTTACTGCAGGGTCTGCTGGGTGGTTTCTTCAGTGGTGCGAGTTCGTCGGCGCAGCTGGCGAGCCACTGTGCGAGGTTGCGGGATGCTTCGTTGGGGTCCGTCGTGAGGGTGGGAGTGTTCTGGCTGAGGGAGGTGGTGAGCTGGTCGGCGGTGATCTTGATCCAGCTTCTGCGTGGGACCTGTTGCGGGTGGTGGTGAGTTGTGGCTTTCCTGAAGGAGAAATGGATGCAGCTGTGGTCTGTCCAGTGGAGTCCAGTGGAGTGGCTGAAGGAGATGTGCTTGCTGGAGGAGAATATGGGGTCAAGCGTTTGACCGGCGTAGTGGGTGGGGGTATTCACTAGTTGCTTGAGTCCGAGGTTTGCGAGGTTGTCCAGCAGGGTGGTGGTGTTGCTTTCATTGTTGTTCTCCATGTGGAAGTTGAGGTCCCCTAGGAGGATGTAGTCAGAGGAGGTGAGGGCGTGTGGGCTGACGAAGTCTGCGATGGCTTCGCTGAATTGTGTGCGTGGTCCCGGGGGTCTGTAGATTAGGGTGCCTCTGAGCGTAGTCCTGGGGTCGGTGTGTATCTGGAAGTGAAGGTGTTCGGCAGGTGTGAGGGTGTCTTCCGAGTTGGTCGTGATGCGGATGGTGTTTCTGTGGACGATGGCGATGCCTCCTCCGGTTTGTTTGGTGTGGTCCCTCCGGGTGATCTTGTAGCCGTCCGGGATGGCTATGGCGATGTTGGGGGCTGAGGAGGCGTTCATCCAGGTTTCCGCGAGGAAGGCGACATCTGTGGCTGTTGTGTCCAGGAGGTTCCAGAGTTCGACTGCGTGTCTGTGGACGGAGCGGGTGTTGCGCAGGATGCACTTGAGGTGGTTCTTGCTGGTGGTAGGCTTGTCGGGTGCCGGCCCGGGACGGAGGCAGGTGAATTTGCAGTCTTGGCAGGTGAAGGGTCCGTGGGTGCGTTTCGGGGTGGCTAGGTAGCAGGCGGGGTTCCGACTGGTGTTGAGTGCGTGGAGGGGGGCAGTGTCGTAGGTTAGTCGGGTGCGTTGGCTTCGTTGAGGGCGAGGGTTCCTGGTGCTGGGTGCGGTCCAGGCACAGACGGGCGTAGACGGGCTTGCCTTTGGTGCGCCTTCGGCACACAATCGGCGCGCCTGCTGCCCGTGAACGCTGCACGTACGCACGGTCCCCGCCATTAATGGTGAAGTGGGAGTGAGGAGCAGCTGGGAGGCGGGAGCGGGGCGGCGAATCGGAAGAGAGCTGGGCACAGGGATAGAAGAGGGCGGGCCGCAGGGGGCAGCGGCGGGGGAGCGGGGAGGGTGCAAAGGCAGGAAAAACGGACGCACAGAGCGGCGAAGAGAAAGAGAGAAAACCAGACAGAGGGGCAAGCGATAACAGTCACAGGGTACAGGGGCTATCTAGAGAGCAGAAAGAAAACAGAAACAGGAAAGCAGGGCTATACAAAGAAGCCAGTCACGGCGGACTGTACCAGAACAGAGGCAGGCACAATACTCGGCAGACGGGTGGGCTCAGGGCAGCAGCGGAAGCTCGAGCGCAATCACGGGGGGGCTGCCCGGTGAGTGGAGTGTCCTGCCCTGGAAACTGCAATCACAGACACTGCAATGGCAGGTCTGAGACAGGTTTACAGGGCTACTCGTGTGAGTGACACAACTAGTGCTGCAGGCCCACTAGTAGCCTTTGATTGGCAGGCCATGGACACACACAGTGCACGTTGCTAAGGACTTACCAGTAAATCAAATATGCTAATCATGGATTACCAATCATAATCACAATTTACACAGGGAGCACTTGCACGGTAGCACTGATCAGCAGTGGTAAAGTGCTCAGAGTACACAAACCAGCAACAATACAGGAGGAAGAGGCAAAAAAGACAGGGGGCATCATGCCTTTGATGCCATATCTAACAGAGCCTAACTCCTCCGGCCACCATGATGGTGACCAGAAGGTAGGTTGGTTCCCAAACAAAATTACCTTAGTTTTACCTGAGTTGAGTCTTAGACAGTTTCTGTTCATCCAGTTGCTTATAGCTAACATGCAGTCATGAAATCATTTGCCAATGCCTGTCATTGGTTGCCACACAATTTGTGTATCATCCACATAAGAAGTTTATTCACACCCGAATTATCTCATTAAGGGGGCAAGTGAAGTGACATAAATATTGAACAACGTCGGGCTGATTGCAGAGCACTGCAGGACCACGCATGGAAGAGAGAAGGTGTCTAAAACAAATGTATCCAGGGCCACAGTCTGTGACCATTCTGATAGGAAAGATTTTAATAGGGAAAGGTCTGATTCTTCAATTCCTATGGCCCGGAGACGGTTGTTCAGCAGAGCATGATATAGAAATATAGCAGCTATCTTGGATTGGGTTAGAAGCTTCTAGACACTACTGGCCATGATACCTTTATATATATTTACTATCCTTTGAATCTTTATTTTTCATAAGTCTCTTTCATACTGCCTAGCGCATCAAAGGGGAGGATGCCGACCCATACAATTGCACATGGCTGTCAGAGTCACACAGCAATGCCAAGGAAATGGCAGGCTCTGAGGTCAGGAAGACCCCCATGACCATGTACCAGCTGCTGGAGAGGGCCCTGCCACAGCATTACACTTGAAGGAGGAGGGTCAGGGGCGGCTCTTCTGCTAAGGCAGAGGAGCGTAGTCCCACTGCCTTGCAGCAGTAAACAAAGAAAAAAATAAAATTATCATAATGTATCATTTTATTTTGTCCTCCTGATGCAGTAGCTTTTCGCGAGGGGGCGGGCTGCAGAGCAGGGGAGGAGCGGTAGGACCCTCCTGAGTGTGCAATGACTGTTTGGTCGGCCCTCTCGGGCCACCCAAAAAAAGTCATGCCCACTTTCTCTGTTCTCCATGCAGACTACATTACAGCCTGCATGGAGAACATGCCCAGGCCCTCAATCCCTGGCTGAGCGCTGAACCATGGTGCTCAGACCAATCACAACACTGCATTGCAGCGTTGTGATTGGTCAGGGGGAGCCTGGGTGCTTACCATTGGTCATGGGAGCCTGGCTGTTTCCTGCAGTCCAAGACGGAGGGGAGTGGAGACACAGGACCGGCAGCAAGCTGAGGAGGGTGCAGCAGTATCTAAGCTGGAGCAGGTACTCAAAGCAGAAGTGATTTAATGCTAATATTTTGGATGTCCCCGAGGGCATCAGGGCCGGACTGGCCATAGCGGGCACCGGACAAGCCCCTGGTGCGCCGCATGGGTGGGGGCTGCTTTTGGCCCCCTGGGGGCCGTTTTTGTTACAGGGCCGTTTTTGCGGCATAGCTGCAAAATCGCCACTGTACCAAAATCGGCCGAAAACCGGTCCGGGAAAGAGCTCGGCGGCACCTCCAACCCCCTCCTCCCCCCGAGTGGGGTGGGGTGCCGGCTGAGCACTTTGGACACGCAGTCAATATGTACCACGTGACCACTGGATTTATATTCCAAACAAATCTATTTTCTTTTTGACTTAAATTCCCAAAGTTTCAAAAACACATGCACAAACAAAAAATCGTCAGAACAGTAGGTTCATGTGTACAGTATCTACAAATATACAAATATACAAATGTACAGCACTTACAACAACGAATCAAATGAAGCAAATAATAACACACCAAAAACAGAATAACATACAGTGATCCAATTGAATTGCAATTATATACAGTGCATGATTAGTGCATGAGAAAAGAAAGACAACCAGTCCTTAGAACTAAAAAACCAGGGGACAGGCGGGATAAAGATGGAAAGGACTGCCTGCCTGTCTACCAAAACCTGTGGTCGAGTATTTATATGGGGTTGCACTGCTAGGGTCCAAGGTAGTGAAATAATTTACATCCTGGCGGCACCCTTTGAGATTGCCACAGGGTGGAAGTGACACTTCCACCCTGTGGCAATCTCAAAGGGTGCCGCTAGGATGTAAATTATTTCACTACTAGGATGTAAATTATTTCACTACCTTGGACCCTAGCAGTGCAACCTCATATAAATACTCGACCACAGGTTTGTCAATGAAGTCACCAGCACGAAGACGAAGATGGCGCCTAAGAAGCAAGGTCAACTTAACGGACGACGCGAAGAGATGAAGCTATGGAAAAAACCCAAGAATGAGAGCACGTGAAAATGTATACGTGGTGGGCGTCAAGGGGCGTTCCACCCATACTGTGATTGTGTATTTAGGGACAGCACCCCAGGGAGAAGTTAGCGCAGAGCAGAAGATCTGAGAGCAGAGCGCAAGAGAGCAGTAGGCCGAGGACCCTTAGAGAGCGGATGGGTAGGCAGAGAGGGTACTGTTTCCCGATATAAGTTACCATTAGAGGCTAAGAGAGTTTGAACTTCTTTGGAAGTCAAACTGCTGACACCTTTTTAGGTAAAGAACTTGTGAAGTAGGGATGTCACCTAGCATAGAGTAGGGACAGATTTAACTTGTTTATTCTCTTTTTGTAGATGACGCAACGGATCCACTTTGTGTCTATGCTTTTTAATCTGTTGATTCTGGAATTGATTTTAATTGTATTCTTTTGTAGACTTAGATTCTTTAGGGAATTTATGTTCCTTTTAGTTCCTGTATACTTGTTGAATCTTATCCTGAGAGGATTGTATATGCAATTGATTCTGATTTTATATTAAAATGTTAAACTTTATCATTCGTAAGTGGTTCTTCAGAGTTGCGTCAGTCTATGGGGTTGATTTAACTTATGTGGGTTTGCCTTTTACTCAATGACAGATAATAATCGATCCAAAAAGAAAGAATGAGATAGGTATCTAAGTAATCAGAAAAAGTATCAAAATCTCATTCCCCGCAGTTGGTAGCAGAGAAAGATGGTTTTCTTCTTGAGGAAGGCAACCTAGGTTAGGATTAGATTACCCCAAGGTCCCTAGTCATCGACGACCAGAAGAAGAATCCCTGCCAAAGAAGGTGCTGACGGTGCGAGAGAAAAGCAGCAGAGTCGGTCGAGAGTGAGTTTAAGGGTCATGCGTTGCCAGATTGCGGTGTTTTGTGTTGTACTTGTGTTGTAATGTCAAGCGGAGTTGAATGCCTGTAGTGTGATTGGGGGAAGGTTGTGAGCGCGCAACCGGATAAAATCTTAAGATCCAGAGAAGGGCTTAAGTGGTTCGGGTGTATCGAACACCCAGAGTAATTGTCTACCATTGTAAAGGGGGTCATGAGGTACCATTGATCGCCCGTAGGACCGATGATAGGGGGAGTGACAGAGTGAGTGTATGAGTAACGGACGCTGGTCGGACGTTTACTGTGTGTAAGTAGCCTATCAGTTAAGGCGAGCGTCTGAACGTGAGAGGGAAGACGTCTCGTCAGTTGAGGTGACAATTACAGTTAGACTGTGGACGTACAGTCAAGAAAAGTGATCGCTTGGACGGAAGTAGTCATTTTTCGGCGTATGAATGAAAACGCATGCAAGACCATGAGACGAGCTGAGAAAGGAGGGGAACTGCTGCAGAGGGGACGAGTGACGTCAGCGTAGAGCCGCGCTGGGATTGGCCGGTCAGCGTAGAACCGCGCTGGGATAGGCTGGTCAGCGAGAGCCGCGCAGGGATTGGTTGGTTTGTCATCGGGAAGTAAATAAGAGAATTAAGAAAAATCGTAGATTTTGAAAATGAAGTGTTTTAAACGTTTAAGGGCGATCTTTAAGAGAGATAGAGGAAACTTGTATGCAGGGGAAGAAGCTCCACCAGAAGGCACACCAGCTTATTATATGGCTGTAAATGTAGGGTTACACTCAATACTATGGATCTCCGAGTGGAGTAAGCTAACAGAAGGAAATGAGGAACTGACGTTCCCGAGATACGGGACATTTAGGATAGAAGCATTGAACCAACTGAAAGCGGTAATGCTCGCAACGAGACCTCTACCGAGGCCAACACAGTTTGAAGCCCTTAGTGCATGGTTTAGAGCGGCACATGACAAGAGCTTGAATAGATGCCAAGAAAGAGTGAGAGGATCGGTAAAAGCAGTGCAGGATGCCAAATGGGATGACGAAGCTAAAAAGTGGAGGGTGCAAAAAATAGAAGCAGACAAACTGTTCACAATGCTAGAGACTACAGGAGAAAAGAAACCTCTAGAAGAAGATGAGGATAGCGAGCCGGATGAGGATCTGATAGAGAGGCTATTATTAGATAGACCACCTCCGTACAACAGAGAAGCCGAAAGTCCCGAACTACAGCAAGGGGACGGGGCTAAGTGGGGGGAATATAAACCGCTCCCAGTAACAGAGTGGGATCCCAAGAAAGGTGAGGAGGTACCTCAATCTAGTCCCGTACAGAGAGTAGTAGGAAGATTCGTGGTCCAGAAGGTGCCAGAAACGCAGCATGCAAGGTCGTATCAATTGCCAGATGCTCTACAAGTACCTGTTACCATAGGTCCTATAGTGTCAATCTACAACCCGGAGGGAGCCCAGCAGGAGGAACAGGCACGATGGGACAGGGAAAGGGCAGAGATGGAAAGTAGAAATAATACTATCAATTCCCAAAGGCAGTTGCTAGGACCAAAGAGTCGGAGTACCCCATTGGATCCAGCAACGGGTCCCTGGATAGAACAAGGGGGTCAGAGAGGACAGATGGATCTGAGGGGACCGAAACCGAAAACCTTTAAGGAATTAAGGGAGTATTTGAAAGAATGGGATGCTGCCGAAGAGACTCAGAATAAAAGGTTAGAAACAGAAGCAGAATGGAGAGATCAGGATAACAGGATCCTCTCTCACTGCGGAGCTGGGGAAAGCAGCCCGGAGTGGGAGGGAGGGAGTCAAGGAAGCAAGGGAGTTACTTGCCATACCATCAGTGGCAATAGACAAATGTGTGAAGACAGGAGTGCAGGGTGTGGGGGAGTGCCTCGCCCCATCCTTAGTGAGGGAGAACGAAAGACGCAGGAGTACCGAAATAGTTTCAGGTGCACTCACCATGCCCCGGGAGAAAACGTGCGACATTGGAGTCACGAGAATATAGAGAGTCGCGAAAGGTCTCGCCATGCATCCAGTGATCACGGACGGGATCGCGGGAACATGGAGGACCGTGAAGGACCTTATCGTTTATTGAGCGACACCAGACAGCAAGGGAGTTGCAGTGATATAGAACAGAACGGAGGATCCTATCTTGCATCTAGAGAGACTGAGCCGAAAAGACAGAACGCAGTAATGGGGGATAGAACATTGTTCCACCATACCCCAAGGGAGGATGGGAGAGCTTGGGATCTAGAGAGGTGGGAACAAAGAGAAGCAAGAAGGACGCCTCATAACTCACCTGTGCCGAGACGTAGGGCTCGGAGTGGGGGTGAGAGGGATGTAAACGAACAGCCTAGGAGTGAGGTACTGAAAGCTGAGATAAAGGCAAAACGGCTCGATGTAATGAGTTTAAAATCAGACTTGGATGAAATCATAGACGGCACATTGCCAATGGAAAGGATAGAGCTGTATGATCAGGATGAAATACTGTTTATATCTAAGGACGTTACTCGGAAAGCGAGGTCAGTTCATGAAAAATTATCTGAGTTGGCAGACAGGTATATGATAGACATGTCACGAACTAAAGCTTTACAGGGCAACCATAGGCTAAATTCCACGGATCAGGATCTAGATGAGCGTAGGACGATTGGGCTGAAAGTACACATAAAGGAACTGATCCTGAGTATCAGAATGTGGAGGGATTTGGATAAATGGGAGGAAAGATGGTCTAAGAGGGGATCCGTCAGAAGGAGTACACTTGCGAGGTCCCAGGATGGAGAAATAATGCGAATGGAAGCTTTCCCTTTGCGAGAAATCGCGAACGGAAGCTACGTGCATGTACCCTGGAGTAGGGGGGATTTAGCGGCATTTACCAATTCCTTTCCAAAGCTCAGGGAGAACCCCGTCGAGTGGTACAAGCAGGTAGAGAGGTTCGTGAAGATCTCTAAGGTGCTGTGGGTCGACTTGAACACCCTGTTTGATATCGTAGTACCCGGAGATTTGTGGACGGCATGCAAACTTAGTGTCGAATGGCCCATTTGTGAACCCGATAGGGATGCCCGGACGAATGGTCCATCAGAGAGAGTCATGGAAAAGTACGAGAGGGTAATTGCATGGTTAAAAGAGAAGGTGCCGGTGCAGGACATAGACTGGGTTAAGATAGATCGAACAACTCAGGAGCCTAAAGAGACCGTTCACGAGTTCTATGAGAGATTGCTGAAAGCATTCAAACAGTACAGTGGGTTGGATGTGATGGACCCCAAAGACATAGAACAGTTTGTGTCGAAGTTTGTCCTAGGATTGCGACCAGACATAAGCTTAATGATTCAACAGCATTTGATTTGTTGGCAAAACAAACCTTTAGATGAGATTCTGAGGTATGCAAGGTACTGTAGCGATGAAATAGATTCGAAAGCGAAGAAACTTAAGGAAAAGCTGATGTTGGTGCAGATGCAATCAGCTGGAAAGGGTGGACAGCGGCAACAGGGAACAGGAACACTAGGAAAGAAACAGAATAATCAAAGCAGAGATGAGGAAGAAAAACCGAGACCGAGGGTAGATATCGCGACACTGAAGAAGACAACGAGGTGCTATCAGTGTAACGAGGTAGGACACTGGAGACGCGAGTGTCCCTATAATGTTGAGACGGGGGAATTAGAACAGGAGGAGGATGAGGTTCAAACCAGCATGGTAAAGGGAACAGCAGTCCCGAAGGGAAAGTTTATCAAAGGGGGGACTCAGACTCCTCGAGCCCCGTTCCCTCAACCGCCTCGCATTGCAAATGGAGGGAAAACCTATAGACAACTGCCACTGTTCGTAGGAGGAGAAGAATGCTACTACGTTGATCCTCTTACAGGGCAACGAGTGAATAGGGAAGAAGACTGTACTCTAGGAGCAGCCCTGGAGGTAGATCAGAGAGGACCATACGTAGAAGCTGAGGTGGCTGGATGTCCTACGACCTTTTTGGTAGACACGGGGGCCACTCGATCCACTTTGAGATCGGCGGTAGTCCCAGGTTTGCCAATGTCGGGAGAGACGATCCAGGTGGTAGGAGTCGCAAACAGGAGAATGACGAATCCTCTGACTGAACCAGTGTCAGTGAAGATAGGGAACTACAGTGATGAACATCAGTTTGTGATTTGTGATTCTAGCCCTGTGTGTCTGCTAGGAAGAGATCTGTTGTGTAAACTAAATTGCACCATATATTGCACACCTGAAGGAGTAGAAGTGCAGACTAACGATGATGATGCTGATTTTAAGGTTGTAAACTCGCAGGGATGCGTGGAACTATATCCTACCCTAACGGTGGAGGAGCTTCCACAGGACTTGAAGGAGACAGTGTCAGCTGAGGTGTGGGATTTTACTGGAGAAGAAATAGGACTGATCAAAGGGGTAGAACCGGTAAAGATCATGGTAAAACCCAATGCTGAGTATCCAAGAACACCACAATATAAGTTGACACCGGAGACAATTGCAGGAATAAAGCCTGTGATCGAATCCATGATTAAACAGGGAATACTGAAGGAGATCGTGGGAAGTCCATGTAACTCCCCGATTATGGGCTTGCAGAAGCCTAGTGGAAAATACAGAATAGTGCAGGATCTTCGAAAGATTAATAATATCGTTGTTTCATGCTGTCCAGTGGTACCGAATCCATCAGTAATATTGTTTCAGATACCGTTCCAAGCTGAATGGTTCACAGTGATAGACTTGTGCCAGGCTTTCTTTTCGATTCCTTTAGATGAGGAGAGCCAGTATTTGTTCGCTTTTAAGCTGGAAAATCGCGTTTTAACATGGTGTCGTATTCCCCAGGGGTATACAGAAAGCCCATTGATTTTTAACCAGCTGCTGAAGAAAAATCTTGAAAGTCTAGTGCTGCCCAAGAACTCGGTTCAGGTCCAGTACATAGACGACCTCCTAGTGGCGTCAGAAACTGAGGAAGCTTGCAAAGTAGACACCATCACCTTACTAAATCACTTGGCCGAGAACGGACACAAGGTGTCCCCAAGTAAATTGCAGTATTGTCTGACTGAAGTGCAATACTTGGGCCACCGGATTGAAAAGGGAAAACGGAAGGTGTCTCCAGACAGAATAGAGGCGATCATGAAAATGAACGCGCCTAAAACACAAAGAGAAGTCAGGATGTTTCTAGGCATGGTCGGTTATTGTCGGCAGTGGATAGCCAACTTTTCACTGAAGGCAAAACCTTTACTAAAACTGACGCACAAGGGAGTGAGTGATCCGGTACCATGGGACAAAGATTGTTTGATGGCATTTTTGCAGCTGAGGGAGGACTTGTGTCGTGCCCCGGCTTTGGGAATGCCTGATTACGAAAAACCATTCTTGCTTTACTGCTGCGAGAGGGAAGGTTGTGCTTTAGCAGTTTTGGCCCAGATACACGGAAATGCGCGTAGGCCAGTTGCTTATTTTTCGGCTACATTAGATCCAGTAGCCGCAGCGTTGCCCGGATGTCTCAAATCCGTTGCTGCATTAGGGTGTCAGCATTGAAAGATGTGAAAATGTGGTAATGGGACATCAGTTAGTGGTGTACGTACCGCATTCTGTGGAATTGTTAATGACCAGGACTAAGACTCAGCATCTGACGAATAGCAGGCTCACACGCTACGAGCAAGTCATATTGGCTGCTGAGAATGTGACCCTAAAGAGATGCTCTGTCTTGAATCCTGCTACTTTGATGCCACTTCCAAATGATATTGATGATGAAATTTGTACAGATCATGACTGCCTTGATGTGACTGAACTATGCACCAAACCGAGACCAGATATCGTAGATGAGCCATTGACTGACCCCGATGAAATATTCTTTGTTGATGGTTCATGCGTAAGAGACGATATCGGTCAGCTGAGAGCAGCATATGCAGTTTGTACAATTACCAGAGTTGTGGAAGCCGCTTGCCTGGAAGGAGTACACTCCGCTCACGTAGCTGAAATTATTGCCTTGACCCGTGCCTGTTTGGCAGGCAACAAAATTCGAGTCACCATATACACCGATAGCCAGTATGGTTTCGGGGTAGTTCACGACTACGGGCAGTTATGGTCTCAAAGAGGTTACATGACCTCCTCGGGTTCTCCTATTAGGAATGGAGAATTCGTGAGATTATTGTTAGAGGCATTACAAGGTCCGACAGCCATAGCGGTTGTCAAATGCGCCGCGCACACAAAGAATACAGACTTTGTGTCGCAAGGTAACCGATACGCAGACGAAGTTGCACGTTATTGTGCAGAACAGGGGTATTCTCACACCAATGTAGAAGTGGGGGGAATACAAGAAAGAACTGAGTTGACTATGTTGTTAGACACTGTAGATACGTGGGATGAATTGAAGTGTGTTCAGGAAAATGCACCAGATGATGAGAAAAAAGCATGGGAGACAGCTGGATGTACCAAAAGTGAAATGAATTTTTGGATTTCTGCAGATGGGAGAGCAGTTTTACCAAACGAACTTGTTAGTCCAATGGCAAGGAGATTGCATGGACCAGCACAGATAGGTAGAGATGCTATGGTGAGAGTATTCAGACAAACGTGGTATAACCCGAAGTTTAGAGTAGCGGCAGAAGCAGTATGTCAGCGTTGTGCGATCTGTCAGCAACTAAACGTAGGAAAGAGAACACCAGTCACATTGAGTCACATAGGGAGGTCTGGGGGGCCTTTCAATAGAATGCAGCTGGATTTCATTGAAATGCCCAAGTGCAATCGACTCAGATATGTCTTAGTGATTGTCTGTATATTTTCTAGATGGGTTGAAGCTTACCCTACACGTAGGTGCGATACACTCACAGTAGCAAAATTGTTGCTTAGAGAGTTGATACCGAGGTTTGGGGTGCCATCCTCTTTGGAATCGGACAGAGGAACTCATTTCAACAGCGAAATAGTGAAGATGCTATGTTCAGCCTTGAGTATAGACCAGAAGCTCCACTGTAGTTATCGACCAGAAGCTTCAGGGATAGTAGAGCAAATCAACAGCATAATTAAATCCAGACTTGCCAAAGTTTGTTCATCGACATCTTTGAGTTGGCCTGATGCACTTCCATTGGTTCTCATGAGCATACGTAGCACACCAGATAGAAGAACAGGTCTCTCTCCACACGAGGTGCTAATGGGAAGAGCTATGAGATTGCCATCGGTTCCGACTGCAGCGTTGTTGAACATCACAGACGATTTGATCTTGGACTACTGCAAGGGACTATCTGATGCCATTCATTCTGTGTCCCTCCAGGTCCAGGCTGCAGAGGTTCCATCAGCACAAGACTTGTGCCATGACTTGTGTCCAGGGGACTGGGTCCTGGTGAAGAAGCATGTCAGGAAGAACTGTCTAGACGTGCGCTGGCGAGGACCGTTCCAAGTCATACTAGTTACGAACACTGCAGTAAAGTGTGGAGGCTTGCCCAACTGGATACACGCCTCACACACCCGAAGAGTTCCAGCACCTCTGGAAGAAACAGCTCCTCTCTCGGATGAGAATCCAGCGGAAAGCGGAGAAGCCACAGAGAGGGAAAGCCAAGCTGTAGAGGTGATTGAAGAGGCTGAGCCTGTGTCGGAGCAGGCCGACGACGGTCAGGACACCAGTGAGACCGAAGTCGTCTCAGAAGAGGAAAGTAGCTGGGAGTTCGAGTCAGATACCGAACAAGCTGTAAGTGATCAAGAGACGAGTCCAAGAACAAGGAGCAGGAGGACAAGGAATGGAGAAGCTAGTTGGCCGGAAAGAAGGAGAAGGTCAAGCTTGAGAGCAAATCCAGAGAGCACCCTTGTCCCGATCTCTGAAGATTCAGAGCTAGACGAAGAAGCTACGGATTCAGGCTCTGAGAGTCCGAGAAGATCAAGAAGGGTACGTGTGCCCTGCAGAAGGTACGCCACCCCAGAGTGGACTTATCTAGCAGATGTCTTGGGGACAGAGATCTGGGAGAGTGAGAGAAGTGCAGGTGATCAATCTCGATCCATTTGTGGCAGTGGAGATATGGATGTTGACGCCTGGAATCGAGACTGAGGGGTTACTGACTTTCACACTTCCCATTCCCCTTTACTAAGTCGGATCAAAGACCTAGTGCTAAATCGATTAGAGTTTCCGACTTTTGGTCATCAAATACCAGAACAAGAAGAAAAAGTCATTCGTTTAGAATTATTGGAACATGTTATTAGAGCTGCAGGTACGAGAATCATTGTAGATGCATAAAGACTTTTGTGTTTAAGCTATAAAGAAGAAGATAACCTAGCGCCGAGTGGAAAGAAGAATAAAATTAGGGATTACATTTAGAGGACGGAGAAGGGTTAGGGTTGTCTATTACTGAAGAGAAAAAGACATTGTTGTGAAAAGAGACTTTTTGTTGATTAAGGGCGCTTTACAGACTGAGAAAGCAAATAAAGCAAGACAAAGACTTGAAAAGAAAACTTTTCTTCGAAAAAGAAAGAGCTACGCTGTTTTGATAACATGGAGAATGGCAACCCAAACCGAAAAGCCAAATGCATAGTAGGTACACTAATAGCAGTAGTAATTTTTCTCATTATTACAGTAGTTACCATATCATACATAGTAGGACATGCAAGTGAAAAAGAAACCACAGATGTAAAGCCTGTAACGATTTTGAAACCTGCTCTTGTTGAGAAGAAGGAGGAGAGCAATGTCATCCGTGAAAAGGCGTTACTGGCAGATGAAGCTCGTAGGTTACACGTAGACGAGTCACAGGGAAATTTTAGATCAAACGCATATGCCAAGTTATTATATGAGTATATTGATGCCATGGAGGCCAAAGATTGTTATGTATGCATGCAATTGCCGGCTTCCGTAGACGAAGGCATCAGATATCATCATCTCCCACTGACATATGGGATAACATGTAGTTTATTGCTCAGTATATTTTATGGTAGAGAAGGGTTCGAGTACTACTTTTCAAATTATGATTCGGTACTGCCTGAAGTCCTGAATTATAAACAAATGAATAAGTGGGACTATTACAAAAAGGAAGATAGATTAGCAAAATTCTTTCTTCCTTGGGATACATTAGATACTTCATATGCACGCAGAAATAATCTGACTTGCAAAGTGTCAGAGGTAGAGAAAAAGTTTATAGGACAAGTAGATGACCGGTACAGAAGGCAGAAGATTCTAAAAATGTCAGGACAGTGGAAAACAGATTGGACCGAAGAAGAAAAAGCACACAAGAAGAAGGGTAGCAATGGTCCAATAGCCTTAGATAGAACGCATAAAGGAAAGTTATGTTTAACTCGAAGCAAGACATATTATGAGAGTGTATTTGTAGGTGAAGTAAATTGCGAACATGCTTTTAGGTTAGAGTACTATACGAAAGATTTTATGAAAGGGATGCAAGCGATTCCTAATGTATATTTTGTATGTGGAAGAAATGCCTATGTAAAAATGCCTGACAATTGGTATGGTTCGTGTTACTTGGCAATTGTCTTCCCCAAAATATATCATGCAAAGGATTTAGCGATCATAGAAGGAAAGGCTTCGACAAGAGCGAAAAGGGAAATAGGAGATGCTGAAGTAGTTGGAGACATATTTGGAGCAATGTTTCCTCTGTTAGGTTTAATACTTAACGATGTTAAGATCAGGAGACTAGCTACGGTTGTAGATAGACTGTCTGCAAGTACTGCAAGGTCATTGATGCTAGTAGAAGGAGAGATGCAGTCGATTAGGGCAATGGTTCTTCAGAACCGTCTTGCTTTAGATGTTCTGCTAGCAAAGGAAGGCGGAGTCTGCAAGGCTTTGAAGGTCCAAGAATGTTGTACTTACATTCCAGATAATTCAAAACCACTTGAGAAAGTCATACAAAACATTACAGAGATACATAAAGAAATCGAAGATTTAACAAAAATAAATGTTTGGGAGAAAGTAGGTCATGGAGTAGGAAAGGT
Source organism: Lissotriton vulgaris (assembly GCF_964263255.1). NCBI lineage: Eukaryota > Metazoa > Chordata > Amphibia > Caudata > Salamandridae > Lissotriton > Lissotriton vulgaris. Next base: position 149,605,934 of record NC_141688.1, on the reverse strand, counting down.
TGGAAGTTGGTTTGCCAACCTTGGTAAAAGCGTTGTGTGGTACATATTGAAACCTGTTTTAATAATATTGATTTGCATAATTACATTGTTGGGGTTAGTGAAACTGTATAAATGGTATAGGTCGAACCGGTTACAAAGGTCCATGAGAGAGCAAGAAAGGAGATTAGCTGCTTTACACGATCAACAGTATAAAAGTTTAAGAGCTCTCGAAACGATAAAAAGAGGGAGTCTTGTAACTAGTTCTGTGTAAGAGTCATTCAAATTGATATTAGTGATGACCCCAGAGGTCATCAAAGGGGGGAACTGAGAGAGCGCAATTTGAATGAAAAGTATATCTGTACCATATTTACAAGCATATCGCATAAACGTAGAAGTTGTAACGTGAAATAGCACTTGAAGCGTAAAGTTAGCCGATGTAACTTAAGTAATAGGAAATGTATCTGTATTTACTTTAGAATATGCATTAGAAAGGCCGTATACATAGTGGTCTAATATAGAAACGTGTAAATGCTTAAAGAACAGTAGAACGTGCTAAACTGAAGATACGTATGTAATTATTAAACGGAGAAAGCGGTGAAATATAAAGTAAAGAAATGTGCAGACTATATAGCACTATGTAAGAAACGAGAATATAAACGTTGTATTTTATGTAACATGGATTCAAGTATAATCACTGATTTGCTGATTCGATTATATATAAATGTGTGTTAAAAGTCATACTGTGTAGAAGAGTTTGTAGGAATGTTAGAAAAGTGTGGTCATGTGTGATTTTAACCTAACTGACCAAGGGTTCGCAAGAGTGTAGTGCTGCACGTAATTTAGTGGGCTCACAGGAATAGGGGATAGCCTTGATCTGAACGTGCGAGACAAGAGTCAAAGGTCTTGTTAGATTTAAGGTGACAATGCTGGACGAAGTTTATGGCCTAAGTGAGATAAGAGACGCTTGGAATTTGGGGTCTTGTTTAGAAGTGACCGTTCACAGGACCAAACGAGGTTATAATCACAATCGTAATGAATGGAGTTCTGTTGAGGTGATAGACTTTGCTCTGAAAGTGTCAACTGGAATGTCAATGAAGTCACCAGCACGAAGACGAAGATGGCGCCTAAGAAGCAAGGTCAACTTAACGGACGACGCGAAGAGATGAAGCTATGGAAAAAACCCAAGAATGAGAGCACGTGAAAATGTATACGTGGTGGGCGTCAAGGGGCGTTCCACCCATACTGTGATTGTGTATTTAGGGACAGCACCCCGGGGAGAAGTTAGCGCAGAGCAGAAGATCTGAGAGCAGAGCGCAAGAGAGCAGTAGGCCGAGGACCCTTAGAGAGCGGATGGGTAGGCAGAGAGGGTACTGTTTCTCGATATAAGTTACCATTAGAGGCTAAGAGAGTTTGAACTTCTTTGGAAGTCAAACTGCTGACACCTTTTTAGGTAAAGAACTTGTGAAGTAGGGATGTCACCTAGCATAGAGTAGGGACAGATTTAACTTGTTTATTCTCTTTTTGTAGATGACGCAACGGATCCACTTTGTGTCTATGCTTTTTAATCTGTTGATTCTGGAATTGATTTTAATTGTATTCTTTTGTAGACTTAGATTCTTTAGGGAATTTATGTTCCTTTTAGTTCCTGTATACTTGTTGAATCTTATCCTGAGAGGATTGTATATGCAATTGATTCTGATTTTATATTAAAATTTTAAACTTTATCATTCGTAAGTGGTTCTTCAGAGTTGCGTCAGTCTATGGGGTTGATTTAACTTATGTGGGTTTGCCTTTTACTCAATGACAGATAATAATCGATCCAAAAAGAAAGAATGAGATAGGTATCTAAGTAATCAGAAAAAGTATCAAAATCTCATTCCCCGCACCTGCAAATCGGGAGCCCCCACGGACTCATGCCCCCCTAGCATTCTTCACCATCTCATCGAGGCTGTAAATCCTACGATTAACGCCATCATCAACGAATCCCTCGAATCAGGCATCGTTCCTGATGACTGGAAAAAGGCCATAGTGAAGCCTCTAATGAAGAAGCAAAACAAATCCCCCACTGACCTCACTAACATGCGCCCAATTTCTCTACTACCCGCACTAGGCAAAATCACGGAGCAGCTAGTATACGGCGAGTTAAAAACCTTTGTAGAGAGCAATTACATTCTGCACCCCCAACAATCAGGGTTCCGTTCCGGCCACTCCACTGAAACCGCCTTGATTGAATTATCTGATTCTATCAAGTTCCTGCAGGATGAGGGGAGACAGGCTGTACTCATCCTGCTCGACTTAACAGCAGCGTTCGACACCATCTCGCATGCCATTCTTATCAATAGAATGCGCGAGATTGGTGTGTCAGATACTGTGCTGACATGGATTACATCGTTCCTGTCCAATAGATCCCAAACGGTTTCACTAGGCCCCTACCTCTCCAGAGAAAGACCAATCACATCAGGAGTCCCCCAGGGGTCCACACGTAGCTCTCTTTTTTTTAACATTTACATGGCCCCCCTCCTCGCAGTGATAGAATCCCACGGAATCCTCATCACATCGTATGCTGATGACACTCAGCTTGTCGTCACCATCGATAAAAAATGCACGGATGCAGCCCTTAGATTTAAGAATTGTCTCTCTGAGGTTTTTCAATGGCTGAATAGAAATCACCTCAGATGTAACAGTGCCAAGACTGAGATTATACCCTTAGGGAAAGACTTGTCCTTTTCCCCAAAAGACTGGTGGCCAAAAAACTCAGAAGCCCCGCCGAGTGCTGTTTCCTCAGCACGTAATCTTGGCATCCAATTCGACGCATCCCTCAGCTTTGATGATCATGTCCGCATCACTGCTGGGTGCTGTTTTAGCCTCATCAGAACACTGAAGAAATTCTTTGACTTCCTCCCCATCTCAGCCAGAAAATCAGTCGCGGTTGCTCTAATCCTCTCCCGACTTGATTATTGCAACGGACTAATGGCAGGAGTGAAGAAGTCCACCCTCAGGAAACTGCAAAGCGTTAAACACGCGGCGGCCAGACTCGTTCTTAAACTCCCAAGAAGTTCCTCAGCCTCAGCAGCCCTTAACACCCTCCACTGGCTACCTCTTCACAAAAGAATTTTGTTTAAACTTCTGCTCACTGCATTCAAAGCCACTAGGAAAACAGGCCCCCTGTATTTCACTAAGCGCTTTATGCATTACAATCCCACGCGCTGCCTGAGATCATCAGGAACCAACCTTGTCGTTATCCCAAGATTTAAGTTAAAAACGCGAGGGGGGAAAACCTTCTCTTTCCTAGCAGCAAGAGCTTGGAACAACCTCCCCGTTAATCTCAGGCTAGCTGATACTGAGAGCCACTTCATGAAACTCTTGAAAACCTGGGTATTTCAGCAATCCGACTCCTCGGTTTTCACAGCCATCTGATTCATTCATCACTATGTTTTCTTTTTCTGCACGCTCAGCGCCAAGATGCTCCTTCCGGAGCGATAGCCGCGCTTTACAAAATCCTATAAATATCAAATATCAAATATCAAATATCATTCACGCTAATAAAAATTCAAAGTTTGAATTTCAAACTACTTCCTAAAGCATATTTCACAGCTCTGTTATGAGCGTGGCAGGCAACCAAATTGTCCACTGATAAGCAAGTGCGGTAAAAGGAAGCAAAATTCTTACACAAGCCATGGACATTTCTTAAAAGATCTCGGCACGCTCTCAGACGTTTTCGGGGTGAGTGACCTCATTTTGCTGAGGTGAGCCCGCTATGAATGCATCCATCTACACTGTGTGAAAGGTTAGTAAACAGACCCTGAATATATTTCATAGAAACTTGATCATAAAATGTGATGTTCTGCCCTCAGCAAGAACAGATGTGTGCCACGGCTCCATACCTTGCTTTCTCGATTTTGTGTGGGACTCTTACACATCCCATTGTTTATTCTGTTTTTCTTTTAATTCACAGAATTGGAAAACATAAGGCGTGAGGGTTCTGCCTTCCATCTCTTCCAATTTGGAATGATTAGTGAGATATCCCATTCCTGAAATCCCAGGGCAGTCAAAAAGGAATGGAACCCAACAATTCAATGGGGGCTTTCCATTCTGGTGGCATGATGCCTCCACATTACAGACCTTCATCTAGAGGTGAAGTGCCTTTTTTAGCACATGGGTCTCTGAAAAGCAAAGCAGAGTAGTCCAAGGCTGACTTAGGGAGGTGCAGTGAACAAGAAATACAGACCTGAGCAATGTTTTTGTAAGGGTCGGAACGTGCTTTCCTTTCTAACCCTGATGATCTACTGGCCCAGAGTATTCCTGACAGCAGCCACAAGGTCCACTACTGCAAAAAGAACAATTGATGGGCAGAATGCTGAACAATGTCAAACAATCAACCCCAATAGAGATAACTAGGCTTAAATCCTTCGTTTTTTTCCTCAACATGCCATTCCAGTTTGGGCCCAGCCATATGCAAATAGGTCTAGACCCTGCTCCCCATGGGAACAGTCTAGATTGATCTGCCAGGCCCTTCCTGGATCATAAATAAGCATCCTGGGACCGGCTTCAGGGTATCAAAGCTCATCAGCCAGACAAGCTTGACTCTAGTGGGCATGGTGAGCACAGGACCCAAATCTGGGCATACCCGTCCCACTGGGTGCAACACATCCAAAAAGAACAATTGGTGGACAGAATGCTGAACAATATTAAACATTCACCCCCAGATACCTGGGCCTAAATCCACCGTTTGTTTCCTCACCATGCCATTTTAGGTGGAGCCAGCAATATGCAAATCAGTCTTGACCTTGCTCCCCAGCTTGACCACAGTGGAATAGAGAACATTTGTTATTTTTGTTTTTGTCACCCTAAGTGAGACGGTTATGGCCTGGCAATTTGGACTGGGCTCTTCCCATGTGGAGCAGGGTCAAGAATGATTTGCATTTGGCTGGGTCCAAACTTGGGTGGTATAGTGAACAAAAGGATGATGGATTTAACACAGATCTTTTGACTGGGTGTACATTTTGATTTGTTATGCATTCCGTCCATTATTTGTTTGCACAGCATTTTTCTCCCTTAGTGGGATGAGTATGCCCAGACATGGACCCTTGTTTGCCGTGCCACTGGATTCAAGCTAGCCTGGCTGATGAGGAGTGATAGCCTAAACAGGTCCCAGGATGCTTGTTTCCAGTCCAGAGAGGACTCTGCCTGGAAAGTTTGTGCTGGACTATTATTGGGAAGAGGATCAAGACTGATTTGCATATGGCAAGGTCCAAACTGGGGTGGCGTGGTGAGCAAAAAAATGATGGATTAGAACCAGATCTGGGACGCAGGTGAATGTTTGATTTGTTAAGCATTCCATCCATCGTGTGATGCACTACAGCATCATGTAGGTGCACTACAGCAGACCATTTTCCTTGCCTATATTTCTCAGATTTCCATGTTTTCACCACTTGCTGGGCGCAACAAGTGTCTACAAAGCCTAGGACACCTAATTCAGGACCAGTCAACCAGATATACAGGGAACTCTCTCCTTCAGATTCCTCAGCACATCAATCCTCCTCTGGCCAGGAAGTAACTCAATACGCTGGTGTGACAAGCCCTGAAGAGTGCCCCAAAAGTACTGAGTACCCCAGACTGAGACCCCAGACTTTGGACAAAGATTTACCAGCTAGGCTGATCATTTCGTTCTTCTGGCAAATGACATTCAGGGCTGCCTCAAGAAAATTTTCCAAATCCTGATATGTCAAAACTGACCTCATATTGTAATTTCAGTCTGGAATTTTATAATTAAGGCAGTGGCATTTGTCTTTGAGGTATTTGCCAATCTGAAGTTACATTAAAAACACAATGTACACATGTATAACACAATACCCAGAATGAAATCCACAGAAATATTAAGACAATAGTCCTACTTGCTCATTCTACACACGTGCATGCAACCTACACAAAGCCCTCAAACCAGCTGGCCTTTTTTTATAAGTCAGGCACTAGTGGGTATGTGTTACAGTAGGTGAGTCTCTGGAAGGGTAGATTTCAAGCTTAACACTAACCTTAAGGACCGGCTAGTACATACCAGGCCAAGAAGAAATGTCACAGAGCACCCAGATTTCCTTTGGGGCCTCCCTAAGATAATGGGCCATTACCCATGTGGACAATGTTCAGTGTGCCCCCTGACAAAACACACCACTTCCCTAGACATTCATTTACACACACCACGAGAATAGAGGACACACACTAACTGCAACTCTAGCAACATAATGTGTCTTATAAAGTGCCCATGTAAACTATCATATGTTGGTATGGTATCAAGTAAGAATTCTTATCAGTGAACATCACAGCAACATTTGCTAGAAAAGAGGAAATCAGTACACTGGCAAGCAATGACATTCGAAAAACTTTATTAGAACGTTAGCAGAGATGGGTGTCAAGCCTAGGCACTCACAAAAAGGGTTTAACCGATAAAATACCATGGAACGACTTATGATTGTGTTGAGGTGTGAGACCCACAGTAGGTTGATGTCAAGTTACAGATTTTTGTATAGCATATCTGATAATTTAATGTTGATACTTTCCAACTTCAGGAAGAATTACATTTATGTGAAAAAATAAATTATTTCAGGAAAACCACGTGAGACCATTTTCACTCATAATACACTTCTGTCATGGATATACAACTTTTTTAAGACAAAAATATAATCGAAAAATAAGGACAGAACAGCGAGTTATTACTCTCATTTTGGCTTGTGCTAATGCCCAAGTGTTTCATGATTAATTACTGATCTAAGTGTCTGAAATTTAATTATCAAAGCGACTTTTTTTTCTAATACATTATGTTTTGCAAATGCTGCCTTATTCACTTATTACAGTTAAATAGCATAAACAAGTCCCTTATCTTGCTTGCATAGCTAAACAACTATTCAGTTTAAATTGCGGTGCCGCTCTCTAATTAGAATGGACCTCAACTCCCAGACTCCTCGGAGGTACACTTCCACCGGGATGAGGTCATGACGCTATACAGTTGCCAAGATGACGAAAGCACACGTGCGCCGCTGGCGTCCATCACGAGGAGGGAGCAGGCTTTTAAAATAGGAGCTGCGCAGCTAACTCTCGTGATGGAGTCTACAAGAGGAGAGTCAAGTTATGTACCGGACAACACATCACCCTTTACAACGTAAGCCAAGCATGGAAATATCTGAACACTTTGTTCATTCTTGTATTGGTTTTTTCTTTTCATTCAGACAGTTTATCTCATATATATATCATGGCTACTTTCTCACAGTGCGTGAGTACATGGGTGTGTCCCCCTCCTCCTTCAATGTTGCCTTTAAAGATTCTATGGCTGGGTAAGAGATGACGTTTGAAATGCTACGGCAGCCATGTGTGGCTTTACACCAGTATATCTTGTATGTCTCCATATCTGTACCATATAAATGTCAGTGACTTGGACACTATTCACGTATTTACTCTCAGCATGAAATCACGAGTAACACCTGAGGTGTGACTAAGTATATACTTAGTGATTTCGTGAGATGTGTGCTACAACAATAGAAAATCCTGTGATTCTGTACGATGACAAATGGAAAAACAAAAAGCATCAAATTCACTATGGATATTGAGTTCAGTATGTATGCATTTGACAAAAAATGTCATGTTTTTTTTGCAGGAGTCAAGTTTGAACCTTCCTTTATCGAGTGGGCTGGTAAGTCGTTACATAAATGGATACGTGTGTTACATGTGTGTTTGTCCCTCCGCATTAGGGAGGATGGCTGCGTAGTAACAGAATAAATATATTTGCCGGGGTCCTTTTTTCTGTCCTGATGGAAGCCATGACCGTGGACCTCTAAAGGCCTTATTTTTGGGGCTGAAACATGTTGACGAAATTGAGAGGATAATAGGAACATTATATCATTTAATTTACCCCATCATTTTGGTGGGTATTTTATTATATTTTTTAGAGCATACTTTGCAGTAGAAAGCTCAAAACACTAACCTAAATTAAGCACAACTAGCCACCCACCCCTTTCCACACCCTACACCGTCCCCCACATCCCCAAAGCTGTATAGTATCCAGCTGATTGCCCTGCCACATCACGTAATACAGTAGTTTCTAAAATCATCCTTCAAGCAAGCGTATTTGGAACAAAAAGGTGTCAGCACTGTACCCCTGTAATCAGCCTACCCTTGCCATATGTTGAAATCTTTGTCCGGGTTTCCCCTCGCCTGGAACACCAGATGTTCGAGCCCCATACAGTGATCCAGACCGTGCTTCGCCACCTTAATAGAGTGTGGGCTCTTTGACTTCCATGCCTGAGCTATGTTCTTTGTAGTGGTGAAGCCCAGGAGAAGCAGTGCTCGTTTGTATCTGCTGCTCCCTAGTCTGTCAGCGATGTGTATTAGGATCAGTCTGGGGTCAAATGGAATGATTCACAAGAGAACCTCGCCAATGCAGCAGGTAACACACCACCAGAAATGATCCAATGCTGGGCATCCCCACACAGTATGGATGAATGTGCCATCTGTTGTCTGACACCTTGTCTGACACCTAAAGCACGCTAGGGAATCCACTTCCCCCATACACCATAGGCAATGTCTTATGTAGAAAGCACTTTGCAAATATTTTAGTTGGATAAGGCGAAGTCATGTCAATATGGCCACTTCGCGGGGCACCCGTATCGCCTCTGACCAGTCTTTGTCATCCAGGACGTCTACATCAGTTTCCCAGGAATGTCGAAGTACCATAAGTGTATGTGTACTATGGGTCACCAAGGAGCGATACACTTTGGAGATTTTGTTGTCCCCTAAGTAACCTAACAGGAGTTTGTCCTCCAGGGAACTGAATTCTGGTAGTCTGTCAAGATGTTTAATGTATGGAGTGATGGTGTGTCTTAGTTGTAAGTTTTGGTGAAAATGGCTGCAGTGTAGTTGATAGTCCCATTGAAGTACCTAGAAGGATTTCAAGGCTATGCCGCACATTATCTTGTCAATTGTCGAGATGCTTATGACTTTCCATTTTCCAAACACCCCCAGGTGAGTCACCTGTTGTAGAACTGTGCCTTGCCATAATGGCGCCAACTCTATGAGTTTGCCAAACCAACCCATACGTCATTGTGGGCCTCGCCAGATGTTGGTGACTACCTGTGCGGCAGTGGGAAGTAGGTCTATTTTTGCATCATCTTACTAGTAGTCGAACAGTGAGGTTTTGCCAGTTTCTTAGTTACGTATGCCGGTCCCCATAATGGCCCCACCACCATTCATTAATTATCAATAGTTGTGAAGTTGCATAAGAGAAATACGTGTCAGTAGAGGCTATGACTTCTCTGTAGGTGGATTGAAAGCAGGTGGGAAGAGCGAGCGATGGCCTCCTACTCCCATTTTGGTGTTTTTAACCATACTTGAATCACTAACTTAGTTAGGGTATTAGCGAATACAATTCATCTTTACAGGATGCAACAAGAACTATTAACATGTTCCTCTGATTTTGTCATCTAAGTATTAATTTGCCCATGTGAAAAATGGTACATATGAAGCACTACCACCCAGTTAAAAAGAGGATCCTGAGACACCTCAGAGCCATTTACCAAGATGATAAACGCTACCCTGCAGCCTAGCATTTCAGACAATTCCATGATGGCAATAATAGACTGCTAAAATTCTTTATTACTGACAGGTTACCGGCTACTAAGAGAGGTGGTGACAAGAAATGTTCCTTAAGATGCCTGGAATCTGAATATATTCAGGAACTAGATGCAGTCATGAAGGGTTTGAATATGGATGAAGAATTGAACATATCTTTGGGCTTTTAATTACCATGTCTTTGTAATGAGAAACCTGTTTTCGCTAAGTACTTATCGTGCTATTTATTGTAGAAAGTGATTTTGGATGTTCTATTGCCTCTGCCTCCTTACATCCTTTCAGTGCACATTGCTTTTAGAGGTTTTTTAATCAAAAGCGTTTTTACTTTTTCTCTTTTTTCTTTACTTACGACTAGTAAATAATTTAAGACTGTATGAGCTTTTTTTCATCTAAAGCTAGGAACAACATTTTGTTTTGTGTACATTTTTGTGATAAAATTATGGGATGGGGGTCAAGAAGTAACAATATTAAATATTCAGCGGATGGTATTTTCATAAGAAAAATTGCAAATAAAGGTGGGTGGTATGTTATTTCTGACATGAGCTTAGAATTATGTATCTGCCCACTTGAGCAGGAATATTTACCTCCACTATTCATTGCTAGTATGGTGCTCAGGTATGTTGAATTATTTTTGCATTGCAGTAGTCTCTGTATGTCTCTCACTTTGGGGTTTGAAACCTTTGTGACAAATTGATTTTGAATTTCCTTACCTCCCTTTTCCGTTCCAACTTCTTCTTTGCCCACTTGGGCATAATTGTGTTCTGCTACTAGAGAGTACCACACATTGGACTAAGGTTATGTTAGGATAATTTACATTTCAGATATTTGTGTATGATATTCATTTGTGGGTTGTTAACCGCGTTATACCCAGTTTGTCTTCTCTTTTCTCTTTCTATTTCTTCATGTTAATTGTATTTCATCCTGTGAAGGATTTGCCTAGAACATTACATACAGCTATTTGAAAAGTGATACATTTATTCTGTATTTTGATGTGAAATACATAAGGAGGTTGACATTTCTATTTTGGAATAATTTGTTTTCTGGTGGGATAATCTAGACATGTATTTTTAGATGCCTTTTGTGCAATAGTTTGTATATTATAAAGTGGCCGCCATGGTTGTTTTATTTTAATTAGGTTGTATTTAGACTATGTTTATCACTTTAGCGTAAGCTTTTTTAAAAGTATGAATCACTTTGTCACGTATGAATGAAGCGGTTATCCGCCGAAACGTTTTGGGTATTCAGGATGGTTGTATGAAGCAATTTTGAAGTGCGTGTTTTAATTCTGACTTGAAAAGTTACTCTTGGAATATACATATATATATATATATATATATATATATATATATATATATATATATATATATATATATATAATCACCACTTCCACAGCAGCGACAGGGGAACCCAATCTCCCACCGCAGCAACATAGACACGGACCAAAGTTTCTGTGCAGGATTATTTATTTAGTTGCAAACCAACATATATATTCCCTACTGGCGGTCGCCAGTAGGTAGTTCTAGTTAGGACCTATTTTCCATAGGAAATCCACAACATTCTATTTGGAAGAACTTTGGCGCCAGTGGATGAATCTGTGCCAATTTCTCCAAGAAAATGGCCTGCTCCGCTCCTTCCCTGAAAGTTTGGGGGTGATTCGTCAAGTGGGGGCCGAGAAAAAAGGTGGGTCCCAAAACGTGTTTTCCCCATGCAATTTTCCATAGGGACCTTTAGCCAGGACTACAGCCCGAACGGCTGAACGGAATTACACACAATTTGGCAGAGAGGTAGAGTTTGGTTCGTAGATTGTGCTTTTTGTGAAATGGTGTAAATCCGTTCAGTAGTTCCTGAGAAAATCAAAAGTAAAATCATAGTGATATCTAGAGACGAAGTACTGCACTTTTACAGAAATCCGTACAATTACGAGCACGAGCTGCATGCTGATTGGATGTCAACTGTCTGTCAACACTCCAAACCAGGAAGTCTTGGCAGCCATCTTGTGCCTCGTTAGAACTGAGTCACAAGAAAACAGAACAACAAAGTTGGAAAAAAATCAAAGGGGGCAGTGTAGAAACATCCTGACCTTCTAGGCCTGCTCAGGGGGTCCACATGGATCTTTAGGCCCCCAATTTAAAAAAGAAAAAAAAAAAAGAAATTGCGGGGTACACGTATAGGTAAAAAAACTAGAAGTCAGTTTTTTAAAATGTTTTCAGCTCCCCCTCCCCCCATACATGCCCCGGGGAACGCCACCTTCCTGGGGCAGTAATATGTCAAATTACCTTTTAGCCCTGGGGATCTGCACCCTAGGGGCTTTTAAATGTTGGCAGGGGGTCGTGCGGCCACCCTCCTGGAGCCCTTGATGGCCATGGGGACAACCGCCTCCCAGGAATGGCTCCTGCAGTGTCTCGGGGTGCCTACCTCCGGGACACTGCTGTTTGCTATGGTAGGGCGGGAGCGTCTCTGTTCCCACTTTACCACAGCAAACCCCTTTCCTATTTGAAAGAGAGAGCACGTTAACCTGCTCTCTCTTTCAAGTAGGAAAGCAGATTGGTTTTCGATAGAGAGAGCAGCATGTAAGCTGCTCTCTCTGACAAAGCATTGCCGGCTCTCGAAGGACGCGGGGAGGATCGTGGGGTCAATGGGGCTAAAAAAACAGTTCTTTTTCAGAACTAACTTTACTGGTGAAAAAAAGAGCTATATTTCTATGATAGTATGTGAAACTTTCCGGGTTTTTTTTGTGCACCAGTTGTACTCTCTATGCATGAGCAGCCTAGTTTCCAAGCCCATGTTTCTTTCTTTTTCTTTAAGTTCGCCAAGCAAAGCTATCCTCATTTAAGGTTTTAAATTTGCCGCTTTCTTTTTCCGGGCCGTGTGTGTCATCCGCTGCTATACTTTTGTAATATATTAATAATCATATTGCAGAGGCGCCAAACGTTGAGTACATACTCCGTCCTCCGCCATTTCAGTAGTTTTCCTCCGTTATTTTTTTTATACCTGTTACTTTCATTTTACCCTCCGCCTATCTTGTCTGTGATCGATGAGATTTCCTGTGTTTGTTCTTGGCCTCCGATGTTATCAGACTTGGCCACACGTATCACTAAAAACCAATTTGAAGCACGTAAGCCACAGCCATTACAACGCGTGTCCGTCACCAGAAAGCCATTATCATGCTTATGCCTTTATCATGGGTGGTAAATGTATATGGCTAAGGACATACTCGTGCTCCCATCATTATCATCGCAGGTTCTTCACCCCTTTAGTGCTTCGGGCACCACTAACTCAGTGACCAAAGAGGCCAAACATGTAGTAGTGGGCCCCTAGTTCGGTAGCTTGGAAATGAAAAAGATGTGCTGGATGGATGTAGTGTGGGTGTATACCAGCCATGAGAGAGTGTGTGTCGATCTGACAACTAGACCTGCAACTAAGCAATCATTATAATGGAAATTTGGGCTTTGTACTGTTGTTGTGTTTTCCTGGTAGCGTAAGCACAGTAGGCTCTATTAACGTATTCAGTCTTGATTAATTTACCACCTCCCCCAGGGGCTTTTAAATGTTGGGAGAGGGGTCAATAATTGTGTTGATTTTTCTTCTTTAAAGTGCAGTACTATATTGGTTCATAAAATGTATAAGTCTTTAAACTATATTTACTATTACGATGTACGGGCGATATTTCCGTAATTGATTTTAAAAGTAATATACGCTTTTTTAAAGTTTTAAAAAACTATTTTCATGATTATCCCAGATAATGTCTTCCCTTAATATGTACATTAAATACATAAATATATGTTTTTGAACAATTAGAATCTTTCGCGCCGTACGCGTATGGGGCGCAGTATATGACGTCACGCAGGATATATATATTTCTTTATTAAAAAACGCAGGGTACGTGTTTTGGGAGAGAAAAAAAAAACGCGAAGCCCGCTTTATTGTTAAGTAACCTCCGTGTGGGCCAAATCCCTGGGGCAATTTTGTTTTTCATAATTGGGGGCCTAAAGGGTCTCCCCTGCACGGGGATCACTACCCCGATCTTTAACTATATGTATGCGGGGGGCTCATGGCCCCCCCGGAGTTCCGGGGGCCGCCTCCTCCTCCACTCGAGCCCCCCCCCTGGGCCTCTTTTTATAAAAAAAAAATGTGCAAAGGGTTTGTAAACGTGGTATTTTGGTTTCATTTCTGTCTTGTAGAGGATCCAGGGTAAATGTAACGTTTTTTTTGTACAGCCACTACCTTTCTGCCTGTTACCATAGTAACAGTTCATGGATCAGTTGTGTGAGTACAGGGGTCAGAAGTTTACCACAATATGTTGCTAATTGAAATAGTTACAGTGCTGGAGATTTATATATATTTTTTTCATAGGAACCGTTAGTCGTAAAAGAAGTCCGTGGAAAAGTTTTGTTAGGGATTCCTTCCTGTTCGGGGAGTATTCGTGTAACGTGCTCCAAGCGGGACTTTACGAAGTTTAATGTTCATTGGCTTTAAAGTACTAAAAGTAGAAGGTTTAGCAGTCATTCCTTGCTCGTCTGTGGAACAACATGGACATTTTATTGGCTAAAGTGTTCCAAGCACAAGTTTGCTCCTTATTGGGTGGGAACGGTTCACTGTTGTCAGTGATATTGTGATTCATTTTCCAAAGGAGTATGGGGAAAAAAGTAGTAGAGGGCAGGTTAGGAACACTAGTAACTCTGTACAGCCCCCCTGGGGTGGTGGAGAGGAATTATGAGGGAAACAATTATTTTTATATGTTTCAAGGGATATTTATATAATTCATGTGTGGTGTATAAATCACGGCGGAAAAATGACAGTGTCTTGCACTGTTTTCTTTTATCAAGTTTGTAGGTGACATACGTCTTAGTAGTACTATTTACTTATAATGTGGTGTTTACTTTCCTGATGGAGAGGTGTGGTTGCGCAGCAAAACATTCAGTCTAGGTTTGAAACAGTTTTTATTAAGCAAATACAAATAAACTTTATTGAGAAACTGTCGCTGTATATATGAAAGGGGTAACAATTAAAAATGGAATTTCATAAAATATCAGTTAAGCGTGGCTATATACTTCTTTTTTGTGCTACAATTTGTAAAAGTGTTGCCCCACATTCTTGTTGATGTAAGAGGACATCAGTTACTTTTAGATGAAGTAGAATAGAAGTGCTACAACAAACACTCCCGCACTACATTAGCTCAGATCAAGAGAACAAGTAAAACAGTAAAATATAAATTATTTCATATTACATAGAAATGCATGCATTATCATTTTTCAAATTTGTATTCTGTACAATTCAGAAACGTGCTGTCGTAGTGTTTACAGGTTTCAGACGGTTCCGCTAATAAATCACGGATGTACCATGTTACAACGCATACTATTACAACTACCTACCGTTACAACGCGACCATTACAACGCATACCATTACAACGCATAGCGCTTTGAGGTGCTGGATAGTGGTAAGTATAATTTACTATTCTAACTCCAGTCCCCGTGGACCCTAGGGAAGGTGTTGGATAGTAAATTATACTTATTCCCTATCCTAGAGCGCCCCCCAGCGCAATGCGTTGTAATGGTATGCGTTGTAAAAGTCGCGTTGTAACAGTAGTGCGTTGTAACAAATGCGTTGTAACAGGTGTATACCATAAATCACATACTTACCAAAGAATATATAGAATGTTACTCTTATAATATATAGTACAGGTCCTATATATTCTTTAGGGTGAAGGTGAATAGGAATCGCAAATTAGAAAATAACATTCAGAAATGTAGGGTTTATTAAATATTTAAAGTAACAAAGTATGCATGATAGCTATATTTTAATATATATAAAAATATCTGATCAAGTACTTATAAATATTCGATAATTACATTACAGATGGCGCTGAAAAATCTCCAATTCTTCTTCTGTAGCAATAGGACAATCTATTATAATATAACGATTGATACCATTGTTACAGTAAAAAGAAAAGGAAAATAAAGTTATGTATTTAACAGAATATCCATAATGAAATACTGTCGAGCGGTAATTGTTTACTGAACTGCTTTTATCCGGGAGGTGAAAAAATGTGATCTTCGTGGCGACGGGTCATATACTCCTCTGAGATCATGACGGTGAGAATAATTATATGTATATATTTTCACAGCATATGATCACAAGTGGAAAATAGACTGAAAACCGCAAGCCGGTAACGTTGCTTACTTATCGTTACTGTTTGTGACGACCGATTGTGAATTCCGCTAAGATCACCAAGACTGTTAATGTTATAACATACATATTAACAGTATGTGATCTATAGGGGAAAACACAATAACAAGTGTAACATTATGACGTTGATTGTAAATGTTTGGTGTTTGCGTCGACGGGTTAGCAACACCTCTCGAGCGAAGTACAGTGTCAATATTATAATATAAAAAGTCACTATATATAAGGTGAAAGGAGCCAGAAAAGGAGCAATATTTGTTATAATCTATCTGTTTCTAAGAACAAGCTGCTGACGTTACAGAGAAAATCGAAAAACATGCAATAAACTTTTTTTCTACATATAAATGTTTAGATATTGACAAATAGCCACAATTTATAACTAAGTACTATGCCTATGCTATATTGAAGCCACGTACAACTCCGGAATATGTTTGTTGACGCAAAAAGGGAATCCGATGCTAGAGAACAGAACCTGCAACAGAGATTGGCGATTCAGAAATAACTCGCGAGAACGAAACTAATTGCACAGTAGGTGTGGTTTATATAGTTTTTTGTTGTTTAGTAGTGTATGGAAGGAAGATGTGGCTCCGCCTATTTAGATGGCACATTTTGCAGTTTACACGTGCTCACGTTTTAACTGTTTTTCTTCTGCACGTGTTCGGAAAAGTTACAAACTGTGAAGTTGTAAAGGTTTCGATTGTGATAGTAACACGTCTAAGGTATTATTATCTACATACGTTGGAGAGTTTAAAAAGTGTTACTCGTTAAAATGTGTTCTTTGCATTTTCATGATTAAAAGCATCTAAATAGAAGACGTATAAAATAATATCGTTATCATTAGAAGAAAAAAAAGGTTTAATATTTGTTATTTTTATGGTTCTTAATTTAAAAAATGCAGGCATTTGTAAATCGTAATCCTACCCTCGGAAAGGTGTGCTGGCGCTTGGGGCTTTGGGAAGGTTAATAAATAATAAATGCCCTTTCTATGCACCTGCAAACTTGGCCTTTAAACTTTTAATTGCCCAGTCTGTATCTTTACACTTCCTCCAAACATTTTGGTACTGCTATTTTAGTATTGTAGTGAACCATTCAGCAGTATGTGTTTATGTATAAACTGTTCTAAAAGTGAAGCTGCTATACATTTTGCCAGACACTCCCCATGCAGAATTGTAATAATACAGCCAGTACCCAAGTAGTCAAGGTGCAAAATGGGCCTTAGGGCATGGACTGCTTCACACTCCTATACACTATGAATGCACTCTTCTATGCACGGGCAAACATGTCTTTTATAGATTTTATTATCCAGTCTATATTCTTACACTTCCAGCAAACTCTTTGTGATTGCTGATTCAGTATTGTAGTGAGCTACTTGGCAGAATGCCCTTATGTATGCACTGTGCTAAAAATGAAGCTCTTTTAAATTCAGACAGACACTCTCCTTGCAGAACTGTAATTATCTAGTCAGTACTCAAGTAATCATGGTGCAAAGTAGGCCTTAGGCCATGTACTGCTTTAAACCTGTATAGACTATGCATGCAGTCTTCTATGTAACTGCACATTTGTTTATTATACATTCAATTTCCCAGTCTGTATAATTAGACTTTCACAATCACTCTCACTCTACTGTTTCAATATTGTAGTAAGCCATTCAGCAGTATTTCCTTATATATGTACTGTGGTGAAAGTGAAGCTCTTATAAATTCAGTCATGCGCTCTCTTTGCAGAACTGTAATCATGCAGTCAGTACCCAAATAATTATGGAGCAAAGTAGGGCTTAGTTTATGGGCTGCTTCAAACTTCTATTTACTGTGCATGTACTGTTCTATGCACCTGCAAATTTACCTTTCATATTTTGAATTCCTCAGTCTTTATCTTTACACTTCCACCAAGCACTCTGTCATAGTTTTGTAGTGACTCATTGATCAGTGTGTAGTAATCCATTCACTACATTCAAACAGTAATCAGCAGATGTACAATAAGTGGTATATCCCCAGAGATATGCCAGTTATTGTGCACTGTGATATCACCACAATGGATGCACCGTATTTACAATGTGGTGTATTATAGAGCAAAAACGGCACAGATATGTGATGTATTTGTGTTGTGAAGGTTGTGCATTGCTTGACTTGCGTTCCAAGTGCAATGCATCTCCAGCAATGGTCTTGGGGTTCTATGCTCACAAAGCTGTGTCAATCTTTACACCTGTTTCAAGCAGGTGCAGGGTTTTGACGTAGCATAGGCCTAAAAGTGACTGAATTAATTCCTATAGATTTCCCTCAGTCACTTTTAGGAGGCGTTCCTAATGCAGAACACCTCCACTCCTCCCCCCACCCCCTCTCTGCGCAGGAAAGCCTCTTTCTGGCGCAGGCCTTTAGAATGTGATGCACCTTCCATATGCATCACATTGTAAATATCAGACACCATGGCACATCTTTTGCACCACCGCTGCATCACAAAAGTGACGGAAAAGATGTGTAAAAGAGGCACAAGGGGGTTGTACATCCGCTCCTAACACATACAAATTCACCCAGGCAGTTTCACTAGCAGTGCAAATTGAAGCATAGACTTGTAACTGATTTATATGGATATGTTACATTGAAGTGCTTCGGAGGTACTACAGTATACTATAGGTAAAAATCATATACATTTATGCTGTAGCAGTCCCTTATAGTTTTGCACTTACACATTCACCATACACTACTAATTCAGTAATTCATTTATGCACTACACATTCATTCTGACAATCTTTAACACACTATTATAGAAATATAGTTCTTTCTTAAGCCAGTGGAGGTAGTTCTGAAAATAACTGGTTTTTTTCTTTTTAGTTTTCTATTTTTTTTGTATTTTTTAAGCAAGTTTATAGTTGTTTTTTTTTAAACCAAAGAAATGAAACTGGAAACAAAAAAACTGGAACAGGAAACATTTTTTTTTAATTGTTTTTGGTAACGATGCTCTTCTTTGCTCTTCACAATGAGGTCAATAGACTGCTCACTGTAACAAAGGAGTTCTCTGCAAAATTTACAATGAATTGTAAGATCCGTAAACTGAGGCACAATAATAGGATGCAGACTGCTCGGAGGAGGTGGTGGTGCAGTTGAGGTAGAAGGAACTGCAGGTTGAGGGTTCTCCTGGAACCTTTGTGTTGCCATCCTTGCATAATTATTTGGATGCAAATTTTTGACATGGCGAACCATTGAGGCTGTCCCGAAAGCGTACTTTTTAGTGGGGTCACCCCTGGAAAGTGTAACTTCAAAGATCTTGCACGTTACTTTCAGCACATTCGCCTTTTTCTGGCCCTCCGGAACTGAAAAAGACTTCCAAATAAAAGCTTCTTTTCTCTTTTTCTGAGGTGGCTCAGTAACAAAATCTTCCTCAGAGGAATGTACTGATGAAGTCTCAAAAAGAGCAGCCATAGTAGAGTTTGGTTCTAAAAGACTACGGCTCCACAGAATAGATGTTTTTCCTGGAAATGTCCAAGTAGGATGATCAAACTGAGAGGGGTCTTTCAACAGTTCGAAAAGGAAGTATGATGAACCAATCAAAACTCTCCTTTTATTGTCAAATGACTGCATACGCTTACAGTGCTCTTACGGTGCTCTTAAGATGCAAGTGCGAACGACGTACCTCTGCGATTTGCGTAATTGCTTTTAAAAGTAATAATCGTTTATTAAAAGTTAAAAAAAACTATTTTCATGATTGTCTTAGATAATGTCTTCCCTTAATATGTACATAAATACATAAATATATGTTTTTGAACAATTAGAAACTTTTGCGCCGTACGCTTACGGGGCGCCGTACGTGACGTCACTCAGAAGCGTTGATGCGACGCGCAAGGTCAAAGCGTATCCATGACAAGTGCGCGGCTACGCGCAGAGGACCATTTACCGTACAAAGTGTGGTGCCATCACTGTACGCGTACCGTGCGATTACCCAAAAAAATATGAAAAAGGAATTATACAGATTTTAAATTCACTGAAAAAACCATAGGTTTCAGACACGTTATAGTTAGGAACTAGCATTTTAAAAACCTTGTAAATTCACTGAAAAAACCATAAGTTTCACACATGTTATAGTTAGCTGGAGATTTCACTCATACAAAACCATTGAAATTCCCCCGTTATAGTTAGTTCAGCTAACTATAACTCTCGCGCCCGCAATGCACTGCTGATGACGTCACTCATGACATGGTCAGTGACATCACTCATCACATCACTGATGACATCTCAAATGACATCACTGATGACATCATCATTGTGAAAGAGTGGCAGACCTCCTCTCACCCTAATATAACCTTTGATACACACATTCAAAAATAGAACCTAAAATTTTCTAAAAAATGGAGATACCAATACCAGTTAGAACAACCTATTCAGTAATTCCAAAATCTACATACACATCCACTCATTCACCAATAGTTCTATATAATCACTCATACATGTACTCACTCATCATATGTACTCATACACCTATACATCCTGTTACACACCTACACTTATACATAGTTATTCACACAAATACTCACACATGCAAATAAACTATCAAACATCCATTTACTTGCATATACAGCTCTACACACACCACTACACTTATTTCTACAGAAACGTACACATACTTACTCTCTTAAACAATTAGCTATAGAAACACATACTTATTTATACAGGAACTCTTCCAATCTTTCACTTTCATATATCCTTACTTATATCCATCAATGCTCACATATACTAGTTTAAAACATATGTACTTATTCATAAAGACACTATTGAGGCAGTCATTCACTCACTAAGACACCCATACACACATTCATCCACCCATACAGTCCTGCACACATGCTGCCTTCAAAATACATTCAAACAGTGAGTCAGTCATTGATGCATCTATGTGCTAAGTAATACCCCCCACCAAACCATACAGACACTCATTCTGATACTCAAAAAACCAACTAATAACTCATATAAACACTCATGTAGGCACTTATTAACCCATGCAGCCACTTATACACAAAGTGAGACACTGATACAGATATTTACATATTTAAATATTACTCACTAATACATGTGTTCACTAAGATATACTTAATAAGTCAGGTATACAATCAATTTAAAAAAAAACATTTAGACATTTATTTACCCATTTATTCTTCCATCGACCTTGCAATATACATATATAAAACATATTTAAATTTCAGAAAAACACACATTCACTGGATGATGTCATCAGTGATGTCATCAGGGATGTCATTTGAGATGTCATCAGTGATGTCATGAGTGATGTCACTGACCATGCCATGAGTGATGTAGTATGTGACGTCATCAGCAGTGCATTGCGGGCGCGCAAGTTATAGTTAGCTGAACTAACTATAACGGGGGAATTTCAATGGTTTTGTATGAGTGAAATCTCCAGCTAACTATAACATGTGTGAAACCTATGTTTTTTTCAGTGAATTTGCAAGGTTTTTTAAATGCTAATTCCTAACTATAACATGGCTGAAGCCTATGGTTTTTATATATATATAACAAAAGGTTAAGGAGAAGTCATAGCTAGGAAAACTTTATTTATGTTTGCTTTACCAACCCAACCTAAACTACACAAACAATAGACCTAAAGTTATAAATATATTTTTAATTTATCATTTATGTACCACTTTTAAATTAATATGTCACCCCTATAACTCACATTTATATGTACTCTCCACCTTAAAATTCATATTACTTGTGCACCTCTGTAATTGAAATAAGATTTGAATACATAGACAAAGAAGTCTGATTTTTTAATTAAAATAATTTGTTTGAAATGTACTATAAACAAATAAAATTGGGGTCTCTAATTGGGGAATTGCAGTCTCTAGTTGGTGAATTACAGTCTCTAGTTGGCCGAGGTAGGTACCTTTTGTTCAAGTAGGGACCCTTCTTCCTAGTCAGGGTAAGGGGGATGCACTTCTAATACAACCTCTGCTCACCCCCTTGGCAGTTTTGAAAAATAGGTAATCTTTATCTAGACCAAAACAACAAAAATCCACAATGCAGTAATAAAAATATGATTCTCAAATGGTTGAAATAGTTCAGTTCCAAGCAAATTGCAGATGCAACACTTTTCTCACAAAGTACCTTGGATGCGTCATGCAGACAAACAAAAAGGGTCACAGGGAAGGTGATGCGTCGGTTACTTACACTCTGGGAAGGTGATGTGTTGGTTCCTTGCTTTGGGGGAGGTGATGCGTTGGTTCCTTACTGCTGCGCTGGGGAGCTGATGCGTCTGTTCCTTACTGGAGAGGAGTGTGTAATTTTCTTACTGCGTAGGGAGGTGATGCGTCGGTTTCTTACTGCATCTCCCAACAATGCAACAGACTTGGTGCCTTGATGCGACGTGACGATCCAGGACGGCTGGCCTTGCATTGAAATTGGTGCAGTGATCTCGGACTTAGGGGATTGGTGCACTCGATGCGGCGTGCAGCGATATCTCAAGCCGCCGCAGGCGCTGCGACGATTTCTTCGGCGATGCATCAGAAACAGTTACGGATGCATCAGGCTTATCAAAGTTGTGTTATTTTTCCAGCTCCCAGCGGCGAACAGACTCCAGAGGTCAAAAACAACAGTAGGCCCCTCTTAGCAGGTCAAAACTCCCAGCAAGGCAGTTCAGGGGAGCTGGTGGTGAAGCCTTTGCGTCCCTCAGACTTCAGAACAGGAGTCAAGCTCAGTTTTAAGCCCTTGGAGTTCTTCCTCAAGCAGGGGAGACGGCAAACAGCAAAGTCCTTTTTCCTTTCTATAGCAGGAAGTAGTCACTACAGGCCAACCCCAGTCAGCAAACAGCACAGGGGCAGTATTCCTCCTCCGTTTCTCCAGCTCTTCTTCTTGGTCCTTGGCAAAGGTTCCTCTTGATTCATAGAAGTGATCTAAAGTTCCGGGTCTGGGCCCCAATATTTACCCACAAAATCCTTTATTCTCTTGTGGCAGCCCTGTGCTCAGTCAGAACCTGCTCTGTCCTCTCTGGTGCATATTCCTGGCTGGAGGTAGAGAGAGCATTGTGGAAAGTAGACCAGGCCTATTCAGGTGAAAGGAAACCTCCTCTCCCTTACTCTAAATGCAGCCCAGGTCTATTCAACCCAGCCCGACTCATCCAGACTCCCTGGAGCCACTGCACATCCCCAGCCCCTGTCACTCCAAAGCAAGACAGTCAATGGACATCCTGGCAGAGGCACACTGGATGGCTAAGCAATAAAATACATACCTTCTAAAAGTAGTATTTTTAAACACAGAATGTAAAAACCACAGCCACTAAAAGATGCATTTTAACATTCTGGATTCAGGCATACTAAACTTTATTTTCCTACCTTGTCATCAGGGGTAGTTATTTATGTTTATAAGAAGTTGTAAGCAAACTCCCCATTTTATCCTATTGGAACAGGTTGCCTTGCAATAGTGAAAATTTAAATTGGCAGTATTTCTCTATCCGGACATGCCACACACACCAGGGCATGCCCTTCCTTTCACATGCATTGCACCCTGCCCAAAGGAGTACCTTGGGACTACCTTAGGGGTGACTTACATGTGAGAAAAGGGAAGGTTTGTTGCATGGAGTCTGCACAACTACAGAAATATGCACAGGAATATGGGACCTTGGTGTATAGGGACTGAGGGCCCGATGTAGGTAAATCTATATTTACCACTTCATAAATACCGAATCATACCGATTCGGTATTTATGAAGTGGTAAATTAGAGGGGGGGAGATGTAGGTATTTCAGATTCGGTAAATCTGTAAGATTCGGTATTTACCGATTCTGTAAATACCGATTCGGTATCCCCTATTGATTCCTATGGGCCTTGAAGCCCATAGGAATCAATGGGCATTACCGATTCAGTATTTACCGAATCGGTAAATACCGATTCCAGCAAGGGTGCAGGGGGTGTCACTTTGACACCCTCTAGCACCCTCAATACTGGCTTGTGTGCCATGTGGCACACAGACATGCCCTAAGGGCATGTCTGTCTGTCACATGGCATAGGTGTGCATGCACACATGTGCATGCACACCTGGATTCGGTATTTTAACACCCAATTGGATTGGGGGTTAAAATACCGAATCTGAAAGGCCTGTGGGACTCAGAAGAGTCCCACCTACATCTGGAAGATACCGAATCGGTAAAAATACCGATTCGGTATTTTACAGATACTGTAAATTTACCAATTCGGTAAATATACCGAATAGGTAAATACTGGCCCCCTACATCTCAAAGTGCCAAATACCGGTCGGAAACGGCCGATTTCGGCAGTTTCCGACCGGAATTTGCCACCTACATAGGGCCCCTAGTCTTCTACCACCTTAGTACCCACAAACCAAGGACGTCTAACTATTGGGCCTCACTTGGGGCCCGATGTAGGTACCAAATACCGGTCGGAAACGGCCGATTTCGGCCGTTTCTGACCGGTATTTGGCCTACTGAGATGTAGGGGACCTTTTTTTGTCCGATTCGGTATTTTACCGATTCGGTAAAATTACCGAATCGCAAAAATACCGAATCTGTAATTTTACCGATTTTTTAAATTTGGGATGTAGGTGGGACTACTTTCTGTCCCACAGGCCCTTCAGATTCGGTATTTTAACACCCAATCCAATTGGGTGTTAAAATACCGAATCCAGGTGTGCCAGGTGTGGCCAGGAATCCACACCTATGCCATGTGACAGACAGACATGCCCTATGTTTAGAGGTGGGGGAGAATTTTACACATCGTGTATAGCTTACAATACCATCACTCACAGTTTACTTAATTTGGATTCCCAGTAACAGTTAACCACTAACACTCTTCCTGGCTCTAAGTACACTTTTTAAAAAACTAACCATTGCACTAAAGCAGTAAAAGCTATCCAGTAATTACAAATATAAGAAGGATGGTCGACATTGCCTCCAACCCCCTGCCTTTAGAATAGGCAAAATCCATCTTGCTATTATGGAGATAGATCGTTGCAGGGAAAAAAAACATTGCTCTCTTGACCAGTCATTCCTGTTAGGGTAGCTAATTAATCAATCGAAAATCCCAAATCTAAAACGCGTTAGTTCACATCTATCATGTCCACTTAGACAACATGATTAATAGGGCTGAATTTCGTATGTTGTTAAAATCAATTGATGCTGTACAACTGTTTGCTTGTTAATTTTCAGCGCAAATCTGTTTTGCCTCCAGGTGGCTCAGGCAGATTTTTAGGTTTCGCCCTGGCCGTAGCACCTGCGAAGGTGCTCCGCCCAGGGGGAAATATTTTGATCTCCAGTATGGGGCTTCGTCCCGCCTCTGTCTTCCATTGGCTAGCTCCATAAATGGAGGCTAGCCATTGGAAGAGATTGGCTGTCAATCACGCTTTCCCTGTTTAAACGCGATTCGGGGGCGTTTCCGTGACTTTTTTAAGTCCCGCCCCTTGTTGCCTGGGCTGCGCTGTGATTGGCTGCCGGCCCGGGACACCCCCGTGACGTCATTCCCCGGGCCGCTGTGATTGGCTGCCGGCCCGGGACCTGACTTGGTTTTTTTTTGCCGGCGATTTTGTTTTTCCATTTCCCCGACCGCCGCTGGAGGAAGGTTGTGCTGCCCCTCCCCCCCTCTCGTTGTGCTTGTTAGAATTCATAAATGACGTGATGACGCATTGCTGGTCCTATACAAACGGTTCCCAATTCAAGGTGGTCGGTAAGTTTCTTAGATGAGGGAAAGTGGGTTGTAACTCCAGCCGATATAGTGTTTTTTGTTTTGGAAAGAGCACATTCAAACACACGATATGAGCACTAAGGCCTTTTTTTCTTGTAAAGAAAAACTGAATTAATGCGTTGCCCATCTTCGATTGTGTTTATAGTCCCGAACGAGAGGATGCTAGTCCTTTGTCCCTGGCGGTGACGTAACCCTAGCTACTGCCCCTAGTGGCGCTGTTCTCTTTCTCTCAGCTACTGCAGGATTCACACTCTCCGGGTAAGATCATGGTCGGCCCTTCGTTCTCGTGGCTTTGCACGTGGTGGTGTGTTAAGAGAGGTGGGACGTGTTTTAATCGGGGGGAGGGGGGGAGTAGCCGCAGGCTGTGGTCGCTTCTGAATCAGCTGCTCTGAGGTGCATTAATGCCTTCCCTGTGCATGTCTGAATGCCAGGAAACGGCCCGACCCCGTTTACGGATGCCCGCCACCGGGACTCACTCTGCGTGTGAGCGGTGGGCACTGACTGGCATTGCTCTTCTCAATGTCGCCCTAAAATGATAATCGTTACTGCGGCTCTTGTTATCTTCCAATAATGCCCCTCTGGAATAAAGCACATGTTTTATATCTGCAGATGGGATTTGTTGATAGTTTTGCCGTTGTGTGTTTACAATGCCCCTTCTGGCTGGGCTGCTGTTATCTGCATCTGGTGGATGGAACACAACGTGGCGATAATGCCCGCTGTGAGTATGATGACATCGGTGTCAGCTGATGCGCAGAGTTCTTGATGGTCGTGAGTCTGTCTACCGACAATGCTCGCTGTAGCTGTAACGAAGGTGTTTGTATATGGTGAAATGGAGTTTGAAGCTCGCTGTGCCCGTGCTTACTGACTGTGCCCACCATGTGGTGGTATAGACGACAGCTGTGGGGGCTCTTCTATTCTCACCCAATGCCTGCTCGGTTTGGGATAACACCCCCCCCCCCCCCCCCCCCCCTTCAAGGATGCCCACGTTGAGGGCAATGGAGGTGCTGTTTACCAGTTCTCCCCTCCAACCGCCACCCCTGCCCAGCAGTTGTAATGCCCACTTTAGCTGCGGTTAGGTCCTGGCATAGAGTGCGGCTTGTCTCTGCCTAGTTGTTTTAAAAGAACCCCCAGTGTTTTGAGTTTGGTGTAGGGCAGTGCGTGGGCTCTCCCTGCGCCCCCCCCCCCTTTGCTGTTGTCCTGTGCACACGAGGCTCACCTTTGCCCTCTCCAGTAATGCCTGATTTGTCTGTGGTTGGCGGGCAGTGTTTTTTTTTCCGGGTATAGAGAGTTTGGAGAGAGTTTTTGCTCGGGGTGGCACGGGGCGCTTTAGCTGGTCGACTTTGTAAGAGAGGCACTCAGTATCAGATTTCAAACTTAGGTTTATCTGCCCTGGTGTCTTATGCTGGTGGAATGTAACTGTCCCTCTGTGGCTATTTTGGGGACGGGCGACTACGCGCCACCCTCTCCTAACGCAGCCTCATTCTCATGAATCGTTCGTTGTGGTCGGCAGTTTTCTAGAGTTTATTTATTACCCGCAATGTCCGCCTCCCGGGTTAAATTATGTGTGCACGCTGGGCACTGTGTATGCGGGTTCCCTGCGCTCCCAAATAAAAATACAATTTCTGAGCGCCGCTGAGTCGTGAGTGGTCGCCAACATGCGAGTGTCGCACTTTCGTTTCTGGTCTAGAAGTGTTTGTGTGCTGCGGGCATTTGCATAGCGTTTTTAAGTAATCCTATACCGCCATAGCGCTTTCCAGCGCTTGATCTCACTGTAATTCTAGTTGTGCATATCAGCGTGCGCTCGAGCAGTGCGCCCTACGGCCCATGCTGAGTGTGGATCTGTTTTGTGTACTGTTTGTTTATGTTATTGTTTGCGCTGGGCGTTCTTCATTGTACCTGTCACTGTTTCCGCGGGTGGTTTTCCAGATCCTTGCACGGCACTTGCTGACAAGCAGTAACCTGTCTCTTTAAGTCCATTATTTATATGTGTGTGTTTGTTTGATGGTTTTACGAGCAACTTTTTCTTTCGTTCTCCCGTTGGTAGCTGTTACGGTTGTAGCGTAATTATGCATAGGCTGTGGTGTCGAGTTGGTTCATTTCTTGTGCCAAATCTGTTTTCACCTCACCCCGCCCCCTTTCCCCAACCCCCACACACGTCAGCAGCCCCAGCGGCGACGTCGGTATTTATTATAGGTGTTTGCTGGTTTTCTCGCCTGTAGCGCCCCTGGTAGCTGCGATGAAGTTTTCAAGATATGCTGGGTAGTTTTTGCTGGTCGTCTGTGCGTTGAACGCCTGCTCTGCCTGAGATGATACTGCCTGTGAGTGAGTGTGGCGGTGGCGTGTGTGGCTCTGTCTGTGATGTTACCGTCTGTGGGTGTTGGGGGGGGATGATCGTGATTTGTTGTACGGCTATCACCCGATCTGGCAGTGTCGATGGGGATCTGTGGGTGCTGGGGTGATTTAATAATTCTCTATTTCAATAAGACTACTCTTGGCGTCACGATATTTTTCTGGGAATTAAGATGGCTTTTTTAGTTTAGTTGGCTGTGAAAACTCTGATAAGAAGCTCCTTGCATTTTTTGGTTTATGGACACACATGTCCTCAGTACTTGCACAAATTGTCCGTTCTACGTGGATTACTGTGAATACCCAAATAAGGGGCACTGTTTCAGAGTTACAAATAATTTTGCAATCGGGACTGTTGTGTGCATTTAAATGTGTCAAACATCCCACCAGAGAGACCTCACCCGTAAATTGGCTTAAACGTGTCGGGCGGCCAGTTTTGAATCTTCATATCTACACCTGAATGCATCACTGAATGGTAATCTGGCGCGGTGGAGTGATGCAACCGTTAGAGAGCTGTGTGTAACTGGAGGGGGGGGCTCTGTGTGTGTGGGGGGTTCTGTGTGTGTGGGGGGGCTCTGTGTGTGGGGGGGGCTCTGTGTGTGTGTGGGGGGGGGGCTGTGTGTGTGGGAGGGGCTCTGTGTGTGTGTGTGTGGGGGGGGCTCTGTGCGTGTGTGTGGGGGGCTCTGTGTGTGTGTGGGGGCTCGGTTTGTGTGTGTGGCATTTGCGAGAGATTAAGCTATTGGCATTGTAAATGACAATGCCATTTATTTATCTGTTTTCAAAATCAACACATAAATAAAAATGTTGTAATTTACAATGCCAATAGCTCTAACTTTTGCAAAGGCGAGACCGTTGCATTGCAAATGCTTGTTTTTAACTCCTTCTTGTAGATAGAATTGATTGTCTCAGGGCAATTATAGTTCTCAGGATGCCCAAGATCACACACAATTTTTTTAATATATTTCAACCAGGGGATCTTGGTTGCATGATCCAGCTTAATAGAGTCCTTAATTATTTCTTGATTCAAGCCCGTACAAGTAGAAGTCCAAACCCTATGCCAGAGTAACACTGGCTAGGCTTTGATGGCATCTGCGATATATGCAATGCCCAGCTCACTGTGGCAGTTATAAAC
This sequence comes from Lissotriton vulgaris, assembly GCF_964263255.1. Taxonomy (NCBI): domain Eukaryota; kingdom Metazoa; phylum Chordata; class Amphibia; order Caudata; family Salamandridae; genus Lissotriton; species Lissotriton vulgaris. The sequence goes on along the minus strand of NC_141688.1, from coordinate 149,576,988 downwards.
AGGAGTATTGCTAGGTACTGCTAAAAGAAACTTTAAATAGATCATTCTCAACACACTGAATAGGATAAGAATCATAAAACAGCAGAGAACTATTTACAGTTAAATGCCAGTAAGTCGGAGATTCTGCTGTTCGGGAAGGATCAGCAGTTATGGTCCGAGCAGTGCTGGCCGGTCTGCCTCAAACCCGCCCCTCTCCCTAAGGAGGCTTTGAAGAACTTGGGCGTGTGGCTTGATAATGGATTGACGTTTGAGAAACAAATGAAAGCCGTCGCAGCAGTTTGTTTCAGGCTACTGCATGGCCTGAAACCTTTGCTTGGTTTCTTCCCTCCCAAAGTACGCCAGACCTTTGTCCAAGCATCCATTTTGTCCGGACTGGACTATGGCAATTCCCTTTACATGGGCGCTAATAAGGCTAGCATTAAGCGCCTGCAGAGGGTTCAGAATGCGGTGGCGCGGCTCTTGGTTGCATTGCCCAGATATTGCTTGGTGGCGCATGTGCTCCCCAAACTGCACTGGTTGCCTGTCGAAAAGCACATTCAGTTTAAGGCGCTGTGTATTTCTCATAAGATCTTGACACACCAGGCCCCATTGGGGTTACTTCATTTGTTGGAGCCTTATGTGCCCGGGCGCTCGTTGAGATCTGCAGACCTCGAGCTCGTCTGTGCACCTCGAGTCTGGAGAGCGAGGGCTCAGGGGCATTCTTTCCGCTTTTTGGCGGTTACATTTCGGAACTCATTCCAGGCTCCCTTTAGAGCCATTCCAAACCACTTGGCGTTTCGAAAGGCATTAAAAACCTGGCTTTTCCCCACCCCGCTGTTTAATCTCTAGGTTGTACTCTCAGGCTCTTGTCTCTAGTCTCTGGTTGCGCTGGGACACCTCGTCGTTGAGGCAGCCATGCACATTACAAATCCAAAATAAATAAATAAATAAAACCCCACACACCCTCCCCAAAAATGGCAATGCTCACACATTTTGCCTTATATATCCTAAGGAGTATCTCAGGGGCCTTTTTCCTAGTTTTTTTGTAAAGTTGGCCACCGCTGCAGTTGATTTCATAAAGAGAAGACTTCTGCTTTTAACAGCCTTTTGCCAAGAACCAGTGCCGTCAAGTAGGATCCCCAAATATGTGGACATTTTAGTAGATTCTACCCTACTTTCCCCAAGGGGTAAGCTCGTGCATTTCTGTCTCCCTTTACCACAACCCATAGCATAAGTTTTTTTGGTGTTTACTTTTAAACCCAGATTGTCCATAAAGGTTGTTTAGGAGGCAAAGGCTCTTTGTAGGCCCAACTGTGTACGGGCCATCAGTACCGCGTCATCTGCATAGAGAAGGGAGACTATCGGGCGTTTATTAATACAGGGTGGACCGCTCGCGCTTGCCACCATCACTTGTTCCAAGTTGTTTGTGTAAAGTGTAAACAAGAATGGCGCAAGGACCCAGCCCTGTCGGACCCCCCTCTCTACTTTAAACAATGCGGTACATTCCCCCCCTTGGTTCCATATCGAGCCCTGGCAGTCGCTCCACTGTACAATTTTCTCAAAAACTGTACCTGTAGTGAGTCCACCTCTAATTCCACCAAAATGCCCCAAAATGTACGATGCATAACACAATCAAAAGCGGCTTTGAGGTCCACGAATGCTAAATAAAATTTCTGTGCTTTCGCCTGGGTATATTTTCCTATTAAAATACTAAGATTAAAAACCTGCTCTGTAGTTCATAAGCCTTGCCTAAAACCGTACTGGACATCAGCTAAAACATTAGATTCCTCCGCCCAACTTTGAAGTCGATTTAAAACTATTCTACCTGCGACCTTCATCAGCGAATCTAGTAAAGAGATAGCCATTTAATGTTCCCAACGTTATGTTCTGAGTCCATGCTATTTGCTGGTTAAGTTGTCGATCTAGCATAATTGGGACTCTAATGTTAATACTTAATGGTAGGTGCTGACTTAGTCCATTTTTATTAACTTTGTAGTTTGAAATGAGAGAAGCATAGCAATTAGGGCTAATTATAAAGTCTATTGTTGATTCAAAACCCCTGCCAATAAAAGTGTGCTCAAAATCCACACTGGGGCAGCACGAACAATTAGTAAAACGAGGTCATGCGAGAATAAAATCTCATTTAGGAAGTCACCCCGGTCTGAATGCAAAAAGTGATTCAGGGGATCATTATCATCTGGGTCAGACCGCAATTTCCAGCCCCACCTATAGGGCATAGACCGGCATTAACCCCTTCCATGCTCATGACGAGCTCAGCTCGTCATGAGGCACAGTTGAGCTGTGCTGATGACGAGCTGAGCTCGTCATGACACCAGCAAAATGGCAATTTCCAGCACAGGGGAAAAATAACCACAGCAGCGATGTGGTTAAAGTCCCCTCCCCATATAATAATCACATCACGATCCTTTATTGGATCAAGCAAATCAAAGTGCAGACTGTAAGTGCTGGCATTTAATAAATCTGCAGTCTTCTTCAAATGGAGCTCATTATTCTCTGAAACCATGCTTAAATATTGAAGTCACTGCCATTACAAAGTTCAAACAAGCTCTTTGTTCCAGGTCCTGAGGATTATCTTATCTAAAACACTTTAGGGGTTTCAAAAGCGTTGACCTTCTGTTTATGACCAAACAAGTTTCTAAGTATCCGGTCTAGATGGTGATAGCACCTTCTAATGGAAAATGAATTTGATATTTGATGACCTGAATACAGTACTGTTTGGCTAACATTCTCCCAGGGTTTGTGTTGTACTTTAGGTACCTTTAAACGTCTTTCCTTTGGTGTTCTGTTTCTTTTTCTGATTTATTTTTTACTTTCAACTTATTCTATTTTCATTTCTTTTGGAACTGGAGCTTTCTCAATCTTCTTAAATGTTTTTAAATGTGATATGTAATGTAATATCACAAACAAACAGTGGAGAGAGGGTCAAAAGGGATGCAAAGTTTGAAGACCCATGCCTGGTTCAAATCCCCAGCTACACTATATGAACAACACAAACGAACACAGGGGGTCTAAGGGCCAGCTAATCTGGCTGGACTGCCAGTGAGGACTATCAAAGTCACAGGGTGCCCAGGTCACCAAAGGACAGCCTCTAAAAACGGGAACAACTACCAATTAGCGAAAGACACAAGACACTGTACAGACACCAGAACCATTCAAAGACTGGTTGACAAAATCCAAACCATCAGATAATGGATTACCATCAAAAAGACTTGGTGATCAGTCATATCATCTGGCCATCTAAAGTATGAGTTGGCTAGTCCCCTGATCATTGGGACAAAAACACCACACCATTATTTGCTGGTCTTGGATTTGGTCCACAATCAATTTCGAACCGCCATCAGATAGCTGATCTTTGATGGTTATAAAGAAGGTTCAGTGCAACAAAAAACACAAAAGTGGTGAACTGAAATAGGATGATGTGTCCTCCATACATAAACTTTTATTCCTTAGCCGAACAACATCCCCTAATTAAAAACCAGAACAGTGCATAGGAGACAGTATCAGCAAATATCTGTCTAAAAAAGGGCCAACATGTTTCTGCCTAGCGGACAACCTGTCCCATGGCTTAAATCAGGGCCTCTGCTCTATAATTGTTGCACCTGCTATTGAAAAAACTGTGACCAAATCAAAAAGACATACCAAAAGTTAAATAATGAAGGTTGGAAACAATACAACCTGTACCAACCGAAATACACTAATCCTCCATGTCAGTTGGAAAGTATGATTCTATAATATATAGTAATTAGTGTCATGTAACAGTGTTTACTATTCCCACAAACAGGTGTGTCGCCCTGAACACTTTAAAATATATTATTCATTTTTGCTCACCTGTTGTGACAGGGGAAAGGACCTCACCTGGACCATGCTCAGGTCTACGAGGCCCCGCACTATGGATATAAAAGAAGCAAACAGAGTAGAGACACCGTGAGGCTACTACATAAGCAGTTCAAATGATGTTGTATTTTGTCAACCAGTCTTTGAATGGTTCTGGTGTCTGTCCAGGTCTTGATACCTGCGGGTTATTGTTTTGCGCATTATACATTTTTATCAATTTAATTCAATTGTGTTTTTTGCTAATTGGTAGTTGTTCCCTTTTTTAGAGGCTTCCTTTGGTGACCTGGGCACCTTGTGACTTTGATAGTCCTCACTGGCAGTCCAGCCAGATTAGCTGGCCCTTAGACCCCCTGTGTTCTTTTGTGTTGTTCATATGTAATGTAATGTCATTTGTGATTGAAAAGTAATGTGTTATATGTTTGTATATTTTTTTTATGTGGTGCTAAAAATTGTTGACAACGTTTATTGAAATAATAACATATACTGATCCACTTTGAAATCAAATCTTTAAAATATAAAAAAAGAATAATTTTTTTTCCAGTCCCTATAAGTGTCACGTGTGATTGCAAAGAGGTATCTGTTAAATAGCTATCAGTATTGGCAATTGGTCGTTGTTCATATCACTTTTAGAAAGTTGACATTCTCCTGCGCTTTGCATTTGGTGCCTGCAGCCTGTCCTAGATAACATGGCTGGGTGTAGTTGGCAGTTAGATTTTCTGAATTTCCACTCAGACAGACACACGATAGAGGGATTAGGTGTGCTTGACAAGCCATCGGCTGGCAGCATGGGATTGGGGGCAAGCTGGGCACAGCACCACTTGAAACTTATTACACTGTGCTCTGCCTTCACACAAAAGGCTTGTCACTACTGTGTAGTTCATGCAGCCAAAGAAGGGTAGTCAGGAAATCCCAAGCACTTTAAAGAGAAACCTCTAGAAGCTTCTCCTACTTCAAAGACGTCACCGGGTATAAAAATAGAACCCTCAGACCCACTCTTCAGTTCACTTTCTTGACCTATGTAAGGACTCTTGGAGACTGTATTTTGCTATGTACTCCACAAGACTGCTTTGCTGCACCTGGAAGAACTGCTGTCTGGCTTGTCACTACTGTGTAGTTCATGCAGCCAAAGAAGGGGAGTCAGGAAATTCCAAGCACTTTAAAGAGAAACCTCTAGAAGCTTCTCCTACTTCAAAGACGTCACCAGGTATAAAAATAGAACCCTCAGACCCACTCTTAGTTCACTTTCTGGACCTATGTAAGTCTCTTGGAGACTGTATTTTGCTGTGTACTCCACAAGACTGCTTTGCTGCACCTGGAAGAACTGCTGTCTGAAGCCTGCATGGAACCCTCAGAGGCTTGACCTGCTGCTTTAGCTCTCCTTGATCTGAACTCTGGACTGCCAGAGTGACTCCATAGGCTAGTTTGCTGGCCTCCTGTTCAGAGTCACAAGGATAAAAGATGCTCCCACCATCTTTAACTTGCACCTAGACCCAGTCTGAGTGAGTCAGAACCACCCAAGTGGTGCCCCTCAAGTCCTGGACCATGTGTGATGATGTTAAATGTGCGGAAATAGCCAAGATCCAAAACTTGGGACACAAAACATTTTGGGAAAAAACATGCTCTGAGAACTGGGCGAAGACTGGGACCAATATGCCCGTCTATCTTTCCAAGGTGACTCGCCGTTTAGCCTTTCATCGTGCCTGCTTCCACTACGTTTTTGTCAGAAGTAGCAAATCCTGCTCAGTGGTCCTTCACCAAAGGGGCATCTGGCTTCCTGGAACTCTCATCGGCTTCAGTCTCCTGCCTTGTCCTGCTGGAGAATTTTTACTTCGAAACATAGAAATCTTCACTAGGACTTCCCTCAGCAGTTCCCCAATGACTACGGTCTGTCCTCAGACACCACCTGCAGACTTGACCCACTGAACATTACCTTCGCAGCACTTTTTCTTCAAAATTTCTTCTGATTTTGAAGGGAAGCGCTGAACTGAACCAATCCACTTTTCGTATACTACCCCAGCTCCATCACAATCGGCTATATTTTTTGACTTTGGCCCGGTTTCGCGTGTCTAAATGTCCACGGTTGGCGATCTGATATTTAAGGAGCTGCTCTTTACTAAAATATGTTCAACACAACTCCTGTTCTACTGATTAGATTGTGTCATTTTGGTGTCAAATAATGTATTCATTTTTACTCCATTTTTAGGTCGAAGCCTCCAATGCAGGGCATGGCCCTGCTGGAGGCAAAGGCTTATTGTGAACAGGAGAATTTCAGTACTGCGTGAAACCACGCCCCCTTTTTCCATTGGTAGGCCTCTCGAAACGGAGGCCTGCCATTGGAAAAAGCACCTGTTTAGCAGATTTGTCTGCTCTGGATCCCTCCTCTCGAGGACTCCATGACCTGCCTTACGGTAGCACGACAATATTTTCAGAAATATTGCCTTGGCAACCATGAGGCAGGTCACGGAGTCCTGGAGGGGAGGGATTCGGTAGCTGTTCCCGCCCTGTTTTTGTTTTTTTTGTTTTCGTTTGTGCCGTCATTCCAGCACGTTCCTCGGCGGTGGAGGAGGTAGGGGAGAGGGGGTGCTGGTTTTAAGACTTGTTTTTTTATGTAAAGCGCTCTGACAGCTTCGGGTAAAGTTCGTGCTATATAAATCGCTTTAAATAAAAAAAATAAAAAAATGCATAATCCTCGCCTCGGCCATAGAATTATTCACTCGTACTCGGAAGCTTTGGTGTGGTAGTCCTATTTTACTGTCTATCGGTTTTCAAACCATTTCAAAGACTAGATCGAAAACCAATAAGCGTGTGCGTGAAAAAAAGCACTAAGTTTCTGATTTCCACCCTTGTGGAAGGAATGAGGACACCACTCTGGCATGCCGACCATGGGAGATGCCCGTCGATTGGGCGGTCTAATTGTTTTAGATCTTTGTGCACCCTTAGATTGCTGCAGGACTAAGATTCCCAGCGCGCAGCGCTTGACAAACCGGCGTCGGTACTTCCGGCACGCATTTCCGGTCGCCTGGCTGTGCGGAGGCTGGTGCTGCTGAGTTGAGTGGAAGATGGCGGCCTCGGCGGTAGTGGAGTTTCAGCGGGCGCAGACCCTGCTCAGCACGGACCGGGACGCGAGCATCAACATCCTGCATTCTATCGATGAGAGGCCATGGTGGGCTTATGCTGGGACTATCTTGTGAGTGGTTAGCGAGGGTGAAGGGCTTCACTGTCACACACTGCTGACTCACCGTGCCGGCTAGGCCGGGCTAGGTATTGAAAACTGGCGAGGCTGAGACTTAATTCGACTTGAGTCGTTATAGTCCTGCCAGTGGTAAGTTGTGTGTTTGTCTGCCCTCCACATCCTCTGATCAGGCACGATTAGTGACGGAACGCCTGACTTCGGGGCATGCCGAACGGACCAACTGTGCTTAAGCATACCTGTGAGTACATATTAATTTTAAAGGCTGCTGGGTAGCTTAACCGTCTGGATAGGGGTGGGTTTCAGAATGCATTTACATGAGTTTATATAGGAGCCCGAGTACAGCTGTCTGAATGGAGCCACAACCTGTTCCCGATTCTAGGAGTAGTAGCTAGGTGTGGCTGTCATACCGGCGTTATAGGACACTGCCCCTTTGCCCCATGCCTGCAGCCATAGTCTCGGTTGCAGGAGAATGTGTTGAAGGCTGATAAAAAATGAGCATAGCACAGTTGCTTTTCTGTGGTATTTAAGGAACTATGTTCGCGAGGTGGTGGTTTAGTGTACAGAGATAATGGTCAGCCAGCTGGGGCCAACATAACAACGCCGCATGTGGTCAGGTGTCATAGCTGTGGCACCTATTCTTTTGAGGTTTTTTTTATCTAAAAACTAGCGCTCCTATCTGCTCGGAATGTACATTTGTTCGAGGTATTTCCAGTGGATTGCCTCTGCAGCCAGTTTGAAGTTGGGATCACCGTTTTCTATTCCGGATACCTAGTTGTACAGTGAGACGCCTTTCCGTGACTCGCTCTTCTAAACAGTAAAATAGATGTCCAGCTGGGCGAGGGGTGGAGCTGGTATGTTAGGTGTATGGGAGTGGGTATGAAACGTGGTCTTAACTTTCCTTATAGACGATATTCTGAGAACACAGGAATGGTCATGTGTTTTTGAGGGAGGCCTGTGCTGTCGACAGTAAGCTGGACCACCAGACTACTCCATTGGGCGCAGAGTACCTTCGAATTTTTTGTTTCTTGCTCGAACCATGATAGCTTGCCATCAAATACCCAGGTTGTCATAAAAATGAACCCTGGACAGAACACTACCATATATTTTAAAGGTAGACCCAAAGGGGTTCCTGCAGTTCAAAATCCTGAATCTTGTTTATTGCTCTTGTCAAGGAGAGCAGTCGAAACCTCCCTGAAGTCCCACCGTTCTGCCTGCTACTCGTCGGAGATTTAAGAGCATGAATTCCTCTTTTGAGCTTTTTTTTTTTATTGTAAACCTATATTTATATAAATAACTAATTCTGTTCAGGAGGAAACTGGTCCTCATGACTTCTCTAGTCTTCCGGTGTGTATTGCATAGCATCGCGCATGCTGCCAACTTTTTACAGTTCTAATTAATGGTTTCAATGTTTTGGTTCTCCCGGGTTCACTATAACACAGGGTGGCAGAAGACTGGGGAGGAGAAGGTGACATTTGAGGGGCGGAGATGCAGTGGTGACTGTTGAGGTTTGTGAGTGGTGGGCTGGGCTTGTTTCGAGGGGAAAGAGATGCACGTTGGCTGCTCCAATGTTGTCAATTAAAAGAAGTTTCCCGTGCTATGAGGAATGTAAAATGATTACATTGATGATAAAGAGCACGTTTAGATTTACCAGTGCAATTACTACACAGATCCATACATTCCAATGATTATTTATGCCATGAGATATATCCTTGCCGACGGTTGATGTGGCACAGAGCACCTCCTTCAGTTCCAGGGCAGAAGTGGTATAACAGCCTGCTCTTAAACCAGGTAACAATGTTTGAGTCCCTGCATCAACTGTGATCTTCGGCAGGTTGCTTAAGTTTCCCTGGAAATAGATTCTTTAAAATATTTTTTTAAATCCCCAATGCCTCCAAAGGTTATCTTTTCCTGGCATCCCTCAGTCAGCTGTTCAGGGGGAGAACAGAGCGACAACAACCAGATGCTGAATGATGCCTGCCATTGGTTACTGTGACCACAAATCCTAAGATTCTTTAAATGGCACAGTATAATTGCGTGTGGCTTTTATGTCCCGGGCCAGCGAGCGTGACTCTGCGGATAGATAGATGAACTGAGTCTAGCACGTATGTATGTATATGCATATGTGTATATACATATACATTTACACCGATCAGCCCCTCCCACCCATCACATTTATAGTCCTAAACCAGCATTTGCAATGCAATGGGTCTCGCATTTTAGAAACTTTGACCTATTTGTTTTGTAAATTGCAATGCCTTTTATTATTGCAGGTGTTTTAAACACATAAATAAAAGGTATTGTCATTTACATCGCCAATAGCTCAAAATCTTGCAATTGCGAGACCTATTGCATTGCAAATGCTTGTTCTACTTTGGTGTGGTATTTCTCTTGTGTTGTTTCATTTACTGTTTGTGTGTTGCTTTAACGCTTCACACATTGGATCTAAATTAAGTCTGACTGCTTTTTGTGCTAAGTTACCCTGTTTATGCACAGGTTAATTTAGTGACTATTGTGGTTCACTCTGTTGGAGATTGTGGCTGTCCCATGAATAAGACTCACCCCTCACTTCAACCAGCAACTCATTTTCTCACAGACAAGTAGAGTCCTGGATGTTGGATGTATTTGCTGCCACAGCTATTCCCATTGTACTGGGACCCTTGTGGTTTTGCATCCATAATCTTACTATTAAAATTGAAGTCTCATGTCTTCTCATCTCAACACTGTCAAGATGAGGGCTTTCTGGGAAAAACAGCAACACCTCATATGTTTGGCATCTAAACGGGAGGATTCATTGTTATCTGGTGTCCTGAGGGGAAAATATCCATCATTCCGCATTTTTTATAACTTCTACTTTTTTCCCGCATACTTTTACTCCGCAAAATTTTTCATAGCGATTACTTTCACTCCGCAAATAGATTTTTCCGCAATTCAAATACTCCCCCAATCATGTACTCTGCATTTAAATTAACCTTTTACAGCCTTATACCGCTTCCGAAAAGAGTCACAAGGGATCTGTTTTGTGCGTGCAATTAAGTGAACTAACATAGCAAGGTGTGACAAAAGTATACGCTCTACGGGGATGCATCAACAAGCACATTTTAGGGTGCGTGACACGGCACATGTAGTAAAATAAATGTAATACAAAGCATTTACCCCGCATTTTATAACGTGAATTTACTTTATTAAATTATAAGTAATGTAACATTTTTAAATGCGGATAAAAAGCTTTGTATTACATATGTTGAAAAATATATGTAATACAAAGCTTCTACTCCGCATTTTAAAACGTAAAAAAATGTAATTCAAATAAGTAAAGTAAAATTTTAAACTTACCTACGTTCGGAGATTCTTTCACAGCCGCATTGCTCTTCAAAAGCTCTCTACATTAGTATAATTATTTATTTAAATTAATAACGCGAAAGAAAATATTTGAAATAGAAAATGGAGGTAGAGAGTAAAATTAGTAGAGATTTGACAGAAGCAGTTGGTTAGGGTACATTTTTATTGTCTTTCTTCTTTGTTTAGTACTATTTTGAGGAATATGAGAATCCAATACCAAAAATAGTTTTTTTATTTCCAGCGGCGCGTCGACGGGATCGGATGCAGATAGGATGCAGCAATTTCATCTAATAGGTAAGTTTATTAATAATAGTTTATTTTAATAGTGTCAGTCTATTGTATATTTTCATAAAATGTAAGATTGCACATATTATTTTTCGTTGTAAAAGCAGTCGTCATAAAAATATGCGTTATGAATGCACTTTTCTCATTTAGAAACCTTTTTTTCGTTATGTTTGTTTCGTTGTGAAATATTGCGGAGTAATGGTATATGCGGAATCAAAATTGCGGAGTTTCGGTATGCGGGATAATTACATGCGGAATGTCATCACATATTCGTCCTGAGGTGCATTAAGACTTTGCTGATGTGTTCAATAAAGTACAAGTTGACTCCATGTCACTCCATAGCAAATATGATTGGTCCATTTATTTGGTTCCAGTGGCAGTGATTTCTCATGGAAGGATTTATCTGCTGACCATGAACGAAGACCAAGTACTTAAGGAATATCTTGACCAAAAACCTTAAGAAAGGGTTAATCGAGCGTTAAACTTCTTTAACTAGGGACCTTTTTTTTTTTATTAAAGCAATGGTTACCGTCATTGATAACTGTTGGAAAGTGGATTATTGGTAGGGGCAAATGTAGGTCTGCCCCTAGTAATACGGCCACTAACACAGTATAGGGCTCAGAATAGGTCCTATGCTCCACCCTTGGTAACGTGGCTGTGAGCATGCAAGCTTAACTTCAAAGACTGGTATGTAAAGCATTTAAAAGCACAATTTCAGTAAATAATTAAGACCCAACACAAAATAAAAGTCCAACACCAATTTATAAAAATAGGTAATATTTTATTCTTTTAAATGACACCAAAACGAAACAAATTCACTGCAGGGAACAAGAGATATGAATTTCTAAAGATTAGATTAGAAAGATTAGTGCTTAGAAGCCAACAGTGCCCCTTTCAGTCATTTCGTTTTTCTCTGACAGGGACACGCCTTTAGAAATTGATCTGGAGAATTTTTCAACACTCTGGTGCAGCAGCCTTCTCCAGCAGGCTGGGTCCAGCTAGAACGCCTTCCTGAAGTTCTGCTTGCGCGTCCCAAAGTATCCAACACACAATCCAAGGTTCTGGAAACTCCAAGAGGGTCCTTGAAAGTGGGAAACTTCAATTCCGCAATCCACTTGAACACAAATATTACAAATCCACTGGTACTCCAGCCTGGAAATTCTTTGGGGATGTCCAGGTGGGCTCTGTTAACCTGTAGCTTGCAGGGAGTCCACTCTTTAGTTCTTTTATAGCAAGGTAGTCCACAGTGCTGTAGTTTTAGATGGTGCAGTCTTCAGAGGGCAGGCCTTAGAAATTGCACTTCAAAATTTTCAGCATGGCAACGTCTTGCTTTCTTAAGTTTCATGCAGCAGACCTTGAGGGCTCTGCCCCTCTCAGATACTTATTCCTAGCTCTCTTGGTCAAGTAGGAGGTCACTTTTGACCAATGGGAGCAGGGTAAATCCTCCAAGAAATGACCACATCCTGTAAAGTGTGGCATTATTTTGTCCCAGAGAGCATCACATCTTCCAAGTCCATAATGGATGATTTTCCAGCAAGGAGGTAAGAGCTGGCTAAACACACCCCTAGGATGGCTAATTTACTTAGACTCTCCCCCCTGCATATGCCCATACCTTCCTTAATCATACCATCTGCCTAAGGTGGGAAGTTCAGAGCTGTAAATGACAATGGTATCAACTCTCCTCTTTGAAGAACATAGTTTACGACTCCTCCCCCTGGCCTGACATCCCTATGGAACAGCACACTGCCCTGCCAGCAGATCCGGTTAACTCGAGGGGCTCTTTATCACGTCTTTAAGGCAGCCTGGCTAATCCACTTAACTCTGACCAATCAATGCAGACCAGTGGAAGGCTGAATTTGGACTTACAAACAAGAAAGTCTTATAACTTCTTGTATGTGCACTTTAGGAGAAATTCAACAATTTGATATTGTTGGATTTCTGAAAATCATTCTGGGAAGTGTTTGAATGGCACTTCTATCCCTCTCCTATCAAGAGTTAATAATCAATAACTTCCTACCATGTTAACCTATGTAACAAGGGATTTGCAATGAGAAAATGACTTGGGCCATTTTTCCAGCACCAGGACTTACAAAAACATATTTTATAAGTTCTTGCCTTATATCTACAGGAACCCCACCCCATGTGCAACTAGGGGAGACTTTAGGGGTTCTAAATCTGTAGAAATATTGCAGATTCTCCCTCCACAGTGCTCCTACCATCAAAGTCGAATTTGTGCAGCACTTTACCTCAATGTAGGGAGTGAAAAGTGAAATTTCACTTTAACCAGGCAAATAAAAACTAATTTTATAAGGGTGTACTTTCTAAATACCTGACACCCCACCCCTGGGTTACCTAGGAGAGACCCTGGGATCCCTAATATGCCAAAACATTGTAGGTTATCAATTTTTAAGTGCCCCCAACACCAAACTCGAGTTTAGGCACAATTTACTTTTTAAAAGCAGTCCTGGCACCGTTCTCAATTTGTTAGGCATAAGATTCCTTGCTTTTACACCTAATACTGTAGCAGTCTTCCCTCCCCTGGTTTTAAATGTAAAGCCAGGCAATTTGAGGAGGTTAGCATATGTAAGTGTCCTCCCTGTGGAGTATGGTGTATTTTCAACATGACAGTGCCCCAAGTGGAGAAGGAAAAGGAGGGGGAGGCTGTGATTTTGGTGGGGTAGTGAAGTAAAGTTTAAAAAAATTGGTGACAGGAAATCACAAGCAGTTCAGGCATATATTCCTCATATGCCTGTGCAACAGGTGGTCAAATACACTTTCATCTTAGTACAAAATACATGTATAGTTTTGCCATGTAGCAGGAGGTTCACAGTAAAGTAAGTACTGTTGAACGGACTGGCAACATTCAAATGTCGACGTTTCGACACCAATAGTTATGTAGGCCTTACGCGTGGGGTCTTCCTCAGGACAGTGGTGTGGGGTGAGGGGGGACCATGAGTGAAAGGGAGAGTTCTCACTAATCAATGGTAGAGAAACATGGGTCTTTGTTGCTCACAGAAAATGGCGGCAAGAGTGAGAAGGCACTGAGCCAGTGAAAGGTAATCCATGGAAATCAGGGATCCATCGATCACAGGACGGCCAAAGCACGTGACTGTAGTTATGAATGAATTAAGTATCCCGAGTCAATCAGGGGAAAACCAAAGTCAATCACTATGGTATCCTCAGCGTGTCTGGAAAAACAAATGCTCCCGCTGTTATAGTGGTTGGCGTGCCACGCGATGCGTGCACGCTTGCTGCCCTGAGTGACGTTGGGGCGCTGGTGTACGTCTAAAACGGCTCGTGATACATGGCAAAACTTTACATGTATTTTGTACTAAGATGAAAGTGTATTTGACCAGCTGTTGCACAGGCATATGAGGAATATATGCCTGAACTGCTTGTGATTTTCTGTCACCAATTTTTTAAAACTTTGTTTCACTACCCCACCAAAATCACAGCCTCTCCCCTCTCTCTCCCCTTTTCCTTCTCCACTTGGGGCACTGTCATGATGAAAATATGTTAAAAATGTAGGCTTTGGGGGGCGTGGCTTGGCGGGCGAAGATGGCGGTCGCAGCCTTGTAGAGCTCCCGCCGGCCCGGACCTAATTCGATCATTTATCCTGGCCCCCGAGCCCACTGTTGATACCCAATGGTGAGGCCTGTCCCGCTTGGGTGACGCCGGGACCTCGATTTTCGCGACACCGGTTCTGTGCCGACCGGCCCGCCTTCTCCTTTGTGACTTCATTGCTGCCGTTCCATCCAAGGCTTGTGACAGTGCCCAACGGTTCCGGGGTGGTGTCAGCCCTGCCCGGCGTGTGCCATGACCAGGGATAGAGGAGGTGGCCCGCCTAAACATGGCCCCATCGACAAATTCACCGGGCCGAGTGGCGGCTCTGGGGCGACCGATGGCAGCGGTGGCCCTGGACCGGACAATGCAGCTATACTGGCGGCCATCACCCAGTCCCGGGACATGCTTGATGCCAAAATTGGGGCGGTCGGGGCGGATGTCACGCTCCTGCGCCAGGACCTTCGCAACGCGGTGGAGCGGATAACCGGGGCTGAGACCCGCATTACAGCGACCGAGGGTGACATTGGGGCCCTGAAGAAACGATTGGCGGAGGTGGAGGGTGTTCAAAAGACACTGGCGGCCCGCGTGGAGGATGCCGAAGGGCGCGCGCGGAGGAACAACCTCCGCTTCATCGGCTTTCCGGAGCGGTGCGAGAAGGACAACATGGAGAGGTTCCTGACCCAGTGGCTAGAGAGCTGGCTCCCCGAAGGGGCACTGTCTACGTGCTTCGTGATCGAGAGGGCCCACAGGGCTCTGACCCAGCGGCCGCCGGAGGGTGAGCGCCCACGGCCAGTCATCGCCCGGCTGCTCAACTACCACGACCGGGATGTTATCCTGCGGGAGGCGAGGAACAAGGGCTCGCTCGCCTTCGAGAATCATACCATCATGATTTTCCCGGACTACACGAAGATGGTGCAGCAGCAGAGACAATCCTTCATGGACGCTAAGGCTAAGCTGAGGGGACTCAAGCTCCAATACTCTCTCCTGTATCCGGCCCGCCTGCGGGTAGTGTATCAGTCCCGGACCCATTTCTTTGATTCACCGGAGGAGGTGTTCCGCTGGACCGACGAAGCGGTGCGACTCCGGCCGCACCCCCAGCCGGGACTGGACCCGGGCAGGTCCCAGGGTTCGTCGCCAGAGCGGACGGATCGCCCGAACAGGAAGGGCCGCCATCGGAGGTCTCGCTCTAAGAAGAGGTCGGCCTCCGCCAGTGCATCGCAGTCAGGTGGTGCCAGGGACTCGGAGCACTCAGATGCGGGCAGCTGAACATTGCTGGGACTAGATTCTTCTTGCTGAACGTTGAGTTGCCCTACTTTGGCTGGTGAGACTGTTCTATTCTGTCTTTTGTATGCCGGTCGGTTCCCATGTGAGGACTCCAGTTGTTTTTCATGGGGACACAGTGGGGCTCGGGGGGTACCGTTTGTGGGCCTCAGACCCTCACGGATGTGAGTGTTGTTGGGGGGGGTGGTGTGTGTGTGCTATGGTTGGGTTGTTGGGATCCATTGGTATGGCGGGCCCTGGGTCCTCTGTTTTGGACCCGGGTCTCTCCATGCCGCGACAGATACTTCAAAGTTCTCTGAGGTATTGGGGTGGTGGGTGAGGGGTGTGGGGGGTGGCTCTTGTGTTGCTGATGTTGGGGGAGTTCGGGGTTGGGGGGGGGTTGCTGAGTGTATGGGCTGGGGGGGTGGGACCACACGTGTCTGAGGCTTTGATTTTTGTTGATTTGCGGGCTGCGCCAGGGTGGGACGGAGGGCCAGATTCTAGCCTTTGTGATGATAATGGCTGATACTGTGACTATGTCTCCTCAAAAGACTCTGCGGGTTGTGACATGGAATGTGAGGGGTATCCTGGATAAGATCAAGCGTGGGGCTGTGCTGCGATGGGGGAAGAGGGAGATGGTGGATGTGCTTCTGCTCCAGGAGACTCATATGCTGGGTTCTAAGGCCCTTAGCCTCCAGAGGTTTGGATATCAACAGGTTTATCATGCAGGCTTCACGAGGGGGTCGCGGGGGGTGGCCATACTGGTCCACCGTAGGGTGGCTTATGTTCATGAGAAACAATGGATTGATCCTCAGGGCCGATATGTCTTTATCAAGGGCCTGCTGGGTTCCGAGCCAGTGGTTTTTGGTAGTGTGTACGCCCCTCCCCCTCTGCAGTGGGCCTTGTCTGAGCGGCTGTTCGCGCTGTGGGACGAGATTCCGGAGGTTCTGACCATGGTGGGGGGCGATTGGATCGAGGTTATGGATGTGGGCCTGGATCGCCTGAGACGAGCTCCTGCTGTGTCTGACCCCCCCCGCGGCTGCTCCCACCAGATTGTGTGCGACTGTGAGTGGTCTGGGCTGGATTGATGTTTGGCGGCATTTTCACCCTGCGGTGCGTGCATTCACGTATGTGTCGGCGGTGCATGGGTTTTTTTCGAGACTGGATTATTTGTTTGTGCCGGGTGCCTGCCTGAGTCGCGTCAGAGATGCCGCGATACTCCCCAGAGGCCTCTCGGATCATTCCCCTGTCCTAGCTACCGTGACCCTCCCCTCTAAACGTCAACCTTTTCGCTGGCGTATGTCCTCCTGGCAGCTGCAGCGGCCGGAGTATGTGACCCATTTACGCGAGGCCATTGACCGCTTCTGGCGCGAGAATTTGGTGGGGGATGTCGACGCACTGGTTGTGTGGGAGGCGCTGAAGCCCACGCTCCGGGGCGTTGATATAGCTTGGTGTGTGGCAGCTCGGCGAAAACATCGGGAGGCCATTGTGACTGCCGCGGCCCGCGTTGAGGAGCTGGAGCAGCGTGGTCGGCTCGGGGGTGACGAGGGCGTCGTGAGACAGCTCCTACAGGCCCAACAGATGTATGCCTCAGTCCTGTACGAGGAGGCCCGACTGGCGTGGCTCGCCACGCGCAGCAGGGTGTACCAGTGGGGCGACAAGTCCTGCACCATGTTGCATAGGCTGTGCCAGGCGACTTTCCAGCCCCTAGTACTACCTGGTCTCACGGCGGACGATGGCTCGGTCATGACCGATCCAGATTTGCTGGCGGCTAGCTTTGCCTGTTATTACGAGGCGCAGTACGCTCCTCGTGATCCTGCTCCCGCAGGCAGTCCCCGACAAGACCAGAACCGCCCTGGAGGCCCCGCTTACATCTGAGGAGCTCGGGGAGGCCCTGGGCCAATTGAATACTGGCAAGGCGCCCGGCCCGAGCAGTTATCCTAGTGAATTTTACAAAAAGTTCCACGTCCAGCTGGGACCCCACTTTCGCAGCGCCCTGGAGGCGGCACGGGCTCGGGCGAGTTGCCACCAGACTGGCGTCATGCCGAGATAGTGGTATTCTTGAAGCCGGGCAGGGCGCCGGACAGACACGACTCCTACAGGCCGATCTCCCTCCTCAACATCGAGGCCAAGATCTTGGCGAAGGCCCTAGCGAACCGCCTTTTGCCTCACATTGCTGACCTGGTCCACCCTGACCAGGCCGGATTCATGCCGTACAGGGCCACCCGGCACAATATCCGACGGGCGCAGGCGGCGGTCGACGCCATGGGCACTAGAGATGAACAGGCGGCACTCCTTCTTGCGGACATGGACCGGGCCTTCGATTCGGTGTGTTGGGCGTATCTGTTCACCTTATTAGCCCGCCTTAACCTAGGGCCTGTCTTCCTGTCGTATATTCGTCTCCTCTACACTAATGTTACGGCTTTGGTCCGCGTGGCCGGCGCTGTCTCTGGGCGCTTCCGCATCGGTCGTGGTACTCGACAGGGTTGCCCGCTATCCCCCTACCTGTTTGCCCTTGCCATGGAGCCCCTGGCGTTGCGGATACGAACGGATGCCCGACTCCGTGGCTTTGTCTGGAACAATGACCTGGCGTATAGGATTGCACTGTATGCAGATGATGTTCTTCTATTCCTCACTGATCTACGGCGCTCGGGTCCCCGGGTTTTGGAGATCATGCGGGGGTTTGGCGAGGTCTCGGGGCTCCACCTTAATCTGAACAAATCGACCCTGTGGGTTTTGGGTGGCGGAGTGGTTGCTGACCCATGGGCTGCCGAATTGCGTGTGGCGACAGATGGCCTAAAATATCTAGGCGTTTTCCTCTCGGACTCGCGGGCCGTGGCCTGGGCACGTGGTGTCTTGCCGGTGTGGGAACGGGTCCAGACAGATGTTAAAACTTGGTCCAGAATGCCACTCACAATCTTTGGGAGGTCGGCCATCTTTAAGATGGTGGCACTGCCGCGGCTGCTATACCAGCTCCAAAACTTCCCACACCCCATTGGCATGGAGTGGTTCCGCCAGGTTAACTCGGTGCTGGGCCGCTTCCTGTGGGATGGGGGTGCAGCCAGAGTGGCCCTGAAGACGTGCTTTCTGTCCACATACTGTGGTGGCTTGGCCACCTCGGACCTCCTATCCTACTACCAAGCGTCTCACCTACTTGTCCTCAATGAATGGTGGTATGGAGATAGGGGGGATCCGGCCTATGCCCTGGAACGACTGCTCATGGGGGATCGCACGCTTCACACTATTCTTTATTCGGCTCGCATACGCCGTGGATTGCCGTCGGTCACTAAAGTGGTCTTTACGGTGTGGCGGCAGTCCCTGCGCCGCATGGGTTGGTGGGGCAAATTGACCGCTGAAACGCCGCTGTGGCACAATGGCCTGCTTCCGGAACTGGCGGCCCTGGCTGGGTTCGAGGGATGGGAGGCTATTGGAGTTACACAACTGGGCCAGGTCATGTCCGGCGCCACCCTCAAGTCCTTCGAGGAACTCCGCGCGGAGTTCCAGATGCCTCAGTCCCAGTTCTTCCGCTACCTCCAGCTGCGGCATGCCCTCGCCCCGAGCATTGCCGGCCTCGACTCCCTGCCAGAGTTCAGCCCGATTGAGGCGAAAGTGTTTATGGGAGACTTGGGGGACAAGAAAGTCTCTAGGATTTATCAGACACTTGTTATCCACTGCTCCTCCACTCTCCGCTCCCTTCGGGAGGCGTGGGAGGTGGACGTAGGTGCCCTTGATGAAGACGATTGGAGGGAGGCGCTGGAATCCCCACGCGGCACCGCCGTTGCGGTTCGGCTCCGCCTGATCCAATTCAAATACTTGCACCGTGCTTATTATACGTGTGAGCGTCTGTGGAAGGCTGGCTTGATTGCGTCACCGGAATGCCTGCGCTGTGGGGAAGTGCCTGGCTCCCTGATGCATACGGTGTGGTCGTGTGGTCGCCTGACTGGATTTTGGAGGGGCGTATGGAGTTGCCTGGCTGAGGTCCTGGGCTGGGATCTTCCTCGTACCCACCGGCTGGGCCTGCTGCATATTATGGAAGGGGTAGGGGGCAACATATATAAGCGTCATCTGCTGCTCCTGGGGCTGGTTGTGGCCAAACGCGACCTGGCTCGAGCATGGAAATCTGTGAGGGCCCCCCCCTTGTCTGCATGGAAGGCTGGGCTAGATTATTTCATGGGCCTGGAAAAGCCGGTCTTCGAGGCGCGGGGCTGCCCGCGCAAACATTTCAAGATTTGGAAGCGGTGGGCCGACTACCGTGGCCTGTCCTTGGACCCCCCGGCGGAGCAGGAGGAGGACATTTGATCACAGTGACACTTCTGGCCTGAAGCGGCTAAGCCCTGGTTGCGTTCTACCTGCTTATTCTTTGTGCATTTCCTTTTTTGCTGCTTTTTTGTACACGTGTGGTGGGGGGGAGTGTTGGGTATGGGGGGGGTGTAGTTGGGGGTTAGAGTAGGCTGCTGGGGCATTTCTAAAACTGAGCTTATTTGGCATTTGCTTCATCCTTTACTGTCTATGTCATCGTTCCATTGATACTGTTGTGGTGATCTTGGTGTGTGGAGATACCACATTCTTGATACTTCTATGCTCAATAAACTTGGTTTTGAAAAAAAAAATGTAGGCTTTGCAAAAAACTATCATTTTCAGTGTGATTAAATAACACTGATGCAACCAGAACGTTGTGTTTGCATAAATGCATTTTATTGTGATTTGTATGTCTGTTTGACACTTTTGATGTTATAATACTGGGACCACCCTATTGTATACTATTCCATTTGGTAGTCGTGGACGAAGGATTAGAGGAAAATGTATTATCTTTGAGTTTGGCACTACACATTGGTGATTGTAATGCAAACAAAGAATTTCTTCTAGAGAGCCAGAAACGGCTAACCACAGACTGGTTACAAGAAGATCTAGGTTCTTGTAGAAATCTGTACCTGTCTAAACTCATAATTCCCCATCAATAGGGAATTTGGGAATCACTAAAACCATAAACTGGTTTAATGTAATTTCTGGAGGCCCTCACTACATAAGGATGTTATGCAGTAGGCCAAGATATATGTGGTTTGTGCCCAATCCAACATTAAGCATCAGAAGGCCATGGGAGAACTGAAAGCTTTGCCCCCTCCTCCTCCATGGGCAAACATT
This sequence comes from Lissotriton vulgaris, assembly GCF_964263255.1. Lineage (NCBI taxonomy): Eukaryota > Metazoa > Chordata > Amphibia > Caudata > Salamandridae > Lissotriton > Lissotriton vulgaris. Next base: position 149,556,371 of record NC_141688.1, on the reverse strand, counting down.
TCTAGGGATTTCATTGTGGACTTGTCAGTAACTCAAGGTTACACTACAGGGCTAGTCATAGTAGATTATTTCATTCCCCTGACTAAATTACCAACTGTTTAGGAATTGGCTCCGCATTTTCTGACTTGTATAGTTCAATGGCATGGAATTCCGAATGTGTTAATTACAGACCAGGATCATAGTTGATCTAAAATTTTGGAATACCCTACTATGGTCATTGGGAATTACAAATCTACCAGACTAATGGTCAAACAGAGAGATTCAATTATGCCTTTGTTCAGTACGTAAGATGTTTTATAGTGCAACAACCAGATAAATGAGTTCTATCAGTTCTATAGCTGAATTAGTCTGACAACTCTCTCAGTAGCAGAGGAATTCTCCCATTTTTTGCCCCTATGGGTCCATCCAGGGTTATGGCCAACCACTTCAGCAATGATGTATTAATAATCGATGTACACTCTTTTAAAGCCCAATTTAGACCGCTCCATTAGACCACTGATCAACTATTTCACAGTTCGTTAAGGCCAAGACAGACTAGACTGATAGGATGTTTTTGATCACCTTAAGAAACCTGTCCTTTGTTACAAAATAGGGGATAAAGTTTTGTTTCCACTAGATATCTCTCCATTCCAGGGGCCCATCCACAGTTTTTCCTCCCGATTAGGGGGCCCTTTTCAAATTTGACAGTAGCGAGGGTATTTTGCTTTATGACTGGCTTTACCTAATAGAGGCAGTCTTAGACTCTGGAATACAATTCAAGAGCCTTCAGTAGCTTGCAGCATGGAGGAGTTAGGATGCTTAAGCGAGATCATGGGAAGCAGCTGCTTTTGTTCATGCCCCTAGATTGGCTACGGCATTTCATACAATGCACCCACCTAAGCAAAACTAAGATCAGGACGGGAGGGTAATCTCAGGGGAAAGGGCTAATGTCAGGTTTAGATCTAGGAGCACACTGGGACATACTGGGAAAGGGGCATAAGTGCCAGCCTTTTTGTTTCTGTAAAGATTCATGAATCACAAGCAAGGGCTAAAGGCTGTGGAAAATAGCTCTTGAAGGCTAGCTCGCACACTGAAGGCCAAGACTAGACAATTCCAAGTCAGGGCCAGCAGACCGAGCACAGCCACCATTTTTCTATATAAAATAAAGAACTTTAGACTAGCAGGATGGTGACTGACAACTTCCCTCTTATTGCATGGCTCCCTCTCTTGCTTAGTTCATCAACATAACGTGTTCACTCCACTTTTATTATCTTGTTCCTGTATTTCATGATCGTTGATGGTTTTGGTGGTATCGCTGCTGCTGCCTTGCCTTATGGCCCTCAGGGTACTTCTAGGCCTCTATTTGTTTCCTGGGACCTTCCTGGTTCGATACTGCAATCTCCTCGTAGTACCTCGTGAGTTCCATTGTCTTTCCTGCCTGTGTATATTTTCAACTGTGATTCCCTTTGAGAGAACCTAATCACATATTCTTGATGCCTCCTTGCAGATGTATATCAAAATGTGCACTGATATGTCACATAATTGAAGTTGGATTTGGGGCACTGACCATCTCTCTAGAACACCCTGGTGGGACTCCAGTCCTAGGGTGCAACTTTCGCCTGCATCGCTCCCAGCCCACTGCAAACCCTGGTGGGACCTCAAGTCCCAGGGGGCATCTCGCTCCTTCCCTGCTGCCACGGGGGAGGCACATACAATGCGCATTAAGCACTGCCTCTCCCCCACAGCGGGCGAAGCTGCTACTGCTGGGGCTTCTGTCGTGCTGCTTCTGGTGCACTCACTACCTGTCTAGAACACCCTGGTGGGATTCTAGTCCCAGGGTGCAACTTTCGCCTGCATCACTGCCAGCTCCCGCACCCCTCCTCTCCCCCACGGCACGGGCCACGCCCGGGCTAAGGGTGGGCCTGAGCTTGAAAGGAAGAGGCAGGGCCACCCCCTCCTTGCGTTTTCTTCCTGGTGATTTCTGGGGATTGACTGTCACGCCACGAGGTACTGTAACATCTGTTTAGCTGGCTGGGCTAGGACTAGGTCTTGGGTTTGTATTCTACCTAGCCCAACTCTACTGCGGCCACGATTTAACTTGTCCTCCTAGCACAAGGTTTGGCGATCATACACCGGCCTAATGCACTCCAAGCACTTTTCTCCAGGCACTGCATGCTAGTCAGTCGGGGGAGGTTTAACATGTATTCTTTACATTGACAATCTGAGCCCATTGAAGGTTTAACTTGTCCGTCCCTTTTTAGGTCGAGCAGACCTTACTCTCAATGCGTGAGCATTGAGAGTGTCTGCTTCAGACCTTTTGTCGCCCGTTATTGGGAATGAGGACACCAATCTGTTACGAGCGTTTTTCCTCGCAGTTTTCACCGCGGGAGCGCGCGTCTGACCTGCGCATGCGCAGAGTACCCGCGCATGCGCAGAGTAACTCACAGCCCTTGCTCACACAGACGCAGGCAGGCAGCCCCCACCCCTCTGCATGCACGCACGCACACACAGGCACGCACACACACACATACAGGCACACAGACACTCGCTCACACACACACACACACACACACCCCTCCCCCACAGTCACACACACGCACGCACACATACATACAAAGCCCGCCCGCCCCCGCCCGCACTCGCGTGCGCACATGCTTCCCCCGCTCAGCAACCCACTCACCGGCTTCCTTCGTGCGGCGGCTCTCCTCAGCTGCAGGGCCCGGCAGCAGGACTCTTCTTCCCTCCTTCGGCACCGGGGCGCAGGGTAGGCTCCTGCCTGCTCCGGTGCTCCAAACACGGCTCCGTCCAATCGCGGCTCTTCCGTGGGATAGGCTCCCGCCCTCCTACTTCCTGTTTCCTGTTGTCGCGCCGGCCTGCCTGACTTCCTGGTCGCAGGCCGGCAGAGTGACGGCGGTGATTTACGGTATTTATTTATTTAGTTATTTATGCATTTTTATATAGCGCGGACTTTACCCGAAGGCGGTATTTATTTATTTATGTATTTATGCATTTTTATATAGCGCAGACTTTACCCGAAGGCGGTATTTATTTATTAATTTGGCACAAGGTTGCTTGTTGTAGGACCTGACGGGGAAAACATAACAATTAAGTACCGTGCTAAGCACTGGAGTTCTGTTGACTGGCAGCGGATGGAAAACCATAGTGTTTCGTTTATTTTTGTAAATAGCGTGTTTTTGACCGAGTCCAGTTTTGTTAATGTCCCCAGAATACATGTCGGTGTTGCATGCTAATACTTTCAGGTTTGCTCTTGAAAAGTGCGTGTGGGGCGAATACGTAGAAAGGGCAGGCGTGAAAAGGTGCACACCACGACCAGAGGAAGCATTTGTAGTTTCATTGGTATTTTTTAAGAAGTTTCCTCCCCATCAACATCCCGAATCCCCGTATGGCAGCGGAGCTTTAACAGGGTGGGGGAGTAAATGAAAAAGCCACTGGATCCGTAATAGCTCTTCACTTGACTGCACCCGGCAATAACAGCGGGAGCAGCCGCATATAAGAGCGCCTCTGGTGTGTGCCTGAGAGGAGCAGAGAGCGTCCCCCCGACAGAGATCTGACACGTTTTTCTTCTCTCCAAGCTCCTTTACCCCCCACTGGTTTACCTCACTATCCTCTCACCACTATATCTCCCCCTCTCCATCATTCATTGCACATATCTCCCCACTACTCCCCACCTCTGTTATGTTACCTCCAATAACCCCCAATCCCCGCCCCAATGAGTCACCCCTTTCTTCTGCTGCCCATTACACTTAACCGGGAGTAGAGGTGGGTCACCGTTCTCTCCCAGGAGCCCTCCCCCTAGGCACCCCGCTACCCCACTCCCCCCCTCACTGTCTTGGAGGTGACCATTTTGAAAAGCGGAGCTCCAGCGCCTGAGGCCTGGGGTTGGGGGAGGGGAGAAGAGAAGAGGAGGCCTGCAACACAATACAGCAATGCTTTACTAGAAGAACTCACGCGGATGCATTATCAAAGCCCGAGTTATGTATGTATTCCAGAGACCTGAGAAGGAGCGGCACATGGCTTCCTCGCATGAGACCCAGGCATGTATCATCAGCACATGTCACAGCACAGGTCCAAGAGCAACTGTTACACTGGCTCGGGCCACAGGCAGCTGGGCTTTCCTGCTTTCTCTACAGTTACACATTCTCAAACACTCAGGCCTCAGACAGCAGAGCTGTCCCTGATGTTACACAGATCTCATTTTCTCTCGTCTCATAGAGCGGAGCTATCTCTCTATTTACACGGATCTCACGATCTGTGGCTCTGGAGTAGAGCCATCCCTCAGGTAACACAGAGCTGTGTGGCCGAAGGCAGCAGAGCTGTCCCTCACAGTAGCAGGCATCAGGAGAGCAGAGGTTACACAGATTTTGTAAGCTCCGGTTTTAAAGAGCATTGCTATCCCTCAGATTACAATCTACACAGTAGCGGTATCGGACGTCAAAGCTACCCCTTAGATAGTGCATATTTAATAGACGCAGGCTTCTGACAGCAGAGCTATCCTGCTCAGAAACATTCCCAGGGCTCAGACAGCAGGGGTATCCCCTAGGTTGCAAAGACCTTGGAGTTTCATGACTCAGAGTGGAGCTCTCTTGCCCCCCATGCAGCTCTGCCCCCTCCCCCCCCACCCCCGCACTGCGGGGGCCTAGATTACGCCCCGGCGGCCACTTCAAACGGAGAGCTGAGCGAGCCCCTGCCCGAGTCCACCATCCCGGATGACGGCCAGGAGGCCCCCGGCAAGCTCCTATGATTCCGCTTAAGTCTTTAAATGTTTTGCATCACAGGGCTGTGGTGTCCCGGATTGCGGCCCCTCCTTTTACTCCTGCCAGGGTCATTTATTGTGTCCTGACAGCACGCTAGTTTACAGCACAATATAACCATTCAATGCCATGCTACAAAGGTAAATATAGAAACATAAAATGGGACGGAAATACACTTTTCAGCTCCTCCTTTCAACATGGGTTTAGCGTTTGGATTCTGTTAGTGTGAAAAAAATGCCCATAATATATTTCAGCCGGACACGGGCACATTAAATTTAAAAAAACAACTACGTTTTATTGACAGTTCTAATGTTTTATGTTTGGACGTGCACTAGCAGTGATGTAGAACAACGCTTGTTTCTGATCTTTGTAATCAGAAGGTGTCGATTAAAAAATTCTAAGAAAAAAAATTTACCATTCCGCATCAGTATGTAACTAACCATGACAGGTGCACGTAAATACAAAATATGTTGCATTACAAATGCTATAGGTGTCACATTTGCGAAAGTTATAACTATTGGCATTGTAAATGACAAAGCTATTAATTTAGCTATTTTCAAAACCAACACATAAATAAAAAAAATTGTCATTTACAAGACCAATAGCTCAAACTTTCCTAATGCGAGACCTATTGCATTGCAAATGCTTGTTTTTTTAGCTGTTCTATTGGGAGGGTTACGAGTCCCCAGTGGACCAAACCCTCTGGTTCGTCTTCGGTGTTCATAATTGTCCATGTTTTGAAATTGCTTTGTAGCGTGCCCGCAAGACCTTGTATTCTGGTTCTCGTTTTTTCATAGGGGTCGAGCCATAACAAGGGATGGAGAAAAGGAAAGCTGTGGAGGGCACAGGGTGTGGAACATCAGGGAAGGGGAAAAAGCCAAGACATCGATGAAACACTTGCGTTTACGATTGTATTGATTGTCTGATAGAAAAATGTGAAGGCATCTTAGATACTTAGCAAGCAACCAGCCCGTGCCCCTTAGCCAAACAAACTTCCCGAGCATCACCAGCCTTAAAAATTTACCAGTTATCCTGGATATGTTTAGAAGACCGAAAAACAAGGGTGTCACTGTAAGCGAAAGGGAGGTTGCACTTCAAAATGTGGTGGTCCACTCACCCCCCCATTGATACCCGTCCCCCTAGCCAGTTAGATCCAGCGCTCCAATTCCGCAATAGGTTCACTCCTCTTATAGATCTAATAGAAGATCCAAAGGGCGATCCTATTCATGAACTCTCAGATGGGGCACGCAAACCAACACCTGTACCGAATATCTACTGTCAGAATCTAAGCACTCACCAGCTTATTAATGGTTTAGGGGTAGAGGTGGGGGTTCTGAGATCCACAATCGACGGTCTTACATCGTTAATTAAGCAACTATTGCAGAGCCGCCCACAACCTTTACCTCTCACTGAGTCTGCCCCATGAACAGCTATTCACCCTAGTTGTCCTCGACCATTTCTACACCTCCCTAGTTCCCCAATAAGGAATCCCATTTTCCATAGCCGCCCCAACCCCATCCCATTGTCACTTCACGCACCCAAGTATTACCCCTACCTCCTGAGCCAAATATCTGTCAAACAAACTTTCCCCCTTAATGTAATGGCAGAGAACAGACCTCACAAACATCTTGGGGTGAGAAACAAAATAATGCAACAAGAGGTAGCATTGTTTGAGCAAGCCAAGATGCAGACACCATCATTAGTTCCACCCAACTTGTGCCAGCTCGAAGAAATTAACTTGGTCAATGTCCCTATACTTGGAAGGGGAGCGAGTTATGAGGGGGACATTTCATTGACAAATAAAGCGATTCATTGGATTCACCATGTGAGGGGATGCCGCTCTGTAATTCGTGAAGACATCGTAAGGGCAAGAAGATGCACAGTTCTCGACCAGCCCTTTGACTGTATTCAACTTACCTTTAAAGGGGAAGAGTTGGCTGAAAATCTCTAGAATTCCAGAGCTGCCAACCCATCACTTCCCTTCTCCAACTAAAACGCATTTTCCCCCAAGTGCTGACAAAATCTAATTCACACACCCCCACCGATGGGACAACCAGAAGCTCAGAATTGGAGACCAATGACTGACTCTTGAATGAGGACCATCAACCTGCTAGGTATCCTTCCACGTAAAAATTAACTGCTTGTGTCAACCCAGCGGACTCTGGCTACTAACCTTTAAGAGGGGGGACAGAAAGCTACTAGAAGCGGTAGGGTGCAGCCCAGTGTATGAACATAGGGGGTCAGACCCTAGCTCGCATCTTGTTCCTAAAAGAAAGAGTCAGGCTACTAGTAGCTACTGTCCACCTAGCCGAAGTGCTCCACCAGGTTTCAACCCAGAACCTAATTGTCAGCTCAACATAGTATCCTGGAACGTGGCAGGGCTAAGCAGCAAAATACATCTTCCTCATTGGAATAACTTCATACAAAGCCACGACATTTGCATTTTTCAGCAGACCTCGTACTTGGCTCCCTTATACATGTCTGGGTACACCTACTATTGTTCACCAGCAATCACCAAAGGGAAAGGACGTCTGGCGGGGGGTTGATAACTTGGGTTAGGATTGCATTGGGTAGTCAGATCACTCTTCTCTCGAATGCTAGCCTAGATATCTTGGGGATTCATATTGAGGGTCCTTTGGGGAACCCCATTCATTTATTTAATATGTATGTAAGGGGAACCAAGGAGGTTAGACCTTCTGCCACACTTAAGTAATTGGAGGAGCTACGCGCCAAAAGCCCTACACATTAAAGATTAATAATTGTTGGCGACTTTAATACCAACTTCGAGCCACTCAACAAAGAAGATATAACGGGCACACACGAAGATGATCGTAAGTGGGCTGTTCCCTTTTTTGGACCAATCTCCAGCCAAAAAATGGATGCAGCTGGTGCTCCAAGTGAATGCCCTAAATTTAGAATTTGGGCTAAGAGCTGTGACTGGGAGAACTATTTCAGACAGACTGGGTGCGAATATCTCCAACAGGATCAGCAGCCCCTCCCCCATCGACCATATCCTACTAGATCTGAGGCGCTGGAGAGGAGTAGTCAATATGAGTGTGGGTGTTATAACCAACAGTGATCACAGCCCTCCCTGTCTAAACATGAAACCTCTGTGGGGTGCCATACCCAATTGCATGGGAACTTTACTCCTCAGTATCACCAGGGAGGCTTACCCATCCAATGACCGGCAAAGGCTAAAATGGCCGAAGGTAGTTCTGCATGAAGCTAAGATTAAGGGCATGCAGCAAGATCTGGCGGCAGGTACACTTGAACTACAATCCCTGGCTGCAAGTGCAAGCGGTGTGGCCGAAGTAGTCTCCACCCACTTCCGCCTCTTTGACCATTTAAGCTCCTATTTTATTGTCTCAGGCAGAAACTCAAGGCCCAGCAATCCTAAAGAGGGAATACACTCCTTGTACACAAGGGGCTGTAGATCTGAGCTTCTAATTCTAGCTTTAGTCATCAAAGCAAAAGACAGCGGCCTAATTAGAGCCTCCAGAAAGCGGTATAAAACAACCTTGTATCATGTTAAAAGGGCGTGGGATGAGTCCCGATGGCAGCAGCTTAAGGAAGCGTGCGCTGAGAGATTCAAAATCCTTTTGGTCCATATTTACTTGGGGCAACAAACTAGGGGCTCAATTTCCCCCTTCCCCCCATTAGATCACAGGTCAAGCTTGGTACGACCCTTTTGGGAATCTCTATTCAGATTCTGCAGACCCACCTATAACAGTGGAAGCCGTTTCATCCATTCAGCCTTTGACAGACAAATTCTTCACTCTGAGTGAGATCGAGGGTTCTATTGGCCAAATAGTCCAGTCTAAAACACCAGGGCCTGGTGACATTCCGGGGGACCTATTTCGATCAGACCTCACAAGTTGGGCTCCCTACATCTTACTCTTGTCAAACACCAAAGACAGTGGCGCACCAGGGCTAGAGATGAGCCCTGTCTCTACAGGCCTATTAGCCTGAGAGATGCCCTGCAAAAGGTCAGCTGCAGAGCCCTCCTAACAAAGATCCAGTTATGGACAGAAGACCACGCAATTTTATCACAGTACCAAGCCGGCTTTAGGGAAAAGACTGGGACAATCAACCAAGTATTTTACCTCCTGCTCCTCTATTGGAAAGTCGTAGTAATTGGCCAGGGCAGTCTATACTTAGCTTTCATCAATTTAAAGACTGCCTTCAAGTTAGTACCCAGGCAGAAACTATGGCACATGCTTAATGATATGGGCATTCAGCCACTTTCACTTAATCTGGTAGTCTGATTGCATGAAGGCAACTACGCTCGGAAGGGCAACTAACTGAGCACATTCTAGTCAGTATGGGAGTCCGACAAGGTTGTGTCCTTGCCCCCACCATCTTTTCACTACATAAACAGAGTGGTCAACTTTTTACTACAAGTTCCAGCCAACTCTGCATCCTTGGGGCGGGGGGGCAGGGGAAAGGGCAGAAGGTACCAAGCCTTTATTTGCAGACAACACCTTGTAGGTGTCGAAAACCCCAGCGGGGCTACAGTTATTACTCCATAGACTCCAACTGTTCTGTAATACCAGGGGGTAGGTCATAAATCTACAATAACCACATTTATGGCTTTTAACCCCTACAAGGCATATAAAGGCAAACCAACATTCGGAGGATCAGAGCATAAACTCCTAAGGAACTTTGTGATGCTGCACACAGCACCCCTCTCACTCCCCTAATGTTAAACATAGGCTGACGCTCTATAAGTGACATGGCTAAGCTCCACCCGATGCTGTTCTGGGTGCGTATTCGGAGGCCCCCGGAGCTACTGCCTTATGCGGATGCCCTGTCAGAGTTCATCTGTTTAGACATGTACAACAAGGTGGGGTTGATCAGAAATATAAAAAAGCTGGATTTCGATGCTGGGCTTCCAACAGCATGGGAAAAACCAGATTTATCCCTGCTTCAGAAAGACGTAGTAAAGCGACATTACTGGGAATGGGTTGCGTAACAAGAGTCCATAACGCCCAACCAGGGGAAACTCGCTACAGAGTTCCATCTGCATAAACAGGTCAGATCCCTGGAATCCTACCTTGATTTAATTCAGGTTTCCCAGGATAGGACGTTTTACATTCAATTCAGGTTTGGCATCCTTCCCGTTGACGAGGTAACAGCAAAGTGGCACACTACTGACCTGAGCCTGAGCAACTGCCCTGGATGCAGGGCACCGGTGAAGTCCTCTGCCCACGTGCTGTTCGCATGCCCAGCTTATGCTCACCCAAGATCGAAATGGCTAAAACTGATTTTCCAGCAAATGGGCACACAGAACCACTGGGATGCCCTAAGTGTCCTTAAATCGGACATTCGACTCCTTCTAACCTGTGCAGTTGCTAAAGGCCAGAGAGTGAGGATTGCAGTTAATTACAGGCCGACCACCAAGATGTAGAGTAGTAAGCATTTTTATCTATAGAAATTTGTATTCTTTTAGTTGCGACGCCCAAGCACTTTATCGCATTACTTCTGTTAGCTGGCCTTCATATTAGCCCCGAAATGAGAGGGTGTAAAGTGAAAAACTTAAGGCTGTTGGACCTCACAAATTGTTTTAGCATTCTTGTTATGACACACACACACACACGCACGCAGGCACACGCACACGCACACACACACACACGCACACACACACGCACGCGCACGCACACGCACACACACACACAAGATTTTTTATCGGAGGCAAGTTAATCTACACTTTTCCTGGATCTTGTAGTAAAGTGTAGCCTTTCAATGTTCGCAAAAAGAAGCATGATTTTAGGAAAATAGTTATGTTATGTTATTTAAGTTTATATAGCGCGCAGCTGCTTCAGCGAAGAGGCGTCCCGGCGCTGCCAGCAACATACGGTCAGTGCTACGAACCAAAACAGGAAGGCGCAAAAAACGGATAGAAGGAGGAAGAAGGACTAGGCAGAGGGAAAGAGAAAAGTTTTAATTGCTTTCCTAAAGTCCAACAGGCGATCCATGCTACGGATCTGGAGGGGCAGAGAATTTCATAGCTTGGCTGTCAAACAGCGAAAGGCTAAGGCGCTTCACGCGGGGGACTCTAACTAGATGCTTCCCCAAGGAGAGCAGCTGGCAAGTAGGAACATACGGGGCTAGCAAGTTAGATGGGAGGCTAGGCGAGGCCAGCTTCAAGATCTTAAAAGATAACCAAAGGGCCTTAAATTGGATACGCTTGGCCATAGGTAGCCAATGTAGCCTCCGGATGTCACCAACAGAGGGGCAATTACGTGGAAGTCCCAGCAAGGCTCTAGCGGCAGCATTTAGAACATGCTGCAAACGCATTACCTCAGCCTGATTAGGCCCCAGCAAGAGAGAACTAGCATAGTCTAGTCTAGATAAAATGACTAATTGAACGATCATATGACGCGTAGGTCGATCAAAGACCTTCAAAAGTCTAAATCCCCGAAGGAGGCCAAAACAAGTGCCAGCAACTTTTTTTGTGTGATCTTGAAAACTAAGGGCAGAATCCATCCAAACCCCGAGGTACTTAACCACCGATTTAGGGGTGGGGGTACTACCAAGAGCGTCCGCCCACCTTTGTTTACTCCACAAACTCCTGTCCTTCCCCACCAACAGAACCTCTATTTTATTGGCGTTCAGCTGGAGGCAATTTATAGTCATCCACTCTGCAACGGCGGCCAGGCTGCTCCTAAACCTAGAAGCATCCAGAGTGGAACCGTCCGAAAGGGCCACTACCAGTTACGTATCATCTGCATTTGTATTTGTATTTGTATTGAGTATTTGTAAAGCGCATGCTGTCGCTCCGAAAGGAGCATCCTGGTGCTAAGATAATGTACCGTACAGTGATGGGAACTAGATAGAAGCCATTACAAAGACATCGGATAGATTAAAAATCCAAGTTTTCAGTTGTTTCCTAAAAGCATTCTCATGGGCTAAGAGTCTGAGTTCTTTGGGCATGACATTCCAAGCCTTTGATGCCAACACGGAGAGAGTCTTTCCTCCCTTCGTTTTATAATGGAATCTGGGGATGGAAATCAGATTTCCGCCTGAGGATCTCAGACTTCTTGGGGGATCATACCGGGTGTAGCGTCTTGAGAGGTACTTAGGTCCTGTCTTATTAAGGGCTCTGAAAGTTGTCAGAAGGATTTTGAATAGAATCCTCTTGTGGAAAGGCAGCCAATGTAGAATTTTAAGTGCAGCCGAGGCAGAGGACCTCCTTGGTAATTTAAGTACCAATCTGGCCGCTGCATGTTGCACACTCTGTAAATTTTTTCAAAGTGGATTTTTTAATCCCGGCATTAAGGCCATTACAATAATCCAAACGTGAAAGAATGAGGGCGACTGCCACCGTCTTTCTCGAATCCGTGGGCAGGAAATCGAAAAATTTATTTAGGGATTTCATTATACTAAAGCAACTTCCTGCCACATTCCTTACATGCTGGTCAAAAGAAAGAGCGGAGTCAAACAAGACTCCCAGGTTTCTAGCTGTTTCCACTGAGTGAGGAGGCGCGGGCGAGTCCTCCGGCCACCACTCCTTAGGGCAAAAATGGACATCTTTACCCAGGGGTAGAATCTCCGTCTTATTGGCATTACACTTTAGATGGTTATTGTCCATCCATTTAAAGACTTCTGTCAGACAACTCTTTAAGTTTTGTTCTGCGTTGGTAGAGTTCTTATCCATGGAGGCAATCCATTGAGTGTCATTGGCATACGATGTCACAAGTATGCCGTATGACTCTATCAATGGAATAAGGGGGACCATATAAATGTTGAACAATAATGGACTCAAAATAGAGCCCTGTGGGACTCCAGATGACACCCTTTTTTCCCTAGAACGAAAAGGACCCAGTGAAACCGTTTGGGATCTGTCTGACAAGAATGACATTATCCAGGCCAAGGCAATTCCTGTTATGCCTATGTGTCTCAGCCTTTCAATCAAGATTTTGTGTGAGATGGTATCGAACGCTGCAGTGAGGTCCAATAAAATCAAAACAGCGTTCCTACCCTCATCCTGCAAGAATTTGATGGAGTCAATAAGTTCCATAAGGGCCGTTTCGGTTGAGTGTCTGGGCCGGAAGCCTGACTGCTGAGGGTGAAGGATGTTATAAGTTTCAACAAAGTTTTTTAATTCTAAATATACCATCTGTTCCGTTATCTTCTCCAAAACCGGAAGGAGAGAAATTGGCCGGAGATTAGAAAGATCGGTGGGGGATTTATTTGTTTTTTTCATTATGGGTTTAACGGTTGCTTTATTCCACTCAAGAGGCACTACCCTCTGACTAAGTGAAGCATTGACAATCGCATTGATGAAGGGGTTAACTACATCGATTATCAGATGTAGTATTTGGGGAGGGCAAGAATCCGTGGGTGCTCCTGATTTACAGGCCAAAGTGACCTCCCGAGTTTGAAAGAGGGAGACAGGTTGGAAGGCCCTTAAGGTATGACCCTTAGTCTCTAGCCATTCCTGAAAACTAAATAGGGGAGAGGAAGAGGGAGTTGGGAACTCCCTCTGTAAAAGCTCGATTTTCTCTTCAAAGAAATCGGCAATTTGATTGCAGAAACCTAAGGATGGTGGAATTTCTTGCTGGAGCATTTTAGGGTGGGTGAAGGACTTCACTATGGAGAATACCGTTCTCTGCTTTTGCTGGGCCTCCTTAATAGCGTTCACATAGTAATCCTTCTTGGCCATTTTAATACTGGCAAGGTAGGATTTCCTATGCTGTATGTACAGAGTCTGTAAGCGAGACCATGGTGAGGCCCATGTTCCTGGCCACCGTTTCAAGAGGCTCAACATATAAATTGAACAATATGGGGCTCAGTGCAGAGCCCTAAGGCACCCCCTGATCGATGGAATGAGCCTGAGAAAGAAATGGGGGGCCGAAACACGGAAGGATCTTTCGGTCAGAAATGATCTAAGACATTCTAGTGCTAGTTCCACAACACTGGCTTCCTCCAGACGCTGTAACAGAATCCCATGCAAAACCGTGTCAAATACGGCCCTTAGATCATGCACGATATGTGCTGCCGTATGACCGGAATCAAGGATGGTAGGCAGATGTTCTGTCATAGCCCGGAGAGCAGTCTCCGTGCTGTGACCAGGGCGGAAACCATTTTGAGAGGGATCCAAGATGTTATTGGTATTCAGGAATCTCATTAGCATGTTATTAACATGAGCCTCTGCAATCTTAGCTACCCAAGGAAGGAGAGATAATGGCCTAAACTTTACCAGTTTTGCTGGTTCAAGGGAAGGTTTTTTTAAGTATAGGAGATATCCTCGCCTGTTTCCACGGCACCGGGACCACAGCTGTAGAAAAAGAAGTATTAACAACCTGGCACAAATGGGCCAGGAATAGAGGAAGTGAGTCCCTGAACTGGGCAGGTTTTAAAGTATCGTCCGGAGAGCCAGATTTAACTCTCCTACTCAACAGAGTAAACTCTTCCTGTGTAATACTGGGAATAGCTACCAAAGAGTGTAGTGGCGGAGAGCCACAAAGAGAAGTGGAAGTAGAAGGAGGCCCTTGCAGGAAGGACCGATAGATGGTACGCACTTTTGTCACAAAAAAAGTTGCCAGGTCCTCACACTGTTGCTCAGATGTAATCACAGAAACAGAGTTTTTCCTTACCCTGAGATCTTTAAGGATCATTAAAATGCATTTGACTGGATTAGGGCTAAGCTTTATTTCATTGGCATAATAGGCTGCTTGTTAGACATGGCATCATTGGCATGAGTCTCCCTTCCATTTTGACGGATTGCCTCCTCTGTTTTAATATGTTTTTGCTGGCTATATGCTTTGGGCACTGTGCCACTGCTATTCAGTGCCCCAGTGCAAGTGCTCCCTATGTTAAATTGATGTACTAAATGGTGATTCCATGATTGTGCTATTTGATTTAATTGTCAGCCTCTAGTACAGTGCACCATGTGTGCCCAGGGCTTGTAAATCAAATGCTGCTGGTGGGCTTGCAGCAATGGTTGTGCCACCCACAGAAGCAGCTTGTAAAAGTGTGTCGCAGGCCTGCCATTGCAAGGCCTGTATGCAGTCTAGCACTGCCATGTCGACTTGGCAAGTGCACCCACTTGCCAGTCCCTAAACCTTCCCTTTGCTTCATGTTAGACACCCCTATGGTAGGCCCAAGGGCAGGCTGCATTGTAAGTATAATGTAGGACATGCTCTGGTATGTGTAGCATGTCCCTAATAGTGAACTACAGCCATTTTCGTTTTAAACTATTGCAAGGCTATCTGTCTATCTGTTCTCCATAGGTTAGAATGGGCAGTTAGATTATTATATTCTTATAATCCTAACTGACTCAGGGAACATGGTAAAAATTCGAATTTAGTATGCCTGAACACAGAATAATAAAATACATATTTTAATAAAGTTTATTTTAATATTCTGTGTTTGCAAATACCCATTTTAGAAAGTAGGTATTTTCTTGCCTAACTGTCCAGGCCTGCCTCTGCTAGGTTGTGTATTCCTTGTCTGGGTTTGTCAGTGACGGGGCTGGGGGATTCCAGGAGACATGCTGGGGCAGCCCAGTTGTGAATAGAGAGATCTGCATCTAAATGGGAGAGAGGAGTTGCACCTGGGACCCGAATAGGGCTGGGCCTTCACTCTACAATGCTGGCTCCACCTCCTGTGACTTGTCTGATGACTCTGCCCTGTACTGTGAAAGTAGAGAAGGAATCTTGTCAACAAAGTGCTCCAGAACTGTGCCTTCCCTCCCCTGTGTTGGCTCCACCTCCTGTGGGACAGCTGATGTATCTGCCCTGCACAGAAAAAGGGAGGAGAGAGTCATGTAAACAAAGTGCTTAGAAACTAGTTTGGACTAGGCAGAGGCCTCTCTGCCTTCAGAGAACAAAGGATTTTGGGGTATAGATATTGGGACCCTGATCTCAAGAAATCAGATCACTTCTGGAACAAGAAACCTTTTGCCAAGGAGAAGGCCCAAGGAAGCTGCAGGAGTTTTATTGCCCCTCTGCCAGTGGCTGTTTGCTGGGTTGGCCTGCAGTGGTTGCTTTATTGCCAAGGAAAGGAGAAGGAACTTTTCAAGGACTTTCATCATCTTCAGAATATTCTCCAAGGGCTTGTACTGTGCTTGCCTCCTGCTGAAGTCTCAGGGACAAAAGATTTCCTCTCCAGCTCCCCTCTGAATTTCCTTGCTGGGAATTCTCAACTCCAGACATTTACATGTCGCTGGGAGCACGACGCATTGAGAAGAAGCGTGTCGCCGCCGCAGCTGAAATCGTAGCATAGCCGGAGAAGTGAGCCTTTGCCGCATCTCCCTGGAAGCGTGTGTTCATCGAAGCTTCCTGCTGTCGCATCACCGGAGAAGTGTGTCGCAGGGCCTGTCGAGTCTCCAAAGTACAGTCTTGTTGCAAGGCTGCCAGGGTGTCTACGCATCGTCATCGCATCGCCGCATCAAGGGCGCCATCAACTCGCATCACAACTGGATCATCGCATCAAGGCGCCATCTTGCTCACTGCAAAGGGCCCGCAGGCCGAGAATCTAGGCATCACCTCCGCACCGGTAAGGATTGCGACACATCCCCTACTCTGC
This sequence comes from Lissotriton vulgaris, assembly GCF_964263255.1. NCBI lineage: Eukaryota > Metazoa > Chordata > Amphibia > Caudata > Salamandridae > Lissotriton > Lissotriton vulgaris. Next base: position 149,540,088 of record NC_141688.1, on the reverse strand, counting down.
GCAAGCATTGAGGCACGACACATCATCTCCCCCGGATAACGGAACCAATGCATCTCCCCTTTTGCGAGCCTTTTGTTTACTTTGCGTTACACATCCAGGTACTGTGTTGAGAACTTTGTCGCATCTATCATCAACTTGAACTAAGTAATTTTTATCATCTTTAAAGCAATCTTAAGTGTAGTATTGTGGATTTTTGTTGTTTGTGGTCTTGCTTTTAAGTCTATATAAAGAATACTTATTTTTATAAAACCTGTGTTGTGTCCATCTGTAGTGTTTTCACTGTATTACTGTGTATATTCACAAATGCTTAACACACTGCCTCTGAGATAAGCCTGTCTGCTCATGCCAAGCTACCAAGGCGGTGAGCAGGGGTATTAAGGAGTGTAATCCCTATATCCTGACTATTTGGACAAAGGTGAATACCATTGCCAACTAGAGACCCCCAGATCCAACACCGCTCGAACAGTACAGATAGCTCTATGTGTTTGATCGCGGCCAAATAGCATTTTTTTACCGCCGGGTCGTATTGCTTTCTCCACGCGTGCTCCAATTTCTTACAAGCCTTCGCAATGCAATCAGCGAGTCATTGTACCATGGGCTAGCGTCCAAAGAGCGGCCTTTAAACCATTTAGCTGTAATGAGTGAGTCCAACACTTGGACAATCCAATTACAGAATGATAGCCCATATCTGCGTCGTTGTATGGTTCTGGAGGGTTAGCAGCAAGAAGCGCGTGGAAATCCCCAGCAGCAATTTCCGCCAAGGGCGTCTAAAAATGAGCAGTTGAGCAGCCGTATCAAGGGGCTCGGAGGCAGGAAAGGACTTCGATACCAACGAGTGGTCAGACCAACCTACAGGTTTAGGAGTCTCCACTGTGGCAAAAAAAATGTTCGAAAAGATGGGGTCTAATAGGTGGTCAGCTGTATGAGTTGGGCCAGGGACCAGCTGATTTAATTGGCAAGCTGCCAAATCCGCAAGCAAACTGTCAATGTCAGTGTCTTGCACAAGATCGAAGTGCAGAATAAGATCACCCAGAATGCTGAAATTGGCTGTACCGATTGCAAGCGTGCAGGTAGCCTCCAATAGGGCAGTTTAAAATTTCGTAGCAGGCCCTGGATGGCGATATACTAACAACCCTGATATACTCAGATGGGCACTGAAGGTAATGCTAAAACATGCGCATTCACAACCCTTTATTGCCTCCTTAACAAAAAGGCACACGTAACAGGATTTTAAAATGACCGCAATGGCGCCCCCTAGATCTTTTGACTGGGTGTGAGTGTTTAATTGGTTCAGATGCTCCGTCCATCACCACCCCCTTTTGTACCGCTTTTGACCACCATAAGTGTGGCAGGGTATGCTCATACTTGAGTCCCTTGCTCACTTTGCCACTGGATTCAAGCAAGCCGGGCTGAAGACGGCTGGAATGCCAGAAACCGGTCCTCGGAAGCTTGTCTCCGGTCCAGGGAAGGCATGGCTTGGCAGTTCGGGCTGGACTGTTCCCATGAGGTACAGGGTCAGACTGATTTGCATATAGCCATGTCTGAACTTGGGTGGCAGAGTGGGCTAAAGAACGGTGATGGATCAAACCCAGATCTTTTGACTGGGTGTGAGTGTTTGATTGGTTCAGATGCTCCTTCCATCACCACCCCCTTTTGTACAAATGCCAGTGTAGACAGACTATTGTGGGAGTTTGCGGTCTGTTTTCTGAATTGGTGTATTCAGATGCTCAAATATTAATAATAAAGGACGGGTGCTTCTAATGTCAAAAAAGATTTCCACGAGTCTCAAATTAGGTATGAACAAGTGAGAAAGGGATTGCACATTTTATGTGATTAATTAGCCTGAGTAAACAGACTTGCAGGGTTGTCTGGCAGTCCGTTTCTTAGGGTTTTCTGTTTAAATGTACATTTGTTAAATTTTATAATCAGTATGATCCTGGCAGAAAGTTTAAATTAATGTGAAGTACCTCAAGATCTTATAGTTTTTCTGTGGTAACTAACAGAGCAGTTCTCTCAATAACGTTATTGGCAGGTTGCAGTTGTTCACTATTTACTGATTATCAGTGTTAGCAGGTTCTGGATATTTTTAAATGACTCTTTATTTGTAAATATTTCCCCAAGGAATATTGTCATTGAGTCCATCTTGGTCAGTTCTGAGTCTGTGCACCCACCTTTGTTCTTTCTCAAAGAGAATTGTTTATGCGTTTTGGTCTATATTACTCAGAGTCTCCAGAATTACCCAATTAAGGTCATTGACTGTGTGGCCTGCTTCAAGGTAATGGTTCGACATTTTGGTTGTAATTTTTTTACATTTGACTTTGCTGCGATGTTCACATAGGCGCTGCTTGATTTTTCTGCACGTCATGCCTATGTAGCGTTTTCCACATGGACATGTGATCATATAGATCACATGGCTTGTATTGCAATTCGTGTGGTTTGAGAGTTTCCATTTGAGGCTTCAGGCAATAACTGTATTTCTTTTGTGACTTTGGTAAGAGGACATACGGAACATGACCCACAGGGGTAATGTCCAACCACCGGGCGGGTATCCCAAGGTGAATTAGTTACAGCTAATGGTTTTCTTGGTGGAGGTCTTGTGTGGACCAAAATGTCCTTCAGGTTGCGTGTTCTTTTATTCGCAAATCTGGGTTTTGGCCACTTAATGTTGGCCGAGGTGAGAATTCCCCAGTTCTTGTTCACAATCTTCTTCAATTTGTTACTTGCCGGGCCATAGGTAGGTACGCAGGTTAGGACGTCAGGTTCTTGCTCTCTTAGCATAGGTTCTAAAAGTCCGTCTCTACTTTGATTCCGTGCTCTCTTCTTGCATTTTTCAATGACTCTTTTTGGGTAATTTCTTTTTTCCAGTTTTCCACTTAGGTCGTTGGCCTGTTGTTTGTTCGAATATATAGCAGAGTATATGTGACCCAATCTCCCACGGGGCAACCTCTGAGAAGGCGTTTTGTTCAAATGTGTCTCCTGTAAAAGGCAGATGTCAATGTTGTGGCGTGTTAAATAAGCATGAACCAATCTTGACTTTCGATCATCATTGAGCCCCCTCATATTCCAAGTTAAACAATTCAAAACATTGTCAGTCATGTGTGTAAACCTTTGCAGTGAGTCTCGCTTCAATTAGCAGCAACGTGACACAGGGCCATCCAAAATGACGACGGCAAACCACCAATCCACATGTTCACTGGCATTTGAACAACAAAATAAACTCCACCCTCCTCCACCCACCACCCACTCCAACCCCCCAATCAGGTTGTAGATGACCCACCCTAGCAAGAGAACATACCACCCAAAGGGGCAGCAAAAGAGGGAAACTTCCCATGAGTGCGTGGCATTGCAGGCAAACTACCCTGCATTATACAAGGTGGCCGGGAGATCTGCGGACGTCCCAACGGTCAGATCACAGGAATTACAAAACAGTAAAAAACAGCATGACTATGAGCAGTTAAAAACATGTAGTTACAAATAGAATATGGAGTCCTGGGGCCCTCAACATAACAGTGTGATACTTTCAACATGCTGGAGCATACGATACCCAATTTATTCATTGTCACTCAAGTGTCCTCCCTCTGCTCCCGCCGCCTCCAAGTGCCCCTTGGCCTTCTTCCCTCCTACGTGTTTGGCGAATATTAGGGCGGATTTCGCATCAGTGAAGAAGTGGGCAGTTCCATCAAAAGATACCTTTAGCTTCGCCGGATACCGAAAGGAGTACGGGATCTGGGCCTGTAAAAGAATTTGCTTCGCCGGGAGGAACTCCCGCCTCGCCGCCTGCACAGCTGAAGTGAAGTCCGGGTAGAAAGAGATCTTGTTGCCTTAATGCGTGATCTGGCCCTTCTCCTTGGCCAACCTCAGGATAAGGTCTCTATCCTGATAATTCAGAAGTTTCGCTATGATTGGCCTGGGTGGCACGCCAACAGGCGGCCTCTGTCCCAATGACCTGTGCGCCCTCTCCATCACGAAAACCGCCGATAAGTGAGGGTCGAAGAGTTCATGCAGCTGGTCAGCCACGTAGGTCTCTATCTTAGATATGGCGATCGTCTCCGGAATGCCAGTTACGCAGCGGTTGTTGTGTCGCGATCTGGCCTCTAAATCATCATTTTTGGCTCTGAAGACCCCCAGTAGCTTGTCCATATGGAGCAGTTGTTCACTGATTTCTGTCTGGAATTCATGGAACTCAGTATGGCGGTTTTTCAATGTGTTGAGCCAAGGCTTATGCGTGGACACCTGTGCTTTAATGGAATCTAGTTGCGAAGTCAGCGTGTCCAGTTTAGTGTCGATATTGTAGAGACTGGAGCGCATCTCCAACATGAGCGCCCTCAAATCCTCCCCTTGATCCTCATCGTGGGAGCTGCATGGGTTTTCCGCCTGCTGTTGCTGCTCAGAGTCCACCTGTCTAGTGGATCGTTTATTTTCAAAAGTCAGTTTCGGCTGTTTGGCATCCTGTTTGCCCATGGCCGCAGAGTCTCAAATATGCAGAGTGTGAACTTCAAGGCGCACCGCAGATTCCAGCCTGAATCCCACGATGCCTCCGTCAGTAGCCTCTCACGCTTCCCTCGTAGTGCGCACCCTAACGAACCCCAGTGTGCCAGAGTAACACCAATGCACCCGGGGACATCTCCAAATCACCCCTCAAGTAAAGATGTAGGATCCAGTCCACACACAGGCCTCCGTAGCTGTAGAAGAGAGTAATGGGACACGTGCACCTCTGCCCCGGCAGGGCCCTTCTCACCGGCTGGGTGGCTCAGGACAGGAATGCGGCCCTGACCAATGTCTCTCGCAGCACTACCCTCAATAGACGGGCGAGTGACCACTTGTCGCAGCCCGGAAATCAGCAGCCCCAAACACGCAGCCAGCAGCTTCTTCTTATGCAGCTGCAGCCCTCTCCAGTCTGCAAAAGTGTGAGATCTCCGAGCGTGCAGTAATGTATGGCCGAAGCCCCCACACAGCCCCGCGCATCTGCACTTATCTTTACACAGTCCGAACTATTTAGTAGACCAAACAGTTAATGTAGAGGACGTCCTCTGCCATCACAAAATGGCAGATCCTGGAGAGCTCTCCAGTTAACTCCAGGCGCCGAAAAAGACGTGCGGGGTGCTGCAGCCAGGCGGGGGAGCATCCACTGCCTCCGACCCCCCGTCCCGTCACCTCTGATTCTAGCACCCGAAGCTCTGCCAGTGTGCAGCAGGTCGTGCACTTACAGCACACGCCGCACGCTGCAGTCCGCTCTCAGCCGCACATCAAAAGAAGATCCCCGGGTATCCGTGGGCCAGAAAAGCAAACACACCGTCCAGGGCTCAGCAAGCCCCCAGCAGCCCCCCGATACCTGTCCCTAATATGCCTCGGCGTGCGTGGGGAGCCTCACAGAATCCGGCAGGCTGGATCCAACGTAACAGTCTCACGCCCACCGTGTAGCTCCGGGATCGAGTCGCCGCACCACCCGGCAGCAGCCCAGCGCAGTAACGTCGCGACCTCTGGCTCTTCCCCCTGGGCCTGTCCAGGTGCGTGCATGGTACAGATGGAGTCCTCAAATTTCTGCAGGACCTAGATCACGCCGTCCGACAGCTATTCAGGTGGCCTGTGCGACTTAGGGAAAGCCGAAGTGAAGGATAACAGCAGGATATTCCGCTGTGCAGGCCACGCCCCAATGTCATTTTTTAAAATAAATATTTTATAAATGGACTTAAGCTGTAGCTGACATTTATACTGATAGAATAGGATACAAACTGTGTAGAACACATGAACTTGCAGTGTGTATTTGTAGACTCTAGAGACCAAGGGCCCGATGTAGTTAGCCCTTTACCGATCGGTAACGGCCGAAAATACCGATTTTCGGCCCTTACCGATCGGTATCCAGCCATCGAGATGTAGGGCGATGAAAACCAACCGAATCGGTATAGTTACCGAATCGGAAATAATCCGAATCGGAAATACACCGAATCGTGAAAAGAACGAATCAGTAACATACCGAATCGATAAAAATACCGAATCGGTCTATGTACCGAATCGGTAGTGACACCGAATCGGTAAAAATACCGAATCGGTCCATGTACCGAATCGGTAGAGACACCGAATCGGTAAATATTCCGAATCGGATTATCTTCCGATTCGGTAGAGTTACCGAATCGGTAAATTACCGATTCGGACAGGGCAAAACTCTGATTGAGATGTAGGGAAGCACAGAAATACCGATTTTGCCTCAAAATCGGTATTTCAAATTCGGTATTTACCATGGATTACAATCAGGTGGTAACCAACTGCAACCTATAAAAATAGACCCAAAATGCATTGCAACTTGCAGGATGGCGGCATTTTATGTCATTGCAAGGCGGCTACGGCTACAGCAGGAAGGAGAGAGGGAATGGCAAAGAGAGGAACAGGTCTACAGACAGAGGATCACCCTGTTCATGCTCACAGAGGCAGAGATCCTACAGAAGTACAGGCTGGACTCAGACACCATTCTGGAGCTCATCAGGGACCTCAAACCACTGTTGGACCACCCCACCCCAAGGGCACACGCCATCCCAGCGCACGAGCAGGTGCTATGCAGCCTACACCTGCTTGCGTCAGGCAGCTATCAAAGTGGAGTCGCTGCGGTAGGAGGGGTGACCCAGAGCAGCCTGTCAAGGTTTTTACACAAATTCCTTGACGCCATGATACAGAGGATGGACCAATACATATCTTTCCCTGCAACCCATGCGGAACTGGTACAAACAAAAGCAGACTTTTACCAGATGGCACAATTCCCCCAAATCATCGGCTGCATAGATGGCACGCACATTCCGATTTGCCCCCCTGCTGACACAGAATACATATACCGCAATAGGAAGTCTACGCACACCATCAATGTGCAGGTGATCTGCAATGCGAAGTGCACCATCACAGACCTGGTAGCAAAATTCCCAGGGAGTACCCACGACTCCTACATTTTTCCACACAGCGGCATCTATGCACGGCTAACGGCTGGGGAATTTGGTGAAGGATACCTCCTAGGTGAGATACATCATCAGACCCCCATAACACAAAGTAGCAATGTAAAATACATGTATGCATGTGAGTAATGTTACCCCCTTTCCTTCTAGGCGACAGTGCATATGCCCTCCGCTCATTCATACTCACCCCCTACCTCAACCCCTCTACACCCAGCCAAAGGAGGTATAACCGGGCCCACAAAAGCACAAGGAATGTAGTAGAACGGACCTTTGGCATCTGGAAAAGCATATTCAGATGCTTGCACAAGAGTGGAGGTGCAAGGCAGTATACCCCCATCACCTGCTGCAAGATCATAGCTGTCTGTGCAATGTTGCACAACCTTGCGGTGAAGAAGGGCACTGAGGTGGAGTTGTCAGACTACGAGGACCATGACGACGACGTTGCTGTGCCACAAACACAACCTGCTGGGGTGTCTACGCCAAGTGATGGCAGATACAGACGTGAGGAGATTACAGAAAACTATTTCTGAGTGAGTACAGATGCACAGACAGGTCAATGGATGTTTGAAAACAAAAGATTTAATAATGTTGCAACAACGTTACTGCACTGATGTGCAACAAATGAAATAGGTAAACAATATGTGGGAAATGTAAATTGTCCAGGTTGCCTCACCCCCCCTGGCAGTCTTACTTCTTGCTGCGCTTAGCAGACCCACTAGGATGTGGCTCACCCCCTTCTGTGTGTCCGGCAGCCTCAGCGGAGCGCCTGGTGCTCCGGCGCGGCTCAGACACTGCGCTGGCCGGGCTGCTGCGGCTGCTGCTGTCCCCAGCCTCGCCCACGTCCAGGGCAGGATTCACCACTGTGTTAGATATTATCAATGCCTCCATGGCAGTGGTGATGCGGGCCATGCCCCTAGTCACCTCTGCCGTGTTCTGGGTGAGGCAGTCCTCCATGTTAGCCTCACGGCGGCATAGCTGGGCGGTTGCAGCAGCAAGGCGGTTGATAGCCCTATTCTGCACGCGGGCATCCCTGCGCCTACAGTGCTCGTGCTCCTCCATTGTATTGCACAGCTGGGTGATGGCAGTGGTTATTCGCCCAAGACCAGTTGCGATGTCCTTGTTGCTATCAACAAATGTCTTGAATCCCTGTGTCATCTCCCCCATCTGCAGGTTGTGCACCCGCAATTGGCGCTGGCAGGCCAGGATTGATTTTGCCTGCATTCTTTGGATCCTGACCATACTCCCCTCCAGCCCTTGGAACACGCTGCCCTCCCGTGCTGGAAGAGCACTGCTGGATGTGCGTGGCCTGCGCGGATTGCTGCTGCCCTGCTGTGTGGGCTGGGGTGCCACAGGTGTTACAGGGTTGGTTGCTGGAGCCTGACCCGCTGCTCCCTCCATGATGTTTAATGGAGCAACAATTATCCTCCTGGCAGGAGATGTGGCAGGTGCAGGGTGGGCCTGTAGTGGTGAGTTCTCCGGGGAGAACTGCAATGGGGGCGTTAGAGACAGTCGGGGGAGTGGGGAAATGTGAGGGTATGTCCAGTGTCTTCCTCATTGCCCAGGGCACTGCTGTTCTCCTCCTCCTCCTGTGATGGTCCACTGGTGCTTGGCCCTGCCACCGCACTGGCTGATGGTGCTGGAGCTGGAGCTTGTGTAGCTGCTGCTCCCCCGCCTGATGGTGCCCGTAGGTATAAAGAAGCATTTGTGAACTGAGTGCTAATGTATTACAGTCACTACAATAAAAGCATTGCACATCTCATTTCCAATACTTTGATTCAGTTTTACAGTTCTTTTCCTTATGCTTCTGCACTGGCATTTTTTACTACTTTTGCTGACTACATTTACCATGATGCATTGCTCATGTCTGTTGCTAGCAGTACTGGGCTGGGGTTTGGCTGTGCATTGGGGCTAAAGGGGAGGTGTCTGGTAGGGTGTGTCAAGATGCGCATGCTTCTTACCTTTAGCTGTAGCTCTGGATGAGCTGTCCAGGTCCCCAACTCCCACCACACTCTCGCTCTCAATGGTGGTCGACACAAGTTCCTCCAGGTCAGTGAGGGGTGGCGCCGGGTTCCTGCCTCCACCAGTTAGTCCTGCTTGCTTGTGCAGCTCGGCCAGTTTCCTCTTGGTGAGGCTGCGAATGTCGTAAAACCTCTTCTTGAGGTCGTCCAGGCTCCTGGGGGTGACACCAACTGCATTCACTCTCTCCCCGATTTCACTCCACAGCTTCCTCTTGGTGCTCTCTGGGACAGTGAGGGACAGCCTCCCAAACAGCTGCCTGTGTACCCTCGCCACCTCTTCCACCAACACTTGCAGCTCCATGCTGCTGAACTCGGCCTTCCGCTTGCGCTCAGCCTTCTGGCTCTCAGAGCTGCTTGCCATTTTCACAGAGATCTGGATAGTGCTACCACTGCTGCTCACTCTGAATGCTCAGCTCAGGCTGCCTCTCCAGAAAGTTCTAATGAGTTGCACCTGCCTGGGTAGCCACTCCCTGCTAGGGTGGGGGAGGGTGGTTCCACCTCATTGGCTGATTTCATTAGTTTCAGTTTTACTTGCTCGCCGAATCGGCATTTACCGATTCGGTATTTACCGATTCGGCTAAAACCAATTCGGCTACTACCGATTCGGTAAATACCGAATCGGTATTTACAATGCGTTCCTATGGGCCTTTTTGCCCATGGGGGTGTATTGCTATTACCGATTCGGTATTTGCCGATTCGGTATTCGCCGAATCGGTAAATGCTGATTCGGTAATTGCCGATTCGGTACGTATCAAATCACGATACTGATTGCTACCGAATCGGTATTTTTCTGATTTTTTTTTATTATCTACATATCGTTTTCCGATTTCAAAATACCGATTCGGTATAAATCGGTATTTTAAAATCGGTAAATGCATTTTACCTCCATCGGGCCCTTAGATACACTTTCAAATTGCAGCTGGTATAAAAATGCAGATTTTTTTAATGAGTTTACTGAATGAGCAGGACATTTGTTCGACAAACAAAAACCTAGAGGATGGTATGTGTTTTTGGGATAGAGATAATGACGTACATTGTCGCCACCGGCCTTATTGAAGTGTGTCCTATGCCAACTCATTCATGTACCTGATTCTTGAAATTCTGAACTGCTTCTTTCACAGCATACTGTAATCCTCTTCTGCCCGGCTCTAGTGTAACAGCAGGCTAGTTTGAGATAGAGTGATAGAAACTACAGGGACAACAGAAACACTACACAAAAAACATTTTTTAATACTGAGATTGAAGGACCTGGAAAGGCTGAGGGGGCAAGTTGCTAAAATTATGTTCTGGGTTTGCATCATAAATATGATGCACACCAACGTAAAAAAAAATGTATATGTACTTTTCAGTACAATACTTGGTTTTCACTGGGAATTGACGAAAAGTAATGCAAAGTAGCGCAAAGCACTACTTAGCGTCAAGCTGGCATTACATGTGTGATCCCATGCAATCGCTGACCCTTTTTGACGCAAAACTGTATCTACAAAAATGTGATGCAGGGTTTTGTTTCAAATAAGGCCTTTTGAAGCCAGTTATCAAAAGGAGCAATGTTTTTTTTTGCCTTTCTTTTCTGACTTTGCATGTATCCTGCACTGTACAACACACATACAAAGTAGGAAACGTTTTAACCCCTCCCCTGCTGGTGACGGAACCACTCCGTCATCAGCCGCAGTCGCGCTGTGCTGATGATGGAGCGGGTCTGTCACGGCCCGCTCGGCACTCCTGCGCGGATTCCGCGCCTGCGCTGAGCGTTCCATTGAGCGGGCGGGGCCGTGACGGAACCGCTCCGTCATGAGCACAGAACAACCGCGGCTGGTGACGAAGCGGATCCGTCACCAGCATGGGCGCGCCGCGCGGCCCCCCCGCCCCCTAAGCACTGCGGCGGAATAACCGCCGCAGTGAAGGGGTTAAAAGTTGTCTTTGCATAGTGTTTTGCACGTGAATGGAACCCTTCCAGTACAAAACCTATGACAGACTCTCACACATTCCCTTGCACCATAGAAGAATGTTGCTCCGTCGCTAGGGAGAAAGAAGGAGAGTGCCATATCTCTGTAAATAGAGTGCTCTCCTGCTCCGTCCCTGTCACACAATGCAGCACAGCATTTTTGGCAGCCCCGTTGCAGTGGGTGACAGTTTAGTAAATCTGACCTGAAGTGTAGGCTAATTTAAACAGGAATATGGGTTTCTAACATGGCCTATTCACCACATACTTTAGCCAAACAACAGGTGTACTGAGAAGGTTGTTATGTCCATAAGGTCAAGTTCGTTCCCTGAAGTGGCTTTCATGAAGAATGTTCACAGCTCTGCTTGTGTGAACCAAATTTGTCAGGATTCTTCCTAGTTCTTGTTTATAGCAAGCCTAAATACACTTTTCTGATCATTCCGAAAGGGTAAGCCTCACAATAAATGATGTCAAAGCAAGAATTAACATATTAATCCTGTTGCACCTTTACATAATTCTATAAGCCGTTATCAATCTTGTGAATACATTTTTGTGAATAATAGATGCTAAATCAAACTATAACAAAGCAAATGTTTTACATTTTACATATGCAAACAATACTAAATGTAGCATGTGTTTATAAATGAGAAATGTGCAGTCAAATAAATGAATATATAAAAGCAATGAAAGGTATGTATGCAGAAAATGCAAAGATGACATCAGTATATATATCTATATATATATATATATATATATATATATATATATAGATCAATAACTTAAAATAACTGTGTTTGAATTGTTAAATAAGAACAAAGCTTCTAGTTTTATCCAAAACATTCAGCCAGTAGCTTTGTCTTTTAGCCAACACCACATTGCATTTTGAGTCTTGTAGCTTCTGCTTTAACATAGTACGGATGCACTCAAGAAATTCAAAACATTCATGCCAAAAAAGCTGTGGCAGGTTGAAACTGCACATTATTTAGGTATTTGCCATGAAATAAGATAATGTGGCTAAATGAACATGCATTTTTTTTAAAAGGTTTTTGCCACCCTTCATAGTCCCACATACATTGTGACACTGTAGATTACAACACATTTTCAATTTCTCATAAAAAAGAATAAAGTAAGACACAACATTGTTTTCTGACAATTCCTTTTTTTAAATGTTTGACTTGCCTTATGTGTTTTACATTGCATATATTTAGTGTGATAAATTGAAAAGCACTACTTGAAATTAATTATGCCTATATTTGTTAGAGGGCTTTCCCTGAATTTCACTACAATTCTATGGCTTGATTTGTTGTGCCATTTTATGAAACAATACTGAGAAAGCAGCGTTTTCATTTTGGGGCAATTTATTAAATGATGTTATACAGGGTGGGTTGGGTGTATAGTGGACTTAACGTTTTATAGATCATTGGTGTAACTTAGCAAAACAATCCTTTCAAGGGGTTACTGCTAATGCCAATGTGTATATGTATGTGCAAGTAGCTGCGAATGTGCAGGCATGTACATGTGTGTTTGTGTGGGTGGGTGGTCATAAGACAAGCAGGGACTTTCAGGCCAGCCTTCCATTTCACACAGTCATCTCATTCACTTCACTATTGATTGCAAATCACTCAACAATTGTGTTACATAAAACTGCAGTCAGCAAACAGAAACAATCCTAGTAAATTGTTTAATCTGAAACAGGCATCTTGGCTTGATATATCGAGGTAGAATCCAATTTGGGAAAGCTATGCTGGGATTGTCTGGAAGATCCATGCCCCCTTACTGGCTAATGTGGACTGCAAGTTAATACTATTTGATAGAGAGAGAGGGCTTCTGAGACAGTCAGAGCTAATATAAGCTTTGGGTGCCATGGTAACCTGGATGTAACTCTGATTGTTTAATTTAGGAAAAGGTTACACATGATGCATCTTAGAAAAAACAACAATTAATAAAGCGGAGAGTGACAGAATCTTAAAAACTGAACAGAAATACTCTTTTATGTGACACCTAAATTCCAAGATAGGCGATGTTCTTATTAGCTTCTATTGCAAATAGACCCTTTGCTGGATTGGACGTCGTGCTACTGGTACCTTTGCTCTTGGACTCCTGATTCTGGGCTGCTGACCTGCTTCTACACCACTGCTCGCCGGACCCGCTTTGCGGATCCCGCTTCGCAGGGGAAGCCGCCGGGGAATCTGTGGAGCTGCTGTGCTGACAGAGGAGTGTTGGGGCATCTGCTCAGGGCTGCGAGCGTTCTGCAGGGACTACATCTCCCAGGAGTCCCTGCCTGGCCAATTTAGATCACCTGGCCCGCTCTCCCTGTTAGCCCCGCCCCCTGTGCACAGATCGTGTAAAAGAGACTCCCTGCCTCTCACCTGTGGGACCCTTTGCTGGATTGGACTTCGTGCTACTGGGACCTTTGCTCTTGGACTCCTGGTTCTGGGCTGCTGACCTGCTTCTACACCACTGCTCGCCAGACCCGCTTCGCGGGTCCCGCTTCGCAGGGGAAGCCACTGGGGAATCTGTGGAGCTGCTGTGCTGACAGAGGAGTGTTGGGGCATCTGCTCAGGGCTGCGAGCGTTCTGCAGGGACTACATCTCCCAGGAGTCCCTGGCCAATTTAGATCACCTGGCCCGCTTTCCCTGTTAGCCCCGCCCCCTGTGCGTCACACCTAACCTATAATAGTGGTGTCTACTTCCGCTGCGCGGGAGCGCGCGGCAGCGTCCCGGGACAAGGGAGGGACCGTCTGTGGCCGTCTGGGGCCGAAGGAGGCCGGGCTGGGCCTACCCTCTAACATTGTGCCTTTATTTTACATGATATAGTCGGATATCAGGAAATACCTGGTGTTTGCATATACATTATTTTTAATCCTATAGTTTCTTGACTGTGAAGTATGTCTTTGAACTCAAACCCAACTGCTCTGATCCCCACTCAGACCGAGGCGGGCCAGTTATCCTGGGCCCTTTAGACAAATATTTCAGTCGGGCAACCCAAGATATTGACAAAGAAATAGCTTTGGCCGAGAGGCGCGCCGAGCGTAGGTTATCCATTGAACTCCTTAAAATTCCCTTAGAGAAAAGGCCACCCCAAGGTTTCCCTGCATTGGCATTGGTTCCTCCCTTGTCATCTTTAACCCTGCCAGTTGTATTGGAAACGCCTTATGCCTTTCCCCCTTCACCAGAGCTGTTGGCTGGCTCGTCTGTGGGCCCCATTGAGCCTATTTTTTCGCCCACCTCGCACACATTAACAACCAGTTCACCTACAGTGCAGGTGATTACTGCCCAAGCGAGTGTGCCCATTTCGTTCCCCACGTCGCCCTTAACAACAACTGGTTTATTTCTAGGGCAGCTGACTACCGCCCAGTTAAGTGTGTCGGCTCACATTGATAAAACTAAACCAAGTATTAAAAGGAAAAGAAGTGCTGCCCCGAAGAAGTGTACTCTTTCCAAACACCCGAAAAAAATAAGGAAGGTTGGAGTAGCCCTGCGCCCTTCTAGTGAGCCTATTGGGGCTGCCCCTGGTGGGGAAGACCCTACTAAGAATGGAGTTGTTTCGGTTAGTCCTGCATCGAATACGAATGTCCCTTCGGCAATGGGATTGGCTGAGACATTATCTTCCGCTCCAGTTCTGCTTCTCGAGTTGGAAAGGTTGATGAGGTCTCTCCTGAACCCTATCGAGGAACAAGTTAAAAAACTAGCTGATCGATTAGATCATTTTGAGCAGGCAAACCTAGATAACTTTTTTTCTACCAAAGCCCTAATCAAGTCCCATCCCAGGACTGGGGGAAGTACCAACTCTTTGAAACCAAATGTCCAGGCCAATGGTGTGTCCATTGTAGTGCCCTCTCTGCCTATAGTTAGCATTGCTAGCAAGCCTCATTCGAAGGGCCAAACCCCTAAGACTAACTCAGTTCTGTTGGACCGCCCAAGTAGTAATACTAGCAAACAAACCAAGCTGCCTGATACCATGGCTATGGGTAACAAGGAGAGTTCTAAAAATGGTAATCCTGTCTTTAATGGTTCGCAGCCTTTACCAAGTAGCTTAAATCCCGTTCTGGTGTCCCAGTTAGGGGTATCAAAGACAGTTCCAATATCAAAAAAACTGCATTGAGTTGTTCCCAGCCACTACCAAGCATCTCAACAACATGTCCTGCTGCTCCTGATATAAGCCGGCCTATTAGTGGAGAAATGTGGCTCAGGGGTTAGAGGCGGCAGACCTGGAGCTTGAGTTCGGCCCTGGACCAGGGTTCAATTCCCCGCCTCGGCGGGTCTTGGGCTCAAAAATTCCACGGACTCGATAATTCTCGCTCCGGTGCCTTCTCGACTCACGGGTTCACACTCTGCGACTCTGGGCAATAGCTTGCTTAATCTCCATAACGGCCCCTCGCGGTGGGATGCCTGGCTTTCACCTTGTGGATACCCTGCCAGGGTTATCTCACAGGGGAATACCAAGTCGGGTTCCCTAAGCAAGCGCGGAGATGCCCCAGGGTAAGTCATGCGCTATATAAGCTTCATTCATTTCATTAACCTCCCGGTGAGAGCTCAGCGTAGGATACCTCCCATGAATCTCACCCCGGACTCTTACCCCTATGTGGTTGTCCTCACTAATGTACCACCTCTGTTGGCCGGGCAAAGAGAATCCTTCCTAAAGAACAAGGTAATGCACTGGTTGAAGGCAAATAGACCATTGCCCGGGGAAGTGGACGGGCTGATTATTGGAGTGAGAAGAACAGATTGGATAGGTTGCACTCCTAAGAACCTGGGGGGGGGAGTGTATAGTTGGTAACTTTCAAGATCCTAGGGTGGCACGTTTGATTACGAAGCAAAATTGGGGCCCAAGTATTGGTGGAATTGGTGTTGTTGATCTTACATTTTTTTTACCCAAGACCAACAGGTATACAATTTGGAATGATCAGTGAACCAGGTTGTTTTAATAACTTCCCCTCCCAAGGGTTTGCACCTTTTACTGTACCCTCTCAACGGGGCAACTTCCTAACGGATTAATGTATAATCATTTTGAAGTAATGAATGATCTAGGGTGGAGCTATTGACCAAGTTCCGATTACTGCCAGAACAACAGGGAAAGTATGTCCCGTAGGGAGATATGTGGGAAACCTATGTTAACTGTTTTGTCCAAAAATGTGGTATCAAATGAAATAAGAACTTGTGGGGAGACTATGATTTTGGATGAAACTTGTGGGGAGTGTATTCCTACTTCCGGGGACTCCGAAAGAGAGGTATCAATTATATTAAGTACCGTGGACACCCAGGAGGTTGATCATAGCATGGAGGATACCACCCGAGGGAGGGGGGATGGGCGAAATGGAACTAGGGTGTCCTGTACAGGAGAGTTATCTATGGACAGCCCCGGGAAGCTCCTCTCATGGAACACCGCGGGGCTGAACAGTAAGCTGACGTCCCAAAATTGGATTGATTTCATTAATGGTTTCGATCTTTGTTTATTCCAGGAGACGTGGGCTTGCGACCCTATATTTCTTCCTGGTTATTTAAATTTTTCAATTCCAGCCATTAGAGGTTCTAGAGGCCGACCGATGGGAGGCCTGACTATTTGGGTTAGGCAATTCCTTCAGTTGACAATCAAAGTGGTGGATCTGGGTTGCAAAGACATCCAAATGTTAAGAATAACCTCAGAAAAGCGTGGAGGGATAGATTTGTATAACATTTATGCCAGGGGTAATACCATTGGGAGCTCTCCCATTTTAGAGGCACTGTCCACTTCCCTGGAATCTCAGTCTTTGGGTAACAAAGTTGTAGTAGCTGGTGACCTAAATAGGACCTTTGAACTATTGCATAGTTCGGACGATCCCCTAGGGCAAGAAGAAGATACACAGTGGGGTGTTCCGACTTTACATCTGGTTCCTGTCAAACGATGGACGAAAGATATATTACAACTGAATGCCATCTGCTTGGAACATGGTTTGAGAGCCCTAAATGGGAGGACGAAGGACGACAGGGAAGGTGCTTGTACATTCGACAATGGTCATGGTCAAAGTGGGATAGATTATGTCCTTTGCAGCCTTAACTTGTGGCAGTTGGTATGTGACATGAAAATTGAGGGTAGACTAGAAAGTGACCATAATCCCCTCTGTGTGTCTCATGATTGGTGGATGGCCACATCAGGGAACCCCCAATTAAGTAATGGCCTAATGCCTACTATGGCCAATGATATGCGCAGACTTAACTGGCCGAGGGTACTAGCGAATGCAGAGGCTATGAACTTTATAAGTTCTGAAGTGGATACTGCAATCGCTGCTATGGAGGCTGCAAATCCTGTAACCCCAGGTTCAAGGGAAATAACGGACATACATAACAAGCTCTTTTCCACTCTAAAACCGCATTTTTTGAGGTCCAGTAATACAAACAGGAAAAAACCACCTAAACCAGCTAGTTGGTATAACCACCAGTGCAGGGAAGCAAGGCTAAGCTTGGGATGTGCAATTAGGAATAGGGATAAGGTAGCGATTGGTGAGGCCAGGAAGCACTATAAGGCTTGTGTATTACTGGCAAAAAAAACATGGGATGAAAACCACTGGGCTGAGCTAAAGGAGGCCGCAGGGGCGAAGGATTCCAGGTTGTTCTGGAATATTGTCAAGTGGGGTAGAGGAGGACTTCCAAACAAACCTGATAACAATTTCGCAGAGGGTGCCTGGGTGGATTATTTTGAACAGCAGTACGCTGAGTCAACGGAGTTTAATGACGTGAAGGTAGTTTCAGCTGTATTCCCTACAGAGAATTTATTTTCCATCAAAGAAACTGAAGCTGCAATAGGCGCTGCCAAAGGGGGAAGGGCCCCGGGTTTAGATGGGATACCCTCTGATGTTTTTATTAATGACAAGGCGAGGTGGGCTAGGTATATATTTCTCCTAGGAAATGCAATTGCAAAGGGAACAGTAGTCCCGGAATTATGGAAGGGAGCAACTATTATACCCATATATAAAAAAGGAGATCGGTCCCTTCCGGCCAATTATAGGCCGATAAGCTTGATTGCCACTATCCAAAAAGTGGTGGGGATAATGGTGGTAAACAGGCTAATGGACTGGGTAGATGAGGAAAATGCCCTGTCCCCCTATCAGGCTGGATTCCGGCGGGCAACAAGCACCGTCGATCAGGTGTTTTGTTTTGCTCTGCTGCAGTGGGGGACGGTGGTGCTTGGCGAGGGCAGCCTGTATGTCGCTTTTGTTGACTTGCGGGCTGCCTTCGATCTGGTCCCAAGGAGAAAGCTCTGGGCAGTCCTGAGTGACATAGGCCTTCCAGCTGAGTTGCTCACCCTGATAATGAGGCTACATGAATATAACTTTGCCAAAGTCCATTGGGGCACGAATGGCGAATCATCTGCCGATTTCCCAATTGGACGCGGAGTACGACAGGGGTGTGCTATGGCCCCCCTGCTTTTTTCCCTTTTTATTAACGGAATTGTGGCTAGGATGCTGGATGCCAGTGTCAACTCACCTTCGTTGGCGGGCGTCAGGGTTCCAATCCTGATGTTCGCCGATGATACGTTGGTTTTATCTAAAACACCGGCAGGCTTGCAGCGAGCCCTAAACATCTTTGATCTCTTCTGTGGGGAACATGGCCTGGAAGTTAACGTGGGTAAGACCAAGCTGCTGGCCTTCTCATCTAAGCGTAGACCCCGGCCCAAAATACTTTTGAATAACTGTGAGTTAGAGGCTGTTTCTGTATTTACATATCTAGGGGTGCAGATAGCAAATAATCTAAAATGGTCCCAGCATGTTGAAATGGCGGTATTGAGGCACCAACAGATTTCGGGGGTACTCCGGGTGGAACACAAAAAGTCAAAATCAAAGCCCATAAAACCAGTCATAGCAGTATATGACGCTAAGGCTATTGGGTTTGCTCTATATGGGGCAGAGTTATGGGGCTTTGATAGGCTTCTTCCTCTACAGATATCGGAGAATAGGTTCCTAAGGTGAGTCACAGGTCTCCCCCAGAGTACACCACTGATCCCGCTTGGTCTTGATCTAGGGAGAAGATCAGTTAGTGACCGAGCGCGATTGCGCCCGATCCTTTACTGAAGACGCCTCTGGATTACCCTGGAGATAAGGCACTACGCAGAGGGGTTCCTTGCCATAATCAAAGCTGACATCTTCCACAAAATAGTGTGGTTAAAAAATCTTAGAACAGCTTTAGGGGACCTCGGACTCTCTAAACTATGGGACAATCCATCTGGAGAACCCTTTCCAAGTAAAAATACAATCAAAATTGTATACTGGGATTGGATAGATGGTAAACTTTGGAGTAGAACGAGGTCAGATACAATGCCGGGGCGCTTCCTAGAAATCAAACTGTGTCCTATACTGGAACTATATTGGGACAGTATTACAAACCCAGAGGATAGGAAGCTTTTCTTCCAGTTGAGATCAGGTGCCCTCCCTCTGAGATCATTGACGGGTAGGTGGAGAAGTGTAACTACCTCGTCCTGCCCGGTTTGTGGTGCAATTAGGGAAAGCACAGGTCACTTTTTATTCGTGTGCAAAGCTTATGCCACCCCGAGAAGAGTTTGGCTAACTCCTGTCAGCAGAAACCTAGGGACATCCAGGGGTGTTGAGGCACTACGAATCATTTGTACCACCACTGATATGCCTATCGTTTTAGGAACAGCAAAGTATCTGGGGTGGGCTTGGTCTATTAGACGGAGGACAATCTCTTCCAATGTAACATAATTAGGGTATCAAGGGATATTTGTGCAAATGTGCAAATGTATACTAAATAATTTCTTTTATTGCTCATGTATGTACAAATGTTTTAAATAGTCTTCATAAAGAAGGAACATTTTATTATTATGTATTTTAAATGTATGTTTGTGCTTTTATGAGTATATTCCTCGAAAAAAGCCTTGAATAAAAAGTAAAAAAAAGCAAATAGACATGGAATTGTCTTCTGCAAAGTATCAAAACGGGCGGTTACAAGTAAGAATACAATTGTGTGCCTATTTGGGCCGTCAATAAGCATATCCCTAGGCAACCAAAGCAGGGATCCCCCTCTGGGGCTTGTCTTGGGGCATACAGCTCATAAAGGTTTTAGCAGCTGCTGGACAGATCTGGAAGTCGTTCTGCATTGCATTGTTACAGTTTTTGGAGTGTGCATTGTTCAGATACTGTTTCATGTGTGTGTGCCAGGGCAGCTCCAGAGACAGACTAGTTGGAATGATCTTGCTCTTTTTGCAACACACCCATTTTCTTCTTTAGTATGTAATCAATCCTCACAGAAGACATCTTATATCAGCACACAGTCTTAGTGCACACCACTTCAGCACAATTACACACCATACTCTCTGGGAAAATATAAAGGCTACTATTATAAGGGGCTGAATGCATTTTCCTTGGGTGGTTGAGATGACACTTTGCAAGAGAGCCCGAGTTTTCAACAATGTGTGTGGTTTAGTAGGTTTCCCCATATGACTGCTTACCCAAGCCCGAAAAGTGCAGCCATTCATTATACAAGAAGGATGATAATGGGACTTAGCCCAACTCTGTTACCCATATTTATAAAAAAAAAAGAAAAAATCCATAATCAAAATGTAACTTCTTGCGAAAAAGGTGTGGATGTTTTACTCCCCAGGGGTGCAGAACGACATTTGTGGGTCATAAATCCCTTGTGATCTAGTGGTATTTCGGTCACCCCCCCCACCCTCTCCCCCACCCCGAGGCCTATCGAAGTGCAGATGTTAATGTTAATGTTAATGGGTGACTTATATAGCGCACGGCTACTCCAAGGAGTGTCCCGGCGCTTTCTGACCCATTACTGAAAGAAAGGAGAGCAACAACAGAAACAAAACAGGGTTACTAATGAAAAAGCCAGGTTTTCAAGGCCTTTCTGAAGGCAAACAAATTAGGAGTGTGGCGGAGATCAACGGGAAGGGAGTTCCATAGTGTGGGGGCGAGATATTTAAAAGAACGTCCACCTATTCTGATTTTCTTAATAGGAGGTACAATTGCCAGGCCAAGATTTTCTGACCGGAGAGATCTGGTGGGCTTGTAGAAAGAAATCCGTTTCTGAATGTATGAGGCCCCTACCCGATGAAGTGCCTTATGGGCCAGAGTAAGTGCTTTGAATATGATACGCTTCTTAATAGGAAGCCAGTGCAGGGAGGAAAGCAACTCAGATGATCTGGCATGCCGGGGTAGGCCGAAGATGGCTCTTGCCGCAGAATTTTGGACAACCTGGAGTTTGTGCAAGAGATAGTCTGGCAATCCCAAGTAAAGGATATTTGAATAGTCAAGCCTGGAACAGATCAAAGCTTGAACTGTCAGCTTCCTGTGGGCCAAAGGGAGCATAGGAAGGAATTTGCGCATCATTTTTAATAGACCAAAACAGGTGCCCGTAAGGCCTGTGATCTGTGTTTTCAAGGCCAGGGTGTTATCAATTTTAACCGCGAGGTTTTTAGCGACCAAAGATGAGGAGGAAGGGGGGGACATGCAAACCGGCCACCATTCCTGCCAAGGTGGTTCTGCCTGACAGCCGAAGAAGAGCACCTCAGATTTATCTGGGTTGCACTAGAGGCTGCTTCCCTGAAACCAGTTGAAGACAGCCCCAAGGCAGCCACGGATGCTCTCCCCGTCGAACTCCATGCCCTTCTTGCAGGTGAAGAGGAGCTGGGTGTCGTCAGCGTAAGATATGATCTGGGCACCCATTGACTCCGCCAGTACCGCCAGAGGAGTCATGAAGATGTTAAAAAGGGTCGGGCTCAGCACCGACCCTTGTGGGACTCCGACATCCATAGGCGGCACCTCGGCGGAGTACGGGGGGGCCCAGACCACTTGTCGACGACCCGCTAGGTAAGATCTCAGCCAGCTCAACACCGTCCCTCTGAGACCGATCTCGTGAAGTCTTCTCAAGAGGGCCTCATGCGGGACGGTGTCGAAGGCCGCCGACAAATCGAACAACACCAGCATTGCTCTTCCACCTGCGTCGAGCACTTCCTTAATGGCTTCGTTAACTTCCAAAAGAGCGGTCTCAGTGCTCAAGTTGGAGCGGAAGCCAGATTGGGTAGAATGGAGTAACCCATGGTCTTCAAGAAAGGAAGAAAGCACAGAATGAACGTGCTTCTCGACGATCTTAGCCAGACTGGGCAGGAGAGATATGGGCCTGTAGTTTGCATGTATTTCTGGATCGAGGCCTGGTTTTTTTAGAAGGGGGACAACCATAGCCTTCTTCCAGGCTGGTGGAACCATGGCACAGGACAAAGAAAGATTCAGGATAGGGGAGATTAAGGAATTCAAAATTTTGGCGTTCCTAGCTAAAAAGCTCGCCGGGCACGGGTCAAGCGGGGAGCCCGATTTAATCCTGAGTAAAAGATCCAGGGAATTAGATTCCAATAAAGGAGGAAACTCTGATAGAATGGGGCTAGAATCAGGAGATGAAGACGTCGGATTTGAATCATGCAGTGATGCATTAGGGGTAGCTGGGGGAAAAGATTCTTGAATCAATTTGATTTTTGTATTGAAAAAGATGGCCAGCTCCTTTACCCAAGGTTCTGAGAACTTATGCTGAGCTATGCTGGATTTGGGAGAGATAAACTCTTTAACAATGGTAAAGATTTCTTTACTGGAATTTGACGCAGACTCAATTCTATCTGCAAAATAGTTCTTTTTGGCCTCAAGAATGTCAGAATGGTAAGATTTAATAGATAGTTTATAGGCAGACTTAGCTTCTTGGTCATAATGCTTCCGCCAGAGCCTTTCGGCTACCTTACAATTACGGCGTGCCAAAGCAAGTGACTTCGAAAACCAAGGAGCCGAGCAGCGCTTAACAGATGAAGGGGGGTTTGAAAGGGGAGCAAGATCATCAAGCCTTTCAGTTAACCATTCCTGGAAGGCTTCAAGATCCCTCTCCAGATGGCCAGATAGTGTACAGGGATAGTCCTGAAATGCTTGAGCAAGATTCTCGGGGGTAATTTTATGCAAAGGTCTTCTAGGATGCCTAAGGTGGTCTGAGTTAGTATAAGATGTTTTACTTTTGCCCTGAATTAAAAAACTGATCAGAGAGTGGTCAGACCAGAGAACAGGGGTGGGATGGGACATAATAAGAGGAAAGGTGGAGAACACTTGATCAAGCGTGTGACCCTTGTCATGAGTCGCGCTTGAGATGTAAGGTGTTAGACCGAGAGGAACAGTGATGTCCTTGATTTTAATCGTTTCACTGTCCGACTTAACGTCCATATGGATGTTAAAATCTCCTAACACTATACAGTTTTCCACCTTCAGGCAAAGAGCAGTGATAGCAGATTGAAGGTCGTCGAAGAAAGAACCCCGCAGATCCGGAGGTCTATAGACAAGAAGCCCAGAAAAGGATTGATGCGGGGAGAGTGCAATGGAAAAGGCGAGGGATTCGCAGCCAGATATAGGCAGGGATGGAATAATTGTGCAGGCAAAAGATCTTAAAACTGCAAGAGCAACACAACCACCTTTTCCCACTGTCCTATCCTGTCTATAGACAATATAATCTGGTGGAAAAGCTGCCGCGATGTCAGGATTCGACGACTCGCAGAGCCAAGTTTCCGTGAGCAAGAGACAGAGAGGTTTCTCAGAGGTAAGTAGCTCGTAGATGTCTAAAGCGTGCCTATGTAAAGAACGGGTGTTAAGCAATAAGCACTTAAACTGTTTAGGCGGGAGTGGACGGAAACTCTCAGAGGCCCGGTAAATGTTAGGGAACCATCCACAGCCTGGGCAGCAACATTTACCTTTGAATCGGCCAGGGAAGACATACCGACAGGAGGCGGTATTGTGATTAAACGATAATAGATCCGCTGCAGAGTAAGTAAGCCTATGGCCAGAGCCTGCCGCCGTGCCGTCCGCTGCCGTAACGCGGACGGGCGCAGACGGGCAGGACTCTGGCACGACTCCGGCGCAGATCCGGCGCGCCCACTGATCGCGTCCGCTGCGCGGAGTCATCCCTGCCCGTTTTTATGACGCTGCAAATCGCGTCAGGAAGCCCAACCCTACCCAAGATGGCGGCCAAAAACCGGAGCCTGCCCTCGGCGTCAACACTCAGCCGAGAGCAGGTCCGGTGCTAGAAGGGAGAGGGTGAGAAGGGGGCTAAAGCGCTACAAGCGCAGGGGGGTCACAGCACAATATTACACAGTGATAAAAACCACCTTTTAAGCACAAGTGAAACGAGGTGCAAAAAAGCGAGTAACAATTTTAAAAACAAGTAAAACAAAGGGGAAAGGCTAGAGACCTCCCGGCTTCCGCCTCAGGAGGGGGAAAAGCGTGCAGAGTCAGAAATTACCTGCACTTGCACTCGCACTTCCCAGAAAGACTGGGAAGTTGTATGTGTGGGTGGGGGCTATGCCCAATGCCTTGGAGTGCTGACCCATCTATTTTTCATTTTAAAAAATCCTCCAATCTGCCCACAGGGAGGAAGAAAAGCTTTTGGTTTCGGGTCAAGAGTCAGCATTAGGCCTTGTCAGGGACTGCCCCCCCTCAAAAAATAGTCCCTTGGGTCTAGTAGTTGAATCCCTGATCGAAGATTGCAACAATGCCCGTGAAAATGAAATGAGACGATCAGCTAATTTCACTTTCAATGTAATGACGTCCGCGAGCCATGCACAGTGATTGTCATTACATTGTGAAAAAAAATACCTTTGGCTGCTGAGCAAGCTCTTCCTTAGCTCTTGAAGCTGAAATGAAGAAAGCAAATCCCTCTGGTGTTTACACCAGAGGGATTTCCAGCCTCTGGTGCAAGGATGGCCTGGAGCCGTCCTCGGCACACAAGGACTGGTGCGGATGACGGCACAGAGCTGTCCTCTATGCTGAACAGGTTACAAAAAATATATTTTATAAATATATTTTATTCACATTTTCAAGAATAGGGATTAGTTGTTTCTACATTTGTCATCAATTTTTAAATGCAGAGCAATATACATACGCTCTTCCATGACAAGACCCACTCAAAAGAAGTATTATAACGTCAATGTAAGACTTTCTATAGGGCAATCACGCAGTGCCATTTGAGCTGGTCTCTAGCAACATAAAAAGATGATGGACGGAATGCTGAAATGTGTCAAACATTAACCCCCAGTCATACAGATCCGGGTTTAATCTATTGTTTTTTTGGCTCATCAGGTCACTCCAGTTTGGACCAAGCCCTATGCAAATAAGTTTTGACCCTGCTCTCCATTGGAACTATCCAGCACGAACTGCCAGGCCAGGTCAGGTCCTGCCTGGACTGGAAAAAAAGCCTCCTGGGACTTGTTTCGGGGTTATCACCCCTCGTCATCCAGACTAGTTTGAATCCAGTTCCATAGTGAGCACGGGATCCACATCTGGGCATATACTTCCCACTTAAGGCAACTATAGCAACACAAAAAATGATGAACGGAACACTGAACACTGTCAAACATTCACCTTCAGTCACAGATATGTGATGCATCCATTGTTTCTTTGCTCACCATGCCACCCCACTTTTGGACCCAGACATATGCAAATCAAGAGTCCAGGGGGCAGTGTTGTCTCCCACAGAGCATCCACAGAATCGCATTAGAAAAAACATTTTTGTTTTTTTTTATTGCCACTGTGGGTCTTGCCTACACACCCCAACAAGGTCCAGGGGATCAGGCTACCCCTGCCCTGCTCCCTTTGTGTCTTCATTTGTATTAATTTTCAGGGCATTGGGACTGAGAACCCGTATCGAGCATAGGCAGCAGCAAAATTTCTCTTCACGTTATGGCCAGCCAATTAGAGGGCATCTTTCATGGGAGTTTGCGGTAATCTTTTGCATAGATATAAAGAAAATCCGCATCTCGTGTCTCTAAGGTTCTGCAGATTCCAACACCTGTTTGAAACAATTAAAATATAACTATTTCGTAAGTCATGCGCTATGTGTCCCATTAAGCATTAAAATGATGTATTTGGTGCAGAGAGATTTGTAGTCCCCAAGAGGAAATGTAGCAAAAAGACTTGAACAAATGTAACCACATTCCTCAGGTGTGTGGATGGCTGATAATAAATTATACCTTGCTTTCTAGTAAGCACAATCGAGACAGTATTTTCATTAGGTAAAGATGACCTGCCTTGAGTTGTGGCTGATTTATATTCCTCCTCCGAGGTGAACGTCGACAAAGCATGAGCAATTTCTCCCATTAAATATATTCTTCATTTGCTGTTTTTTGCTGCTCTCCATTTCACACAGGTTTCAATGAATGCGAGTCCTTGTATACAGTCAAAACCTTCCCCTGTTGAGTTTGTATGTTTTCAATTTCGGCTTTCTGATCGCACCTGGGAAAGGATACAGAAATTCGTCTTTGGGGAGGGACACTTTTCCGGCTGTGCCTTTGTGCTCCTTTAAGCCGGGAGCCTGGGAAAACTTTAAAACCATTTTATTTGGTAACTGTGTAGAATCACTCCTTTCCATCACTTTTTACAGTACATCATTAAAGAGAATGAGGAATTGACTCTCCGGGTGCTTTAAAGGCAGCAATGCTGGGAAATATTTCTCTGATGGAATTAATAATTTGCTTTGAGTCAGAACACAGTATTCCCTGGTTCTCTGGCAGGGAGGGAATTATGATAAAATAGTTTTATATTGAGATGCAGTTTTGCTCAGTCAACGTAGTTATATAAAAATGACTTCCTTGAAGCGAATTGTGGAGGAGCATATCTTTTTAATAGCACTTTTAAAAATGATGTCTGCGTTAATCCTGGTGGCCTGGCACACAACACAGTCTGCTACCTACGTGCAGCACTGTTACACTTCATCAGCTTACTGACCAGTTTTGTTGTTTCCCTGAAGTAAAACATCGGCTAATATAACACATTTTGGACTGTAATAGGGAAAATCAATGGCAACTGTAATAAAAAGGTGCCTCTTGTTTTAAGTTTGGCTTTGAAGGATCTTTAGTATAATTTATGGCAAATCTAATGGGGATGTTTAAACAGAATGCCTCGTGGAGGAATTCAGAATTACCGTTTTTGTGTTTCTGTCTCATAACCTGTGTCACTGATGGGTGATGGGAACGAAGTCTGTGTCCTTACGCTGGATGTGTTGGGGCCTGCGCTGCTCTAATTGTTTTATTTGATATAACACAATAGTGTCTGGTCTAAAGAAAATTTCAGTGCCTTTATTTTTCCTTACCTCGTAGGAAAATAATTATTTCACAAACGTCAACCAGAAAAAGAAAAAAAGTACCCACAAAAGAAATCTTCTCACAGATAATAGCATGAATGAGAGGCACCCCCCGCGTCTAGGGGCGGGGTGCCTTTAGTGGGATTTTAGTGCCGAGGGAACGGTTTCGTTTCCCTGAAAGTGGGCAAGGGGAGGGACGCCTGAAATGCGAGTAAAGAAGGAGGTGCATTGGCGGTCCCTCCCCTTAGGTGATAAAAATAGCCGGAATCGAGGGAGTAGCCTCTTTGTCCTCTCGCCTCGTGGAGTAGCCGGAAAGGCGCAGCGGGAACAGTTGGCTTTGGGTGGCTACCTGGGCCCGGCGGCGTTGGCGACTCGCAAAGGTGAGGGGGCCTCACGCGTAGTTTAGGAAGCGTACGGGGCATCATTAGGATGTCATTGGCTCAAATAATAGAAATGATAGTGTACCTGGCGCACTCGATTTATTGATGCTATTACGATATGTGTGCAATGTTGTGTAAATGCCTACTGAGCATAAATACTAATGAAATTAAGAGGCCCAGCCCCTCTGGGGCGACTGGGACAACAACATGCAACAACAACAAATTAAAGATTAGACGTTCA
The DNA here is from genome assembly GCF_964263255.1 of Lissotriton vulgaris. Lineage (NCBI taxonomy): Eukaryota > Metazoa > Chordata > Amphibia > Caudata > Salamandridae > Lissotriton > Lissotriton vulgaris. Next base: position 149,512,472 of record NC_141688.1, on the reverse strand, counting down.
ATGTTTTTAGTCCATATTCATTTTGATGAATTTTTTATATATTTCTCAAAAAAGTTTAAAGCAAAGTTTTACATCATCATTGTTTCATTTCATTTACAATGTAACAATCATCATTACAGTATATGCATTATTACTTTCACACCCAATGCATTTCGAGACAGAAGTCTCTTCTTCAGGGGTATAGCTGAAAAAGAAATTATATACAATGAGACCAATTCATTTACAAAAAAGAGGTTTAAGTTCTTGAAAATCAGAGATTAAACCCAATCACCAGCACCTGTGTAACACACAACCTAGACCAAACTTACTGAAAATCCTCAATGCAATCCTGTTGAAAAAAAACAAAAATATACTGAACATCATATTCAAATCCAAACCTTTGCCCAAAAATTATCAACAACATAAGTAAATACCTTCAAATACTAGTGTAACTCCTGGTGTTGACGGAATACTATTCTCAGAGAAACTGGCGCTGAAAAATTATAATGGCTCCCATTAGAGTCTTTCTATTACAAGCCGAGATTGATACCAAGAATAAACCCAGCGTCACCTTACCTAAACGAAATATGAAGACAACCAACTCCAATATCTGCCAAAAGAGCACAGTGACGTTTTAGTAATATGAGTTTCACGAATGTAATCTGCACATCAACAAATATATGTGCACCATAGATCTTACCTACTAAGATAGATCGTCGGACACTGTGACCAAAGCGCTCTGTAAAAACAAAAACGAAGGAACAAAGGTTCTAATTTTGGCATGTTCCCGACAAATAACAGACTGCACGCAGTGCAACCACGTGTAATCCTACCTGGAAGTTATTCAATATTCCTCTGTTAATCCCTTCAGCAAGCTGCCGCCGCCATGCCGCTGGTTCTCAATGCGAACCCATATCTTTTCCTTCCGCGTCACGTGATCGCGGTTAAGGGAAATAGAAATCGAAAATGGACTGTAATACAGCCGATCCTTCGTGAAAGTAAACAAAGAAGAAACGATAACGAAACGTATTCCAGCTCAATGTGAGCTTAAAATATGCAGAAGCAAACGTATTCCAGCTCAAAGTGAGCTTAAAATATGCAGTGGAAAATGAAAACCGGTGGGTTTCCACTGCATATTTTAAGCTCACTTTGAGCTGGAATACGTTTTCTTCTGCATATTTTAAGCTCACATTGTATATAATTTCTTTTTCAGCTATACCCCTGAAGAAGAGACTTCTGTCTCGAAATGCATTGGGTGTGAAAGTAATAATGCATATACTGTAATGATGATTGTTACATTGTAAATGAAATGAAACAATGATGATGTAAAACTTTGCTTTAAACTTTTTTGAGAAATATATAAAAAATTCATCAAAATGAATATGGACTAAAAACATTGAACGTCTAATCTTTAATTTGTTGTTGTTGCATGTTGTTGTCCCAGTCGCCCCAGAGGGGCTGGGCCTCTTAATTTTATTGGCTCAAATAATGACATATTGTTGAAAGTGCAGTTTCTTAGCGGGAAGCGTGGTCGGGAGTTACTAAGTCGGGAAGCTTTGTAGGGTTAACGTGTGGGTTTTTGGCATCCACCGCCACTCTATCTTGTGACACACTGTTTGCTACCTCGGACTTTTCGATCGCTTGTGATGCTTGCACGGGGCCATCATTGCCCGCGTGGCATTTGCAGCTCACCCGTATCTTTTAATTAAACGTGAACAAACACAGAGTGTGTGACAGAGTAGGTCTGGCTTGCAGCAATGTCATGAAAGCATCGTGGGCGAGGCATCAGGAACCCCCTTCCTGGCTCCCTTCATATAGCCTATGAGAGCAGCTACCGCGTTATGGTGAAGAGCACTTAATACTGAAAGAGCTTTTGTTCTACTGTAATGTTGTTTTATGTAACATGATTCCATCAAAGAGGCCACATTGTGAGGTTGTGTGCCTGCCCCCGGACACTCCTTCCATCAGCACTACTGGTCTTCAGGAGCCACGCGCCGCGCCAGGAGTCCGTGTGGGAGTGTGCCGTGCTGCTGCAGGCTGCGGACAGCTTTTCAGCTTTTCCGCCAATGGCAGAGCTTCTGCCAGCTACCAGCCAATCAATATGTGGAACCCCGAGAGCGGAGCTCAGGGTATGGAATCAAATCAATACTCGACGGCTCGGTTTTATTAAAGTTTGTGCAGAACTGCAATGCACAAAGAGTAAAAAAATTTTTTAAAAAGTGGAATACCGTATTTAAAGTTGCACCCCTACTTCTGCATATTGACCCATTGCTTTCCCTTCCCTCCATTAACAGGGGCTTGGCTCAATGCTAAACCATTTTGTCATTCGCCCCCATTTGCACAGGGCTTCATGCTGAGGTCTACGCACGAAGCGCTCTAGGGCAAATAAGTAATCAAATGAACTTTTCGCAGTTAAAAAGTGTATTTTCTAGTGTGCAAGTACATGAAGACAAAGATAAACCCTAGACATCGACGTACAACGAGGAACAATTAAAAAATTGTTTCAGCAGCGCAGATGTACGAAATCACGTGGCAGTGGCAGATTAAAATCATTTATCTGCTCCGGGAAAGATGGCTGGGAAAGAAAAGATTTGTTCCAAGCAAATGCAATTGGTTTGGAGCAGGAATACTAATTCTCACGTAGAGATTGCAGCATTTCTACAGCCAGCTGCTCTACATTCAATTTCCCTTGGTATGACGGCTCATATAAAAAAAAAAAAAATCTATTTGTTTTAGACAGCAGCTACAGTAGTTAGAGCTGATTTGTAGCCAACTACTTTTCATTCTGTTCATCTCTTCTTACTTTGTAAAGCGCGAACACACACCCGTAGGGGTCTCTAGGTGCTAAGGGCCGTTGGGAACATTGGGCGGGCTGTTGCCCGGAGTCACATGGTGTTGGGCTAATCTGCCACCGGAGTCCGGGAATCAGTCACCCTGGCCGTGGCGCCCACACCCCTCCCATAGCGGTAGCAGTAGCGATGGCAATGTCAGTGTTTGCATAATATTTTGCCAGCAGCAATTTCGAGAATTTACATTAGTTGCAAAAGTCCTTCCACACGCTATGCGGTGTTCTACTAATGCGATAATGTGCATAAGTACCGTCAATTTTGCAGGGAATTTTAGGAATGGCAAATCTTCTCATAGGACGTGCCCATGGACTACGGTCCAGTGATTGACGTCACAGGTACATACGGAAAGAACAATTTTCAGCACTTAAATCTTCATTGAAACCCTGCAAAGGTTTGTTTCCAGAATTCACTGCCTTTCTATGTAAAATCTCAGCGTGCCCCAGATAAACAGAACCAAGAACAGACTTTTTATGTCTGATGTGGCAATGCTCGCAGTTGCAAAGTTATTGGTTGGATGCAATCATAGGTTGCAGGGGGCAATGGGGTAAGTACGTGTTCCGTCCATCGTGCTGTGTACCCTGGTGGAATATTGGGTTTGCAAGGACCTCTGGGCGTAAGCAGACACTTTTTGAGTATGTGGAATATTGTGTTACAAGGACCTCTGGGCTTAAGCAGACAGTTAAGTATGCTGTACCACAGGTCAGTGCAGACAATGGTTCTGTACTATTATACATCTGGAAAAATGACGAAAACAGGAGTACATTTTTCTGGGTTGATGAAATAAGCATCACTGTTGGGGAGTAGTTAAAAGGTGGAAATGGTGCTCGTCAAGGGTGAATAAGACTGTTTTTATGGCTGTTACCCATTCTGCTGAACGACTGCTGCCAGCAAATAAAATGGTAATTCCCATAGATTTCAGGGGCTGAGTGTGGGTGTGATGCTGAGCGTGCTTGCATAGCTTACGCATGGGGAGGAGCAGCTTTAGAGCGCATTGGAGCTTCAGCGGTTATCCGGGAAATTGCTTGGGGTTTTATAAAGATGAACTTTCTGCTCCACACATAAGAACGCCTTTGAAGTGGAAGACCATCTAATTCTAACTGCTTGTTTTCTTTTCCTTTATATGCTGGCGGGGGCACACTACGCTGAGAAGGGCGGTAACGTGGTTGCCTTACGGTAACTGGCCTGAACTTAAGGATGGCCGTCATATCGGTGCCAGCACACATGGGAAGGAGTCCAGGTTCTCTGTGGTAACAGTATGGATCTTGCCATAGGATATGCCAAGGTGGTGGAATGGGAACCTGAACAGCAAAGAGGGAAGCGAGTTTGCGCCTCGGTGGGCTCATTGGTATGGGGATACTTAGTCAGATACAAGTTTCTCCCTTGGTGCTAACACGTTTAAAATTTTCGTGGTGGCTACACATTAAGGAGGGATTATCCTCAGGGGCCAAGTGGATAGAGCTTGCCCAGGTAGCCCAGGGGGGGGGCCTCATCGGTGTAGTGGCTTCCTTTGAGCTTGGTTGCTAAAACGCGTCGTGGCATCAAAGGGTGCTGCTTCTCTGCTGTCGCTCGAGTAGATTTTCTACTCAAGCTGCAGCTTTTTCACCCCGAAAGGTCGCGAGTGTCTGCTCCCTCCCACGTTTAGAAAATCTCACCAGGTGCTGTCTAAGCATTTGAAAATCGTGCTAGGGGATGCCAATTCTCGCTTGCACTGGCCAACTTAATGCTGGCGAGCCACTCATGAGGAAAAACTGTCACATGGTAGTAGGCGGAGTTTTGCCTGAACTCCGCATTACAAACATAAGGTGGAGTGGACAAACCTCCATGAACTTCACTGCAGAGCGTAATGTATGCCCCACCCCTACATGAAAGTCTCTTCTGCTTCAGACATCCAATGCCTCAGACACTGCTTTGCACATCACACGGACATAGGTGTCCAGTGCTTACCTGAAGTGCAACCCAACCAAGACATAATTCCTATTATTTGCCAAGAACAACAAAACAGGTTCAATAACATGAACGTTGATGGTGTCAAACCCCTACCCTCCCCAACTGCTAGATCACTTGGATTCACTCTGGACACCAACCTCTCCCTCAAGGAACACATTGTCAAAAAACAACTATGGCCTGGTATCTACTCTTTCTACTAAAAAAGTCATACAATTTCTTCCAGAAAGTGACTGCAGAACTGCTATTCAAGCTGGTGTACTTTCGCATCTGCATGGTGGCAGTGCCCTACTCCATTGCCTCCCTGACTCCATACCGGCACCCCTTAAGGTCATCCAACATGTCTTATCCGGGGCCTGAAGAACATGATCACATCATCACCACCTTGATCAAACGCCCATTAGCTCCCCTTGCAAGCCCGCACCATCTTCAAAATTATCAGCATCATTTACAAAGCCATCACAGTCAGAACTCCTGCTTATCTTGCAGACAAGTTCACCATCTCAGATTGATCTTAACACACCTGTAACCAATACACCACCTGAATGCACACTAAAAAGTGTGTAAAAGACCCGAGATAACAGACCTTTTCCAATTACACACCCAGGATCTGGAACAAAATCCCCATATCTATCAGGACTGCCCCAATGCTGCTCCAATTTAGGAAAGAGTTGACAACACACCTCTTAATGAACACCACATCACAATGCATTAACTATCCATAACTCAGCTTCCTCCCATATTACTCACTGTTTTTCCCTTTAACCATGTACAGTGCTCCTCTACCTTATAGCTAGGTTTGCACTAGAGAAATACCATGTAGGGACAAAAACACATGCCGTACTAATATTGCTAATTAGTTGTATAATCTAAACTGTCCCAAATAATCTCAAACTATTGATGTAAATATTATTTCCCGTGGTTATCCCGGCAATACTGAATTCAAGGAAAGATGAATTGAGGGATAAAAAATAGATTTCCCATACATAAGGAGCATCAGACCTTTATTATGTTAGCATGATGCATCTATATGTACCCTCTTTTGCTAAAACTATATGTATATATTTTATATGCGCTTGCAGGGGGGAAACGTTTATTCGCTCCTTGCGTATCTATTGCTAACAGAGTAGGCAGACAATCATACAGATGCCATTTTCCAAACCTATGCTCGAAAACGGGCTGTGATCACGTGTTAGTCTCCGGCAGTTGTCAAGCCCCAGTTCATCTGAATTACTGGGAGCAGCTGAACGTAGGCTGTCTACTCGACTGTCCTGAGACTCAAGGTTGCATCTGGCTTTGGGTGCGATAAGCGCATTTCTGGAGGCGCTGTGCCTACACTCCCGGGCACGTAAGGGAGTCACCCCTCCTGACCTTTCCAGTAATAAATAGTTAAGCTTTGAACTAATCATGTGTGCCATATATGGTCCTTTCCTGGAGCTCGAGGGCCAACTGGTGTTTTTTCCTTTTTCAGTGATAATATGTGTTGAACTGAAAAGTATATAACCTCATGTTGGAATGCAAGCCAACATTCTTCTCAGTGCACCTGATGGGTGAGGGTTGGAGAGGCTCCTCTATAGAGTATTTGTTGCTTCATAAATGATTGAACTTTCTTCACTGCCAACTGACTGATTATTTGGTAATGGGATTGAGGCTATTGGTAGGTATAGCCCTTTATGTTATTTGTATGGTACTTCAGTTGGCGACTCTGGTGGGACTCCATGATAGGGTCGTCCTCTCCGTAACTGGGTAGAAAGGACAAAGAAAGAGAGCTCTGGTCAAGCGGGTGGACGGCCGAAAATACTTTGTCTTACTCCGCTCTCGCGATCAGAGTGCCCCAGCTGCTAGTGACCCTTCGCCGGAGTCCTATGGGCGTAACCCACGAACTGACCGTGTTGGTCTTCAGGAGTTCGCAGTGGAGAACACACAATTGTACCTGCGTGCACCAGGTGAGTGGATTGTTTTTGATGTCTTTTGGAACGCGCTGTTGAGCAGTGCTTTTGAAGCAGTTAACTGTGTAGGATTTGGTGGTCGTTGTACCACAGAGAATTTTGGGGGTCTGATGGTCCAGCATTGTGGCTACACGGGTAGACGCTCCACCAACTTGTTTTGTGAACAATAGAGACGCCAATGGGAAGCCCTGGTGTGGCTCGTATGGTGTGTGCCCGGCTGGACTGGTCTCGAAAAGGTCTGTGGTTGGGGCCATATCTGAAGCGATTCTAAGGAAGCGGGCTTAGTCAGAATAGTCCCAAGGGTGAACCAGGAAAACTGGATGATGGTCTGTAGGACAGTCTGTGGTTATACCTGTCCGACGGTCTCTTGGTAGTCTTTGGACTGCTTGATTTTGGTATCTGTTGGTCTGGAATCTGAATTGATTGATTCTCCATGAACAGGAGTTGACGGGCTCTGTTCTTTGTTTGGAAAGACAGAAAAGAGACATGTCGTTTTGAATATCTTTGTATGTACATATAATATTGATCGGGGTATGTATGAATAAGAAGTGTGGTTGAATATGTTGTGAATGTTTGAACATGGCCATGTTTGGAAGTATGTTTTTATGATTGAATGAGAAATACGTGACAACAATCACTATGCCGTGTGTTAACAAATTGAGTTGTTTTGGATGTTGTTGCCGCCCTAATGATACGCGCTTGGCTGAGGTAAACCTGCCCCGCCTGAGGGCAGCCCGAGTTATGATATGTATGTAAAGCATGGTATTACACCTCTCTTGTTTAATACACTATGGCATAAATATACTAAGGATAATGTAGAGTTGCAATGACCTTTAACCGGGTCTTTTGATGAGAAAAAGATACATTTTCTGCAGGATAGATTGTTTTCTAAACGTAGTCGACAGTCAATGTTTGATTCCCTAAACCTATGGCAGAAGGAAGCAAAGTGTTAGACGTATACGGGAGGAGAAAGTCTGCCGAATGAAGGGAGGTCAGACGATTACGCAGAAAGCTATTGCTTATGATAAAGCAAAATCCGAACAGGGAATTGATTGTGCAGATAGGCAATTCAGATTGCAAGTGGATAAGACCTATGTGGCTAGGACTGAAGCGGAGGATGAGATGGAGGATTTATTGGATACTCGTCCCCCTCCTCCTTATGCCCCACAACGTATATATCATGTTGTTCCCCCAACCCCAGTACAGGTCCCTTCAGCCTCTGCCCCTGTTGTTTCCTCTTCGCCTGTCTCTCCGGGAACATCCTCTGTTATATCTCCCTCTGTCTGAGACGGCTACCTTATGGTCTGTTACATTGCCATCTTCGGTTATGCCCACAGATGTTTTGTCTCCCCCTACCCTTGCGTGGGCTTCCCATTCCGCGAGCGCGACCCCATCCTTAGCTGTTTCAACTCCAGCTCGTGCTTCGGGGGATTTCAACACACGAAAGCTGTTTACTCGTTCGACTGTAGGATTAAACGAGAAACAGATGATTGATAATCAGTCATCCCAGTGGATGCAACAGCCTATTTATACTATAGCTGATGTATGGAGCACGCTTCGAGACTTTGAGCCTGTTATGCAGCAACATGCCCTGAAACACATGGCCACATGTCTTCTTACTTTATGGGAACAGTGTTTTGCAGGAGGGATGGCCCCCCAAGAGATGTATGATACTCAGGACAAAACTCATAAGTCTGAACTTAGACCAGAGGAAGTGTACACAAATGTTAAGGTTTTTTTAAGTTATCGAGGGCGCATGCACCAAAAATTTTCCTCATGGGACTCTCAGCACCCTATGCGAGAAATCCATCTATCTTTCATCCTGAAATACCAGAATTAAAGAATGATCAGGATGAGGTGACTAGACCTCGTGTAGAGGCACGAGTGCAGGAACAATGGGTTTACACCCCCTGGAAGAGGAGTGAAGTCCTCTCGCTAAAATCACAACTACCTGACCCCCCGTAAGAATCCCACAGCTTACTATAAAGAACTCACAGAATCGGCTTCCTCAGCCGTTATGACCCTAGCCGGTATAGTTATTTTTTGCATTGTTAGTCCCTGTTGATGTACGGCGTCAGGTGCATGATCAGGACCATGTTCAGGAGTTAGGCGGAACATGGGAACAGATAAAAGATTGGGATAAGGAACGTAAGCCTGGTGAAAACCCGAACTATTGGCGTTACCTGGCCGTATTATTACTTACATGCATTCCTTAATTCCGTCTCGTAAGGTGGACTGGGATAAATTGACAGCATGTAAGCAGAAGAAAGATGAAAGTGTTTCCGATTTCTTCACTAGATTCGAAGGCGTATTCATCGATTTTAGTGGACAGGATTTATCATTGAAAGGTGGTATACGATTATTTGTTAATCGCTTTGTGACTAATTTGTTACAGGAAGTTTCTGCCTGGCTGCAAGCCGCTGAAAGTACCTGTACCACGTCTACGCCCTCGGCTATATTAAGTATGGCCCAATATTACGAACATAGAGAAAATGAGAGTAAGGATAAGACGGAAAAGAAAACAAAAGATCCTAAGACGCGGGTGTTGTTACAACAAGTTGTTCGAGGACGAGGCAGAGAGAGGGGTGGTAGAGGGTTCGTCCCGAGGGAGGCGGGAACCGGACAAGGCGGAGGGCATGCTGTTGCCTTGGGGATAAACCAGTGCGCTTATTTTAAGGAGGAAGGGCATTGGCGATTTCAGTGTCCATTGTTGCTGGTTCAATGGGGCTAGGAGAGGAGGAGGAAGAGGCAGAGGTAGTGTGGATCGCAGTGATATGCTACAAGAGGAGGTGACGCTCGTCGGATCAGAAAATAATTATTTCGATAATCCGAGAGGTAGGCAGTATTATAATGAGGACTGTGCGATGGATGCAACCGAAGGGTACGCCTATACATAGGACAGCCAAGGACAGAGTGGGGGTCAGGTGTCAGTACCCGTTGATCAGCAAGGTCATTATGTAAAGGCTCATTTGATGGGGACATCTAAAAAGTTTTTAGTTGATACGGGTGCGATGAATAGATCTATTTTTCGTTCTCTGGTCCCAGGGGCTGCTCTGTCTTGGCAAAGTAATGTTTCGGTGGGATTCTCGGGAATTCCGGTGGTGAGCCCCATTTCCAAACCTATTCCGTTTACAATTGGTCCAGTTACGGTAGACTCCCCGTTTCTTTTGACTTCCCATTGTGGTGAAAATTTATTGGGCTTGTATTTGTTGAAGAAATTACATGCAAAGATTTATTGTTCACCTGATGATGTTTATTTGACTATCAATCCCCATGGCAAGCATACATTGCAGTGTTTCACCAAAAATGAACCCGTCCTTCTGAGTTTGCCGCTATCCCAGCGACGCTGTGGGCCACTGGAGACACAGATGTAGGAGTACGAAGGATTCCACCCGTTTCTATTACTTTGAAGCAAAATGCTCAGCTTCCACGTATACCTCAGTACAAAATTTCTCCATCATACAAGATTCGATCAAAAATGGTGTGGTGGAGGAGACAGCTGCTAATGTATGCAACAGCCCCATTTTACAGTGGAGAAGTGTGGCTCACTGGTTAGGTGGAGGCAGACCTGGAAGCAGAGGTCAGCCCGGGACCAGGGTTCAATTCCCGGCTCGGCGGGGTGTTGCGTCCTAAAAATGTCCATGGACTCGACAATTCTCGCTCCGGTGCCTACTCGATTCACAGGTTCACACTCTGCGACTCTGGGCAATAGCTTGCTTAATCTCCACAACGGCCCCTCGCGGCAGGATGCCTGGCTTTCACCTTGCGGATACCCTGCCGGGGTTATCTCACAGGGGAATACCAGGACGGGTTCCCTAAGCAAGCGCTTAGAAACCGCTCGGTGATTTGCGCTATATAAATTCCTGTACATTTACATTTACATTTACCGATCTTAAAAAAGGCCCCTGCTGGAAGTGATCCCGACCATGTTGATACTTATCGTTTTTTGATTGATTTGCGAGAAATTAATAAAATAGTGGTGTCCCAATACCCTGTGGTTTCTGATATCACTACTATTCTCACTATGATTCCTCCCACTGCTAATTATTTTTCTGTGATTGATTTAAAGAATGCTTTCTTTAGCATTCCGATACATCCTGATAGCCGCCATATTTTCGGCTTCTCATTATCTGATCGCACTTTCAGTTTTTTGCCGCGCTCCCCAGGGGTACACGGAGAGTCTTAGTATTTGCAGTCAAGCTTTGAAGACATTGTTTGATGATTTGGTCCTGCCCCCTGGTAATGTGCTTTTGCAATATGTTGATGGTCTGTTAGTGGCCTCCGATACTGAGGAGGGTTGTAAGGAAGCCACTGTACATTTATCGTCTCATTTAGCTTCTAATGGCAATAAAGTATCTCTTTCTAAATTCCAGTATTTTCGACAGGAGGTGACCTACCTAGGTCATCTGCTGTCGAAAGAGGGGAGGAGAATAACCCCTCAGCATGTGACTACCAATTTTAATATGTCTGTACATCGTTCTCAGCGTGATGTTAGTTCATTTCTCCGCATAACTACTTACTTTCGCAATGGATCCCTAATTCTTCCCTTCTTACTAAACCTCTCCTGTATTTAACCACTAAAGATGTGCATGAACCTTTACCCTGGACTGATGCTTGGCAAAATGCTTTTGACTCTTTGAAATCTGCACTTTGCTCTGCACCCGTTCTTGCTACCCCTGACTACCGAAAACCTTTTGTGCTTTATGTACACGAGGTGGACGGTTGCTCGCTTTCTGTGTTAACACAAGGATTTGGTGGTAAGCAGAGACCTTGTGCCTATTTCTCTGCAGTGTTGGATAACGTCGCCAGAGCACTCCCTAGCTGTTTAAGGGCTACTGCTGCGGTTGTAGTGGCTATTCGACAGTCGGAAGGGCTCGTTCTCAACACTGATCTCACAGTGATGGGACCGCATGCTGTGGATACATTATTGAACAAAACGAAGACCCAACATCTTACGAGTGCGCGTCTTACAGGGTACGAATTGACTTTGTTTGCTCCCCACATTACGATTAAACGATGTGCCACTCTGAACCCTGCTACGTTACTACCCCTCCCTTGGAACGAAAGGAACAAAGATGTTCATGATTGTATATTTCGGACAGAGGAAGAGATGAAGGGACGGGTAGACCTGACAGACAATCATCTATCTGACCCTCAAGAGGAGTTGTATGTCGATGGCTCTTGTTTCAAATTACCAGATGGCACTACAATTGCTGCATATGCGATAACTACTCTTCACACTGTAGTTGAAGCTTCTCAAGCACCCTATCAATCAGCACAGGCAACTGAGTTAGTGGCATTGCTTTGGGCCTTTGAGCTAAGTGAAGGATTGAGAGTAAATATTTACACCGACAGCCAATACGCCTCCGGCGTGGCTCATAGTTTTGGCCGGATTCAGGCCGAAAGAGGTTTTCTCACTTCCCATGGTCAGCGAATACAGCATGGCCCCTTGATTTTGTGATTACTGACAGCATTAAAGTTACCAGAGATGGTGGCTGTAGTTAAATGCAGTGCACACAAGGCAGTGGTTGATGCAGTGGGAGAAGGTAATGCCTTTGCTGATCAAGTAGCTAAGGAAACTGCGAAATCCAAAGTGATCTCAATGCTTGCGACTAGCTCTGCTAGGTGGGTGGCTGAAACAGAGGTTTAATAACACCATGGAGAGTGTCTGAGAAATACAGAAAGAAGCTACCCCTATTGAGCTGGCTCACTGGAAAGAGAAAGTGGGAAAATTAGATTCAGACAGTTGTTGGATTGATTTGACAGAAAAACAGCGGTGGTTGTTGCCTAATGTATTAGTGAATGCGGTGGTGACAATGGCACATGGTTCAGCTCATATTGGGGCAAAGGGTATTTGTGCATTATTAGATCCTATATGGTACAATACCAATATTCCAAGGACCGCTGCTCATTTGGTGCAATATTGCATAGTTTGCTTACAACACAATCCTGGGGCAGGGAACCTGTTCTGAGTGGAAACTTTGCACCACCATCTTTGCCTTTTGAGGTGCTCCAAATGGATTATATCCAGCTTGAGCTCGTAAATAATTTGAAGTATGTCCTGGTCGTGGTGGGCGCTTTTAGTAAATGGGTGGGAGCCTACCCGACCAAAAAAATACTGCTTTGGCAACGGCAAAGGCGTTGGTAAAGGAATACTTCCCACACTATGGATTGCCTTGGGTGATCTGGAGTGATAACAGGGGACACTTTAATGCAGACTTCATCAGGCACATTTGTAATGGACTACAGATTAAACAGAAATTCCATGCGGCTCGACACCCCCAGTCTGCTGGGTTGGTCGAGAAGTATAATGGGATACTGAAGCTCAAATTGGCAAAAATTCAAGAAAGTACCGGATTGAGCTGACCAGATGCTCTACCGCTGGCATTAATGTCAATACGGGTTACCCCACATTCTCGTTCTGGCTTATCTCCATATGAGGTCATTTTTGGGCACCCTGCTAATGTTTGGGGCGTCCCGAGACCCAGAACATTTAGTCATATAGAGTAGCCTATGTTGACAGACTATCTGTATGCTTTGACTTAAGATCTCCGTTCCATTCATCAACAGGTCTCAGCTGTTTTGCAGCCCCTGCCGGAGGGTCCCGGACATCACTTGGAGCCAGTACAGTGGGTTCTGGTCCGTAATTATCAGCGAAAATCCAGCTTGGCTCCCCGTTGGTCTGAACCATTTCAAGTCTTGTTGGCCACGCGGACGGCGATAAAGGTAAACGGCAAGCGACACTGGATGCATGTGTCACATCTGAAAAAACTTTTTTTTTAATCAAAAAGGAATCCTTTCTGTGTATTAATCTTTCCTTTGGTGACCAAAAGGCCTACACATTCAAATCATTACCAGTTTTATAATTATGGTATTGACAGAGATATTTCAATAGATAATCGTACTCCACACTAGAAAATCATTTTTTTACTCTCAAAAGTTTATTATGCAGAAACATTTATGTTAAAAACCATTGTTTTAAAATTGCAGACAATTAGTGTTATAATTTGGGTGCTCTGGTACAATCTTAAATGCTATCTAACAATTCCGATTTACGGTATCTACCTCAGAGTCACTCCCCATTAAAAAGATCATGCATTTTTATGCTCACAAAATAAATACAAGATACATATACAACATATACATTTAAGAGTTCCACTGTCGACGCGTTTCGGTGCGTAGGTTACAATTATGGCACCTTCCTCAGGACGGACGAGTTTAAAACCACAAGATAATTTTACTTCTTTCTAAAAAAAGAGAATACATATAATTAATATACTGTTCCTACAGAGAGTTTATTCTAGTTGTGGATAAATCTAATGAAGTTTACTTCTTGTATATTGACTACCCTTACTTGAAGTATAGGGATTAAGGTCCTTCCATTGATTGCCAGGACAGCTGTATCTCCTTGTGTAGTTGCGGATAGGTTCTTTCACTACGAGGTCTTTTTGAATCATTGACTTCTATAATGAAAGAGCATGGAATTATATACCATACTGCAAAGACTTATGGCCTATTTTTACTTTTATCAAGGGCCACTTACTTATAGGGTTCTTATTGACACATGATTAAATTATGTCTGTCGAGCAGGTACATGGTTACTGATGTGCACCGTCTGGGTTAGGTTGTTTTGCCGTGCCTGTAAAGTACACGTGTATCAATATATACTTTAAATGATGGATAACTGACTGGCGGGTATAGGGGTAGATTAATACTTACCAATAACTTTTTGCGTCAAATGTGGATAATCAGGCTATTCTTTATTTCACCCTTTTCAAAGGTATCTTTGTACCTATGCCAGATTACATGACGTTATGATTAGTACATGTAAATATGGAGATTGAAGGTGGTCTGTTTCCTATCTACTGGCTCATAGTATAAATGATGGTACATACCGGTTCCGGGCTATATTGTCCCTTTTCGCCTGATGTGCAGCGTACTCTCCTTTTCATTGAGCGCTGTAAATGTGCACTGAAGATGGGGGGCTATTTTCCATACAGTCCTCTCCCAACCTGAATAGTAAATAAGTAGTGTATGGATTACTGTCATGGCCTATGCCTAGGCACAGATTTATTATTATTAGTACTTATATTCTTAGTTCACCTAGTTACCAGACTTACTGTCTGCAAAGATGCTTAATCCTAATGCTGATGTCAGTAAAATCTGATTCACTTAACTATACTGTTTAAACTGAATGTCTATCAATGCACTGAAATTGCATTGCCCTGTTTGTTCATTTAACATGTGCATTTTCGTGGTCACAGCGAGCACTAAGATAATATCCCATATTATGCCCTTAAAGTAGTGGCTTAGCGTCTATTTCAATGAGGTATAGGGTTCTGTTTACTACTCATAACTTTAACGGAAATTCCAGCCCCCTCTGTAAAGTAACTATCAGCAACCTAGTTCTCACCTTTAAAGACGGACACTCGGCGAACCTGTTCCTAACGGCTTCCTGCTTTCTCCGCGCGGCAAAACAACCTAACCCAGACGGTGCACATCAGTAACCATGTACCTGCTCGACAGACATAATTTAATCATGTGTCAATAAGAACCCTATGAGTAAGTGGCCCTTGATAAAAGTAAAAATAGGCCATAAGTCTTTGCAGTATGGTATATAATTCCATGCTCTTTCATTATAGAAGTCAATGATTCAAAAAGACCTCGTAGTGAAAGAACCTATCCGCAACTACACAAGGAGATACAGCAATCAATAGAAGGGCCTTAATCCCTATACTTCAAGTAAGGGTAGTCAATATACAAGAAGTAAACTTCATTAGATTTATCCACAACTAGAATAAACTCTCTGTAGGAACAGTATATTAATTATATGTATTCTCTTTTTTTAGAAAGAAGTAAAATTATCTTGTGGTTTTAAACTCGTCCGTCCTGAGGAAGGTGCCATAATTGTAACCTACGCACCGAAACGCGTCGACAGTGGGACTCTTAAATGTATATGTTGTATATGTATCTTGTATTTATTTTGTGAGCATAAAAATGCATGATCTTTTTAATGGGGAGTGACTCTGAGGTAGATACCGTAAATCGGAATTGTTAGATAGCATTTAAGATTGTACCAGAGCACCCAAATTATAACACTAATGCCCAGATGCATCAACCATTTTAGGAAGTGCAAACGGTGCGATTCGCATAAATCGGCCTTTTGCACTTCCTAAATTGGTTACTGGGATGCATCAAGCATTTTTTGGAAATCGCTTTTTTTGCGAGTTCCAAAAAATGCGATTGCTGTTAAGGAATCGCACATTTGCGATTCCTTAACAGCAATGCATCATCCCCAAAACATTTGCGATTTCCAAAATTGCAAATGCAAATTACCACGAAGTTGAACTTCGTGGTAATTTGCAAAAATGTTTAAAAACGCATGAAAATGCATTTTTTAAACGTGCACGTTACAGGCACACATGTCCTTAGGACATGTGTGTATGTAACTCACATGTAAATGTCCATTTCATGAGTGCAGGGGGGGGTCCTTTGGACCCCCCTCTCCACCCTTGAAAGGCTTTGATGCATTCCAAATTGAAATTGCGAATTCGCAATTCCCATTCATTCCTATGGGCATTTCAGCCCATAGGAATGAATGGGAATATCGGATTCGCTATTTGGAACTCGCAATTTTATTGGAATTCGGTAAAAATTGCGATTTTTACCGAATTCCAATAAAATTGCGAATTTAATGATGCATTGCCATTTGCGAATCCTTAATTGCGATTCCTTATTTTTCGCAATTAAGGAATCGCAAATGACAACGTTGATGCATCTAGGGGTAATTGTCTGCAATTTTAAAACAATGGTTTTTAACATAAATGTTTCTGCATAATAAACTTTTGAGAGTAAAAAAATGATTTTCTAGTGTGGAGTACGATTATCTATTGAAATATCTCTGTCAATAGCATAATTATAAAACTGGTAATGATTTGAATGTGTAGGCCTTTTGGTCACCAAAGGAAAGATTAATACACAGAAAGGATTCCTTTTTGATAAATACTTGATACCCAGTCCTTTCTGGTCTTTGGGAAACTCTCTATTTTTTGGACATCTGAAAAAACTACCCCTCCCACTTCCATATGATCAGCGAATCCAGGAAGGGGTTCTGACCCAGGAAAGTGAGCGAGTTCCTCGTTTTGTCCCTATTTCTGACGCCCAGGTAATTGGAGAAGGGCAAAGAGAAGGTGTTCGAGGCTCGGAATGGGCTCTGTCATCAGCACAAGTGATTGCTCCAGATCCTGTTGCCCCTAAAAGTGGACGAGAGGCTCGCAGTACCCCTGTTTCACCGGATTCATCATTCTCTGTTTTGTTCTCTGATCAAGAAGTGCCTGGCCATGCTCGATACAACCTGCGGCCCAGAAAACAACACAGTACCCCAGGTGAATATGGTAGGAGGTAGGGAGAGACTTGAGTGATAGGGTACAGACCTGTTCCACAAATGTCTGTTAGATGCGCTTCTGGGGTACTGAGCGAGACACTGGACTGAACGCGCTGAGAGCCTTGAACATTTGCCTGCTCTGTTCAGAAAGAAAGACTGAATTTCTTGTTTAAAGAGGCCCAGGTTGTGTTATCTTCAAGGGTTGTGTGAGAACATAACTCCAACGTGAGAAGCTTGCTTTGATGTTATTTGTGATGAACGTGAGGCTCTAAACGGACACAGGAAAGAAGCACCCTCTGGCAGATTGGACTAAATCGCCCGAGTTTATTTTTTGGACTTTTAGTTAGTATGTATCCCTTTGCTCGTTTCATTCCTGAAGAGGAACGTCCTTTTGTACCACGTTATTTCCCTGCATAGATGCCTGTCTTTTCTAGTTGGACCCAATGAGTTAAAATTGCATTTATAGTTATTGTAGCAATATTACTAATCACATTGATGGAAGTATTCATCTATTTAGAATTTCGCCACCCTATGCATACTATTTTAGGAACAACTACCCCACCTCCGGAACATGTGTTTCATACTTTAGCCCCACATAAGGAAAGGCATCGTCAGACTTATGTGAAAATTGTATTTGTTGAAATGCTTCATCAAACACACAGTGCCACCAATACTACAAATTATTGGGTTTGTGGTCTTTTACCATCTGTTATGTACAAGCATGACTTATTCATATCCCTACCCTTGTCTCATCTGAGGAGTTGTCAGACTCGGTTTAAATTACTTCCAATGATATATATGCATTATACTGTGGACACTCAAAGGTTTTCAGAAAAGTATTATGAAATGATTTTAGCGTATATTGAGGTTCATCAGGGATTCGACCCCGAGGGGAATAATGGAGAGGGAACCTTAGATCCGAATGAATGTATGAATATGTATACAACACATGAAAATACCAATTGGTTGAAACATGAGATTTTGTATTTTGGTGAGTTTAATTTCACTCAGCATTTTCAACATTTTCAAGACCGTAATGTTACTGAAGATAGGGCTATTCCAGTGCCTATACTAAATAGTACCTCTGTGTTCTGTGTTCAGGGAGTAGGGTACATATCAGTCGGAGAAAGCCGATGTAATTACACTTATCAGTTGCGTACTTTTAGCAGCCCTCCATTGTTAACCCCTCCTAATGTATATTTTGTTTGTGGAGAAAATTCCTATACTTGGCTTCCACGAGGTTGGGCTGTACGTTGCTACCTGTCTTTCCTGTACCCACCAGTCTATATTGCCCCTTCTAATTATCACAAGGATCACCGCTTAGATAAACTAAGTGTGCTCATAAGGAGGAATAAATGAGAGATTGATACTACCAATATAGATCAGACAGATACTCCACTACAGCATTTCACCAACATTATAAAAGGAGTGTTTCCTATTTGGAGACCTATAATAACCAGCAAAGAAGTACGGCGTTTGTCCAGAGTAGTTGAAGGGGTAATTAACACTACTGCAGGAATATTGACTAATATAAGTAGAGCTGCAAGCGACCAGACTCGTTTCGCTTCAGAATCGTATGGTTTTAGACGTTATCTTGGCAGATCAAGGAGGAGCATGCCATGTGATCGGCAGCTCTTGCTGTGATTATATTCCTGACTCCGCCCCCTCCGTCCATTTGGCTATCCAGAAGCTACATCTTTTGGCTTCCGAAATACATGTGGAGACTGGTACATGGTCCCTCTCTGGTTGGATCTGGAGTCTGTTGTCTTCTTGGGGATGGAAAATTCTGATAGTGCTGGCATGTATAGCCGGTATCACATTCATGTGCTTCCTTTGTGTACAATGTGGACCTGCATGTCGCTCTTATTGCGCAACTAAATTCACCTCCTCCGTGGCCGGTCCATCCCCAGCAGCAGTAAAGGCTCAGTTAGTTCAGCAGGAGCTCAAAGATTTAATGATGATTGATAAGGAATATTTGAAGATTGAGCGGTTTTAGTTAGCTACATCATGCTAAAAGGGCCGGTTTGAGGGATATAACATATATTTCCCATACATAAGGAGCATCGGACCTATATTATGTTAGCATGATGCATCTATACGTACCCTCTTTTGCTAAAACTATATGTATATATTTTATATGCGCTTGCAGGGGGGAAAGGCTTATTCGCTCCTTGCATCTCTATTGATAACAGAGTAGGCTGAAAACCATACAGACGCCATTTTCCGAACCTATGCTTGAACACAGGCTGTGATCATGTGTTGTCAAGCCCCAGTTCATCTGAATAACTGGGAGTAGCTGAACATAGGTTGTCTACTCGACCTTCCTGAAACTCAAGGTCGCATCTGGCTTTGGGTGCGATAAGCGCATTCCTAGAGGCGCCGTGCCTACACTCCCGGGCACCAAGACGACCTTCCCAGTAATAAATAGTTAAGCTTTGAACTAATCATGTTTGCCACATATGGTCCTTTCCTGGAGCTCGAGGGCCAACTGGTGTTTTTCCTTTTACAGTGATAATATGTGTTGAACTGAAAAGAATATAACCTCATGTTTGAATGCAAGCCAACAGTCTTCTCCGCGCACCTGATGGGTAAGGGTTGGAGAGCTCTTCTATAGAGTATTTGTTGCTTAATAAATGATTGAACTTTCTTCACTGCTAACTGACTGATTGTTTGGCAATGGGATTGAGGCTATTGGTAGGTATAGCCCTTTGTTATTTTTATAGTACTTCATGAATAAGCCTGTAGCCTTTCAATGCAGGAGAAGGGATGTTCACAAGGTGAGAGAAAAAATTGATCACGATCTACAAAGCCACCTCCACCTTTCAAAGAACCAATGTGCCCATATTCTCAGTTATGCACCTGTCTATATCACCCTCAACCATACCTGTCAATGTTTTATTTCTAAAATCTGGTTGAAGTCCGGTATTTGATAGGATGAGCCCATTAAGGTGAATGGCAATTGAAAACTTTTTGGGCGGGTGGTAGGATTTAGAAAACGGACCCCTTTAAAATCTGAGGGGATATTTTGTTTGTCATAAGAGTGATTAGAATTAAAAAGGGAGTGAGCTTGCAGAAATGCTCAACAGTGTGCTGAAGAGCACCACATTTTTTAAACAAAATGTAAAAAACAGGGACATACAAACATTTTAATAAGTGACTCCCTAACAACAAATCTTAATACCCCAAAGGTTAATTTACCACACAGTAATCACAGATCATTCAATCTAGATCCTGTGAGAAATTGGGTTCATAGTTTAGTGGAGTGTCAACCTTGCTCAAGCAGCAACTACAATCCCTGCCAGGATGAATCAAAAAAGTCACTAAATTAACCTGTGCTTAACCCTCCAGGAGCTTTGCACAAAATCAGTCAGGTGTAACTTAGAGGCAATGTTAATATATTTATGCACACAAACATCAATAAAGTGAAAACACAAGAAACAAATATAAATTTAGACAAATAGAGTACATTTCAATATATTATTTGAGATCAAAATGACAAAAATGCAATCCGTTGAACTGGACATATGTGTTTTAATGATTTAAGTCAAAAGAATTCCGAGAAGCACCAACTACGGTTATCTGGTCATGCTGGACCAGGATAAATTCACAAGTTCAGGCTGACCCCAATGGAGCGTGGGCTGGATACAAGGACCAAGTTAAGCCCTCTGAAACAAAGTACCTTAAATCCTGGTTTCTGGATCGTTGCGAGACCCATCATCAAAGATATGTTGCGCAGCGTTGCCAAGGATGTGGTCAACGATGGGCTTGTGATATAAAGGCCTGCATTGTGTAGCAGCACTTCTGAGGCAGCTGAGATGTGGGGTCCTGCGTTATCATTGAGGATGCATTGATGAAGGGCTTGTGATGCGAAGTCTTTTGTTTAGGGTGCGTCGTGCACTAGCGGTGCACAACGAAATTGTGTAAAGAGCATTGTTGCCCTAGCAACCGGGCTTCCCACAGATAGTCCAATGTGAAAACAACTGCAGAAAAATGGCGCAAATCTGTATTAAAGATGTGGAACCCACACAGTGAAAAGCCAGGTCTTCAATGACTTCCTAAACTGTTGATGGTTCTGAAGGAATCTAATGTGGAGTGGAAGTGCGTTCTAGAAAGGGTCTTCAGGCGGAAAGAGCGACCTCCCACTCTAACTCTCCTGATCCAGGGGATCCTGGCCAAATTCAAATTGGCAGAGGATGTAGTGGGCAGTTTGGAAGTACCAAATATAGTAGCCCCCTGGGACTGCATGATCTTATTGGTAGTACACATGCTGCTTTCTCTCATGGGGAGGCTGGGAACCTTTCCCTTGGGAATTACTTTGGGCCCTTTATGGAACTCCTTCGGTTTACCCTTGTCCCGCCCGCTCTTCTGCTGGGGACCCTGCCCACCTTTGGCTGAGTCTCCCATGTAAATGTACAGGAATTTATATAGCGCAAATCACCGAGCGGTTTCTAAGCACTTGCTTAGGGAACCCGTCCTGGTATTCCCCTGTGAGATAACCCTGGCAGGGTATCCGCAAGGTGAAAGCCAGGGATCCCGCCGCGAGGGGCCGTTGTGGAGATTAAGCAAGCTATTGCCCAGAGTCGCAGAGTGTGAACCCGTGAATCGAGTAGGCACCGGAGCGAGAATTGTCGAGTCCATGGACATTTTCAGGACTCAAGACCCCGCCGAGCCGGGAATTGAACCCTGGTCCCAGGCTGACCTCTGCTTCCAGGTCTGCCTCCTCTAACCAGTGAGCCACACTTCTCCACCCTTGTGGACCCGGGTGCTCACCCAGCGGTCCGCCTCCTCAGCAAGCTTCCTAGGGTTAGTCAGCCTGCTATCAATCAGGTGCTCACGCAGCTCTGGAAAACAATTACTGGACAAGTGCTCCCATGCAATCAAATCAAGAAGCCTCTGAAAATCATTAACTTTGCTGCCCTTAACCCAACAATCCAATGCTCTGCAAAAGAAAGTGACATTCCACCCAGGTACTGCTGTCTATCTTCTTGCAATTCCTGAACCTCTGCCTGTAGAGTTCAGGGGTCAAACCATACCTAGACATTAATGCATTCTTCATGTGGCTATAAGAATTATTGACTTAAGAAGGCAAGTCTAACAGTGTGTCCGCCCCTCACTAAGGAACCGGCCTCACAACCCTGCTCCCCAATCTCTCTCAGGGACCCGGTGGGAAGACATGGCTACCACATAGGCTCTGAACCACTGCCCAATATCATCATTCTTATAAAATTCCTTTACCATATCCTTGGGCATATACACTCTAGCTTCCACAGGCACTGATGGTGTGCTGCCACCAGAGGGAGTAATCTCTAAGTTCTTGGCCTATAAATCCAACTCCCTCAAAACCTTGTCATGTTCAAACTGTAATCTCTTCTCCTCTATAGCCTTTTTCTTACTTTCTAACTCCAGTTCCCCATTCAATTTGAGTTTGACCATCTCCATTTCATGCATCCTGTTTTCTTTCCTGTCTGCCAACTCTTCTGGGTATAGGCCTCGGGCAGAAACACTGCCACCCAATGGGGAGGTTGCAGTCCTCCCTTCTGGACCCAGTGGTCCTTCAAGCTGCTGCTCTGCATCTTCATCCTCATTCTCATTTCCAGGGGCATTCCTTGCCTCGAACCAGGCCCTCGGCACCTTTTGGAACTGCTCCTTTCTGGAGAGTCTGGTCATGGAAATGTAAAAACTTTTTTCAGAAGCTCCTGAGCTGCTTGTTGGTGTAGCTTTCGATTTTCTCTTCCTCCAAATCACCGTCAACAGATGCAATGAATGCTGCAGTTTCCATGGTGGTTGAACCAGGCATTACTTTGCAAAAATAGAGATCCCTCGCAAAAACAAGTATCAGAAGTACGTGGTTGCGTTATGGTCTGCAGTCACTAAGTAGTGTTCACCAATCACTGTATATGAGTCACTAATCCAAGTCCAGAATCCTCACTGCTGACCACCAATGTTAGAATTGGGGGTCTCTAGTTGGCACAGGTAGGTACTTGTGACAAATAGGGACCCTCTCCTCTATTCAGGGTAAGGGAGTACACTGCTAAAATAACCCCTGCTCACCCCCTTGGTAGCTTGGCACGAGCAGACAGGCGTATCTCAGAGGCAGTGTGTAAAGCATTTGTGAACACATACAGTGATCCAGTGACAACACTACAAATGGATGCCACACAGGTTGTATATTTATAAAAATAAGTATATTTTATATACATTTACCACAAGAACATAACCGACAAAAATAATCCACAATACTATTACAAATTAAGAGTTCTTGTTAAAAAAATGCTTAAATCATAGTTCTGTGTGAGTTGGTAGCCCTGTCCGGCTACAGCGTTGATAAAATAACACAGAGTCTAACAATTCCAGTGGACCGCGTCGATATGGGCCCACTCAAATATAGAAAGACTCGGTCACAGTACCTTTACTTGATGCAGCAGGCACAGGCATGCAAGGCAGTTTCGGCGTTAGTCACGTTGCAGAAAAGAAAGCGTTGCAGGACGCGGCCGGTTGACGGAGTCTGTGGGTCTAAGGCAAACATTGCAGGGCGATACAGTGCTTCGTTGCGGTGTTTGCAGCTTGCGGTGCGGCGACAGAGCCGGATATCGGGAGATGGCGTCGATGTGTCTGGACAGCAGTACGATTTGGGCGGTGCGTCGCGAAATGTGCCCAACTCCGATGCGTTCACAGGACTCGAAGTCAACAACAGTGACCGCGTCTGGCAGGCCAGTACAAGTCGGTGTAGCGAGACGTTGCACGTCGCGGTGTCCACAGGTTACGGTGCAGGCAACGGCTCGGTGACGGCATCAGGATGGAGTCGGTGAGCTCAGAGCTTACGTTGAAAGATGCTGTAGTGTAGTTCCTATTTTCCCTACAGGCCCTGCGCATTGGAATAACATAAACAGCAGTTTAGACGTAGGACTGAGGTCTTCTAGGTCTCTACTGACTATGTTAGACTTAATTTAGGTTTGCGCCAGCTAGCTCAGAGGTCACTGGAAACTCTCTTGACTGAATAGGAAGTGATCAGCTTCCCTGGCTCAAACAAGAAGGGATTCAGCTTCCGACAACCGCATAAACATGACAACTTTGCTCCCTCAGAATGAGTCAATCTCTAGAGTCGTGTGAAACAATAGACAGCTATTTCACTCAGTCAGATGTGCATATTTAGTTTCATCAGGGTGCAGAGAATAGAGAGACGGGCGTTTTCAATAAAAGGTTTTATTTATTGAGCAGTCTTCCTTCTCATGCAAGAGAAATGAATTGCCACAATTGCAATACTTAATGTAAAGTTAAGTATGTACAGTAAAAGGAGTATTATGAAATAATACTGTAAAAGCATTGATATGGTTTCTTAGCCATAAGACACTTTAAAATGGATAAAATATATATACATATATACATAGGCTAACGTGCTCAACTGGTGCTTCTAAACTAAGCCTACCCCGGTGTACCTGACCTAAGCCTAATACGTGGGAAGGAGTAAGTAAGTAGCAGTTTAAGTTAAGTAGGTTTGTATCCAAGGATCTGTTCAAGAATTCTCTCTAAGGGTTTAGTCAGCACTGTACCTTGGGAATAGAATGTAGGAGGTCTGGTATCTCTCTCTCAGGACTCGATATCCCAGTCACGTGCAAGGATAGGCTGGAAACGCCGGAGCTGGATTTTCTCGGCAGGAGAAAAGACAGCGTCTTTCTCAGCGCGTCAAGGGGCAGCGTCCGTGGGTTTCTCGCTTCTGCTGGGCTCTCGGAAAGTAGATTAGCTGTTCTGCTCCAGAACCACCACTGTGTGTTTGCTTAAGGCAACGTTGGTATATTTATACCTGAAAGGTGCCGAGTTTGACGTAAGGTTTGGACATAAGACGTCAATAAAGATGTCACTAAGAACTGGCCGTTCTTACAGTGCTTGCAGGAGTTCTATTACAAATCAAAACAAAGCAAGCGGGGCTTTCCCAGGTTGCTGGAGGTTTGGTGTGTCGAAAGAACTCTGTGTGCTCTCTAGGAATCCAAGGAAGTAGCTTTTGCCGTGCCTTGGACTGCAAGGGCGATTTACTGAAATATGGATCTGATTATTAAGCCATTATAGGGATATTATTGATTATAGCCGTACAGGGGCATAAAGTCACAATATTGAATTGGGTTCCTAGATAACACACATCAATGCGGACGTTCGATGCGGTGCCTACAGGACACCAGGCCAGCCGTGAAAGTCGGTCACAGCTCCCTGCCTCTTTAGCCACTGAAACAGCGTTCCCAGCAGCAAACCACAAAGGATGGTGAAGTCTACTGGTCCTGAGACTTTGGTCAGGGGGCAACCTCTTTACAAAGCCCATGGAGATACTTCACAAGTTGAATAAAGTGCACACAAAGTCCTTTCTCCTTTCTTTGGCTGTCAGGCAACCACTGCAGCACTTTAGCTTAGGGATAGTCTCTCCTCAGTTTCTTCAGGTTCCTCTCCTCAGCAAAGGTTTCTTCTTGTAGTCCAAAAGTGATCTAATTTCTTAGGATCAGGGTCCCAATATTTATACCTCAAAATCATTTGTCCTCAGATGGCAGAGGGGCCTTTGCCCAGTCCAAAAAGGTTTAGGAGCACTCTGTTGACATGGCCCCTTCTTTCTTTTCACAGTGCAGGGCAGAAACATCAGACTCCCCACAGGAGGTGAAGCCAGCATTGTGAAGGGAAAGCACAGCCCTTGAGCACTTTGTTGATATGATTCCTTCTCTTCTTTCACAGTGCAGGGCAGAGACATCAGACACTCCATAGGAGGTGGAGCCAGCATTGTGGAGGGAAGGCACAGCCCTATTCAGGTCCCAGGTGCAACTCCTCCCTCCCATCTAGATGCACTGGGCTTACTCATTCTGTCTCCTGGAATCCCCCAGCCCTGTCACTCAAACTCCAGACAAGGAATACACAACCTAGCAGAGGTAGGCCTGGTTAGTTAGACAAGAAAATACCAACTTTCTAAAAGTGGTATTTTCAAACACAGAATGTTAAAACCAACTTTACTAAAAGATGTATTTTATAATTCTGAGTTCAGGCACACTAAACTCGAATTTCTACCATGTTCCCTTAGTCAGTTAGGATTATAAGATGTAATAATGTAACTGCCCATTCCGGCCTGTGGAGATCAGGTAGCCTTGCAATAGTGAAAACATGAAAACGGCTGTAATTCACTATTAGGACATGCCACACACACACACACCAGGGCATGTCCTACCGTATACTTTACAATGCACCCTGCCCTGGGGCCTACCATGTGGGTGCCTGATATGAAGAAAAGGGAAGGTTTAGGGACTGGCAAGTTGGGTGCACTTGCCCAGTCAGCATGACACTACCAGACTGCACACAGGTTCTGCAATGGCAGGCCTTAGACACATTTTACAAGGCTGCTTCTGTGGGTGGCACAACGGTGCTGCAAGCCCAGCAGCAGCATTTGGATTTACAAGCCCTTGGCACACTCAGTGCACTGTACTAGGGTCTGACAAGTAAACCAAACAAGCCAATCATGGAATCACTAGTCCGTACATCAATTTACAATAGGGAGCACTTGCACTGTGGCACTGGACAGCAGTGGCACAGTGCCCTAAGCAATCAAACACCAGCTAAAACACATGAGGCAACAGCAAAAATGGAAGGAAGACCCACACCAATGGTGCCAGGTCTATCAATAGTGTGTTTGTGATCTTGAATGAGGAGGTGATGATGTGATGATTGGTTCATGTAACATGGGAGTTTTGTTGAATAGTGTTAGTTTTGGATTGGCGAAGATTACATCCGGGTTATGTTGTTGGGTTGAGGTCTGTGCAGCAGGAGGAAGCAGCAGGGGAAATTTGGGCTGAAAATTAGCAAGAAGGGTTGCAGAATCTTATTCTGATTGTTATGGTGATCTTAAATTCCGTGCCCCCCCACCCCGCCCCCCAATATTGTCCTCCTTTGTTATGTATAATGGCTTGATAGCCAGTGGGGATAGCTTCATGCAGTTTCGAAGCCAGGTCTTATTCTAAACGGGTTTCAATGATGACAAGTACACTTGGTTCTGTGTCTGTCATGCACATGTACAAGAGATGGAATATGGCATTAGGGGAGTTTGCCTTGCATTCATTTGAACTCTACCACCACTGTCTCTGGTGTTTACTTTCTTTCAGCATTCTGTAGTGTCCCCAAAGCAAGGGTGCAGCACTTTACGAAACTCCTAAATAAATACATAAATACATTCCTGAATGTTGTAAATAAATATAGGGCTCTGGTTAGATAGCTGCATACAACTTAATTGCTTTATTCTTTGCACTGCCTCTTTTCTTATGTTGGGTCATGCATGTCTTGTTACAAACAAAGGTTGACTTCAAATTTTATGGAATTCATCAAACAGTACAACTGGAAGAAAGTCAATCACTTCTTGGGGCTTTACCCCCATGGGATGCTTATCTTAGAAAACAGAACTTCCTATCTGCATAGTGCGCTGTAACTCCCCCGACTGTGCATAGTTTGTTTTTGTGCAAATTAACTTTCGGGGGTTTTGACAAGCTCTTTTGTTGCACTTCACATATCCAGTTACTGCAGGATATTCGATCACACTAGTATTCTACTGTGACAAAAGGGTGCGGCCAACATGAAAATTATAATTATTTCTGTCTTTTGTAATGAGGATCCCGCCTCTGCTGAGCAATTGCTTTAAAGAGTTGCCTTTAAATCTGGACTCGGACAACCTTTTTGTTTTATATGAGCAGATTCAACTACTTGTCTCCCACGTATGTTGTGCTGAGGCGCGGACGAGACTGGGGAAGCAAAGCAGCCCAGGCAAAAATATTCAAACCAGCGCTGGTCTCTTTGTCTCCTCATGTCCCATATCTTTCCATCCCTTCTCCCTCCTTTGCTCTCTCTGATCTATGTCTCTCTACCTTCCCTCCCTCTCTTCCACTTCCTCTTGAAGTACCTTCTGCAATTCACCTGGTGAAGCGGGGGAAAATGATATAGGCCCCAAGAGCGCCCTAGGATTCCATAACTGGCCTGGCCTCCTGCTGCACAGACCTCGACCCAACAACATACACTGGATGTAATCTCGCCCGCCCACCATGGAAATTCCAGGTGGAATAAAAGCCTGTCCGGCTCCGTCTGCTTCTGTACGCTTGTAAGCATCAGCCTCACCCATGTAAGGCATTGATCACTTGAATTAAGAATTGCAATGATTCCCCTGGCCGTACCATATGCATGGATTCCTGGTGGACTCTTGATACACAAAATAATGAACAGATGTACTTAGCAGGCTCCAGCTTTACTTTGTCTACATAATGATGCAGTTGCATCCTTTAGGAGCAGGAGCTGATGTCATTTTTGGCTTCTTTGGAAGAGAGCCGGTCGTTACCAGAGCCACCTCTCCACAGTACTAATAAAAAGGCCCCAAAGTTATATGTCTGGAGACTCTGACATCCGTGAAATGAATCACCTATTTGCACAACAAACACATCTTTAACTTTAGGGTCTCTTCCTACAGCTAAGTTCTGGGAACGGATATTTGTTCACATAAACAATTATCGGTTTCAACGAAGCACATGACAGACTGCACTTTGTGGGATTTTCCAAGCACCCTGGGGAGGTGAGGGCTGGGGAGGACTGTATCATCTCCTTAGTAGGACCGCAGATCACAATGAACTTCACATCCCTCTCAAAATGGTGGGACAGTGACCTCTAAAGTCAGAACGTTGCTCAGTTTGTGATAGCAAGGCCAACCTTAAGCTTTTCTTGAGATTTTAATAAAAGTTTCACTATTAAATGCAGTTTGGGAAAACAACATTACGAAAATGAAACGTGTATGCATTCAGAATGAAAATTAATTCTTTTAATTCCAAGCAAATGTGAAAAGGGTTTTGTAAAGTCAGATCACAGGGCCAATCGTGGATGAGAGAAAAAAACACCAGGATGCAGGAAAATGGTAGTCTGTTGTCATATAAACCTGACGAAACACGTGTTGGCAAGATCTTTTGGCTTTTCATTTGCTGAAGAATTTTTCTATGAATTGTGCCAAGAATCTTTAAATTGGTTACCCTGTGGCTGGAAAGAACTGAGAATTGATTTAATATGAAGAAATCATGAAATTGGAACAATAAAAAGAAGAAAAGAAAGTTTACTCTTTGGAAAAGAGTGTTGTTGATATGGACAGGTTTGGAAAATGTGTCTGTGCTTTAGGATAGACTTGTGTCTCTGTATTTACAACTTTAGTGGTTGTATTCTTACCTTTGAGCACATGCTAGCTTGGAATACTAAGAAAATGTGTACACTATTTCCCGCACTTTTCCACTACTGCCAATTTTGTGAAGTGCTGCAGTGACTTTTAGTCAGAACCTTGTGCACTGTTTGAGTAAAAATGCAGTATTGAAAAAAGGTTCAGGCCAACAGCGAAAAGTCATCCTTCACTTTAAATTTATTTTGCGTCCTTATTGGTCAGGTCACTGGCATGCATAGTTGCTGAACATGTTTTTCAATCAGTCATGAACTTATAAACTGCAAACAACTCACCCGTGAGGGTCTCAAGGCACTTCTTTAATGGAAGTTTAGTTGGTGCTGGCGTTCTGGAGAACCCGTAAAAAGCTTGCCTTCTGGAGAACTTAATTGCTGAGTAGAGGCATGCCAGACTGTTCTTATTCTTCACTCATGATAATTCACCCCCAGGTTTTCACCACTATAGCAATTTGGCTGCAGAAAGTCTGAAGGGTTACCAGCATTTAGCCTCAGAGATGGACAACTCAGTCCAAAATCAGAGTATCATTGGAAAAACTTCAGCTATTCATTAGGTCTGGCTGCTGCTATTGTCCTAATGATTTACATGGTCAGTCCAGATGGAGTTGAATTCAATGCTGAAGGTTTCTCACTAGGGGGGATTCTGTTGAACTTCTTGGAGTCCTTTTAAGAGCTACAATATCTGCTTTTTCAAGTGAGGAAAGATAAGAAGTGTCTAAAACACATCTTTGCCAGTTTTCAAGAATAATCTTTGTGAATATATAATAGACTGCTATAGCGCTTTCATTCAGACCCCATGTGGGTCAAACTTTAAAATTCTTCTCC
This sequence comes from Lissotriton vulgaris, assembly GCF_964263255.1. Classification (NCBI taxonomy): domain Eukaryota; kingdom Metazoa; phylum Chordata; class Amphibia; order Caudata; family Salamandridae; genus Lissotriton; species Lissotriton vulgaris. Next base: position 149,482,329 of record NC_141688.1, on the reverse strand, counting down.
AACTCTTCTTTCTGATACAACTGTCTCCCTTTCATTTCTCTCAAATTTCATGTGGGTAGATGGCGCTTTCGTCTGTCTCTAAATCCCTCTTATCCCAACTCTTCTCTATCTTCCCATATTCATCTTCCCAAATACTCTATAATGATAGTATATTTGTTATAGTTTGCATTTTGCCCCTAGAGGTTTACAGTTTGCTACCAATTAGTTGTTTCCAGTTTTAAATTGTTTTCGTTTGTATTTAGACTGCTAAAAAATGTTAATAAACGCATAGATGAACTCTTTAACACGACTGAACTTCTCAGCAGCGAAAGGTTATCTACATGATCATATTGTTATGTAAGCACATTTGTACTATTTCTTCAAAGGTATGTTAATGTGTGTAGGTCTCGAAAATAATAAATGAACTAAACAGTAATTAGAAAATAGCTCCTTTTTTATTCATAAACACGCGTGAATATCCACACTGACATATTTCATATAGACATACACACCCAAACATGAATGCAAACATTCTCTCTCTCTCTTTCATTAACACCACTGACCTCTACAGATCCCAAAGCTGCCATGGGAATTTACATGCCTTGTAAACTACATTAAGAGGCTGGGACACTATGTTAACCACATACTCTGCAAGAACATTGGGATAGAAGATTTATAGTTAGATTATCTTTTTGGAACGGACGTGAAGAGGACAGGTCAAAAACGTAACCCCATGGGTTTTTGCCCTAAAGCAGACTGGCTGCATTGGCCTTCTCCTGCGTCAGCATGTAGCAAAACATGATCTTGCAGCTGGCAAAAGAACCGCATTCACTAAGCCTAGAAATGAGTTTATGAACAAAAAAAATGAAGGGTGGCACAATGGAGATGAATTGTCCTCAAGACGTGTTGAATAAAATTAAGATTAATAATTACAATTCTGTAAACAAAAGTAGATGATGATAAATTACTTGTGAAGCTCCCAAATTTAATTTGGGAAAAGAACATCAAGCTAACATCTCCCTTTCAGCTCCGAAGCCATTTTTGGAACAGAAAGTTCCTGCTGCCGCACAATCAATATTATTAGCACAGTCTCATGGTTCGGTGGTCCTGGCTCCCCATTGCAGACATGCGAGTCAAGGATGTCCAACATCATATGCCTCTCTCTGATAAGTTACAGACTACAGATATTTCAGGCTTTTTGATTTTTTGAGTCATATTTGCCCTTCTTATTTTCTCTCAACAGGATCCTTTTCTGAAGGGAATTAATGTTGCCAATGACCCTTGTAGTGTGTGCACAAACACACAACACATTCAGACAGACTCACACAAGCACACAGGCACATACAGGCACCCTCCACTCTCACCCATCAATACAAAAAGGACAATATTTACGAGTCTAGTGGCGCAGGGCAGCACAGCAGGTCATCTTGCTGCGCTCACCTATGTCACAGGGAAAGGAGAAATGTACCATATTGATCCAATACGGTGCAATCCTGCTCTTTCCCCTTTTACTGGTGCCATTTTGTCAGTCTAGCGCCAACAAGTGCACCCTTTCACAATGGTGCAAGGGTATCTGTGTTGTACACAGGGTTGTTTTCTGTTCAGGAAGGGACACCTTCCTGCAAAAAAACAATCCTGGGAGGTTTTTTCCTCTTACAGCACACATAAAAATAGGAAAAACAAGGCGAAATAAACACATTTCTCCTTGTTACACCTATTCTGGGGAGGTGTATATTTTTGGCACAGGTTTTGTAAATCTGGAAATGTGTAAAATAACATGAGCTTTGCTTGGGAACACCCATGCAGCGCCCATGGAACACCTCCCTTGCACAGAGTAATGCAACACAGCGATTTGAGCTGCTTTGCATTACTCCAGATTTCTGAAACCATTCAAAGCCATGCAAAGTGACTTTGTCTAGCCTCAAAAATATGACTTACGGTTTGCATCGATCTTGCATTACGTTGCCTGGTGCAAGAGCGATGCAAACTGGGTCATAAATATGGCCCAATATTCATAGCTTACTTAGGGGCTTATTATTAGTTTGGCGGTCCGTGGATCGCGTCGCAGTCTGAATGCCGAAAGCTTGGCAGTCTGACTGCGGTATTACGAGTTATGCGGATTGCGTTTAGCAAGACCAAAGCTGAACCGCTGACACTGCCAGTACACCGTAGATCATCGTGGTTGGAAAATAGCAGCTACCACAGGGTGGTACAGGGGAATTTCACCGCCGTCCGTAATACGAGTTGGCTTTTCCACAAGCTGACTGCGGCGGTGAGACCGCTAGATTCAAGACGGCGGAAATAAAGGAGTTGGGGTGTACACTCACCCATTTCTTGTTCTTTTGGCCAGAGTTCTACATGGATCCCTTTCTTCAGCCCCCCTTCACAGAAGCATCTTCACTCTGAGGATTAAAACCCTGTTTGTGGCATTGTACAAGTGAGTCCTTTTTGTACCATATACTCATTGCCAGGACAGCCCACATATGAACCAGACCCCGGCAAAGGATAGGTGGTATTTTTCTACATGTAGCATGCATATATGTGCATCCGCATATATGCAGTTGAAATGCTCACACAGGCATCGATACATGTGGAAAAATAATCACCACCGCTACAAAATCGCCACAGCGCAGTAAACATGTAATATAACAGTCTATAGACCACGGAGTTCGGGGTGTTCAGGCCGCCAAAATCATAATAATGCCCCAAACCTAAGCGTCCTCACTCTTCCATCTCTAGGACACTAGCTTGGTCAGCTTCACCTTGCTTGCAGTACCCTCTCCTTAGATATTTTTCTGTATGAAGCCAGCTTCCTCTTGCTTTTAGTCCCCTCTCCTTAGATATGTTTTCGATGAAGCTACCCACCATCTTGTTACTACAGGCAAGGTATCTATCTCATCCCTTTCTTAAAGTGGTCTGTCTGATCCTTTTTCAATGTTGGCTGCCTTTAGTGCCTGGTTATTTATATTAGAATCTATCAAAACAAACAATAAAGTCCAACAATGGGTAAACAATCCTGTGTCCACCATCGCACCAAATCATTTTGCTTTCTCATCCATAGGAATCTTTTTTTGGGGGGGCTCATTTTATTTGCATTTCCACTATAAATAGTCGCATATACATAAAGTATCATGAAACGGATGGAATACAGTTCCAATGTAAAGTCGGACAAGCAACAAGTCGCAGAAAGTGGAGTAGCTGTGCCATTCACAGCATGTGCACAATGATTTACCATCAACTTGTGTCTTTTTAGACACCAGGAGGAAACTTACCTTGGCATTTCGCCATCGGGCGAGCCGTGAGGGAAACGGCAGCAGCGCTCCTTTTGCTCAGACGCCGGGAGGCACAAGGAGTGTCAGGACCACACTCCCCAGCAGCCTCTGGGGCGGCAGCGCGCCCGTGACGCGACAGGAGCGCCCGGAGGCGCTAGAAAAAGCCTGACCCCCGGGAGCCAAGGGGGAACACCAGGAGGAAACTTACCTTGGCATTTCGTCATCGGGCGAGCTGTGAGGGAAACGGCAGCCGCGCTCCTTTTGTCCAGACGCCGAGAGGCACAAGGAGTGTCAGGACCACACTCCCCAGCAGCCTCTGGGGCGGCAGCGCGCCCGTGACGCGACAGGAGCGCCCGGAGGCGCTAGAAAAAGCCTGACCCCCGGGAGCCAAGGGGGAACACCAGGAGGAAACTTACCTTGGCATTTTGCCATCGGGCGAGCCGTGAGGGAAACGGCAGCAGCGCTCCTTTTGTCCAGACGCCGGGAGGCACAAGGAGTGTCAGGACCACACTCCCCAGCAGCCTCTGGGGCGGCAGCGCGCCCGTGACGCGACAGGAGCGCCCGGAGGCGCTAGAAAAAGCCTGACACCCCTATCGCCCCGCGAGACGCGCGCGGGAGCGACCGGGAGAAGCCCGGGACAAGGGCGGGCCCTCTGTGGCCCTCGGAGGCCTGAGGAGACTGGACTGGGCCAGGGTTTTTACATTGCCTTCTGGACTTCTAACGTACTACGAGCTTGTAAGACATTTTAATCATTTATATTTTGTTATCTTCGTTTGTTATGAGTGCTTAGACTTAAGGGTACTTGCGTGGAAGCTTAACATTTTCACTGTGTATAATGTCTACATCCAAATCTGACAAAGTGATGGCGGGACCTGCTACTTTAGACAATTTCCTGGTCAGGAAAGTTAATCAGATTAATAAAGAGAGACGTGTATCTTTGGGGAAAGGTACTGTGATAGGGGATACACTATCTGAAAATTCCCCAATTAGTCTGACCCAAGATTGTGTAACTAACACGAGTGATGTCATCTCTACTCATTCTCCAGCGCCCATTTTAGTGAATGTGGAGGTTCATTCTGATTCAATGGCGCTGTCAAGTCCTGATATTGGTGTGTTGAATGAGACCCAACCTGAAACCAGGCCCCTGAGAACCTGTAGAACACTGTCTCAAAGGGAGAATGAGAAACATAACAATTCTAAGTCTAAAAAAAAGGATAGTAAGGCAATTACCAGTCCTGCTATAACTACCCCTTTTGTATTCACGGGCACCAATGGTAATGGTAATGGTAAAGGTGCAAACTTAAATCCTGATTTCCTTGCTTCACTTCTAAAAAACCTAGAAGTTTCTTTAACAGCAAAAATGGAGGAGATTATTAAACCATTAACTATTAAGATAGATATCCTAGCCAAGGAAGTGACTAGGCTGGGTGGTCTGTTATCGTCACAGAAGATTGCAATATCTAGTGGAAATGTAACATCTAGTGGAAATGCACACTCTGGGGGGAATGGGGGAGAAATTGTTGAAGTTATTGATACACATAACAGGGGGAGGGGGAATATTGCTGTTGCAGTGGCCTCAGGGTCTGAAACACCTATACGACATGATATCCCTGTGGCAACTGCCTCGCAGCAACAATTATCTACAAACCCCCAAAGCAGTAGAGCTCCCAGACCCCGAGGTACAACCGCTATCTTAACTTACCACCAGATTGTGCTCCGTTTGTGGTAGTACTGACTAATGTGCCCCCTTGTGGCACTCATCCCGCATCTCCCTTTGATGAATCTCAAACCTCTTTGAAAAATAAGACAGTGTCATGGCTTAACAAAAACTGTGGTTTTCCCATCTCATATTGTGATCAGATAATGACAGTTAGGCGTGTAAACTGGGTGGGGCCGTCTAAAAAGACTGGGTCGGGGGATTGTATAGTTGTAAATTTCAAACACCCCCAGCATGTGGCAACTGTCCTTTTGAGAGCTTCTGCACTGGTATACAATATGAACAGTATCTGTGTACGCCCCCTGGGTTACTTTTATGCATATTTGTGCAAACCTCCACCACAACATAGTCTAACTAGACGAGGGCTTGAACCTTATACTCCATTCCTTTATAACATCATTAATCCATGTGGGTCAGGGGGACCAAATGGAACTTATAACAGGAGCCCCAGCTCTGGGCACTATCAATATGGTTCGAACTTAAATACACAGAATAGGTATGAAGTGCTATCCGGCCTTGAGATGTGTGAATGACGGGGGGCACCTGCAGCTCAGGATACTAGGGCTACAGGTGAATCTACAAATCTAGTTAATCCAGTGGACAAAATGCCAGGATGTCTTGCTGTCTCTTGGAATATTGCTGGCCTTGCGGCCAAAATGTCTGATGCAAATTGGGTAACTTATATTAAGCAATTTTCAATTATCTGTTTACAAGAGACCTGGGAGGTAGGCTGTAACCTCTTCTTAGAAGGGTATAAGGCCTTCTTTGTGCCAGCCTTGCCATCATTGCGGGGTAGGCCCAAGGGGGGCCTTGTAATTTTCGTTTCCATATTATTACCCTGTGAAGTACGAAGAACTGAAGCACATCATACAGGTGTAATGGGCTTAACTCTAACTGGAGGTAATGTCCGTGTGGGCCTGGTGAATTTTTATAATGCTGCTTATGATAGTGGAGGTAGGAATCACATTCATATATTAAATTCTTTTGTCTCTAATTTTATGGAAAATGTGGGTCATAACCTCATGATTATGGGGGATTTTAATCTGCATCCTTGTATTGATCCATTGCAGACGTGTTTACCAGAAATGATCTGTGAACGTGTGGACTGTCTCCATATGGAGCACACTAAGGAGGGGGAATTGTGCAATGACCTACTGAATGACTTTGACCTCTCTCTGGCTATGTCTCTAAAGGACCCGCTATATTGCTTTGATACCCCAACCTTTAAAGGGCATGGAAGGGGTACCTTTATAGACCATGTACTTGTTTCGCGGACGATGCAAACTTTTTTAGATTCTTTTTGCATTGTTCCTAGCAAATTTAGTGACCATAACCCCCTGACAATCTGTTTAAAATGTCCTTGGGTAAAAACAGGTAATAAGATCATTAATCAAGGTAGATTGTGCACAACAGATGGGAGAAGGCGGTTAAAATGGTCCATGGTCTCTGCGGATATCTTTTATAAGAATATCTCTGAAGGGTGTGCAGAAGATATTAAAATCTGTACTGATGTGGGGGGTGAACCTAGGTTGGTTCTAGAGGCTTATCAAAATATTTCGGAGAAGGTGTCAGCGCTTTTATCTGTCCCTAATAAAACCCAGGTCAATATAGGCCCGAGATGGTTTAGCCATGACTGTACTATAGCTGCTCGCAAACTGAGGCTTGCATTGTCAGCTTCCCCGAGGAATCGGGAGGCCTGGGAGGAACTGCTTGACCCCTCTACCCTGAACAGCAGCACCAAATTCTGGGCACTGGTTAAAAAACCTTTTTTGACTGAGGACCCTGGAGATGGACTTGTCTGTTGTATAACTAAAGAGGAATGGGAAAGTCATTTTAAAAGCCTGTACTACTCTGAGGGATCTGGAACTGTGGTTGTTGCCCCCATGATAGGGACAGCACTATTATTTTTGACAAAAATTAGGTCTTGGCTGCCATAATGGGTCTCACTGCAAATAAAGCTCCAGGACCTGACGGAATACCACCGGATCTTTACAAATCTGATCCAGCTTTCTGGGCTCCCATTCTGGTCGCTGTATTTAATGCCGCGGCCACAGTGGGCTGTCCGGGAACGTGGGGTCTGTCAACTATAGTCCCTGTCTTCAAGAAGGGAGATAGGGGAAGTGCTCTTTGTTACCGACCAATATCCCTAATTGATTCAATGGTTAAGATTATGGGGAGAGTCATACTCCAACGCCTAACAAGCTGGTCGAATGAAAACAATATCATGTCGATTTCTCAATATGGCTTTTGTGAAGGGCGCTCTTCTATAACTCAGTGTCTCAACCTGTTTCTTATTCTGAATAAATATACCGTTGTTCAGAAAGGAGTAATACACCTTGCCTTCATGGATCTGTCCTCAGCCTTCGACTGTGTTAACAGGGGGAGGCTGTGGCAGACCATGAAGGACAAAGGTATTGATAGGGGGACTGTGGAGTTCCTAGCGGATCCGCATAATGACACAAGAGCCAATGTGAGGTTCTCATCGACTGGGGAAACCACAGGAAGTTTTAGCATTAATAAAGGAGTACGTCAGGGGTGTATCTTGGCCCCTTTTCTTTTTAATTTCTATATAAATGATTTAGAGGCTGAACTACAAGATGTTAAATCAGATTGTCCTAGAGCTGGTGCGAGGGGGATTCCTTTACTTTTATATGCCGACGATGCGGTTTTAATTTCACGAACAGAAATAGGTCTCCAGGCACTTTTGAATGCTTTTAATAACTTTATGTCTGATAGGGACCTTATGGTCAACAACTCTAAATTTTATAAAATGCATGTTGGCCGCCAATCTAAAAAGAAGTTCAATTTTAAACTGAATGATGTTTTGATCCCCATCACCCAGACGTTCTCATATTTGGGTGTTTTATTTGATACGAACCTTAGTTGGGCCCCACAGCTGGCCAAGAAGAAGGGTGAAATGACTAGAGTAAATGCCTCCATCTTCAAATTTGCTTCCAAACTGGGGAAAAAGCCAATTGTGGCTATGATGAAATTATATAATGCTAAATCCATAGCCACCGCAGTATATGGAAGCGAGATATGGGGCTACACAAATGGCGAACAACTGCAAATAGTCGAAAATAATTTCTTAAAACGACTGTTATGTGTCCCAGGTAGCACACCGAACTTAGATGTACACGAAGAGCTTGGTTGTCTGTATTTATCTGATATTGTTAAATTGAAACCACTGTTATGCTGGGTAAAATTATGGTTAAGTGATGAAATTCCTTTAACCCACCAGATAGTGGAAGATCTTGTATCGCTCGATCATGCAATGTTTGTACCTTGGCTTAAATACTTGAAGTCCCAATTTTTGAAGCTGGGCCGCCTGAACCTGTTTGACAACCCGAGGGATATAGTTAAGGGTGATGTGGCAGCAATTAAGAGGGCTTTCTTCATGGATTGTAATGCCTTAAGAGATGAAGTTGAGCTCACGAAACCCAATGTTAGAAAGTATATTATGCTGAGAACTTGTGATACGATGGAAATGTACCTAACTTGCTCCTTTACCTCCCATGAGAAATTTTTGCTGACCCGGTTTAGGTTCAACATTTTTCATCATCTTTTAATTAGACCTAAGTCGGACATTTTTAAGAAACCTACAGCGCCCTGTGGCTGCGACGGGAAGTCTCCACAGGATATGCTGCATTTTATCTTTTTATGTGCATTTTATGAATATCCCCGTAGGCGGTATCTTGTTACTCTTTTAAAGAAACTAAATTCTAATCAAATCAGGCCTGCCCTTATGTACTTACAGCTGCTGCACTCTGATAGTGTCCTCCAGGTGCTAGAATTTTTAAAACTAACCATGAGACTAAGAAAATGTTTAGATGAGTAATTGTGAATCATCTGCAGCCCAACGCACTAATGCACTTTTTCTTGTACTGATTTTGTCTATGCACTCTTTTAAGTACCATATGTGTTGTATGTAATCTATATTGACTTTGTAATTATTGTAATGTTTTTATTATGAAATGTTTAATGCTGTGTACTTTTATGGATTGCAATATATCCGAAATAAAGTCAATTTGATTTGATTTGATTTGACCTAATCTGAAAGAATTTAGCTGGACAGCCTCTAGCTTTGCACACTGTTTCATCCGCAAGAGCTTATCTGTCCATGTCTCCCTTCTATTCACTCACTGTAGGGGAGGGCATGCTATGCCAGTATCTAGCACTGCTGTGCTTTGCAATTAAGAAGCCAAGGACAACCAATGTAGAAGCACTGAAGCCACTGTCACATATGTCCACAATCCCCAGCAGAGCCATCCTGGGTCTAGCAGAAAGTTATAGCCCAAGACTCTATCGAGCTGTGAGTGAATAATAACTCTCTACAGTGCAGTACATGGGCAACACCTTATGGTGTGCAAAAAAGTGACCTCAGGACTATTGCAAGCCCAGCAGGTATCCAATGGGGCTCTTCACATTTATCCAGTATTATGGGTATCTTTCATAGATTCACATGCCTGAATCATTCCCCGTCGTCGGGGTGGGAGTCCCCTGTACATAATAACAGTAATGCCATATAGACAAATACATACTAATAGGCCAGAGGCCTCACATTAGTAACCTATCCAAGTCCTTTTGTAAAAAGGACCAAACTTTGGCCAAGAGCCAATCAGCTACTACCACCCTCTAGAATCTTCCTGGAAGGAGCCCTAGTCCCTCAGATTTTCTACCGCAAGTCGTGCTAAGGGAGTCTCCACTGAGCTCTGCTCAGCTTTCTGGTATTTCTGGATTTATTCCAAAACAATAGAGGAAGCGTAGAGGTACTGATAGAATCACCCTCCTGGCAAAATTGAATAAACAAAGAGATTCTATCAACGGGGGTAGGGATTATTTTTAGATTTTTTATTTACTGTGTCTAGTGAGAAACTAGGCTCTCTCTTAGATTTGGAAAGATGAGAGCACTATGTGCGTTTTTGAATACCCCTCACACACTAAAAAGTCCTTTAATGTCATGCTTCATCATGGGGGTCTTCCCGTCCCTCTACGGGGCGGGGCGGGGCGTGCTGCGACCTACAAGCTACGCGGGAGCACTTCGTTTTTGTGACAGAAGGCTATGTGTCAGTGCAGGAGGTGTCAGTGAAGTGTAGGGACCTAATACATGGGTGTGAAGAAGAATAATAAAAAGGTTAAAAATTCCCTGGCTAGTAGAAAAAATATATTTTATTCGCTTCTCTAGCTGGGAACATTAGGAAGGGGGTTTCGAGGTAGAGCAATAGCTTGCTACCAGGTCGACATGTTTCATAAGCAGTCCCCTACTGCTTACTCATCAGGACCATCTAATGGTCCCTACTACACAATACTCAGTTCTAAAATAGTAAGCCTAAAGTCCTACAAACAAGCAGCAAAAATAGGCTGCCTATTTGAGCCTCAGGGCATGAGCTGGCCCTAGCGAAGCGTAGTAGAATTACCAGTATTGTCAAAAATGTTGACCTATTGCGGTCTCCGTAAAGGAAGTGGGAAAAAAGAGAGAAGGAAAACAAAACATAAATATGTTGTTTCACATTGGTCTCGTATAGCACAAACATTGCGAAGCGCCACAATCATAATGGGCTGTGTTTCGCTAGTGGAGCATATATATTGCGCTTCATGAACAAGTGAACGAGTGGAAATTGACTCGTTGGAATGGTTGATGGACCAAACGTATCTCAAATCACCCTACTGATTTAGGGTAACGTTATATCTTCAAAAACACAACAGTGACTCGATACAAACAAACAGACAGCCCATTCTGGGAGAGAGGTTGGGAGCCCTAATGTTAAAAACAATATATTAAAAGAAACAGGTTGAGGCCGTAGTAAGATGTTATACATACTATTCCAACAAATGTTCCAAGCCTCATGAGAATGCAGTCGAAGGGTATTCAACGCGGTAAACTGTGAAAACAAAACCGCACCCTATTGTCAATTACCGGTTTTATCCATGATGCCTTGTCATCCCATGTACCAAGTTTTTAGAGACTCATGGTCAGAGTCTATTACTTACGTTGACCGCATAAGAGCAATGCCTTATTCCTACCCGCGTGCTGCTCCTAGGATCTCTGGTGTGCTGTGTTCGGCATCCTTTATACCTACTCAAAACTGCATTGTCATCTTGGTGAGATGGTGCCAGTAACCACTAGAGCGTAACCTAAAGATGGCCGCCATCAGCAGAACATCTATCTCAAGAAAACGGGAAGTCTGTTTACTCTTCCTATGCTCTAATGAAAAAGGTTTTATTTATAGATGGATGTCGGATCATATCCCAAAATGTGTGGTCAGTGTGAGAATAATACATATACTGAGGTAATAGAAATTTTCAGGTAGCCAATGTGTCCCCCAACTCGCACCCTATGCATGCACCCATGTTTCCTTGTATGTCGTGTAACTTCTTTTCTGTTCATGCTAGAAAGACGCATATGCATTTGCGTCAAACCTTAACATGTCAGTTATCCAGTCATGCATGAAAATCCCGTTCATTAGGCTTCTAGGCCTATGGTGCCAACGTCTTTACATGGTACACTTTTGAATAAAGCACACGTTTTCTCCATGTTTCCTGGCCCAGTCGAGCCAGGCCCTTAACGAGTCTCCAAGTTCATTCTGCCTCTGAAAGCTGCAGTTTAGGTATGCATCCCTGACCTCTGCCTTACATCCTGCACAGACGAGCGGTGCCCGGCTCGGCCTGCTTGCCTGCCAAAATGTTATTTTGCCTACAGTTATCTGTTCAGCCTCCTCAAACACATTCCAGTCTAGTGAAATAGGTAAACATATTCCTGGCTGCAGAGCAAAGGGCCCTGCCTTCCTGTCTCCATGCAAGTAATTTACTGCTCCTGTTACCATGGTAGGCCCATGGCCCCCGCACTCTACATGAAGATTCATATGCACGCACTAGCATTCAGTGATGAACGGCCTCTGCCCGAGAGACCTTTTACTTCAGACACTACATCCTCCAAACATGAGATACCAGATATGCTATAGGTGCAGGTCGTTCTGACACCCCAGACATCAGTCTCCTCTACTCGTGCAAAAGTCAAAGCCCCCAGTTCTCCCCAGTTACACGTCATGCTCAGTTGCGCGCGCATCTAGGTCAGAAGTTTCTGCCGACTCTGCAAACTTTCACTAAGCATCCACCCACTTGTGACGTTTCATGTGACGTTTCTCTGACATGTCCAGTGCACGCCCATGTGTACGCCTTCTTACACGCCTCCTGTTACGCACATGTGTTCTTATCTCTCTCTTTTCACCTGTTACGCCTACTGCATTTGAATCAAGTATACTGTTTTACTATATATAATGTGTGATGTTAATAAAAAGTTGAATATCCCTTCCTGAGCCTTCGTGGTGATGGAACTCGATGTCCATACCTCGAGGTATTATTTTCATTAAAGCCCGTATGACTCAGATTCCACGGACTCTGCCTCTCATTAATTGAGCTATCCTTTGACTTATAATTGTATGGAAAAATGATACGGTAATTTTATTTACCACATAATTTGGCGCCCGAATAGGAACCCCCCCCTTCCCCACTCGCCGGCGATGTACCGCAGGTCTTGACCCCTTCTACAGCTGCGACGGAACCAGTGCACTTCTGCGGATTTTCCTGCTAATCTCCCTCGGGCCTACGGAGGAGACGGTGACTGCGACCCAGCATCCAGACGAGGCGGTGAGGAATGCGGAGGATCCCGACCAGAGCGACCAGAGTCGAGAGAGCAAGGTCCGAGGTATCCAGAGGCCCACCTGTTCCGAAGCGCATGCGTAGGAGAATCGTCACCTGACGCAGTCCAGTCCAGTCCAGTTTCCGAGGCCTTCAGTTTCTGCTTCCCGGTGAGTACCGTTATTGGGAACGCATCTAGACGGGTTCATTAATTTGTGCCCGGTCAAGACAGGTCTGGGTACACAGACCTGGTCCGGACGTGTTTACTTAGGTAAATACGGTAACACGTGTCTCTTTATGGGACCGGTCTGTACTGTTCTAGCAGTGCATCTAGTAATTCAGTGCATCCAGTAATTCAGTATTCTAGAATCTCGAGAATTTTCCAGTATTGTGTTTTCATGTACCAGGTAGTAACTGTTCGAAAATGTTTTAATGTGTTTCATGTTGTGGTATGAATGATTGTTTGCTATTCATTACTGTGATTATTGTGTTCGCATTCAATTCAGTCTCAATATGCCACTGTTCTCGAAATTACGTCAGATAGGAACTAGGAAAGGGATACTCGAAGAAGCAGTTCCCGTCCCGCCTAGGGACACTCCTGGACATTTTATGTATAATAAGCATGGCTTAGACGCCATACTGTATCTAGATTTGTGGGTGGACTACACCAAGGGTCTGGAAGAGAAGTATAGATGGCCTGTCTCAGGGACATGGGATGCTGATTGCATCATGAGAGTAGAAGAAGCATTATGGAAGAAGAAAGCCAGACAATCCCAGAAAAATGCCATAGAATTATGGCGTAAAGAAGCGCATAGAAGAAATGAAAAAGAAATCAGGAAAGCAGAGAGAAGTAGAGAAGAATCCGAAAAAGCTAGAGAAAAAGAGTTACTAGAAGAAGGAGAACGAGTCAGAATAGAGCAACAAGACAGACAAAGAAATGCCCTTATTACAGGACTGTATCCAGTTCTAGCCGAGGGCCTGCCCAAGGCAACCCCGGAAGTAACACGTAACTTGCCACCACCATTGGTCCCGACTAAACTCCGTCATAAACAAACCGCAGCAGATATTTTCCTTTCTTCCTATTTAGATGATGTTGCTCCAGCATATACTAATGTACCCGTACCACCCGTTAATAATGTACAGCAGCCTGCTCCGTCTGTTCAAGCCACTGTTCAAGCCACAACCCCTCCACGTCACCAAGTCACGCTTCCCGCGCCTGTTGTCACTTCCCCTACTGCTACTGATACTGTTACTGTCCCACCTACTACTGGTCCACTTAATCCTTTCGCGACAGATGTAACACAGAGTCCACCTCCAGTACATATGCCACTTCTACCCGCTATGACACCAGTAGCTTCAATCCAGTCAGTTCACGCCCTCGCTTCCGCTTCAGGAGGCGCAGCAGGAAGTCATCTTCGCACCCCGCCACAAGTGAAACGAACGACGCTCAGAAAGTTAGCTTTACAACGCACACCTAGAGCGGCTACATACGAAAACCTTAGACAATACATTACAGATTGTAGATATGACTCAGTACCTGGCAAGGGGGACATGATGTTATTTTCGCTACGTCTACGACGCGTTACGGATTATTTGATTCTTTTGCCAGAAATGACTAACCATCTAGACAATATATATCATTTTATTAGAACAGGGGAGAGACCTGAATGCATTCGCGAGGCCATGGCACATCAGAAGGTTGAGACACAAAGTATGATCTTACGATTTCTGATTAATTGTTTGATAAGGGAACGAGATCGACCAGGTACAAGCCAAGAAGAGAAGGACATGTTGATAAATTGGAGTAATAACATAGCTGATGGTAAACATGATAAACAAAATTGCATAGAAGCCATGTACAGAAAGATCCGCAAAGAAATAGTATTAATACACGAAAAAGAAAAAGAAGCTAGGGGAGCCGAGAAAGAGAGTGAAACCGAGGAAGAAGGGGATGAGTTAGAAGAGTCAGATGAACGCCAAGAGATGATAGCTTACGTAGGTAGAGCAAGACTTTTTGACAGACCTATACGCCCAGAAAATAAGAAACGTTTTCTTTCCCCCATACCAGAACAATGTTCTCTTGAGCATTTATTCCAAGCCACTGATAAAATCCTGAAAGAAAGAATAGGTTACAACGAACTTAGTACAATGCGGGATCAGGAACTAGCAAGGTCCGCAGTACAGTGGGCTGATAATAACAGCGTATATAAAGATGATTCAGTAGCGCAAACATTTTTGAGTCTTACTCCAACTGAACAGCGTTTAGCTGGTATGTACATGATCCAGCATCTCATTATGCTATATGAGAGTCAGCATTCTGATCCAGGCCCCCTATATATTATATTAGAAGACTTACTCCTGAAAAGATGGAGAGGCCTAGGTACCGATTTAATTAATGTGATTCTTGAACAACGTCATAAATACAGAACATTTTTGACTCCACATTTTGTTCCTGTTCCACCTCCAGTAAGGAAACCCTTTTACATAGACAGACAGAATCCCTTACGAGAAGTTCATCCCGTCCAGACTCCAGGGGGTGCGCTTCAACGCGTATTCGTATACACACCCTTAAGCAAAATGGAATTATTGGAAATGAAGAAAATAGTGCCTTGTCATGATAAAGATCCAGCAGGGTTTCACCGTGAATTAAAAGACATGTTACTCATTGGAGATTACACATATCCCGATATTATGAAAATGTTAAAAGTACTGTTACCAGCCGGTATTTACGAGAAACTCAAAGAAAAAGAATGGGAGGTGGGAGATAAAAAGATTATCTGGACTGAATTAGAGGACGAAGAAAATACACGTACCCCAGGTGTAGGTCTTGGGGACAAGACTAAAGCATTACCAGGATTATTAGTACAGGTTTTGCCGAGGTTATTGACAACTAAAAAGGAAGACTGGGATGCAATCTCAGCCTGCAAACAGAAACAAGATGAAGACACTAGTGATTTTTATTCCAGATTTGAGAAATGTTTTATTATTAATAGCGGCCTGAAAACAAGTAGTGAATCATATCCACATCTTTTTGTGACCAAATTAGTTGAGAATTCCTTACCCCAAGTTAAGAATAGAGTCCTGAAAGTAGAGAGCACATGGCAAGCAAATACACCTTCCCAAATGTTACAAATGTTACAGTATCACCAGAACCGAATTAGAGAGGAACATGATCATGAACAGAGACGTATGAAAGATACGAAAATGAAAGTACTAGTAGCTCAGTCTGTTCCAGTAGACGGTCAGAGAAAGGGTGCAGCACCTCCAGGTCAGTCTGCAGCTCCCGTTAAAGGGAATTGCAATTACTGCAAACAGCCAGGTCACTATATAAATGATTGTTTGGTTTTGAAACATAATATTGCTACCGGCAGGACGAAAGAAAGACCGCGTCCTCCTATACAGAAACATGTTCCACAGCATATTCCACAGAATACGCAACCACCACAGCAAGCACAACAGACAGTAGCTGTACCCCAACCTCAACCCCAACCTATTGCTGCCACGCAACATGTCACGCAACAAATGTATCAGTATGCACAGTCAGATTACCCCGATTACCAGCAGTACTCATGAAACAGCCTAGAGAGGGAGGTTGGCTTGCCTCTCATTGAGGTTCCTGTAGATCAAGAGGGTCCCTATGTACATAGTCAGGTATTAGGGAAAGACAGAAAATTTTTGATTGACACAGGGGCAAGTAGAACTACCATCAGTCATGACGAGGTTCCAGGGGCACCCCTCTCAGGCTCACAGAATGTGTCCCTGGGTTTTTCAGGAAAGCCTATTGTTAATGAAGTGTCAAAGCCAGTTTCTCTAGAAGTTGGTCCATTGTCCCGTACTACAGACTTGTTACTTACGAAAGCATGTCCTGAAAATCTGCTTGGTATTAAAACATTGAAAGCTAAAAAAATGTACAAAAAAAAAAAACATTGAAAGCTTTAGGAGCTGTAATATGTTGTTCTCCGGAAGGAGTGAGATTATTCTTACGTGACTTCAAAGGTCATTATGTGTTACGAGATTTTGATCCAAGATTGCAAAATGTACCAGCGCATTTATGGGCACAAGGTCCAACTGATGTAGGTTGTATGCACATTACACCTTATCGTGTCACTCTTAAGCAAGGAGTTGTACTACCCCGAATCCGACAATACAAATTGCCCCCCGAGGCTGTAGCAGCCTTACTGAAAATTATTGACGAATTAATTGCCCAAGGAGTAGTTATAGAAACTGACTCCAATGTATGTAATTCTCCAATCATTCCGATTCTTAAACGAACTGACCCAAATGCACCACCAGTCTACAGATTGGTGATCGATCTTTGAGAACTGAATAAATGCATCGTTCCCCAGTACCCAGTAGTGCCAGACATATCCTCCTTATTGACTGCCATCGATTCCGAAGCTGCGTTCTTTACTGTAATTGACCTCAAGAACGCTTTCTTTAGTGTCCCCATTCATCCGGAGAGCCAATTTTTATTCGGATTCTCTTTAAATGGCCGAAGTTTCAAATTTGCACGTGCACCTCAAGGGATCACGGAAAGTCCCAGTATTTACAGTCAAGCCCTGAAAAGACAACTAGACAGTATTCACATGCCTGCTGACACTGCTCTGCTCCAATATGTTGATGATCTGTTAATTACTGCACGGACCGAACGTGACTGCGAGCACGCGTCACTGACTGTCCTATGTTTTTGGGCCGAAAAGGGGCATAAAGTGTTCCCCTCGAAGCTACAATTCTGTGCCCAGCAAGTGGTTTACCTTGGGCACTTGCTGTCCAAATGGGGGAGACAACTGACACCAGAACGCATTCAGTTAATTGCACATCTGCCACAACCCAAGACACAAAAGGAGGTACGGGCCTTTATTGGCCTCACCTCGTACTGCAGACAATGGATCCCTCAGTATGCATATCTAGCCAAACCACTCATACAGTTGACAACACAGGAGGCAGCGACTTCGACTGTCCTCCCTTGGACTCAGGAACACACACAAGCTTTTGACGAGTTAAAGAAAGCCTTATGTCAAGCACCTGTTTTAGCAACACCATGTTATAGCAAGCCTTTTACTCTTTTTGTTACTGAACGCGATGGCACAGCATTATCTGTGCTCACACAAGATCAAGCAGGAAAACACAAGCCTTGTGCTTATTTTTCGAGTACATTAGATCCAGTGGCCCAGGCTCTGCCTGCGTGCCTCAAATCAGTTGCAGCAACAGCTCTAGCAATCAGACAAAGTGATTCAATAGTGTTAGGACATCCCCTGACAGTACAGGTTCCACACTCTGTGGAAGTTCTTTTGAACCGAACCCAGACTCAACACTTGACCATAGCAAGACTGACAGGTTATGAATTGACATTGTTTCAGCCACACATAGAGATCAGACGTTGCAATACATTAAACCCTGCCACATTGTTACCTTCGAGTACAATTGACCCGACACCACATGACTGCGTAGAAGTCATCGATACTGTAACGAAGCCCAGACAAGACTTGACGGACATCGCATTGCCCGATCCAGACCTGACACTTTACGTGGATGGTTCATGTATGAGAACAAGCACAGGAGAGTTAGTGGCCGCCTATGCAGTAACCACTGAAACTGAAATCTTAGAAACACATCGTATTGACACATTGTCTGCCCAAGCAGCAGAGCTCATCGCTCTGACTCAAGCCTGCATTCGAGCCAAGAACCTGAAAGTAAACATATATACAGATTCACAGTATGCATTCGGAGTCGTTCACGACTTCGGTATCCTCTGGCAAGAAAGAGGTTTTTTAACTTCTCATGGAGCCAAGATACAGCATGGTTCCCTTATTCAAGCTCTGTTAGAAGCAATACACTTACCTGCATCCATTGCTATCATGAAGTGCAAAGCACATACCAAAGTTACTGATACTATTTCCCAGGGTAACGACCTGGCAGATCGAACAGCTAAACTCACAGCTCAGATTCAGACAGACCCGACAAAGACCGAAGTACCAACACAGACACATTGTATGACAGTGAAGGATCCCACACTAGAAGTACTCGACATACAGACACATGTCACACCAGACGAAATCAATAAATGGACTGAACAAGGAGGGATCCAAACAGATCAGGGATGGATGACGAAGGGAAGAGCCACATGGTTCCTCCCCGACTCTATGGTTCAAGTAATCATTAACACAGCACATAGTCCAGCACACTTAGGAGAAAAAGCCATGTTAGACAGCATCCAGAATTTATGGTTCAACAAGCATTTACGAGCAGCAGCAAAACAGAAAGTGCGTACCTGCATGATCTGTTGTCAGTTCAATCCAGGCAAAGGTGTTCCCATGGAACAAGGTGGTTTCCATCCTCCTGACCATCCTTTTGAAGTCCTTCAGATGGATTATATCCAGATGGACCGATGTAGAGGATTCAAATATGTCCTTGTAGTAGTATGTGCCCTTTCCAGATGGACAGAAGCATATCCAGTCCCAGATTACACTGCCGTGACCACTGCCAAGCAGCTGGTTCATGAATTTTTCCCGCGATACGGCTTGCCCCGTGTCGTGTACTCAGATAATGGACAGCCATTCTCGTCCGAGCTTATGAAACAGGTATCACTCCTGTTAGGTTACCAGTGGAAATTTCACTGTGTACGACATCCCGAAGCAGCTGGTTTGGTCGAAAGACACAACCAGACCCTGAAAACACGATTAGCTAAAGTATGTGCAGAAAAAGGTGTAGATTGGATCGTAGCACTGCCAGTTGCACTCTTCTATATGCGCATGGTAGCTCACTCCAGAACCGGACTATCTCCCTATGAGGTTATTTTCGGGCGGCCTCCCAATATGTGGGGTACGCCTATGCCTAAAAAGATCACTGATGTCGATAGTACTATGTTGACAGATTACCTAGCTTCCTTGATGTCTGCACTACAATCTTGTCGTTCACAGGTTGCGGCTGCCTTCCCGGACAATACCCAAGTGAAACCGCATGAAGTCGTCCCTGGAGAGCTGGTTTATGTACGAAATTTCGACAGAGCAAGTCCGCTGGAACCCAGATGGAAGCAGCCCAAGTTGGTGTTAATGACAACGAGGACCGCAGTCAAGCTAGAAGGACGCAAGGGGTGGTTACACTCCTGCCATATAAAAAAAATTCATGGACTGTGTCCAGAGACTCCGATCAAGGACTGCCCCCTTTCGGACACTGACTCTAAACTTCCCCTGTTAGAAAAAACTCCCCAACAGGAGTATCGCGCCAAGTTGAGGTCTAGTAAGTCAGACAGCGTTTAATTGTTTAAGTCCCCCTCGGGTGAAGCGGTTAGACAGGTTTCTGACATGAATAAGATAGACCCAAGTAGTCCGAGAGATAGGCGTATCAAAAAGAGAGAACAATACTGTAAGAACCTGCATAGTCGATGCGTTATAACATTAATTTTCATGTTTATTCTGAGCATTTCGATAATATGTGTAAGCTTCTTGTTACATGATTTCTTTTCTCCTTTCAATTCACATGTACATACTTTCTCTAATGATTCTGCAGAGCACACTTTCAGCGACCTGCCCCCACATGAATTATCCTATCGATTAGCAATGCGCAACAATACATTCATTCGTATGTTACACCATACTCACCAGACCAGCAATGCCACGAATTGTTGGGTATGCGGCCGACTCCCACCTTATCAGAAATATAAGGGAGCTCTGCCCCTCTTTCCTTACCCGTTCACACATAATGGTTCATGTGGTGCATGGTTTGCTTTAATGTCTTCCTTAGATAGTAAGTCCCATGTTTCCCAAGGCAATTGGATATGGGGGAACCTGAATACAGTTATGAATAAAGCATGTTTCCCAGACGCCGACGGTCTCCCTCAAAGGAGAGGGACTGATCTAGAAAATGAAGTGTATGAATTAGGTAACTTTTCCCTCAATCTCATGATCCTGAACGTCCAGTCCGAGACTAATTCGAACTTGCCGTTTATAACAGTTTTACCAGTGAAAGGTGAATTATGCGTTAGAAAGAATGGTTCAGTTCATCTAGGACACAGTGATTGTGATACTGTGGTCGAATTCAGTGATAAAGGAAAGTCTACTTTCAAAGCCTCACGCCATTCTTATTTTATCTGTGGTCATACAGCCTATGTACATCTGCCCCCTGATTGGGATGGGACGTGCTATATTGCGTTCCTATTGCCACCTGTTTTCCTAGCCCCGCCTGATTATCATCGAAATTCACTCCTTGTGAATGTAAGACATAGAAGGGAGATCAAGACCCCTATTGTCGATCAGACTGAGACAACGTGGGAACAATATACAGATTTCAATAAAGGATTCTTTTTCTTTGTAGGTCCTGTCCAAAATAGTAAATTGATACGAAAATTAACAAGAACTCTTGAAGCGATAGTGAACGCAACTACTTCTGCTTTAGGTAACCTGACCGAAGAACAATCTGCTATGAGACTCGTAGTTCTTCAAAATCGCCTTGTCCTTGACGTCATCCTGGCCGATAGGGGCGGGGCTTGTAGAGTCATCGGATCCAGTTGTTGTGTTTTCATTCCTAATAACGCGCCATCTGTGTATAAGGCCATAACAAGGCTTCACGAAATAGCTCACCTGATTCACCAGAATCCAGGCACCTGGACTTGGTCCGGTTGGCTCTGGAGTGTGTTGTCCGCCTGGGGATGGAAATTGCTATCATTCCTAGGAATAATACTGCTTATTCTATTCAGTTGTTGTCTCTGTCTCCAATGTGGGCCAGCGATTTGCGGCTTGTGCGCCACAGCTTGTATTCCCCGTCCAAGTTCACGTTCCCGTTCTCGAATGAAGAAAGAAGAGCAAATGATGTTATATGAACAGATAGATGGTCTCATGAATATAGATATATCCTAAAGGGTGAAGTAGGGGCCAAGGAGGGAATGAGGTAATAGAAATTTTCAGGTAGCCAATGTGTACCCCAACTCGCACCCTATCCATGCACCCATGTTTCCTTGTATGTCGTGTAACTTCTTTTCTGTTCATGCTAGAAAGACGCATATGCATTTGCGTCAAACCTTAACATGTCAGTTATCCAGTCATGCATGAAAATCCCGTTCATTAGGCTTCTAGGCCTATGGTGCCAACGTCTTTACATGGTACACTTTTGAATAAAGCACACGTTTTCTCCATGTTTCCTGGCCCAGTCGAGCCAGGCCCTTAACGAGTCTCCAAGTTCATTCTGCCTCTGAAAGCTGCAGTTTAGGTATGCATCCCTGACCTCTGCCTTACATCTTGCACAGACGAGCGGTGCCCGGCTCGGCCTGCTTGCCTGCCAAAATGTTATTTTGCCTACAGTTATCTGTTCAGCCTCCTCGAAAACACATTCCAGTCTAGTGAAATAGGTAAACATATTCCTGGCTGCAGAGCAAAGGGCCCTGCCTTCCTGTCTCCATGCAAGTAATTTACTGCTCCTGTTACCATGGTAGGCCCATGGCCCCCGCACTCTACATGAAGATTCATATGCACGCACTAGCATTCAGTGATGAACGGCCTCTGCCCGAGAGACCTTTTACTTCAGACACTACATCCTCCAAACATGAGATACCAGATATGCTATAGGTGCAGGTCGTTCTGACACCCCAGACATCAGTCTCCTCCACTCGTGCAAAAGTCAAAGCCCCCAGTTCTCCCCAGTTACACGTCATGCTCAGTTGCGCGCGCATCTAGGTCAGAAGTTTCTGCCGACTCTGCAAACTTTCACTAAGCATCCACCCACTTGTGACGTTTCATGTGACGTTTCTCTGACATGTCCAGTGCATGCCCATGTGTACGCCTTCTTACACGCCTCCTGTTACGCACATGTGTTCTTATCTCTCTCTTTTCACCTGTTACGCCTACTGCATTTGAATCAAGTATACTGTTTTACTATATATAATGTGTGATGTTAATAAAAACTTGAATATCCCTTCCTGAGCCTTCGTGGTGATGGAACTCGATGTCCATACCTCGAGGTATTATTTTCATTAAAGCCCGTATGACTCAGATTCCACGGACTCTGCCTCTCATTAATTGAGCTATCCTTTGACTTATAATTGTATGGAAAAATGATACGGTAATTTTATTTACCACAATACGTCCGTGCATTTCTTGGGTAAATTAGGTGACTTCGGCAAGCGGTCAGTGGGGTAGTATGAGGTGGAATGCGATCCTATACTAGGCCACGGTAGAAGTGATGGCATTGGTTGTTTATCATTTTCCAGTTTTATACAGGTAGTAGACCAGGAGGTACTTGTCTTCTAGTTAACTCCAAGGAATCTCGTCGTTCAGGCCATGCTTATTGGATTTGATACGAAAGACCCACCTCTGTTCTTTCTCTAGGAGGTGATTCTCATTGTTGACCTGCTCAATTACGGTCCAAGTGATGTCTTCTGGTTCATGATTGCTTTCCAGGAAATGGTTAGTTAGTTTTGTACTCGATTTCTTGGAACTATTGCAATTACTGAAGCTTCGTTGTTCCCAGGTATTCCCATTGTTGAAAGTTAATTTCTTGCTCTTTCTGGTAAGGCAACAGACTTTGCACCCACCACAGGGATAGTGACCGTGTACAAAATTTGGGTTTTTGTTCGAGTTGATGTTGTCTGTTTTTGGTCTTGTATGTACCAAGAGATCTCTTATACTTTGTGCTTTCTTATGTGAGAAGATCAGTTTTGGTATCTGGAGACCACCGCTATTTAGAATCTTCCAATTTTCATGATGATCTTTGTCAAAGAAACTGTACATAAATCGGAAGACCTACGGAAGAAACTGGAAGCCCGTGAATATCCGAAGAAAATCATCGATCAGGCATACAAGAGGGCTAGAAATAACTGTCGGGATTCTCTGCTCGAGGATAAAGTACCAAAAGAAGATGAACAAAGACAGATTTGTGTCACCACCTATAACACAAGCTCAAACCAAGTGACAAAGATCATCACGAAAAATTGGAAGATTCTAAATAGCGGTGGTCTCCTGATACCAACACCAACAATGGGACTACCTGGGAACAACGAAGCTTCAGTAATTGCAATAGTTCCAATGTCGTATATCTAATCACCTGCCCATGCAACCTGGAATATGTGGGTATGACGGGCAGGGCGATAAAGATCAGGATAGGGAAACACAAAAGCACCATAAAATGCAAGAAATCGAGTACAAAACTAACTAACCATTTCCTGGAAAGCAATCATAAACCAGAAGACATCACTTGGACCGTAATTGAGCAGGTCAACAATGAGAATCACCTCCTAGAGAAAAAACAGAGGTGGGTCTTTCGTATCAAATCCAATAAGCACGGCCTGAACGACGAGATTCCTTGGAGTCAACTATAAAACATGTACCTCCTGGTCTACTACCTGTATAAAACTGGGAAATGATAAACAACCAATGCCATCACTTCTACCATGGCCTAGTATAGGATCGCATTCCACCTCATACTACCCCACTGACCGCTTGCCGAAGTCACCTAATTTACCCGAGAAATGCAGGGACGTATATGTATTATTCTTACACTGACCACACATTTTGGGATATGATCCGACATCCATCTATAAATAATACCTTTTTCATTAGGGCATAGGAAGAGTAAACAGACTTCCCGTTTTCTTGAGATAGATGTTCCGCTGATGGCGGCCATCTTTAGGTTACGCTCTAGTGGTTACTGGCACCATCTCACCAAGATGACAATGCAGTTTTGAGTAGGTATAAAGGATGCCGAACACAGCACACCAGAGATCCTCGGAGCAGCACGGGGGTAGGAATAAGGCATTGCTCTTATGCGGTCAACGTAAGTAATAGACTTTGACCATGAGTCTCTAAAAACTTGGTACATGGGATGACAAGGCATCATGGATAAAACCGGTAATTGACAATAGGGTGCGTTTTTTTTTTCACAGTTTACCGCGTTGAATACCCTTCGACTGCAAGCTCATGAGGCTTGGAACATTTGTTGGAATAGTATGTATAACATCTTACTACGGCCTCAACCTGTTTCTTTTAATATATTGTTTTTAACCTTAGGGCTCCCAACCTCTCTCCCAGAACGGGCTGTCAGTTTGTTTGTATCGAGTCACTGTTGTGTTTTTGGAGATATAACGTTACCCTAAATCGGTAGGGTGATTTGAGATACGTTTGGTCCATCAACCATTCCAACAAGCCAATTTCCACTTGTTCACTTGTTCATGAAGCGCATTATATATGCTTCACTAGCGAAACGCCGCACATTATGATTGTGGCGCTTCGCAATGTTTGTGCTATACGAGACCAATGTGAAACAACATATTTATGTTTTGTTTTCCTTCTCTCTTTTTTCCCACTTCCTTTACAGAGACCGCAATAGGTCAACATTTTTGACAATACTGGTAATTCTACCACGCTTCGCTAGGGCCAGCTCATGCCCTGAGGCTCAAATAGGCAGCCTATTTTTGCTGCTTGTTTGTAGGACTTTAGGCTTACTATTTTAAAACTGAGTATTGTGTAGTAGGGACCATTAGATGGTCCTGATGAGTAAGCAGTAGGGGACTGCTTATGAAACATGTCGACCTGGTAGCAAGCTATTGCTCTACCTCGAAACCCCATTCCTAATGTTCCCAGCTAGAGAAGCGAATAAAATATATTTTTTCTACTAGCCAGGGAATTTTTAACCTTTTTATTATTCTTCTTCACACCCACGTATTAGGTCCCTACACTTCACTGACACCTCCTGCACTGACACATAGCCTTCTGTCACAAAAACTAAGTGCTCCCGCGTAGTTCGTAGGTCGCATCACGCCCCGCCCCATAGAGAGACGGGAAGACCCCCATGATGAAGCATGACACTAAAGGACTTTTTAGTGTGTGAGGGGTATTCAAAAAAGCACATAGTGCTCTCATCTTTCCAAATCTAAGAGAGAGCCTAGGGGCCGATGTAGGTAAAAGGGATTTTCCGAATTCAAAATACCGAGGCGGGCCGAATCGGTATTCTGAAATCGGAAAACGACATGTAGGAAAAAAACAGCGAAATAATACCGAATCGGTAGGCATCGGTAATGTGAATCGCTACGTACCGATTCGGCACGGACCGAATCGGAAAGTACCGAATCGGCTACCACCGAATCGGAAATAGCCGAATCGGTAAAAGCCGATTCGGCAATTACCGATTCGGAGGTCTGAAAACACACCCATGGCCAAAAAGCCCATAGGAATGCATTGAACAAACCGAATCGGTAAAATCCGAATTGGTAAAATCCGAATCGGTAAAATCCGATACAGCCAATGAGGTGGATCCCCCCTCCCCCACCCAAGCAGGGAGTGGCAACCCTGGCTGGTGCAGCTAATTAAGAACTTTCTGGAGAGCCTGCCTGAGCTGAACACTCACAGTGAGCAGCAGTGGGAGCAGGAGGCAGAGAACTGTTGAGAGCAAGATGGCAAACACCAGTGAGAGCCAGAAGGCTGGCCAGAAGAGGAAGCCAAAGTTCAGTAGCATGGAGCTGCAGGTGTTGGTGGAGGAGGTGGTGAGGGTGCACAGGCAGCTATTCGGGAGGCTGTCCCTCACTGTGCCGGACAGCACTAAGAGGAGGCTCTGGAGTGAGATAGCAGAAAAGGTCAACGCTGTAGGTGTCACCCCCAGGTCCCTTGATGACCTTAAAAAACGTTTCTACGATATCCGCAGCCTGACCAAACGAAAGATGGCTGAGATCCAGAGGCAAGCTGGAGGGACAGGTGGAGGCAGGAACCCGGCGCCACCCCTCACTGAGCTGGAGGAACTGGTGTCCAGCACCATCGAGAGGGAGTGCGTGACCGGAATCGGGACCCTGGACAGCTCAGCCAGAGCTACAGCTACAGGTAAGAAGCATGCGCATCATGACACACCCTACCAGACACCTCCCCTTTAGACACAATGCACAGCCAAACCCCAGCCCAGTACTGTAACCAACATACAAGAGAAAAGCATCATGGTATATGTAGTCAGCAGAAGGTAGCAAAATATGGCAGTGCAGAATCACAAGATAGGAAACAGTGGAACACATTCAAAGGAGATGCAAGGACATGTGCAATGCTTTAATTGTACTGACTGTAATACATCGGCACTCAATTTACAAATGCTTCTTTATACCTAGGGGCACCATCAGGCGGAGGACCACAGGCAACAGAGGCAGCAGCACCAACTACCAGTGCAGTCGCAGGGCCTAGAACGAGCCAGGCTGCCGAGGAGGAGGAGGACAACACCATTGGGCTGGGTATTGAGGGAGACCTGGCAATTGACTATGACTTACTTCACTCCCCACAAATGCCAGGCACACCCCCCTTGCTGTTCTCCCCAGAGAACTCTCCGACAAGGGCCCACCCTGCACCTTCACCACCTCCTGCCACGATTATGGCTGTGGCTCCAGTAAATCCTATCCTGGGAGCAGGGGGTCAGGCCCCGGCCACCACCACACCCACACCAGTGGCACCCCAGCCCACACAGCAGGGCGGCAGCAGCAGTACCCGCAGGCGTGCCATTCCCAGTGAGGAAATATAGATTTTTGGTCAAGTAATGTTCCCTAACGCGTACCCCACCGTCTCCATGTACTAGCTTGAAGTGCATGTAATTTCCCTCCTGTGCCAGCTATGAAGACGCAAATACATTTGCGTCCATCTTTAACATGTCCTCTTTCAGATCCGCCATGAACGGATTGAATAATCAGTTTCTAAATATGCTATGCCAACGTCTTTTTGTGATATACTTTACACGTTTTTCAGCTCTGGCGAAGTAGGCCCTGATTCTGCCATCGAACCTCTTTTTCCTGCCCTCTGACTCTGAGGGCCTCAGCCCAGGCTGCCTCTGTACCAGTGACCCCTGCCTTACTTCTTGCGCGGCTCACGGCACTTAGCTCAGCCTACTGCCTGCCAAGACTGTATTCAACCTTCGATTTATCTGCTCCACTCCTCGAAAATACATTCCTGTCTCGTCGTTCAAGTAAACATCCTTCCAGCTGCAGGAGCAATGGGCCCGGCCTTTCTGTCTCCGTGCAAGTAATTCATAGACTCCGTTGCCATGGTAGGCCCATGCCCCCTCACCTCTCATGCAGACACGTAGACACAAGACGCTTATACACGCACTCACAACCAGTATAGAATAGCCTCCGTCCGAGAGACCTTTCCCTTCCAGATACTACAGTTCCTTAAACATAAGATATCAGATACGATTTGGGATTAGGTTGGTCTGACATCCCAGA
Organism: Lissotriton vulgaris; assembly: GCF_964263255.1. Taxonomy (NCBI): domain Eukaryota; kingdom Metazoa; phylum Chordata; class Amphibia; order Caudata; family Salamandridae; genus Lissotriton; species Lissotriton vulgaris. Next base: position 149,454,548 of record NC_141688.1, on the reverse strand, counting down.
CTTATGTCTGCACTTGTAGGGCTAAATGTCAAGTCCCCTTCACCCTCCAGTGACACGTCAATCACACGTCATACTGCTGCGCGCGCATCTCTACCATTTAATTCTGCTGACACTGTAGGATTCTCTTATGGACCCACCTACTTGTGACCTCATGTTAAATGACGTTTCTAGTACACGCCTTCATGCACGCCTATTGCAACGCCTTTTTCTGTTACGTATGAACATTTTATCTCTCTTTTCAGCTGTTACGCCTTCTGCATATGTCTTACTGTAATGCATTGACTATATATATATGAATAACTGTCAATAAAATGTTGTCTGTCAGTCCCTTCCCGAACCTATGTGGTGACGGAATGGTATGCCACCTTGGCTCGAGCCAAATACCCAATTCCTTTTTAAGGAATAAAACCCTTTTTGAGTAAACCTCAATATCACGGATTTTGCCTCTTATTTATCTGAGTTATTCGTATTGACTTTACCGTATAAAATTAAGCATGGGTAATTAGATTTTACCACAGAACTGGCGCCCGAATAGGAACCCCTCCCCCATCTCACGCGCCGGCGGTGCGTTGCAGGCCTGGCCCCCTGCCACAGCCGGACGGACAACTACGCGTACCCGCAGGATTTCCTGTATCTCCCTCAGGCCAACGGAGGTGACTGAGGCTGCGATCGACACCCAGACGAGGCGGTGAGGAGTGCGGAGGATCCCGACCAGAGCCTAGCTGAGAGAGCAAGATCCGAGGTATACGGAGGCCCACCAGGTTCCGAAGTTCCGAAGTATCTGTGTCACGAATCGAGTCCGAATCCGGTCCGAGTCCAGTCCAGTCCAGGGTTTCCGAGGCCTTCTGTTTCCGTGCTTCCCGGTGAGTACCGTTGCTAGGGACGCATCTAGACGTGCGCATTAGTTTGTGCCGGTCAAGACAGGTCTGGGTACACAGACCTGGTCTGCACTGTTTAGCAGTGTATCTGTACTGTTTAGCAGTACATCTAGTTTCACACAGTCAGTAGGTTTTGTTATAGTTATCGTTGTTCGTTTTGAATTGTTTTAATGTGTCATTCAAATGTCGTGGTATGAGTGAATGTTCGATCTTCTTTATTGTGATTATTGTGATCAGTGTATTCATATCTGAGTAAGGACCAAGTAGCTAGGTCCCAGAATGCCGTTATTCTCCAAATTAAGACAAATAAAAACTAGAAAAGGGGTACTAGAAGAAGCCGTCCCCATTCCACCTAGGGACACTCCAGGGTACTTTATGTACCACAAGCATGGCCTAGATGCCGTTTTATTTCTCGACTTATGGGTGGATTACACTAAAGACCTATCAGAGAATCAGAGATGGCCCGCTGCTGGGACATGGGATGCAGATTGCATCATGAGAGTAGAGGAAGCATTATGGAAAAAGAAAGCCAGACAGTCACAGAAAGATGCCATTGAGCTATGGCGTAAAGAATCGCATAGGCGCACAGAAAAAGCACACAGATTAGAAGAGAAAAAGGAGGAGCCTGAAAAGACCCAAGAAAATGTATTAGTTGAGGAAGGTATCCGAGTAAAATTAGAACAAGTAGACAGACAGCGAAACACATTCATGAATGGCATGTATCCCCTCTTGACTGAGGGTTTGCCTAAGGCCACCCCGGAAGTCCCGAAAAACCTACCACCCCCACTGCTCCCGACTAAAAAGCATCAGAAAACAGAAAAGGACGTTTTTCTTTCTTCCTATCTAGACGATGTAGCTCCTGCATATGTTAATACCGTACCGCCACGCACACCCCCGCCTGGCGGCCAAGATGGTCAGCCCCTACCTCCCCGACAAGCTACTCCTCCTCCCGCTGTTCCTCCTGGTCTTCCAATCCTCCTTCCACCTCTTCCTGGACCTGCACCCCTTGATATGGCCCCAACTAATCCCTTCGGAGCCGGCGCCTCAGGTGGCGCGTCCGGAGGAGCGGTAGGTTTCCAGACCCCGCCACCCACCCATCGGATGACTTTTAGAGAACAAGCACAACAACGTACACCTAGAACAGGCGATATTACCATCTATGGAGATCGTCTTGCAGACTGTAGATATGATCCAGTACCCGGTAAAAAGAACGATGAAAGAATGTTGCTCGCATCAGTACGATTGCGGAGAGTCACGAACTTCTTATTAACACTACCTGGAATGATAGATCATCTGTATCGAATATATCGGTTTGTCCAGACAGGAGTAGGGCCTGAAAGTATTAAGGAGGCCATGGCCTTCCAGAAAGTGGATATTAAAGCCAAGATATTACGGTTTCTTATAAACTGTTTCATAAGAGAAGTGGATAGGCCGGGTATGAACCCAGGAGACGTGAAAGCACTCCACAGGTGGGGCCAGAATATAGCAGATGGGAATCATGATAAAGAGGCCTGTGTAGATAATATGTACCGAAGAATCAGAACTGCAATAAATAAAATGCATGAGAAAAGACAGCCACTACCGGAAGTAGATTCAGACAAACTTGAATCCTCGGAGGAGGAGGACGACGATCAAGCAGAGACACCAGAACACACACAGTTACCAGCTAGAGAAATGATAGCTTATGTAGGTAAAGGAAGACCGTTCAATAATTCCATGCGCCCAGTGCGTCCAGAAAGTAAAAGGATTTTTCAGGAAGCCATGTGTAAACCGAGAACCCCCGAACACTTATTCCAGGCCACTGATAAAGTACTTCAAGAACGAATGGGGTACCATGTACTCGATTCTATGGACGAACAAGAATTAGCCAGGTCAGCCGTGCAATGGGCTGACAATTCTGAGAAGTATAGTGATGATGCGTTAGCACATACGTTTTTGAACCTGACACCGAGTGACCAGCGTTTAGCTGGTATATACATGATACAACACCTGCTCTTATTGTATAGAAGCCAACATTCCGATCCAGGCCCTCTTCCTGATATATTAATAGAACTGCTCATGAACAGATGGAGTGGTCTGGGTACTGATCTAATTAAAGTAATTCTAGAGCATCGTCACAAGTATAGTACCTTCTTATGTCCACAGATCAACTCAACACATGTCATGGAAAGAAAAATGTATTACATGGACAGACAGAATCCGTTGCGAGAAGTGCACCCAGTACAAAACGCAGACAATACGCTTAGACGCGTGTTTGTGTACACACCCATAACTAAAATGGAATTATTGGAGATGAAGAAATTAGTACCTAGTCATGACAAAGATCCCGCAGGTTTTCACCGTGAAATAAAGGATATGTTATTAATGGGCGATTACACTTTTCCAGACCTTATGAAAATATTGAAAGTATTACTGCCTCCAGGTATATACGAGAAACTGAAAGAAAAAGAGTGGGAGGTGGGAGACACAAAGATTGATTGGGCTGCATTAGAAGATGAAGAAAATACTCGAGTTCCAGGCCTAGGGCTTGGAGACAAAGTCAAGGCGTTACCAGGGTTGTTAGTACAGGTATTGCCACGTTTATTGAGTACGAAAAAGGAAGATTGGGGTGCAATCTCAGCCTGCAAACAGAAACCAGATGAAGACACTAGTGATTTCTACACCCGATTTGAGAAATGTTTTGGTATTAATAGCGGTCTGAAAGCAAGTAGCGAGTCATATCCACATCTTTTTGTAACGAAATTAGTCGAGAATTCCCTGCCCCAGGTTAAGAACAGAGTACTGAAAGTAGAAAGCACTTGGCAAGCCAATACTCCTTCACAAATGTTACAAATGTTACAGTACCATCAGAATAGACTTAGAGAAGAACAAGAACACGAACAAAGACGTATGAAAGATACGAAAATGAAAATGTTAGTTGCTCAGTCGGTTCCTGCCGACGGTCACAAAAAGGGTGCGACCCAGCCCAGTAATTCCACGGCCCCTGTTAAAGGGATATGTAACTATTGTAAACAGCCAGGTCATTATATAAACGATTGTGCAGTTCTGAAACACAATATCGCCACGGGTAAGACCAAGGAGAGACCGCGTCCACCTAGACAAGATCAGGTTCAACAACAAGTACCCCAGAATATACAACATATTCCGCCTTTGCCAGCTTCATCACAGACCGTAGCGATACCACAACAACAGCCTATCACCGCAACACAAAACACGACACAGCAGATGTACCAGTATGCACAAAATGATTACCCCGATTATCAACGATACACATGAAACAGCCTGGAGAGGGAGTTCCGCTTGCCTCTTATTGAGGTTCCTGTAGATCAAAGGGGTCCTTATGTACAAAGTCAAGTATTAGGAAAAGACAGAAAGTTTCTCATTGATACAGGGGCAAGCAGAACCACGATAAGTCACAATGAAGTACCAGGGGCACCCCTCTCAGGCTCACAGAACGTGTCCCTTGGATTTTCAGGAAAACCTATTATTAATGAGGTATCACAACCTCTTCCTCTTGCAGTTGGTCCTTTGACACGAACTACAGATTTATTGCTTACGAAATCATGTCCAGAAAACCTGTTAGGCATAAAGACATTGAAAGCTCTAGGAGCTATTATATGCTGTTCTCCAGAAGGAGTACGATTGTTTTTGCGAGATTTCAAAGGCCATTATGTATTGAGAGACATGGATCGCAGGTTACAGGATGTCCCTGCACACTTGTGGGCGCAAGGCCCCACTGATGTAGGTTGTATGCGCATTACACCATATCGAGTCACACTCAAAGCAGGAGTGATATTACCACGTATTCGACAATACAAGTTACCCCCAGATGCTGTAGTGGCTTTACTGAGAATCATTGACGAGCTCATTGCACAAGGAGTGGTTGTGGAAACTGACTCCAATGTATGTAATTCTCCTATTATTCCAGTTCTAAAACGTACTGACCCAAATGCACCACCTGTTTATCGATTAGTTATTGATCTGCGCGAATTGAATAAATGCATTGTACCACAGTATCCTGTGGTCCCAGATATCTCCTCATTACTGACAGCTATTGATTCAGAAGCGACGTTCTTCACTGTAATTGACCTCAAGAACGCCTTCTTCAGTGTCCCGATCGATCCGGAAAGCCAATACTTGTTCGGATTCAGTTTAAATGGACGATCTTTCAAATTTGCACGCGCACCTCAAGGATTCACAGAAAGCCCCAGCATTTATAGTCAAGCCTTGAAAAAACAACTCGACAGTATCCACATGCCAGTTAACACTGCCCTGCTTCAATATGTCGATGATCTGCTGATCACAGCTCGAAGCGAACCCGAATGTGAACATGCCTCACTGACTGTTTTGAACTTCCTGGCTGACAAGGGGCACAAGGTGTCCCCTTCGAAGCTGCAATTCTGTGTTCAGCAAGTTGTGTACCTGGGTCACTTGCTGTCCAAAGTGGGGAGACAGCTCACCCCTGATCGCATTCAGTTAATTGTAAACATGTCACCACCAAGAACACAAAAGGAGGTGCGGGCTTTCATAGGCCTCACTTCATACTGCAGACAATGGATTCCCCAGTACGCATTTCTAGCAAAACCACTCATACAGTTGACAACCCAGGAGGCAGCGACATCGACTGTCCTCCCTTGGACTCAGGAACATACACAAGCTTTTGAAGACTTGAAGAAAGCCTTATGTCAAGCACCTGTTTTAGCGACACCATGTTACAGTAAACCTTTTACACTTTTTGTCACAGAACGTGAAGGTACTGCCTTGTCAGTCCTCACTCAGGAACAAGCAGGTTCACACAAACCGTGTGCTTACTTTTCTAGCACATTAGATCCAGTAGCCCAGGCCCTCCCGGCGTGTTTGAAATCAGTTGCAGCAACAGCTTTAGCAATCAGACAGAGTGATTCCATTGTATTAGGGCATCCATTGACAGTACAGGTCCCACATTCCGTGGAAGTCCTATTGAATCGAACACAGACTCAACACCTGACCATAGCAAGATTGACAGGTTACGAATTAACATTGTTTCAACCACACATAGAAATTAGACGCTGCAGCACATTAAATCCTGCTACGTTATTACCACTCAATGGAGTAGATCCATTGGCACATGATTGTATTGAAGTCATTACTATTACAACAAAACCCAGACAAGACTTGACAGATGTTCCACTATCAGATCCAGACCTGACACTTTATGTGGACGGTTCATGTATGAGAACAAAGACAGGTGAATTAGTGGCAGCCTACGCAGTCACGACAGACACCGAAGTTATTGAAACCAATTGTATCGACACCTTGTCAGCTCAAGCAGCAGAGCTCATCGCTCTGACACAAGCATGTATTCAAGCCAAGAATAAGAAAGTCAACATATACACTGATTCACGTTATGCATTCGGAGTAGTTCACGACTTTGGAGTCCTCTGGCGAGAGAGAGGTTACTTAACTTCTCACGGTGCCAACATCCAACATGGTCCCCTCATTCAAGCTCTGTTAGATGCAATACATCTGCCCACTGAAATCTCGATCATGAAATGTAAGGCACATACAAAAGTTACCGATACCATCTCCCAGGGTAACGACCTGGCAGACCGAACAGCAAAGCAAACTGCTCAAAACCGAACTTATGTAACTGACCAGACACAAATAGCAGTACCGACACACTGCATGACAGTCAGGGATCCCGCACGTGATGTAATTGACATACAAACACATGCCACGCCAGACGAAATTAAGAAGTGGACTGAATTAGGAGGGATCCAAACAGACCAGGGATGGATGACGAAGGGAAAATCTACATGGTTTCTCCCCGACTCTATGGTTCAGGTTATCATTAACACGATACATAGTCCTGCACACCTAGGAGAGAAAGCAATGCTAGACAGTATTCAACACATATGGTCCAATAATAACTTATGAGCAGCAGCCAAGCAGAAAGTGCGTACTTGCATGATTTGTGGTCAGTTTAATCCAGGTAAAAGCATCCCCGTAGAGAAAGGTGGATTTCAGCCTCCCGAACACCCTTTTGAAGTCCTCCAGATGGATTATATCCAGATGGAACGTTGTCGAGGATTCAAATATGTCCTCGTAGTCGTATGTGCTCTTTCCCGATGGACAGAAGCATACCCAGTCCCAGATTATACTGCTCCGACCACTGCCAAGCAGTTGGTTCGTGAATTCTTCCCACGGTATGGTTTGCCCCGTATCGTGTACTCAGATAACGGTCAGCCATTCTCATCCGAGCTTGTGAAACACATTACACTTCTGTTAGGCTATCAGTGGAAGTTCCACTGTGTCCGGCATCCCGAGGCAGCAGGTCTCGTGGAGCGCCATAATCAGACTCTAAAAATCCGACTTTCCAAGATCTGTAGAGAGAAGGGTGTTGACTGGATAGTTGCTCTGCCGGTTGCCCTCTTCTATATGAGGATGGTGGCCCATTCTCGAACTGGGCTATCCCCGTATGAAGTGGTCTTTGGTAGGCCACCGAATATGTGGGGGACGCCTATTCCACGTAAAATTACAGATGTTGACTGTATTATGCTGACAGATTACCTTGCCTCCTTGATGTCTGCACTACAATCTTGTCGTTCACAGGTAGCTGCAGCCTTTCCCGACAACACCGAGGTGAAACCCCACGAGGTGGTCCCGGGGGATTTTGTCTTCGTGCGCAACTTCGATCGGAGAAGTCCGTTGGAGCCCCGCTGGCAAACCCCGAAATTGGTTCTTCTAACAACCAGGACAGCGATAAAAGTAGAGGGCAGGAAGGGGTGGCTGCATTCCAGCCACGTAAAGAAATTTCACGGACTCCCTTCGGACTTGGACTTTAAGCCCTGCCCTCCTGCACAAACTGATTCGAAACTCCCTTTGGTTGAAAAAACCGCCTCTGAAGAATATAGACTGAAATTACGATCTAGCAAGTCAGACAGTTTAATTGTTTAAGTCCTCCCCTAGGTGAATCGGTTAAATTAGTTTCTGACATGTATCCCCTAGATCGAGATAGAGAGAGAGATAGACAAAGACAACAAAAGAAGCGTGCATATTGTAAATCACTTCGTAGTCACTGTATAGTGACGTTACTGATTATGTTTTTCTTAAGCCTTCTGATTATTGCTGCTAGTATCCTGCTGCACATCTACTACCCTATTTTCAAGCATGCACAATCTGCTTATAACGTCACTGCTGAACATTCTTTTAGTGAACTACCCCCCCATGAGTTGTCTTACAGACTTGCGCTGCGCAACAACACTTTCATTAGTATGTTACATCACTCCCATCAGACTAATAACGCTACCAATTGTTGGATATGTGGCCGACTCCCTCCCTACCAGAAATACAAGGGAGTTCTGCCCCTCTTTCCGTACCCGTTCACTCACAATGGTTCATGTGGCGCGTGGTTTAAATTGATGAATGCCCTAGATCCTGATACTGCTGTATATGAAGGAGGCTGGGTTTGGGGAAACCTGAACTTAGTCTTGCTTAAAGCCTGCTACCCTGACAAGGAGGGACTTCCCGTTGGGACAGGAACTGATTTAGAAAATGAAGTGTATGGGTTAGGTAATTACACCGTTAATTTCATGATTCTAACTATTGAATCTGAAGCTGCACCAGCCTTACCAGCTATGTCAGTATTACCAGTCACAGGCGAATTATGTGTCCGGAAAAATGGTTCAGTACATTTAGGTCATAGCAAATGCACTACTGTGGTCGAATTCAGTGACCAAGGCAAATCTACATTCAGAGCTACACGTCATTCCTATTTTGTTTGCGGCCATACCGCATACATACGCTTACCTCTAGATTGGGATGGTACCTGTTACATTGCATTCCTTTTGCCACCTGTCTTCCTAGCCCCACCTGATTATCATAGAAATACTAATCTAGTAAACCATCGACTCCGAAGAGATCTCCCGCTTGTCGATTACACTGAAACGGCATGGGAGCAATATACAGACTTCAATAAAGGTTTCTTCCCCTATCTAGGTGCTGTTTTTAATAGTAAACTGATACGCAGATTGACCAGAACTCTCGAAGCAGTAGTGAATGAGACTACCTCAGCTCTAGGTAACCTAACGGAGGAGCAGTCCGCCATGCGGGTTGTTGTTCTTCAGAATCGTCTCGTTATTGACGTCATCTTGGCAGATAGGGGTGGAGCTTGTAAGGTCATCGGGTCAAGTTGCTGTGTTTTCATTCCAGAAAACGCGCCAACTGTATATAAAGCTATCACACGTCTTCATAAAATTGCAAGTTTGATACACCAGAATCCAGGCACCTGGACTTGGTCCGGTTGGTTTTGGACAACGTTGACCGCTTGGGGATGGAAGATCCTGTCCTTCCTAGGCATTGCCCTTCTCATAGTATTCAGTTGCTGCCTGTGTCTACAATGTGGGCCGGCGATTTGTGGCCTGTGCGCCACATCATGCATTCCGCATTCAAATTCTCATTCAAAACGCGAAAAGAAGAAAGAAGAGCAAATGATGTTACGTGAACAGATAGATCGATTCATGAGGATCGATGTATCATGAAGGGTCCGTAGGGAACAAGGAGGGAATGAGGAAATATAGATTTTTGGTCAAGTAATGTTCCCTAACGCGTACCCCACCGTCTCCATGTACTAGCTTGAAGTGCATGTAATTTCCCTCCTGTGCCAGCTATGAAGACGCAAATACATTTGCGTCCATCTTTAACATGTCCTCTTTCAGATCCGCCATGAACGGATTGAATAATCAGTTTCTAAATATGCTATGCCAACGTCTTTTTGTGATATACGTTACACGTTTTTCAGCTCTGGCGAAGTAGGCCCTGATTCTGCCATCGAACCTCTTTTTCCTGCCCTCTGACTCTGAGGGCCTCAGCCCAGGCTGCCTCTGTACCAGTGACCCCTGCCTTACTTCTTGCGCGGCTCACGGCACTTAGCTCAGCCTACTGCCTGCCAAGACTGTATTCAACCTTCGATTTATCTGCTCCACTCCTCGAAAATACATTCCTGTCTCGTCGTTCAAGTAAACATCCTTCCAGCTGCAGGAGCAATGGGCCCGGCCTTTCTGTCTCCGTGCAAGTAATTCATAGACTCCGTTGCCATGGTAGGCCCATGCCCCCTCACCTCTCATGCAGACACGTAGACACAAGACGCTTATACACGCACTCACAACCAGTATAGAATAGCCTCCGTCCGAGAGACCTTTCCCTTCCAGATACTACAGTTCCTTAAACATAAGATATCAGATACGATTTGGGATTAGGTTGGTCTGACATCCCAGACTTATGTCTGCACTTGTAGGGCTAAATGTCAAGTCCCCTTCACCCTCCAGTGACACGTCAATCACACGTCATACTGCTGCGCGCGCATCTCTACCATTTAATTCTGCTGACACTGTAGGATTCTCTTATGGACCCACCTACTTGTGACCTCATGTTAAATGACGTTTCTAGTACACGCCTTCATGCACGCCTATTGCAACGCCTTTTTCTGTTACGTATGAACATTTTATCTCTCTTTTCAGCTGTTACGCCTTCTGCATATGTCTTACTGTAATGCATTGACTATATATATGAATAACTGTCAATAAAATGTTGTCTGTCAGTCCCTTCCCGAACCTATGTGGTGACGGAATGGTATGCCACCTTGGCTCGAGCCAAATACCCAATTCCTTTTTAAGGAATAAAACCCTTTTTGAGTAAACCTCAATATCACGGATTTTGCCTCTTATTTATCTGAGTTATTCGTATTGACTTTACCGTATAAAATTAAGCATGGGTAATTAGATTTTACCACAGGTAAGAAGCATGCGCATCATGACACACCCTACCAGACACCTCCCCTTTAGACACAATGCACAGCCAAACCCCAGCCCAGTACTGTAACCAACATACAAGAGAAAAGCATCATGGTATATGTAGTCAGCAGAAGGTAGCAAAATATGGCAGTGCAGAATCACAAGATAGGAAACAGTGGAACACATTCAAAGGAGATGCAAGGACATGTGCAATGCTTTAATTGTACTGACTGTAATACATTGGCACTCAATTTACAAATGCTTCTTTATACCTAGGGGCACCATCAGGCGGAGGACCACAGGCAACAGAGGCAGCAGCACCAACTACCAGTGCAGTCGCAGGGCCTAGCACGAGCCAGGCTGCCGAGGAGGAGGAGGACAACACCATTGGGCTGGGTATTGAGGGAGACCTGGCAATTGACTATGACTTACTTCACTCCCCACAAATGCCAGGCACACCCCCCTTGCTGTTCTCCCCAGAGAACTCTCCGACAAGGGCCCACCCTGCACCTTCACCACCTCCTGCCACGATTATGGCTGTGGCTCCAGTAAATCCTATCCTGGGAGCAGGGGGTCAGGCCCCGGCCACCACCACACCCACACCAGTGGCACCCCAGCCCACACAGCAGGGCGGCAGCAGCAGTACCCGCAGGCGTGCCATTCCCAGCACTGCAGCGCCGGCACCGGAGGGCAGTGTCTTCCAGGGCCTTGAAGGGAGCATGGTGAAAATCCAACGGCAGCAGGCGAAGTCCATCATGGCCTGCCAGCGCCAGCTCCGCCAGCACAACCTGCAGATGGGCGAGATGGTGAAAAGTTTCAAGGCCTTTGTAGACACTAACAAGGAGGTAGCAGCAGGTCTTGGCAGGCTGACCACTGCCATAACACAGTTATGCGGCAGACTTGAGGAGCATGAGCTCTCGCGCAGGCGGGATGCCCGCGTGCAAAACCGCTCCATTAGCCGCCTTGCTGCTGCAACGGTGCAACTGTGTCAGCGCGGTGCCAATATGGAGGCAAGTTTAACCCAAAACACCGCAGAGATAACCAGGGGAATGGCCCGCATCGCTACAGCAATGGAGGCTATGATAATCTCAAACACTGCCGCCAATCCAGCCCTGGACCTGGGGGATGCTGGGGACAGCAGCAGCCGCAGCAGCCCGGTCAGCGCTGCGTCAGAGCCGCGCAGGAGCACCAGGCGCTCCGCAGAAGCCGCAGGACATTCTGAAGGGGGTGAGGGACACCCCAGTGGGGCTGCCAAGCGCTCCACGAAGTAGTCTTGCCAGGGCGGGTGAGGCAACCCGGACCTTAGACTTTTATTTTCTTAGCTTTTACATTTTATTTTGTTGCACATCAGTGCAGTAACGGTGTTGCAACAGTATTAAAATTTGCTTTTCACCACAACCATTTACCTGTCTGTGCATCTGTACTCACTCAGAAATAGTTTTCTGTAATCTCCTCACGTCTGTATCTGCCATCACTTGGCGTAGACACCCCAGCTGGCTGTGTTAGTGGCACAGCATCGTCGTCGTCATGGTCCTCGTAGTCAGACAAATCCACCTCAGTGCCCTTCTTCACCGCAAGGTTGTGTAACATTGCACAGACAGCTATGATCTTGCAGCAGGTGATGGGGGTATACTGCCTTGCACCTCCACTCTTGTGCAGGCATCTGAATCTACTTTTCCAGATGCCAAAGGTCCGTTCGACGACATTCCTTGAGCTTTTGTGGGCCCGGTTATACCTCCTTTGGCTGGGTGTGGAGGGGTTGAGGTAGGGGGTGAGTATGAAAGAGCGGAGGGCATATGCACTGTCGCCTAGAAGGAAAAGGGGTAACATTACACACATGCATACATGTATTACACCTAGCTACTTTGTGTTATGGGGGTCTGATGATGTGTCTCACCTAGGAGGTATCCTTCACCAAATTCGCTAGCCATCAGCCGTGCATAGATGCCGCTCTGTTGGAAAATGTAGGAGTCGTGGGTACTCCCTGGGAATTTTGCTACCAGGTCTGTGATGGTGCACTTCGCATTGCAGATCACCTGCACGTTGATGGTGTGCGTAGACTTCCGATTGCGGTATATGTATTCTGTGTCAGCTGGGGGGCAAATCGGAATGTGCGTGCCATCTATACAGCCAATGATTTGGGGAAATTGTGCCATCTGGTAGAAGTCAGCTTTAGTTTGTAGCAGTTCTGCGTGGGTTGCAGGGAAAGAGATGTATTGGTCCATCCTGTGTATCATGGCGTCAAGGAATGTGTGGAAGAACCTTGACAGGCTGCTCTGGGTCACCCCTCCTACCGCTGCAACTCCACTTTGATAGCTGCCAGACGCAAGCAGGTGTAGGCTGCATAGCACCTGGACGTGTGCTGGGATGGCGTGTGCCCTTGGGGTGGGGTGGTCCAACAATGGTTTGAGGTCCCTGATGAGCTCAAGAATGGTGTCAGAGTCCAGCCTGTATCTCTGTAGGATCTCTGCCTCTGTGAGCATGAACAGGGTTATCCTCTGTCTGTAGACCTGTTCATCTCTTTGCCATTCCCTCTGTCCTTCCTGCTGTAGCCGTAGCCGACTCGCAATGACATAAAAAGCTGCCATCCTGCAAGTTGCAATGAATTTTGGGGCTGTTTTTATGGGTTGGAGTTGGTTACCACCTGATTGTAATCCATGGTAAATACCGAGTGAATACTACCGATTTTGAGCCGAAATCGGTGTTTCTGTGCCTCCCTACATCTCCCCATCTGTCCGAATCGGGGAATTTCCCGATCGGTGATTCTACCGAATCGGTAGGTTCTCCGATTCGGCTTATGTCCGAATCGGTGTCTCTACCGAATCGGTACATGGACCGAATCGGCTTAATTCCGATTCGGTGTCACTACCGAATCGGTACATGGACCGAATCGGATAATTTCCGATTCGGTGTCACTACCGATTCGGTACATGGACCGAATCGGTTATTTTCCGATTCGGTGTCACTACCGATTCGGTACATGGACCGATTCGGTTATTTTCCGATTGGGTGTCACTACCGATTCGGTACATGGACCGAATCGGAATTTTCATCCGAATCGGTGTGTTACCGATTCGTTACATATCCGATTTTCGGTATGTACGTATCGGATTATTTTCCATTCGGTACTCATTCCGATTCGGTTTTCGCTCCAATTTGGACTTTTTTCTTTGCCCTACATCTCGATGGCAGTTTACCGATCGGTAAGGGCCCAAAATCGGTATTTTCGGCCGTTACCGATCGGTAACGGCCTACCTACATCGGGCCCCTAGTTTCTCACTAGACACAGTAAATAAAAAATCTAAAAATAATCACTACCCCCGTTGATAGAATCTCTTTGTTTATTCATTTCTTGACTTATTCCACATTTTTCTCTTCAATATTACTCTTGTGGAGGGGTGCTAGAGTTGACTATGTCTGCCACTCCTAAAAAAGGGCGCTTTAGACCCTGTGCATCGTGTAGTAAGCTGAGACTGCATGTAGATGGCAAACATGAAGACTGCCTCTACTGCAGAGGTCTTCAAACTTTTGTATGCCGGGACCCCCCTGTCAACATTTTGAGGCCTAAGGACCCCCTCCTGACAAAAATTTCTAAACCTGTGGGCAGGGCTGCTGGAATTATGAGGCGGTGAGGACTAAATTATGCAACAGGCTTGACTAAATGGTGTGGGAAGAAAATGTAAAAGATGTTATGTGATGCCACGTATTTTAGGATAGCATTGCTTCATTATTTTGACATTTTTTACACACAGTAACACTCCACCAATGAACGGGTGCATGACCCTAGCACACGTAGTGAGTCCTCTGCACTGGTGTATCATGGCAGGTGTGGATTACCAGCCAAGGCTGGTCTGTGCCCTCCCTGGTCTGTTGTTTTATTTCCAGTGCTAACACTCTTGGCTCACTTCCCTGGCCTTGGCTCACCTGCTCCGCCTTATGTGTAAAAAACTCATCTACACTTTATTTAGAGAAGTAGTTTCCTGCTCTCCCTCCACTCACCCGGAAGTGAAGGTTAATAAGGCTTACCTGCACTTCTTAGTATTCTCCGGTGCAGGCCCTTCATCTGACTGGGGCATTTCTGTGAGAGTATATTTATAGTTATTTTACCGACCTGATCTCCAACCGAACATGATGCAATGCCACAAGTCAAGTGAGACGGAAGCTATCCGTATTTCTGTTTATCATGCTGCTGGGGAAATAACCCCTTCACCAATTAAAGCAACAACGCAAACCCTTTTATTTCTCATAACCAAGTCAGTACCCTTGGAATTTCCAATGCCTTCCCCCTCCCCTTGGCCTGTTTTGGATCGCAATTGGGCCACTATGTAAAAAACCCAGGTTTCTTAACCAAACCCTCCCCCCCTCACCCCGTCCCCCAACTTTTTTGCACTGTTAAAATGTGTATGGATATAATAATTAATATGCCTAATCTCAGTCCGAATCTCTTAAATATTGTTATATATTTTCAACGGCTTTAGGGACGGTGGTACAGTGGGGTGTCCTGTTCAGCCTGAGGAGGTCGGGGTCAAGTGCCATATTTTGTAATTTCCAATGCTTATGTATGGGCTTAGGTGTAGCAATCGTACCACTGTTTGTATTTATCATAATTGCAACCCTGTGTAGTCCCTGTGGTGTTGCTCTGCCATCTTGCAATGAGAGCCAAAGTATGGTTAAACAATACTGTCCGAGCCAGGCTACTGACTTTTTGCTCCACCCCTCTCTTGACATTTTTCAACTACTGAGAGCAGGTGGAAATGTCAGTGTAGCAGTTCCCCAAATCAGGAAAAACATACAGGTTTTTTTATCTGGGACTCATTGGTCCGCATAGTTACTCCACTTGCCAGGAACAAACACATTTAGTTGCTGGAATGCCAGCTGAAAACAAGATTCCACACACTCAGCATACTCACAACTAAACCTGCTAACTTGTAATTAGGGCCTTGGTGATGTTTGGGTCACCATTTTAGATGCTTGTACAATGCTATTGGAATGTAAACAGGTCAAGTGATAAGCTGGGCAAAGCCATGCATTAGAAACACTCACAAGAATGTGTGAAATTAATATTGAGTTGGTAGAAGGTGTATTAAGAGTCCTGTAACAATGCCATTCCTGTAGCCCCGATTTCAAAGTAGGTGATATTTTCTTCTTGAACAGGAATTGTATGTCTTTTTAAGTGATGAACCTTTTGTTATTTCTTCTGCTACTCCCCAAAACACCACCTTTTCACTAAAAAGCATAAGCACGAGGCGCTAGGGGGCGCACAGCGGTATGGCTGCCTGAACTGCAGCTCCGCCGGGCGATCACTAACTATGTGATCTATTGCCGCTCTAACCCCCACTAACCCACTCTCCGAGACCATCCACGGGTGTGGGAAAATGAGGTGCATCGACCGACGTGGAGAAACGCGTCCACCGCTCCTGGTTTACTGACTTTTGCAGCCTGAATAGTGGTGCGCGACTGCCCGCCTGACAACATGGCCGACATCGGTTTGCGGACCTCCGACTTGCGAGGTGAAATCGGCATGAGATCGGCCTCCTGAACCAGCGTCAGCACTCCGGAGGTGAGGAACTGCTACCAGGGCCAGAGTGACTGTTATGATTTGCTTTTCACCACCACGTACGGCCAATTAACTTTGCCGTCCCCCTGGACCAAATGCCTGACAATATGGCGGCGCGTGGTGCCGGAGTGCGGACATCGTCGCCTTCGCGCCAGTGAGTGCGGACTCGGCCGAGCTGGGATCACTGACTGGCGGTGCAACGGGGATCTCCGCTGGAGGGTTAGCTGCGGAGTAAAAGCGCTTACTGACTGCTCTCTGCTGGCATGCCGTCGCCGCCTGCAATAACGAATTGGCGGGAGTCCTGCCGGACTCGCTAGCAACTGCTGAGACAGAGAAGCTCACAAGGAGGGCCGAGATTCCGCATCCTGTTGTCTGCGGTAGGGACCCAGCCGGAGGTACAGGGGCTCCCTGGCCGCACGGGATCGCGTTGCTGGTGGCGTGGCCCGGCCGCGACCCCCCCCACCCCCGTAGCCCGCGCGACCTGGCGGGGGGCACTTGAGGACCTGTTTCCCGGTCACAGGGGCAATACACGTACAGCTGCTCGATACCCTTGCCGGTACATCACGGCGACGGCAACCAGAGTCACGAGGGCGTCTGGGCCCGCATTCAGGAAGGCGACTTCCCCGGCCACCATCATGGGGAAACCCGATAAGCAACAACCCAAGATCTCCTTTGACAATAGAAAGGCGACGAAACCTGCAGAGGAGGTGGTGGAGTCTGGAGGAGCTGCCGAACCAATACCAACAGCAACATGGAGAAGATACTATTGGCGATTCAGTCGAATCTGCAGGACATCAACGGTAAGCTGGACAACCTGACTTGCAAGATGGATGGCATGGCCGCTCGGCAGGAGAAGCATGGCGAACGTTTGGATGAGGCGGAGACGAGGATCTGCGCCGTTGAAGATGAAGCGCGAACCTCCACCACCAAGTGCGCGGGAATGGAACGACTCCTGGAGGTGATTAAAGCGAAGGAGGAGGATTTGGAAGCGCGCTCGAGGCGCAATAACGTGAGGATCACGGGCCTGCCGGAGACGACCAACACTGGGCGGATGGAGCAATACGTCGAAAATCTGTGTAAAGATGTATTTGGTGTGGAGGCCTTATCGCCAGTCTTCATAGTGGAGCGGGCCCATAGATCGTTAGCCCCCAGACCGCCACCCGGTGCCACACCTAGACCGATTGTGGCAAGGATACTCAATTACCGGGACAGAGACACGATCCTTCGGCTTGCACGGGAGAAAGGCAAAATCGACCATCAAGGCAACTCCCTGGAGTTTTACCCGGATTACACGGTCGCGGTTCAACAGGCCCGGAAGGAATACGCCTCCGTGAAGGCTAAGCTGCGTGAACTGAACATTGTCTACTCAATGTTATACTTTAATCAAACAAAAAAGGACACTTGTAACACTGCTTGACCTTTGGTTCAGTGTAAAATAAGGAAACCCTCAAAGAAGTCAATGTTTGATGGAATTGCTGTATATTTGTTTCATCAGCCCCACATTGACATTCAGGCAGTTATCATAGGGTTATTCCTATTTGTGTGAACTGCTCGCCTCATCCAGAGGCACCTCCAGTCTCGAGTGCAGTGTCCAGAGACAAAAGGATTTCCCACAGAAAGGGTGAAAGAAAAAGTAAAAAAAATGGAAAAAAACCTTTGTAGTTTTATTTCACGGCAGATCTCCATTAATTAAAATGGTAGGTATACTATATGAGGGCCAAGTTACTGAACCGAATAGTATTGAAAACAGGGTGTCGACATGTTTCAGCTCCTTGGGCCAAGCGGTCTATGGAGCTTTCGTCAGGACTTACAAACAAAGATTAGACGTACAATTTACACAGAAAGTTCTACTCACATTACTTGTGCGGTAATCCATCTCTCATAAAACAAATATTTTATGGACAGTTATGTACTCTTCACAATCTAGGAGAGAAGTTAGAGTTAGCTTATTAGCCAATTTACACAAACATTGTGATTTACTGTGGGAAGGTAGAGAGGGTAAAGTCATAGGTAATTTCTTGTAATTACACTATTCTATCTGAAAGGAGATTAGGGCAGGGGGGTCTGGCTACAGATGCACTTAGACATTGTGAGCGGGCTAGCAAGTGTTAACCATATTGTTCACAGGTATATATTATAAAAAGCCACAGAATGATTGTGGGGAATCTACAACGTTAAACACACAGTTCTGAGTAGTTAAATCACGTAGTAAGTTATGAGCCTTGATACGAGGTTTAAAACATGTATCGTTATATCTACACATATTGAGCTCTTACCTGCTGTGTAAGAGTGCTCCGCTTTCAACGGGGGACCGCAGAGCTGGATTTGGAGAGGAAAACTCTATAAGTATAGAAAAACGGCATTTCTGTATCTTACCAGTAACTTTGTGTGGAGATAGTATGTCACCATTACCCGCGTGGAGGATACATTACGCCTTGTGCTGACTCTGCCCCCGGATGCGGAAGTCGCTTTTCTGTTTCCTTTTTCAACGATTTGGGTCTTGTTGATTTAAAGGGGGAGTGAGATTTTTAGCTAGCAAGGAGCGTATTTTGGCGAGCTCTTAAGGTACAGTGTGGGTGTGGACCACAATATAATTCATCCACAAACAGAACTGGTGCTAATGGGTATGTATGTTGTTACGTTTCATCAGTTTATTTTGCGAAGTGATGCCAAGAAATGTTATCATTTAAACCGTACTCAGAAGTTCGTAGACGGTCCACCCATCTTTGCTCTTTTTCGTAGAGTATTTTCTCTACATTGCCTGATTTGTTCGTCAGCATCTCGTCGACTGTCCACTGTATATCTTCGGGGGAGTGGTTCCTTTCCAGGAAATGGGAGCACAGTTTTGTTGTATTCTTTTTTAGCCTGATGTTGCTCTTGTGCTCCCCTATCCTGAGTTTAATTTTGCGGCAGGTCATCCCGATGTATTTCATTTTACATGGGCACTGGATCATGTAAATAACATGGGACGAATTGCAATTGGTAAATTGCTTCTGTGTCCAGACAAAATTGTCCATCAGTTGTAGAGTTTTTGTAGCTCTTGTTGTTTTACAGGCTACACATGTGCCACAGGGGAAATGTCCTGTCAGTGGGGTCATAGTTACGCTGTTGGTTACAGCCGGCTGAGTGAATTGCCGAGGGCGGGTATGCACAAGTGTGTCTTTTAGGTTTTTTGTCCTCCTGTTGGCGAACCTGGGTTTAGGCCAGTTGAATATTCCCGTGTTGATTATATGCCAGTTTTTATTAATCAATTTTTGGATGGCATAAGTAGCTGGGTTGAAAGATGTCACACAGGTAGTTAGATCTTTCACAGGTTCTTTTTGATATGTTTGGAGGAGGTATTCCCTTGGTTGATTATCTGCTCTTTTTTTACACTTCTTGATGACTTTTTCGGTGTAGTCTCTTCTCCTCAATTTGTCACTTAGGCCATTGGCTTGTGTTTGGTAGTCACTGTTCTTACTACAGTTTCTTTTTAGGCGTATAAATTGACTGAATGGCAGGTTGTCTCTGAGTGGTTTTGGATGAAAACTCTTGTATGAGAGGAGGCTATTTTTAGCTGTAGGTTTTGTGTATGTTTTTGTGTGTAGGGTCCTCTCTTCATTGAAAATTGTCAGATCCAGGAAATCAAGGTGAGTATTACTGGAAGTATAGGTAAATTTTAACCAGGGGTCCAAAGTGTTCAGCCATGGCATGAATTCAATGAGATCTTTTTCAGTGCTCCATATTAGTAATATGTCGTCAATGTATCTCTTCCAGTATATAATACTGGAAGAGAAGGTGTTGGTTTCATTGAGGACAAATTGTGTCTCGAAATGGCTCACGTAGAGGCCTGCCACTGACGGCGCAAAAAGCACTACCCATGGAGGTTCCATGGGTTTGGAGATACAGTTTGTTGTCGTATTCGAAGAAATTTTCTTTTAGTGCTAGCTTGCAGCATTCTAAAATGAAATGCCTCTGTGTATTGTACTTCCAATCCTCTGCATATAGGACGTCCTCCAGCATCTGTAGCGTGTCATCTTGGGGAAGACTTGTGAAAAGGGATTCCACATCTAAGCCCACGAGGAGCATTGACTCAGGGTCAAAGGGCATATCTGAGATTTGTATCAAGAGGTCTCTTGTATCTTTTAGATACGTTTGTGTTTTTTGAACAAGTGGTTTTAAAAATTCATCTGCGAATTTTGAAAGGGGCTCGAGTACTGACCCGATTCCGGACACTATTGGGCGTCCAGGTGGTGGTGTCCTGTTCTTGTGAGTTTTCGGGAGCGAGTAGAAGTATGGAGTGATTGGCTCTTTGGTGATCAAAAACTCAGCTTCTTTTTTTGTTATCCACCTTTTTGTTTTGGCTTCATATACCATGATGGATATGGTATTGCAAAGTCGCTCAGTGGGGTCTATTGTAATTCTTTGGTAGAATCTGGTGTCAGAAAGGAGTGCCAAAAACTGTTGGTTATAGCCCAATTTATTCAAAATTACTGTGCCTCCGCCCTTGTCGGCTGGTTTTATCACCAGGTCGTCATTTTTGCTTAGCTCATCAAGTGCTAGACGTTCTTTTTTCGTCAAGTTTTGGAAAGTCTTAGTCCCATTCTTGTCCATGTTGTCTATTCCTTTTAGGAGAGCTTGTTCAAAAGTGTGGAGCTCTGGAGGGATACTGGATGTTGGGGAGTTGAAAGTAGATTTCCTGCGGAGGGTAGTATCGCCCTCTTGATGTTGAGTGGGGGTATTATAAAAGTATGCCTTGAGCTTCAAAGTTCTACAGAATTCAGCCAATTCACTCTTGATTTTGAATGCATCCATTTTGGGGGTCGGAACGAATCCTAATCCTTTGTTGAGGACCGAAATCTGATCACCAGTAAGCTCTACGTCTGAGAGATTGACAATCAGTGATTGTTCTTGCTGGTGGAGGGTTGTGCTGCTGCCATGCTCCGGGTTTGGACGTTCCTTTGTTGGTCTTTCCAGGTTAATGACTTTCTTTTTCCACGGGGCTGTGGAAGGTTGTTCTTGTTGTGTATTGTGTTGTCCTGGCATTGGTTGATCCATCATTTGCGGCATCTGTCGCATCCCTTGTTGGAAAGGGTCTGCCCATCCTCCATAATGTGGGACATATGGTTGGTAGTATGGCATATTGAAGCCAGGGTGGTATGGGCGTTGCCATCTATTCCCCCTTCTGGGGCGTTGGAATCGAAAGTTGCTGCGGCCTCTGGTGGGGGTATAATCGTCCGAGCTATTGAAGGAGTTGTTTGAGGAGTTCTTTCCAGTAGACTCATTGTCTGAGTCTGTTTTGGGTAAGATATAGTCGTCTTTTATGTAAGGATGCATTTTTTCTTGGCTACATTTCTTAAGATCTTTTCCAAGTTTCTGTAATTTGCTCTGCATAAGGAACTCTTGTGTTTCTTCCATTTCCTTATTTATTTCATCCAATCTCTTTTTATATATTTGTGGATTTATGCCTTTTTTTAGTTCGTTTTCACAGGCTTGTATTTCTAGGAGCAGAGCTTCTGAGAGGCGTCTTGCCGTCTTAACTATTAAGACCAAGTAGTCTAAAGTGCATTTCCACGAAATGGAGGACCAGTCCTTGCGGAAAGCCAGATCATGGAGGAAGATTCTGGGTGCATTTCCTACCCAGAGGCCTCTGGCGGCTATTTTGGACCGTAAATACTCAGTCATTATGATTCCATGAATCGCAGTTCTTATTTGGTTTCTCTTTTTTTCTGTTGGAGTTTCCCAATCGTCTGTTTGGGATAGGGCTTCTGTTAGGTCTGTATTGTTAAGGAGAGGTTGAGCCGCCAACAATTCATCAATGTCACTGGCATCGAAGCTTAAACCCACAATTCCTTCCATTGTTGTAGATATTCGAAGTTGCTCAGAACTTCTTTAGGTACTTCTAATATCCCGCAGCTGTGCGCTGCTTATGTAGCGGTTAATCAACAGGGAGGGATGAGGAAATTCAGTGTCCGTTTCTTTCCCCACTGTCGTATTTGATATGGCCGCGTTAGCGATTAGCTGAAACTACACGTTTTCCTGCTTAACTTGGCTATACATGAAAACGCCATTTTGAATGTTACGGCGGCCATCTTAGATCATAAGTGGCCTCGTGGCTAGCGTGCCCTTTAGTCCGTTGTCCGTACCACTGACCACTTCAGTTTGCCCAGCAACAGGCTATTTTTAGTACTGGTCAAGCTCGTACATGCGCAGTCCCCACTGACCAGTCGTCTCTCTGGAATGTGCCGCCAAACTGACCAGCGGAGTAGTAAACCCTCCAATGAGCTGGCTGTGTTCCAAAACATGACCATATATGTACATAATGTCTTGTAACTTTGTGCCGCCTATCTTTATTACCTGAAAACTGTATAAAAGACGGGGTCACACCGATGTTCGGTGTGATACCTCTTGCATTACCGAAGGGTGCTGTATGAGTGTACCACCACCCCATGGGGTCTTAATAAACTTGTTCTTTGACTTTTACAGTTTCCGTGCCAACAGTTCTTGAGTGTAAGTGGGTTATCTACGGAGCATGTAGGCCTTGGGAACCCTGATTACTTCAAATTGGCGACCACGAAGGGACTCATCGGCGACTCGGATGCCCGAAGGAGAGGTCGTGACGAAGGCTTGGAAACTCGCCATGGACGCGCGCTGCCACTGAGTGACCCGAGTCTTGGCACCCACAGTGTTTCTTCCTTTCCTTCTGATCTGACCTTCCAGGTGGCGCCGGTCTCCGACTGAGTTTTCGATCGTCTGCGTTGCTGGGAAAGTGCCGTTTGGCTGATTTGATCACAAGACCTTGGCAGTTGGAATCTGGACATTTGAGATTTTGGGTAAGATTTGTGTTCGGTAAGGTAGTCTTCAGACGCTTACTGAAGTTCTATGATTTGTGATCGGTAAGGTAGTCTTCGGACGCTTGCCGAAGTCCTATGACCTATGATTTTGATTTGAGTTAGCTAACGTTTGTGAATTTGTGAACTTTGAATCTATATGTGTAGTGCACTTCACATAGGCAGGCATGTAGAGATGTTTCTCTAACTTTGTTTTTTTCCTCTGAGCTGCACATTTGTGTGAAGTACTGTAAGTGCCATTTTATACGGTGTCACGCTTTCGTGATACTTTCTGAACATGCCTGTTTTAAGCACACTCCGAGGGATGTGCTGTTTTGGAAATGGTACCACAATTAGGTTAGCAGAAGCACAGCCGGCTCCCCCAGAAGGAACACCAAACAGGGATATGTATATCAAATTTGGCCTTCCCAGTATAATGTACAGCAAATTATGGCATAAGTACACCAAATCTGATCCTGAATTGCAATGGCCTCTACATGGGTCGTTCGATTTACGTAAAGTACAGTTTGTGGAACAATGTTTGTTTCAACGCAGGTCTAGACAAAATATGTTTGATTGTGTGCGAATGTGGGAGAAAGCGGTGCGTGAACGAATGAAGCGTGAAGTTGCCTTGGCAGACAAAGAGCAGCGCAAGGCTGCTCGAGATAAGGCTTTACAGCTTGAGGAAAAAGAGGCTCAGGAGAAAAGAGAGAGGGAGGAACGGGAACGTAAATTGCAAACGACTGGTCAATTTCCTATTCGCCGACCGCTTTATCCTGTCCTTAATAATGAAATTGATGATTTTTCATTGCTAGATCGGTCACCGCCTCCGTACGTTTCGCCTACGGCTCCAGTTGCAGATTCGGAAGATGATGGACAGGATAAGCCGGAAAAGAAGGGTGTATCCGCTCTCAGGTTTACTGCGGAGAGGTCCGCACATTTACGTAGTTGGGCTCGTAAAGTGAATAAGAACTGTGTTTCTCAGTCTGAGGTGATTACGGAAAGGGGTAGTTGGACGGATCAGGAATTACTGTATTTTCTGTCTACTTTGGCGGACGAAGTTGTTGCCGCGTATCGTCAACTTTCAGATATGTTAGAATCTAAAGCTGTGTCAGTTCATCGTGAGAATCTGGATAAAGGTTTATTTGCTCTTACAGATGTTGATGACCTTTTCAAGCAACTGGTCCAGCTGCGAGATGAGACCACCAGATTGCGGGAGGAGCGGAAAAAGAAACAAAAGGAGTCCGGGCCGGAGTCTAGCGAGCGGTCTAAGGAGTGTTCTCTCCGGGGTTCAGATAAGAGTTCTGCACTGCATGTTATGCCTATGCATGAAGCCGCACCTTTGTATGTCCCTCCTAAAGGGCAGGGTACAGATGATGATAAATTGTCTAAGGATGCGAAGGGATATTTTATATATAACTGGGTGTATACTCCTTGGAATAGAGCAGATGGTATGGCATTGAAGAATTCTTTACCTGACCTTCGGAAAAATCCGGCGGCATTTTATGAAGGGGTGGAAGGGGCCATTTCGTCTTGTGTGATGACTCTTGTTGATATAGATCTGTTCTTTGGGTTAATTCTTCCACCTGATATGTGGAGACAAATTCGTAAAAATAATGATGAAACAATACTGGGGGGGACATGGAAAGAAATAAATCAAGCAGATTTAGATAGGGAACATGCATGTAAGCCATGTGACCTGATTCTAGACCTTCCGGCGGCTATCCTGACTAAACTAAAAACGCTTGTTCCTTCTAAAAAGATCGATTGGACCATGTTAGCTTCGTGCAAACAAAAGCCTGATGAAACGGTTTCAGATTTCTTTACACGCTTCGAGGAGGCGTTCCATGATTACAGTGGTCAATCTTTAACAGATGATACGGGTAGGCATTTGTTCGTAGATAAGTATGTGGCTAATCTCCTACCGGAGATTGCAAAACGATTGAAGTCGAGTGAAAGTTCCTGGGCCACGGCGACCCCTGCGTCTTTGTTAACTATGGCTCAGTATTATGAGCGGCAGGAGTTGGAGGCTAAAGAAAGTGTTGATAAGAAGGCGAAAGAATTGAAAACGAAGGTGATGTTGGCACAGGTTCGGGGAACACAGGGTAGAGGGAATGATAGAGGTAGACGTGGCGGAGGAAATGCGTCGTATGGTCGTACGGATATAGCGGAGGATCAATGTGCCTATTGTAAAGAGTTTGGGCATTGGGCTGACGATTGTCTGGTACTTCGTGAGCAGCGTAGCCAGCGTGGTCGAGGAGGCGGTAGGTCGAGAGGCAGCTATACCGGGGCGAGAGGTGGCGGAGGTGATCGTGGAAGGGTTGAGGAAAGGGGCCGTGGCCAGGACGAACGAAACACGTTTGATAGACGAAACCAATATCAGATATCGGAGGGTGAGAATGTGGAACACCAGGATTATATGCATGCATAGGACTGCGTAGGATGGGGTACGGAATCAATTGAAGTGCCGGTAGATCAGAAGGGTCCATATGTAACAGCGGGTATTCTGGGTTCTACTGATCAATTTCTAGTCGACACAGGGGCTACTCGTAGCGCTTTGTCAAAAAACTTGGTTCCGAGGGCTCCCCTGTCTGGCGAAATGATAACATGTGTAGGGTTCGATGGCACACCCTCCCCTAGCCCATTGTCAAAACCCCTTGCACTTTGTCTTGACAAGTTTTTCAGTTTTGGTCAATTTTTGTTATCGCCCCATACACCAGATAATATCCTGGGCATTGACTTGCTTAAATATTTTCGAGCAACGATACGGTGCGCTCCTGAGGGAGTGCGGGTTATCCTGAATGATAATTATCCTGACTCAGATAGGTTTTGTACTATATTAGACATTCCAGCTTTGGCCTCTCTACCGCACACGTTATGGGCGACCTCAGACACGGATGTGGGAGAGATGCGTATTCCACCTATTCACATTACTGTTAAGGAGGGGGCCTCTCTACCACGAGTACCACAGTATAAGATTTCGAGAGAAGGTGAAATTGCCTTGACATACATTGTTCAGGATTTGATCACTGCAGGAGTGGTGGAAGAGGTTGACAACAAAGTCTATCGGTTTATTATTGACTTGAGAGAGATTAACAAAATTGTCATTCCCCAATACCCGGTGGTATCCGACATTACGACCTTGCTTACATTGGTGCCACCAACGGCCACGACTTTTAGTGTAATTGATTTGAAAAACGCGTTCTTTTCCATCCCTGTCCATCCTGATAGCAGATATTTGTTTGGCTTCACGTTAAATAATAAATCGTATAGATTTTGTCGTGTTCCCCAAGGTTACACTGAGAGCCCGAGTATCTACAGCCAGGCTTTGAAAAGACAGCTTGATTCCTTTGAATTACAGACTGGCGTTGTCCTCATCCAGTATGTGGATGACCTTCTGCTCGCTGCAGACTCTTATGCACAATGTGAAGAAAGTACAATTGCGTTGCTTTCTTTTCTGGCACAGAATAATCATAAGGTTTAGAAGAAAAAGCTCCAATACTGTAGACCCAAGGTGACCTACCTCGGTCATCTTTTGTCTAAGGAGGGGCGTGCATTAACATCTGATCGAATTCAAGCAATTTTAGACACACCAGTCCCCCGCACACAGAGAGATGTACGTGCCTTCATAGGATTAACGTCCTTTTGTAGACAGTGGATCATGGGGTTTTCACACATCATAAAACCTTTGCTAGCGTTACTGTCCAAAGCTACACCAATGCCCCTTGAATGGACAGATAAATGTCAGAACACTTTTGAACAATTGAGACAGGCTCTTTGTTCTGCACCCGTGTTAGGTACACCAGACTATACAAAACTTTTTACATTATACGTGCACGAGAACGATGGGTGCGCGTTGTCAGTGTTAGTGCAAGCACACGGGGATAAGCAGAGACCATGTGCGTATTTCTCTGCCATTCTTGATCCTGTAGCACGAGGGTTGCCTGGGTGTTTTCGAGCAGTGGCAGCAACAGCAGTAGCCATACGGCAGAGTGAGGGAATCGTGTTATCACACAAACTGTTGGTGCTAGTTCCCCATGCAGTAGATGCTCTGTTAAATCAAACAAAGACCCAATATCTTACGAGTGCACGGCTAACAGGATATGAGCTTACACTTTTGGCGCCACATATCACACTGAAAAGATGCGCTACCCTGAATCCTGCCACTTTATTGCCCTATCCGGTTGAGGAGGGTCAGGAAGAAAAACATCATGACTGTGTTTTCCTGACCGAGGAACAGACAAAGGGTCGTGTTGACTTACAGGATATGCCACTTCCAGATGTGGATGGGGAACTGTGGGTTGATGGATCGTGTTTGAGGCTGCCAGATGGTACGACTTCCGCAGCCTATGCGATCACGACACTTAAGACAGTGGTAGAAACAGCACGAATACCACAGAAATCGGCTCAGGCAGCAGAGCTGATAGCTTTAACAAGAGCCTGCGAATTGAGTGCTGGCCTATGTGTGAACATATACACAGACAGCCGGTACGCCTTCGGAGTAGCACATGACTTCGGGCTACTCTGGAGAGAGCGTGGGTTTTTGACTTCTCACGGAGTACATATCATGCATGGAGAACTGGTGCGTGATCTCTTAAACGCGTTGCTTTGCCCAAAGAAAGTAGCGATAATAAAATGTAGCGCCCATAAAAAGATTACCAATAAAGTGGGCCAAGGAAATGCCTTCGCAGACAGTATAGCGAGACAAACGGCTATGTCTCGGACTGACTCCCCCATGTATGTGACACAATCACAGGCTGAGCGATGGAGCGATGCTAGAGCAGAAATCTTGGATATTCAGAAATCAGCTACTGAATCAGAACTTGCGGCATGGGCAGCAGATGGGGTACTAGATGATGAGGGTTGTTGGAGAAGCAAGGACATGGAAAAATGGAAATTGCCTGCAGCTTACTTGCAGGCGATGGTCCAGATGACACATGGATTGGCGCATGTCCGAGCTCTTGCAATCACTCGACTGTTAACACGAGTCTGGGAACATCCCGAGATTGCTAATACTGCTAAGAGAGTAGTGCAGACCTGCCTGGTATGTTTACAACACAACCCTGGAAAGGGGACCCATACTCCGAAAGGAGGGTTCGTTCCACCCTCTGCACCATTTGAGGTACTCCAAATGGATTATATCCAACTCGAGCGCTGCAACAACCTGAAGTACGTCCTAGTGGTGGTATGTGCCTTTAGCAAATGGGTTGAGGCCTTCCCCACGAAAGACAATACAGCCCTAACAACGGCTAAGGTGTTGCTTAAGGAATTCTTTCCTCGCTTTGGAGTTTGTAAATTTTTGTGGAGCGATAATGGGCCTCATTTTGTTGGGAAGATTGTGGAGTATGTACTGAAGGGTTTAGGGATTCAGCAGAAGTTCCACGCTG
This sequence comes from Lissotriton vulgaris, assembly GCF_964263255.1. NCBI lineage: Eukaryota > Metazoa > Chordata > Amphibia > Caudata > Salamandridae > Lissotriton > Lissotriton vulgaris. Next base: position 149,426,147 of record NC_141688.1, on the reverse strand, counting down.
TGTTCCACCCTCAGTCGGCAGGTCTGGTTGAGCGGTACAATGCTACGTTAAAACTCAAATTGGCCAAGATTGTGGCATCCACGTCGTTGAAGTGGCCTGATGCTTTGCCGCTAGCACTGCTCTCTCTTAGATCAGTACCCCATTCACGAACTGGCCTCACACCATATGAGGTGGTGTTTGGTCGCCCTATGAATATCTGGGGGGTGCCCAAGCCGCGATTGATACATGATGTGCCTTGTATAATGATGAACGATTATTTGGCACGATTAACAAATGATTTGCTTTCTATTCATCAACAGGTTCGAGAAGCGCTCCCTGACAACTCTACTGGAGAGGGCCATGATCTTCGCCCCGGCGACCATGTTATGATTCGGTCGTTTGAGAGGGCGAGCAGTTTGGAGCCGAGGTGGAAGGGCCCCGAGCAGGTCCTCCTGGCGACCCGGACCGCTGTACGAGTGACCAACAGGAAGCGGTGGGTGCACTCGACACACTGCCGTCGTGTCTCTCCTAATCTGGTGAATCCTGCTGTGTTGACTGACTACAAAGAGATTCTGGAGAAAGAAAAGAGCCCAGCTGTGACGTCGGCCGAAGTTGAGGGAGCCTTCCCGGACCACGCTGTTGCTGGACGAGAGCGCTACAATTTGCGGCCACGATAAGAAGATTTTTGTTTTTTTTCATGACTGGTTGGTTACCGCTCTGGGGTTTGTGAAACGGAGACCGGGAATTCCAAGGGGGGGGGATCAGTTCTGCCTAGTGTAGCGACACCCGTCTTGGCCTGGAGAAGAAAACAACGGCTACCTCGGAGCTCAGCACCGTATTTTTCTTTTTTAGGTATACACACATGTGTATTTGAGACTTTGTGAACAATTTGAACTATTTGAGACTTTGTAAGAACTTTTCTGAACTATGGCGTCATCTGCCTCACGAGACAAACGAATACTAGGTGCCATTCTCTTTGTCTTGACTATTGTGGTGATAGCTGTAATAGCCTGGGTAGTTGAACTTATGGTACCTGCACGTGAACATTTGCTGCCGACTACCCCGGCTCCATCTGAACATTTTCACTTTACCTTACCCTACCATGAAGAACGGCATCGGCAAACGTATCTGAACAACAGTTTTATCCAGATTCTCCATCACACGCATAATATGACTAATACTTCCAATTGCTGGGTGTGTGGGATGTTGCCGGGGCACCAGAAGAAAGGGGGCACCCCACTCATTCCACTCCCGTTCTCACATAATGGATCTTGCAATGCCTGGTACACCCTCCTCTTTACTCTGAGATGGCCAACGAAAGGGGGGGTGCTTTTTCGTTTGAATAAAATATGTTTCCATGACGAGGATGGGTTTCCACGGGCTGAGGGTACTCGATTTGAATGGGAGGAGTACCGGCCCGATAACATATCTGCCCCGCGTGTGTACAGCAATCAACGAAATATCAATGTATCTAGCTCACATGTTATTAATGTTATTGCTACTAAAGCCGATTTGTGTATAAGAAATAAAGGTTCGATTCCGGTAGGGAAAAGTGAATGCAATACCACACTTACTTTTGATAGTCCGAATGGCATCTCGTTTGTAGCATCTCGAAATACGTATTTCATTTGTGGAACGAAAGGTTATCATCAGCTTCCATTGGGATGGTTAGGCACGTGTTATGTATCGTTTGTACTACCCCCTGTATTCATTGCCCCGCCGATTTATCACAATGACTATGTCCTGTATCACGACTTTGTCCTGAATAGAGTCAAGCGGACTGTTGTTCTGGATGACATCGACCAGACTGATACTGCCTTGCAGCAGTATGTGGACTTCAATTTGGGACTGTTTTCATTTGTGGGGGCCGCATTGAACAGTCGGAAAATAAGACGATTGACACGTGTTGTTGAGGCTGTAGCAAATGATACTGCCACTGCACTTGGGAATATTACTGAGGAACTTCAGATTTCTAGGATCGTTACGCTCCAAAATAGGATGGTGTTGGATGTAGTTTTAGCTGACCGTGGGGGGGCATGTAGAATTATCGGAAGTAGCTGCTGTGTGTACATACCTGACGATTCACCATCTGTTTATGATGCCATATCAAAGCTGCATAAAATAGCAGCTGAAATACACCCGGACAATGGAACTTGGACACTTTCAGGATGGTTCTGGTCAATACTTACTGCTTGGGGCTGGAAACTGTTAACGATTCTATGTATCATTGTAGGGGTACTGTTCTTTGTGTGCTTATGTATCCAATGTGGCCCAGCTTTATGTTCTATGTGTTTATCAGCTTGTGTACCATCAAGACGGGCTCTTGCCCATGACAAAATGATGCTTCATAAAGAAGTGACGCAAATAATGTCAATAGATATTGAGGATGAACATCCTGATTATGTTCACTATGAGGTAGCTTCAGCTAAACGCTAAAAGGGTCGTCTGTCGTATTTGATATGGCCGCGTTAGCGACTAGCTGAAACTACACGTTTTCCTGCTTAACTTGGCTATACATGAAAACGCCATTTTGAATGTTACGGCGGCCATCTTAGATCATAAGTGGCCTCGTGGCTAGCGTGCCCTTTAGTCCGTTGTCCGTACCACTGACCACTTCAGTTTGCCCAGCAACAGGCTATTTTTAGTACTGGTCAAGCTCGTACATGCGCAGTCCCCACTGACCAGTCGTCTCTCTGGAATGTGCCGCCAAACTGACCAGCGGAGTAGTAAACCCTCCAATGAGCTGGCTGTGTTCCAAAACATGACCATATATGTACATAATGTCTTGTAACTTTGTGCCGCCTATCTTTATTACCTGAAAACTGTATAAAAGACGGGGTCACACCGATGTTCGGTGTGATACCTCTTGCATTACCGAAGGGTGCTGTATGAGTGTACCACCACCCCATGGGGTCTTAATAAACTTGTTCTTTGACTTTTACAGTTTCCGTGCCAACAGTTCTTGAGTGTAAGTGGGTTATCTACGGAGCATGTAGGCCTTGGGAACCCTGATTACTTCACCACGATGATGTACTTTAATCAAACAAAAAAGGACACTTGTAACACTGCTTGACCTTTGGTTCAGTGTAAAATAAGGAAACCCTCAAAGAAGTCAATGTTTGATGGAATTGCTGTATATTTGTTTCATCAGCCCCACATTGACATTCAGGCAGTTATCATAGGGTTATTCCTATTTGTGTGAACTGCTCGCCTCATCCAGAGGCACCTCCAGTTTCGAGTGCAGTGTCCAGAGACAAAAGGATTTCCCACAGAAAGTTTGAAAGAAAAAGTTAAAAAATGGAAAAAAACCTTTGTAGTTTTATTTCACGGCAGATCTCCATTAATTAAAATGGTAGGTATACTATATGAGGGCCAAGTTACTGAACCGAATAGTATTGAAAACAGGGTGTCGACATGTTTCAGCTCCTTGGGCCAAGCGGTCTATGGAGCTTTCGTCAGGACTTACAAACAAAGATTAGACGTACAATTTACACAGAAAGTTCTACTCACACTACTTGTGCGGTAATCCATCTCTCATAAAACAAATATTTTATGGACAGTTATGTACTCTTCACAATCTAGGAGAGAAGTTAGAGTTAGCTTATTAGCCAATTTACACAAACATTGTGATTTACTGTGGGAAGGTAGAGAGGGTAAAGTCATAGGTAATTTCTTGTAATTACACTATTCTATCTGAAAGGAGATTAGGGCAGGGGGGTCTGGCTACAGATGCACTTAGACATTGTGAGCGGGCTAGCAAGTGTTAACCATATTATTCACAGGTATATATTATAAAAAGCCACAGAATGATTGTGGAGAATCTACAACGTTAAACACACAGTTCTGAGTAGTTAAATCACGTAGTAAGTTATGAGCCTTGATACGAGGTTTAAAACATGTATTGTTATATCTACACATATTGAGCTCTTTTCTTACCTGCTGTGTAAGAGTGCTCCGCTTTCAACGGGGGACCGCAGAGCTGGATTTGGAGAGGAAAACTCTATAAGTATAGAAAAACGGCATTTCTGTATCTTACCAGTAACGTTGTGTGGAGATAGTATGTCACCATTACCCGAGTAGAGGATACATTACGCCTTGTGCTGACTCTGCCCCCGGATGCGGAAGTCGCTTTTCTGTTTCCTTTTTCAACGATTTGGGTCTTGTTGATTTAAAGGGGGAGTGAGATTTTTAGCTAGCAAGGAGCGTATTTTGGCGAGCTCTTAAGGTACAGTGTGGGTGTGGACCACAATATAATTCATCCACAAACAGAACTGGTGCTAATGGGTATGTATGTTGTTACGTTTCATCAGTTTATTTTGCGAAGTGATGCCAAGAAATGTTATCATTTAAACCGTACTCAGAAGTTCGTAGACGGTCCACCCATCTTTGCTCTTTTTCGTAGAGTATTTTCTCTACATTGCCTGATTTGTTCGTCAGCATCTCGACGACTGTCCACTGTATATCTTCGGGGGAGTGGTTCCTTTCCAGGAAATGGGAGCACAGTTTTGTTGTATTCTTTTTTAGCCTGATGTTGCTCTTGTGCTCCCCTATTCTGAGTTTAATTTTGCGGCAGGTCATCCCGATGTATTTCATTTTACATGGGCACTGGATCATGTAAATAACATGGGACGAATTGCAATTGGTAAATTGCTTCTTTGTCCAGACAAAATTGTCCATCAGTTGTAGAGTTTTTGTAGCGCTTGTTGTTTTACAGGCTACACATGTGCCACAGGGGAAATGTCCTGCCAGTGGGGTCATGGTTACGCTGTTGGTTACAGCCGGCTGAGTGAATTGCCGAGGGCGGGTATGCACAAGTGTGTCTTTTAGGTTTTTTGTCCTCCTGTTGGCGAACCTAGGTTTAGGCCAGTTGAATATTCCCGTGTTGATTATATGCCAGTTTTTATTAATCAATTTTTGGATGGCATAAGTAGCTGGGTTGAAAGTTGTCACACAGGTAGTTAGATCTTTCACAGGTTCTTTTTGATATGTTTGGAGGAGGCATTCCCTTGGTTGATTATATGCTCTTTTTTTACACTTCTTGATGACTTTTTCGGTGTAGTCTCTTCTCCTCAATTTGTCACTTAGGCCTTTGGCTTGTGTTTGGTAGTCACTGTTCTTACTACAGTTTCTTTTTAGGCGTATAAATTGACTGAATGGCAGGTTGTCTCTGAGTGGTTTTGGATGAAAACTCTTGTATGAGAGGAGGCTATTTTTAGCTGTAGGTTTTGTGTATGTTTTTGTGTGTAGGGTCCTCTCTTCATTGAAAATTGTCAGATCCAGGAAATCAAGGTGAATATTACTGGAAGTATAGGTAAATTTTAACCAGGGGTCCAAAGTGTTCAGCCATGACATGAATTCAATGAGATCTTTTTCAGTGCTCCGTATTAGTAATATGTCGTCAATGTATCTCTTCCAGTATATAATACTGGAAGAGAAGGTGTTGGTTTCATTGAGGACAAATTGTGTCTCGAAATGGCTCACGTAGAGGCCTGCCACTGACGGCGCAAAAGCACTACCCATGGAGGTTCCATGGGTTTGGAGATACAGTTTGTTGTCGTATTCGAAGAAATTTTCTTTTAGTGCTAGCTTGCAGCATTCTAAAATGAAATGCCTCGGTGTATTGTACTTCCAATCCTCTGCATATAGGACGTCCTCCAGCATCTGTAGCGTGTCATCTTGGGGAAGACTTGTGAAAAGGGATTCCACATCTAAGCCCACTAGGAGCATTGACTCAGGGTCAAAGGGCATATCTGAGATTTGTATCAAGAGGTCTCTTGTATCTTTTAGATACGTTTGTGTTTTTTGAACAAGTGGTTTTAAAAATTCATCTGCGAATTTTGAAAGGGGCTCGAGTACTGACCCGATTCCGGACACTATTGGGCGTCCAGGTTCTGGTGTCCTGTTCTTGTGAGTTTTCGGGAGCGAGTAGAAGTATGGAGTGATTGGCTCTTTGGTGATCAAAAACTCAGCTTCTTTTTTTGTTATCCACCTTTTTGTTTCGGCTTCATATACCATGATGGATATGGTATTGCAAAGTCGCTCAGTGGGGTCTATTGTAATTCTTTGGTAGAATCTGGTGTCAGAAAGGAGTGCCAAACACTGTTGGTTATAGCCCAATTTATTCAAAATTACTGTGCCTCTGCCCTTGTCAGCTGGTTTTATCACCAGATCGTCATTTTTGCTTAGCTCATCAAGTGCTAGACGTTCTTTTTTCGTCAAGTTTTGGAAAGTCTTAGTCCCATTCTTGTCCATGTTGTCTATTCCTTTTAGGAGAGCTTGTTCAAAAGTGTGGAGCTCTGAAGGGATACTGGATGTTGTGGGGTTGAAAGTAGATTTCCTGCGGAGGGTAGTATCGCCCTCTTGATGTTGAGTGGGGGTATTATAAAAGTATGCCTTGAGCTTCAAAGTTCTACAGAATTCAGCCAATTCACTCTTAATTTTGAATGCATCCATTTTGGGGGTCGGAACGAATCCTAATCCTTTGTTGAGGACCGAAATCTGATCACCAGTAAGCTCTACGTCTGAGAGATTGACAATCAGTGATTGTTCTTGCTGGTGGAGGGTAGTGCTGCTGCCATGCTCCGGGTTTGGACGTTCCTTTGTTGGTCTTTCCAGGTTAATGACTTTCTTTTTCTTTTGTCCACACCCACACTGTACCTTAAGAGCTCGCCAAAATACGCTCCTTGCTAGCTAAAAATCTCACTCCCCCTTTAAATCAACAAGACCCAAATCGTTGAAAAAGGAAACAGAAAAGCGACTTCCGCATCCGGGGGCAGAGTCAGCACAAGGCGTAATGTACCCTCCACGCGGGTAATGGTGACATACTATCTCCACACAACGTTACTGATAAGATACAGAAATGCCGTTTTTCTATACTTATAGAGTTTTCCTCTCCAAATCCAGCTCTGCGGTCCCCCGTTGAAAGCGGAGCACTCTTACACAGCAGGTAAGAGCTCAATATGTGTAGATATAACGATACATGTTTTAAACCTCGTATCAAGGCTCATAACTTACTACGTGATTTAACTACTCAGAACTGTGTGTTTAACGTTGTAGATTCTCCACAATCATTCTGTGGCTTTTTATAATATATACCTGTGAATAATATGGTTAACACTTGCTAGCCCGCTCACAATGTCTAAGTGCATCTGTAGCCAGACCCCCCTGCCCTAATCTCCTTTCAGATAGAATAGTGTAATTACAAGAAATTACCTATGACTTTACCCTCTCTACCTTCCCACAGTAAATCACAATGTTTGTGTAAATTGGCTAATAAGCTAACTCTAACTTCTCTCCTAGATTGTGAAGAGTACATAACTGTCCATAAAATATTTGTTTTATGAGAGATGGATTACCGCACAAGTAGTGTGAGTAGAACTTTCTGTGTAAATTGTACGTCTAATCTTTGTTTGTAAGTCCTGACGAAAGCTCCATAGACCGCTTGGCCCAAGGAGCTGAAACATGTCGACACCCTGTTTTCAATACTATTCGGTTCAGTAACTTGGCCCTCATATAGTATACATACCATTTTAATTAATGGAGATCTGCCGTGAAATAAAACTACAAAGGTTTTTTTTCTCCATTTTTTAACTTTTTCTTTCACCCTTTCTGTGGGAAATCCTTTTGTCTCTGGACACTGCACTCGAGACTGGAGGTGCCTCTGGATGAGGCGAGCAGTTCACACAAATAGGAATAACCCTATGATAACTGCCTGAATGTCAATGTGGGGCTGATGAAACAAATATACAGCAATTCCATCAAACATTGACTTCTTTGAGGGTTTCCTTATTTTACACTGAACCAAAGGTCAAGCAGTGTTACAAGTGCCCTTTTTTGTTTGATTAAAGTACATCATCGTGGGGAAAGAAACGGACACTGAATTTCCTCATCCCTCCCTGTTGATTAACCGCTACATAAGCAGCGCACAGCTGCGGGATATTAGAAGTACCTAAAGAAGTTCTGAGCAACTTCGAATATCTACAACAATGGAACGAATTGTGGGTTTAAGCTTCGATGCCAGTGACATTGATGAATTGTTGGCGGCTCAACCTCTCCTTAACAATACAGACCTAACAGAAGCCCTATCCCAAACAGACGATTGGGAAACTCTAACAGAAAAAAAGAAAACCAAATAAGAACTGCGATTCATGGAATCATAATGACTGAGTATTTACGGTCCAAAATAGCCCCCAGAGACCTCTGGGTAGGAAATGCACCCAGAATCTTCCTCCATGATCTGGCTTTCTGCAAGGACTGGTCCTCCATTTCGTGGAAATGCACTTTAGACTACTTGGTCTTAATAGTTCAGACGGCAAGACGCCTCTCAGAAGCTCTGCTCCTAGAAATACAAGCCTGTGAAAACGAACTAAAAAAAGGCATAAATCCACAAATATATAAAAAGAGATTGGATGATATAAATAAGGAAATGGAAGAAACACAAGAGTTCCTTATGCAGAGCAAATTACAGAAACTTGGAAAAGATCTTAAGAAATTTAGCCAAGAAAAAATGCATCCTTACATAAAAGACGACTATATCCTACCTGAAACAGACTCAGACAATGAGTCTACTGGAAAGAACTCCTCAAACAACTCCTTCAATAGCTCGGACGATTATACCCCCACCAGAGGCCGCAGCAACTTTCGATTCCAACGCCCCAGAAGGGGGAATAGATGGCAACGCCCATACCACCCTGGCTTCAATATGCCATACTACCAACCATATGTCCCACATTATGGAGGATGGGCAGACCCTTTCCAACAAGGGATGCGACAGATGCCGCAAATGATGGATCAACCAATGCCAGGACAACACAATACACAACAAGAACAACCTTTTTTATCCAGAGGCCGTCCACAGCCCCGTGGAAAAAGAAAGTCATTAACCTGGAAAGACCAACAAAGGAACGTCCAAACCCGGAGCATGGCAGCAGCACAACCCTCCACCAGCAAGAACAATCACTGATTGTCAATCTCTCAGACGTAGAGCTTACTGGTGATCAGATTTCGGTCCTCAACAAAGGATTAGGATTCGTTCCGACCCCCAAAATGGATGCATTCAAAATCAAGAGTGAATTGGCTGAATTCTGTAGAACTTTGAAGCTCAAGGCATACTTTTATAATACCCCCACTCACCATCAAGAGGGCGATACTACCCTCCGCAGGAAATCTACTTTCGACCCCCCACCATCCAGTATCCCTCCAGAGCTCCACACTTTTGAACAAGCTCTCCTAAAAGGAATAGACAACATGGACAAGAATGGGACTAAGACTTTCCAAAACTTGACGAAAAAAGAATGTCTAGCACTTGATGAGCTAAGCAAAAATGACGACCTGGTGATAAAACCAGCCGACAAGGGCGGAGGCACAGTCATTTTGAATAAATTGGGCTATAACCAACAGTGTTTGGCACTCCTTTCTGACACCAGATTCTACCAAAGAATTACAATAGACCCCACTGAGCGACTTTGCAATACCATATCCATCATGGTATATGAAGCCGAAACAAAAAGGTGGATAACAAAAAAAGAAGCTGAGTTTTTCATCACCAAAGAGCCAATCACTCCATATTTCTACTCGCTCCCGAAAACTCACAAGAACAGGACACCACCACCTGGACGCCCAATAGTGTCCGGAATCGGGTCAGTACTCGAGCCCCTTTCAAAATTCGCAGATGAATTTTTAAAACCACTTGTTAAAAAAACACAAACGTATCTAAAAGATACAAGAGACCTCTTGATACAAATCTCAGATATGCCCTTTGACCCTGAGTCAATGCTCCTAGTGGGCTTAGATGTGGAATCCCTTTTCACAAGTCTTCCCCAAGATGACACGCTACAGATGCTGGAGGACGTCCTATATGCAGAGGATTGGAAGTACAATACACCGAGGCATTTCATTTTAGAATGCTGCAAGCTAGCACTAAAAGAAAATTTCTTTGAATACGACAACAAACTGTATCTCCAAACCCATGGAACCTCCATGGGTAGTGCTTTTGCGCCGTCAGTGGCAGGCCTCTACGTGAGCCATTTCGAGACACAATTTGTCCTCAATGAAACCAACACCTTCTCTTCCAGTATTATATACTGGAAGAGATACATTGACGACATATTACTAATATGGAGCACTGAAAAAGATCTCATTAAATTCATGTCAAGGCTGAACACTTTGGACCCCTGGTTAAAATTTACCTATACTTCCAGTAATACTCACCTTGATTTCCTGGATCTGACAATTTTCAATGAAGAGAGGACCCTACACACAAAAACATACACAAAACCTACAGCTAAAAATAGCCTCCTCTCCTACAAGAGTTTTCATCCAAAACCACTCAGAGACAACCTGCCATTCAGTCAATTTATACGCCTAAAAAGAAACTGTAGTAAGAACAGTGACTACCAAACACAAGCCAAAGGCCTAAGTGACAAATTGAGGAGAAGAGACTACACCGAAAAAGTCATCAAGAAGTGTAAAAAAAGAGCAGATAATCAACCAAGGGAATGCCTCCTCCAAACATATCAAAAAGAACCTGTGAAAGATCTAACTACCTGTGTGACAACTTTCAACCCAGCTACTTAAGCCATCCAAAAATTGATTAATAAAAACTGGCATATAATCAACACAGGAATATTCAACTGGCCTAAACGCAGGTTCGCCAACAGGAGGACAAAAAACCTAAAAGACACACTTGTGCATACCCGCCCTCGGCAATTCACTCAGCCGGCTGTAACCAACAGCGTAACCATGACCCCACTGGCAGGACATTTCCCCTGTGGCACATGTGTAGCCTGTAAAACAACAAGCGCTACAAAAACTCTACAACTGATGGACAATTTTGTCTGGACACAGAAGCAATTTACCAATTGCAATTCGTCTCATGTTATTTACATGATCCAGTGCCCATGTAAAATGAAATACATCGGGATGACCTGCCGCAAAATTAAACTCAGGATAGGGGAGCACAAGAGCAACATCAGGCTAAAAAAGAATACAACAAAACTGTGCTCCCATTTCCTGGAAAGGAACCACTCCCCCGAAGATATACAGTGGACAGTCGTCGAGATGCTGACGACAAATCAGGCAATGTAGAGAAAATACTCTACGAAAAAGAGCAAAGATGGGTGGACCGTCTACGAACTTCTGAGTACGGTTTAAATGATAACATTTCTTGGCATCACTTCGCAAAATAAACTGATGAAACGTAACAACATACATACCCATTAGCACCAGTTCTGTTTGTGGATGAATTATATTGTGGTCCACACCCACACTGTACCTTAAGAGCTCGCCAAAATACGCTCCTTGCTAGCTAAAAATCTCACTCCCCCTTTAAATCAACAAGACCCAAATCGTTGAAAAAGGAAACAGAAAGCGACTTCCGCATCCGTGGGCAGAGTCAGCACAAGGCGTAATGTATCCTCCACGCGGGTAATGGTGACATACTATCTCCACACAACGTTACTGGTAAGATACAGAAATGCAGTTTTTCTATACTTATAGAGTTTTCCTCTCCAAATCCAGCTCTGCGGTCCCCCGTTGAAAGCGGAGCACTCTTACACAGCAGGTTAGAGCTCAATATGTGTAGATATAACGATACATGTTTTAAACCTCGTATCAAGGCTCATAACTTACTACGTGATTTAACTACTCAGAACTGTGTGTTTAACTTTGTAGATTCTCCACAATCATTCTGTGGCTTTTTATAATATATACCTGTGAATAATATGGTTAACACTTGCTAGCCCGCTCACAATGTCTAAGTGCATCTGTAGCCAGACCCCCCTGCCCTAATCTCCTTTCAGATAGAATAGTGTAATTACAAGAAATTACCTATGACTTTACCCTCTCTACCTTCCCACAGGAAATCACAATGTTTGTGTAAATTGGCTAATAAGCTAACTCTAACTTCTCTCCTAGATTGTGAAGAGTACATAACTGTCCATAAAATATTTGTTTTATGAGAGATGGATTACCGCACAAGTAGTGTGAGTAGAACTTTCTGTGTAAATTGTACGTCTAATCTTTGTTTGTAAGTCCTGACGAAAGCTCCATAGACCGCTTGGCCCAAGGAGCTGAAACATGTCGACACCCTGTTTTCAATACTATTCGGTTCAGTAACTTGGCCCTCATATAGTATACCTACCATTTTAATTAATGGAGATCTGCCGTGAAATAAAACTACAAAGGTTTTTTTCCATTTTTTAACTTTTTCTTTCACCCTTTCTGTGGGAATTTTTTTGTCTCTGGACACTGCACTCGAGACTGGAGGTGCCTCTGGATGAGGCGAGCAGTTCACACAAATAGGAATAACCCTATGATAACTGCCTGAATGTCAATGTGGGGCTGATGAAACAAATATACAGCAATTCCATCAAACATTGACTTCTTTGAGGGTTTCCTTATTTTACACTGAACCAAAGGTCAAGCAGTGTTACAAGTGTCCTTTTTTGTTTGATTAAAGTACATCATTGTGGGGAAAGAAACGGACACTGAATTTCCTCATCCCTCCCTGTTGATTAACCGCTACTCAATGCTATATCCAGCTCGACTCCGAGTGGTGTGGAAGGAGAAGGCAGTCGTGCTGGCAACACCAAAGGCGGCCCAGGACTTTGTTAAGAGGGTACAGCGTGAGTCGAGAGTGAACTCACAAAATGATCAACACAGAGACTCGGACTGAAGCCACCGACGATATCCCTCGTCGGACAGCGGTGAGTTTTGTTGAACTGTTGACTAACGTGGATTACCACATGGCCGCTGTTGGCTGCACTGGGCAGCTCCGCCTGGTGTCAGAATCCTGAGTATAGACTATGGCGCTTTTTCTGCAATCACTGCATATCGGGGGGGATGTTCTCCATTGGGGCAGCGGGGGCTGAAATACACTTCTTTCTTTTGACTTTGACCGTTAACTGTGGCTGGCCCATCTGACATGCCCCCCCCAGGGAGTGTTTGTTCATGAACTCGAATCAAACTGATGCAGTCTCTGGCACGTGGGGCGGCTGGCCAGTTACTTCCCCTTGAACTAGCTTGTACACCATCATGTTGTAAACTCTGGGGGCTGTGAGCGGGAGTGCCTCTCGCCTTACGTGGTACACGGCTCTATGGTGTGGAACCTTGCAGACTTGCACTCATTCCTACACACCTCGAATGCACTGCCTACTTACAGTCACACATTTGATGTCTGGGGCGATCTGAACGCTGGGCGGAATGGGGATGGTGCCGGCCACTGACGTCGGATGAGGTCGGGGTGTTGCTGTACTACCCCTATAACACCGCTACTACTTGTGTATTATTGCTGCGCTCTTGGAGAGTGGAGGGGACGCGGGTCAATGGACACATGTATTACGCATTTAAGAAGTTTTGATAGTATCGCCTGCGCCCGTACACCGGGTGAAGAGGTGTGCTCCTGGCGGTCCTCCGTGAGGGTAATACCCACCACGAGTTCTCAGGATGGGCACTGAGTTGATGGTTATGTGTTTAGGGGAATTGTGCTCTGAGGGGATATGGCTTCGACAGGTTGGGGTTGCTGGAGTGGGTGGGGTAAGGGGAGGGGGGTTGTTCGAATGTTTACGAAGACTGACAACATTGCATATGTATATCTTCTTAGGTTCTACACCGAGATGGACTGCCACTGGTATGTTTGTTCTTTCTGCTGCTGAGGATGGGCGGGCACCACATGCAGCATTGAAATGTACAGGGATGAACTGTTTTGCATTATCTGATGTCAATGGGTTCTAGGGGTGAGGGTAGATTGTGCTTGAACGTTCTTACTTGGAACATACGGGGGTTCTCGAAGCCTCAGAAAATCAGACAGGTCTTTGCCAGTCTTACCAGGTGGAACATTGATGTAGCGTTCATTCAGGAATCACACCTCGCTCCGCACACACACGCACACTTAGGGTCGAGATGGGCTGGGTTCACATACAGGGCCTCCTACTCCTCCTATTCCCGTGGGGTACTTATTTTGATTAGGAAAGGGGTCAGCTTTGAGGCACAGCACGTTACGCATGATTCCTCTGGCAGGTACGTGCTGGTGACAGGCACACTGAGGAGCCAACGAGTGACATTCTTTAACATCTATGGACCGAACACTGACGCTCCGGAATTCTTCCGGGAAGTCTGGGGTCACTTACAAACACATGCTAGCACACACATACTGTGCGGGGGGGACTGGAATGTGACATTGCAGGATGGGCTGGACCGATCCTCTAATTCGCTAGAGCAGCACAAGCAATCGCGACAAATGGTGTGTCACATGATGGAGGACCTAGCCTTAGCAGATCTATGGAGGCTGCAACACACTGACGCGCCAGGCGCCACACACGTAACAGCGTCTCACAATAGCTGGTCCAGGTTGGACTACTGGCTGGGTTCTAGGGACATGGCTCTGTGGGTTCGTAATTTACCGGTGCTGCCTCGCACACTATCAGACCACAACCCGGTCCTGTTGCAAGTGGAACTTCCACGCTACACCCCCCCCCCCTTTCCAGTGGCGGTTTAATTCCCGGGCCCTATCAGACACAGTCTATGTTGACACCATACGAAAAGCAATAAAGGACTACTTTGATATCAATGCACAGACAGCGGAAGACCCGTGCCTGCTCTGGGAGGCATTCAAAGCCACGATTAGAGGGGTCTGCATTGGCACCACCATAGGGGTACTCAAAGACATCAGGGGCCAAATTCGCCGCTGCGAGCAGCAGATGAGGGACTTGGAATTGCTGTATGAGACAACACAGGATGTTTCACTACTACCTGGGTTACGCGACTTGCATACTGAGCATGCGGACTTTCTGAAGTCAGAAATAAAGTACTTGGATAGCAAACATGTGGCTAGATCCTTCGGAGAGGGGGGTAGGCCAGGGGGGTACTAGCGTGGAAAATTTGTGAGGGAAGGGGACAGACGGCGATACTCAAAGTCAAATCTAAGGAGGGTATATTACAAACACACTCTGCAGATATACTGAAGTGCTTTGTAGACTCCTTTGGCTCGCTATATCAATCGCAACCCACGGCTCCAGCAGAAGAAACGTATGACTATTTGCATGATGTGGCGATTGGCTGGCTATCGGATGCACATAGGGAGTATTTGGCCAGGCCCATCACGGTGGAGGAGGTAACTGAGGTGATCAGCTCACTGCCGAATGGCAAGGCTCCAGGCCCTGACGGGTACACCTCTGAATTTTATAAACAGTTTGCGGACATTATCGCTCCATATTTAGTGGACATGTATGGTACCTCCTTTGAGAAATCGTTACTTCCCCCCACTCTGCGAGAAGCCCTGATCATTGCTCTCCTAAAGCCGTCCAAAGATCCGGAGGAATGCGATTCCTACAGACCTCTGTCCTTGATTAACGTGGACTCGAAAATCCTCGCAAAACTTATAGCGGGTCGGCTGTCCCCCTTGATGACCCGCCTGGTCCTTCCGGATCAATCGGGGTTTGTACCCACCAGATCCACCTCACATAACACCAGATCCCTATTTGCGCTTTCGCATTACCTGCAACCCTCGGTTAAAGCGGTGGCTGTCCTGCTTGTCGCCGCGAAAGCATTCGATTCCATTGAGTGGAGTTATATGCTTACCGTTCTAAACAGAATGGGGTTTCCTAAACGGTTTGTGCAATGGGTCTCTTTGCTTTATACAAAACCACGCGCCAGGGTCAGGATCAATGGCTATGTTTCGGAACCGTTTGGCATTGAGCGTGGCACGCGACAGGGCTGCCCGTTATCGCCCCTGTTATTTGCGCTGAATGAATGAATGAATGAATGAATGAATGAATGAATAAGGTATTTATAGAGCGCACGGTGGCCAAGCGGCTTCCTGGCGCTGAGCTCTACTGGACAGAACAAACAGGGCCGAGGAAGTTAAGCGGGGTAGGCCTGGGCAAACAAAAATGTTTTGAGCGCTTTATGGAAGTGTGAAAAGATGGGGATAGAACGCAAGGAGAGAGGGAGGGAATTCCAGAAGCGGGGGGCAAGAACGGAGAATCTGGTTCCACCAGTGCGGGATTTGCGGAAACGGGGAACAGTGAGGAGGGCCAAAGAAGAAGAGCGGAGGGTACGAACAGGGGTGTGAGAAGAAATCAGGGAAGTGATGAACGCCGGGGCAGAGCGATCAACAGCCCGGAAGAATAGGCAACCTAGTTTAAACAAGGAGCGTTGCAAAACGGGGAGCCAGTGAAGGGATTTGAGAACAGGGGTGATATGGTGAGTTTTGGGAAGGTGAAAGATGAGTCGAGCAGCCTGATTTTGGATTGCTTGAAGGCGACGGGTTTCGTAGGCAGGGATACCCACGAACAAGCTGTTTCCATAATCAAGGCGGGAAGTGATGAGGGCCGAGATAATAATTTTAAGAGAATCAAGGGAAAAGAAACGGGAAATTTTCCGAATAAGACGGAGGGAAAGAAAACAAGAGGACACAACAGAACTGACCTGGCCATGCATTGACAGGTCATGGCTGACCTTAATGCCCAGCGTTTTGACAGAGGGGACAGGGGTGGGAGGGGGACCAAAGATAGGGGGCCAAAAAGCAGAGGACCAAGGGCTGGACGAGCCGCCGGTCAAGACAAGCTCAGTCTTGTCTGGATTGAGCTTGAGGTGATTGGCGCCCATCCACCCCGAGATGAAAACCAGAGTAGAACGAAAAAAAGATAGAGAATGAGAAGAAGAGGAGAGATCGAAAACGAGCTGGAGGTCATCTGCGTAGTTGTACACAGAGACCCCCAGATCGAGAAGAGAAACAATAAGAGGACGAATGTAAAGATTAAAAAGAAGAGGGGAAAGGGAGGAACCTTGGGGAACCCCACAGGACACCGGAAGGGGGGGGGGCAGAAAAACCAGGGAGGTGGACAGCTTGTGAGCGTCCTGTAAGAAAGGACGTGATCCAAGAGAGAGCGGGCCCCCGAATGCCCGCTGCGCTGACACGGTCAAGAAGGATGGTATGATCGACCGTGTCAAACGCAGCGGACAAGTCGAGGAGGACCAAAGCCTGAGGAGAGTTGGTGTCAGCCTTGGCCCTCAACTCATCGAGAACCGCAAGCACCACTGACTCGGTTGAATGGCCCGAGCGGAAGCCTGCCTGATGGGAAGCAAGGAGGTGGTTCTGCTCAATGTAGGAGGAAAGACAGGAGGTGACATAACTTTCAAGAATTTTAGCAAGATAGGGGAGAAGAGAAATAGGTCGGAAATTGGAAGGGAGGGAAGAGTCAAGACCAGGTTTTTTAAGGATAGGAAAAACGATTGCAGATTTAAATGAAGAAGGGACCAAGCCAGTTGAAAGAGAGGCATTAAGAAGGGAGAGAGGAGTGGTAGGGCAAGAGGTAAAAAGGGTTCTCAGAACGCGAGCAGGGGCACAATCAGAGGGGGAACCGGACTTGACTTTGATAAGCAGAGCCAAGAAGGAGTCCAAGGAGATAGGTGGGAAAGAGGAGAAGGAGGAATTGGACACAGAGGGGGCAGGGAAAGGAGAAGAGAACTACAAAGAATCTGCACTACAATTCGTAGCCAGGCCGCTTCACATATCGCTCTACGCGGAGGATATGTTACTATACGTCCGGGACCCTGAAACCCATCTAAACCCGCTACTCAGGGAATACATCCGATTTGGCGGTCATTCGGGATTGGCGATTAATTGGTCCAAATCCTCCATAATACCCCTAACTGACACTACATCGCCCTTTGAAGTGGATTTCCCGTTGGAGTGGCAACAGGACCCGATTCGCTACCTGGGGGTCATGTTTCACAGGGATCCAGAGGAGGTCCTGCGTGCCAACTATGGGGTGGTGCTCTCTAAGCTTGAAGACAAAATCCAGCGTTGGATTCACTTGCCGCTATCACTAGCTGATAGAATCGCTATTGTCAAAATGAATGTGCTACCCAAATTGTTATACCTGTTTAATAACATACCAATCACGCCACCACAAGAAGTCTTCCGCAGCATAAAATCCCTGGTGCGGACTTTGATATGGGCAGGCAAACAGGCTTGTGTTGATTTACAGACACTAACACTTCCATTTGCGCAGGGAGGCTTCAGTGTGCCTGATTTTCTCCTCTACTACCTCTGTGCGCAGGCGCAATATGCGGCATACTGGTACCACGCGGTCCCATATCTCACGCACACGGCCATAGAAGAGGGTGATGCTCATCCTGTCCCCCTCTCTGCGATTGTATCGCACACAAGACCACCACTACATGCAAAGGACATAAACACTGTTGACACCACGGTCAAAGCATGGCACAGGCTGGGGCAGTTGGCTCACAAAACCCCGCTGTATGCGCCAGACATGCCGTTGCACCATCATCAAGCGTTGTCCGTCACTAGTGAAAAGGTTGGAATGTCCTTGCTGAGTAGAGCGGGTATTGACAAGCTGGGTGATGTGTTTCGAGCGGGCACGTTCATAGGTCTTGACCAGTTGCATTATATCCAAAACCAGACTCCCATGTTTCGCTTCACGTACTATAGATTGACGAGGGCGTTGAGGGAACATTACCCGACATTCCCACAAGAACCAGAATGCCTTGCACCACTGCAACTACTGATTACCACTAGTGATCTCTCCCATCTGGTGTCCAGACTATACACAGCTGCACAATCGGAAATGTCGGAACACACATTGAAGGCTAAGGGGCGGTGGGATGCACTACTAGACACTCCGTTGACGGATGAGGAATGGACTAACACCTGCGCGTTAACACAGATACTGACGCCAAACGGCAACTTAAGAATTATACATTTTAAATTTATTCACCAAATCTACTACACACCGACCAAATTGCTTAAGTTTGGCTTACAGGAGGAAGACAGGTGCAAGAGGTGTAACAGAGAAGGTGCGGATTTTGTACATCTGGCCTGGGATTGCGCGAAGGTGGCACGGTACTGGGGGGAGGTCACTGCCACACTAGCTGTCATGTTGGAGGAAGAGGTGCAGTGCACACCCAAGGTCTGTTTACTGGGTATAGTGCCCCAATTCAGAGCGATGAAGCGCAGGTTTTGTGCAATTGCTTTACTGTTAGCGAAAAGGCAGGTGGCACAATGTTGGCACAGCCGTAAGGTGCCGACGAAGAAAACATGGCTTCATGATATGTCCATCTGCCGGGACAAACTGAAAACTTATGAGGAGCAATTGCCTGCAAAGTCCAGACCAAAGGATATGTAGTGTTTCTTAACAGAATACCTTAACTCAATGCAAGACAGTGAGGAGGACTAGCTCATCTTCTGTCTCGTTCTGACATGTGTGATGGTTGGTGCTGTGGAATTTTAGTTTGCGATCTGAACATCATCTGCGCCAGCTTGTCACCTATGTACTACGTGCACGGCAGCCATTCTAGGTCACCTATGTACTACGTGCACGGCAGCCATTTTAGATATCATGGTCTCCCTGTCCACGATCGATCGCCAGCGCGCCCCTCTGACCCAGCAAGCATCCTCCGCGCACCCTGGCTCCCCCTCCCTCCTCCTTATGAGCATGACCCTTCTGCATGACCCTGTCCTTGGGAGTCACGCCAGCGCCTGACCAACACCTCCTCTCCTCCCATGAATGCCCCTCTGTTGATAAACCTCCCCTCTGCGCTGGATTGTCCACGCAGCATGAATACCACTCCATTGATGGCCCCTCACCCCGTGTCCGACTGTCCACACAGGTCCGAGGCCACTGCCTAAGCCGGGAGATATCATTTACTGCCCCTTATTGTATGAGGTCGCTCTCCTTCAAAGGACCCTCTATTGATCCAGGCCTCCCCACCCCCTGTGATATGATCAGGCGCACACATCCTAAGACTCGACGGAACACTCAGCTGCGTGATGACCCCCTCCTCTTATCAGCGGGTTGAGGACCTCTATTGTGAAGGTATATGGAGGTGGGATTAACACGAGGATTACGGGGATGTCTTTTTCTTGCTTTACAAAGTTCTGATTGTAATAAAGGAAGGTCACATGCCATAAACCAGTGTATAAGAGGCCAGGCCTCCGAGAGGCTGTTAGAGCACCTCGAGACGATACCTTGTTGTCTGATCTGATGTGTTCTGCTCCGTCCGAATAAACTTCTGTTTCCTGCCTTCTGGTCTCCGGCGCCTGCCTCATTGCTTGGTAAACTTGAATGGTACAAGGGCGGTTAGCGCCGGGCAAATCTTGAGAAAGGTCCTAGCCCTACCTTTTTCTACAATTGGCGTCCCAAAGCGTGGGGCCCATCAGCGACACGTGGATCCAGTGGGAGAGGTCCCGACGACAGAGTGAACGACTGCAACGATCGGGAAGAGCTCGTGTCCGATAGACCCTCGTCTGACAGCCGATCATCCGACCTTCACTAGTTCTGAACAGACCTCTCTCGAGTGATCTACGGTCCTGACTGGGAACCATCAGGAGTGCCGCGAACATCACGAAGGAGAGAGGACGATCGGGCGCTGGATCCAGAGGACAGGAAACCGTCCATGCGGTCCGGGTAAGGTCGTGTAAACACGACGAATTGAGGAAAATTGTTTGTTTGGATAATACTAGTATTACGCTTTGTTGAAACCTCTGGAGATTCGCTGTCTGCAAACGGGGAAAAACAAACAGGCTCTCTCTTTGCAAACAGTGAAGGATAGGTAACGCAGACTTTTGTCCCCGTTGTAATCCGTCGTGCCTATTTTCCTCCCCCACTGTTTCCCGAACTGTCGTTCGTGGATTATTGTCTGGAGATTCTTTGTCTGCAAACAGGGAAGAACAAGGTCTCTCTTTGCAGGTAGAGAAAGAGTGGGTAACGATAACTTTTCGTGCCCACTTATTCTCCCCACTGAATTGTTTTGATTGACCGATTGTTCGGTATTGGTTCGTTTGAGGTATTCACCGCCGGCAAACAACGGAGAATAGAAATATTCTGTCTAGTCTTTGCCCGCCGTGATAAGATAGGTAGTGCAGACTCTTTGTCCCCGGTGTAAACCGTCATGCCTATCTTCTCCCCACTGGTTGATAGCCTGTTTAGCCCGGACCGCTTATTAGAGATGAACCATCCAGCTCCACTGGAGGGCACCCCTAATAAGGACATGTTCACTAAGTATGGACTAGTCGCTATAGCTTACACTAGACTATGGCATAAATATACGAAAAAGAACCCTGAAAGTCAGTGGCCACTGATAGGTTCCTTTAGTGAAAATAAAATAAAAACATTAGAAATAGCGCTCCAGAAGAATAAGACCACGCCCACTATGCTCGACAGTATCGGCATGTGGCGCAAGGAAACGGAACAACGAAAGAAAAGAGAAGAAGCAAAAATAGGGAAAGAATTACGAAAGGCAGCCCACCTAGCCGCAAAACAACTAGAAGAAGAAATAAAAGAAAGAAAAGAAGCTACACAAAACCACGAATCAGGGTCAACAGGCCAATGTCCTGTTAGGACCCCCTCTGCGCTCTACCCTGAACTACCCTCCAAACAACGGGCAAACGATGAGTTACTGTTAGGTCCCCCAATCATCTACATGCCCCCTCCATATGCTCCCAGCCAACAAAACCTGCAAGCCCCGAGTGTGAGTGAAAGTGACCCTAGTGCTAGTGCACCGGCCCTCACGGCCTCCGCACCAACCATATTAACAACTTCGTCAGACGATCCCGAGGCTAGCAAACAATCGTCAGCCAGGTTAGGTAGGTTAAGCAAAGATGAGCGGGATGGGATCAACGAAATAGCAAAGACATTGGTAGAACGAAGGGAGAGCGAAGAATACACAATGAGCGTATATAATTCACATGCCGACAGCCACAGACGGCATTTCATTTTGCGATTCAGCTACCACACCCTGAACGCGTATGAAGATAGGTATCAGAGTAAGGGTCCCGCTACACTAACAACACTGTATAGGAAGATTGATGTTGGAGATGGGACTGAACGTGAGGCGACGGAGCTCTTCATGCAAATGCTTGAGGTCTTCCGCCACCTCGCGGAACAGAAACCAGAAGCCAAGGTTACGGTCCCTGAAACAACCTCGGCAGAAGTAGCCAATACTATGATGCCTATCAGAGAAGCGGCTCCTTACTGGATCCCGCCACGGGGCCAGGGAACGAGCGATGATATTAATAATGAAAATGCAAAGGGGAGGGTTGTGTACAATTGGGTTTACCAACCATGGGACCGACAAGACATCCTAACCTTTAAGCAAACCCTGCCCGACTTAAGAAAGAACCCGACTGCATTTTATACCGAATTAGGCACAGCCTTGGGTTCGACAATAATGACTTTAGCAGATATTGACTTGTTCTTTGGGTTATGCCTGCCAGCTGATGTGTGGAAGCAAATCCGGAAGGTTGACCACACGGATCTGTTTGGACATACCTGGGACCAACTCGGTAAACTAGATAGACAGCGAGAGCCGGGGAGTAAACCAGTGAAGGACATACTGGAACTCCCAGACAAACTGGTCCAGAAGTTAAAAACCCTGGTCCCGGAAAGAAAAGTAGACTGGTCGATAGTCACGGCCTGTCGACAGAAACCCCAGGAAGATGTGTCAGAATACTTCTCCCGATTTGAGACAGTGTTCTCAGACTACAGTGGCCAAGACATGACCACCGCAACCGGACAGCACCTGTTTGTGCAAAATTATGTAAAGGGACTAACACAAGAAGTCTCCCAAAAACTGCAGACGAGTGAGAGTAGCTGGGGGGCCTCCAAACCCGCAGCTATCCTTCAGATGGCTCAGTATTACGAGCACCAAAAGAATGAGAATGATAGGGCGTCCGAGAAAAAGAAGAAAGATTTAAAGGAAAGGGTAATGATAGCCCAGATACAGGGTATAGCGCTAGGACGGGAACACCAAAGGGGTACTACCAATCAACCACCCCCAGAGATCTACCTCCTAAAGATCACACCCCAGCACCCCACACTGGACGGAGAGACGTTAGCAATGACCAATGCGCCTTCTGTAAAGGGCTCGGCCATTGGAAATTCCAGTGTCCGGTTCTGCTAGAAATGAATAGAAATAGGGATTCCAGGGATGTGGCAGGTGGTCCGAGGAATAGAGTACAGGGACGAGGGAACCCCAACGACACCAACAATGACAGATCAGGAAGACTGAACACATTTGACCGTGCCCGACAGAACCAATATCAGCTATCCGAAGGTGAAAATGCCCCCGATTTTGCATAGGACTGCCAGGGGCAAGGGAGGGATCCAGTCGAGCTCTGTGTTGACCAGCAAGGTCCTTATGTCACCGCTAAGGTCTTGGGTACAGAGTCTCCATTCTTGGTAGACACTGGGGCGACACGTAGTGTGTTATCAAAACGACTGATTCCAAGGGCACCCTTGTCTGGCTCACACATAACGTCGATAGGTTTCGATGGGACGCCCTCCACTAACCCCCTGTCCGTACCTATTACCTTTGACCTAGAAAACAACACTACTGACGCGACATTTCTACTCTCCTCCAACTCCCCTGACGCCATTATGGGTATTGACTTACTGAAACATTTTCGAGCTACCATTAGGTGTTCCCCAGATGGAATACGAGTCATCCTGTACGACAACCCAGACATGCCCAGATCCCCTCCCCCACGACACATGTGCTCCATAACTGACGCTGACCTGTCCCTGCTTGACACCCTGCCTCCGTATCTGTGGGCCAAAAATTACTCTGATGTGGGGCGAATGATGATTGATCCTATTCACATAACTGTACGACAGGACGCTATGCTCCCGAAACTCCCGCAATATCGGATATCGCCAGAGGGTGAGAAGGCACTGGTAGCGATCATTCAGTCTCTGGTAGATGCAGGAGTGGTTGAAGAGGTGGTTAGCAACGTCTGCAACAGCCCAATCCTACCTATTGTTAAGAAGCAAGGTGAAGGAGATGAGAAAGCGTACCGCTTCATCATCGACTTGCGAGAGATTAACAAAGTGGTTGTACACCAATATCCTGTGGTCTCTGATATCACCACCATTCTGACCCTCATCCCGTCCACTGCCACCACCTTCTCTGTTATCGACCTCAAGAACGCGTTTTTCTCTATCCCCATTCATCCAGACAGCCGCTATCTCTTCGGCTTCACCTTAAAATCCCGCTCGTACCGATTCTGTAGAGCTCCCCAGGGATACACTGAAAGTCCCAGCATTTACAGCCAGGCCCTCAAAAGACAGCTGGATGCCTTCCAGCTACCAGAGGGAGTGGTGTTGATCCAATATGTTGATGATATCCTTTTGGCGGCCGACACCACCCCGCTTGCAACGACAGCCACCGTCCAACTCCTACACTTTCTCGCAGAAAATGGCCATAAAGTCTCCAAAAAGAAGTTACAGTTCTGTCAGCCACAGGTGACTTACCTAGGCCATCTTCTGTCCAAAGAAGGGAGGAAACTTACACCCGACCGAATCCAAACCATCCTAGACACCCCCATCCCAAAAACACAAAAGCAGGTCCGCTCTTTGGTTGGCCTAACCTCTTTTTGCAGACAGTGGTTGCCTAATTACAGCCTCATTGTGAAACCATTACTCGCCCTACTGACCAAAGATGTCCCTTCCCCGCTTCCTTGGACCACTGAGTGTCAAGCCTCCTTTAAGGAATTACGGGATGCACTCTGCTCAGCGCCCGTCCTCGGAACGCCGGATTACTCCAAACCCTTCTCCCTCTTCACCCACGAAAGGGAGGGATGCGCATTGTCTGTCCTAACTCAATCAATTGGTCCTAAGCAGCGCCCTTGTGCCTACTTCTCCGCCACTCTTGATCCTGTAGCCAGAGCTTTGCCTGCCTGCCTTCGAGCAGTAGCCGCCGCTGCTGTCTCTATCCGTCAGAGCGAGGGAATTGTACTTTCCAACTCTCTCACAGTGCTAGTACCCCATGCAGTCGACACCCTCTTGAACCAGACCAAAACCCAGCACCTGACTAGCGCACGACTGACAGGGTACGAGTTGACTCTGCTTGCACCCCACATCACACTAAAGAGATGCACGACTTTGAATCCTGCCACATTGTTACCCCTGCCTGAAAATGACCCCGACATTCCTCCCATCCACGACTGTGTGACCCTCACGGACGAACAAACTAGGAGTAGGGTTGACCTCCGAGACACTGCTTTTCCTGACCCCGATGGAGAGCTATGGGTAGACGGCTCATGCATCAAACTCCCAGATGGCACCACCTCAGCTGCCTATGCAGTAACGACAGCCCGAACAGTAGTTGAGACAGCCTGCATCACACAACGATCTGCCCAGGCAGCAGAGCTGATAGCCCTCACCCGAGCATGCATCATAGCCGCAGGGACCACCACGAACGTATATACGGACAGCCAGTATGCCTTCGGAGTGGTCCACCATTTTGGGCTCCTGTGGAGGGAGAGGGGATTCCTGACGTCCCACGGCACCCCGATCCTTCACGGAGATTTAGTCTCCGCTCTGATTGAAGCAGTTCTCCTCCCCAAACGATTAGCGGTGATAAAATGTCAGGCACACAAAAGGGTGACAGACTTAGTCGGACAAGGGAATGCGTTGGCCGACATCACTGCACGAACCACAGCTGAGAATAGGACGGTGACACGCATGTACATGACCAGGTCACAAGCAGAAACATGGAGTGACACAAGGATAATGATCAGAGACATACAATCGGCCAGCACCCCTCACGAGCTGACTAAGTGGGCAAGGGTGGGTTTGAAGGATGAGGAGGGCTGTTGGCGAACAAAGGATGCAAGCAAATGGTTGCTGCCCGACTCATATCTGATTCCCATACTGACAATGGCTCACTCCCCCGCACACATAGGATCTGCACCCATGATCGAACTCATTTCCAAAGTCTGGCATAACGACAAAATCCCTGACTCAGCCAGACGTCTAGTTCAGCAGTGCCTTATCTGCCTGCAACACAACCCCGGGAAAGGAACTGTAGTGCCCCGGGGAGGGTTTGGGACCCCCAATCACCCCTTTGAGGTCCTTCAGCTGGATTACATCCAACTAGAGAGATGCCAAAACCTAAAGTATGTACTAGTCATTGTATGTGCTTTCAGTAAATGGGTAGAGGCCTATCCAACCCGTGACAACACTGCCATGACTACTGCCAAAGTACTAATGAAAGAATTCTTCCCTCGCTATGGCCTTTGCCGAATTTTATGGAGCGACAATGGCCCCCACTTCATAGCTGAGGTTATCCAACTAATCCTAAAGGGGTTGGGGGTGAAGCAACGATTCCATGCGGTCTTCCACCCCCAATCCACTGGTCTAGTGGAACGCCATAATGCCACACTGAAGCTGAAACTGGCAAAAATAGTGGCCACCACTGGACTTAACTGGCCGGATGCCCTCCCACTGGCCTTGTTATCGATGCGCTCCACTCCCACCAAGCACCATCTGACCCCCTACGAGGTCGTGTTTGGGCGACCGATGAATCTCTGGACTGCTCCCAAACCGACCTCCATTCATGACGTCCCGGACGTCCTACTGTCTGATTATTTGTGCAAGTTAACTAAAACGTTGTCTGTCATTCATCAACAGGTGCAGCAGGCCATCCCCGATGCTTCCAGGGGCCCCGGCCACGACATCCAACCGGGAGATTTCGTATTGATACGAAATTTCCAGCGAACCAAGAGTCTGGAACCTCGGTGGACGGGCCCCTGGCAAGTGCTGATCACCACCCGGACGGCACTCCGAGTGGAGGGGAAGAAGCACTGGCTGCACGCGCATCATTGCCGGAAGGTCTCTGCAAACCTGGCCACGACAGAAAACGTCAGCACCCAAGAAGAGCTCCTGAGCAAAGACCGACCGATATTGGACTGTTATCCCGATACTGAGGCACTCGAACTTGCAAAATTCTCTGATCCCACTGTGCCATCCAGAGAAGGGTATTTCCTGCGTCGAAAGGAGGGAGCTTCGGCTAAGTAGGCCACGGACTAAGTCAAATCTCAGAACGGTGACCTACACACAATCAAGGGTCGCCGGGAGAGAAGCTAAACGAAGTCTGTGGTTCTGCCCACTACCGAGCCCCTTGAAGGTGATGGAAGCGCCAAATAAGAAGATGATGGAAGCGCCAGATAAGAAGATGATGGAAGCAACGGGAAATACCCAGTATAGAAATCCAAAGACTGACAACCTGCACAAATCAAAGACAATTGCACTCTTCATTGTCTTCCTCTTCTGCCTCCTCCTCATGACCTCCTTCTGGATTCTGGAGGAAAGCACACCGGCTCATGAGACATTGCTACCTACCGCACAGCCAACACCCCTGAAAGAGCATCACCTGATCTCTCTGTCGCCTCAGCTCCGAGAAAGGCGCAGGGAATTCTGGAACAATTCCTTCGTGCAACTGTTGCACCAACACAACCTTGCTGCAAACGCTACGAATTGTTGGATCTGCGGGTTGCTCCCGCATGCCACTGGACACTCCATCCCCTTCATCCCTTCACCCTTCTCAGTTCACGGCTCTTGCCTCGCCTGGTTGATCCTCATGCAAGAGAGCCACAGGGACAACGCCACCTCCAGCCGGACAGTGTCACACTTCTACTCTGGGTTCTGGCTGAACAAAACAGGAAAGACCCCAGCTGCCCTGTGTCCTGCGCTCGCAGGCTCCACCTTCATCAAAGACATTCCAGCCAAAGAACGAGTCGAAGTACAGGTGCTCCACAATCCGGCCAGAACCACCTTCACTCATCTGCAAAAACAAACTACCGCCACTCTAACTGTGGCCCTGTCTGTTATCAATGTCACAGGTCTCGTGTGTCTCGAAGGCCAGGGAACGCAGCTGGTGGGTTACAGCGCCTGCCGAATCACCAGAACATTGGACTCAGCTGAACCCCCTTCTTTTGTTGCTTCTCTGAATATGTACTTTGTGTGTGGCACCAAGGCTTACACCTGGCTCCCGAGAGGTTGGAAGGGCACCTGTTATATTGCCTTCGTTCTTCCACCCACATATGTAGCCCCTGCCAACCACCACCGGCAGAGGCGTGCGGACGACCTTGGACAAGCCGACTCCACCGGAGCACAGTTCCTGGATGCAGCAAAGGGACTTGTTCCTCTGTGGGGCCCAATGGCAAACAGCCGTGCTATCCGACACCTGACCCAGGCAGTAGAAACAACGATCAACATCACGGCTGGTATCCTCGCCAACAACACTGCGGAGCTTCAGGCGGTCCGCCTTGTGACCCTTCAAAATCGACTCGTCCTAGACGTGGTCCTAGCCGACCGAGGAGGAGCATGCCGCATCATCGGATCCAGCTGCTGCACCTACGTGCCAGACAACTCGCCTTCAGTCTACAAAGCCATCGAACACCTCCACAGACTTTCCTCGGAGGTTCACCAAGAACAGGAAGGATGGTCGCTTGGGAGCTGGTTTTGGGACACTTTGAAAAATTGGGGTTGGAAGTTGTTTTCCTTCGTGCTGGTACCTGTTGTGATATTATGTGGGTGTTGCCTAGGTATCCAATGTCTGCCACCTTTGTTCGGCCTTGTTTCTAACTGTATGTGCCCAAAGACTTTGGACTTCCGAAATGAGCACATGAGCCCCCTCTATGAAGTAGAAATACGTGGCCTTATGGGGATAAATCCGAACTGACAAGTTGGCGAGACATGTTAAAAGGGAGGACTGTGGAATTTTAGTTTGCGATCTGAACATCATCTGCGCCAGCTTGTCACCTATGTACTACGTGCATGGCAGCCATTCTAGGTCACCTATGTACTACGTGCACGGCAGCCATTTTAGATATCATGGTCTCCCTGTCCACGATCGATCGCCAGCGCGCCCCTCTGACCCAGCAAGCATCCTCCGCGCACCCTGGCTCCCCCTCCCTCCTCCTTATGAGCATGACCCTTCTGCATGACCCTGTCCTTGGGAGTCACGCCAGCGCCTGACCAACACCTCCTCTCCTCCCATGAATGCCCCTCTGTTGATAAACCTCCCCTCTGCGCTGGATTGTCCACGCAGCATGAATACCACTCCATTGATGGCCCCTCACCCCGTGTCCGACTGTCCACACAGGTCCGAGGCCACTGCCTAAGCCGGGAGATATCATTTACTGCCCCTTATTGTATGAGGTCGCTCTCCTTCAAAGGACCCTCTATTGATCCAGGCCTCCCCACCCCCTGTGATATGATCAGGCGCACACATCCTAAGACTCGACGGAACACTCAGCTGCGTGATGACCCCCTCCTCTTATCAGCGGGTTGAGGACCTCTATTGTGAAGGTATATGGGGGTGGGATTAACACGAGGATTACGGGGATGTCTTTTTCTTGCTTTACAAAGTTCTGATTGTAATAAAGGAAGGTCACATGCCATAAACCAGTGTATAAGAGGCCAGGCCTCCGAGAGGCTGTTAGAGCACCTCGAGACGATACCTTGTTGTCTGATCTGATGTGTTCTGCTCCGTCGGAATAAACTTCTGTTTCCTGCCTTCTGGTCTCCGGCGCCTGCCTCATTGCTTGGTAAACTTGAATGGTACAAGGGCGGTTAGCGCCGGGCAAATCTTGAGAAAGGTCCTAGCCCTACCTTTTTCTACAGTGCACAAGTTCATGTCTGCTGGCGGCGGACCCTTGGTGGGAACCGGAACTATTGTCGTATTTGATGTCTAGGTTGTGAGAGGTGGCACTGTACGGTCTTAAGTTGGGGAATGTTGTTTTCCTGTTTTTCCTTCTCTATAAAATGATAAAATGTAAGACTCACATCATGTGTCAGCTAAGAGTCCTACGAAAGGTGTATTGGGTGGCTCTACCTAGAGATTATACGCTCTTCTTCATGGCGCATTTGTTATCTGCAGGATGTTCGTAATAACGTAGCGAGCCGGCCCCAGGGTTGTAGGCTCATGCTGTGTACTCAGCTTTGTGTTAATAAAGGTCTTACACAAAAAAAAAAAAGCATAAGCACTAATTCTCGTTAATTTAAAGAACATAATTTATGACTTTTTAGCAAATAAACTGCCCTTTTGCTGGAAAAACATCTGTCTCAACCCCTGGCTACATTAGTTGTTTTAAAAAAGTTTCAAAAATGAATTATATGTGCATTTTGTTTGCTGGCTGTTGAAACTCCAAAAAATCTGCATTTCCCTGCAAACCGTTGTTTTTACAAACATCACGTTTTACATACGCATGCCATCTTCATCAGTTGTTAAGAAACTCACTGCTATGTACCAACCTCAATTTTCTATACTTATCTTGATAAGAATCAATATTCTGTAATTCCTGTTTCCTGGTTTTATCATTTACTTTGTCCTCCCAGACACAGTCCAATGGCTCATTCTCTTCCCAAATGATTAAATGCAAAGTCACCGGTATTTATTTTTTGTTTCGGTTACTGCATGTTCCTCTTTGTAATACTGGTAGGGGCGTTGAGTAATAAAAGAATCCTGATTTGACTTGTTGCATCGAATACAGCTTTAGGGTCAGTGCGGTGTCCTGTTCAGCCTGAGGAGGTCGAGGGGGTCAAGTGCCGCATTTGTTTGTCAGGGTGGAGAAGCAGAACATGCAGACTTGCACCTCGCCCGTTACTCAATCATTAGCCCCCACCCGAGGCGCCCGGCATTAGCATGAGAATGCAGCCTTGGGTTTCTGATGGCCGGGCATTCACCGGGAGCTG
The DNA here is from genome assembly GCF_964263255.1 of Lissotriton vulgaris. Taxonomy (NCBI): domain Eukaryota; kingdom Metazoa; phylum Chordata; class Amphibia; order Caudata; family Salamandridae; genus Lissotriton; species Lissotriton vulgaris. Next base: position 149,395,668 of record NC_141688.1, on the reverse strand, counting down.
CGGGGGAGGGCCTGTGTTACACCTCTGGCTAAGCCCCCAGTAGTGCAACAGCCCAGGCTTAGACAAGGGACTGGGGAAGAGGGGGGCTGAAGCCCTTGGGCCTTGGCAGAAGTGTTACTGTGAAGGCGCGACCCCCTTTGCATCGCTCCACGGCCCCCCTGGGGGTCGCGCCCCACAGTTTGAAGACCCCTGCTCTACTGTCTCTACCCTGAACATTATGTCAAGGATTGCAAGGTCTCGCGCACTTTCTCTGTCAAGACTTTAAAAGACAGAGAGGGATGCCTGCTTCTGTGGCTTCAGAGACTAAAGGACAAGGATCAAACAGTCTCTTCAGGTGAGAGCGAGTGTTCCTTCAGGAGCTCACACTCCTCTGCCAAAAGGCCTAGACTGACATCTCCAGGTCCGTCTAATCTGCCACCCCAAAGGAAGACGCCAAAGTCTTCAGAGGGCCGTCCAAAAGCCATGGCAGTTAAGACTTCTCTTCAGGAAGCCACCTTCAAGAAGCCTGTGCTAGTGTCTTCTGCCATGCCTGTGACAGCGTCGACAGTAACCATCTCTACGTCGACAGCATCAACCTTCACCACCTTGTCGACAACTACCTCAGCATCGTCGTCGACGGGTAGGTCTATTACATCTATAATTCCTGTCAAAAAAGCGTTGACGACGCCTCTGTCGACGACAGCTTCCACGTCAACAAAGTCAAAGCCATCGTCGTCGACGAAGGTCCCATTGACGTCGACGTCTACCATTGACGAAGTCATCAACGTCGACACCAGCGTCAAAGAAGCCATCGACGTCGACGAAGCCGTCGACGACGAGATCGTCGACGAAGCCATTGACGACAGCTCCAGCGTCGACGCCGCCGTCGACGAAGATGACAGAGATGTCTGCTGTGGCTGACAGCATCCCACCATCGATGACCACCCCGTCAACGAGCCCGTCAACGGAAGACCCTCCTAAGCTGAAGTATACTTATACACACTTCAGGATGTCAACGCGTATGCTGACGCCAGAGACTACGTCTCCTAGCAAAGTCCAGCCACTGCCACCGGTCCACTTACTGGAGACTGAGGACTCTGATGATGGTGCCATGTTCCACACTGCAACAAGTCCATCACAGCTCAATGTCAAGGTCCATGAGAGTTCGGATTGCGAAGACCTGGGTCAGGCAGAAGTGCCATACCAGGAGGAATATCAACCGCCTCCTCCTTCACAACCTATGGTGTGCTTCCCGGCCTCAATAGTCACGGACCTCCAATTCCTCATAGCGACTACAAGCAGCGGTTTCCGCCTACTCCGCCTCCTTCGGTAGTGCCTCCACATCTTGTGACACCAGCTCCTCCTCCTCGCCCTAGACCACCACCGCTGGTCATTCGTCCGGATCCTGTGACTTTGCCTCCTCTACTGTCTTCTGATGAAGAAGAAAAAGAGGAAGCAGTAGGAGAAAATGAAGAAGGTCAACAGGAGGCGGGAGAAATATAGGATGACGAGTGGAATAACTATGTTATTGAACATCCGCCATCCCCAGACCAGGCGCAGGCGGATAAACCCCCAGAAGATATCGGGGGTTTCATAATGTGGTAGAGAGGGCAGCAGCAAGGTTCAAAATAGAGATGACCACGCAACCACAGGATTGCTTCCTATATGACTTTAAAGAGCCATTCAAGAAGGCGGTTCGGTCAATCCCTATTATTGAGTACATCTGGGACTAGGGGGTAAAAATAATGAAAAACTCCTCATCTTTACTACCAGTACCGACCAGGCTTGATAAGAAGTATAAGGCTCCGGACACGGCTCCGGCATGCCTTACAGGCCATACCAACCCGTTTCCGTTATTACCCAGGCCGCGCAGCGGAAATCCAACAACCCATCTGCTGTGCTGACTGCGCCTCCGGACAAGAAAGGCCGTAAACTGGATAACATCGGGAAGAGATTCTCGTCGATGTCGGCCCTTACTGTCAGGGCGGCAAACTCGCTAGCGCTCTTAGGGCGTTACAATCGCCAGATGTGGGCGGATGTTGCCCCATATGTAGACACACTGCTAGAGGAGCAGAAAGAAGAGGTAAAGAAGATCCTCCTTGAGGGAGAGCGGTCGGCCTCGGAAATGATTGACGTGGCGATGGATATCGCCTCTACAGGATTTTGGCAGCTGGCGCGGGCAGCAGTCCTTAGGCGCCAAGGCTGGCTGAAAGCTACATCTTTCCGGCCGGAGGTACAGACCAAAGTACTGGACATGCCGTTTGACGGAGAGCTGCTCTTTGGGGAGCATATTGATGATATGCTGCAGGGTATCAAGAAAGATACTGAGACCGCAAAAGCCCTGGGTACCCTCCAGTACAAAAATACTTCCTTTCGGGGCTCAAGAGGAAGAGGCTAGCAGACAAGAGGTGGCTATCACGGATACAAATCCTCCTACGGCTCGTCCCAGCAATACAAGCCTCAATACCAACAGAGGCAGCAACAAGGCCAGTCCTCGTACAATAAGTCTTCCTTTCGAGGAAGAGGAGGAAAGAAAGACTCTGCCAGAAGGCAATGACCTCTTTCTCCAACAGGCCTCCACTGCTTCTCCACATTACGTAGTTGGAGGGAAAATGTCCAACTTCCTCCACATTTGGCAAAGAATAACGACGGATCGTTGGGTTCTCCAGCTGGTTCGGTTCGGTCATACTCTGGAGTTCGTGGAAACTCCTCCTTCGAACCCCCCAGGTCCCATGCAGCACAAGAATCTGCATCTCCTTCAAGCGGAACTCTCACTAATGCTCCAGAAAAGAGCCGTAGAAAGAGTTCCCAGAGGTCAGAGGGGGAAAGGATTCTATTCCCGGTTCTTCCTAATACGAAAAAAGGAGAAGAAATGGAGACCTATTTTGGATTTAAGGAACCTCAACAGATACCTCAAAAAACAATCATTCCGTATGGTATCCATTCAGGATGTGTTACAGCTACTCAATTCCAAAGATTTCATGGTGTCCTTAGACCTCCAGGACGCCTATTTTCACATACTCATCCACAAAAGTCACTACCAATACCTAAGGTTTGTAGTGGCTGGCAGACATTACCAGTTCAGAGTGTTGCCATTCGGCCTGAAGTCTGCGCCACACATTTTTACGAAATGCCTATCTCCAGTGGCAGCGTACCTTCACCAGCACCATCACCAGGTATTCCCCTACTTAAACGATTGGCTCATCAATTCTCCTACTCTAGAAGGCGTGAACGGATCTTCCAACGCATGTCTTCAGCTCTTCGAGAGCCTGGGGCTTACGCTCAACCAGGAAAAGTCAGTATTGCAGCCCTCTCAACGCCACACTTTCCTGGGAGCAACTCTAGACATGCATCAAGAGAAGGCCTTCCCATCACAGGAGCGTCAGGTCAAACTGAGGTCTCTGGCAGCCCACATTCAGGTCAAAAAGACCATCAAGGTGCGACTCTTCAAGTCATTGCTAGGAATGATGTCCTCCAATATCCTCCTAATACCACACTGCCGCCTCCGTATGCATCCCTTACAGAAGGCGTTATCCTCTCAGTGGATCTAGTGTACGGGATCCTTTGACGATCTTATCAGGGTCACTCAGTTCATGGTGAAGGCCCTGCACTGGTGGCTTCAAACAAAAAACCTGAACCAGGGCCTTCCATTCCTGCTTCCAATCTCCCCACACGTGATAACAACAGATGCATCATTGGAAGGATGGGGTGTGTTCCTGCAGGAACTTCAGATACACGGTCAGTGGTCGCTGGCAGAAAAACAGCTCCACATCAACCTGCTAGAGCTGAGGGCTGTATACCTGGCACTTCGAGCATTCCTGCCCCGGATCAGGAACTCCCCAGTGCTTGTGAGGACGGACAACCCCGCCACAATGCACTATCTAAACAAGCAAGGGGGAACTCGATCCATGACGTTGTCTCAAGAATCACAGCTGTTGAGGTATCCTGGGCCTTGGTTGTGTAGGGCCTTGTGTGCGTGGGTGTATGTATGTATGTATGTATTGGTAATCTTTTATAGCGCATGTCTGTCACCCCACGGGTATCCTGGCGCTTTGACTGAAAGGAACCTGCTGCGCACCCTGCTGATTTAAGAACTAAGAAGATGCAGTCCTGGGAAAGAGATGTGTTTTTAAATTTTTCTTGAAAGAAACAAGATCATTCATACTTCTCAATCCTAGCGGAAGAGTGTTCCATAGTCTGGCTGCCGTAAAGCTGAAAGATCGGCCACCCAGCCGTGATCTCAGAACTTTAGGCACCACAGCAAGGTAGGCAGAAGCCGAACGAAGGGATCTGGACGGAGTGTACCAATGGAACATGTTCTGAAGTGGCACTGGGCCTTGTCCGTGAAGGGCCCTGAATACGATACATAGAGATTTAAAATCGATCCGTTGAAGGATCGGTAACCAATGAAGGTCTCTCAATGCCTGGGATGAGGAGTCGTGGCGGCGGCGAGCAAGCGCTAATTTGGCTGCAAGATTCTGCAACCGTTGCAGTTTTCCTATCAAGGTAGCTGGTGCTCCAAGAAATAGAGCATTGCAGTAGTCCAGGCGGCTTACGATGATGCTCCTCACCACCTCTGGCCTACTATCCATGGGAAGCATCGGGAGGACCTTTCTCAACATACGAAGCAATCCCATGCAAGTACTCACTGTTTTATTGACGGCTGCGTCCAGTTGGAGATTGGACCCAAACATCACTCCCAAGTTACGGACCGAGGTGGTAGACACAGTCGTGCTTTGGAAGGAGGGTGGCCAGAAATCCGGCGGAAGAGGTCTAGGGACGCGGTCAGTGGTGCAGTGTAAGACTTCTGTCTTAGAGCTATTAAACTGCAGCAAATTCTGATTCAGCCAGTCCGCAGTTGCGAGCATACAGCGGTGGAAGGTGTCAAGTGTCACTGCTTCCTTGTCCTCAAGTGAGAAGACAAGTTGAGTGTCATCTGCGCAATTCGTCACCGCTATGCCAAAAGATCTGATCAGCGCAACCAAGGGCCGCAGGTACAGGTTGAAGAGGATAGGGCTAATGGCCGACCCTTGTGGAACACCTTGCGCCACTCTTCTGATGTTGGATTTAAACGGTGGCAATGCCACTACCTGGTGACGGTTTCCAAGGTATGATGTCAACCACTTTAGGGCAAGGCCAGTTACCCCTACTTCCTCTAATCTGTTAATCAGAGTTGCGTGACTGACAGTATCGAACGCGGCCGACATATCGAGCAGCACTAAAAAGGCTGCTCTTCCATGGTCGGCTCGCGTCCTAAGGTCGTCTAGTACAGTCACCGGCGCTGATTCCGTCCCATGGGCCGGTCTAAACCCGAATTGAACTTCATCCAGACAGGACCCAGTCTCCAGGTATTTAGACAGATGTTTTGTGACCCACTTTTCCAGAATCTTTATTGGAAACGGGAGCAGGGAGATGGGTCGATAGTTTGCAAGACTAGCCGGGTCCAAGGTGGGCTTTTTAAGAAGAGGGGATACCACGGCAAGTTTCCAGCAGTCTGGTACCCGTGCTGAAACCAGGGACTGATCACAAATGGCAAACAGTGGGGGGAAGAGTTCTTCCCGGAAGAGCTTCCAATGTTTATGCGGTAGTGGATCCAAAGGAGATCCCGACGACACACTGTTGGCCAGGGAGCTGAATTCCTCGAAAGTTGGAGAAGGTAAACAGTCCAACCTGGCAGTGCTGGAGATGAAGTCTATAGTAGTCCCGGGGTGCGTTTCCGTACGACTGAGTATTACCGCCAGATGTTACGCCAAGATTATTCAGAATGGCTGCGATTTTATCCTCAAAAGCCTGTGCCAGTGAATCGCACAGAGACTGACATGCGGTGGTGGTATTAATCGCACTAGCAGGGCATGACAGATCCTTCACGATCTTGAATAAGGTCTGTGATTTATTTACTGCCACCCGCAAAGACTCTTCCAAAAACCTGGCCATCGCACATTTAATCTGTGCTTTATAGATGGACAGGGCCTGTTTGTAAAGGTCCCGATCTGAGTCCAGGTATTTCTTTCTCCATGTGCGCTCGGCCTGCTTGCATTGGAGTTTAAGTTGAAACAACTCCTCGGAAAACCATGGCATAGCCGGAGTGGGCCTGTTTCTTATTCTCCGTAAAGGGGCCAAAGAGTCAAGAGAGGACACAATCCGTTGGCCAAGCCTTTCGTAGCTCAGGTCTACGTTTTCCTCTAAAATAAAGCCCTCTGAGAGTAATGAGGGTAGAGGGGACTGGCTCAAGAGTTTTGACCATTGTCTGGTACTTTTAACCCCACCTGAGTTCCTATTTCTCCCCTGCCCCGCCTTGGGCGTGAGAGAGAAAAGGACCAACGCATGGTCCGTCCAGCACTGGGGCAGGATATTTCGAACAGTTACATGTTCTGGGGCTGCAAAAACAAGGTCCAGTATATGGCCCTTTTGGTGGGTATGAGTAAGGACCAACTGCTGCAGCTGAATACTCCGACAGGTCTGGGTCAGATCTGCAAGTGCAGTATCTCCAGAGCCATCCAGCCAAAGATTAAAATCTCCTAATACCATTAGCCTTGAATGCGAGGTGGATAGATCAAGGAGGAGACGGAAGTAGATTCTCTTGTTGACCGGGAGCCAGTGCAGATCTCTCAGGTGTCAGGAGATGTGGCTGCGATGGGGGATGTCCAGGATGAGTCGTGCTGAGGCGTTCTGGATTCGCTGGAGTCTCTTCTGGAGTTTGGCGGTGGTTCCGGCGTAGAGGGAGTTGCCGTAGTCCAGACGGCTGGTGACGAGGGCTTGGGTGACCGTCTTCCTGGTCTCGGTGGGGATCCACCGGAAGATCTTACGTAGTATGCGCAGGATGTTGAAGCATGACGAGGAGACGGCGTTGACTTGTCTGGTCATGGAGAGTGAGGAGTCCAAGATGAAGCCCAGGTTGCGTGCGTGGTCTGTTGGTTTGGGTGCGCTGCCCAGGGCGGGGGGCCACCAGGAGTCGTCCCAGGTGGAGGGTGAAGAACCCAGGATGAGGACTTCCGTCTTGTCCGAGTTCAGTTTCAGGCGGCTGTTCATCATCTACTTGGCTACATCTGTCATCCCTTCGTGTAGGTTGGCTCTGGCGGTGGCGGGGTCGTTGGTGAGGGAGAGGATCAGCTGGATGTCGTCGGCGTAGGATATGATGTTGAGGTTGTGTTGGCGTGCGATGGCTGCAAGGGGGCTCATGTAGACTTTGAAGAGGGTTGGGCTGAGCGAGGAGCCTTGAGGAACGCCGCAGATGACTTCGGTGGCTTCTGATCTGAACGGGGGGAGGCGGACTCTCTGTGTCCTTCCGGCGAGGAACGAGATGATCTATTCCAGTGCCTTCTCCTGGATTCCGATGTTGCTGAGGCGCTGCACTAGGGTACGGTGGCAAACAGTGTAGAAGGCCGCGGAGAGGTCTAGGAGGTTGAAGGCCGCTGTTTCTCCGTTGTCGAGCAGGGCTTGGATGTCATCGGTAGCTGCGATCAGGGCGGTCTCGGTGCTGTGGTTGGCCCGGAAGCCAGACTGCGAGAGGTCGAGGGATCCGTTCGTCTCGAGGAAGGCGGCCAGCTGCTTGTTGACGGTCTTCTCAATTACTTTTGCAGGATACGGGAGCAGCGAGATGGGGCGCTAGTTCTTGAGGTCGGTGGGGTCGGCTGATGGCTTCTTTAGTAGGGCGCTGAGTTCGGCGTGCTTCCAGCTCTCCGGGAAGGTAGCGGTGTCGAAGGAGGTGTTGATGATGTCCCGCAGGTGGGGTGCGATGACAGCGTCGGCCTTGTTGAAGACGTGGTGAGGGCAGGGGTCGGTCGGAGATCCGGAGTGGATGGAGTTCATCGTGCGGATGGTGTCTTCGGTGCTGATCGGGGTCCAGGCGCGGAGGGTGGTGGTAGGGGGCGGTGGTTCAGTCGTGGCGTGCGTCGGTTGAGAGCTGAAGCTGTTGTGTATGTCCGCGATCTTGTTGTGGAAGTAGGAGGCGAGGGAGTTGCAGAGGTCTTGCGAAGGGGTGATGTCGTTGTTTCCGGCGTTGTGGTTGGAGAGCTCTTTACCGATGTTGAAGAGTTCCTTGCTGTTGTGGGCGTTGTTGTCCAGTCGTTCCTTGAATGCAGTTTTCTTGGTGGCATGGATCAGTTGGTGGTGTTTTCGGGTGGCGAGCTTGAGGGCAGTCATGTTGTTCGGTGTTGGGTCTCTGCGCCAGGCTTTCTCGAGGGCTCGGCAGTTCTTCTTGGAACTCTTGAGTTCTTCGGTGAACCATGGGGCTTTCTTGCTGCCGGGTCTGCTAGGCGGGGTCTTCAGAGGGGCGAGGTCGTCTGCGCAGTTGCTGATCCACTTCGCGAGGTTGGTGGCCGCCTGGCTTGGGTTCGTTGCGCTGGTGGGAGGGTTCGTGCTCAGGGAAGTCGCGAGCTGGTCGGCTGTGATCTTGTTCCAGCTTCTGCGTGCAACCTGTTGCTGGTGGTGGTGGATCGTGGTCCTTCTGAACATGAAGTGGACGCAGCTGTGGTCCGTCCAGTGGAGTCCGGTGGCGTGGCTGAAGGCGATGTCCTTGCTGGATGAGAAGACAGGGTCGAGTGTGTGTCTGGCGTAGTGAGTGGGGGTGGTCACCAGTTGCTTGAGACCGAGGTTGGCGAGGTTGTCCAGCAGGGTGGTGGTGTTGTGGAAGTTGAGGTCCCCGAGGAGGATGTAGTCAGCGGAGGGGAGGGCGTGCGGGCTGATGAAATCGGCGATGTCTTCTCTGAATTGTGTGCGTGGTCCCGGGGGTCTGTAGATGAGGGTGCCTCTGAGGGTGGTCTTGGGGTTGATGTGGATCTGGAAGTGCAGGTGTTCGACGGGTGCGAGGGTGTCGTCGGTGTTGGTCGTGATGCGGATGGAGTTCCTGTGGATGATGGCGATGCCTCCTCCTGTCTGGTTGACGCGGTCCCTCCGGATGATCTTGTAGCCGTCCGGGATGGCGATGGCGATGGCGATGTCGGGCGCTGAGGAGACGTTCATCCAGGTTTCCGTGAGGAAGGCGACGTCTGGGGCTGTGGTGTCGAGCAGGTTCCAGAGCTCGACGGCGTGTCTGTGGACGGAGCGGGTGTTGAGCAGGATGCATTTGAGGTGGTTGCTGCTGGAGTTCGGCTTGGTCGGTGCTGGTGTGGTGCAGGTCCGAATGCAGGTGAACTTGCAGGAATGGCAGCAGAAGGGTCCGTGGGTGCGTCTTGGGGTGGCTCGATAGCAGCCCGGGATTCTACCGGCGTTGAGTGCGTAGAGTTCGGTGGCGTCGTAGGTCCGGCGGGTGGGCTGGTGTCTGCGGGGGCCAGGGGTCCTGGCATTGGCCGCGGTCCAGGCGCGGACGGGCGCAGACGGGCTTACCTTTGGCGCACCTACGGCGCTCAATCGGTGCTCCCGCTGCGCGCGTCCGCTGCGCGGTCGCTCTGGGATTCAGAAAAGGGGGTGGTGATGAACAGAGTATCTGAATTAAGCAGACCACTCTTACCCAGTCCAAAGATCAGGGCTTGATCCATCACCGTTATTTAGCTCACTGCACCATCCCAGCTCAGAACCTGGCTATATGCAAATTAGTCTGTCCCTTACCCAGTGCATCATGGGAATAGGGCAGACCAAACTACCAAGCCAATTCTTCACCAGAAAGGAGACAAGCTTCCGGGGACCAGTTTCTGGCATTTCAGCCGTCGTCGGTTCGGCTTGCTTGAATCCTGATGGTGCAGTGAGCAAGGGACTCATGTCTGAGTATACCCTGCCAGAGCGGTCGCTCTGGGGGCGTCATAAGAAGGGAGCCGGGAGGGGAGGGTCCTATGGGAGGCGGGAGCGTGTTAGCCTATCGGCTGGCGGGGGGCGGGGCGGCAGGCAGGCAGCGGCGGGAAAAGCGAGTGCGGGCTTTGCGGGCGGCCCTGCGGCGTCTGGGGCGCTGGGGGAGGGAGAAGACGGCGTTCTGCGATCAGGCAGGCACAGGCAGCAGGTGAGGCACAGGAGCAGGAGGGACGAGGAGCGTGGGAGCGACCAGGCCGACGAAGGCGCAGTGGTCACTCCCGGGAAGGAGTCTGGGTCCCCTTAAGAAGGGAGCCGGGAGGGGAGGGTCTGCTGGGAGGCGGGAGCGTGTTAGCCTATCGGCTGGCGGGGGGCGGGGCCGCAGGCAGGCAGCGGCGGGAAAATCGAGTGCGGGCTTGGCGGGCGGCCCTGCGGCGGCTGGGGTGCTGGGGGAGGGAGAAGATGGCGTTCGGCGATCAGGCAGGCACAGGCAGCAGGTGAGGCACAGGAGCAGGAGGGACGAGGAGCGTGGGGGCGACCAGGCTGATGAAGGCGCAGTGGTCGCTCCCGGGAAGGAGTCTGGGTCCCCTTAAGAAGGGAGCCGGGAGGGGAGGGTCCGCTGGGAGGCGGAAGCGTGTTAGCCTATCGGCTGTCGGGGGGGGGGTGGCGGGGCTGCAGGCAGCGGCGGGAAAATCGAGTGTGGGCTTGGCGGGCGGCCCTGCGGCGGCTGGGGCGCTGGGGAAGGGAGAAGACGGCGTTCGGCGATCAGGCAGGCACAGGCAGCAGGTGAGGCACAGGAGCAGGAGGGAAGATGAGCGTGGGGGCGACCAGGCCGATGAAGGCGCAGTGGTCGCTCCCGGGAAGGAGTCTGGGTCCCCTTAAAAGGGAGCCGGGAGGGGAGGGTCCGCTGGGAGGCGGGAGCGTGTTAGCCTATCGGCTGGCGGGGGGGCGGGGCCGCAGGCAGGCAGCGGCGGGAAAATCGAGTGCGGGCTTGGCGGGCGGCCCTGCGGCGGCTGGGGCGCTGGGGGAGGGAGAAGACGGCGTTCGGCGATCAGGCAGGCACAGGCAGCAGGTGAGGCACAGGAGCAGGAGGGACGAGGAGTGTGGGGGCGACCAGGCCGATGAAGGCGCAGTGGTCGCTCCTGGGAAGGAGTCTGGGTCCCCTTAAGAAGGGAGCCGGGAGGGGAGGGTCCACTGGGAGGCGGGAGCGTGTTAGCCTATCGGCTGGCGGGGGGGGCGGGGCCGCAGGCAGGCAGCGGCGGGAAAATCGAGTGCGGGCTTGGCGATCGGCCCTGCGGCGGCTGGGGCGCTGGGGGAGGGAGAAGACGGCGTTCGGCGATCAGGCAGCAGGTGAGGCACAGGAGCAGGAGGGACGAGGAGCGTGGGGTGCGACCAGGCCGATTAAGGCGCAGTGGTCGCAGTATCGGCTTGGCTCCTGAGTTCAGAGAGTTCCAGGACTTAAATATTCCTCAGGACGGCAGGGTCGTCTTAGCCCGGGCCCGGGCTGACCGTACCAACAAGACGTATTCCCTTAAGTGGAAGAGATTCTGTTTGTGGTGTAAAGCTAACAGACTGCACCCGTTCTCGTCATCTCCGGCACAACTTCCCCCTTACCTGCTTCACCTGGCCAACTCGGGATTGGCCCATGCCTCAATCAAAGTCCACCTGGCAGCCATATCTCGGTTCAGGCGCTCTTTGTCTGGTATTTCCCTATGGTCCAATAGGCTGATCAAGCAGTTTCTGAAAGGCTTATTCAGGACTTATCGTCCAGTGAGACCTTTACCACCTACATGGAAACTCAATGTTGTCTTGGCTCAGTTGATGAAACACCCCTTTGAGCCAATACATAAAGCAGATCTCAAATACTTGTCATGGAAAACAGCTCTGTTACTGGCTCTCACGTTGGCAAGGAGGGTGGGTGAACTGCAGGCTTTCTCTATTCAAGACCCGTTCCTTCAGTTCAAACAGGACAGTCATTCTACGGACTAACCCCAAATTCATACCAAAGGTTCCGACTGCTTTTCATCTAAACGAACCTATTGTCCTGAGATCTTTCTTCCCGAATCCATCTTCAGCAGCGGAGAGATCTCTACATTCCTTAGACCTGAAAAGATGTCTGAAATTCTACATTCAAAGAACGGAACAATTTTGCAAGTCCAACCAATTATTTATTCCTTCAGCAGGCCCAGGTAGGGCCTACCATTGACAAAGCAGAGCATTTCAAGATGAACCTCTGCGGCCATCGCCTTCTGCCACCAGCAGGCGAGACATCCTATGCCCTCCAAGGTTCGGGCTCATTCCACTAGAGCGGTTTCCACCTCCATGGCGCTCTTTTCTGGGGTGCCCATTGTCGACATTTGTAGAGCGGCGACATGGAAGACACCACATAAGTTCACCAAGCACTACTGCTTGGATTCGGAACTCATGAAGGATGCAGCAGTGGGACAGGCGGTGCTCCGTCATCTATTTCATTAGAGGTGAGCCTTCTCCCTTTCATCCCACCTTTCCTATTACCTAATTGCACATTTCTTATCCTGCTACTGTTTGCAGTTTATTGTGTTGCACTATTGATGAGTTATTATCAAGTGTCTTACATGATATATTATGCGAAATGTGCTGCCTATTGCTTGCTACTCTGATTCAGGCATGTGAGTCTATGAAAGATACCCATAATACTGGATGAGAAATGCGTTACTTACCTGTAACTGCAGTTATCCAGTATTGGTATCTTTCATAGATTCACATGCAACCCACCCGCCTCTCCTGGAAGGGCTCACCTTGGTTCTCTCAGTAGGTACTACTTAGCACTGTGCTTACGAAAATCTGAGGGACTAGGGCTCCTTCCAGGAATGTTCTAGAGGGTGGTAGTAGCTGATTGGCTCTTGGCCAAAGTTTGGTCCTTTTTACAAAAGGACTTGGATAGGTTACTAATGTGAGGCCTCTGGCCTATTAGTATGTATATGTCTATATGACATTACTGTTATTATGTACCGGGGACTCCCACCCCAACGATGGGGAATGATTCAGGCATGTGAATCTATGAAAGATACGAATACTGGATAACTGCAGTTACAGGTAAGTAACGCATTTCTTGCCACAGCTGGGTGGGGTGATAGACACCTTGGAGGTAATTACAACATATTTGATTGATTTTTACATCAGCTTGCTTCCATGTGACTCCGTTCGACTTCAAGCCACTCATCATTATCTAGCGCACTTAGGTCGTCTTTTCATTTTTCTGTGAGAAGCATGAAGGAGTTCGAGGAGTTGGTGATCAGGGAGTTGTACATCAGTAATATGCCCTGCTTCCCACTCCACTCCATTGTGATCTTAGCCTTTAAGGAATGAAACTCTCTGACAGCTTTGAGTAACGCCCTATGAGTACCTACAGCATGCCCAAGTTGTATATATCAGAAAAACTGACTTTTTTGAAGGGTTAGATTGGCTGACAGTGTTGGAAGGATCAGTGATCTGTACCCCAAACATCCCTGAGCTTAGAAATACTGATAAGGTCCCATAGCTGGAACTCTGGTGAGCTAGTACAATGTTTTAGAAGTGTATCATGTAACAAAGGGGTCTGTTTGGTCACCCTCCATGTAATACAATATGTTTGACTGATGCCTTCCAACTCTCAAGTAGGATCCTCGTAACCTTGGGTAATGCATGTGGGATTTGTGCACAATTGATAAAAGCATATAGGCCATGCGGTACCAGCATTTGAAGTGTACAGCGGTGTCGCTTCTATTGCTAAATAGACAGTCATTCAGGTGTGCAAACTGGAACACAAAATACTAAATCTGGAGGTCTGGTACTCCTAGCCCACCATTGACTGTCGCCTGTGTACATTTCACTAGGGCACCATGTGAAGTGCTTACCGCCCACAAGACCCTTGTGAGTGCATGTCGCAATGATGGGAAGATTTTGGTGGGGGAGTGACTAAGGATAGTTTTGTCTGACCTTAATAATAATGCGGGATAGGAACATCATTTTAAAAAGGATGCATTTGCCCATAATGCTGTGATGGAGTCTAGCCCAGTTCCCTATATTTCGCCGGACAGCACTCTATAGTTGCACAATATTAGGGTTCCAGCTAAGAGTTGAGTCAGGTGAAATAAAGATGCTCAAATTTTAAAGGTAACTGGGGCTAGCATCTGTCACTCACCCCAGATGGGTATTAGAAACAGACTGCAGGTGCACAGGGCTCAGAGCAGAAAAATGCAATCTTTCTTAATGAGGAATTTTTAAAATTGCAATGATAAATTCGAATTTACCAGTAAAGAGGATTTATCATTACTGTTCCCTAGGTACTAAACACTACAGATCTACCTTCCTCCAATGGAAAATTGCAGCTTTTTAGATGTAATAAGTGATCCCCAATGTTAACCTATACAGGAGTAGGCCTCAGTAGTGAAAAACTAATTTGGAAATATTTGACTTCACTACCAGAACATGTCAAACTTAAATGTACATGCCCTACCTTTTAATTATACAGCACCCTGTCCTATGGACTACCTGGGTCCTACGTTAGGTGTAAATTATATGTAATAAAAGGGAAGTTCAAGGCTTGGCAAGGGGTTTTAAATGCCATGTCGACATGGCAGTGTAAGCTGCACACATAGGGTGCGACGGCAGGCCTAGAACATGCTGTTTAGTGCTACTTAAGTGCGTGGCACAAAATGTGCTGCAGGCCAACTGGTAGCATTTAATTTACAGGTCCAGAATATATGGTATAAAACTCTACAAGGGATTTCAAGTAAATTAAATATACACCAAACAGGCATAAACCAACTTTGCCATGTTTAGTGGGGAGAGCACAAGCAATGTATCACTGATTAGCAGTAGTAAAGTACACAGAGTACTAAGGCCAACAAAAACTAATTTGGCGAAAAGTAGGAGGAGGAAGGCAAAACGTTTGGGGGTGACCTTGCAGAAAGGGCCATTCCCAACATGACTCCCCTCCAGCCTAAAGCCAGGGGAGACTAATGAATACCGTGATGGGCTTTCCTGCTTACGCAATAGAACGTGGACAATGGCCCTGTACTGCATGGGTACTTGTCAGTTTTACGCGTCTCGGAACTCAGGTGAATCCCTCTGATCCATTGGACTGATGCATGGGGAACCCTTCTCCTCATCTGTAGACCCCACCTGTGCAGCACCACACCTTTACTTGCTCACAGACGCATCCCAGTAGGCAGACACTCCCACCATGGGCAAAAAAGTGATGTGACCCATTCGAACCCTTGGGTCTGATTACCGTTCCCAACCCAGTGAAAACACTGTCCTCAAGGACAACAACCAACAGAGGCCACTGAGAGAATTCAGTGTCCAGGGCCAGACCACAGACCATCCATGGGTCTCTGTGGTTTCTCAAAGTGGGGGGCTGTAGCCCCAGGTGCCTTACACTAATTTCCACTCCGCCTCCAACCAGTTATGGGGTGGTATCCTGAAACTGGTCACACTGTCTAGGATCTGCGCTCTGAGGCTGAACAGGGGTCATGGGTTAGCCTATCCTCATCTTGCTCCTACATCTGGTCTCTTGTACTCTTGACTTGGAAACTAAACTGTCAGGACACCCTGGGCAGTGACCCATCCCATTCCTCCTGACACAGGGGACAACTCATTTCCCAGAATTCAGTCTTTCGGCAGCGGGGACTAACTATGACCTTCCTCTGGGTCAACTCCTAACCCAATTCCATAGATACCAGGGCAATAGGGTGGAAAAAGTCCTGCCTATGGGCCTACGTCACCCTATACACCTGACAGACGAATTGTCCTGGGGAAACTAGCTTTTTCTTCATGGTTTGACTAGCCCTGGTATCCCTTTGAGCAGCAACTAGGAGCCTGTTCACTTTCACCTTGTCTATCTCCCAGCTGAGGGATATGATGGCATGGTTTATGACCTGCCCCTGGGGACTACTTACTCCTAAGGCCACATTAGTCACTCCTGTAGAGTTCCCACCAGTGGGTGGTTTCTTTGGACAGACAATTGCTTATGTCCAAGTTGAGAACAATCAAAGCAGTCGGATTGGAAATGGGGCACCTTGGGCCACCAGCCACCAGAACCTCCCTCCTTCTTCTTAGAAGGGATTGGAACCCTTTCCTTCTCCCTTAACCTGAAACTTGTCTGGTACTCCCTTAATCAACCTCTCACTCTGCTGGTGCTTACCCAGAGGTCCGTCTACTCAGAAAGCTTTGTGGGGTCGTTCAGCTTGCTATCAACCATGTGTTGGCGCAGCTCTGTAAAACCAATATCCAGCATGTGCTCCCTCAAAAATTAGGTTGTACATCCCAGTATAATCTTCTACCTCCCTTACCCAGCCCTCCATTGCCTTGCTAGAATAATCTAGGAAGTCTACCCAGGTCTTTGTGGGGAGTTTGTGGCTGCTCCTGAACTTCTATCTATACTTCTTCGGGGTCAATCCAAACGTACTGATAAGTATAGCCTCATGGGAGTGTATTGTGTATGGTCCTCTACCACTAGTGTTAGGAATGTGTTCCTCCCCACTTTGGGCATGTACCTCCACAGGCTCCCCTCCAGTACTCCCCAGGAGCCTTGTGCACCCTTAGAGCCACTTCATAAGCTAAGAACCACTAGTCAATGTAATCCCTCACCACATAACTGAGTACAGATTCTTGGCGATGTGGACCCTCCCTTCTCCAATGGACACTGCAGGTAAGCTGCACCATTGCAGCTGGACTCACTTGCATGGCTTTGATGTTCAGCTACCTGATGCTTAGCTCCTGGGCTACCCACTTTTCCTCCAATGCCAGCCTCCTTTCTTCCAGAGTTTGCTGTTTCTCCTACTTAGCAAGCTCCAACTTAAGCTTTTTCTCCTTTCTCCTGTCCTCTAACTCCTCTGGAGACAGGCTCCTTGATGACACACTGCTCCCTGCCCGTGGTGGAAACTCACATCTTGAAAATATGTTGCCCCCTTCTCCACAGGTAGCAGTACAAGACCTTCCTGTGAGTATTGGTACAATTCCTCCCCATCATCCAACTTCTCCTCCTTTTCCTTATTGTCTGTGGGGGATTTATGGCCTGCTCTTAAATCTTTTTGTAGCTATTCCTTCATAATACTCCTCTGGGCAGTCAACCCCTTATCCTGGCAAAATATCATTGAGCTGGGTTACTATGTAACTCTCCAGGTTGGCCAGCTAAAACTCAACCTTTGCAGGTGCATTCACAGATCCAACAGGCAGGTTGAGGAAAAATACATTTGGAAAAATAAAAAAATGCCAATCAGGGATAATTTACTCCGAATGGTCTTAGGTATGGGCCGGTAGTGTACACCAAATTACTGTATGGTACTTCACAATTTTCTTTATTTTTTATTTATCTTACTTATATAGCGCAACAGCTACCCAACTAATGATTCAGTGGAGTGTTACAGGACAGGGCATTTTCAGATGTTAAACAGCCAAGTTTTTAAGGCTTTTCTGAATTTCATATAACTCACCTCATTACGTATTGCGTGTGGCATAGCATTCCATAGTGAGGGTCCAAGAACTGCAAAGGATTTTCCACCCATGCGTGATAATTTTATTTTGGGAATAACAAAGTGATTAGCTGTTGCAGATCGAAGAGTCCGGGAGGGATGATAGGGACGGACTAGTTTTAGTAGGTACTTGGGAGCATTTTTAGTGGAAATCTTATGCATAAAGCACAGGGATTTAAATTTAATCCTATTCTCTATTCTCAACCAGTGTAACTCCCGGATATATTTGGAGGTTGATGAGGAAATAGGGATTTTCCATAACAGTCTCGCCGCCGCGTTTTGCACTGTCTGCAATCTGCGGATCGTTGCCTTTTTTGCCCCCAGATATAGCACATTGCCATAATCAAGCCTGGATGTTATTAAGGCGTTGATGACCGTTTTCCTAGTGGATTCGGGTAGCATCCAACAGATTTTTTGAACCACTTTAGTATTGCAAAGCAAGTGGCCGATGTCTTCACAGCTTGCTGGTGCATGTTCAGGGAGTCATCAACAATGACATCTAGAAATTTCGAGCCTGCGAAGCCGGAGTCGGGGAGTACCCATTTCAGATGGCCAATGTTGGGGTCCCCACAGTTCTTTATTTTTACCCAGGACAATTAACTCGGTCTTATCACCGTTCAGTTTGAGAACGTTTTCTTGCATCCACCCTGCAATCTTTCCCAATCCTAGTTTTAAGGTGGAGGGATTATCCCTTTCCGCAGAGAAAAGAGAGAAAAGAAGCTGAGAGTCGTCAGCATAAGAAAACATTTGCAATCCAGTCTCTTCCACTACTTTAGCAAGTGGGCTCATCTACAAATTAAAGAGTAGCGGGCTCAAAATCGAGCCCTGCGGTACTCCATTCTTAAAAGTCAGGGTGTCTGAACAGGCCGATTGAGAGAAAACTTGGAATGTGCGATTTTCCAATAATGATTTAATCCAGTTGATGGCTGCACCACGAATGCCTATGGAGTGGAGTGTCCGCAGAAGTGCCGCATGTGACACTGTGTCAAATGCGGCACTAAGGTCTAAAAGCACAAGTGCCACAAGTCCTAGAAACTGGGTTACTAGTTTGCAGAGGTATGCACCCATGCCAAACAGGAACTACAATCCTAGTCAGGGTAAGTCACACACACACACCATAAATTGACCTATGCTCTCCTCTGGGTGGCTTTGCACAGAGCAGTCATGCTTAACTCAATGGGAAAAGTATTTGTGCAACACTTCAAACAGTAAAACTGTGAAAACACTGCACAAAAAATATCGCACCTGGTTAGACCAATAGTTAATCAACAAAACCTGCCCAAAATGACAAAAAGTCCAAAAATAGTACCAGAGTTATGCATTTTTAAAGCATAAACTGAAATGTACTGCTTAAAAGCATAAAGCGCCGCGGGGGCTATCTGGTCATGCTAGACTGGGTAAAATCCAAAGGTTCAGGCCGGCCGCAATGGAGCGCGCATCAGCTACAGGGACCCGCCTTTGCCCGCTGCAAATTAACTTGTTTGCATCAACGTTGAGGTAGATACGAGGAGCAGAGGAGAGGATAAGTTGTTGTCGATCCATTGGAGGTGATGCTGTGAGCCGTGCAGAGTCGGAGATGCTTCAGAGATGAAGGCAATGCATCAGCTCCGACTGTGATCCTTGCAGCTCTGGTGATGCATTGATGGAGATGCTCTGGATTCGGATGGCGCAACAATGCCTGTTTTGACTGGAGCAGCTCTTTATTCTCACTTCCAAGGGCCCAGGACTGGATTGGCACCACTTGGCAGGGCAAGACTCAGATGAGTCTGGGTGCTGTAGCAGGTGAGTTATAAGTGCTCTGAGGAATCCCTGTCTATCCTGACATTGCCCTGTTTGAAGGAACTTTTGTGGAGCCTTTGAGCCTGTGTGCTCCATCCCGGGGTTTGCGGTGCTGCTGAGGGAGTGAGGCAGAATCGACCAGTGGGAGCGGAACTGCGAGGCCCAGAGGTGCTTGCGCCAGGACATCGCGCGCACCTGGTGCCTCTTCCCGCCCCCTCCTCCCTGAAAGGTCTCTTAACGACACGCGGCCCCCGCTTTGCGGGGGCCGCTCGCAGTCGTTCTCACTCTGCGTGCTCTGAGGAATCCATGTCTATCCTGACATTGCCCTGTTTGAAGGAACTTTTATGGAGCCTTTGAGCCTGTGTGCTCCATCCCAGAGTTTGCTGTGCTGCTGAGGGAGTGAGGCAGAATCGACCAGCGGGAGGGGGACTGCGAGGCCCAGAGGTGCTTGCGCCAGGACATCGCGCGCACCTGGTGCTTCTTTCTGCCCCCTCCTCCTCCTATTTAGCCCAGCCCCCCTGCGCATACGCGGGACGCGCGCGGACCGAAGCCCGGGCAAAGGGCGGGCCCTCTGAGGCCCTCGTAGGCCAGAGTAGGCTGGGCTGGGCCTACCCTCTTTTGCCTGCCGTATGTGTACTGGTTCATTTCTGCTTTAGTTCTTGACACAGGTATTAGATATGCCATCACCTGCTACGGAGAGAACTTCTGTGAAGGCGGGGGGAGTCAGAAACAGGACCCTGGACAATTATTTTTCCCAGGCATCGGGTGATGGGGATAAGGAAATCTCTCTGGCGGAGCGCAGGGCGGAGCGTCGTCGCTCTATTGAGAACCTGAAAAACAGGCCCCTTGCCGATATTTCTATTCCCTTAGAGGGAGGCACCTTTAACATTAGCGAGGAGCTATTATCCCAGGACGACGTCCCGCTTTTGTTGAGGGATTGCATTCCTAGCCTCTGTCTATCTATCGAGCAGGTCGCTAACGTCACCCCCCCACCAGTCCCAGCTGTACGGCTGTTGATTTAACTACTCAGCCCCTCCCAGCAGCTAAAGCTAGGAAAGTTAAGCCGAAGCAAGTAGTTGTTGCAGAGATGCATGGCCCTCCTCCAAACAAGAGAAGAAGGAAGATGAGGGGAGGGCAGGGTAAATCTAAAATCCCCCACTCTGATTTCGGGAAAGCCTCTAAGCCCCCCCCAATCTCCGATAGGATAATGGTGGATGCGCGTAATTCTCCCCCTGCTAAGTGTATTAATATTACTGATCTTGTTGATGCCCCTGGGAATAACCCATCTAATGTATCACCACCCGTTGCTCCTTTAGGGAACCTGGAATTTTTACTTAGGTCACTGCTCCTGCCCATCAGGGAGAGCATAAAGAAAGTAGAGATTAGACTCACTATCCTGGAGGCAACAATAAGTAGTATGAAATCCTCGGTTATCACCCTAGGTAGATCCTCTGAGTCTAATCCCCCTTCTATTATCCCCCCTATCCCCCAAACCCTTCCAGCTAACCCGGGACCCCCCCTGGTGACTACAGCTGTTCCCCTTCTGCAACCTCCTATGGCTAATTTAGCCTCGACTCAACATTGCAAATCTATTATTCCATCTTCACAACCAGTAGGCCCAGACCCCCCTGTGACAACCTCCGATAGGGCTACATTCACTGACAGTATTGCTCCCCCACTCCCTGAGAAGCCTGCCCCCAGACCCCGGAGACCCGACCTTCCCCCTGAGGCTAATAGCTTTATGGTAGTTATGTCCGGTGTTCCCCCTCTTGAAGTGGGTGAAGGCGAGAACTTTCGCTCACTTAAAAGTAAAGTTATTAAATGGTTGAACTGGAACAGACCCCTCCCAGCGCATCTTAACAATGAAATTATCATGGTGAGAAGGGTACCCTGGCTGGGTAAAACTAGAAAATCAATAACAGGGGATTGTATCATGGTGAGTTTTCGAGACCCAAGGACTGTTCTTCATATATGTGCCGGGTCGAATAGATCTCTCGAATCCACCATTTGGACTCTGTCAGTGTCTTTTTTCTTCCCCCCTACCCATATGTACCATGATCAAGTCCAAGATAAATGGACGAGGGTTGATCGGAGGGGTAGACATCGTGGGTATACAGCACGTCCGGTTTTCCAACCCCCGACGACACCTTTCTATGATTACAATCGTTTTAGCTGCCTTAACGGACTGGACGGTGTTGACTGACTGCCCCCAGCCTTAGATTCCACCCTACCCTCTTCTGACAATGGGTTTGTTGTAACATCTGGCAGTAGTCCTTCCCTTATTCCCACCCCTGTAACGCCTCCTTTTATTGTCCCGGTGCACTTACCCCCTCAGGGAATAGGAACCTTAAATATCAATCCAGTTGCTGATTTGGGCCAAAGCTTGGTAGTTGTATCACCCTCCACTTCTTCACTGGCACATTTAATTTTGCAGGGAGCTATAACAAGTGTCCCTGCTGTTTCTCCTGCTCCAATGGTTCCCCTAGTTGCCAACAAATCCTTAATTACCCCTGTACCAGCGTCCATTAAACCTTCCCCCTGTCTTCCTGGTTTTAAGTTTGCTAGTTGGAATGTTGCAGGGTGGAGTCGGCAAACGTCGTCCCTAGGCTGGAGTGAAACCCTTTCTGACTTCGACATTTTATGTTTACAAGAGACATGGGTAACCACTGATATTAACCTTGATGGATTTGTGTCATATAACAACTTGGCACAAAGGTCTGGTATGGGTAGGGCTAAAGGGAGGTTAGTAATCTTACTTTCCGTGAATTTCCCAGTTTGTATGAAATCACACCAGCCTGTGGGTCACCACTCCCAAATCTTAATATTAGAACATGTAAAGGGCCATGTAATAATGGTGATTAACCACTATAATAACTTGTTTGATGCTCCTAATACTTTAGTGGTGGAGGAGTTGGGTTCTGCCGTGAGCAACATCCGAAAGGGCATTCATAAATCAATTGATATCATCTGGGGAGGGGATTTCAACATACGCACCTGTCCCCATTCATTCACTAGAATTTGTGGATATGACTGGGATAATGGGGAAAACCGGGCACATTTTGTTCACTCACCTTATGGTGACTCCCTTAATTCCCTTATGTTAAGCACGGATCTTATGATTCATCCCCCGGCTGCAGATGCTGATGGCAAACCTGTCCCTTCCTTTGTAGGATCGAATTCGGCTTCTGTTATTGACCACTTATTGGCCTCTACGCATCTTGTTCCCTTTTGTACGGTTCCCATTGTTGTCGACCTTGGAAGTAGCGACCACAATGCTATTACCATGTTGATTTCTGCTTGGGGGTTACCAGCTAACAGTCACCATTCGATAATCGAATATGTCATCCCCTGTAGACAGAATGGTATCCGTATAAAGTGGTGTCTGGACAACTCTGAGAAGTTGCAGGTTAAAATCATAGAAGCTGGGTTTGCCGCAATATACAAATGTTTAGATCCAGAGGCCCTCTGTGAGTGCATTATATCCAATTTTGTGGAGCTCGGCACTGTTATAAAAAGATGTCTTACTATCACCAAAGCCCAAATTAAGAAGGAAAATGTGGGTTGGTTTGATAGCATGTGTACCAAATCTCTGCGGGAACTTAAACAGGCCTTAACTAAACATCCTAGAGACAGGGAGGCTATTAAATCCCTTAGACTTACCTACAAAAACAATCTCATACGTAGGAAGCAAGAGCTAAGGGAACAAGCTTGGGATGCTCTCAATCAAGCATCTGTATTGCGTGATAGTAGGCTTTTTGGTCTACGGTCAATAGTACCTTTCTTGCAAAAGAAGATTTTCCCATACTGTCAGCCCAGGTTAGCGAAGCTAACTGGGTTGCCCATTTTTCTGGAATTTTTAATCCGCCCAGGGAGGACTGTGTCAGTTTTTCTACCCCGATGCCTGAAATGAGGTTACCCCTGGACATCACATTACCAGAGGTTGTTACTGCTATTAGTCGGAGTAAAGGGGGAAAGGCACCGGGACCCGACGGGGTCCCGGTTGACCTGTATGAATCCAACCCGACACTTTGGAGCCCACTCCTAACGCAGGTGTTTAATGCTTCAGTCTTGGAGAGTATACCACCTACCTGGAGTGAATCTATAATTTTACCCATCTACAAGAAGGGAGATAGAGGAGAGGCAAAGAACTACCGCCCTATCTCCCTTCTTGATTCCTCCCTTAAAATCATGAGTAGGGTTCTCCTGATGAGGTTGGAGGAATGGGCGGAGGAAAACAAAATTCTGGCTGAATCCCAATACGGCTTTCGCAAAGGAATGGGGACAACTGAGCAGTGCATTAATCTTGACCTCCTCATTGGAAAGTACACAAAAGCGAAACAGGGCTCTTTATTTCTCTGTTTCGCTGATCTTTCGAGTGCCTTTGACCTAGTGGACCATAATTTGTTATGGTCCACTTTATTGGGTATTGGTGCTCCCCCAGCAATTATACACTTCCTGGCCAGACTCTACAATAAGTTGTCAGCCCAGATCCGTTTTGGCCAGGCAGGTGAATGCACAGAGAAAATTAAGGTTAAGTCAGGCATAAGACAAGGCTGTGTGCTGGCCCCCCTGCTATTTTCCCTCTTTATAAATTCTATAGAGTCTGAATTGAAGATGGTACAGGCAGATTCTCCGCAGGTTGGTGGCCACTCTGTGCCAGTCCTGCTATATGCCGACGACACGGTATTACTTTCGCGCACTCCAAATGGGCATCAAAAATTAATGAATTACTTTTAGGACTTTATTAACGAGAGAAAATTGAAAGTCAATAACTCCAAGACTTATATTATGGCCTGTGGTAAACGGGTGAAACTTTTAAAGCCGTTCCATTTTAATAATCATAAAATTGAGGTGGTGGACAGATTCTGCTACCTCGGAGTAACTTTTAACAATAAAGGGACTTGGGCACATGAGATTCTAAATGTAAACGCTAGGATGGCTAAAAGCTCCTCTGGAGTTTTTCGCTTTGCATCTAAGCTAGGTAGTCGCCGCATACCAGACATGTTAGATATCTATAGGCATAGGTGTGTATCTATTGCTCTATATGGTTCTGGCATATGGGGCTACTGTCAGCACAGGGAACTACAAGTCACCGAGAATGGGTTTCTTAAAAGACTCCTTTGTTTACCCCCCTCGGCTTCCAATGAATTGTGTCATAGCGAGGTGAGCATGTATTATCTAACAGACTTGATGGGAATGAGACCTTTAATGGTATGGAGGTCAATTTGGGCTAAAAACGAGACTGATTTTACCAGGCAGATTATTTTAGATTGCCTTAAAATGGACAAAGCCAGTAAGATTCCCTGGTTAAACTATGTCTCTTCTTCCTATAGTGATGTTTTTAACCTAGACATTGTTAATGACCCCCATAGTGCTGTTACTGTATCTAAAAAGGAACTCAAAAATGTCTTTATTGGGACAAAATCTAACTTACGCAGGGCGAAATGCAGCTCCATGTCAACCCATGTATTTTATTATTCTAATATGTTGGAAGACAAGGGCATGCCTATGTACCTTAAATTAATCACCAAGCAATCGCATCAGTTTGTTCTTACGAGGTTAAGATTTGGTATTGTACATAACCTAGGGGCCTTCCCAGTGATGAAAATACATAGCCAATCCCCCATCCCCTGTGACGGCCTATCTAGGCAAAGCACCTTGCACTTTATGCTTATCTGCCCTCTTTATATGCACCTTCGCCGTTATTACCTTAGACCTGTTTTTATAAAACACTCAGTGTATACTACAGCCCAAGCTCTGAAATTGTTATTTGCACTTGATTCCGTAGATATCTGTTTTTTTACCGCTACCTTTTTACTCAAAGCTGTTTCGTATAGGAAAAGTCTGGTGTTTTAATACCTTTTAAATCCTAAAACTGATGAGTTATTGTCCTCATTGTAATGTTTGCACCCTGTGTTTTTATACTGTATGCTTTTGTGATTGTTTTTAATAATCGAATAAAGCTTTGAAATCAAATCGTATCTGAGACTTCAATCAAGAGGCAAGCACCGGGAGTTACTCTTGTTCTGGGTTCAAGTGATGTGGGCCCAGTCCTTTTTACCCAGGCAAAGAGGGTAGCAGAGAGCAGGTCAGCACACCAAGAAAGCAATTCTTTCAGAGCAGCAGTCCGGCAGAATGGCAGTCTTTCAGCAGCCCAGCAGTCCTTTTCCTAGCAGAGTATCAACAGGTCCAGAAATCTACTGGAGTAATAGGGTCAGAAGGTCAATTCTTATACCCAGTAATGCCTCCAAAGTAGAAGAGACTTCAAAGAAAGGCATTGTAGTGCACAGAGGCTCCAGTCTCACTACAGGGAGTTAAGCAGTCCTTTTTGTGGGGACAAGACATAGCCTATGCAGGTGTGAGTGTGAGGCTGTGTCTAGCTTCTCTCTTCCATCCTCCCCAGGATGGCCCATCACGATGTGAATGCCCCATAAAGTCATATCAAAGCTGCCTTTGTCTGTGACTGTCTAGAGGGAATGCACAAAGCTCAGATGTTACCCGCCCCAGGTGTGCATTGAAGACAGGCTGTAGTCACAAAGGGCTAAGAGCAGAAAAATGCCATATTTCTCAAAGTGGAATTTTTAAATTGTAATGTTAAGTTCAACTTTATCATTATCATTCCATAGGTACTGAACATGGAGTTCTACCTTCTTCCAGATGGGAATTACAACTTATTAGAGGTAACAAGGAATCCCCAATGTTAATCTATAGGAGGGGTAGGTCTCATTGTTTTTCAGTACCAGGACTTCTAAAACTTTAAAACTACATATCCTAACTTATAATTACACAGCACTCTGCCCTATGGGATACCTTGGGCCTACATTAGGGGTCAATTATATGTAATTAAATTGGACTTTATGGGCTGGCAAGGAGGTTTAAAAGCTAAGTCGACATGGAAGTTTAAGCTGCACTCACAGGCTGCAATGATAGGACTCGGACATGTTGTAGGGTGCTACTTAAGTGGTTGGCACAGTAAGTGCCATGTAATTTGCAGGCCCTGGATATATGACATAACACTCTTGGAAGGACTTTCAAGTAAATTGAATATGTCAAACAGGTGTATGCCATTTGAATGAATGAATGAATGAATGAATGACTACGCACTTATATAGCACATGGCTACCCGTAGGCCTTGTTTAGAGGGGAGAGTAAATAAATCAAATCAAATAAATAAATCTGGTATTTGCAAAGCACAACTATTTACCCCTAAGGGTCTCAAGGCGCTGGGGGCTGTCAGGGATATTAAGTGAGCTATTGCCCAGAGTCACATGGTGCTGAGCTGACTGCCGCCAGTGATCGAACCGTGAGCCCTGTGCTCCAGAGTCAGTCGCCCGGCTCCTGCACCACTCCTCTCTCCTTACACTTTAGCACAAGCTTACTTATTTAGAAGCTTTATTTCGACAATACATGTCATGAAATGTAGTATAAAAGATGAAGCAGTAAGTTAAAATATCTTAAAAATATGAGCGGATAATCATGTAAGTGAGTTAGTCCCGAAACATTAGAAGAAGAATTCACAACATGAAAACTGCAGCAAAAGATAGTTAAAGGTGGATAAAAATGTTAAAATTATTGGGCAAAGCCAGATCTTGAGGGTAGCGTATTGGTATCACATCCAGGAGTGAGCGTAGTTCCAATTCCAATGATTTTCAGTCATTAGCTGTGATTTTATAGACCATATCCATCTTAAGAACTTGGCTACCGGAATTGTATAGCGGGATGATGGACCAGTCCCCAGAATTCTCAGGGCGACGCTACTTTGGTTCCCAAACTCTTAAAGGTCTGTGCGAGCCATACTTTGCAGGGTCCTGCATAGACGGGGCAGACAAACAGCATAAGGGGCTTAGTTTCCACCTGTTCTGTACAAGTGGGACATTTCTTTTCACCCGATATGGCCCCTTTCACGGTAAAGGATTTTAATGTTAGGGAGCCCACTCTAAATTGAAAATACAAATTGTGATCAAAAGGTTTTGAGATTGCGTCCCAGT
This sequence comes from Lissotriton vulgaris, assembly GCF_964263255.1. NCBI lineage: Eukaryota > Metazoa > Chordata > Amphibia > Caudata > Salamandridae > Lissotriton > Lissotriton vulgaris. The sequence continues at coordinate 149,368,706 of NC_141688.1, read as the reverse complement.
AGTGCTTGAGGCTTGGCCAGGGTTTAAATGTAAAAAATATCCCCGTCAGTGTTGTGTAATCAATTGTTCTGATTGAGTTTTGTCCGACCATTTCCCAAAATCTTTCCTTGATTAATTCTCTTGATGGGTTCTGGGTGCTAGATGGAATTACCCACAGGTTTGGCAACGCCTTGCAGACCAGAACTCCTTTAATGTCATGTAGCCAGCTGATTTTGTGAAAATGATCCGCCTCAATGACTTCCCTGAGACCATTAGCAAAAGTAGCCAATACAGGGTTACATCAGATTTAAACACCAATCTAAGATAGGGCGTGACCTGGCTGTATCTACCTGTGCTCTGCACCTAAGCCATTCAGCATCAGTAGCACAGGGCTGCTTTGTGGTAGGCTGGTGATCATTCGGAGGAACCTGTTTTCTGCTGTGGCAAGCTGCGTTGGTTTCTCAAAGCCCGATAATTCTGCCCTATATAGGACTGAGCTCACAACTTTCGCATCATAAATCTGCAGCACCAAGCTGATTGGCTTTGTCAGAGATGTTTTAAATTAGTTGTTTAGGGCACTAGCTAACTGGTGATGTTTCAATGCCATAGTATCAATTTGGGGCCTCCATCTCATTTTTTTCTCCAGGGTGATTCCTAAGTTGATGAATACATCTTCCTGTTCTAGGTGTACCCCATCCAAAGTTATTCTTCCCCTGAATGATCTGTGCTGTGTAAACGTCATGAATTTAGTATTTGCTGCATTGATTTTTAGCCCTTGTAGAGAGCAAAAGTCTTCAAAACGTAACAACGCACTCTGCAGGCCACTTAGGGTTTTTGAGATAATTATCGTGTTGTTAGTGAACATTAAAATTGGGATCTTTATACCTGCTAAAACAGGACCACTGATAAAACGGGAGAATAGGTTGGGAGCCATTACACACCCCTGGCGCACTCCCTTTTCCACTGGCAAGGAGCCTGTTACGTTCCCCTGCGATCCCCAGCGAATGTGTGCAATATTGTTCTCATGAAGTAGGACAATGAAGGAGAGCAAGTCCGTAGGCATTCCCATCTCCTATAGCACCACCGACAAATATATTACGTGAGGTCTACAAAGGAAGCTTACAAGCTGCCCTTGCCAAGAACTATGGTCCGCCAGTATATTAAAATAAATCAAAAGACTTGATTGATTCTGCTAATGTGTGCACGAAAGTCCGCCTAAAGTGTGTGCCATGTCCGTGACCCCCCTTTTACTACATGTCACTCACCCCTAAGGTAGGCCCTAGCCGGCCCTATGAGCAAGGTGCATTGTAGGTAAAATATAGGACATGTACCTTAAGTGTATGACATATCCTGGTTGTTGGACCTAGGTAAGCATGGGCGAATTTTGCGAATCTCGCGTTCGCGAATTTTGCGGATTTGCGAACTCGCAATCCGCAAAATCCGCGAATTCCCGCGAATTTGCGGATTTTTTTTTTTTGTGTTCGCCCGTGTTTCTGCCAGTTCGCGAGGGTTTTTACAATTTCGCAATTTGCGAACTTACCTGTCGGGTCACAAGTTTTGCGAACTTGTTGTTTCTACGTGTCCAGCCTGTTTGGGACACTCTTCTTCATCACTGCCACTCTCTGTCACCACTGCCACTCTCTGACTACTCATGCCACCCTCTGGCCCACCCATGCCACCCTCTGTTTCATCACCACACCCTCTGGTTGTCCAGTGTACATTATTTTCGGCAAAGCAAAGCACACCTTCCCTGCCTCAAGTGACCTGAATTAATTTGGGGCTGATTAATGTGTCACAGAATATTTTTTTAGCTGGCACCTGCTTCCTTAGTGCGCCCTGATTAGTGATCTTTTGCACTTGCTAAGTGCTTTCATTGTTGCAAAATTAGTTACAACACCTGCCCTGCCCCAACTGACAATAATGAATTAGGGGCTGATTAATGGATTTTAACTTCCAGCCTGGCTCCTGCTTGTCTCCCTTAGCTGTAATTCAGGACCTTTGTGGCATATGTGTAACTATTCTGAGGTTCAGAGCAGGGTCACATAATAGTTGCAACTGGCAACTGAACTCTGGAGGGGCCCCTCAGGAAGCACTACAGGAAATGGCTACTAATGATGAGCCTGAACTTTTGAACCTGGTAAGTAGTTTCAGTTTTGCTAAGATCGTATTTCTGCAATTTAGCACTTATTCGCGGGGCGCGAAGTTGTACTGGGAAGCCGCGAACTCACGCGAACAGTGCGAGCAGTGCGAGCAAAATCCGCTGCTCGCGGATTTGCGGATTTTGCGGGAGATTCGCGAATCTCGCGGATTGCGAATTTACCGAAAATCCGCAAAATCCACGAGCGAAACGGATTTTCCGCCCATGCTAAGACCTAGGAAACCCCAAGTCACATAAGGTAGATTGGCACTAAGTGGGTAGGCTTATCTCCAGGAACATGTGCTAAGTTTTCGTCATACCCATCAGTAACAAGACATCCACCACTACAGAAATAAGGACACTACACCAAGTTTGGAAAATACTTTGTTAGCTTTTCTCTCTTCTCCGTAGTCTTACAATTCAATATACTGTACAATTTTACCAATTCTTTTCACACATAACCTGTAACATCAGAAGAACCCAGTTCAGTAGTTGAATAATCTTTTTGCAGTGAATTATTCTAGGAAACACTTTCTCAACGTTCAGCTATAGCACCTCCTTCAGCAATAGATTGCCCACGCAAACTGATGTTTTCTGGTTACACAAGAGAACAGTCCCAACCTTTTAACACTTAACCCACTCCAGCCTACTACTTTGGGAGTGTCCAGGCCATAGGAGCCTGGAAGGTTACCTTTCTAACCACTGTGTGGCACCTTTCTCACATTAGATGAGTAACCCCAAATTTTCAGTTGTCAGAACAATACCAGAAACAGCTCTGTTATAACTTATTTAGACGTTAGCACAAGGTGAAGTCGCAGATTCTTCTTCCCCTCCTCCTCTATAAGAGAATCCCACCTTACACCCCAGTCACCAACTTTATCAATCCCAATGACGCTGTTCACTTCCTCAGCGCTTTAGTATCCCTCTACTATGCTTTCTCCTCTGAAGGTCTGACCCAGAAGACTTTTCAAGTCAGTGTTCCGTTACTCTGTCAGGGCTGTCTTACAGGAATTCAGGGAGTCAGGGGGATGTAAGAGAGCTTCTCCAGTTACTCCTGGTATCGGGCGTGAGAGAACTCCTTTCTGGCCTCACCATTAATTTCCCCAGTCACTCGTCAATCTTTCCCCCCGTTCTCCACCTTACTTGGGGCTGCTTGGTGTAGAGTGAGGGCACAGTCCTTCCGCTCTCGTTTCCCAGCTGCTCCTCACACGGATAACGGGACCAGCGCACTCACCCCAGCACCGAAGGGAGGCCAGACTGGGGCTGCTGGTGATCCAGTCACCCGCGCTGCTCTCGTCGATCCCTCGTTGTTTGCGCCACTGCCCATGCGCGGAAGAGTAGGGTCTCAGACGCGCAGGAAACCGCTACGCTTCCTGGGCCTGCGCAGAGCTCAGCGCTACTCCAATTCCTCACAAATGATGGCACCACGGAGCCTGCGCGAGGTTCAGCGCTCCCTTGCTCATGCGCCGAGCCTGGCACTGCCTCAAAAGACACACACCTCCACTTCAGAGGCTCCTCGGGCAGCGCAGGGCGCCTCAACTCTCTCCGGTCTTCTCCTAAATAATCGGTAAGGTGATCTGGCGAGGGGGGGGGGCTTTCTTCATTCAGCGACTCAGAAAACAGGAGTCGGAGGGTCGAAAGGGGCCAATCAGTTACCAACCGATTCCTTCAGACGACCAAGTCTAGCAAGAGGGTTTGGTCAGGGGCGAGCAGGGGAACGTCTTCACGAAGAGGCTGCCTATCTCACTGACAAGCTAACTACTTCTTGCGCGTCCACCTCCCCACACCACTGCCTCTCTCCTCAAGCTCAATGGACTGCACAAAATGGCTACCTGACCTCTGCCCTTTTATAGCCTGTCCACCCAGGGTCCAGTAGGGTCCAGAAGGTTCTGGAAGGGCTCTGTTATCCTATGGGGCTTTCTCAGAGGTTGGCAGTTATGTCAGTTAGTTGCCACCATTTTAGGTATCCTCAGTTTTTAGTCAGGAAAGGCGCCTAGGCCTCAAGGAAAAGAACCATGAGGGCAAAGAGCACCTAACCCCTAGGACAACACAGTAAAAATAATCCAGTGGACACAAAAAGATTGAAAAGGTTTTGAGAGGCAAAAAGGGGACAAAATAAATAATAAATTGGAGGGACTACCCAAAGGCTGACAGGTCTAACACGCGTCCCCCCCAGCTGAAAGTGGGGAGAGCTACCCAACCCCTTGGGAGTCCTCATCACTAAGGCGGAAATACCTAGAGAGGCCTTCTGCATTGGCGCCGTCCACTCCAGGCCAATGTTCCACCTGGAAGTCTATTCCCTGTGGGGAGATGGACCATCTCAACAACTTGGGATTTTCCCCCTTCATTTGCATCAGCCAACGAAGGAGTCGGTGGTCAGTCTGAACCAGGAAGTGCGAGCCAAACAGGTATGGCCGCAGCTTCTTCAGAGCCCACACCACCGCAAAAGCTTCCCTCTCAATTGCACTCCACTTCTGTTCCCTGGGAAGCAGTCTCCTGGATAGGAAGACTACAGGCTCAGGGGTGTGGAATTTACTGAAATATGTACTTGTCCATGGGACAAGTAGCTTCATAAATCTACTTGTCCTGTAACAAAATCCACTTGTCCCTTTGGTGCCACCTAGTGTGCCGTAAAATAATGGCAGGAATCTCATTATAGAAGAGCTCTGATAATAGCCTCTGTGGTTAACGTTAGGCTAACACTATATAAGGATTTGACTTTTGGGGTTTTTCACCAGCTCTTCTCTAATCTTTTCCCATAGTGAGAAAGGTTGGAAATGTAATGCTGACAACAGCAGAAGTAAAGTTTCTTCCAGGGCTGGGAAAAATGGGGTTGGAGAAAAAGTGAACTTGTGAACACTCAATAGATTACCACTGGGGCACATTCATCTTTTCTCATGCTAAAATGCAATTCACAAATATTTTCTAGGATTACTGTTTCCTGGCCTACTAACGGAAATTCATGTGAATTCATGAAAAACGTAAATCTGCATTAATATAAGGACATATATCATGGGTGCACTTTTGTTACTTATTCAATCTGAGTTAACCAAGACCTTTTGTTTTTATTAAAATGCTTTCTCTTCCTATCTATCGGCTGGCTTCATTGTGTATGACAGCATTTTGCTCTTTTACAAAGTAGTTTTCTTCAGTGCTAGGAATTTCTATGGCAATGTGGCCTTTATGAGCACTAATACTGGCTGTCTAGTAAGAACGCGCTGGCAAACAGCACCACGCCTACCTGATAATCCCCAGGTAGAGAAAGGAGCATAGAGCAGGCCAAGTGAGTAACCAGAAAATTAAAATATTCCCCACTTTGATCCAAAGCTCTTATGCGACAAAGCAAGCGAATAAAATCATTGGAATCCTCTCTAGAATTGCTTTGCCTCTTCCATATACGCATCTATCCATTCATCCTTTCACCCACTGATATCTAGCATTTCACCTTTACATTGTCATCCATTCATTCTTTCATCTATTAGCCTTTCACCAATATGTTTGTCCATCTGTTGATTTGTCAGTCCATCCGGTCATCCATATCCAAACCTACCCATCCATCTCCAACCTAACCATTTCAGCCATCCGTCCATCCTTTTGCTCATCGATCTATCCACCATCCCTTTCACTTTTCCATTCATCCTTTCACTCATCCATCCACCCTTCCACTAATCCATCAATCCATCCTTACACTCATCCATCCATTTATCCTTTACACTTATCTATCCTTTCGCTCCCTAATCCATACACCCTGTAACCCATCCATCCATCCACCTTTTCCTTCATTATAACATCCTTTGTCCATCCACCATCCCCGTCACTCAACCATCCCTGTCACTCATTCATCCATCCATTTAGCCAGCCACACTTGCACTCACTTATCTTTTCACCTGCAAATCTACCCATTCATCCTTTCACTCACACCCCCCCTTTCACATAAATTATGAGCCTTTGTCTATCGAGCTGCAGACAGAAGAGGCCCATCAAGAGCTTCATCTCTACAGTAGCTGCTAAAGTGGGGCATTCACGAAGCCACTGTTCAAACCTATCCTTCCATCTCCAAACCTATCGATCAAACTCATCCATCCTGCCTTCCTTTCACTCATCCATCCTTTTGCTCATCCATCCATCCTTTCACCCCACACATCCTCCTTTTCGCTCATATTAATCCACCCTTTCACTCATCCCTACCTCCATCCATCCTTTCACTCATCCATCCATCCATCCATCCTCCTTTTCACTCGTATATCCTTCCACCCTTTCACTTCCATTTGTTTTCTCTCATCCATCCACCCTTTCGCCTCATCCATCTTTTGTATGGCTCATATATCCATCCAGCCTTTCATTAATCCCTACATCCACCTTTACACTCAACTATCCACCCATCCATCCATCCATCAACCCTTCCACCCAGCCACCTACCCGCCCACTAATTCATCCACCCATCCACCCACCCATCCATTCATCTACTCTCTCTCACCCATTAATCCAAACCTTTCATTCAGCCATCCACTTTCACCCCATCCATCCCTTCATTCACCCTTGCACTTATCCATCCATTCTTTCACGCATCCATCCTTACATCCATCATTTCACTCATTCATCCATGCATCTATCCATCCACTCTTTCACTCCACCCATTCATCCATGCACCTATGCATCCAGCCTTTCACTCATTCATCCATGCATCTATCCATCCACCCTTTCACTCATTCATCCATGCATCTATCCATCCACTCTTTCACTCCACCCATTCATCCATGCACCTATGCATCCAGCCTTTCACTCATTCATCCATGCATCTATCCATCCACCCTTTCACTCATTCATCCATGCATCTATCCATCCACTCTTTCACTCCACCCATTCATCCATGCACCTATGCATCCAGCCTTTCACTCATTCATCCATGCATCTATCCATCCACCCTTTCACTCATTCATCCATGCATCTATCATCCACTCTTTCACTTATTCATCCATACATCTATCCATCCACCCTCTCACGGATTCATCCATGCATCTATCCATCCACCCTTTCACTCATTCATCCATGCATCTATTCATCCACCCTATCACTCTCTCACCCCGTCACCCACCGCTTTTAAATCCATTATGGGCTTTTGTGTGCAGACCTGCAGACTGAAGAGGCCCATGAAGAACTCCACAGCTGCTGTAGTTGCTACGGCAGTGTGTTCAAAATGCCCCTGGTGCATGCACAAAGTGAGAGGAGTGCCTAGTGCAAGGATAGAAATGGGTGTGGCCTAAGGCCTGTATGAAAGCCTCATGGAGAAATGTATGAGCTTTAATGTAAGCCCTGGATAACGTAAGATATGAGAGGCCATGGGGAGCGGGTAAGGGCTGTCAGAGAGGGCGGTGGAGGGTGGTGGGGTGGGATTAGCAGGTTTAGGCACCAGGTGAAACGTAAGGTGTACAGGAAAAGCAAAATAGGAGGTGTACAGGAAAGGCAAACTGCAAAGAAGGGGGCGCACAAGCTGCATGGGAAGGGAAAGCAAAGTGAGTTGAAGATGAACAGGGATCTTGGCGCTGTATGAGGCCCAAGAGTGGAGCAGAGATTAAAAGGCAGGGGTCATACAGTTCAGGTCAGAGCAAGGGGCTAAGAGGCAGATAAAGCAGCCTCATACATGCCAGTGCTGTGAGTGTTCTGGAGCTGCAGAAGCACGATGTTTGTCTCATGCTGAAAGAAAATAAAAGGAACAGGGGCGGGCCAGGGAGCCACACGAGCCTCTGGAGCTGGCTGCAACTTTGAGTTCTGCTTTATCATGTTATTCTTCTGTGCTGGGGAAAATAAAGTGCAGGCCCCAGCTTTTGCATTGACCCTTACACTGCCATTAAACTGCTCAGAGCTACTTATTAACATGGCTGTGACCAACAGGGTTGAACAGCATTGTATCGGATTACAGATAAGACTGTCTACTTGTCCTTTGGACAAAATACAAATTAAAACCTGTTGCCCTCCTTAGAAATCTTGATGTCTCGGGCGTCGGGAGATAGGAATTCCCTACCCCTGAGGCTGATCCAGACCCTCTTAATTGAGTTGCGATAACACTGCCCCAATGCCATGTTCTGATGCGTCTGTCTGGACAATGAACTCCTTGGAGAAATCTGGGGCCCTCAGGACCGGTGCTGCACACATTGCCTGCTTCAATTTTTCAAAGGCTTGCTGACAAGCCTCTGTCCAAACTACCCGTCGAGGTTGTTTCCTGGATGTGAGCTCTGTGAGGGGGGCTACAATAGTGCCATACCCCTTCACAAAGCGACAGTAGTAACCTGTGAGGCCCAGGAAAGCTCGGACCTCCGTCTGGGTCTTGGGGGGTTCCCAGGCCATGATTGCCTCAATCTTTGCCTGGAGGGGCTGCACTGTTCCCCTACCCACCAAGTGGCCTAGGTACACAACCGACCCTTGCCCAATCTGACATTTGCTGGCCTTGATTGTCAAGCCAGCTTGTTTCAGGGCCTGGAGAACTGCTTGCAAATGTTGCAAATGGTCCTCCCAACTGCTGCTGAAGACAGCTATGTCATCCAGGTAAGCAGCGGAGAAACCCTCCATTTCGGAGAGGACCTGATTCACCAGCCGCTGAAAAGTGGCAGGGGCATTCTTGAGCCCAAAGGGCATCACACAGAATTGGAAGTGTCCCTCACGCGTGGAGAAGGCTGACCTTTCCTTTTGCTCCATCAGTCAGGGAGATCTGCCAGTACCCTGAAGTGAGGTCAAAGGTACTCAAGTATTGGGCAGCTCCCAGCCGGTCAATTAATTCATCCGCCCTAGGGATCGGATGAGCATCAGTTTTGGTAACTGAGTTCAGTCCCCGGTAATCCACACAGAACCTCAGTTCTGGAGTGGTGCCTGGTGGAGCTGCTTTTGGCACTTGAACCACCGGACTGGACCAGGGGCTACTGGAAGGTTCTATAACTCCTAGCTCCAGCATCTTGGTAACCTCACCATGGATGCTAGTCTTCACCTTGTCTGACAGCCGGTAGGTCTTTGACTTCACTGGTGGGCTGTCTCCTGTGTCCACATCATGGGTACACAAGTGGGTCCTTCCCGGGACAAGGGAGAACAACGCAGAGTACTGCTCCAGGATCTGGCGGCAGTCCTCTCGCTGTTCAGGAGTTAGGGATGGGGAGAGAATCACTCCCTCCACCTTTCTTCATTCAGCGACTCAGAAAGCAGGAGTCGGAGGGTCGAAAGGGGCCAATCAGTTACCAACCGATTCCTTCAGACGACCAAGTCTAGCAAGAGGGTTTGGTCAGGGGCGAGCAGGGGAACGTCTTCACGAAGAGGCTGCCTATCTCACTGACAAGCTAACTACTTCTTGCACGTCCACCTCCCCACACCACTGCCTCTCTCCTCAAGCTCAATGGACTGCACAAAATGGCTACCTGACCTCTGCCCTTTTATAGCCTGTCCACCCAGGGTCCAGTAGGGTCCAGAAGGTTCTGGAAGGGCTCTATGTTATCCTATGGGGCTTTCTCAGAGGTTGGCAGTTATGGCAGTTAGTAGCCACCATTTTAGGTATCCTCAGTTTTTAGTCAGAAAAGGCGCCTAGGCCTCAAGGAAAAGAACCATGAGGGCAAAGAGCACCTAACCCCTAGGACAACACCGTAAAAATAATCCAGTGGACACAAAAAGATTGAAAAGGTTTTGAGGGGCAAAAAGGGGACAAAATAAATAATAAATTGGAGGGACTACCCAAAGGCTGACAGGTCTAACACGCGTCCCCCCCAGCTGAAAGTGGGGAGAGCTACCCAACCCCTTGGGAGTCCTCATCACTAAGGCGGAAATACCTAGAGAGGCCTTCTGCATTGGCGTGGTCCACTCCAGGCCAATGTTCCACCTGGAAGTCCATTCCCTGTGGGGAGATGGACCATCTCAACAACTTGGGATTTTCCCCCTTCATTTGCATCAGCCAACGAAGGAGTCGGTGGTCAGTCTGAACCAGGAAGTGCGAGCCAAACAGGTATGGCCGCAGCTTCTTCAGAGCCCACACCACCGCAAAAGCTTCCCTCTCAATTGCACTCCACTTCTGTTCCCTGGGAAGCAGTCTCCTGGATAGGAAGACTACAGGCTCAGGGGTGTGGAATTTACTGAAATATGTACTTGTCCATGGGACAAGTAGCTTCATAAATCTACTTGTCCTGTAACAAAATCCACTTGTCCCTTTGGTGCCACCTAGTGTGCCGTAAAATAATGGCAGGAATCTCATTATAGAAGAGCTCTGATAATAGCCTCTGTGGTTAACGTTAGGCTAACACTATATAAGGATTTGACTTTTGGGGTTTTTCACCAGCTCTTCTCTAATCTTTTCCCATAGTGAGAAAGGTTGGAAATGTAATGCTGACAACAGCAGAAGTAAAGTTTCTTCCAGGGCTGGGAAAAATGGGGTTGGAGAAAAAGTGAACTTGTGAACACTCAATAGATTACCACTGGGGCACATTCATCTTTTCTCATGCTAAAATGCAATTCACAAATATTTTCTAGGATTACTGTTTCCTGGCCTACTAACGGAAATTCATGTGAATTCATGAAAAACGTAAATCTGCATTAATATAAGGACATATATCATGGGTGCACTTTTGTTACTTATTCAATCTGAGTTAACCAAGACCTTTTGTTTTTATTAAAATGCTTTCTCTTCCTATCTATCGGCTGGCTTCATTGTGTATGACAGCATTTTGCTCTTTTACAAAGTAGTTTTCTTCAGTGCTAGGAATTTCTATGGCAATGTGGCCTTTATGAGCACTAATACTGGCTGTCTAGTAAGAACGCGCTGGCAAACAGCACCACGCCTACCTGATAATCCCCAGGTAGAGAAAGGAGCATAGAGCAGGCCAAGTGAGTAACCAGAAAATTAAAATATTCCCCACTTTGATCCAAAGCTCTTATGCGACAAAGCAAGCGAATACAATCATTGGAATCCTCTCTAGAATTGCTTTGCCTCTTCCATATAAGCATCTATCCATTCATCCTTTCACCCACTGATATCTAGCATTTCACCTTTACATTGTCATCCATTCATTCTTTCATCTATTAGCCTTTCACCAATATGTTTGTCCATCTGTTGATTTGTCAGTCCATCCGGTCATCCATATCCAAACCTACCCATCCATCTCCAACCTAACCATTTCAGCCATCCGTCCATCCTTTTGCTCATCGATCTATCCACCATCCCTTTCACTTTTCCATTCATCCTTTCACTCATCCATCCACCCTTCCACTAATCCATCAATCCATCCTTACACTCATCCATCCATTTATCCTTTACACTTATCTATCCTTTCGCTCCCTAATCCATACACCCTGTAACCCATCCATCCATCCACCTTTTCCTTCATTATAACATCCTTTGTCCATCCACCATCCCCGTCACTCAACCATCCCTGTCACTCATTCATCCATCCATTTAGCCAGCCACACTTGCACTCACTTATCTTTTCACCTGCACATCTACCCATTCATCCTTTCACTCACACCCACCCTTTCACATTAATTATGAGCCTTTGTCTATCGAGCTGCAGACAGAAGAGGCCCATCAAGAGCTTCATCTCTACAGTAGCTGCTAAAGTGGGGCATTCACGAAGCCACTGTTCAAACCTATCCTTCCATCTCCAAACCTATCGATCAAACTCATCCATCCTGCCTTCCTTTCACTCATCCATCCTTTTGCTCATCCATCCATCCTTTCACCCCACACATCCTCCTTTTCGCTCATATTAATCCACCCTTTCACTCATCCCAACCTCCATCCATCCTTTCACTCATCCATCCATCCATCCATCCTCCTTTTCACTCGTATATCCTTCCACCCTTTCACTTCCATTTGTTTTCTCTCATCCATCCACCCTTTCGCCTCATCCATCTTTTGTATGGCTCATATATCCATCCAGCCTTTCATTAATCCCTACATCCACCTTTACACTCAACTATCCACCCATCCATCCATCCATCAACCCTTCCACCCAGCCACCTACACGCCCACTAATTCATCCACCCATCCACCCACCCATCCATTCATCTACTCTCTCTCACCCATTAATCCAAACCTTTCATTCAGCCATCCACTTTCACCCCATCCATCCCTTCATTCACCCTTGCACTTATCCATCCATTCTTTCACGCATCCATCCTTACATCCATCATTTCACTCATTCATCCATGCATCTATCCATCCACTCTTTCACTCCACCCATTCATCCATGCACCTATGCATCCAGCCTTTCACTCATTCATCCATGCATCTATCCATCCACCCTTTCACTCATTCATCCATGCATCTATCCATCCACTCTTTCACTCCACCCATTCATCCATGCACCTATGCATCCAGCCTTTCACTCATTCATCCATGCATCTATCCATCCACCCTTTCACTCATTCATCCATGCATCTATCCATCCACTCTTTCACTCCACCCATTCATCCATGCACCTATGCATCCAGCCTTTCACTCATTCATCCATGCATCTATCCATCCACCCTTTCACTCATTCATCCATGCATCTATCATCCACTCTTTCACTTATTCATCCATACATCTATCCATCCACCCTCTCACGGATTCATCCATGCATCTATCCATCCACCCTTTCACTCATTCATCCATGCATCTATTCATCCACCCTATCACTCTCTCACCCCGTCACCCACCGCTTTTAAATCCATTATGGGCTTTTGTGTGCAGACCTGCAGACTGAAGAGGCCCATGAAGAACTCCACAGCTGCTCTAGTTGCTACGGCAGTGTGTTCAAAATGCCCCTGGTGCATGCACAAAGTGAGAGGAGTGCCTAGTGCAAGGATAGAAATGGGTGTGGCCTAAGGCCTGTATGAAAGCCTCATGGAGAAATGTATGAGCTTTAATGTAAGCCCTGGATAACGTAAGATATGAGAGGCCATGGGGAGCGGGTAAGGGCTGTCAGAGAGGGCGGTGGAGGGTGGTGGGGTGGGATTAGCAGGTTTAGGCACCAGGTGAAACGTAAGGTGTACAGGAAAAGCAAAATAGGAGGTGTACAGGAAAGGCAAACTGCAAAGAAGGGGGCGCACAAGCTGCATGGGAAGGGAAAGCAAAGTGAGTTGAAGATGAACAGGGATCTTGGCGCTGTATGAGGCCCAAGAGTGGAGCAGAGATTAAAAGGCAGGGGTCATACAGTTCAGGTCAGAGCAAGGGGCTAAGAGGCAGATAAAGCAGCCTCATACATGCCAGTGCTGTGAGTGTTCTGGAGCTGCAGAAGCACGATGTTTGTCTCATGCTGAAAGAAAATAAAAGGAACAGGGGCGGGCCAGGGAGCCACACGAGCCTCTGGAGCTGGCTGCAACTTTGAGTTCTGCTTTATCATGTTATTCTTCTGTGCTGGGGAAAATAAAGTGCAGGCCCCAGCTTTTGCATTGACCCTTACACTGCCATTAAACTGCTCAGAGCTACTTATTAACATGGCTGTGACCAACAGGGTTGAACAGCATTGTATCGGATTACAGATAAGACTGTCTACTTGTCCTTTGGACAAAATACAAATTAAAACCTCTTGCCCTCCTTAGAAATCTTGATGTCTCGGGCGTCGGGAGATAGGAATTCCCCACCCCTGAGGCTGATCCAGACCCTCTTAATTGAGTTGCGATAACACTGCCCCAATGCCATGTTCTGATGCGTCTGTCTGGACAATGAACTCCTTGGAGAAATCTGGGGCCCTCAGGACCGGTGCTGCACACATTGCCTGCTTCAATTTTTCAAAGGCTTGCTGACAAGCCTCTGTCCAAACTACCCGTCGAGGTTGTTTCCTGGATGTGAGCTCTGTGAGGGGGGCTACAATAGTGCCATACCCCTTCACAAAGCGACAGTAGTAACCTGTGAGGCCCAGGAAAGCTCGGACCTCCGTCTGGGTCTTGGGGGGTTCCCAGGCCATGATTGCCTCAATCTTTGCCTGGAGGGGCTGCACTGTTCCCCTACCCACCAAGTGGCCTAGGTACACAACCGACCCTTGCCCAATCTGACATTTGCTGGCCTTGATTGTCAAGCCAGCTTGTTTCAGGGCCTGGAGAACTGCTTGCAAATGTTGCAAATGGTCCTCCCAACTGCTGCTGAAGACAGCTATGTCATCCAGGTAAGCAGCGGAGAAACCCTCCATTTCGGAGAGGACCTGATTCACCAGCCGCTGAAAAGTGGCAGGGGCATTCTTGAGCCCAAAGGGCATCACACAGAATTGGAAGTGTCCCTCACGCGTGGAGAAGGCTGACCTTTCCTTTTGCTCCATCAGTCAGGGAGATCTGCCAGTACCCTGAAGTGAGGTCAAAGGTACTCAAGTATTGGGCAGCTCCCAGCCGGTCAATTAATTCATCCGCCCTAGGGATCGGATGAGCATCAGTTTTGGTAACTGAGTTCAGTCCCCGGTAATCCACACAGAACCTCAGTTCTGGAGTGGTGCCTGGTGGAGCTGCTTTTGGCACTTGAACCACCGGACTGGACCAGGGGCTACTGGAAGGTTCTATAACTCCTAGCTCCAGCATCTTGGTAACCTCACCATGGATGCTAGTCTTCACCTTGTCTGACAGCCGGTAGGTCTTTGACTTCACTGGTGGGCTGTCTCCTGTGTCCACATCATGGGTACACAAGTGGGTCCTTCCCGGGACAAGGGAGAACAACGCAGAGTACTGCTCCAGGATCTGGCGGCAGTCCTCTCGCTGTTCAGGAGTTAGGGATGGGGAGAGAATCACTCCCTCCACCTTTCTTCATTCAGCGACTCAGAAAGCAGGAGTCGGAGGGTCGAAAGGGGCCAATCAGTTACCAACCGATTCCTTCAGACGACCAAGTCTAGCAAGAGGGTTTGGTCAGGGGCGAGCAGGGGAACGTCTTCACGAAGAGGCTGCCTATCTCACTGACAAGCTAACTACTTCTTGCACGTCCACCTCCCCACACCACTGCCTCTCTCCTCAAGCTCAATGGACTGCACAAAATGGCTACCTGACCTCTGCCCTTTTATAGCCTGTCCACCCAGGGTCCAGTAGGGTCCAGAAGGTTCTGGAAGGGCTCTATGTTATCCTATGGGGCTTTCTCAGAGGTTGGCAGTTATGGCAGTTAGTAGCCACCATTTTAGGTATCCTCAGTTTTTAGTCAGAAAAGGCGCCTAGGCCTCAAGGAAAAGAACCATGAGGGCAAAGAGCACCTAACCCCTAGGACAACACCGTAAAAATAATCCAGTGGACACAAAAAGATTGAAAAGGTTTTGAGGGGCAAAAAGGGGACAAAATAAATAATAAATTGGAGGGACTACCCAAAGGCTGACAGGTCTAACACGCGTCCCCCCCAGCTGAAAGTGGGGAGAGCTACCCAACCCCTTGGGAGTCCTCATCACTAAGGCGGAAATACCTAGAGAGGCCTTCTGCATTGGCGTGGTCCACTCCAGGCCAATGTTCCACCTGGAAGTCCATTCCCTGTGGGGAGATGGACCATCTCAACAACTTGGGATTTTCCCCCTTCATTTGCATCAGCCAACGAAGGAGTCGGTGGTCAGTCTGAACCAGGAAGTGCGAGCCAAACAGGTATGGCCGCAGCTTCTTCAGAGCCCACACCACCGCAAAAGCTTCCCTCTCAATTGCACTCCACTTCTGTTCCCTGGGAAGCAGTCTCCTGGATAGGAAGACTACAGGCTGATCCAGACCCTCTTAATTGAGTTGCGATAACACTGCCCCAATGCCATGTTCTGATGCGTCTGTCTGGACAATGAACTCCTTGGAGAAATCTGGGGCCCTCAGGACCGGTGCTGCACACATTGCCTGCTTCAATTTTTCAAAGGCTTGCTGACAAGCCTCTGTCCAAACTACCCGTCGAGGTTGTTTCCTGGATGTGAGCTCTGTGAGGGGGGCTACAATAGTGCCATACCCCTTCACAAAGCGACAGTAGTAACCTGTGAGGCCCAGGAAAGCTCGGACCTCCGCCGACCCATCCTTTTCCTGAGACGAAAACAAGTCTGGGAGAGGTTCGCTTTCCGCTTCCTCTCCTCCATCAGTCACCATCATCAAGATGACCTCAGGCCTCTCATGGTGGGGTTTAAGGCGGTTAGCATGTAGCACCCGTAGGGGCTGTCGAGGGGTCTTAAGGTCCACCAGGTATGTGGCCTTACCTTCTTCTCTAACACCTCAAAGGGGCCTGTCCAGCGATCCTGGAGGGCACTTAGCTCCCCAGGCTCCATCACCCACACTTTCTGGCCAGGCTCCAATTCCACCGGGTGAGCGTGGTGGTCATACCACTCCTTCATTACTGCCTGGCTGGCCTCCAAGTTGTCAGAAGCTTGCTTCCACAACTTCGCCATTTGGCTCCTGAAGGCCAGCATGTAGCTCACCACATCCTGGGGGGGCTTCCTGGGAGACTTTTCCCAACCATCCTTCACCAGGCTGAGAGGTCCGCGTACAGGGTGCCCATACAGAAGCTCAAAGGGGCTGAAGCCCACTCCCTTCTGTGGCACTTCCCTGTAGGAAAATAGCAAACAGGGTAGGAGGACGTCCCATTTCCTCCGCAGGCTTTCAGGCAGACTTCTGATCATGCCCTTCAAGGTCTTGTTGAACCTTTCCACCAGTCCATTTGACTGGGGGTGATAGGGAGTGGTGAACCGGTAGGTCACTCCACACTCCTTCCACATTGCCCGCATGTATGCTGACATGCAGTTGGTCCCCCTGTTGGACACAACTTCTTTGGGGAAATCTACTCGGGTGAAGATCCCTATCAGGGCCCTAGCCACTACTGGTGCAGTGACAGTCCTCAGAGGAATTGCCTCTGGGTACCGTGTGGCGTGATCCACCAGAACCAGGATAAACCTGTGACCAGCTGTTGTCGGTGGATCCAATGGCCCCACAATGTCGATGCCCACCCTTTCAAAAGGAGTGCTAACGACAGGTAGTGGTTCCAGGGAAGCGTTCAGTTTCACCCCTGTTTTTCCACTGGCTTGGCAGGATACACACGTCCGACAGTAGGTATCAGACGCCACTTTCATCTGAGGCCAGTAAATGTGGGGGACAAGCCGAGCAAAGGTCTTGTCCTGACCTAAGTGTCCTGCCAAGGGTATTTCATGAGCCAATTCCAACAGAAAGGCTTGGTACCGTTGCGGGACTACCAAGGCCCTTGATGAACCAGGTAAGGGTACCTTGGGTTCACTGTAGAGGAGTCCGTCCTCCCAGTAAATGTGGTAGTGCCCCGCAACGTTCCCTGCTGCCTGGGCTTCGGCCTGTCGCCTCAGTCCCTCAAGGGTAGGGCACTCCTTCTGGCCCTTACAGAACTCCTCCCTGGTAGGCCCTCCCTCCACATGCCACTCAGCAGGGATGGGTAGGTCCTCCAGAGAGACTACTTCCCCCTCCACGGACTCCTGGTCCACCACCGCAGGTGGCCGATCTGTCACATGGGGTGTGGAAGCCGAAGCAGGCTTCTCCTGTCTTCGGGACTGTCCCTTTTTGGCAGCGGGCTGGGCCATTGTTCCAGGCTTCAACCCGGGCGAACTCCCTCTCCGGGCAGTCGCAGACCTTGTGCTTACACAGGCCCAGTCAGGTGTACCCAGCATCTCTGAATGCGTCCGGTATTCCACCTCTCTCCAAGCATTGTGCTCCATGTCATTCCCCAGCAGACAATCAACTGGCACGGCAGGGCTTACGGCAACTCGAAGTAAACCTGCAACCCCTTCCCACTCAAAGGGAACCTCGGCCACAGGGTAGTGGCCCATTCTGCCGTCAGCCATCGCGGCGGGGTGGAGTACATTGGGAATCACCTGCTCTGGAGACACCAGTTGACTTCTCACCATAGTCATACTGGCTCCTGTATCTCTCAGAGCCTCCCCTCTCTGGCCATTGATGGTGATCCATTACCCATACTTGGTAGTATTTGGGGGCACCTGGATCTTAGGAACCATCTCCCGATCCCCCAGGGACACTAAGGTGACACCCGCCCACTCACCCCCCTTATCTAAGGGCAACTCCTCTCCGAGCGCTACACTAGCTACTCCCCGGGGCTTTTCATCCGGTGGGAGGGGGTGGTCTCTTTGGGCATTTGACATCTCCTTTATAATGTCCAACGCCACCACACTCGAAGCAGTGGACAAGCCTTGGCTGCTGGCTCTGGCCAGGATGAGGGTTTCTGGGTGGGTTAGCCTTATGGGTGAAACCTGTTCCCTTTCCCTGGAAACTATTTTGGGGACCTTTAGAGAACTCCTGCTTTTTATCTCCCCCCTCCTTCTTCAGAGAGGCGCCCTGTCCGGCCCTTTGGGAATCCCCTCCAGTCCCCTTTGAAGACACCGGGGTACTTGCCCAGATGTCCGCCTCCTCTGCAAGCTTCCTGGGGTTGGTCAGCTTGCTGTCCACCAGGTGTTGGCGCAGCTCGGGAAAACATTTCTCGAGTAGATGCTCTTTAAGAAAAAGGTCATATAACCCCTCATAGTCCTTCACCTCGCTGCCCTGTACCCAGCCCTCCAATGCCTTCCTCGCATAGACCAGGAAATCCACCCAGTTCTGGGTGCTTAACTTGTGGCTCCCCCTGAACCTTTGGCGATACTTTTCAGGGGTTAGCCCAAACCTTTTGATTAATGCTAACTTCATGGTGGGGTAGTGGGTCTGCTCCTCCTGTTCTAGGGCTAACAAGGTGTCCCGACCAGTGGGGGGCATATACTTATACAACCCACCCCCCCCAGTGTTTCTCCTGGATCCCATGGGCTCTTAAAGAGACCTCATAGGCAGCCAGCCACTTGGCTATGTCATCCCCCTGACTATAGCTGGCAACTATGTCTTTGGGCAGGTAGGGTCTGGACTCCCTGGTTGGTTCTTTAGTTTCGCTGCCACCATTTGGAGTAGGGGAGGGTCCTAATTGTAGGGCCTGGAATTCTAGCTCTTTTAGTTTATTCTCATGAGCCATCCTCCGTTCTTCCCTCTCCTGTTCTAACCTGGCTAACTCCCACTTCAGCTGCCTTTTCTCCCTTCGGTCTGTGAGTTCTGCTTCAGTCAAGCTTCCTCCCGAGACACTACTGCTCCTCTTTGAGTAGGTCATTGGTCCTGGAAGTAGGTTTCCCATCTCAGGATGGAACATTCCCTCTACCCCTATGACTGTGTCCCGGTCCGTCCCCTCTTCCTCCTCCTTCCCTTCTTCATGTGCTTCCACCCAAGCCCTCAAACTGGTCTGGAGTTCTCCCTTCTTGGCACCACGCTTAAAGAACACTCCCATCTGTTGACAAAAGTCCTTAAGCTGGGCTACAGAATAAGTGTCCAGTTCTTCCAACGCAAATTCCATTTTGCTAAAGGCAATTCAGGGACAAGCACACAAAAAGAATAGATTTACAAGGGGCAATCTGAAGCTACCTCCACCCACCACCAGGAATGAATTTAGAAAAAGCAAAAGTAATAATTGGGAAGTCCGCCAGGAGAAAACTCCAGGTGTAGGCCTGTGGGGTATGCTTTGTTACTTCAGAGTAGACGCAAACACAGTTCAGATCCCACCCCTAGACACCAATTATGTTGGACCTAGGGAACCCCAAGTCACATAAGGTAGCTTGGCACTAAGTGGGTAGGCTTATCTCCAGGAACATGTGCTAAGTTTGCGTCATACCCATCAGTAACAAGACATCCACCACTACAGAAATAAGGACACTACACCAAGTTTGGAAAAATATCAGCTGATTTATAAAAATACTTTGTTAGCTTTTCTCTCTTCTCCGTAGTCTTACAATTTAATACACTGTACAATTTTACCAATTCTTTTCACACATAACCTGTAACATCAGAAGAACCCAGTTCAGTAGATGAATAATCTTTTTGCAGTGAATTATTCTAGGAAACACTTTCTCAACGTTCAGCTATAGCACCACCTTCAGCAATAGATTGCCCACACAAACTGATGTTTTCTGGTTACACAAGAGAACTATCCCAACCTTTTAACACTTAACCCACTCCAGCCTACTACTTTGGGAGTGTCCAGGCCATAGGAGCCTGGAAGGTTACCTTTCTAACCACTGTGTGGCACCTTTCTCACATTAGATGAGTAACCCCAAATTTTCAGTTGTCAGAACAATACCAGAAACAGCTCTGTTATAACTTATTTAGACGTTAGCACAAGGTGAAGTCGCAGATTCTTCTTCCCCTCCTCCTCTATAAGAGAATCCCACCTTACACCCCAGTCACCAACTTTATCAATCCCAATGACGCTGTTCACTTCCTCAGCGCTTTAGTATCCCTCTACTATGCTTTCTCCTCTGAACGTCTGACCCAGAAGACTTTTCAACTCAGTCTTCCTTCACTCAGTCAGGGCTGTCTGACAAGAATTCAGGGAGTCAGGGGGATGTAAGAGAGCTCCTCCAGTTACTCCTGGGATCGGGCGTGAGAGAACTCCTTACTGGCCTCACCATTAATTTCCCCAGTCACTCGTCAATCTTTCCCCCCTTTCTCCACCTTACTTGGGGCTGCTTGATGTAGAGTGAGGGCACAGTCCTTCCGCTCTCGTTTCCCAGCTGCTCCTCACACGGATAACGGGACCAGCGCACTCACGCCAGCACCGAAGGGAGGCCAGACTGGGGCTGCCGGTGATCCAGTCACCCGCGCTGCTCTCGTCGATCCCTCGTCGTTTGCGCCACTGCCCATGCGCGGAAGAGTAGGGTCTCAGACCGGTGCCGCCTCAGCCGTGCAGGATTCTGCTTCGCTTCCTGGGCCTGCGCAGAGCTCAGCGCTACTCCAATTCCTCACAAATGATGGCACCACGGAGCCTGCGCGAGGTTCAGCGCTCCCTTGCTCATGCGCCGAGCCTGGCACTGCCTCAAAAGACACACACCTCCACTTCAGAGGCTCCTTGGGCAACGCAGGGCGCCTCAACTCTCTCCGGTCTTCTCCTGAATAATCGGTAAGGTGATCTGGCGAGGGGGGGGTTTTCTCCAGTCAGCGACTCAGAAAGCAGGAGTCGGAGGGTCAAAAGGGGCCAATCAGTTACCAACCGATTCCTTCAGACGACCAAGTCTAGCAAGAGGGTTTGGTCAGGGGCGAGCGGGGGAACGTCTTTACGAAGAGGCTGCCTATCTCACTGACAAGCTAACTACTTCTTGCGCGTCCACCTCCCCACACCACTGCCTCTCTCCTCAAGCTCAATGGACTGCACAAAATGGCTACCTGACCTCTGCCCTTTTATAGCCTGTCCACCCAGGGTCCAGAAGGTTCTGGAAGGGCTCTATGTTATCCTATGGGGCTTTTTCAGAGGTTGGCAGTTATGGCAGTTAGTAGCCACCATTTTAGGTATCCTCAGTTTTTAGTCAGAAAAGGCGCCTAGGCCTCAAGGAAAAGAACCATGAGGGCAAAGAGCACCTAACCCCTAGGACAACACCTTAAAAATAATCCAGTGGACACAAAAAGATTGAAAAGGTTTTGAGGGGCAAAAAGGGGACAAAATAAATAATAAATTGGAGGGACTACCCAAAGACTGACAGGTCTAACACTGGTAGTGACAAACAACCATTTCAGTTTCTCACTACTGTGGGGCTGCCCTCCCACAGGAATGATTAGGAATTCCCTGATAAGTCTTTCAATGGTAATTCCTTATATGAGAGGAACAGCGCGGTCAAGTTTGGTATGTTTGGAATAGTGATAATAAATGCCACGCAATGGTGTGCGCAGATTTATTATAACTATTTTAAAAATGTCACTTTTAAAAGTTACAAGATTTCTGGTTAACCCAATCAACCCTTGTAGGCTTGGGCAATGAGTAATGTAAAAAGAAGGGGGATTGCTACAAGGTATTTTATTTGTTGAATATTTCAGATAATTTATCAGATAAATCTTTGAGGTTAGTTGGCAACAATCTACCTCACTTGTATCCAATAGGATCACTCCAAGCAATGTAAGCGTTGGAAATCATACATAGAAAGACAGATTAATCTGAAAGAGCACACGGAAATTCTTGTTTATATGAAAATATATGTGTATTATTTCATTAGAATAAGTTCAAGGGAATACAATGAACAAATCAATCTAGGCAGAAACGAACAGATGTATAAATGAATAAACAAATCAGTTCAAAACAAGAGATCAAACTCCTCAGAGAAATAAAAAAGAATAAATACGGTCAACAATAAACAGAAGTTACTCCTGAGAATATCAATTGCTTCGGAGTTGATGACAAGGTCGACGTTTCGGTCTTTATTCCTTTAGTCTATAAGACCATCATCAGGACAGTTTGTATTGTAGAAGAAGCCCCCTATTTAAAAGCAATGCAATACAATTACCAAATCATATTGTATGTCAAATAGAAAAAAATCTCAACAATTAATTAAAAAGATCAAGATATCCGTGTGCGTTACACCCTCTGATGTGTGCTATGTGTCTGCCTGCCTGATGTGAATTGCATGTCCGGCTTTTGAGTGACAGGGGCTGGTGAGGTGTGTGTGGCTCCTGGAGTGGCAAGGCGAGTCAGCACTAGGCTGAATAAGACATCTGCATCTGGAGTAGTGAGAGGAGTAGTCCCTTGTCCCTGAATAGGCCTGTGCCTAGCCTGTACAATGCTGGCTCCGCCCCCCGTGGTGTGTCTGATGATGAGCCCCCACCTGACAAAGGGGAAGAAAAGCCTTGTAAACAAAGTGCTCCAATTCCCCCCTGAACTAGTTACACGTGGTTCCCCCAAAGCCCTGTGCTGCAGACAAAGAGAAAATATGTATAAATACAGAGGCTGTGACCCCATGAAAATATTGAGCTGTTCCTGTACTTGCTGGGGGCTTGCTGCTGCTGGGGCCCGCCAGGGGGGCTTGCCTCCCTGCTGTAGGGCCTCATGTGCTGGCCTCCCTGGGCCCAGCTATGGCCCTTGAACCCTTAGGGACTTTTGCGTCAGGGGAGCAGTTTACTTTTAATTATTGGCAAACCCAGGAGCCTTTCGTGGCTTGCAGCGTGTTGCTGCGAGGTGCCTGCAGGGGAAATCCCGGTGTGGGGACTCATACGTACTGCTTTGGAAGGAACGGGAGCCCACCATGCTATTTGCATATTTGTGAGGTGGGTGCCCACCCCGCATTTCTGCCATGTTGTTGCATCTTTGGTGGCGGGTGCCTACCCCGCTTATGGTATTTTGGAGGCGGGTGCTCACCCCTCACTGTGCCGCTGCTGAGAAGTCACCGCCGCGGCCCGATTCTAAAACCGGAAGACAGGGAACTTTGTGCCTGGAAGTTGGCAGGGTTCCCGTGTTGCCAGTGGGAACCCTGCATGGTGCCCAGCAAAGAAAGAGGAGACCTCGGAGACTGAGCTCTGTACCTTTGTCCAGCTGCTGGGGGGAGCCCACCCTGCGTTGCTGTGTCCCGGACCAGAGGAGGAGTGAGGAGCTACGACAGACTTCGCTCCCGGCTGTCAGGAAGTCAGGCGAGGCTGTGCCTGTCTAGGGCTTCTCATTTCTAGGGCCCTTGCTGCACTTATTGGTGCTAGCATCATATCTGCCCGAGGGGAGTGGACCTAGTGAGGGACTTAGGGCCACGGAAGGGTTATCGAATTGACAATAGCCTGTGCGAATTTGAGCTGCCCTGCTAGGGTGAATGACTACTGGAAATTCATTATTTGCGCACTTAAGTAAATAATCCCTGCCCACACCGTTCATACTGTGTCTTACGGATCCAGAAAGCTGTCTTGAGTTGTTTACACCCCCATGAACACTGACTATGGGATCACCCAACTGTTTTTTCACATGTTGGACATCAGAGAGTACCTTGTTTAAGGAGTCAGAGAGGCTGCAGACAGCTACTTTGAGAGCTCTGATTTCCAGAACCAGGTCTTTTATCTGCAATGTTAGTGATTTTGGGAGGGTTCCTCTGTAGACAAGGCACTGGTATGGTTTGGTTGCCTTGTACTGCTATCAATATTAATGCAGTTTAGGTTTGGAGCTGTATGCACTGATAGATTGGTATTTGATGTGTTGTGTGCACTAGCTGCTGAGCCTTCCCTTTGCGACTGACTCCCTGATCTAGTAGAGGTGTCCAGTTGTTGTAAATAAAACAGCGATAATGTTAAGCATTCCCTGAAGACATGTTATTGTGTCTTCATTGTAGTTTTCCCGCTCATACTTTTAAAGTACGGCCGGACTCCATCTTGTTTTCTGGCATCCATCTTAAATGCTACACTCCGCCATGTGCTCGCCACGAGGCAAGTCCTACCTCACTGACTGTCACCCCTGAAGTTTGCCCAGCAACAGGCTATAAATAGTTCCAGCTTGTTTAGCGCATGCCCAGTACGTGTAACATCTGTTCTTGTTTAAAGGCGATTGGAATGTGCATTCGAGGGGTTCCATGAACCGTTAACTCCGCCCATGTATCGATCATGTCTTAGAAGTGTCTATATATGGATGTAAATCATGCTCTCTGAGTTGTAACCGCCCATTCATGAGCCCCTTCTTTGTGTATAAAAGGGGACCGCGTGTCCGAGTTCTGTGTGCTACCTTGTACAATACTGGAGAGTGTTGTGTGGGCTGTAGTACCACCTTTAAAGGTTTATTAAACTATGTTTTTGTATTTCCAGTTTCCGTGCCAATTTCTTGTCTGAGGACTTTGCGTACAGAAGAGCGAACCCTTTTCTCACTCGCAGGCCTTGCTGAGGCCTGTATTCATCAATTGGCGCCCGTCACGTGGGGCTCATCGGCGACTCAGATGCTCGAAGGACTGGTCGTGATGAAGGATTGGAACCTTGCCGGGGACGTGATCACTGCCAGCGGCGCCTTTAGTCCTGGCATCCCGAGGTATTCTTCCTTCCCTTCCGATATGACCATGTGGGTGACGCCGGTCATCGACTGAGACCTCTTCTGTCGGTTTGCCGTGTAGTGGCCGTTTGGGCGAATTTGGAACTTGGCAGTTGGAATCTGGACGCTCTTGATTGCTTGCTCCGAGCTTTTGATAGTCTTGTTTGGCAAGGCAGTTTTATAAGCTTTTCCCGACTCCTTTGATTTATTGTTTGGTAGTTACTAGTCATATTATTGAGTCTGCAGATGTATATATGAGTTGCAACCCATATAGGCAGGCAATGTGGGGATATTTCTCCTGATCTGTGAATTTGAGCGGCGCAACGTTTTAAGTGCCATTTTAGTATAATATTGCATATTTTGCATTATTTTTAGACATGCCTGTTTTTAGCGCACTCCGTAAGTGGTGCTGCTGTTTTGTAAATGACCGGTTGGTACTTGAAGAATCACAAACGGCTCCCCCAGAGGGGACGCCGAATAGAGATATGTATGTCAAATTTGGTCTTTCCCCCATAATGTACAGCACGTTGTGGCGGAAATACACAAAGAAAGACCCTGAGTTGCGATGCCCTATGTATGGATCGTTTGATTTGAGGAAAATTGAGTATGTGGAGCAGTGTATGTGTAAGCGGCGAGTGAGGCAAGATATGTTTGAATGTATACGAATGTGGGTGAAAGAGGTGCGAGAGCGGGAGAAGCGTGAGCAAGCACTGATTGAGAAAGAGCAACGAAAGAGTGAGCGTGAGAAAGCGCATGAAACGAAAAAACGAGAAGCAAAAGAACTAGAAGAGAAGCAGGAGAAAGAACGTCGGTTGCAAATATCTTTCCAGTACCCTGTTCGACAGCCTCTTTATCCTGTCCTTAATAAATCGGATGATGATTTTTTGTTATTAGATCGCTCACCGCCCCCGTACGCTGTTCCGTCTGCCCCAAGTGGAGGAGATCAAGATTCTAGACCGCCCGGACAGAAAGTGGATACGCGGTCTATGTTATCGACCAACCGTATGACCGAGCTTCATAAGATTGCTCATCGGGTTAATAAGGATTCTATTACTCTGGCTGATTTATTGACAGAGCTACAAGCATGGGAAGATAGGGAGAAATTATACTTTACTGATTATCTTTCTAATGAAATAGTGTCAGCCTTTCGGAAATATTCCGATGTTCTAGAACCAGCGGATGTGATAGCTGATGCAAAGGATCTGCGTAAAGGTCTTTTTCTCTCTCCCCAGGTACCAGATGCAATCCGACGGCTATTTGCGTTACGGGATGAAATGTTTCAGCTACGGGACGAATCATGGAAACGGAAAGCTGGCGAGGAACAATCAAATCCGAGTGGCGGCGGGAAGCAGTCATCCATCTTTTATTCAGATAAGATTGATGCAGTGCATGCTAAGCCAATGCGGGAGGCGGCGCCTTTGTATGTTCCTCCTAAAGGAGCGGGTACTAGTTCGGATAAAGGGTCTCCTGATGCTCAAGGGTATTTTATCTATAACTGGGTTTATACTCCTTGGAATAGGGCCGATGTTATGGCATTAAAAGCAGCATTACCTGATCCTCGAAAAAATCCCGCAGCCTTTTACGAGGAAGTTGAGGGAGCTTTGAATTCCTGCACTATGACTCTGTCTGATATTGATATATTCTTTGGGCTTATATTACCCCCAGATATGTGGAGGTCAATACGAAAGGTTGATGACCTTCAGGCATTTAAAGTTCGATGGGCGGATCTTGAGGATGAGGACAGGGAGAGGAGACCAGCACAGAAACCGCCCCAGTCGATTTTAGATCTTCCCGCTGCTATTGTAGCTAAATTGAAAATGCTTATCCCCCCTAAAAAGATTGATTGGATTCTGTTAGCGTCATGTAAACAGAAAGTAGATGAATCCGTTTCAGATTTCTTCACACGATTTGAAGAAACATTTCATGATTTTAGTGGTCAGTCGCTCACGGACGACACGGGCCGACACCTTTTTGTTGATAAATATGTTTCAAATTTATTGCCAAGTATAGCAGCTCTATTAAAAACAAGTGATAGTTCTTGGATGACTTCGACACCAGCATCCCTCCTGACGATGGCTCAGTATTACGAGCGTCAGGAATTAGAAGCAAAGGGTAGTGAGGAAAAGAAATCTAAAGATCTGAAAACGAAGGTCATGTTAGCGCAAGTATATAGACCGCCTCATAGAGGTAATGATCGGGGCGGCAGGAATTTTGCTACCTCTCCTTCGGGTCGTACTGATTTGGCCCGGGATCAATGTGCGTATTGTAGGCAGAGAGGCCATTGGTCGAATGAGTGCCTGTTGTTGCGTGCTCAGCGACAGGAGCGTGGGTAGGGGTCTATGAGGGGTAGAGGAAACTTTTCAGGCCCTAGAAACAACACGAATGACCGAGCTAGATTTGATTCTAATGTACGACCCGGAGATGGGTCCAATGTTTTCGATCGACGGAATCAGTATCAAATGTCTGACTATGCATCTCCCGAGCAGCACGATTCACAGTATGCATAGGATTTCATAGGATGCGGTAAGGAACCAGTTGAAGTGCCGGTAGATCAGAGGGGTCCTTATGTTACAGCACATGTTTTGGGCTCTACTGATAGGTTCCTGGTTGACACAGGAGCTACTCGTAGCGCTTTGTCCAAAAATTGGTTCCGAGGGCTCCCCTGTCTGGCTCAACAATTACGTCAATAGGATTCAATGGAACGCCTTCTGTTAGCCCACTGTCACAACCTCTTGCACTCTATGTAGATCAGTTTGCTGCACCATGCCCATTCCTACTTTCCCCAAACACTCCTGATAATATCGTTGGCCTGGATATGCTCAAATATTTTCGGGCCACGATACGGTGCTCCCTTGAGGGAGTACGTGTTATTTTAAATGACAATTATCCATCAATGGAGAGGGTGTACATGATCACCATAGAGGCTGCACTGGCCTCTTTGCCTGACTCTTTGTGGGCCACGTCCGATACCGACGTGGGTCAGATGATTATCCCTCCGGTGCACATCAGTGTAAAGGAGGGAGCTGTGCTGCCACGCCTGCCTCAGTATCGGATATCACAGGATGGGGAGGAGGCACTTACACAGATAGTTCAGGATCTGATTACGGTTGGGGTGGTTGAAGAAGTTTCATATAATGTGTGCAACAGTCCTATCCTACCGATTTTGAAGAAAGACACTGACACCAGGATTTATCGATTTATTATCGATTTGAGGGAGGTTAATAAGATAGTGATACCTCAATACCCTGTGGGTTCCGATATTACGACACTCCTTACTTTGGTCCCACCAACTGCAACAACGTTCTCTGTTATAGACTTGAAGAACGCCTTCTTTTCGATCCCTATTCATCCTGAATGCCGATACCTTTTCGGTTTCACATTGAATAATAGATCGTACAGATTCTGTAGGGTTCCTCAAGGCTATACTGAGAGCCCTAGCATTTACATTCAGGCATTGAAACGACAATTAGATTCCTTTGTTTTACCCGACGGTGTGGCGCTCATACAATATGTCGATGACATCTTGTTGGCCGCCGACACCCCTGAACAATGTGAAGAGTGCACCTTGTCTTTACTTACCTTTTTGGCATCTCACAACCACAAAGTATCGAAAAAGAAACTGCAAAATTGTAGACCAAAGGTAACCTACTTAGGTCACCTTTTGTCTAAGGAGGGGCGTGCACTCACACCAGATCGTATTCAAGCTATTTTAGACACACCAGTACCATCTACGCAGAAAGAAGTTCGAGCCTTTCTGGGCCTTACATCCTTTTGTAGACCATGGATATTGGGGTTTTCCTACATAGTTAAACCATTTTTAGGCTTGTTGACAAAGGATACCCCAGTCCCCCTTCCATGGACGGATGAATGTGAGAGTGCTTTTCACCAATTACGTCAGGCTCTTTGTTCAGCATCAGTATTCGGCACCCCTGACTATACAAAGCTCTTTACATTGTATGTACATGAGAGAGATGGATGCGCGTTATCAGTGTTAGTACAGATGCACG
The DNA here is from genome assembly GCF_964263255.1 of Lissotriton vulgaris. Classification (NCBI taxonomy): domain Eukaryota; kingdom Metazoa; phylum Chordata; class Amphibia; order Caudata; family Salamandridae; genus Lissotriton; species Lissotriton vulgaris. The sequence continues at coordinate 149,339,863 of NC_141688.1, read as the reverse complement.
GCGATAAGCAGCGCCCTTGTGCATACTTCTCGGCAGTACTTGATCCTGTTGCCCGAGCGTTGCCTGGGTGTTTTCGCTCAGTTGCGGCGACAGCTGTGTCAATACGTCAGAGTGAAGGGATAGTCTTATCTCATAAGCTGTTGGTGTTGGTCCCCCATGCTGTTGATACCCTTTTGAATCAGACAAAGACGCAGCATTTAACTAGTGCTCGTCTGACAGGATACGAGCTGACATTATTGGCTCCTCATATTACATTGAAGAGATGTGCAACATTGAATCCAGCCACGTTGTTACCCTTCCCAGCGACTCAGCCTGAGGCGCAAGAGACACATGACTGTGTCTTTGTGACCGAGGAACAGACAAAGGGTCGTATTGATTTACGAGATACGCCCTTTACAGATGTGGATGGAGAGCTGTGGGTGGATGGGTCCTGTTTAAAGTTACCAGACGGAACCACTTCCGCAGCATATGCAATTACCACATTACACAAGATAGTGGAGACAGCACGCATACCACAGAAATCAGCTCATGCAGCAGAACTGATAGCATTGACACGAGCTTGTGAGCTTAGTACAGGATTATGTGTGAATGTCTACACAGACAGCCGCTATGCTTTTGGAGTAGCGCACGATTTGGCCTGCTCTGGAAGGAACGGGGCTTTTTGACATCACATGGAACCCAGATAATGTATGGAGAATTAGTACAAAACCTTTTGACTGCATTGACGCTCCCTAAGAAGATAGCTATAGTGAAATGTAGTGCACACAAGAAAGTGACAGACAAAGTGGGACAAGGAAATGCGTTTGTGGATCAAGTGGCACGTGAAACTGTGATGCAGCCTGGCTCTACTTCAATGTATGTCATAAAGTCACAAGCTGAGCGGTGGCACGATGCTAGGGGAGAAGTACTAGAAATACAAAAGACTGCTACTGAGAAAAAACAAGACCAATGGTCCAAAGATGGAAAATTGGACGATGAGGGTTGTTGGAGGAATAAGCAGATGGATAAGTGGAAGTTACCCACAGCCTTCGTACAACCTATGGTTCAGATGGCACATGGGCTAGCACATGTTGGAGCTTCGGCAATTGTGAAATTGCTTACGCAAGTATGGGAGCATCCAGAGATTGCTAGCACAGCTAAGAGAGTGGTGCAGACCTGCATGATTTGCCTTAAATACAATCCGGGAAAAGGGACACGAACTCCAGCAGGAGGATTTGCAACACCCACTGCACCTTTTGAAGTATTGCAAATGGATTATATTCAGCTGGAACGCTGTAATAATCTGAAGTACGTCCTGGTTGTGGTTTGTGCATTCAGTAAATGGATTGAAGCATACCCTACCAAGGACAATACTGCCATGACTACTGCTAAGGTGCTTTTGAAGGAATTTTTCCCTCGCTTCGGTGTTTGTAGATTGTTGTGGAGTGATAACGGGCCCCATTTTGTGCCGGACGTTATTAAGTATGTCCTGAAGGGATTAGGCATTGTACAGAAGTTCCACGCAGTATTCCACCCTCAATCGGCTGGATTAGTGGAAAAGTACAATTGCACGCTTAAATTGAAGATAGCGAAGATTCAGGCTTCCACTTCTCTGACTTGGCCAGATGCTCTGCCTTTGGCGTGTTGTCTATCAGATCGGTACCACACTCTCGGACGGGTCTAACGCCCTATGAGATAGTTTTCGGGCGCCCCATGAATATATGGGGGGTGCCCAAACCAAGTTCAGTGTATGATGTACCTTGTGTTTTAATGAATGACTATTTGGCACAATTAACTGATAGCTTGGTTTCCATTCATCAACAGGTTCGAGAAGCACTCCCTGATCGGTCCACAGGAGAAGGTCACAATCTCCGGCCTGGTGATTTCGCTTTGGTAAAGTCCTTTGAGAGATCGAGTAGTCTGGAGCTGAGATGGTGTGGCCCTGTACAGGTCCTCTTAGCCACAAGAACAGCAGTACGAGTGACAAATCGCAGGAACTGGATACATTCCATCCATTGTTGGAAAGTGCAACCTGACTTGGTGGAACCTGTTGTGCTGACTGACCATCGAGATATCCTGACTACGGAGAGAGGCCGTGCTGTGGTACCTGACGATTCTGAGGAGTTCTTCCCGGACCAAACGACGCCTGCATCGAGAAGATACAATCTACGACCAAGGAAAGAATCTGAAATTGAATGAGAAGTTGTCAGAACGGTCCCTAGGTTTGTGAAACGGAGAGCCAATGAGGCAACGGGGAGGGGGGGATCAGCCATGCATTAGAGTAGTGACACCCGTCTTGGCCCGATGGTGAAGAAAACAACGGCTACCTCAGGGGTAAGAGTTCTGACAACACTTTAGTTTCAGGAAGATACTGTGTACATTTTGCTCGAGATGGATAAAAAGAAGATTCTTGATTCTGTAGGGTTCATTTTCGTTATAGCAGTCATTGCTACAGTCATGTGGTTTGTTGAGGAGAAAGCTCCTGCCCGTGAACTGTATGTTGTTTCCACTCCAGTCCTGAATGAGCATTTTTTTCTATACACTCCCATATCAAGAGTTGAAACATCGACAGTCATATTTGAATAATACCTTTATTCAGATGTTGCATCATACCCACGTTGCTACAAATGCCACAGACTGTTGGATATGTGGGATCATGCCAGCTCATCAAAAGAAAGTGGGAACACCGTTCATACCGCTTCCCTTTTCTCACAATGGCTCTTGTAGAGCGTGGTATACTTTGCTTTTTGCTACGAGGAAGCCTACCGTAGGACGATTGATTTTCAAAATGAACAAGGAATGTCATCAATATTCCCGGGAGACAGTTGATGTCCGTGTAGGTACACGGAGGGGAGCCGCGGGCGTGGAAAAAAACACCGCGTGAAGTCATCCCACGCTGTCGTTTCCGAAGGGACGCAATCTGTTCCCTTAGGAAGTTCCCTTTTTCTATACACCCCTACCAGAGTGTGTAGTGTGGTGTTGATGGAATTTTTTCTAACACTGTATATAACTTTTTCACACTTAGAGCCTCACGGGAGGGTGCGCCTTAGCGCGCGCACACCACCGTAGGACTTTTGATATAGGTCCTGAAGAAAGCTGAGCTACACGCAATATAAACAGCTGAAACATGTCGACCAAATTTTACTTCTGATCCAGGATTCCGGTTCCTTAATTAAGAACCTGGGGAGTCCGCTCACCTTGTTTTTAACTAATGCGGGCTGGCCATTATTAAAAAAAATTCTAAAGGCACAACCTTTGCATTTTTTAATTGTTAAATACACATTTGCACTATCACATTTAGTCACCTCCTAATTTGGGCACTGTTGCACCCACCACATCCTGCTCCGCTGTAATCGGGCGTCGTAGCACGCTGGGGAGGCATTCGGTCACCCCAGCGGGGACCCGATGATGAAGCATGTCACCAACTAGTGGTGAGTGAGGGTCCTTCTAAGAATTAAGGTTCTTTCCCTCCACCCACTATAGGGTGACCAGCAAGCGCCCTGACTTTCTTCCAGTTGAAGACAGTCGCTCGGGCCCTCTTAGGGACATTGAGACTGCCCTGCTGTGTATACTGCACGCGTGTGAGTATTGATCACGCGTGCAGCACACAGCAGAGCTTTATTTCATAAACCTTTGAACCTATCACATTTGTCACTTTTCTTTTGCACCTTAGTCACTCCTTCGTTGTTTACAATATGGGCTGTAGTACCACCTTTAAAGGTTTATTAAACTATGTTTTTGTATTTCCAATTTCTTGTGTAGTCTGAGGACTTTGCGTACAGAAGAGCGAACCCTTTTCGCACTCGCAGGCCTTGCTGAGGCCTGTATTCATCAATGTGGTTCAGAGAGGTCTGAAAGTAGTGAAAATCTGTTACTGCAGGGAAGGTCAGCCAATATTACAAGCTCTGTGTTGTCCCCATTTTTGGGACTATTAAGTGGTACACTTGAGGTTTCTGGTTGCTGGTTCCTGCTAGCTACCCTTTTGAACAATGATAGAATGCACCCTGTGTTTGTGGGGTTTCTGGATGCACATGGATTATTGAGCTTTGGTGAGTTATTGGTAGTTGGGTCAAGAATTTTCTCACATTTAGATAATTAACTGTCTATATGATCCAGTACACCGGCCCAAGCGACCGGACTTAGGGCATGGGCTTTCTTTTTTGCTTTCTTCTTATGGTCTTATCCCAAGCCTCCCTCAGAAACTTTCCACTTCCCCATGACAGTTCAAATGTAGCGAAAAGAGGGAGTCAGGCAACAGATGGCCTGTCGGGGAGCTCTGTTCTAAATTTTCGATGAAGCACTGGGTAGAAACAGTACATATTTAGCGTGTCTAGGCGCAGACCTCTGGAACAAGATATCAGGGGGGTGGCCTAGCCCAGGTTCGGCCCACACAAGTCCTGCACAGCGGGGCCTTGCAGATGCCTTTATGCACCACTGGGAGCAGAAAGAGTGATGCGGCAGAGAGCAGTGGAGTTTGGGGGCTGTGGTCCATGCCTCGGCTCAATAGGTTTGAGTCCCTCACAGCGGACCTTGCAGATGCCTTTACGCACCTCCAGGCGTGGAAAGAGTGACTCCCTTTTATAATCAATAATGGAATGTTTTTCCCATTGGCAGCTGTTTTATCTAATCAATCTTATTTGTATTTTTGTAAATGCTTTTATGACTTAAATTTGTCGAATAAAGCTGTTGAAAAGAAAATGGAAAGAGTGATGCGGCAGAGAGCTGTGGAACCTGGGGGCTGTGGTCCGTGCTCTGGCTCGACAGGTTCGTCTCCCGTGCAGCGGGGCCTTGCAGACGCCTTTATGCGCCTTCGGGCATGGAATTAATGCTGCGGCAGAGAGCGGTGGAGCCTGGGAGCTGTGGTCCGTGCCCCGGCTCGAAAGGTTCATGTCCCGCACAGTGGGTCCTTGCAGACGCCTTTATGCGCCTCCCGGTGCAGAAAGAGTGATGCAGCAAAGAGCGGTGGAGCCTGGGGGCTGTGGTCCGTGCCCCAGCTTGACTGGTTAGTGTCCCTTGCAGTGGGGCCTTGCAGACGCCTTTATGCGCCTCCGGGCATGGAAAGAATACTGCGGCAGAGAGCGGTGGAGCCTGGGAGCTGTGGTCCGTGCCCCGGCTTGAAAGGTTCATGTCCCGCACAACGGGGCCTTGCAGACGCCTTTATGCGCCTCGGGGCGTGGAAAGAGTGATGCTGCTGAGAGCTGGGGAGCCTGGGGTCTGTGTTCGGTGCCCCAACTCAGCAGGTTTGTGTCCCCTTTTGCACAAGCACTTTAAGCACTGGTTAGCAGTGGGAAAGTGCACCGAGTCCTAAGGCCAACAAAAACAAGTACAGCAAAGAGTAGGAGAGGACGGCAAAATGTTTTGGCGTGACCCTCTAAAACGGACTTTTTCTAACAGGTGCACTGCAACTTCATGTGTGCCGAAACCTGTTCACATACCCAGCCAATACCATTTTTTCCTCAGGCTGGGGAACCTCAAATGAAGTGGTCGGACAGGAAGGACTATTTCTGCCATTGAAGGGGAAGGTGGGGAGGAGTTTAATAATACAAGGAAGAAAAAAATCTTATGACATTGTTTGGGTCCAGAGGGCTTGCATGTTTATAGTCAGATGGAAAAGAAGACAAGAATGGATGTGGATTCTGAAGTATTTGAGAATGCATTAAAGGATTTTGACTACTATTACCAACACAGTGCCTGATCAAATATTGACAGATACAATTTTCTCCAATGGAAGGTGGATAAATTAGAGTCAGTAGACGATTACGTGTCTTCACTAAAGAAGTTGGCAACCTTATGCAAGTTTGGTTCATTGTATGGTGAACTTATCCAGGACCAAATTAGTACGCATGTTAATAATGCTAGTATTCAAGAGAAATTGCAGGTGTGTGGTGCTGCTTCGTTAAATGAAATTGTTACTATCGTCAGGAAGTCAGAAATGTCCAAAAGGTGCCCTAGAGCTGTATTAAAGAAAGGGGAGCATGTAGAATCTGTGTGTAAGGTTGCAAGCACAACTAGAGGGAAAAGAAGAATTGGAAACAGCGGGGAAATAGTTTGGCACTAAGGTGGTAAATGACAATTTCAGAATTGACAAATGTACGGCTTGTTTCCGGTGTGGGAATAAGGGCCATTCAGCTACAGACAAACACTGTCTGAGTTAAAGTCCAAATGATCTAATAAGTGATTGCTGGTAATTTTGTGAAGGTCTATAGGAAAAGGAGTGGCAACACTGCTGTGAATTGTGTGATGGATGATCTAGATATAGAGCATATTGTACGGAATGATTGTGGAGACTGCATTCTAAGCATCAATGACACTGCCGTGGTAGTTGATAGGGTTGATAAGAAGAACCATCTTGTAGGAAGAGGATTGGCAAACTCAGGGGGGGGCTCCTTCGCTGTGGCGGAGGAGCGTCGCCCCACTGCTTTTAAGCAGTGTGAAGAAGAGAAACATAAAATGATAACTTTTAGTTTAAAGTTATCATTTTATGCTTTATGATGTGTCCTGCTACTTTGTGGTCAGGCAGGTGGGGCTATTCTGCTTCTGGAGCAAGGCAGGGGAGGAGTGGTTTGCCCACTCCAAAGTGTGCAATGACTGTTTGGTCGAACCTCACGGGCCGCCCAAACCAGCCATGCCCACTTCCCTGTTCACCGTGCAGGCTGCATTTCAGCCCTCCAGCCCCTGGCAAAGCCCGGTGTCACGGCGCTCAGACCAATCACAATGCTGCATTGCAGCATTGTAATTGGCTTAAGGGAGGGTGCCTGGCTGCCTGCTTCCTGTTCGTGTAGTCGGAGACAGGAGAGCAGGAGCAGCGATGCTGGACCGGCCTCAAGGTATGTTTTTTTTATTTCACCCCCCTCCCCAAGTGACCCCCCCCCCTCCGAGACACCCCCTCCTTCTGCCCTCCGTCTTGCCTCCGCGCACGTCCCCCCCCACCTGCGGGACATGCCGGCCGCTGCTGGGTAAACTGGAGATACAACGTGTGACTCACTCAGGTTCACCATATGCCTCTATGTAACGTGTAGTGTGAGATGACAATCTTGCGATGGTCCTGGGTGATGTCCTGGGTGATCAGTTGGTACCTACTGATGTGCACCTGGTTACCTTCACAGGGGAAAGAATTCTCATGGATGAGTATAGGTCTGTAATGTATGAGTTTAGAGGCAGGAAATCCCAGGGGGGAATTGTATGTGATAGAAAGGGGGGCTTCTGTACAGCTATGGATGACTCAAGGTGCTCTAGCCATTACGTTAGACCCTAATAGTGATGACCATGTTTTGTTGTTGGTGGAACCTGTAAATATCATGGAGGAAGAGCTGCAAAAACAATTTCCTGGAGTGTTCTTGCACTGTAGGGAGGTTGAATGGATGTATGCAGAAGGTCATGTTGAAAGATGGAGCGATATTAGTATGTTATATAGTGAGAAAAACCCTTGAATTTGAGGAATGCAGTTATGGAAGAGTTGGATAAATTCGAGAGAAGTGGTTTTATTGAACCTTTGGAAAGTGCAGAACGCGACTATCTGCTAAAGGGTTGACTGTGGAACTGAGGAAGCGCAAGTTTGCAATGTAGTCAGTAACATACCTGTGTCCTGAAGTTCGCAGAGAAGTTATTTCTCCTAAAAGGGACATCGATTAGTAAAGCACAAGCACCCTCTTCCAAGGGGGAGGTCGGGTCCTTCCTTGGATTGGTGGAATTGTATTCCACATTTGTGGAGAATTTTCCAATGAAAATTCATGGCTTGACACAATTGTTGAAGGAGCGGTGAAAACTTAAGTGGAGTGAAGAGTTGGATAAGGACTTTGGAACTATCAAACAATCAAATAGAGCATTTGTATTTTAGTTCCCTTGCAAGAGTTTGATACGGGGGCATGTAGTGTGTGACAACTAATGTTAGTGGCTGCCGGCTATGTGCTGTATTGACACTCTTTTCTAATGATGGGTTGAAATGTACCATGACGCATTCTTCTTGTTCCTTGTCTCCTGCTGAGGAGAATTTTTCCGTAACCAAGAAGGAAATGTTGGCAGCTGTATGGGCCATGGAAAAATTCAGGCAGTATGTATGATATTATAGGTTTTAACATCTGGAGGTGTGAATTAGAGTAACACCTCGTATTGCGACGATGACTAAGACTTCTTGACTTTATGTATGATGTTTAGCATTTGCTGAGCAAAAGGAATATAGTAGCTAATTATTTAAGTTGATTACCCTTACCTTTGGGTAAACATTGTGCTAGTGACTGGGATGAGTATAGTGTTGCTAGGGCAATGAAAATAGTGAGGCAATTGATGGTGGGAACTAGTTTTCCAGTTATAAAGAGGATAACACATTCAAGGTAGTAAGGGAGCTCATCATGAGTGGGCGGCCTAGTAAGAACAAATTAAATGATAAATGCAAGAAAGTTTGGGAATTTAAGGATTAATTAACTATCTGTAAGTGATGAGGGATGACTTTTTTTTCTTCAGTTTAGCTTTATTCTATTTTTTAAAAACAAAATCATAAAAGCATTCATTTAAAAACGACATTAGTGACAAAGTGACTAAAAATAGTACAATTCATATGAGGCTAAAAGTTTATCAAGGGCACTCCACTCAATACAGATTTATATATGAAAATGTAAAAAAATAAAACGTTATACATTTATGTTAAAAAAACAGTGGTTGCACTATCTTGACAGGCTATGTACAAATTATTCCAGAAATATATTGAATTCCTGAGCCTACAACAAATTTTAAGTAGGTAGATACGACTTTGATGACATGTGCGTTTTCTAGTGTTTTCAGTTTGCTATAGGCCACTCTGCAGGTTCGTAATTCCCAAGCCTTTAATAGAGGTTTCATAAATCTTTCCCTTGAATATTGGACTGGTGTGAGATGTTATCACACGGACAGATTTCTGTATCCCCTGTCCAGTCGTTGCATTGCGGAAAAGTGATTAATCTGAAAAAAGTGTCCTTGCGGAAAAGGGTCAAAAGCATACGTGTAAAGGGGGATGGTTCTAAGAGCAAGTACTGCTGGACCCCGCCAACAATAGTGGTCAATTGATTCTCTATGACTGTGCTTTTGCCCTTTTCTACGAGCCATCTTTTACTGTCTAAGTGCTCGAGAACCAATTTTTTCAGAGTAGTTCTGGACACAGCCTCCATGCTTGCTGGGTTTAAAAAGTATTCTGGGTGCCCTATGTCTTTAAGCATGTCTCTTACGTATTTAAACCATTTGATGTTATCAGCACCATCTAAGCTGAGACAATCTTTAATAACGTCTCTGTTCAGACTTGTCTCAGGTTTTACCCAGACATTGTGCCACAATAAAATGGGTCAAGATTTTATGATGTCCAAGATGTATGGGAGACCTAATTCATTATGGACAACATATGTAGCTGTGCCCTTGGGGGTTGCTAGTAAATAACTAAGGAAAAAATTCTCAGAACGTAGTATGTTTTCTACATGCCCAATCCCCCAGAGGCCAGCTACATATGTGCCGGTAGATGAGCATTTAGCTTTGTAAATCTGTAAAAGTGCTCAAACCGGTCTCCCTCCCAATTCTTTGGCAAAGTTAGTCAATGCACCCGTGGCCCTAGAGAATGCTAGACGCCTTGCTGTTGCAGCTGCCTGCCAAGTGCCCCTTCTGTCAAAATTAATACCAAGGTAAGAGAACCTGTCTGTGCTCTCAACTTTTCTCCCGTCCAGGAAGATTGGGCATGATGTCCTTCTGATCCCGGTCCCACAGGACATGGTATAAGTTTTGGAGACGTTTACACTTAAACCTCTATTTTTCATAAAATCTGTAAATTTCCCTACTGCCCTTTGCAGTCCAACCCTTGTCTGGGACATTATTGCGGCATCGTCCGCATATAGGAGTATAGGTATTGGGGACCCGTTTATTGTTGGATAGTCATGGTATGCTTCAGTAAGATGTTGGCCAACCGCATTAAAATATAGGGTAAAGAGCAGTGGTGCTAAGATGCACCCCTGTCTTACCCAGAGGCTCTGCGTATCTGGGACTTCTCGGAGCACTCGCCCCATCTCCCATATCTAACTCGGGCGCCTGCCCCCCTGTAAAGTTCTCTGATAAACAGGAGGAGTTGTTTGTCTAAGCCAATCTCAGAGAGTATCACCAAGAGCATCTCATGGTCCACGCAGTCAAATGCGGGCTTTAATCCACGAAGGTGACAAAAAGATTTCCTTTTTTGGCCTGGGAGTATTTAGCTATTATTAGTGCCAAGTTAAGGCCTATTTCTATGGTGCCTTTGCCTGCTCTGAAGCTGTATTGTAAGTTTGAAATAACATCGTGCTCCTCCGTCCAATTCTGGTTCCTATTTGGGATGATCCTCCCGGCAACCCTCATCAGGGCATCGAGTAGCGAGATCGGGCGGTAACAGGCGGGGTCATTTCTGTCCCCTTTCTTAAAGATCGGTACAACGATAGCCTCTGGCCAAGTTGTGATAAATCCGGAAATATTTAAGGAGTTTAGCACGTTGGTGAGCAGGGGCGCCCATAGGTCAATCTCAGATTTATATACATCTATAGAGAAACATTCTGGACTGGGTGCCATCCCTGAAGAACTTTCTTTTAGTGCCCTGATGACTTCCTCGCATTCAAACGTAATACCCAAATGGAAAGCACTAGATAATTTATGCCCCACAGATGCGCCGAGGTCATTTCCCTGTGGAGATCTAGATTCCACAGCCTCTACTTTGTCGTATAGGCCATTAAAGTGTGTAACCCTGGTTTCGCTAAATCTATTTGGGCCCCTGCTTGCTTTGCAGAAAAGGGGCATTTACTGCCTTCCAGAAAGCTATATTATCCCTACTCTCGGATGCTTCATGAAGTGCCAACCATGCATCTTTTTTTAGTTGTTTTTTCCTGCTAGTTATAGCGGCATGATAAGAATGCCTGGCTCTCTGGATTTTTTCCTGGGATCTCGGGGTGGTGTGTAAGACTTTCTTTAAGGCAGCAAGTGCCTTAGTGCAGCTCTCGTCAAACCAACCTTGGCTATTTTTCGGGGCATGGCGAGGCACCCTAGTTAAGAGTTTTTTTGTTTCCGATAGAATTTTAATGAACGAATCGATAACTTTATGAGGCTCATCCTTATTGGAGAGGCAAGGTTGAATATCCTTGTAAGTATTTTTGACTAAGCTTTGGAGGAAGTCCACAGGCTCCACCTTATCCCATTTGATGCAGTACCCGTAGTTGCTGGCTAACCTTAATGATGGGTTATATAAAGGGTTGTTCATTGGGTTTAGTACAGCGCCTTTAGATTTTATGGTGATAGAAATAGGATAATGATCACTAAGAATGATGTCAAATGTATCCCAGTTGAGTATTGACCCTGAGTATCTTGAAGATAGGAGGGTGAAATCATTGGTTGAGTTGCATCCTCTCCCATTAAAAGTAGGCCGGTAGGTTTGGTGGGAGAACATAATTCATTGACGTATGACAGGGTGAAATGAGAAGTCCAGAGTATTCAGAAGGTCCCCCAGTTTAGAATGATTAAAATGAGTGGGAGCATCTTCCTTGTTGTCGCCCAAGCCGCAAATACCCGCCTCACCCCGAGGGCATAGGGTACAGTTGAAATCCCCTACCCATAGCAGGGCCATGTCTCCGTCCATCTACTCCTCTATTTTTAATAAGTTGGACATAAGGTTATTTACAACAGTTTCAATCAGTAATGTTGGAATATTGTTGTAGAAATTGACCAATGTCATATTTTTAAATCTCCCCAGGGGGTTACTATGATTTGATGAAACTCTGTTGATGAAAACTTTACAACTGTGGATCCCGCAATAGACGAGATATATATACATAAACCCTCCTTATGTCTACCATGTAGGCTGGGGGTGGCTGGGGTATGGAAAGTACGGTAACCCAGAATGTGTAGCTTATTCATTGTCCACGTTTCCTGTATGCAGATGATACTATGCTTGGTTACAGTTTCCAGCCAAAGAGGATTGGTACATTTTTCGGACAGACCCGCAACATTCCAGCATAAGATGTTATTAGTAGATTGTATCTCTGTGGTGGAGACGCTGTTATCAACCCCTGCTCTTGGACCCTCTGAGATACTCGGAGCTAGCATAGGGCTTATGTTCGGTGGGGGTTCTATGTTATGTATTAGGGCCTTGGTGGTGGACGTTTTATCTGAGTGCAATGTTGTCGAATCAGTAAACTCAGTAGTTACAGGTAAGGTATTAGCCACCATATTTATATGCAGGGTGTTGACAAAGCCCTTTCACTGTAGCCTATGTAATTTAATCGGGGGCGGGCTGGGCAGCTTATGATGTTGTTCCCTCTTTCTGATCTTCCTATGTCAATCCTGTTCGTCATTCCCGTCAGGCCCACATAAAGATTATGTAGAGGTATACTCCACCTTTGTATACGAGTGGCCTGGGGTGTTCTACCTAGATGGTGTGCAGGAATCATACCTGTGTGTTGATGTGGAGGATAGAAAGCCCCCAACGGGTTAATGCTTATGGAATTTTGATATAAAGAAGAATATCTGGTGTGAAATAACATTTTGTGAACCAATCTGGGATTACTAAAAGTCAGGATGATACAGTCACCGGGGGAGATCTTGTTTTGCCTTCCCACCCACGCCACCCTTCTTGCCATTTTAAAGCAGCTAAACAATTCCCGGCTTAACCCGGTTTGTTTACCCAGCCAATGGAGGGATTTATTTCTAAGTTCTTGCCAGGTTTCTTGCTTTCCCTGGGCCAAAGTGGGCACATTGGCCAGAACCACCACATATGGGGTGGCCGCAGGAGGTAAATCTAAACGGTTCCTTTTATTGTTGGCATTCTGATTGATTTGACCATCAGGCCCAAATTCACCTCTGGTATATTTATGCTGGGCCAATCCTGTACTACGGCGAGTGATTGGGTCAATGAGTGGTGGAAATATGTCTTTATTGCCCTTAGAAATAGTATGTGTTTGTACAGAGTTAAAGATGGTATACAGTTTCCCATGAATGACTCAGTGGTCGGGTGTAGGTCAGATATATTAGTCCTATGTACGCCTGCCTGAGCCTGCTCGACTGTGTGTGTAATATATTTACTTACATTGACCTTTTCATCCAGGCTAGCTACTCTAGTGGTCAGTGCTTGCAATGCATCGACAAGCGTGTTAGGTAAGCAGCTTATTTCCTTCGTGAAATGTTCAATTGCTAGGGTTCAGAGGGTTCCTCGCTCTGTTTGTGTGAGTTGTCTGGTTTTGGCAGAGCCTCTGTTGTTCCTACGAGGGGCCGTCTGTGCAACGTTTATTTTTTTTACTTTGGGTCTTTTATTTTTGGGATTCATCTTGTGAGGGCTTATGCAAATGGTACTGGTGTCAGTGATCTGGTTATTATGAACCCCCTCCGTTTTAGTGGGTTCTTAGGGCGTTTGTTCGAGGGTTGTGACTCTACTTCGTCCTCGGTGCAGCTTGCAGCAATCTCCAGGGGTAGATGTTGTATGCATCCATTTTTTTATTTATCCTGCGCGCTACTACTACTCAGGTGAATGGGCTGGGATATGATGTGTGTATTAGCCTCTGCGCTACGGTTTACTTGCTCTTTCCCTATTGTCTCCTCCACATTGGTGATCTGTTTTTCCAGTACTCCCATTGCTCCCACCAAATAGGACAGTAGTGTAGATTGACCCCCGGGTTGTAGGTCGTGTAAGTTTTTGCCTTCGGTATGGCATTTCTTTCTTTTGCTCATAGTTTCAAGATTATTCCAAACAACAATTGCCCAATATGTCCAGTGGCCATGACCTCAGTCCAGCTCCCCCCCGGGCACCCAAAGTTATCAGGATGTTTTTTTAAACATGTTAAAAACAATACAGTACCGGATCCGATGATGGATGTTAAGGGATGAGCCCGGCCCGGCCTCCTTCGGCCTCCGACGCCCGGGCACGCCCGCAGGCATCCCGTGCCGCGGGAGGCGCCCTGGTGTTTTAATCGCCTCCGGGCGCTTATCTGTGACGTAGGTTATGTGCGCGGCCCGAGTGCGCCTTGGGAACTGTAGTCCTGTGCCCCTTGATGCTGTATGCTGTGTGGGCAGCCGCAATTTTCTCCCGCTACACACCCGGTCCTGTGGCGTGGCTCTCAGCAGTCTCTGGCACAGGGCAACAAGGTAAGGGCAAGCAAGGGTTTTAGAAAGGTTCAGAAAGATCTCCCGCGCCGCGGGAGGCACCCTGGTGTTTTAAGCCCCTCCGGGCGCTTATCTGTGGTGTCGGTTATGTACGCGGCCCCAGTGCTCCTTGGGAACTGTAGTCCTGTGCCCTTCGATGCTGTATGCTGTTTGGGCAGCCGCAAATTTCTCCCGCAACACACCAGGTCCTGTGGCGTGGCTCTCGGCAGTCTCTGGCACAGGGTAACAAGGTAAGGGCAAGCAAGGGTTTCAGAAAGGTTCAGAAAAATCTCCCGCGCCGCGTGGTGTTTTAAGCACCTCCGGGCGCCTATCTGTGACGTCGGTTATGTGCGCGGCCCCAGTGCGCCTTGGGAACTGTAGTCCTGTGCCCCTCGATGCTGTATGCTGCGTGGGCAGCCGCAAATTTCACCCACTACACAACGCAGTCCTGTGGCGTGGCTCTCGGCAGTCTCTGGCACAGGGTAACAAGGAAAAGGCAAGCAAGGGTTTCAGAAAGGTTCAGAAAGATCTCCCCAAGGGATTACTTCTAAGAGGAGAACGGGTGATGCCCCCACAAGGTGTTAGGGAAAGTATTTTGAGGATCGTGCATGAAGAACATTTGGGAATAATCAAATTGAAAATAAGAGTGAAGATCTCATATTGGTGGCCTGGCATTGATGCTGACGTAGAAAGGTTTGCATGGATATGTGTGTATTTTACTAATTCGGATTAATCTCTATCATTTTTTTTTCCTTTTTTTAAAGATTTTTATTGTTTTTCGTTTTCATCTGCCATGTACAAACAGTTTTGGTACATGTCATATTGAAATCATACACCTTTTCAGCACAGTTAAGTATATCCCAAATCACAATAACATATCTCTGTATTATTACACCACTACAATTCGAGTCCCATCGGAGGTCCAGTCCCTCCTCCCTTTCATTCCAAGTAAGAGTCCTCATCTTCTTGCTCGGGTTGTGGATCACAAATGTCTCCCCTGTACTTATTCCAAGTCCCCCAGATTTTACTCCATTCTTTGGGGCACCCTGATTAAAAAACACTGTTCTCTCGGCGATCATGGCGGTATCCATGTCTCTCCACCCTTGCGGCAAGACTGGGAGCCTCTGCCACTCCCCATTTCTGGGCAGTGTTTCGCTTAGCAACCATGATACTCAGCGTGACCCAGCCTTGAGTCGGATGGGTTAAGTCATTAGGCTCCCACACGTTTAATAAGCACCATCTAGGCTCAGGTATCAGCGAAACCCCTTCTGCTTGTGAGATTGTCCTCATCACCTGCACCTAGTATTCCATTATTTTAGGGCATTTCCATATAGTATGGAAAAAGGTGCCCTCGTCTCCACAGCCTCCCAGACAAAATGAGTGCAGTGCTTTACCTATTTAATGTAAGGTGTGCCTAGTGTAGTAAGAGAGATGTAGAATTCTAAGCTGCACCAGCCTAAGTCTGCGGAGAGGCCAACGCCTCCTGCCATTCAGAGTCATCAAAGTTGCCTATATCGTGGGATTATTTGTCACGCAGGGCACCCGTTGGGTCTGACAGGTTATTTACCAGTTTACGATATGTGAGTGAAGTGGCTTTCTTTTGTATACATTCTGTCAGTAGCCTATCTTCCAGGGGGGAAGCCTCCAGGACTTCCGTAGCAGGTGGTAGCGCTGTCATCAGGGCGTGCCTGATCTGTATGTATCTAAACATTTCCCCGGGCACCAGTTCATATTTCTGTTGAAGACTCTCAAACTGAACCATTTCACCATTGTGCCATAAGTCGCCCACCGTGGATATGCCTATATCATCCCATTTGTCAAAACCTTTGGTATTTTGAAGCCTACCCAGACGTTTTGTATCCCACAGTGGAGTGAGTTGGGTCATAACCCCGCGCCATCCCAGTTTAGCCTGAGCGGCGTGCCGGAGGATCACAGTATGTCTCAGAGGTCCGATCATTGCTGGGGTCAGTTTTCTTTCATAGAGAGGTGAGAGCAATATTGCCTAGTACTGCCCTATCCGGCTGGAATGCCGGGTTGTCCTGCGGGCATGCAGCCACTGATTGACTACTTTCAGTTGCGCCGCGCAGTAATAAAGTTGTATATTTGGGAGCGCGATCCTTCCATCATACCACCCTCGCATTAACTTGGACTGCGCTATACATGCTGGCTTGTTACCTCATAGAAGGCTAGAGACATGCGCCTCAATAGCCCTAAAGTATTTGAGAGACCCCGGGTATGGCGTATTCTCCAATGCATATAGAAAACGGGGTAAGGCCATCATCTTAAAGAGCGCTGCTTTCCCTAGCAAGGTCAGCAGAAGGGTTTCCCAATGACGCACATCCCGCTTGAGACGGTCCAAAGGTAGTTGCAGATTTCTTTTAAAGAAATCCGCCAAGTCCGTAGTAATGTATATGCCCAGATATTTAAATGCTCCCTCCGAAACTCTGAGTGGGCAATCCGCAGGAAGTTGTGGCGGTGGACCATAAAGTACATACATTACCGATTTTGACCAGTTTATGGTATATCCAGACGCTCTCCCGAAAATCATACATATATTAAGAAGAGACCGTATGGACCGCCTGGGGGAGGTCAGATACAACAAAACATCATCTGCGTAAAGGGAGATTCGATCCTCCCAGCTCTCTGTCCATTTGAGTCGCTGTATCATTGGATCCCACCGTATCCACGCCGCCAATGGCTCTAATACCAGAGCAAAAACTAGCGTCGATATGGGCAACCCTGACGCGTACCACACGTCAGGGGAAAGTCGTCAGAAATGTGACCATTAGCAGTAACATGGGCCATTGGTTTGGTATACAGGAGCCGGACCCACGCACAGAGGTTTTGGGCCAAAACCCAGATAATGGAGCACTGCGAATAAAAAGCCATTCAACCCTATCGAACGCCATTCGCGCATCCAGTGACAATCCCACAGCTGGTTCCTGCAAGTAGACCGCCTGCGCGAGCACTCCGTGTAATCGCCGGCTGTGACCTGACCTGACCTGGTCAGTGCCGGTCGCTCCACCCGCCGCGTGGCCCACCTGCGTGTGCCCAGTCCCCGTTTGCCGCCGCCGCCACTGCCAGTAACTGTTTTTGTTGGATTGTTATTGTATTGTGCCAGTACTCTGTTTTTCCCGCTCGGTTTGCCCTGTTGTGCCCTGATTGTCACTGTTGTGCCCCTGACTGGTTTGTCCGCTCCATCACTGTTTTTCTCCTGCTGTTGTGCCCCTGACTGTTTGCCTGCCCCCTGTTTGCCACTGCTGTGCCCCTGATTGTATTTCTGTTCTCTCCGTCCTCCCGCTGATCCACCCCGCTCCCCGCTCCCTGCTGCTGCTCCCCCGTGGCCCCACCCCGTTCCTTCAGCCTCACCTCGCATCGCTCCCCTCCCCACTCGCCACCCCGCTCCCGCCTCCCAGCTGCTCCTCCCTCCCACTGAGTACTTAAGGGGGGGTCCGTGAGGCGGGGAGCTGTGACCTGACCTGACCTGGTCAGTGCCGGTCGCTCCACCCGCCGCGTGGCCCACCTGCGTGTGCCCAGTCCCCGTTTGCCGGCGCCACTGCCAGTAACTGTTTTTGTTTTTGTTGGATTGTTATTGTATTGTGCCAGTACTCTGTTTTTCCCGCTGTTGTGCCCTGATTGTCACTGTTGTGCCCCTGACTGGTTTGTCCGCTCCATCGCCGTTTTTCTCCCGCTGTTGTGCCCCTGACTGTTTGCCTGCCCCCTGTTTGTCACTGCTGTGCCCCTGATTGTATTTCTGTTCTCTCCGTCCTCCCGCTGATCCACCCCGCTCCCTGCCGCTGCTCCCCCGTGGCCCCACCCCCGTTCCTTCAGCCTCACCTCGCATCGCTCCCCTCCCCACTCGCCACCCCGCTCCCGCCTCCCAGCTGCTCCTCCCACGCTCTGCCCCCTCCACTCTCCATATTTGGCAGAGTCCACGCGTACGCGCAGCGTACACGCGCAGCGGGCGTGCCGATTGTGCGCCAAAGGCAAGCCCGTCTGCGCCCGTCCGCGCCTGGACCGCGCCCAGCGCCAGACCCCCTGGTCCCCGCAGATGCCATCCCACCCGCTGGACGTACGATGCCGCCACCCTGAGAAGATTCAACACTGGACGCCTTCCCGGCTGCCACCAAGCAACCCCAGGACGCACCCACGGACCCTTCACCTGCCAATCCTGCAAGTTCGCCTGCATCCGGACCTGCAACCCACCCGCACCCGCCAAGCCAAGCTCCAACCACAACCACCTGAAGTGCATCCTGCTCAACACCCGCTCCGTCCACAGACACGCCGTGGAACTTTGGAACCTGTCGACACCACATCCCCGGACATCGCCTTCCTCACGGAGACTTGGATGAACGACTCCTCAGCACCCAACATCGCCATAGCCATCCCGGACGGATACAATATCACCCGGAGGGACCGCGTCAACCAGACCGGAGGAGGCATCGCCATCGTCCACAAGAACACCATCCGCATCTCGACCAACTCCGAAGACATCCTCACAGCCGCCGAACATCTCCACTTCCAGATACACATCGACCCCAAGACCACACTCAGAGGCACCCTCATCTACTGACCCCCAGGACCCCGCACACAATTCAGCGAAGACATCGCAGACTTCATCAGCCCACACGCCCTCCCCTCCGCTGACTACATCCTCCTAGGGGACCTCAACTTCCACCTGGAGAACAAGAACGACAACAACACCACCACCCTACTGGACAACCTCGCCAACCTCGGACTCAAGCAACTGGTGAACACCCCACCCACTACACCGGACACACGCTCGACCCAATCTTCTCCTCGAGCAAGCACATCTCCTTCAGCCACTCCACCGGACTCCACTGGACAGACCACAGCTGCGTCCACTTCAGCTTCAGAAAGACCACGACTCACCACCACCCGCAACAGGTTCCCCGTAGGAGCTGGAACAAGATCACCACCGACCAGCTCACCACATTACTGAACCAGAACCCTCCCGCCAGATCAACGGACCCCAACCAAGCAGCCCTCAACCTCGCACAGTAGATCACCAACTGCGCCGACGACCACGCACCACTGAAAACCCATCCCAACAGGCCCAGAAGCAAGAAAGCCCCTGGTTCAACGACGACCTCAAGAACTCCAAGAAGAACTGTCGCACCCTCGAGAAAGCCTGGCGAAAGAACCCGTCCACAGACAACATGACCGCCCTCAAGTACGCCACCCGCAAACACCACCAGCTGATCCACACCACCAAGAAGACAGCATTCAAGGAACGACTAGACAACAACGCACACAACAGCAAGGAGCTCTTCAGCATCGTCAAAGAGCTCTCCAACCCCAGCGCCGGAAACAACGACGTCACTCCCTCACAAGACCTCTGCGACTCACTCGCCACGTTCTTCCACAGCAAGATCGCAGACATACACAACAGCTTCGACGTACTGACCACGCACCCCACCACCGAACCGACGCCCCCCACCACCACCCTCTGCGACTGGACCCCAGTCAACAGCGAAGACACCATCCACACGATGAACACCATCCACTCCGGATCACCAACCGACCCATGCCCTCACCACGTCTTCAACAAGGCCGGCTCCGTCATCGCACCCCAACTCCGGGACATCATCAACTGCTCCTTCAACACCGCCACCTTCCCGGAGAGCTGGAAACATGCCGAACTTAGCGCCCTCCTGAAGAAACCATCAGCTGACCCCACCGACCTCAAGAACTACCGCCCCATCTCGCTTCTCCCGTTTCCTGCCAAAGTCATCGAGAAGACCGTCAACAGACAGCTGGCCGCCTTCCTCGAGACGAACGGATCTCTCGACCACTCACAGTCCGGCTTCCGAGCCAATCACAGCACCGAGACCGACCTCATCGCAGCCACCGACGACATCCGAACCCTGCTCGACAACGGGGAAACAGCGGCCCTCATCCTCCTGGTCCTCTCCGCAGCGTTCAATACTATCTGCCACCGTACCCTAGTACAACGCCTCAGCAACGTCGGAATCCAAGAAAAGGCACTGGAGTGGATCATCTTGTACCTCGCCGGACAAACCCAGAGAGTCCGCCTCCCCGTTCAGATCTGAGGCCACCGAAGTCATCTGCGGCGTACCATAAGGATCATCACTCAGCCCCACCCTCTTCAACGTGTACATGAGCCCGCTCGCAGCCATCGCACGCCAACACAGCCTCAACATCATCTCCTATGCCGACGACACCCAGCTGATCCTCTCCCTCACCAACGACCCCGCCACCGCCAAAATCAACCTGCACGAAGGGATGAAAGAAGTAGCCGAGTGGATGAAGAACAGCCGCCTGAAACTGAACTCCGACAAGACGGAAGTCCTCATCCTTGGATCATCACCATCTGGCTGGGACGACTCCTGGTGGCCCCCGGCCCTAGGCAGCGCACCCAAACCAACGGACCACGCACGCATGCAACCTGGGCTTCATCCTGGACTCCTCCCCCCTGTCAATGACCAGACAAGTCAACGCCGTCTCGTCCTCATGTTTCAACATCCTACGCATGCTCTGAAAGATCTTCCGATGGATCCCCACCGAAACCAGGAAGACGGTCACCCAGGCACTTGTCACCAGCCGACTGGACTACGGAAACACCCTCTACATCGGAACCACAGCCAGACTGCAGAAAAGACTCCAACGCATCCAGAACGCCTCCGCACGACTCATCCTGGACATCCCCCGCCACAGCCACATCTCCTGAAAGACCTGCACTGGCTCCCCGTCAGCAAAAGAATCACGTTCCGCCTCCTCACCCACGCACACAAAGCCCTCCACGACCTAGGCCCCAGGTACCTCAACAACCGCCTGACCTTCTACACTCCCACCCGCCAACTACGATCGACCAGCCACACCCTCGCCGTCGTTCCACGCATCCGAAGAGCCACCATGGGAGGAAGATCCTTCTCCTACCTGGCAGCCAAGACCTGAAACTCCCTCCCCATCCACCTACGTCTTACCCAAGACCACCTCTCCTTCAGGAAGCAACTCAAGACCTGGCTGTTCGAGCAGTAGCGGACCCCTCCACCCCCCAAGCGCCTTGAGACCCTCTGGGTGAGTAGCGCGCTATACAAATTTCCTGATTGATTGATTGATTGATTGAGATTGAGGGCTGTATTTCTGCCGGGCATAATGCCAGACTGGTCTGGGTGTATTAGTGTTGAAAAGTGGAGTGTCAACCTAGTCGCCAATAACTTTGCGAGGATTTTTGCCTCTGCATTAATTAAAGATATACGGCGATAAGAGGTGCACTGATCAGTTGGTTTCGCAGGTTTTGGTATAGCCACTATGGTGGCTGTGCGCTGATCCAGCAGGAGTTCGCCCATTTTCAGGCTATCAGTGTACATGTGTAGAAGATATGGTGCGATGGCCCCTGCCGTCTTTTTATAGAGTTTGATATGTATGCCGTTCGGCCCCACTGCTTTACCCAACTGCAATGCTCCAATTGCCGCCTGCAGCTCTTCTATTTTAAGATCTGCCTCTAGTTCATGCGCTACTTCCGGGGTGAGTTTAGGCATTTCAATGTCCCTCATCTCAGAAGTGGACGCATAAACTGTCTGGAAGTGTTGCGCTAATGTGTGCACTATCGTCCGCGGGTCCGTTATCGCCTGCCCGTCCTCTGAGTTGAGCTGCGCTATCCATCTGTTACCTACCCCTGTCCCTTCTGTCTAACCATGCCAGCAATTTTCCGGCTTTATCACCTGCATTGTATACCTTGTGCCTTGTGGCCACTATCTTTTGTCTGGTTAAGTCTGTTAGATGGTCCCTGTATTGCCGCTGTCTGAGATGTAGGCTGTAGGATGTGTCAGGAGTTGGGTCTTCAGCGTGTTGGATTTCCGCATCATGTAGTTCTAGCTCTAAGGCGTGTAACTCTAACTGCTTCTCCCTCTTATGCGCTGTGATGGGTGCAATAGCTTGGCCCCTGATTACCGTTTTATATGCCTCCCATAGAATGGTCGAAGAGTCAACTGATGTGGCGTTTTCTTGAAAATAATGGTCTGATGCCTTAGTGATTGTCTTCCTAATCTTGAGAACCTGTAAATATCCGGGATATATCGGATAGATACGTCGCCTTGTCTGATGGTGATGAGTATATGTCAGAAGTAATGGGGAATGATCAGAGATTCGTCTAGGTCTAATTTCTATACTATCTATAATATTAAGGCTGCCAGTCGATCCCAGGAAATAATTTATTCTTGTCAAGCTATTGTGCACCCCAGAGTGGTACGTATATTGTTGCACTGTTGGGTGGTGCCGCCTCCAAAAACCCGTAAGCCCCAGTGCGTCCATAAAACTCCCAAGACGAGACACTCCCCCGCTACTTACTCTTACTGGATATCTATCCATGGCTTCGTCCATGATAAGTAACTCCACCTCCGGCAAGTCACTCCCCCTACGGCAAGTCAAGCAGGAACTCACTGAGATCTGGGAGTGCCACCGAATGCAATGCGGGAGGGACATAAACTGATACAATATTAAGGGGCCGCCCCTCCCACTGAGCGACGATGGCTGCAAACCGCCCACTCCATCAGTTGTGGCTTTGTGTATTATTAATGGGAACAGTTTTTTGACCATTATACCTACACCACTAGACCCTGAAGAGAACTCAGAGTGCACCACCATCTTGTAACCCCATCTATCCATTGCTTTACTGGTAGTACCAGTAAGGTGTGTCTCCTGCAGCAACACTACCAGAGGTTCTCCCCTCTTGATACAATGTAGGACTATACCCCATTTTATTTTGTCGCCTAAGCCTCTTACATTCCACGTAAGCAGGGAAAGAGGTGGTACCAGCCCCGAGGGACCTGTGTCCGCTATATTAGCTGTGGCATTGTTCAGTGCCATATCCAATGGGGCTCATAAAGTGGATTATGGATTCGCAGGTGTAAGTTGTGTGTGCCATAGTGTGGGCCTGTACTGCCCAACCGTGTACCATATCCAAAATTTAAAAAAACGCGCTGAAAAGAACATTCAAACCTTCCCATCCCTTCCACCCCCCTCTCTGCCTCCCTGCCTTGCGGACTCAGAACTGCCCGCCACCCCAACTCAGCAAAGTGCTTAACACCCAACCCCGAAAACGTTACTTGCGTGTATGGGAGCGGGAAGTCCGAGGAAGACCATGCTCATCCCCTGTCCCTGAGTCCATAATTGCTGACATATCCATTTCCAGTTATTAGCCGATGGGAGTCCAGGCGGGTGTATGTACCTAGTGTCTGCAGGCGGGCCAGAAGTGCCACTATTGCTTTCACTCTGCAGCCTCTTCTTGCGGTTGTCCGTCTTCTTTCACCCGCTGCTCCTGGTCTTCCAGGTTGGCTTCCTTCCCGGGACGCTGACGTCGTCTATCTCTACGCCCTGTGGGTTCCACCCGCCGCCATCCTTTGAGCCAGTCATGTGCTTCCTCCGGCGTCTCGAAAAACCATGTCTTTTCATCCGCAACTACGCAGAGTTTTGCTGGGAATAACATTGAATACGGCAGTTCACAGACTCTTAGCTTCTTCTTGACCTCCACGAAGCTTCTGCGACGTGCTGACACCGCTGTTGTGTAATCCGGGAAGAAGGACACTACAGAATTCTGCACCCGCATTGGTGGTGCTACTCATGCCGTTTGCAAAATTGCGTCCCTATCACGAAAGTTAAATATGCGTGCTAGAACCGGTCGAGGGGGGGCCCCAGGTTTAGGCCTGCCCCCGGGTACCCTATGTGCACGTTCCACCGAGAAAAAGGTGGATAGACCTCTGGGTTGCAATCTAGTTTTTATCAGTTCCTCAACGTATAGGTCCATGGCAGGGCTCCCTTCAGTTTCCGGAATACCAGTAATTCTTACATTGTTGCGGCGAGAACGCCCTTCCTGATCGTCAAGTTTAGCCGCCATGCGTTTGTTTTCAGCCTCCAGCTGCGACACTCTTTTGATTAAAGTGGTGATGTCCCTTGTTGGAGATGAAGTTGCTTGTTCCACTTCTGTAACCCTGGCGGACATCTTTTGGAAGTCCGCCCTAGGAAAGGACACGTCTGCTGAGATAGACCCTACCGTTGACTGTACATTGCTGAGGGCAACCATAATATCTTCTAATTATCACTTTGGGCGATCCCACGTCATCCGTGGCTTTGTCTGTGGGTCCTTTGCGGTCCGTCAATGGGGAAGTCTTTGTTGTACGTATATTTATCCAATTTACCTTGCTGATTTGTGCGTGACCCTTTACCGCTCATTGTCCGTTAGATATTCGTTCCCCCTTCGCCTGCACCCAATGTTAATTGCTTTAGTGTTGTGATCAAGGGGCCGTCAGAGTTTGGTCCCTGGCTCAACTCTTTGGACTGCAACCAGCAGTGTCCACCATGTACCATGCACTGCCACTTTCTTTGAGTCCACTCCACCCGCTCCGTCGCAACAGACACCTCCACATACTCGGTCCTGGGGAGGATCTCTTCAGATTTCGAAAGGTACCACTGTGTCACTCTCAGGAGGTCCTATGCCGGATCCCATGCGCGATATTAAGCATTTCCGACCACTATGGCCCGCAGTGGACCGCGGATCTCTCACCCCTGTCCGCTGGTATGCTTCTTGCGGTGTCTACTCGAGGCCCAGTTGTGACACTGATCACCGGTGTCTCAGTTCATGACGTATCCCCCGGTATTTCCCCCCCATGGGGTCTCGCAGACACTTTCATTCTGGCTCTGCTCGAGACACAGTGTGTTGTCCCCAAAGACTCTTACCGGGTCTCACTGCGGCACTGGTCCGTTCTGCCACCCTACGTCATGGACAGCCGATCAGTTTGGCCACCGAACACAATCTGCGCACATCAACAGGGCGCAGCCGCACCGCAACTCCGGTCATCGAGAAGCCTGATGTGCCAATATATCCAGCGGGCTCTCGCACTCCAGCAGACTCCAAACTCCGCTGCTTTTCCAGCGGTAGTTTCCTGCTCTGAGCTCACCCTCTGGAAAAGACACCAAACTTTAGGTCGCTGCTTCCCCCGTATGTGTAGGGCGCTCCTAGTCGCACCGGGTCAGTCCTCCACTTTATACCTCTGGCACCTTGTATTATCGGCTGCTGAGATTGAGTTGTTCAGCCACTCCGAACAGCGAGCGCTCACGCTGCACCAGTCCTCTGGCGGCGGTACCTCCTCAGCCGTGGTGTCTGGCTGCTAGTTCGGCGCTCGGGACAACCGCCAAACTTTAGTCCGCTGCGTCATCCGCCTGCCTAGGCCGCCCATCGATGCACCGCTCAACCCACGTTGTACTCGGCAGAAAACCACTGGAGTCAGCCCAATCTGCGTCACTTACATTCAGCTTCAACTAGATGACTTCTGGGTAGATGTTAGTGTTCGGATTAGTGAGTGGATTAAAGGGGAGAAGGTCTCACCCTCGGAGCTCCTTCAGACTGAGGCCATCTTGCTCAGCAGCAAGCCACGCCCCCTCTATCAGTTTTTTTGGGAATGCAATGGGTTTCATGTGGCTCTTGTAATCAGTACCGGGAGACTTAGGATCACCTCCTACTTGTGCTCTAGATAAACTCTATTATACAAAAGTAGCCTTGTTACTCTACTCTCCTCATCCTCAGCACTGTCAGGCATGCAGGCTCCTATCACAATTGCATGAATTGGGGGACAAAGTTGGAAAACCTCTTGTAGGGCTGGCTAAGAAAAGCACAGCAGACAGGATCTACTTATGATCCTGGACACAGAGGGGTAAAAAGTATTCTAGGCAGCGAGGGACTCACAACAAATTCACAAATCCCTATGTAGAGCTTCATGCTGTTCAAGAGGCCCCCCAAAAATGGACTAGGCACAATTCTGACATCCCTCCCAATACTCTCTGCAACTAATGGAGAGGAACTTGAAATGCTTCTTACTTTAGAAGAGTTCTCTCACAGGTGTGCTCTAGTGTCTTCAATGTGTGGCATATTCTGTAATTGGCCCCCAGAGCCGGACAGAGGGTGCTTACGAGAATATTGTCCCCCATCCTCCAAGGTTTAGTAAGTCTCCTAGCTGCCAGTGACTTGGCAGATTGAACTCCTGGAAGACATAAGACTCCATAAGGCTCGTCTACCCAGTCCCATGCCTAATCGGGGGAGTAAAAAACACAAACGTTTCTGTCGAATTCTACATGTAGTTGAGCTGGGAACATATGGGTATAAGTGAGCTCCATTCTTTTAATTTTTTGCTTCACCTCAGCAAAGGAGAAGCTCTGTGTCCTGAAAAGAGCCTATTACTTGTGTTTTCACCTTGCCCACCTCCCTGGCAGCTTTTAGGATTTCACCTTGGTTCCCTTGGTGGAGCACTCGCTCAATGATGGGCTGAAGAGATTGTGAAGTGGGGGCTTTTTTGATAGTGCCCTATAAGCTCTTTCAATGCTAAAGCATGAGGAGAGGACCTCCAAAGGTACTCAAACACGGAGCAATGTTGAGATGAAGACCTGACTGTTGTGGCTCAATGACCCGTTTGGGAAGCCCACCAACCTAATGTTGTTGCGCCTTGTTCTCCCCTCGGCATCCTCACTTCTGTCTCTAAGGTATTTAGAGGAAGTTATTAGTTGAGTCAGTGTGCCCTTTCTAATTTTAGTTCAGTCTTCCAACTCCAATAGGCGTCCCTCCCCAATGCCAACTCTCTCTACTGAATTACGGAGGTCTTAGTGGATCAACAACATGTTTATACAGATACCCTCCTTTTTACCCTCGAGGGTTGTTCTTAAGTCCCGAATAGTCTGCAATATGGCTTCGGTTTCAGTATTTGCAGCTACACCTTGGGGAACATCAGAAGGGACAGTCAAGGCAGCCCCCTTTACCGCCTTACTAAGGTATACAAAAACTGATGGATGAAATAAATGAATGAATGAATGAAAAGGAACATGTGGAGCATACTGCCACTAAGCTTAGTGTAAGGAAGAGCAAAGAATTTTTTTTTAAAAAAAGGCCATCGTCCTTCATTTGGCAAACTTCTAAGGGGAGCATGTACAAACCCACAACTCCTTCTGGCTCTAGAGAGGCAGATCCTTGCAACTATGGCAAGAAAATTAATTGAGGAGTGCAGGTGTAGTTTGGGGTTGTAGAGGGATATCCTGGGAGTCACAGAACCTAGCCCAGAAGGATGTAGCCCTCTATGCATCAAAAGAAGGCTTTTAAATAGAACAGGCTTATTTATGAGAAGCCAATGAATATTCCACAAATGTGGGGAGACATTCTCCCATCTATAGAGAATGAGCACAAGCTGTGCAGCCGCATTCTGGACAGATCGATATTTCTTCACCAAGTACTGTGGCAGACCTGCATATAAAGCATTGGCATAGTCCAGCTTGGACATGACCAGGGCCAGAACCACTGTGATTCTTAAGTGCAAAAATGTATTTGTCATGCCCAAGATATCAAAACACTTGCTAACGACTATATTGATTTGATTATGAAAAGACGTGTTTTTCAAACTTAAACCTCAAGTGTTTTACAGTATCAGCTTGTATGTTGGATGCTGAACCCCGTTCGGCCAGTGTACTTCCAGGTTAAGCTTAAAGTTGTGTCCATGTTAAGAATTTCCGTCTTTTCGGTGTTGCATTTAAGTTGATTGAAATTCCCCCAACGAAAGACAGCAGAGAGACAGGGTTTAATAGCATCTGGCTCTATTAGCTCCTCTTCCCCACAGGAAAAGACAATCTGACTGGATAAAATGCTAGAATTAATCTCAGCCACTGTTTATTATGCGGGCCGCATCCCAGTGCATCATTATGTTGCACACCAGGCAAACAAATTAGGCTGAAACTGGTCCTTGGTTGTTTGTGTCCTTTTCATGGATGCCTGGCCTGGCAGTTCGGGCTAGACTGTTCCCATTGGAGCAGGGTCAAGACTAATTTGCACATGGCTGGGTCCAAACTGAGGTGGGATTGTGGGTGAAAAATGGTTCATTGGAATGCAGTCAAGTCAGTGGCTGGGAGTAATTCAAGCATTCCATCCATCACTTTGTTTTTTATGCCCTTTACCACGTTAGTGTATCTTTCCATCTTGGGCTGAGTTTGGAGGCTGACTTTTTCCTCCACCATCTTATGATTCTAGGTCCACCCCCTGTAGATGTGGTACTCAATTGATGTTAAGATCATACTGGTATTCAGTCCCTATTAAGTATGGATTTGTCTGCTTATGTCAGTTAACTTCCACAGAGTCTGCAGGGAGCATTACTCTGTAGGAACAATTGCCCTCACACATGCTTCATCATTGGGCTTATGCTCCATGTCAGGTCGGCGCTGCAATGCCCAACGGCCACCCTCAATGGGGACTCTTTACCAGAGATCTTTTTATAAGCTGTATGCTAAAGTGTGGGTTTGTGGGTAAAATAGTAGATTGGTGCATTTTGAATAAACATGTGAAAGAGTGGGACAAAAATAGGACAAGGGGTACGCCACAGAAATGATTTAAAGATTGAGTCCTACTGCCTATGTTAAAATATGTGGAACCACCTACTAGAAGTGATTATCTGAGGTAGCTGAATGTCGACATGTTTCAAGCCTAATTTAGTCATGTGAATGATCTGGAGGGTTTTCTTCAGGACCAAATAAAGTTAATCTACACAGTGACTAGGGTTTCGATATATGAGTTAGTTTGTGTTACTCCGGAGTCACCTATTCTTCTCTGTGTATCAATATAAGTAAATCAGTTTTTGAGAAGGGGCTCCTCGAGTAGTTTGCTTGGTGACATGCATACTAGTGCGGAACTCCTCCCTGAAAGGAATAGACATGGTTTTCTCAGAGTAAGTACCGCAAATGTGAGCCAGCCTGTGGCACATATAAATGAGTTGTACATTTTGGAAGCAAGGTAAGTGATGCTTTTCCATAGAACCTATTAGTAGAACAAAACTCTGTCCCAACTTGGTTGGTTGGGAATGTTAACTTATGAGTCATGTCAACTTTGATTGGCAGCGAGCTGCTGCCCAACTGATTTTCAGGCCCGTAACGGGATAGTGATACATTGTAATGTTTTGAGAATCATCATGTTATCACAATCTTTTGGTGATTGTGAACACTCTGAATGTGTACTCACATGCAGCAGATTAGCAACTGACTGGCCTTTATGTTAGCGTGATTGATAAATACTGAGAAGCATGTGAGGCACCAGAATGTGTAATTGTACTTGCAGTCTCACATGTCATTCATCCCTGTTTTCAGAGAGGTATCTGTCCAAATGTAATACAAAAGAGGATCTACCCAAAATAGGGGCCCATTAGTTTCACACAGCAGGAGGCATCCACATTTTAAGAGTGTAACAAACACTTACCCTAAACCAAGAGCTGAGCTTATATTACCAGTCTTAGAATTGGTTTGCTTTGATTTTGCAGAGCTGCTATGTGACTGATTTACAATTTGCCACTGTGTTGCTTTTCTCTACACAAGTTTTCTGGTATGAAGAATATGAACAGAATCTATTTACTGTTGGAAAGTGGGTTATTGGTAGAGGTAAGTATGCGCCCTTCGCTGGTATTAAGGCCACCTATGCAGTGTAAGGTCCAGTAAAGGTCTCAATAAATGAGTTCCTTACTCAACCCTTGGTAGCAGGCAGCGAGCAGTCAGGTCTAACTTAGGAGAAAGGAATGTAAAACATTTAAAAACACCAATACACCAAATAAGTAAGACACCAAACGCAACAAAAACCCCATATCAACTTATAATAATAGGTTATATTTTCATGAACAAATAGATACCAACACAACAATAATCCAATGCAGAGAACTGGAGTTAAGAATTTGTAAAGAATTAGCAATTTCTAGTCTTAAATGCCCATAGCACCACTTTGGGACATCTGGTCCTGCTTTTCCGGGCCAAAGTCAAAGTTTGAGGCCGATCGTGATGGAGCCCTGATCGGATACACTAAGA
This sequence comes from Lissotriton vulgaris, assembly GCF_964263255.1. Lineage (NCBI taxonomy): Eukaryota > Metazoa > Chordata > Amphibia > Caudata > Salamandridae > Lissotriton > Lissotriton vulgaris. The sequence continues at coordinate 149,309,929 of NC_141688.1, read as the reverse complement.
GGGAGGCCTTCATCAAAATTATACTTTCACACTAAGAATCCTTTTCCAGAGCATTTATTTCTGCTGTTGATCGGCCATCCACTGCAGGCCGGATTTGAAGAGGGTTCGCCGGCATGGAGCTTCCAGCTACCTAAAATCCGGGTCACGGTTGAAGGTAGTTGGCTTGACTACTGACGTTGGGTCAGTCACTTTCAGGAGCTTTTTCCCAAAAGTACTCCAATCTTAAGGAGGTGCTTCCTGAAAGAATCCTTATAGGTTCAAAGTGTCCAAAACACCAATCCAAAGGTATGGAATCTCATAGATAACTCTAGGATGTCTGGACTACAAGTCCCACAACCCACCTGGCCAAATCTTTAAAGTCTACTGGGCACACTTCAGGATGGGGACTCTTGGTGGAGATGGTTAAGGAGGGCCCTGTTAACCTGCAGCTTGCAAGGAGTCTATTCCTTAATCCTTTCTGAAGCAATGTACAGACCCCAGGGCTGTAGTACCATATTGTGCAGCTGGCGCAGTTGGTTAAAGTGCAGGTCTTTGGCTGCAAATCCAGATTCCAGCAGGGTAGTTCTTCTTCTCCTTATAGTTTCAGGCAGCAGATCTGAGAGACTATGTAGCTCTCACGTATTTATTCAGCTTTCTGGGGTAATATGCAGGTGGGCATCTCTTTCCAATAAAAAAGCTGGGTGCCACCCAAAAGCATGACAACTTCTTCCAAAGTGTGGCATCTTCTTGTCCAACAAGGCACTGCACTTCAAAAATCAAACATGGATTATTTCTCTTCATTGGAGTAAGAGCTGGCTAAACCAACTCACAGTGTGACTTATTCCTATTAGCTATCCTCCTCCTGACCTCTGCACATTCCTGTCCAAAACCTGCCATCTGGCGGGGGTAAAGGGTGTGGGGTAGGTACACCAATAATTATTGATCTTTTCTCTCTCTGAGCTCAGTTTGATTTACCCAGACCCCTCTTTATGACCTATCCTCAGACGTTGCAGAGATCTCTCCATCAGATAACCATTCCTCTATGTGGCCAATTATCACCTCATCAAGGCAGCCTGGCTAAGTATGTTAAGGCTGACCAATCAGCAGAAACTAATAGAAGACTAGAGTTTGGCTTACAGAAGAGAACATTCTACAGCTTATTTTCTATACTAGTTATGATATATTTAACAGTGATGAGTTGTTCAATGGGAAAAGGAAAAGTAAAACAAAAGAAAGTGCCTGTCACCAAGAGGAAACCTAAATCACCCAAATGTGACAGAATTAAGTTGCCAAGTAGGCAGTACCAAAGTTTGAATCCCATAAACAAACAAAGTAGTCAGTTTTAGGCGGAGTAACAAACATACCCCTAGAACTTCCAGTTCTTCTTAATAGCCACAGTAAATAAATCTTCAAGTCTTTCTAAAAAATTAGGAATACTCCGATCACAAGCCAATCCTTCGAGATTTAAGTAAGTATGAAAAATCAATGCAAGAAATAATAACTCACCAACAAAAGAATCAATGAATCATGTAGCACGAATCTAAAAGGTATCTTCGTCGTTAAATCAACGTATCACTTGATAAACTCAATTTTGCGTTACTGTCAGCAAGTGAGTAATTCACTCTGTAGATATAAAGTATTTCAACCTTAAGTACGAACAATTCGCTAAAGTGACCAAAATAACGCGACACTCCACTATGCTCAAATCGCAACCACTGTCTTACCTGTCAATTGCGATAAGTATGTTTGCCCATGTTCAGGGAATCGATTAAGAATCTTGGTCCGTATACTGAAAAAATAAAAGTAACCTCAACTCAGTATTCGTCCATGTGCTGTAAATTAAGGGATAACTACAATATTTCATATTAATTCTATTACTAACCCCGCTACCTTCTAGAGCGAAACTTACCGCATATCAGCTAGGACCGGTCATTAGTTGTTCCGCGTGCTACGCTGGCGCCATCTTGTAATGGCGTTATATAGTATTATTTCAGCGCTCCATCTTGGAGTGGCTAAGTACGTACCTAATTTTTGCAAAACCTTAAGTAAATGTTCAGCGACTGTAGCAATAATAGTAATACGACAGAACATATCGATAATATAGAGGAGCAAGTAATTCCTCAAGTCTCAACTATACATGGACGAATACGCCACATGCATACGATTAATCTCAAAACTTTACGCTGTTTGTTGCTAACGTAAGCAAACAGCTTACGTTTTTATCAATCGACTCATGCATAACACGTCAATAGTAATTGTGGTGTATACCATTAAAATTATTATCTGCACTACGTATTAAAATAGAGCAGTACATCGAGTTCTCCATGAAATATCCAAAATTTCGAAAGTACGAGCTGGCATCGGGGTGAAAATAATCATTAGTCATTACGATCTATATAAGTAATGCTAATATCAGCAAGACCAGGATAGGGGAAAAGATAGGCAGAAGGATATAGGGTGAGGGAGAGAATAGAGTAGTCAGACGAGGGTTATATCTCTGTTATTGATAACATTTGTACATCTTACAGATTGCTAAATCTATAATAACATTATATCTTACGCAGATTACCTAAGAGCAAGTGCATTAACAGTATTTATGATTTATTCATGTCCCAGATAGAATTCAAATTCGTGGTCAATATTTAAACCTAGTTCAACAGCTTTAAGTTTCATTAGCCACATTACCTCTCTGCGTCGCAGTTGTAACTGTCTATTTCCACCTCTGGGATCGCGTTTGACATGATCAATCCTGTGGTAACTAAACACATGTTTCTCTTTTTCTTCATAATTCCTGACAATATGAGAAGCAATAGGATAGCGGGTATCTCCTGTTTTTAAAGCTCTAAAGTGCTCAGCCATCCTTTCTTTCAATTTCCTGATAGTGCTCCCAACATATATCTGTTTACACGAGCACACTATAACATAAACTACAAAAGTAGTGTCACAGTTGATGAACATGTCAATACAGTGATCTCCAGTATCATTATAGTTAAAAGTCTTTACTTTAGTTTTGGCCCATCTACAAGAGCTGCATTTACCCCACATTTAAAAAAACCTTTTGATCTTTCAGTAAGCCAATTGGACTCTGTTTTTTTCACAGGGTAACTGGGACTAATAAAATTAGATAAAGTGCGACCCTTCCTGAAGGTCAGTCCTGGTCTGTTTCCAGCAAAGGGCAGTAAGTCTTTATCCATGCTCAATAGATGCCAATGTCTTTTCATAATACTTTACAGTTTAGCACTATCAGTACTAAAGTTAGTAATCAAACGTATCTTCATGTCCCTAGTGGTATTTTCACATAGTCTTTTATCTAAAGTTTTACATCTCTTAAGTTTCTTTGCCCTTACCACGGCATTCTCGACCACTTTACTCTGGTAACCACGCTTAATGAACCTCCGTGATAGGTCTGTAAGGTTAGATTCAAAGTCTCTGTCAATTGAACAATTGCATCTCGCCCTCACCATTTCGCCATATGGTATGGCATTTATTTGGCTCGTAGGGTGACAGCTTTGGGCGTGTAGAACAGCATTACAACTGGTAGGCTTACGATACATGCGACTGCACAGTTTACCATCTTCAATAAACAACTCAATATCTAAAAAAGTAATGCTATTAGTATCATAATGGGTTGTAAATTCAAGGTTCAGCCTATTGTCATTCAAATAGTCGAAGAAACCTTTGAGTTCATCAACTGAACCAGTCCAAATTAAAAGGCAATCGTCTATATACCGCCCCCAATAATAAATATGTTGCATCAATTTTTTGCCTGACGGGCCCCAGATTCTCTCCACCTCGAACCACCCCATGAAGAGGTTCGCAAAGGACGGAGCAAATCTGGAACCCATCGCGGTCCCAAGGCGTTGCCTGAACCATTTGCCATCAAAAAGAAACACAATATTTTGGAGAACCATTTTTGTCATTGTTAGAATCATCTGATTATGATCATAAAATTCTGCTGATCTATTACTCAGAAAAAAGTCTAGTGCACGGATTCCTAACTCATGATCAATATTGGTATAAAGTGATACCACGTCTAACGTTACTAGTATCATCCTGTCATTCCATGCAAGGTCACACATCAGGTTAAGCACATGTTTTGTATCCTCAATAAACGATGGTAAATTTTTAACATACATCTGTAAAAACGTATCAACATACTGGGAAAGGCGTTCAGTAGGCCCTCCAATGCCTGAAATTATGGGTCTACCCGGTGGGTTGACCCTAGACTTATGAATTTTAGGCAGTGTATACATGCACTGTGCCTTTGGTGTCACAACCTGTAAATACAAATACTCATCATGATCTAAAAGCGTTAGGTCATACCAAATCTTAAGTTGGTCATTAATAGTCTTAGTCAAAGCCAGCATGGGATTACTATGTAATTTTTCATAATACTTGATGTTATTCAATTGTGAGTGAACCTCATCATTATATTCAGCAGTGTTAAGAACCACTACATTTCCACCATTGTCTGCTTTACGTATGGTTAGCTCTGAATTGCTCATCAGTTCCTTAAGTGCTGACCTTTCTCCAGATGATAAGTTATCCTTATATCTCCTGAGCCTATCAGAGCATTTAACATCAATAATTCTATCTATATCTAGATTTACTGCTTTGTAAAAAGCTTCAATAGTACTACCGGATGAGATTTTTGGCGTCCACTTAGATCTTTCCTTCAAACCACTCCCCTCACTCAAGAATCTATCAACCTCAAGATCATCTAACAACTTATATAGAGTTACTGGGTCATCTTCTTTTTCAGTAAGGGACAGCAATAATTGAGTCTCTTTTAATTCCTGTATAGTTATATTGCTCAGTGGTTTTATTCTTTCATGTTTACTCTTTTCAGGTATATTCGCAAAGAATTTTTTCAATTTAAGTCTCCTGACCTGGTTTGTGGTGTTGGTACAGCAATCTCATAAATGTATAGGCTACCAAACAGCAACTGAACACACTGCCCCAGATTCGTAAAGGAGTTGCATTGTCCTTGCATTACACAAGTCGCCGCAAGGCAACGCAAGTCCTTACGTGATATTTACTAAGTCATGCAAGGAACAATTTGCACCACCTTGAGTGACTTTGTAAAGAAATATAATACAAAAGCAGCAGCTTGCACTGTGTTGCGTTACATTTAGTGGCATAGTTCCATAGGTGTAGCATGGGCATTCCAGTGCATCCAACCATGGAATTTGATGCAATTCCACATTTACTAACATCAGTAGACCTGGGATTGCACCAAAATGGTATGCCTCCCAAGGATCTCATAACAAATAAAATAGTTTTATTTCTCCATGTTACTTCATCTTTGTATGTGTGATGCATTCTACATAACATTTAGAAAGAGGAAATTACGTCGTAGGATTGTTTTTGTGCTGATAGGTATCTTTTTCTGCACAGAAATAATCCTGACTGTGATGCAGGCACCCTTCCACTATGGTTCAAGGTTGCCTGCATTGGATTTAGGCAACACACAGTACGCCAGTAAGGAGTAGAAGTGTGCCATACCTGGCTCTCAATTTCTTATACTCCATACCTTCCTAAACTGCTGGAATATGAGGTCTTCAAGCTATTACTGAACATGTAACACAGCATAAAGGCATTCCTCATCCAATGCTTTAGGCTCACATTCTTCAGCTACCATACGGCTTTCAACTCATTCTCATAATCTGCAAAACGTTACCCACAGATTCCACTCACTGTGGAAAATAGTTGCACAAAGCTTTCTTTTCTAGCTGTGTTTCAGGCACCTTAAATCTAGCCCTAACAGAACAGAAATGATCCTCTTCTGCAAAGTTTTCTTGAGCCCCATAACTTTAACATATCCTTCCCTCCCCTTTCTCAGCACTTGGCTATCGAGGTCTGTCAAAGACCTACTCATGCACCAGGGCATTGATCTCTCACTCATTTTACAGATCAACTCTAGAGCCAAAACTTCCACTCTACACATGACACTCTAAGATAAGTTTCATTTATCCTGTAGTGCCCTTGTTGTAGTTTTGCTTGCTCATGCTTAGACAACATCAATATCATACACCTTGGTTTTCAGGACTACCCGCTTTACAGTCCAAAATAAGGCAACCTGGCTTCTGCTGTGCACTGGAGATCACATTACTCTGACATTATGCATGCTCTTCTGGCTAACCATTACAAAGGATGCAGGTGTGAAGGCAGTCTACATTACACACTAATCTATAAATGATCTAAGACCAAGTTCTATCATTTAAGCAGTGTGCCCGATGGCCAGCATTCACATGCCTCTTCAGTATAACTCAACATTGAAGAAATGTCTACCTAAATGGATCTTCATTCTTTAAGGCAAAACCACTCAGATATTGACCCCAATTTTCAGACACACTCCAACAAGCAGAGACACCTGGATTTTCGGAAAGCCATCTGCACTTGCCCATTACACATGACACCTTCTAGATGTCTCTCATCAACAAACTCATGAAGATCTAATTGCACTGTTTTGGCCTCAGTAGTTCAGAAGACGTATAGCATAAAGACCACTGGAAGAGCAGACTACCACCAACCAATTCTTAAATCACTCCAGTCCACATGGCAAATCCTGTTTCAACACCTACCCTTCAACCTGTACACTGTACATAGAAATGTGAGGCATACTTGTGCCAATCCGTCTTTAGGTACCTAACACTGATGCACAGACACCTTATGCACTAGACATCACATCTTCTACTAAAATGTGCATGATGCTTTTATGGCCATAGCACATACAAGAGTTCGTGTATCTCCACCATTCCCCTACACCCTTCCCTCATTTCATCTTCTTTGCATCCACCATAGTGCCAGCTCAGTGGCAAAGGGTTGCTTTTAAATGAAAATTGGGACTATCACACTCCCCGTCTTATGATATTTCAGCTTTCTCAGTCCTCTTCACGCTCACAACCACCATTATTTCAAAGTCCAAGCAATGGGTGATATGCCTTTCTCAATGCTACTCATACACAGCTTGCTGGTAATAATGTCCCATCCTGCTACAATTCCACACATTTACATGAACATATTCTGCATGGCCTTCTGAATTTATATGTGCAAAAATATGTACATCATGCCCTGCATGTTCACATGTGCATGCTTTTACTACCTTATGTCAGCTCCTTGGTACTGGCTTATGAGTCTCACTGAGCCATGCAAAAATACAAACATATCATAATGTCTCACATCATTATTCTCATCACACATTTTCTTTTAAGGTATTCCCCTTTTTCAATTATATATTTTCATTTATTCAGTTGTATGCTTCAAATTTAAATGCACATTCATTAATGTTATTATTCTTTGCAATGTAATCATTCAGCATGCTTACATATATATTAATGTTTTTCTGTCGGGTTTTGAATTTTCTTTTCCTATTATTGTTTTTAAAAAATAAACTGGGATTCAGAGAAATTGATCATAGGAATTCTTATTTATGTTTAGAAACAATAGGCCAGATGTTAGACATGTTTTTGCCTTCGACCTCCTGTTTTTGCTGACTTCATTTTTGCTGGCCTTAGGACTCTGCACACTTTTATCACTGCTAACCAATGCTAAAGTGCTTGTGCTTTCTGTTCAAAGCATGGTAACAATGGTGTATACACAGTTGACATATTTAATGTACTTATAAGACCCAAGAGAAGTGCACTGTATGTGCCCATGGGTTGTAAAGAAACGCAAATAATGGTGCTGCAGCACAGATTGTGCCTCCCATTTAAGTAGCCCTTTAAACATGTCTCAACTCTGCCACTTCAGAGCCTGCTTATGCAGATTAAACTGCCATTTTGACCTTGCAGAACAAACCTTTTGCCAGACCCAAACCTTCCTATTTAATACAGATGTCACCCCTAAGGTAGGCCCTGAACAGCCCCAAGGGCAAGATGCAGTGTATTTAAAACTTAGGACATGTACTTTGAAGTTTAACTCGTCCTGATACTTAAAAACTCTTAAATTAGTTTTTCACCACTGCAAGGCCTATCTTTCCTATAGGATAACATTGGAGTTACCTTATAACATTGTATACCTATATTTTCCAAATGGGAAGAGAGAACTGGTTCATGTTAGGTGTCTCGGGAGCCCTACGTTAAAATCCCAACTTATGGTGAAGTCGGATGTTAAATTACATTTCTGAAAATGCCACTTTTTTTTTAAGGTTGGCATTTTCTTACCATGGCCATTTAGTGCCTGCAGCCAGTCTCTGGTCCCATGACTGGGTGTAGTTGGTAGCTGGGTTTTGTGTATTCCTCCTAGACAACTACACACAGTGGGAGATTAGGTGTGATTGAAGGATGGGAGGGAGGTGCTGGACACAACCTCACTTACATCTGAAAAGACTGTGTTCTTTTTCCACACACAGGGCAGCATATCCCCTATAGTTATTCTGGAACCAGGACAGTTAAGGCAGGATGCCTGGGTACTTCAAAGGAAAACCTACTTCAAAGGCATAAGTGATAAATATTGGACCTCAGAAACCAACTCTTCAATACACTTTGGAACCGTGGATTCTCTGCCAGGAAGAAAGACTTCTGTGCTGCTGAAGAATTGCCACTATACTGGACTATTGCCCTGCTGGACTAGTGCCTTGCTGGACCGCTGCCTTGCTGTGCCCCCTAAGTGAAAAGTACTGGACCTGCAACTCTTGAACCCAGAACACCAGAGTGACTCCAAGGGCTAGTTGGCTGGCTTTCTGATCTGATGCCTCGGGGACACAACAGGCTTCCAACAACCTTGTACCTGCAGCTGGACTCTGCCATCTATGAGTATACCCTGCCAATTGGTGCCACCTGGGTCCTTGATGCTTTGAAGCGGACATAAGGTGCTCTGCCAACATCTGTGGGTCCATTGGAACCAATACATGTCCTCTGCTGCACGGCGCAATCACAAGCAGAACTGACGTATTACTGCTACTTCGTAGATCGGAACTGCCATGAATTACCACATCGCAGCGCAGTCCTTTGCCATATCGGAACCACCGCTTTTCATTTCATCCTGGATACAAGCCCCTGCATCTCTCATCGACGGCAGCCATAAAAACAACGCTAGGCTCTTCATCTGAGACTTGCAGCTCCTTGGAAACCGGCCTATGACCTGCGACTGTGCCACGCATCCTGAACGCCGGACTTCACATCGCAATCTCTCGTCAACGGGATTATTGACAATGAAGCAAGTCCTCGCATCGCAGCCTTGCCACACCTTTTATTATTATTATTATATTGAATTTTATACAACGCGCAGCTACCCGGAGGTGTCCCGGCGCTAAACAGAAGAGAGAAGACGGTTGATTGCAGAAAGGTCACTAAAGAGTCTGGAGGGTCTAAAGGTTGAATAACCAGGCCTTGAGGTCTCTGCGGAACCTAAGGTAGCAGGATTCAGAACGTAGGGAAAGAGGTAGGGCATTCCAGAGGGAAGGGGCTAAGTAAGCGAATGAGCGACCGCCCATTCTGGCTCTCCTGATGCGAGGGACCTGATATCTTTCTTGGGTCAACGAACGGAGAGTGCGGGGGGGGACAATATTGATGAACCAAAGTTCTTAAGTAGGGAGGGGCATTGCCTGACTTAATGCGGTGCATGATACAGAGGGCCTTGAATTTGGAGCGGTTTTCAATGCGAGCCAGTGCAGGCTACGCAGAGAGGCCGAAGTGGGAGAGGATCTGGGAAGATTGCAGAGTAATCGGACGGCCATGTTTTGAACCGTCTGAAGTTTGCGCGTCACCTCCTTGCATGCACCCAGAAAGATAACATTCCCATAGTCCAGCCGAGAAGTAATTAACGCTTGGACTACGGTTCTCTGGGTGTCATGGGGAAGCATCCATATGATTTTTCTCAGCCACTTGATGGTAGTGCAGGTGGCCGAGACCTTGATCACATGTTGCCTCATCGACAGCTGATCATCAAATAGGATGCCTAGATTGCGAGCTGTCTTGGAGGGAACAGGTAGGGAACCCAACTGCTGTGGCCAATGGTGGGGACCCCAGAGTGCAGTATTGGGGCCAAACAAAAGAAGCTCGGTCTTATCCCCGTTTAATTTTAATTTGTTGTCATGCATCCAACTAGCTATGTTATTTAGACCAGAGTAAAGGGATGAAATGGGGGAGTTTTGACCTGTGGAGAGTGAAAAGATGATCTGAGTATCATCGGCGTAAGAATAGATGATGAGTCCGGCTTTCTCCGCAATGGTGGCGAGGGGTCTAACATATAAGTTAAAGAGTAATGGGCTCAAAATAGAGCCCTGAGGGACGCCACGGGTGGAGTGATGAATTTTAGAGGCTGAGGAAGGGGAGAAAACTTGGAACGTACGGTCAGAGAGATAGCTGGCCACCCAACTGAGAGCTGAGCCACTGATGCTGATGGATTTTATGGCAGTAAGAAGGATGGAATGGGAAACAGTGTCGAAAGCGGCACTCAAATCCAATAGGATGAGTGCCACTGTTTCCCCTTTGTCTACTTGGCATCGAATGGTCTCAGAGACCCCGAGAAGAGTCGACTCGGGTCGAGAAGCCAGCCCTAAAGCCAGACTGGGACTGATGGAGGAAGTTACCTGCTTCAATGTAAGTGGTGAGCTGTTTAAAAAAGTGCTTTTCCAAGATTTTGGACCAGACCGGAAGAAGAGAGATGGGACGAAAGTTAGCTGGATTATTGGGATCAGCATTAGCTTTTTTTAGTAGGGGCACAATCATCGCGTGCTTCCACGTACTTGGGACCTTAGCTTCTCTGAGTGAGGCATTGCGGAATTCTAAGATTAGAGTGAGTGCAGGAAGATCAAGAGTTAGAAGGATTTGGGGGGGCACGGGATCCAAGGGGGAACCAGATTTAATGCATCCCAGGATTTTATGTAAAGAAGTAATGGTAAGAGGGTCCCATGCCGTCAACTGGGGCGGAGGGGGTGGACACATTTGCGTGTTAGTTTCTGATTCATACATGGGTTTAGACATGCCCAGCTCAGGGGAGGATGCAGTGTGCGTGGGAGCTCCAAAGTTGGCATAGATGATTTCGATTTTGGTCCTGAAAAATTCTGCCAGGGAGTTGCACTGCGTTTCGTCCAGGCATGGAGCTTTGGGCAGGCAAGACATGCCCGATAGTTCCTGCACAGCTTTAAATAAGGCTTTAGGTCGATTCTGAGCATTTAGAATGGTATGATTGACATGCTCCGCCCTGGCTATGTTACAAAGAGAATGGTATTTGGTAAGGGCATCTTTGTAAATGTGTATGGCCCCAGGATCATAGTACGCACGCCATTTACGTTCCAACTTTTTACATTTAGATTTGTCAACTTTTAGTTGTTCAGTGAACCATGGGGCGGGGGGGGTGATGAGCGTTGTGTTTAAATTTGCGAAGGGGGAGGCAAGTATTGACTGTAGAGGTTAGCCAATTATGCAGGGCAGCCGCCTCTTCGATGTTGGCCATATTGGTAGGAGGTCTGGTGTTCTCAAGACAGGAGTTTAATTTTTGGGAATCTAGATTCTTCCAGTTCCTGCCAGCTCTAGGAAGCGTGGAATTTTCAGGGATGTGCGGTGCCCGGTCAGTTTTTATAGAGAAACTAATTATGTAGTGATCTGACCAAGGAATGGGCCTGGGAGGGTTACAAGATATGGTGTCTAAGTTAGAAAAGATGGGATCCAGTAGATTTCCTGCCTTGTTAGTGGGGCCAGAGTTATGAAGAGAAATATTAAGTGCTGCTAAATCTTGTATAAGGTGTGTGCTGGTGGGGCAGGATGCGTCGTTAAGATGTAGGTTAAGGTCTCCGAGGACCAAGAAATTAGTTGAGTGCAAGAGTAGTGGAGCAATGTAATCCGGAAATGAAGAGGCCCAAGTACTGGCCGTACCGGGTGGGCGGTAGATGAGAGTGCCAGAAAGAGTGTAGTTTGGGGAGAGCAGCAGTTTAAACATGCCGGCTTCGCAATTAGGAATTGCTATGTCTTCCCACTTGCACGAATAAATTATTTTAAAAATGATTACTATACCGCCTCCCTCCTTATCCACTCTATTTTTACATACATAAGTATAGTCATCTGGGAGGGCAAAGGCTATGTCGGGGCCAGAGCTGTTGTTCATCCAGGTCTCCGTGAGAAACATAGCGGCTGGTTGAGCGGAGGTGATAAGGTCAAAGATGTCATTCCGATGTTTCGGTAAGGATCTGCAATTTAGGCTGATGAAAGTGAGGTCAGGAGGGGAATTGAGGGGTTTGTGCCGTGATAAGGTTTGCAGAAAAGTAGAGGAGGTGATGTCAAGCGAAGAGGGAAGGGGTGATAAAGATAAATTGCAGTCTGGGCAGCTTAGAGGGGCCAGATGGCAAGACAGAGTAGGGTGATGCAGGCATTGTAAAGGCCTGAGGCTTGTCAGGGTCTCACTGGAGTACGAGAGTGTGGATTTTAGAGGGGCAAGGGGAGTGGCCCCTAGTCCCGTCCGGTCGCAGACGGGCAGGACTCTGGCACAACTGCGGCGCGCCACCGTCACGCCCGCTGCGCTTCAGCCAGCATATCGGTTATGTAGGGAGGAGGCGGCAGGAAGACTAGACCGCTTCTGCCGTAAGTGAGTAAAAAGAGAAAGTAAGACCTCCCTCCACACCACGAGCACAGCTCGGGGAGGAACGGGGAGTGGGAGTACACAAAAATACAGTGCAGTGACAGTGGCACAAATTATTTCCACAAGGATTTTAAAAGTGCACGCAGTGCAGGCGCCTGGTAAAGTGTCCCCCTGCCCTCTAACAGCAGCGTGCACCCCAGGAGGTAGCAATGCTCAGAGAACAATTAAAAGGTCAATTGGGTCGCAGTGCGAGCACCTCAATCGTACCCCCTGCCTGAAATGCGAGAAGAATTTAAAATGAATGCAGCGCTGGGTGACACCTAAATCGTGCCCCTGCAGATGATTAATTAAGTATTCAATTCTGGTAGAGTGCAGCAACACGCGTACCCTCTCTTAGCACCTTGGAACCGATGCATTGATTCAGCAGTGCAAAACAACTTCGACTCAGGTCTTGCAACTCTCTGCAAACCAGGATTTAGGGTAGTCTGTTCAGATGGCCTAACCGGGTCCCTGTAGCCAGCCCACACTCCCTGGCTGCAAGACTGAATTTGTGACTCTGTCTTGGTCCGGGCCTTCCAATTACCCACAGTTGGTGCTTTATTCCTTTTTAGAGCTATTTTAACTAAAATCATAACATTGAAAATTTCTAGTTCTACTGATTGGCTTATTGTCATTTTTCTCTTGTTTTATTTATTAAAAATCACTAAATATTTCTAAATCCATTGTGGGCTCCTTTTGGTGTGCATTGGCACTGTGTTACTGGTTGAAGTGTTGCATAAATACTTTACACATTGCCTCTGAGTTAAGTAAGTAAGTAAATTCTTTATTGTTCGGTTAATTAAAACCATTACAATATATAGCATTCTACAGCATTTAAAGCAAGCTTTTAGGGCTGTAATAAGGAATAATAAATAGGAAAAGGGGAAGGTAAATAGATATAAAAGGAAAAGTGTGAAGACTATGTAGCAAAGAGTCTATCACCAGTATCAGTGAACTTTTCCAGAGCGCAAATTTGTCTTTCAAACAATGTTCTTAAGTCTCAATAAGGATCGGGCCTATGGCAGCGGGCCTCGTTTTTTCACGAAACTGTCCAGGAATTTTACTGATCTGCAGATCAGTTGGGGATCCGCTGAACATAGAATCTGGACTATCACCAATACCCAAGAGACGGAAATATCTATCTTCAAATTTCGTACATTACGTTTGAGGAATTTCTTTCACAATCTTCCACCTTCAGATGAACCTGAAAGCAATGTAAAAGAGTTCAGAACGAAAAGCACTTTTTGTGCCCCTACGTCCCACAAAACAATAGACGCATATGAAAGAATTATCCATTCTGAGATGAAAAGAATCAATTACCAAGGAGGTACCAAAAGTAATTTTTCTAAAAATGAATGGAACACTTTAAGATCTTTGATGGAATCAAAAGACATCACAATTCACAAAGCGGATAAAGGAGGAGCAATTGTAGTGATGAACACTAATTACTATACGGAACAAGTTCATTTACATTTACAGGACACCAACACATACCATAAGCTTGAAAATAATCCCACAGAAGCTTTTGCAGCAGTATTGAAAACTATTCTCGACAAAGCCTTGGATATGAAATGGATTACACCTAAAACTTACCAGTTTCTTAACATCAAATACCCACGAAGACCCAAATTCTACATGCTCCCAAAAATCCATAAAAATGCCACCAAACCACCTTTCAGACCCATTGTGTCAGCATGTGGGTCACTGTCTGAACCGTTGGGTCAATACTTAGATTGGTTCATGCAACCACTAGTGCAAAACTGGAGCACCCATATTAACACCTTGGCTGCTAGGGATATTTTTCTCCTGTGCTGACCTTTGATGTTTACCCATTGTTCATGACGAGCTAAGCTCGTCATCAGCACAGCTCCACTGTGCCTCATGACGAGCTGAGCTCGTCATGAGCATCGAAGGGGTTAAGGATACCACTTCGTTTCTGAACATGCTTGAAACCATTAACATTCCAACAGATGCAGTAGTATGGCTATGCTCTATTGATGTAACAGCATTGTACACTTCTATCCCTCACAATGAGGGTATAGAAGCAATGGAATGGAGTTTACTAGAGAACAACATCAATGGAACCGAAAAAATATTCCTGCTTGAACTATTACAGTTTGCACTGTTTCACAGCTACCTACAATGGGAAGATGAATTCTTTGAACAGTGTAGTGGAACTTCAATGGGTTTTGCGGGGGCACAGTCCTACGCAAAAACCTTTATGGCGAAATTTGAGCATGATCACATTATCAACAATCCAGAATGGCTCACAGGTCTTCTTGTTTTCAAATGATACATAGACGATATTTTTATTATTTGGAGAGGCAAACAAGAGAAACTGGTCAATAATATCCATATCTTGAACTCACAACATGAACGGATAAAATTTACTTACATCATGGATAAACAAGAACTGGCATTTCTAGATGTGAAAATTATCATTGATAATGGAAAATTAAACACAAGAGTACACATAAAAGAAACTGACAGAAATAGTGGCCTTCACTATAGCAGCTTTCATCATCACTCTTTGAAAAATCACTTGCCCTTATCTCAATTCATCAGACAAAAAAGGATTACTTCGGATCCCAAAGATCTTCCCACTACACTCAACAATCAGATCCAGAAATACCTAGAACGTGGCTATCCAAAAACCTCATTGGAAGAATCTAAGACAAGAGTCATGGCAATGAGCAGAGAATAATTTTTACAGAGAAGAGAAAAAATTACCACAAAAAAGACTGTATGCGTGCTGAAACACTCTACACAAACGACAAAAATAACCAACATCATGAGAAAACATTGGCCTTTAATCACTCAATAACCTGATTTACAACCGTTGTTTGCCGACAAAATAACATTTGCCTACAGCAGATCTAAAAATCTTAAAGAACTACTAAAGAAGCAACAGTTAAAAAGCACAGACACACAGCATAAAGGAATGCGAAAATGTGAAAACTGTACACATTGTAACAACGTCATGGTTGGTCAAACTTTCACTCATCCCATGATAGGGAAGAAGATCACATTACACCATACAAGCACCTGTGACACTAAAGGTGTCATTTATGGAATAAAGTGTCCCTGTGGTAAATTGTATATAGGGCAGACTGAGAGAAAGATTAAAGTGAGAATTACGGAACATAAGAGTAACATTCGTCACAAAAATGAAAAATCATCATTAGCTACACATTGGACAGAAGCGGGCCACAACATCGCACAGTTGAGATTCACTATCCTTGAGGTAATTAAACCACAACCAGACAGAGACCCACACAAGCAGAGATTGAGAGCTGAATATTTCTGGATTTGTAATATGGCCAGTCTACAGCCACAAGGTTTGAATGACAGAATCGAACTATCATGTTTTCTATAATTAATTATTTACAAATGAGTTCGCTTTTGGTTTCCTGCGTTCAACGGTGGCCTCCACAACCCACTCCAAGATGGGCCACAATTTTAGAACATTCATATATGACCAAAAGTATTGTTCATTTAAATCACTGGACATTGTGTTTATTTTGATTGTGTTCATTTTGATTGATCTCTATTGTCACGGAGTACAGTGTTTTGGTTACGAAAAATGTTTTTCATTTTGCACTGTTTTTGTTCTAATCAAGAAAAAATGACCCCGCAGCTAAATCCAGTCGATGTAAAATATTGTCTCCTATTTTCGAATCGAATCTGTGCAATTTTTTGAGTTCAGTACATTGCGATCACGTGATCGCAACTTAAACCTATTAGAGCGAGTATTTAAGACTCAGGGCTCGAGGGCCAGATAGTCGATTTCCCATTGGCTAAAGGAATGTGGCATGCTGAAAGATCACATTTGTGTAAGTAGATTTTCCCCGCCGTAACCGAATAGCTAATGCGTAGAAACTTAGCACGTTGTTTTTATAAATGAGACAGACGTCAACATTTTGCTTTAGACTCGAGTTAAGGCATGTACAAAACTAAGAAGCGGCTGGCATTGGGTAGAATTGTATCATCGGAAAGAGTCCGACGAGATGTTATATTTTCTTTTGAGCTATACTTTCATTTGAGTTGTTTTAATTGGTCATGTGTAATGTAGAGCCACAACTTATAGCTTTAAGTCGACATGGATCGTATGATATGAGGTTTACTGATATATTCACAATGTACCATCAACAGAAAACGTTTAATTCATGTTGAGTATTCAAAATGTTTAATATTGTATGTTAGATTATCAGGCCGGACGGCTCACAGTATTTTCCTTGTTTGTTTCAATTTAGACCCCTGAGGAAGGGTCCCAGATGACCCGAAATGCATTGGGAAGATATAAATTGTGTTTCGTGATGATGTGAAAATCACTAACAGAAAGTTCAGAAAGAAAAATTTACAGAGAAAAGAAATTAATGAATAAACAAATATGGTTTGAAACTATTTTTGGATTTGGAATACATTTATTTTTGAACAAGGATTAAGACCTCCAAGATCTGTGTATTAAAGTGCACACCACCTTTAAAAGCGGTGTCACAGCTTTCCTCCAGTCACAGCATAAATACTTTACACATTGCCTCTGAGTTAAGCCTAACTGCTCTATGCCAAGCTACCCAAGTGTTAAGCACAGGTTAATTTTGAGTTTGTGTGTGACTTCACCTTGAGACAAATTGTGGTTACTGCCTGAGAAGTAAGTAAGTAATATGTTTTATTGTTTTAGTTATTTAAAACTGTAACAATTTAACACAAACTATTCAACGTGGCACAAACTTCATTCTTAAAGAGAGACATCATTAAAACTTTTCTCTTTGAAATCAGTTAATTCCAACATTATAGTCATAAAACAGTGCGCAAAGTAGTCCAATAACTGCTCTTGTAAATATAATGTACATAGTGCTGACTTGGGCTATCTCAACCTACATACGCCATAATGTACCCTATCCTGTGACCTTTGTCACTTACGGGGGCTGTTGGAGGTAGATGTGTAAAGTACAATGTGCCACATGTAAACCCAGAGGGATTTAAGGCTGTGTTTACATGCAGTAAGGGTCTCAATTGTCTGAATTAAGCTCCCTAATCACCTACCTGCTATTTTAGTGAAGATAAAACATAGAGTTGGGGTATAATGCTGTACTTAAACCTAAGAAGGACTGGATTTGGAATTCAATACAGTACCTATTCATGACTTCATTAGCGCCCTTCGGGATTTCAAAAATGCAGATGTTAACTAAACATTAGTCCCTCTCAAACATATTTCGATTGCTTTCAGCCCCTGCTTGATTCTTAAGGGGCGAAATACTGGTTTAAGACAAAATTGCCTTAAAGCCTTCAATTTGTAACAAAGACAGACTGCACGCAGTTGCGATTCAAGATTAAAATTGCACAGTCTACAATGTATGGCCTACAACCCTTTCAACCACCCATATTTGTCTGCCTTCAGGGGTATTATTCCACATCATAGCCTGATTAGGTATTTTTTCTGCTCTAAACTCGTACGGCTAGATAGATGTGGAGCCCTCCCACTGGACTTCTAAAAGGTGACACACAAGTCTGCATTAACCTTTGCATCAGCGCAGCTTAAGGCAGACTTGTTAACACGGACTTATGTGTCGATTCTCCTCAGCAGACTTTAATCTTCCATTTTTCAAAGTATTTTTCCACCCAGTTTTGGAAGAGGGTTTAGTTCAAGGATGCCCCGGACGCCACGTCATCAGGGGCGGCTGTAGGTTCATGGTGGCCCTGGGCAGGGAGCGTAGGTAGGGGGCCCAGCAAGAGGGGTTCTGGGTGGGGTGGAGCACGGAGGCCAGTGAAGAGGGGGGGTCAGGGTGTTTGGAAGTGGTATTGAGCCAGAGGCCACCAAATCCCTGCCAGGGGCCGCCACACAAATATGTATCCATCCTCAGAGGATTATTATATTAAGGATATATATTGATGTGGTGGCCCCTGGGATTTGGTGGCCCTGTGCAGGTGCACAGCTAGCTCCCTCAGCAAGCCAGTCGAGGCAGCCTTGAATTTTACATAATAACTTAAGAACCTTGCTTTCCCCATGATCACTTGCACACTTAAATTGAATTCAAGATGGATTTGAGATTATGGAGTAGCATTACGCAGCTGGAATAATCATATATTGCAATGGCACTGGGACTTGTCCAGCCTGGTTCCTAGAAGGTTATTTGAATATTAGCACGCCATATGACAGAATTGGAATACATTTGGCATCAATGACACAAGAAATTGCAAATAGGTTGTGTTAGAACCGGCTGTCTCTAGTTGGCAGAGGTATACACTTCTGACAAATAGGGACACACCTTTTCTAGTCAGGGCAAGGGGATCACACCCTTCGATAACCCCTGCTCACCCCCTTGGTAGCTTGGCAGAGCAGACAGGCTTATCTCAGAGGCTGTGTGTTAAGCAATTATGACCACATACAGTGATAAAGTGAATACACTACAAATGGACACAACACAGTAGTATTATAAAAATAAGTATTTTTACAAATATTTATAAAATTAAGTATTTTTATATAAGGCTTAGCACAAGACCAGATAACGACAAAAATTTACACAATCTTAATAAATACTTTGGGAAGGGAAACAGGATAGTTCAAAGGTAGGTTCTTCTTTAGCACAAAAGTCTTTAGTATCAAAGCAAATCTTCTTGGCAATACAGTTCTTAGCAACAGGGTAACCCACACGGGGGCTACACGACGTCGAGGCAGAGCTAATCCAAAGGTTCGGCATCGACCGCGAGGAGCGCTACGTCGAGCCCGGAGTCACACGGACCCCCAACAACACAGTACCTTTAGGAAAATGAAGCACACGATGATCAGCGGCGTCGAGCAATCCGGCGTCGCGTCTTCGGTGTCGATCAGGCCTCAGCAGGCGTCGTTGTTGATGATGCGGTTGCACAGAGTGAGCAGCGCTCACGGCGTCGAGAGGGCACGAGGGCGATGCGATCCGCAGCGGTGCAGACACGAGGTCCCTTGGAGCTGGAGCCGTACTCCCACTCACTGGCGTTGCTGCTGGCGTCGGTCGGGCCCGGCGGCCGGTCGTCGAGGAAGCGGGACACTGGGGCCGTTACCCACTGCGTCGAGCTGGATTCAGCGACGTCCGTCGGCGTCGAGATTGCTGGTTCTTTCAGAGGTGCTGGATTCACGATTCCAGCAAATAGCACTTTAAGCAGATGAAGTCTTTTAGCCCTGTGACTTCAGCAGGAGACTGGCACTCTTCCAGTCCTTGGAGATTTTCTTAGCAAGCGTGAGAGTACACACACAGTTCCTCTCTCCTGGTTCCTTGGTAAAAATAAAGAAGCACTGCAGGATTCCCCCCAGCAAACAGCACACTGGCAGAAGGGGTAGGCAAGTCCTCAGATCAGCAGGCCTCTTGTCCTTGGTTACAGGGTTGCTTGTCAGAAGTGATCTAAATTCTTGGTTCAGGGGTCCTTCTCTTATACCCCTTTTCGGCTTTGATCCCTTTGTCCATGCAGGGGAATTTCCCAACATCCTGGGTCTGTCGTGGGTGGAGCCAGGCAGAAGCACCTGGCCTATTCACTGAGTAGGGCTGGGTCCTCAGACGCCCAGCAGGAGGGGGAGCCAGCATTGACACTGGCAGGAGCAGAGCTATCGACCACCTGGTAGGAGGTGGGGCTAGGATCGTCCATGGCAGGCACAGAGCCATCAGCCGCTTGGCAGGAGGTGGAGCCAGCATTGTATCAGGCAGGGCAGGCTATCAGCAACTAATCTCCCCCTACTCTCAACGCAAATGTCCCACTCATCCCACACTGACTCATCCAGACCTGTGGAGCCACCCAGCTCCTGTCACACACACGCAAGACCAGCAGAAACCAGAAATGGTTAGACAAGAAAATAGACACTTTCTAAAAGTGCTATTTTCAAACCCAGAGTCCAAAAACTATCCACACCAACGGATGCGTAATTAAACCCCGAGTTCAGGGATACCAAACTCGACATTGCACCATGCTCCCCGAGCCAGCTAGGATCATAGCTTAATAATCCCGGCGGCCCATTCTAACTAATGGAGAGCAGGCTACCTCGCAATAGTGAAGAACGAAGACGGCTGTAATTCACTATTAGGACATGCCAACTTGGTCAGGCGTGTCCTACCTTATACTTACAATGCACCCTGCCCGCGGGCCTACCATAGGGGTGACTAACATGAAGTCAAGGGAAGGTTTGAGGGACTGGCAAGTAGGTATACTTGCGCAGCCTGCGTGACTGCACTAGGCTGCACGTGGGTCTCGCAATGACCGACCCGTAGACATTCTTTTACGAGGCCGCTCTTGTGGGTGGCACAACACGTGCTGCAAGCCCACGAGCGGCATTTGTATTTACAAGCCCCAGCACTCCTGGTGCACTAGACTAGGGACTGATAGTAAACCAAATAAGCCAAACATGGATACAATCGATACATCAATTTAACATCGGGAGCACTTGCGCTGTGGCACTGATCAGCAGTGGCACGGCGCCCAAAGCATATACCAGCAAAACATCGAAAAACAGTGGAGGCAAACAGAAAAAATGGAGGAGAGACTCAAGCCAATGATGTCAGGTCTAACACGTGTCCCCTCCAGCTGAAATGTGGGGAGAACTACCCTTGACCTAGGGAGTCCTCATCACTAAGGCGGAAAAACCTGGACAGACCATCAGCATTGGCGTGATCTGTACCAGGTCGGTGTTCCACCGTAAAGTCCATCCCCTGTAGGGAAATGGACCACCTCAACAGTTTCGGATTCTCACCCCTCATCTGCATCAACCATCTGAGGGGCCTGTGGTCTGTCTGAACCCGGAAGTGAGTCCCAAACAGTTAGGGTCTTAGCTTCTTCAGCTCCCAGACCACAGCAAATGCTTCTCTCTCTATCGCACTCCACCTCGTTTCCCTGGGAAGTAACCTCCTACTGATGAAGGCTACAGGCAAGTCTCGGCCCTCTTCATTCACCTGAGCTAGAACAGCCCCCACGCCATGCTCTGAAGCGTCCGTCTGGACAATAAATTCTTGTGAAAAGTCGGGTGCCTGGAGTATAGGTGCTGTGCACATTGCAGTTTTCAGGGTGTCGAAGGCCGTCTGACAGGGATCAGTCCAGATCACGTTTCGTGGCTGCTTCCTGGAAGTCAGCGAAGTCAAGGGGTGCACAATGTTACCGTAATCCTTGACAAACCTCCTGTAGTAACCCGTGAGTCCTAAGAAGGCTCTCACCTGAGTTTGGGTTTTGGGCGGTGCCCAAGCCAGGATGGTATCAATCTTGGGTTGCAGGGGGGCAACCTTGCCGCTCCCTACTTGGTGCCCCAAGTACACCACCGAACCCTGCCCAATCTGGCACTTACTGGCTTTGATTGTGAGGCCTGCTCCGCGCAGGGCCAACAACACTTCCTGGAGGTGGCGCAAGTGTTCCTCCCAGCTGGCGCTGAACACTGCGATGTCGTGCAGGTAGGCGGCACTGAAATCCTCCTGTCCAGCCAAGACCTGGTTGACCAACCTCTGGAAGGTGGCAGGGGCATTCTTCATCCCAAAGGCATCACCCGGAACTGGTATAGCCCATCTGGTGTGGAGAATGCGGACCTCTCCTTTGCCCCATCAGTCAAGGCGATCTGCCAGTACCCAGACGTTAAATCAAACGTACTAAGGTACCGGGCAGCCCCCAACCGATTGATGAGCTCATCGGCTCTGGGGATGGGGTGCGCGTCAGTCTTCGTGACCGAATTGAGTCCTCGGTAATCCACGCAGAACCGGAGTTCTGGTGAAGCACCAGGCGCTGCAGCCTTCGGGACCAAGACCACTGGGCTGGCCCAAGGACTGCTAGAGGACTCAACCACCCCTAACGCAAACATTTTGGAGACCTCCTCCTTAATGTATGCTCTAACCTTGTCAGTCACCCTGTAAGCCTTGTGCTTCACAGGAGGGCTGTCTCCGGTGTCAACGTCATGGACACACCAATGAGTGACACCCGGAACCAAGGAAAACAGATCCGGGAATTGTCCCAACAGGTGGCGGCAATCCTGTTTCTGTTCAAGGGTCAGTGTGTCAGAGAGGACAACACCATCCACTGACCCATCTTGCTCTTTAGCACACAGGAGGTCAGGAAGAGGCTCACTCTCCTCCTCCATTCCAGCATCTGTAGCTAGGAGCATGCCCACTTCGGACCTCTCTAAGTGGGGCTTCAAACGGTTGACATGCAGGACCCGCAAGGGGTTCCTGGGAGATTTCAAGTCCACCAAGTAGGTGACATCGCTCTTCTTCTCCACAACCTTAAACGGTCCAGTCCACCTGTCCTTGAGCGCACAAGGTTCCACAGGGGACATGACCCACACTTCCTGACCAGGCTGAAGCTCTACCAGAGTGGCATTCCGGTCGTACCATCGCTTCATCTCCTCCTGGCTGGCCTCCAGATTTGCCTGAGCAAGTTCTCTGAAGCGCCGAGTCTGGTTCCGAAAGGCCAGCATGTAGCTATATACATCCTGGGGAGGTTTCCTGGGAGATTGCTCCCAGCCTTCCTTGACCAGACTCAAAGGCCCTCTTACCGGGTGACCGTACAAAAGCTCAAAGGGGCTGAACCCTAGAGACTTTTGCGGCACCTCTCGGTAAGCAAACAACAGGCATGGCAAGAGGACGTCCCATTTCCGCCTCATTGGTTCTTCAAGACCCATGATCATGCCTTTCAGGGTCCGGTTGAATCTCTCAACCAGCCCATTTCCTTGAGGGTGGTAAGGAGTGGTGAACTTGTAGGTTACCCCACACTCCTTCCACAGAGACTTCATATAGTTCAAAATGAAGTTGGTGCCCCGGTCTGACACCACCTCTCTGGGGAACCCCATCCGGGAGAAAACACCCATTAGTGCCCGTCCCACCACGGGGGCCGTCACTGTTCTGAGAGGGATGGCTTCCGGGTACCGTGTGGCGTGGTCCACCAAGACCAGGATGAACCTGTTGCCCAGGGCTGTCTTGGGGTCCAGGTGCCCAACAATGTCAATACCCACCCGGTCAAAGGGGGTGCTGACCACTGGAAAAGGCTGGAGGGGAGCCTTCTGCTTCCTTCCGCTTTTCCCACTTGCCTGGCAAGTGTGACAAGTTTTGCAATGGATGTCTACATCCCTTCGCATCTGAGGCCAATAAAAATGGGTGACAAGCCTGTCATAGGTCTTGTCCTGCCCCAGATGTCCAGCTAACGGAACGTCATGAGCCAAACCCAGTAGGAAGGCTCTGAAGCGCTGGGGTACCACCAGCACACGGGCTGACCCAGGCTCAGCAGCCTTAGGCTCGCTATACAGGAGGTCGTTCTCCCAGAACACAAAATGTGACCCTGACTGATCACTTGAGGATTGGGCTGAGGCCTGCTGCCTCATGCCCACAAGAGAAGGGCACACTTTCTGTTCTGCACACAATTCCTCCCTGGAGGGACCACCATCCTGCTGCCAATGAGTCAGCTCGGGCAGGTCTCCCAGTTCGGCAATTTGTTCCCCTGTGGGCTCCAGGGCATCCCCCTCAGGGTCTACCTCCTCCTGGACCACGGGAACTACGGGGGCCGGTTTCCCGTGCCTCCTGCCTCTTCCCTTCACAGCTGGGTCCTGGGCCGTACTTTCAGGCTCCGGGACCCCATCAACACCCTTACTCGCTGTCATCGAACGAGTGGTTGCACACACCCACTCTGGCACACCCAACATTTTCAAGTGCGCCTCTCTCTCCACCTTAGCCCAAGGGGAGTCTTCTAAATCATTGCCCAGGAGACACACAGCAACCTGAAGAGTACCTGAAACTCCCCCCCCATTCAAAGGAAACCTGAGCTACCTCACACTCTTTCTGGGAGTTGTCGGCAGCTATCACAGGGTAGAATGCGTGGGGAACCACCTGCTCTCTGGACACCAAGTGACACTTGACAGCTGTCACACTCGCTCCGGTGTCTCTGAGAGCTTCCACTCTATGGCCATTAATGGTCACCCACTGCCTATATTTACTAGTGTTACTAGGCAGAGGGGGTGGAGGGACCATTTGCATGTCTCCTAGCGAGACCAGGGACATCTCTGCGGGACCCCTCCCACCATGGACAACCATCTCCTCCCCTCCCAAGGCTACACTCGCCAACTGACGGGGGGGGTGCATGCGGCGGTGCATTCGAATCCTTTTTGGGACACTGGGGGTCATAAAACCGGTGTCCCACCTGCCCACAACCGTAGCAGGTTAGGGGGCCCCTATGAACAGGTTTACCCGTCGGGGCCCCTGGCTTCTTCTCAGGGGGAGGCTGGGAACCTTTCCCTTGGTTCCCTTGGGGATTACTTTGGGGCCATTTCTGAGACTCCTTCTGTTTACCCTTGTCCCCCCCACTCTTCTGCTGGGGACCCTGCCCACCTTTGGCTGAGTCTCCCACTGGACCCTTGTGGACCCTGGTACTGACCCAGCGGTCCGCCTCCTCAGCAAGTTTTCTAGGGTTAGATATCTTGCTATCAATCAGGTGCTGGCGCAGCTCTGGAAAACAGTTATTAGACAAATGCTGCCAAGCAAACAAATCATAAAGAGCTTCATAACTTTCCACTTTGCTGCCCTTTACCCAACCATCCATGGCTCTGCAAAAATAAGACACATATTCAACCCACGCCGTACCAGGCAACTTCTTACATTCTCTAAAAGCTTGTCTGTACTTCTCGGGGGTTAGGCCATACTGCAACATTAAAGCATCTTTCATATGAGTATACGACATCCTATCCTCAACAGGCATGTCCAACAGGGTATCTCTTCCCTCATTCACAAAGCGACCCCACAAATCCGCTCCCCAATTCTTCTCAGGGACCTGGTGGGCCAACAATGCTAACTCATATGCTTTAAACCACTGACCAATATCTTCATTCCTATGATAATCTTTTATCACATCTTTGGGAAAGTAAAACTTACTTTCTGCAGGCCCAGATGGAATGCTGCCACCAGAGGGATTCAATTCTAACTTTTTAGCCTGGATGTCCAACTCCCTCAACTTGGTATCACGCTCCAGAGCTAACTTCTCTCTTTCAAAATCTAACCTTTTGGTCTCCAAATCAGCTTCCCTTCTACCTCTTGCATTTTCTAACTCCAACTGCCCATTTATCTTTAGCCTTGCCATTTCCATGTTGTATGCTCGCTCCTTCGCCCTTTCTTCTCGTTCTTCAGGGGAAAGACCTTTGGAGGAAACACTGCTTCCGGGAGAGGACTCAGGCCCATTCGCTGGCGCCTCCTCATCCCCTTCCACTGGCGGTACCACCACTGGATCAGTGGGATCTCTGGCTTCCAACCAGGCCTGCAATGCTTTGAGATAGGTTTCCTTAGCCTTGAGACCTTTGGTAGGAACTTTAAACTTCTTGCAAAAGGATTTCAATTCCTCCAATCTGTAGACGTTTAACTTCGCTCTGTCGAATTCCTCCTCCTCAACAACAACAACAGGGGCAGTGACTCCGTTGTCACTCATGGTCAAAAACTGGCAGTGTTCAAAAAAATCAAGCTTCAGAAAAGCGGAGAACCAAAAATAGGATCCTTCCAAATTAGATTGTGACTGCGTTTAGCAATTTTTGAAAACTAATGATCATGCCTATAGACATTCCTTTCAACCCCTGGAGCTGTGCTTGCTGCGAGCCATGCCGGTTGAAATACATTCTTAGATATTTCAAGCTATATACCTGCTCTATATTCACCTGATCCATAGGCAAATTAGCTTTCTTAATATTCTTCTTTTCACACACCATTATTTTTGTTTTTGAGACAATTGTATTTGCATAACAGTAAAGAGACGTGGAAAGGCATTTGTTTCAATTAAGGCATTATTTGGATCAGCCAAATAAAGATTAAACAGTAGGTAATCCAAAATACATCCCTGCTTCAACCCCTGGTTTGTCCAGATCTTTTTTGAGGTCACTCTGTTGGCGGAAACTTTGACTCTCACCCAGGTCTTTACATATAAACTTGTAATGGCTTTCAGTAGTGTAGCCGATATGCTCCAGTTATCGAGCTTTTGACACAACCTTGCTCTGTTGACTGTATCAAATGCGTTGGTGTAATGAATGAAGGCTACATATAGAGTTAGTGCTTGAATTTTGTTTGGTGATTCGGAGGACAGAATCACCAAATTAACTTCAGTGCGGCTTCCTTGTCTATATCCTCTCTGCGTGATAAGGATTATTGCCTTTGCCATGGGCTATTCTTCTAGCTCTGAGCTTAAAACTTTGCAAAGCAATTCCCATCTGCATCAAGCAGTGCTATCAACCTGAAATTGGCTGGATGGTTTGTTGGGCCTTTTTTATGTATTGATGATACTATAGAACCCCTCTAGCTGTCCGAGACCTCGGTTGTCATAATGAAATGCTTGAACAGCAGGCATAGAAGACAACCATTTCTCTTGTGCAAGTGCCCTTATGACACACCGTACCCAAGCTCAAGATCTCATCATTCAAGCTTTCAGCACTTGTAACATATACGTTTGTGACATAATTGACCCAATTTGCTGCCAAGATGCATGGTGGCACACTCACAATATTACCATTTGATTGATTTTGCACCAGCCTCCAGAATTTGGGAGAATTTCTTGCATTCGAGGGCTCATAGAGTTGTACCCACTGTTTTTCTTCAGTCTGTCTATGGAGTTCCAATATCTTTGATGTATAGGTATTTCTTTCATTTTGTATATTATTGGTGAGTTCGCAGAGGTTGTTATTGGTCCGACTCCTTCTCAGAAGATTGTTGAATTTCCACTTGGGAATTCTTAATTTCATTGATGAATAAAGAGAAGCTTGTTCTTTAAGCAGACATTGCATTTGAGGGAGTTGAGAGAATGAGTTAGTAACTACGATGTTAAGTTAGGTCATTGCAGCGTAGATGAAACTTGGTCAGTAGACTCTAAATTTAATAGATTCTTCAATTTCTCCAATCTTTCAGCTGATATGCCAATTGCCAATTTTATTCTACAAAGTCCACTCACATCTTCCTAGTTGCCGCTTTTTTCTTTAAGGGGCCACCTGGGCATGTCCGTAAAAAGAGTGAGGACTAGCATTGCATGAACGCTAGTCAGACTGGGGATCATTTTAAAGCTGTTCACTTGATAGTAGTTCTAAGCAGAGATCCAATTATAGTCCATTAATGATGTTGGTTTGTGTAATATATGGGCATGCCGGTGGTTTGTCTAGAGCACTTCGGCACTTTGCTATTAACCTTCTATATCCTTGTTGAGTGAGGAATATAGCAAACTTTTTCCTCCATTATACTTCTTAGTTTTCTCAAGGAAGATCTCAGGGTTAAGCCATGTGGCATCTTGCTGCCAGATCATAGGCACCGCTGATTCCAGAAGGAACATGTTAAAGTCCCCTGCAAACAGCTACATGGCCTCCAAGTATTGTTGTCTAAGGACTTTGATGGTTTTTAGGACTTTGGCCACAGTTGTTCTTTTCAGTTGTTGTTTTGGGTTTATGTAGATATACCCGAAAATAGAGACTTATCCCTGAGGGATTTTTCAGTGGGCGATGCTAGTTTGATAAATTTGTAAGCTCCGAGGCCACTTGCCAGTTTTACTGCATTTATCGCCAAGGCTTTCTGAATTAGAATTGATACTGCGCTGTTGGGGTAACTTCCTTTTAAAGACAATTCAGGTGGTGAGAAAAATTCAAGATGGCCAGGCGATACTATATTTGCCTTGTTTCTTGAAGTCTGATTATTTAATTCCTACTAATTTCCTTAGTAACTTCATCATTAGTTGTCAAGGTGCTTGTGCCACGAATATTCTCGGAGTACAATTGTATGGTATTGTATGGTCATTAAATGATTTGAAGATGCTCTTTAGCAATCTGACTTCTATGTTGCAAAATGCTATTCAGTTTAAATTGTCTGCGAACCTGCATATCCTTGCTTCATTGGAAAGATCCTTCATTATCTGGATTGGCTCAGTGCCAGACCTAACATTTTCTGGGCCTTTTGGGCAACGAAAAACAGATATCCATGGCGTGTACCTGAGGCATGTCTCTGCAAAAATCTATGGGTAATTTGGACTGGACACTTTGCTCACTGCGATACCCCATTGTGCCAGCACTTTTGACTGCTGCTCAGTGAGTCTTACTGTCTCTGCATGTCAGAACTGCACTTCGATTGCTTCAATTGGGTCAAGATTAGTGCCAGGTCTGAAGGCAATATGTTCAATCTCTTTTTACTCGATCCAGTCCATACCTGAGAGAGCGGATAGCAGTTTTAAAATGTTACTTCTGTTTAGAATGTCTTCTCTTCCACTGGGAATGTACTCTGGGGGCAGGATTAGCATCATCCCTCGCTCGGGTTCATTCTGTAGGGGACCAACAAATTGTTCTTCAATTAGTTGTGCCCATCCACCCTGGACAGCTACAAGAATTCTTGTGCCCCCAGGATGGACATGGTCACTTGAGAATGAGGAGGCAGTGTACAATAATTCCACCTATAGAATCCCATCCCTCTCTATGAGATAATTCGTTTTGTTCTCTCTCTTTCCGCTGCAGAGGGTAGAACGGAGGGCTATGTATGTGTCCTTATTTCTTGATTTTTGTGGCACGCTGGACTCCTGAACTGTGTTTATATAGTTGATACCCAGTTACTCTTTTATTTGCAATTGTGACCAGTTCAATTTTTGAACCTCTTTTATAGATTTGTTTGATACACGGCTACCATCTACTTTACTAGTCTGAGCGTATACCGCTGCCCCCTTTCTTAGTGAGGGCACCTCAGCAAATGTTATTTGATGGGGTTTACCCAGGGCCTACTGTTCCGTTTGCCCTAATTGTTTATTAGACCACCTAGAGGCGCCTGTTTCATTCCCCTCATGTTAGCACTAATTTTTGCTATGATTGTTGCCATTTCCATAGTTTTTAGGTCGAGCCTAGCAGCTTTAGTAGAGTATCGGAGAGAAGCCGCACCCTTTCTCAGCCCATATTTTTTATTGGCTTGTGTCATTGTCTTTCATAAATGCAGCTTTTGGATTCATTAATAGTCTTGTTTGTCCCTCCTTAGTACAGCCTTGTCTTCATTTGTAACCTGCCATGGCTACTAGCCCCTTTACTTCAGTTGTTACACACGACCTGTCATTAAATCTGTAAGCACTATTTACTTTATTTAGTTTCTCTTACTGCAGGCTGGAAATGCGCTGCTTCAGCTGAAACCTTTTGTGGTTTTTTTAAGCAGCACGGCCGCCCCCTTAACAATGGCACCTGCTTTCAATCTCTTTAACCTGGCACTATCTCGTGTTTGTTTCAACCCCCCATGTAAAATGGATTTAGAAATGATTAGGGAATTAAATCATGTGAATTCCATGTAGCACATAATCATGTTCTAATGGACTGAAGATGACAACAACACATCTGTGTTACATGTCATCTGTAATGAAGCCACCTAGCGGGTTGTTTTCAAAAGCCTGTTTTTATTAACAATAACACCACCAATACCACCACCTTCCCCAATACCACCACCACTACCAATACCACCACCACCAATACCACCACCCCAATACCAATACACCACCAATACCGCCACAGCCACCACCACCAATACCACCACCACCCCAATACCAATACACCACCGATATCACCAATACCATCGCCAATACCACCACCACCACCAATACTACCACCAATACTCACACCACCAATACCACCACCAATACCACCCCCACCAATACCAACACCACCACCAATACCACGACCACCACCAATACCCCCACCACCAATATCACCACCAATACCATCACCACCAATTCCACCACCACCACCAATACCCTCACCACCAATACCACCACCAGTAACACCAATACCACCACCAATACCAGCTCCACCAATACCACCACCAATCTCGCCACCACGAATACCACCACTACTAATGCCTCTAATAGCACCACCAATACCATCACCACCAATACCACCACCACCAATACCATTACCACCACCAATACCACCACCACCAATACCACAACCTCCAAAACCACCACTACCAATACAACCACCACAAATACCACAACCACCGATACCACCACCAATACTACCACCACCAATACATATACCACAAATATCACCATACTACCACCAATAACCACCACCACCATCACCAACAATACCTCCATCACCACCACTAATAGCACCACTGATACCACTGCCAATACCAATACCACCATCACCAAAACCACCACCATTATTACCAATACCACCACCACCAATATCGCCACCACCAATACCAATACCACCACCCCAATACCAATACACCACCAATACCACCACTACCAATACCACCGCCAATACCAGCACCACCAATACCGCCCCACCAATCCCAATACCACCACCACCAATACCAATGCCACTACCAATACCAATGCCACTGATACCACCACCACCAATACCACCCCCACAATACCACCACCAATACCATCACCAATACCATCACCACCAATACCACCACCGCTACCAATACCATCACCACCCCCAATAACACCACCATTAATACCAATACCACCACCAATACCACAACCTCCAATACCACCACTACCAATACAACCTCCACCAATGCCACCACCACCAATACGACTGCCACCAATAGCACCTCCACCAATACCACCACCACCTATACAAATACCACCAGTATCACCATACTACCACCAATACTATTATTACCACCTATACCACCACCGCCAATACCACCACCAGTACCAATACCATTGCCAATACCACCACCACCACCAGTGCCACCATCACCAATATCAATACTACCACCACCAATACAAATACCACCAATATCACCATAATACCACCAATAAATACCACCACCACCAATATCACCTCCACCAATGGCAATACCACCACCACCTATGCAAATACCACCAATATCACCATACTACCACCAATGATTACCCCCACCAATACCAGCATCACCAATACCAGCACCAGTACTAATACCACTGCCAATACCACCACCACCACCAATGCCACCATCACCAATACCACCAATACCACCACTACCAATACAAATACCACCAATATCACCATAATACCACCAATAAATACCACCACCACCAATACCATCACCACCACCACCAAGACCACCATCACTGCCACCAATACCACCACCAATACCACTACCAATACCACCATCACCAATACCACCACCGCTAATACCAATACCACCACCAACAATACTAATGCCAACAATACCAGCAATACCACCACCAACAATACCAATACCACCACCACCAATACCACTACCACCATTACCACCACCAATACCACCACCACCAATACTACCACCACCAATATTACCACCAATAAAACCACAACTACCAATACCACCACCACCAATACTACCAATACCACCATTAAAACCACCACCAATACCAATGCCACCAATACCACCACCAATACCACCACCACCAATATCACCACCACCAATACCATCACCACCACCAGCAATACCACCACCAATACCAATGCCACTGCCAATAGCACCGCCACCAATTCCACAACCAGTACCACCACTAATACCTCAGCCACCACCAATACCACCACCTCCAATACACCCCCACTACCAATTCCACCGCCACCACCAATACCACCACCAATACAAATGCCACCAATACCACCAACTCCAATACAAATACCACCAATAAATACCACTACCAATACCACCACCACCAATATCACCACCACCAATACCACTGCCAATACCACCACCACCACCACCAATATCAACGCCACCAATACCACCACCACCAAAACCACTACCACCACCAATACCACCACTGCCAATACCACCACTAATACCACTACCAATACCACTGCCATCAATACCAATGCCACCTATACCACCACCAATACCACCACCACCAATACCACTACCCCCACCAATACTACTTCCCCCACCAATACCACTAGCCCCACCAATACTACCACTACCACCACCACCAACGCCAATACCACCACCACCAAAACCAACACCAATACAACCGCCAATACCACTACCACCAATACCACAAACTCCAATACCACCACCACATAAACCACAACCTCCAATACCACCACCACCAATACTAATACAAACACCACCAGTACCACCACCTCCAATACCATAACCTCCAATACTACTGCCACCAATACTACCATCACCACCAATACCACTGCCACCAATACCACAACCACCAATACCGCCACCACCAATACCAATACCACCACCCCAATACCAATACACCACCAATACCACCACTACCAAAACCACCGCCAATAGCAGCACCACCAATACCGCCCCACCAATCCCAATACCACCACCACCAATACCAATGCCACTGCCAATACCAATGCCACTGATACCACCACCACCAATACCACCCCCACAATACCACCACCAATACCATCACCAATACTATCACCACCAATACCACCACCGCTACCAATACCATCACCACCCCCAATAACACCACCATTAATACCAATACCACCACCAATACCACAACCTCCAATACCACCACTACCAATACAACCTCCACCAATGCCACCACCACCAATACGACTGCCACCAATAGCACCTCCACCAATACCACCACCACCTATACAAATACCACCAGTATCACCATACTACCACCAATACTATTATTACCACCAATACCACCACCGCCAATACCACCACCAGTACCAATACCATTGCCAATACCAATACCACCACCACCACCAGTGCCACCATCACCAATATCAATATCATCACCACCAATACAAATACCACCAATATCACCATAATACCACCAATAAATACCACCACCACCAATACCACCTCCACCAATGGCAATACCAACACCACCTATGCAAATACCACCAATATCACCATACTACCACCAATGATTACCCCCACCAATACCAGCATCACCAATACCAGCACCAGTACTAATACCACTGCCAATACCACCACCACCACCAATGCCACCATCACCAATACCACCAATACCACCACCACCAATACAAATACCACCAATATCACCATAATACCAGTAATAAATACCACCACCACCAATACCATCACCACCACCATCACCACCACCAAGACCACCATCACCGCCACCAATACCACCACCAATACCACTACCAATACCACCATCACCAATACCACCACCGCTAATACCAATACCACCACCAACAATACTAATGCCACCAATACCAGCAATACCACCACCACCAATACCGCCACCACCAATTCCAATACCACCACCACCAATACCACCACCACCATTACCACCACCAATACCACCACCACCAATACTACCACCACCAATATTACCACCAATAAAACCACAACTACCAATACCACCAATACCACCATTAAAACCACCACCAATACCAATACCACCAATACCACCACCACCAATATCACCACCACCAATACCATCACCACCACCAGCAATACCACCACCAATACCAATGCCACTGCCAATAGCACCGCCACCAATTCCACAACCAGTACCACCACTAATACCTCAGCCACCACCAATACCACCACCTCCAATACACCCCCACTACCAATTCCACCGCCACCACCAATACCACCACCAATACAAATGCCACCAATACCACCAACTCCAATACAAATACCACCAATAAATACCACTACCAATACCACCACCACCAATATCACCACCACCAATATCACCACCACTAATGTCACCACCACCAATACCACTGCCAATACCACCACCACCACCACCAATACCAACGCCACCAATACCACCACCACCAAAACCACTACCACCACCAATACCACCACTAATACCACTACCAATACCACTGCCATCAATACCAATGCCACCTATACCACCACCAATACCACCACCACCAATACCACTACCCCCACCAATACTACTTCCCCCACCAATACCACTAGCCCCACCAATACTACCACCACCACCAATACCACCACCACGAACGCCAATACCACCACCACCAAAACCAACACCAATACAACCGCCAATACCACCACCACCAATACCACAAACTCCAATACCACCACCACATAAACCACAACCTCCAATACCACCACCACCAATACTAATACCAACACCACCAGTACCACCACCACCAATACCATAACCTCCAATACTACTGCCACCAATACTACCATCACCACCAATACCACTGCCACCAATACCACAGCCACCAATACCACCACCACCAATACCGCCACCACCAATACCAATACCACCACCCCAATACCAATACACCACCAATACCACCACTACCAATACCACCGCCAATACCAGCACCACCAATACCGCCCCACCAATCCCAATACCACCACCACCAATACCAATGCCACTACCAATACCAATGCCACTGATACCACCACCACCAATACCACCCCCACAATACCACCACCAATACCATCACCAATACCATCACCACCAATGCCACCACCGTTACCAATACCATCACCACCCCCAATAACACCACCATTAATACCAATACCACCACCAATACCACAACCTCCAATACCACCACTACCAATACAACCTCCACCAATGCCACCACCACCAATACGACTGCCACCAATAGTACCTCCACCAATACCACCACCACCTATACAAATACCACCAGTATCACCATACTACTACCAATACTATTATTACCACCAATACCACCACCGCCAATACCACCACCAGTACCAATACCATTGCCAATACCAATACCACCACCACCACCAGTGCCACCATCACCAATATCAATACCACCACCACCAATACAAATACCACCAATATCACCATAATACCACCAATAAATACCACCACCCCCAATACCACCTCCACCAATGGCAATACCACACCACCTATGCAAATACCACCAATATCACCATACTACCACCAATGATTACCCCCACCAATACCAGCATCACCAATACCAGCACCAGTACTAATACCACTGCCAATACCACCACCACCACCAATGCCACCATCACCAATACCACCAATACCACCACCACCAATACAAATACCACCAATATCACCATAATACCACCAATAAATACCACCACCACCAATACCATCACCACCACCATCACCACCACCAAGACCACCATCACCGCCACCAATACCACCACCAATACCACTACCAATACCACCATCACCAATACCACCACCGCTAATACCAATACCACCACCAACAATACTAATGCCACCAATACCAGCAATACCACCACCACCAATACCGCCACCACCAATTCCAATACCACCACCACCAATACCACCACCACCATTACCACCACCAATACCACCACCACCAATACTACCACCACCAATATTACCACCAATAAAACCACAACTACCAATACCACCACCACAATACCACCAATAAAACCACCACCAATACCAATGCCACCAATACCACCACCAATACCACCACCACCAATATCACCACCACCAATACCATCACCACCACCAGCAATACCACCACCAATACCAATACCACTGCCAATAGCACCGCCACCAATTCCACAACCAGTACCACCACTAATACCTCAGCCACCACCAATACCACCACCTCCAATACACCCCCACTACCAATTCCACCGCCACCACCAATACCACCACCAATACAAATGCCACCAATACCACCAACTCCAATACAAATACCACCAATAAATACCACTACCAATACCACCACCACCAATATCACCACCACTAACATCACCACCACCAATACCACTGCCAATACCACCACCACCAATACCAACGCCACCAATACCACCACCACCAAAACCACTACCACCACCAATACCACCACTGCCAATACCACCACTAATACCACTACCAATACCACTGCCATCAATACCAATGCCACCTATACCACCACCAATACCACCACCACCAATACCACTACCCCCACCAATACTACTTCCCCCACCAATACCACTAGCCCCACCAATACTACCACCACCACCAATACCACCACCACCAACGCCAATACCACCACCACCAAAACCAACACCAATACAACCGCCAATACCACCACCACCAATACCACAAACTCCAATACCACCACCACATAAACCACAACCTCCAATACCACCACCACCAATACTAATACCAACACCACCAGTACCACCACCACCAATACCATAACCTCCAATACTACTGCCACCAATACTACCATCACCACCAATACCACTGCCACCAATACCACAACCACCAATACCGCCACCACCAATACCAATACCAATACCACCACCCCAATACCAATACACAACCAATACCACCACTACCAATACCACCGCCAATACCAGCACCACCAATACCTCCCCACCAATCCCAATACCACCACCACCAATACCAATGCCACTACCAATACCAATGCCACTGATACCACCACCACCAATACCACCCCCACAATACCACCACCAATACCATCACCAATACTATCACCACCAATACCACCACCGCTACCAATACCATCACCACCCCCAATAACACCACCATTAATACCAATACCACCACCAATACCACAACCTCCAATACCACCACTACCAATACAACCTCCACCAATGCCACCACCACCAATATGACTGCCACCAATACCACCACCACCTATACAAATACCACCAGTATCACCATACTACCACCAATACTATTATTACCACCAATACCACCACCGCCAATACCACCACCAGTACCAATACCATTGCCAATACCAATACCACCACCACCACCAGTGCCACCATCACCAATATCAATACCACCACCACCAATACAAATACCACCAATATCACCATAATACCACCAATAAATACCACCACCACCAATACCACCTCCACCAATGGCAATACCACCACCACCTATGCAAATACCACCAATATCACCATACTACCACCAATGATTACCCCCACCAATACCAGCATCACCAATACCAGCACCAGTACTAATACCACTGCCAAGACCACCACCACCACCAATGCCACCATCACCAATACCGCCAATACCACCACCACCAATACAAATACCACCAATATCACCATAATACCAGCAATAAATACCACCACCACCAATACCATCACCACCACCATCACCACCACCAAGACCACCATCACCGCCACCAATACCACCACCAATACCACCATCACCAATACCACCACCGCTAATACCAATACCACCACCAACAATACTAATGCCACCAATACCACCAATACCGCCACCACCAATTCCAATACCACCACCACCAATACCACCACCACCATTACCACCACCAATACCACCACCACCAATACTACCACTGTCGTAATTGGCATGTCCGCGTTAGCGATTAGCTGAAGCTACACGTTGTCCTCCTTAAATTGGCTATATATGAAAACGCCATTTTGAATGTTGCGGCGGCCATCTTAGACCATGAGCGGCCTCGTGGCCGGCGTGCCCTTTAGTCCATTGTCCGTTTCACTGACCACTTCAGTCTGCCCAGCAACAGGCTATTTTTAGTACTGGTCAAGCTTGCACATGCGCAGTCCCAACTGACCAGTAAGCCTTTAGGAATGTGCGCCAAACTGACCAGCGGAGTTGTGCCCCCTCCAATGAGCTGGCAGTGTTCCAAAACATGACCATATATGTACATAAATGTGTCCTAACTTGTGCCGCCTATCTTTTTATTGCCCCAAACTGTATATAAATCGGGGTCACACCGGTGTTCGGTGTGATACCTCTTGCATTACCGAAGGGTGCTGTTTGAGTGTACCACCTCCCCATGGGATCTTAATAAACTTGTTCTTTGCCTTTTACAGTTTCCGTGCCAACAGTTCTTGAGTGTAAGTGGGTTATCTTCGGAGCATGTAGGCCTTGGGAACCCTGATTACTTCAAATTGGCGACCACGAAGGGACTCATCGGCGACTCGGATGCCCGAAGGAGAGGTCGTGACGAAGGCTTGGAAACTCGCCATGGACGCGCGCTGCCACGAGTGACCCGAGTCTTGGCTGCCACGGTGTTTCTTCCTTTCCTTCCGATCTGACCTTCCAGGTGGCGCCGGTCTCCGACTAAGTTTTCGAGTGTCTGCGTTGCTGAGAAAGTGCCGTTTGGCTGATTTGGCTTACAAGACCTTGGCAGTTGGAATCTGGACATTTGAGAATTTGGGTAAGATTTGTGTTCGGTAAGGTAGTCTTTGGACGCTTACTGAAGTTCTATGATTTGTGATCGGTAAGGTAGTCTTTGGACGCTTACTGAAGTTCTATGATTTGTGATCGGTAAGGTAGTCCTCGGACGCTTGCCGAAGTCCTACGATCTACGTTTTGATTTGAGTTAGCTAACATTGTGATTTTGTGATCTTTGAACTTATATGTGTAGTGCACTTCACATAGGCAGGCATGTAGAGATGTTTCTCTAACTTTGTTTTTTTCCTTTGAGCGGCACAGTTGTGTGAAGTACTGTAAGTGCCATTTTGTACGGTGTCACGCTTTCGTGATACTTTTTGAACATGCCTGTTTTCAGCACACTCCGAGGGATGTGCTGTCTTGGAGAGGGTACCACAATTAGGTTAGCGGAAGCACAGCCGGCTCCCCCAGAAGGAACACCAAACCGTGAGATGTATATAAAATTTGGCCTTCCCCCTATAATGTACAGCAAATTATGGCATAAGTATACAAAGTCGGATCCTGAATTGCAATGGCCTCTACATGGGTCGTTCGATTTACGTAAAGTACAGTTTGTGGAACAATGTTTGTTTCAACGCAGGTCTAGACAAAATATGTTTGATTGTGTGCGAATGTGGGAGAAAGCGGTGCGTGAGCGAATGAAGCATGAAGTTGCCTTGGCGGACAAAGAGCAGCGCAATGCTGCTCGGGATAAGGCTTTACAGCTTGAGGAAAAGGAGGCTCAGGAGAAGAGAGAGAGGGAGGAACGGGAACGTAAATTGCAAACGACTGGTCAATTTCCTATCCGTCGACCGCTTTATCCTGTCCTTAATAATGAGACTGATGATTTTTCATTGCTAGATCGGTCACCGCCTCCGTACGTTTCGCCGACGGCTCCAGCTGAAGATCCGGGAGATGATGGGCAGGATAAGTCGGAAAAGAAAGGTGTATCCGCTCTCAGGTTTACTGCGGAGAGGTCCGCACATTTACGTAGTTGGGTTCGTAAAGTGAATAAGAAGTGTGTCTCTCAGGATCAGTTGCTTGCGGAGAAAAAGGCGTGGTCGGATCTTGAATTGATGTATTTTTTATCTAGTTTGGCAGATGAAGTTGTTGCTGCGTATCGTGAACTTTCTGTTACGTTAGAACCTAAATCGTTGTCAGTGTATCGTGAGAATTTGCTTCAAGGTGTATTTGATCTTGCAGATGTTGACGACATATTCACGCAACTGATCCAGCTGCGGGACGAAACGACGAGATTGCGGGAGGAGCGGAAAAGGAGGCAAAAGGAGTCCGAATTGGAGAATAACGGGCAGGCTAAGGAGTGTTCTCTCCGTGGTTCAGAGAAGAGTTCTGCGTTGCATGTTATGCCTATGCGTGAAGCCGCGCCTTTGTATGTTCCACCTAAAGGGGAAGGTACAGATGATGATAAATTGTCAAAGGATGCGAAAGGGTATTTTGTATATAACTGGGTATATACGCCTTGGAATGGAGCAGATGTTATGGCATTGAAAAATTCCCTACCTGATCTTTGGAAAAATCCGGCGGCATTTTATGAAGGGGTGGAAGGGGCTATTTCGTCTTGTGTGATGACTCTTGTTGACATAGATTTGTTCTTTGGGCTAATTCTACCACCTGATATGTGGAGACAAATTCGTAAAAATAATGATGAAACGATACTGGGGGGCACATGGAAAGAAATAAATGCTGCTGATTTGGATAGGGAACCGGCGTGTAAGCCTTGTCAGTTAATTTTAGATCTTCCGGCAGCTATCTTGAATAAATTAAAGACGCTTGTTCCCTCTAAAAAGATTGATTGGACCATGCTAACGTCGTGCAAGCGAAAATCCGATGAAACGGTCTCAGATTTCTTTACACGTTTTGAGGAGGCGTTCCATGATTACAGTGGTCAATCTTTAACAGACGATACGGGTCGGCATTTGTTTGTAGATAAGTATGTGGCTAATCTCCTACCAGAGATTGCAAAGAGATTGAAATCGAGCGAAAGTTCCTGGGCCACGGCGACCCCTGCGTCCTTGTTAACTATGGCTCAGTATTATGAGCGGCAGGAATTGGACGCTAAAGAAAGTGTTGAGAAAAAGGCGAAGGAATTGAAAACGAAGGTGATGTTGGCGCAGGTTCGGGGACCACAGGGTAGAGGGAATGATAGAGGTAGACGGGGTGGAGGAAATACGTCGTATGGTCGTACGGACATTGCGGAGGATCAGTGCGCTTATTGTAAGGAGTTTGGGCATTGGGCCGAAGATTGTCCGGTACTTCGTGAGCAGCGTAGTCAGCGTGGTCGGGGAGGTGGAAGTTCGAGAGGAGGTTATACGGGAGCGAGAGGTAGCGGAAGTGATCGTGGAAGGGTTGAGGAGAGGGGCCGTGGCCAGGATGAACGAAATACGTTTGATAGGCGGAATCAATATCAGATTTCGGAGGGAGAGTATGTGGAACACCAGGATTATGTGCATGCATAGGACTGCGTAGGATGGGGTAAGGAATCAGTTGAAGTGCCGGTAGATCAGCAGGGTCCATATGTAACAGCGGGTATTCTGGGTTCTACTGATCAATTTCTTGTCGACACAGGGGCTACACGTAGCGCTTTGTCGAAAAACTTGGTTCCGAGGGCTCCCCTGTCTGGCGAAATGATTACATGTGTAGGGTTTGATGGCACACCCTCCCCCAGCCCATTGTCCAAGCCCCTTGCACTATGTCTTGACAAATACTTTAGCTTTGGTCAATTCTTGTTATCACCCCATACACCAGACAATATCCTGGGTATTGACTTGCTTAAATATTTTTGAGCAACAATACGTTGCGCCCCTGAGGGAGTGCGGGTTATCCTGAATGACAATTATCCTGACCCCGATAGGTTTTACGCCATCTTAGATGTTCCAGCTTTGGCCTCTCTACCGCATACGTTATGGGCGACCTCAGATACGGATGTGGGAGAGATGCGTATTCCACCAATACACATTACTGTTAAGGAGGGGGCCCCTCTACCACGAGTGCCACAATATAAGATCTCGAGAGAGGGTGAAATTGCATTGACACGTATTGTTCAGGATTTGATTTCTGCAGGGGTTGTGGAGGAGGTCCGTTATAATGTTTGCAACAGTCCTATTCTTCCGATCCTTAAGAGAGACACTGACGGCAAAATCTATCGCTTTATTATTGATCTGCGAGAGATCAACAAAATTGTCATTCCCCAATACCCGGTGGTGTCCGATATTACGACCCTGCTTACCTTGGTTCCACCAACGGCCACCATGTTTAGCGTCATTGATTTAAAGAATGCGTTCTTTTCCATCCCTGTTCATCCTGATAGCAGATACCTGTTTGGCTTTACGCTAAATAATAAATCGTATAGATTTTGTCGTGTTCCCCAAGGTTATACTGAAAGCCCTAGCATCTACAGCCAGGCTTTGAAAAGGCAGCTTGATTCGTTTAAATTGCAGTCTGGCGTTGCTCTCATCCAGTACGTGGATGACCTTCTGCTTGCTGCTGACACTTATGCACAATGTGAAGAAAGTACAATTGCGTTGCTTTCCTTTTTGGCACAGAACAATCATAAGGTTTCGAAAAAGAAGCTCCAATATTGTAGACCCCAGGTGACCTACCTCGGTCATCTGTTGTCTAAGGAGGGGCGTGCATTAACATCTGATCGAATTCAAGCAATTCTAGACACACCAGTCCCCTGCACGCAGAGAGATGTACGTGCCTTCATAGGGTTGACGTCCTTTTGTAGACAATGGATTATGGGTTTTTCGCACATTATAAAACCCCTGCTAGCGTTATTGTCCAAAGCTACACCAATGCCCTTAGCATGGACAGATGAATGTCAGAAGGCTTTTGAACAGTTGAGACAGGCCTTTTGTTCCGCACCCGTGTTAGGCACACCAGACTACACGAAACTTTTCACATTGTACGTGCACGAGAATGATGGGTGCGCGTTGTCAGTGTTAGTGCAACTACACGGGGATAAGCAGAGACCATGTGCATACTTCTCTGCCATCTTGGATCCTGTAGCACGAGGGTTGCCTGGGTGTTTTCGAGCGGTAGCAGCAACAGCAGTTGCCATACGACAGAGTGAGGGAATAGTGTTATCACACAAACTGTTGGTGTTAGTTCCTCACGCAGTAGATGCTCTGCTAAACCAAACAAAGACCCAATACCTCACGAGTGCACGGCTAACAGGATATGAGCTGACACTTTTGGCGCCACATATTACACTGAAAAGATGCGCTACTTTGAACCCTGCCACTTTATTGCCCTATCCGGCCGAGGAGGGTCAGGAAGAAAAACATCATGATTGTGTTTTCCTGACCGAGGAACAGACAAAGGGTCGTGTCGATTTACAGGATGTCCCACTTCCAGATGTGGATGGGGAACTGTGGGTTGATGGATCGTGTGTAAGGCTGCCAGATGGTACGACTTCCGCAGCCTATGCGATCACGACACTTAAGACAGTGGTAGAAACAGCTAGGATACCACAAAAATCGGCTCAGGCAGCAGAGCTGATAGCCTTAACAAGAGCCTGCGAATTGAGTACTGGTCTATGTGTGAACATATACACGGACAGCCGGTATGCCTTCGGAGTGGCACATGACTTCGGGCTACTCTGGAGAGAACGTGGGTTTTTGACATCACATGGAGAGCACATTATGCACGGAGAGCTAGTGCGTGATCTCCTAAATGCGCTGCTTGGCCCAAAGAAAGTAGCGATAGTGAAGTGCAGTGCCCATAAAAAGATCACGGATAAAGTGGGCCAAGGAAATGCCTTTGCAGACAGCATAGCAAGACAAACGGCTATGTCCCGAACTAGCTCCCCCATGTACGTGATACAATCGCAGGCTGAGCGATGGAGTGATGCTAGAGCAGAAATATTGGATATTCAAAAGTCAGCTACTGAATCTGAACTTGCGGCATGGGCAGCAGATGGGGTACTAGATGATGAGGGTTGTTGGCGAAGCAAAGACATGGAGAAGTGGAAATTGCCTGCGGCTTACTTGCAGTAGGCGTGGGCGGAAAATCCGTTCCGCTCGCGGATTTTGCGGATTTTCGGGAAATCCGCAATCCGCGAGATTTGCGAATTTCCCGCAAAATCCGCAAATCCGCGAGCAGCGGATTTTGCTCGCACTGCTCGCACTGTTCGCGTGAGTTCGCGCCCCGCGAATAAGTGCAAAATTGCAGAAATACGATTTTAGCAAAACTGAAAGTAACTACTTACCAGGTTCAAAAGTTCAGGCTCATCATTAGTAGCCATTTCCTGGAGTGCTTCCTGAGGGGCCCCTCCAGAGTTCAGTTGCCAGTTGAAACTAGTATGTGACCCTGCTCTGAACCTCAGAATAGTTACACATATGCCACAAAGGTCCTGAATTACAGCTAAGGGAGACAAGCAGGAGCCAGGCTGGAAGTTAAAATCCATTAATCAGCCCCTAATTCATTATTGTCAGTTGGGGCAGGGCAGGTGTTGTAACTAATTTTGCAACAATGAAAGCACTTAGCAAGTGCAAAAGATCACTAATCAGGGCGCACTAAGGAAGCAGGTGCCAGCTAAAAAAATATTCTGTGACACATGAATCAGCCCCAAATTAATTCAGGTCACTTGAGGCAGGGAAGGTGTGCTTTGCT
Organism: Lissotriton vulgaris; assembly: GCF_964263255.1. NCBI lineage: Eukaryota > Metazoa > Chordata > Amphibia > Caudata > Salamandridae > Lissotriton > Lissotriton vulgaris. The sequence goes on along the minus strand of NC_141688.1, from coordinate 149,265,700 downwards.
TTGCCGAAAATAATGTACACTGGACAACCAGAGGGTGTGGTGATGAAACAGAGGGTGGCATGGGTGGGCCAGAGGGTGGCATGAGTAGTCAGAGAGTGGCAGTGGTGACAGAGAGTGGCAGTGATGAAGAAGAGTGTCCCAAACAGGCTGGACACGTAGAAACAACAAGTTCGCGAAACTTGCGACCCGACAGGTAAGTTCGCAATTTGCGAAAGTGTACAAAACCCTCGCGAACTGGCAGAAACACGGGCGAACACAAAAAAAAAAAAATCCGCAAATTCGCGGGAATTCGCGGATTTTGCGGATTGCGAATCCGCAAATCCGCAAAATTCGCGAACGCGAGATCCGCAAAATTCGCTCATGCTTAACTTGCAGGCGATGGTCCAGATGACACATGGACTGGCGCATGTCGGAGCTCTTGCAATAACTCGGCTTTTAACACGAGTTTGGGAACATCCTGAGATTGCTAACACTGCGAAGAGAGTAGTGCAGACCTGCCTGGTTTGTTTACAGCACAATCCTGGAAAGGGGACCCATACTCCGAAAGGAGGGTTCGTTCCACCTTCTGCACCATTTGAGGTACTCCAAATGGATTATATCCAACTCGAGCGCTGCAACAACCTGAAGTACGTCTTAGTGGTGGTATGTGCTTTTAGCAAATGGGTTGAGGCCTTCCCCACGAAAGACAATACGGCTTTGACAACAGCTAAGGTGTTGCTTAAGGAATTCTTTCCTCGCTTTGGAGTTTGTAAATTTCTGTCGAGCGATAATGGGCCCCATTTTGTTGGAAAGATTGTGGAATATGTACTGAAGGGGTTAGGGATTCAGCAGAAGTTCCACGCTGTATTCCACCCTCAGTCAGCAGGTCTGGTCGAGCGGTATAATGCTACGTTGAAGCTTAAACTGGCCAAAATTGTGGCGTCTACATCGTTGAAGTGGCCAGATGCTTTGCCGCTAGCACTACTCTCTCTTAGATCAGTACCCCATTCACGAACTGGCCTTACGCCCTATGAGGTGGTGTTTGGGCGCCCGATGAATATCTGGGGGGTGCCTAAGCCGCGACTAATACATGATGTGCCTTGTGTTATGATGAACGACTATTTGGCACGATTAACAAATGATTTGCTTTCTATTCATCAACAGGTTCGAGAAGCGCTCCCTGATAACTCTACTGGAGAAGGCCATGATCTCCGTCCAGGGGACCATGTAATGGTCCGATCGTTTGAGAGAGCAAGCAGTCTGGAGCCTAGGTGGAAGGGCCCCGAACAAGTCCTCCTTGCAACCCGAACCGCTGTACGAGTGACCAACAGAAAGCGGTGGGTGCATTCGACACACTGCCGTCGTGTCTCTCCGGATCTGGTGACTCCTGCTGTGCTGACCGACTACAAAGAGATCTTGGATAAAGAAAAGAGCCCAGCTGTAACGTCGGCCGAAGTAGAGGGAGCCTTCCCGGACCACGCTGTTGCCGGACGAGAGCGCTACAACTTGCGCCCTCGATAAGAAGATTTTTGTTTTTTGTTTATGACTGGTTGGTTACCGCTCCAGGTTTGTGAAATGGAAACCGGGAATTCCAAGGGGGGGGGATCAGTTCTGCCAGTGTAGCGACACCCGTCTTGGCCCGGAGAAGAAAACAACGGCTACCTCGGAGTTCAGCACCGTATTTTTCTTTTTTTAGGTATACACGCACGTGTATCTGAGACTTTGCGAACAATTTGTGCTATTTGAGACTTTGCACGAACATTTCTGAACTATGGCATCCACAACATCACGAGATAAAAAAGTATTGGGTGCCTTTCTTTTTGTTCTGACTATTGTGGTGATAGCTGTTATAGCCTGGGTAGTTGAACTTGTGGTGCCTGTACGTGAACATTTGCTGCCGACTACCCCGGCTCCGTCTGAACATTTTCATTTTACATTACCCTTTCATGAAGAACGTCATAGGCAAACGTATCTAAATAACAGCTTCATTCAGATTCTTCACCACACACATAACATGACCAATACCTCAAACTGTTGGGTGTGTGGGATGTTGCCAGGGCATCAAAAGAGAGGGGGCACCCCACTTATTCCACTCCCGTTTTCACATAATGGATCATGCAACGCCTGGTACACCCTCCTCTTTACTTTGAGATGGCCAACCAAAGGGGGGGTGCTTTTCCGTTTGAATAAAGTATGTTCCCATGACAAGGATGGGTTTCCACGGGCTGAGGGTACTCGATTTGAATGGGAAGAGTACAGGCCCGATAACGTGTCTGCCCCACGTGTGTACAGCAACCAGAGGAATGTTAATGTATCCAGTGCACATGTCATTAATGTCATTGCCACAAAAGCCGATTTATGTATCAGAAACAAGGGTTCGATTGCAGTGGGGAAAAGCGAATGTAATACTACTCTCACTTTTGATAGCCCGAATGGCATCTCATTTGTTGCATCACGGAATACGTATTTCATTTGTGGAACGAAGGGTTACCATCAGCTTCCATTGGGGTGGTTGGGCACATGCTATGTATCGTTTGTACTACCTCCTGTATTTATTGCCCCACCAATGTATCACAATGATTACACGTTATATCATGACTTCGTCCTGAATAGGGTTAAGCGAACTGTTGTTCTGGATGACATTGACCAGACTGATACTGCCTTGCAACAGTATGTGGACTTTAATTTGGGACTATTCTCCTTTGTGGGGGCCGCACTGAACAGCCGGAAAATCAGACGACTGACACGTGTTGTTGAGGCTGTAGCGAATGACACTGCTATTGCCCTGGGAAACATTACCGAGGAACTACAGATTTCTAGGATCGTTACGCTTCAAAACAGGATGGTGTTGGATGTAGTTTTGGCTGATCGTGGGGGGGCATGTAGAATTATCGGAAGCAGCTGTTGCGTATACATTCCAGACAATTCTCCATCTGTTTATGATGCGATATCTAAGCTCCATAAGATTGCAGCTGAGATACATCCGGACAATGGAACTTGGACACTTTCAGGATGGTTCTGGTCCATGCTTGCTACTTGGGGCTGGAAACTGTTGACAATTCTATGTATAATTATGGGTGCAATGTTTTTCATATGCCTATGTATTCAATGTGGCCCAGCATTATGTTCTATGTGCCTATCAGCCTGCATACCATCAAGGCGAGCTCTTGCTCATGACAAAATGATGCTTCACAAAGAAGTAACCCAAATAATGTTAATAGACATCGAGGACGAACATCCTGATTATGTTCACTATGAGGTAGATTCAGCTAAACGCTAAAAGGGTCGTCTTTCGTAATTGGCATGGCCGCGTTAGCGATTAGCTGAAGCTACACGTTGTCCTCCTTAAATTGGCTATATATGAAAACGCCATTTTGAATGTTGCGGCGGCCATCTTAGACCATGAGCGGCCTCGTGGCCGGCGTGCCATTTAGTCCATTGTCCGTTTCACTGACCACTTCAGTCTGCCCAGCAACAGGCTATTTTTAGTACTGGTCAAGCTTGCACATGCGCAGTCCCAACTGACCAGTAAGCATTTAGGAATGTGCGCCAAACTGACCAGCGGAGTTGTGCCCCCTCCAATGAGCTGGCAGTGTTCCAAAACATGACCATATATGTACATAAATGTGTCCTAACTTGTGCCGCCTATCTTTTTATTGCCCCAAACTGTATATAAATCGGGGTCACACCGGTGTTCGGTGTGATACCTCTTGCATTACCGAAGGGTGCTGTTTGAGTGTACCACCACCCCATGGGGTCTTAATAAACTTGTTCTTTGCCTTTTACAGTTTCCGTGCCAACAGTTCTTGAGTGTAAGTGGGTTATCTTCGGAGCATGTAGGCCTTGGGAACCCTGATTACTTCACCACCACCAATATTACCACCAATAAAACCACAACTACCAATATCACCAATACCACCATTAAAACCACCACCAATACCAATGCCACCAATACCACCACCAATACCACCACCACCAATATCACCACCACCAATACCATCACCACCACCAGCAATACCACCACCAATACCAATGCCACTGCCAATAGCACCGCCACCAATTACACAACCAGTACCACCACTAATACCTCAGCCACCACCAATACCACCACCTCCAATACACCCCCACTACCAATTCCACCGCCACCACCAATACCACCACCAATACAAATGCCACCAATACCACCAACTCCAATACAAATACCACCAATAAATACCACTACCAATACCACCACCACCAATATCACCACCACCAATATCACCACCACTAATATCACCACCACCAATACCACTGCCAATACCACCACCACCACCACCAATACCAACGCCACCAATACCACCACCACCAAAACCACTACCACCACCAATACCACCACTGCCAATACCACCACTAATACCACTACCAATACCACTGCCATCAATACCAATGCCACCTATACCACCACCAATACCACCACCACCAATACCACTACCCCCACCAATACTACTTCCCCCACCAATACCACTAGCCCCACCAATACTACCACCACCACCAATACCACCACCACCACCAACGCCAATACCACCACCACCAAAACCAACACCAATACAACCGCCAATACCACCACCACCAATACCACAAACTCCAATACCACCACCACATAAACCACAACCTCCAATACCACCACCACCAATACTAATACCAACACCACCAGTACCACCACCACCAATACCATAACCTCCAATACTACTGCCACCAATACTACCATCACCACCAATACCACTGCCACCAATACCACAACCACCAATACCGCCACCACCAATACCAATACCAATACCACCACCCCAATACCAATACACCACCAATACCACCACTACCAATACCACCGCCAATACCAGCACCACCAATACCGCCCCACCAATCCCAATACCACCACCACCAATACCAATGCCACTACCAATACCAATGCCACTGATACCACCACCACCAATACCACCCCCACAATACCACCACCAATACCATCACCAATACTATCACCACCAATACCACCACCGCTACCAATACCATCACCACCCCCAATAACACCACCATTAATACCAATACCATCACCAATACCACAACCTCTAATACCACCACTACCAATACAACCTCCACCAATGCCACCACCACCAATACGACTGCCACCAATAGCACCTCCACCAATACCACCACCACCTATACAAATACCACCAGTATCACCATACTACCACCAATACTATTATTACCACCAATACCACCACCGCCAATACCACCACCATTACCAATACCATTGCCAATACCAATACCACCACCACCACCAGTGCCACCATCACCAATATCAATACCACCACCACCAATACAAATACCACCAATATCACCATAATACCACCAATATATACCACCACCACCAATACCACCTCCACCAATGGCAATACCACCACCACCTATGCAAACACCACCAATATCACCATACTACCACCAATGAGTACCCCCACCAATACCAGCATCACCAATACCAGCACCAGTACTAATACCACTGCCAATACCACCACCACCACCAATGCCACCATCACCAATACCACCAATACCACCACCACCAATACAAATACCACCAATATCACCATAATACCAGCAATAAATACCACCACCACCACCACCATCACCACCACCAAGACCACCATCACCGCCACCAATACCACCACCAATACCACTACCAATACAACCATCACCAATACCACCACCGCTAATACCAATACCACCACCAACAATACTAATGCCACCAATACCAGCAATACCACCACCACCAATTCCAATACCACCACCACCAATACCACCACCACCAATACCACCACCACCAATACTACCACCACCAATATTACCACCAATAAAACCACAACTACCAATACCACCAATACCACCATTAAAACCACCACCAATACCAATGCCACCAATACCCCCACCAATACCACCACCACCAATACTATCACCACCACCAGCAATACCACCACCAATACCAATGCCACTGCCAATAGCACCGCCACCAATTCCACAACCAGTACCACCACTAATACCTCAGCCACCACCAATACCACCACCTCCAATACACCCCCACTACCAATTCCACCGCCACCACCAATACCACCAATACAAATGCCACCAATAACACCAACTCCAATACAAATACCACCAATAAATACCACTACCAATACCACCACCACCAATATCACCACCACCAATATCACCACCACTAATATCACCACCACCAATACCACTGCCAATACCACCACCACCACCACCAATACCAACGCCACCAATACCACCACCACCAAAACCACTACCACCACCAATACCACCACTGCCAATACCACCACTAATACCACTACCAATACCACTGCCATCAATACCAATGCCACCTATACCACCACCAATACCACCACCACCAATACCACTACCCCCACCAATACTACTTCCCCCACCAATACCACTAGCCCCACCAATACTACCACCACCACCAATACCACCACCAACGCCAATACCACCACCACCAAAACCAACACCAATACAACCGCCAATACCACCACCACCAATACCACAAACTCCAATACCACCACCACATAAACCACAACCTCCAATACCACCACCACCAATAGTAATACCAACACCACCAGTACCACCACCACCAATACCATAACCTCCAATACTACTGCCACCAATACTACCATCACCACCACTGCCACCAATACCACAACCACCAATACCACCACCACCAATACCGCCACCACCAATACCAATACCACCACCCCAATACCAATAAACCACCAATACCACCACTACCAATACCACCGCCAATACCAGCACCACCAATACCGCCCCACCAATCCCAATACCACCACCACCAATACCAATGCCACTACCAATACCAATGCCACTGATACCACCACCACCAATATCACCCCCACAATACCACCACCAATACCATCACCACCAATACCACCACCGTTACCAATACCATCACCACCCCCAATAACACCACCATTAATACCAATACCACCACCAATACCACAACCTCCAATACCACCACTACCAATACAACCTCCACCAATGCCACCACCACCAATACGACTGCCACCAATAGCACCTCCACCAATACCACCACCACCTATACAAATACCACCAGTATCACCATACTACCACCAATACTATTATTACCACCAATACCACCACCGCCAATACCACCACCAGTACCAATACCATTGCCAATACCACCACCACCACCAGTGCCACCATCACCAATATCAATACCACCACCACCAATACAAATACCACAAATATCACCATAATACCATTAATAAATACCATCACCACCAATACCACCTCCACCAATGGCAATACCACCACCACCTATGCAAATGCCACCAATATCACCATACTACCACCAATGATTACCCCCACCAATACCAGCATCACCAATACCAGCACCAGTACTAATACCACTGCCAATACCACCACCACCACCAATGCCACCATCACCAATACCACCAATACCACCACCACCAATACAAATACCATCAATATCACCATAATACCAGCAATAAATACCACCACCACCAATACCATCACCACCACCATCACCACCACCAAGACCACCATCACCGCCACCAATACCACCACCAATACCACTACCAATACCACCATCACCAATACCACCACCGCTAATACCAATACCACCACCAACAATACTAATGCCACCAATACCAGCAATACCACCACCACCAATACCGCCACCACCAATTCCAATACCACCACCACCAATACCACCACCACCATTACCACCACCAATACCACCACCACCAATACTACCACCACCAATATTACCACCAATAAAACCACAACTACCAATACCACCACCACCAATACCACCATTAAAACCACCACCAATACCAATGCCACCAATACCACCACCAATACCACCACCACCAATATCACCACCACCAATACCACCACCACCATCACCACCACCAGCAATACCACCACCAATACCAATGCCACTGCCAATAGCACCGCCACCAATTCCACAACCAGTACCACCACTAATACCTCAGCCACCACCAATACCACCACCTCCAATACACCCCCACTACCAATTCCACCGCCACCACAAATACCACCACCAATACAAATGCCACCAATACCACCAACTCCAATACAAATACCACCAATAAATACCACTACCAATACCACCACCACCAATATCACCACCACTAATATCACCACCACCAATACCACTGCCAATACCACCACCACCACCAATACCAACGCCACCAATACCACCACTACCAAAACCACTACCACCACCAATACCACCACTGCCAATACCACCACTAATACCACTACCAATACCACTGCCATCAATACCAATGCCACCTATACCACCACCAATACCACCACCACCAATACCACTACCCCCACTAATACTACTTCCCCCACAAATACCACTAGCCCCACCAATACTACCACCACCACCAATACCACCACCACCAACGCCAATACCACCACCACCAAAACCAACACCAATACAACCGCCAATACCACCACCACCAATACCACAAACTCCAATACCACCACCACATAAACCACAACCTCCAATACCACCACCACCAATACTAATACCAACACCACCAGTACCACCACCACCAAAACCATAACCTCCAATACTACTGCCACCAATACTACCATCACCACCAATACCACTGCCACCAATACCACAACCACCAATACCAGCACCACCAATACCACCAATACTACCACCAATAAATACCACCCCACTACCACCTCCACCAATACCACCACCACCAGTACCATCACGACCACCAATACCACCATTACCAACAATACCACCACCACTAATAACAATACCACCACCACCAATACCGAAATAACCAGTACCAATACCACTACCAATACCACCATCAATACCACTACCACCACCACCATTATCACTAATACCACCACCAAGACCACTACCAATACCACCACCAAAACTACCACCGCCAATACCACCACCAATACCACCACCAACAAAACTAGCACCACCAATACCACCACCACCAATATCACCACCAGTAATAATACCACCACCAATACCCTCACCACCAATACCACCATCACCAATACCACCAATACAACAAACCACACCACCAATATCACCAATACCACAACCACCATACCACCACCAAAAATACAACCACCACCAATACCATCACCAATACCACTAATGCCAATGCCCCCAGCAATACCACCACCAATACCAATACAGCTACCAATACCACCACCACCACTACCACCACCTCAGCACCTCTCGCTCATTAGTAATAGCAGGGATACCTTACAAAGCCGGAGCTGCAGCTGAAACAATAAATCCCTCCCTCCCTCCTCCCATGCCTGCCATAAAACACAGCCCGCCCTGCACCAGAATATGAAGCCAGGGCCCTACTACTGCTGGAGTGTTTTTTATCAGGCCGAAGATAGCAATGACATCACCCAATGCCATACTTCACACTCAAATCACTTAGAGTGCGGGAAATATCCCCCCTCCCATTCTTCCTCCTGAGCCGCGACAGTGTAATCACAGAGCGGAAGGTGTTGGAGCACTTTGTTAGTGTTTATAGCTCTGATTATATGTAACTCTCACTTCACACTTTTTTTCTGTGTAATATACAACACTTACACATCTTCTACACTGCACTATATATCACTACTTTGAAGAAGTCGCAGGCCAGTCTCTCTTCTCTGATATTTACAACGTAATAAACAGTCGAGAAGGCCCTTTATTGCAATGCAATAGGTCTCGCATTTGCGAGTTTAAGCTATTAGTATTGTAAATAACCATGCCTTTTATTTATGTTTTAAAACCCAAAATATAAATAAAAGGCATTGCCATTTACAATGCCAATAGCTCAAACTTGCGTGAATGTGAGAAATATTGCTTTGCAAATGCTTGTTTTGTTGAGCTTCTGTGAATGTTTTTCACACTGCACTCACCTCTTGAAATATGAAATACATTTTCTGTACTGCTTTTGTGTGGCAATTTAATCTTTTGTTTAATTTCCGGAGTCCTTGTTTTATTTTTCCTTGAGAGAATGTTGGTTACAGCGTTTGTGCTGGTTAGATTTTATAAATCATTGTCCAAAGAATTTGTGTCACTCTCTGTTAAATACGCAGTGAGTGTTTAAAGCGTCCACCTGGCAGTCTGTCAAGCTTGCCTAACCAGAGTTTCACGATTTGTCCTAGGTGCCGTCCCATCGTTGCTGGCTTGATTTTCAGGATTCTCTATTGTTAGTGCTTTACATTCTTGCACACATTCGGACGTAATTTCTGGTAAGGCATGTATCTTTCCTAAATCGAGAGCAGTAACAAGGAACCTTGAACTTGTCAGTAGACTGCTGAACATTGATAATTAGGGCATTTAAGTTGTCTAGCCAGGTGTCAATGATCCTGATAAGAGTAGGCATTGATTGCAGGATATTTGTTTGTGTTTCTAATTGATTCCTGTGCATTAGCGCTGCTTGACCAATAGTTTTGAGGGCTTTATCCTCTGCGTCCCACAATCTTCACAGGTTTTATCATGATCATGACCATTGTTAGTGGACTCGTGGGCTGTGACTGGTTGTTTTGGCTTTCTTGGCCTCCCCAATATTTTGCATAACATGGGGCTAATGACCAATTTTTCATCAAGGCCATAGATGTTAGTGCTTTTTTCCAGTGGGCTGTCTTTACCTCTTGTGATATTAGAATCGTTGACTGCATATAGTCGTGTATTGGTAGATTAACTGGGTGCATTATTCAAGGGATCTCCTCATCCTCATTATATTGATCTTCTGTGTTCTCCTGAAACTTAGCAGTGCCAATGATGATATTATTGAATTCACTAGATGACAGTTTCCCCTTGTTTGATGTATTTAACTCCTGGGGAGAACATAACACGCTATCATTGATAATTTTGACATCCCTCACATTTGTGCCATCAGAGCACTTGCCTCTTTAATATTGAGCGCTTTTTTAGAGACTCCCACTCCTGCATCGTGATAGGGCTCACTGGCATTGAGTCCGTAAATGTCCGGATGTTTTCATGATTTTTAGTCTCCTCTGTTTTTATTTCTGGAGAGAGGGGCCATGGTGGTTTCACTGGATGTCCATCCAACAAGGCGTCCATGTGATATGTTTCCCTATAAATGCCACTACCAGCTTGGACAATTGGTGAAGCCACATTCCCTTGGGGTTCCTTTCTTGTGTTCTTTTTGTGAGAATTGTTCCTTCTGTTTGGGGGTATTACTCTAATTTTCATCCTCAGGCCTCCTACCTGCACCACTTCTCTCCGTTTTGTTTATCCCGATATCAGACCAATCGTGGATTAGGAAACCCTCTTCCTGCTGGCCTTCTTGAGATTGGTGGAGGTTAACTACTGGTTCGATTTGACTCTACGAGGAACCAAAACCTTCCCCTTCAATGTAAAACTTTTTTATTCCTTCATTATCCATTCTATTTTTGAAATGTAGTAAAACAGCCATACAATTTAATTTGTATTGAATACAGAGAAAGACCATTCTTATCTGCAAATACTGAATGCAGAAAAAGAAAATTCATATCTGGCATTTCAATAAAGAAAAAGCAATTAACAAGAAAAAAGAGAAAAAAGAACACACAATACAGTTGAGCATCTCTTAGATCTGGGGGTCTCTAGTTGGCAATGGTATTCACCTTTGTCCAAATAGGTACCCTTATTTCTAAGTCAGGATAAGGGAATTACACTTCTTAATAAGCCCTGCTCACCCCCTTGGTAGCTTGACACGAGCAGACAGGCTTATATGTTAAGCATTTGTGAATATACACAGTAATACAGAGATAACACTATAGATGGACACAACACAGGTTTTATAAAAATAGGTATTCTTTATATAGACTTAAACACAAGACCACAAACGACAAAAATCCACAATACCACACTTAAGGTTACTTAAATGATGATTAAAGTCTCTTAATTCAAGTTGTTGGTAAATGCAATAAAGTTTTCAACAAAGTACCTGGATGCGTAACGCAAAGTGAACAAAAGGCTCGCAAAAGGGGAGATGCGTCGGTTCCGTGACCCGGGGGAACGGTTGCGTCCTTCCTCAATGCTTGCGCAGAGTAGGGGACTCATCGTGAGCCTTACCGGTGCGGAGGTGATGCGTAGATTCTCGGCCTGCGGGCCCGTTGAGATGCGACGATATGGTTGCGATGTGAGAAGATGGCGCCCTTGATGCGGTGATGCGATGATGATGCGATGACTCCCTGGCAGCCTTGCGACGACTCTGTACTCTGGAGCCGCGACAGGCCCTGCGGCACGCTTCTCCGGTGATGCGATGGCGACTCTCTCGATGGCGTCACGCTTCTCCGGGGATGCGATAGCAGACAGCTTTGATGAACACACGCTTCCAGGGAGATGTAACGAAGGCTCGCTTCTCCGGCTTTGCGTTGATTTCAGCTGCGGCGGCGACCCGTTTCTTCTCGATGCGTCACGCTTCCAGCGGCACGCAAGTGTCTGGAGTCAGAATTCCCAGCAAGGAAATTCAGGAGGGAGCTGGAGGTGAAGTCTTTTGGCCCTGAGACTTCAGCAGGAGGCAAGCACATTTCTAGCCCTTGGAGAATATTCTGTAGATAAAGTCCTTACAAAGTTCCTTCTCCTTTCCCTTGGCAATGAAGCAACCACTGCAGGCCAACCGAGCAAACACCACACTGGCAGAGGGGCAGTCCAAACTCCTGCAGCTTCCTTGGTTCTTCTCCTTGGCAGAAAGGTTTCTTGTTCCAGAAGTGATCTAATTTATCGGGATCAGGGTCCCAATATTTATACCCCAAAATCCTTTAGGCAGAGAGGCTTCTGCCTAGTCCAAACCAGTTCCTGAGCACTTTGTTTACATGACTCTCTTCTTGCTTTCAAGGTGCAGGGCAGAGACATCAGCCGCCCACAGGAGGTGGAGCCAGCACAGGAGAGGGAAGATACAGCTCTGGAGCACTCTGGTGACATGAATCCTCCTCTCCTTTCACAGTGTAGGGCAGAGACGTCAGACAAGCCACAGGGGGTGGAGCCAGCATTGTAGAGTGAAGGCCCAGCCCTATTCAGGTCCCAGGTGTAATTCCTCCCTCCCATCTAGATGCAGATCTCTCTATTCACCACTGGGCTTCCCCAGCCTGTCTCCTGGAATTCCCCAGCCCTGTCACACACAAACCCAGACAAGTAATCCACAACCCAGCAGAGGCAGGATCAAATGGTAAGGCAAGCAAATATCTGCTTTCTGAAAGGCTTACTTGCAAACACAGAATAATAAAAAAAAATTACTAAAAGATGTACTTTATTATTCTGAGTTCAGGCATACTAAATTCGAATTTCTACCATGTTCCCTGAGTCAGTTAGGATTATAAGAATGTAATAATCTGACTGCCCATTCTAACGTATGAGAACAGGTAGCCTTCAATAGTGAAAAACGAAAATGGCTGTAATTCACTATTAGACAGACCCCCCAGGATATAGCGGCATAGATTTGCAAATTTAGCGGCACAATATTTGAAATTTAGCGGCACTAAAGTGGAAATTTAGCGGCATTATTGCGGCACCTTATTTTTTTCGTAATCATTCCTTTTCAGCCTTTAATCAATGCAAACTGATTTAACAGGGTATTCCACTGTAAAACTGGCATCTTTAAAGTGTCTGCGGCTCTACGGAAGCACAGGTCCACTCTGCACCTCGTGAGAGGGGGCCCCATTTCTCCTTGGGTTGTTCTAGCACTCATGTATGCACCCCTGCCGGGGCACCACTGCTTCCTAGACCCACCCATTTTAAACAGTAATTTCTATCACCCTTTTTTACATTGAAAATATATTGTGAATACAAATATGACCCATAGAGGAAGTCTTGCTTTGCTGCTAGAGCGCTTTACTAAAAAGTAATGCAGCTAATTAAGGGTGGCAATTTAAGTGCCACTCTGTGAGTGGACAAAGACAAGGCAATGCATTAAAAAAAACTATCCTCTTTTCTGAAACCCAATCATCTAAAAAGGGGCCTTAAAATATCCCCAGCAGTTCGGAAGCGCTGCTGCAGGGTACATAACTGCCAGGGTTTCAGATTGCTTATGTGTGCCATTTTCATAAATTCACTGTAAATATGAGTGACTTTCAATGACTATGAGTGACACTTTCTCCTGAACAAAATCAAGCAATGAAGTTAGGGAAACAGATAAATAACAGAAATTGCCCCAATTTGAGCAATTCGAAACTCTAAGAATATCTTGAAACTGCACCAAAGTACCAGAAATGGAAAGACTCTAGCCTACTGCCTTTGTAACCTGATTTACGGACTTTGTAGCAGGCATAATAATCCTCTGCCCTATTTTATTATATATCCCTGAGCTTGAAGTCTGTTGTACAGTCTGGCGAAGTTAGTTACAACGAAGCATGGCTGTGTTGTTGGCATATATGACGTGTGCTTGCTAGTATCAAAATGAAAATGTCCTTTGTTAAAAAGATTCTGATACTTAACATGCAATGGGTTTGTACGATTGGTAACCCCAACAGCAACCAAAAAAAGAATTGCCTCATGATGTGGGATGATGTGATTGGCTCAATGAGTGTGGTGCCAGTGGAACACAGACAAGAGGATTTGGCAAAGCGAGATGTATACCTATCCAGGTCCTTTGGAAAGAAATATAAATGTCTGATGCAGCACTGGTAAATCTGGAAAAACGTATAACTGAAGGTATATTTATGTAGTATAACTGACAACTGTAGTCAGTGGCAAGTGTCTCGTCCTAGGTTGAAGGGGAAACAAGTATGTTCTTGAAATGTTTTAAATATATTGTATTTTGATCCAGGACAAAGAGGATGAATCCTTTTTGCTTCTCTCACCTACCTCTGAGTACGTGTTAAAAACATATTTTATTTTAACAGAAGAGGAGAGACACTGCCGCACACCAACTCGTACTACAACAGATAAAACGGCCAAGTACATGTTTTAGTGCTCCCATGTGATTGCTGATTTAGTGCCCGGAGCCACGGCTGGAAACTTAATCCTACAAAAACGTCATTCATTCATAGAAGAAGGTGTCTTGCATTCCTCTGGGACCACCGGTAAGAAAGCGCTCCTTCCAAAAGCAGGTGAGATGAAGGATTTGACCTCACTGCGGACGCTAAACTTTTACAGTCTCCCCTGACACGTCATTTTACAGACCCCCACCTACGAATGTGGAATGGAAGCTCCGCCAAGCGCCGGGCCTATATCCGGTGATTAATGACCCTGCGCTTCCACAGAGCACCTAGGAGGCTGGAGAAGGCCTCTTCAATGGCAGAAGAGACATGTGGACCCAGCTGGTCCGGGCGCTTGTGCCTTCTGCATGCGTGTCAAAGCCAGCCATGCAGCGGGGTATTTCCGGATGTTTCCGGTATTTCATTAATGAAGCCTGGCCTCAGCATGCTTATATGGACATACAGGCCCGCCTGCAGAGAATCAGGGATACAAGCGCTGGAACTCAAGAGCAGAGAGGACGTGACAACAGGAGGAAGCAGGTATTGGACAGCTGGCCGGGATCACGTAGTGACGTGTGCAGGCACAGCCAATTAACGGGCTTTGTTTGTGTTGCAGACACTTTCTAGCAAATATCGCGGTGATGATTGTAATTATCGCGGCCATCGCGCTAAACGGCCGATTTCGCGATTTTTTCGTGAATCGCGAAATCGCGAAACTCTGGAGGGTCTGATTAGAACATGCTACACGCATCAGAGCATGTCCTACCTTATACTTACAATGCACCCTGCCTTGCGCTTAGGCCTTCCATAGGGGTGTCTAATGTTAAGCAAAGGGAAGGTGTAGGGACTGGCAAGTGGGTGCACTTGGCCAAATCGACATGGCAGTGCTAGACTGCACACAGGCCTTGCAACAGCAGGAATAAGACACATTTTACAAGCTGCTACTGTGGGTGGCACAACCAGTGCCGCAAGCCCACCAGCAGCATTTGACTTACAAGTTCTGGGCACACATGGTAAGGGGCTGAGAGATAAATCAAATAACGCAATCATGAAATCCAATAAGTATATCAATTTAACATGGGGAGCACTTGCACTGAGGCACTGATTAGCAGTGGCACAGTGCCCAAAGCATAAATCCAGCAAAAACATATCAAAACAGAGGAGGCAATCCGTCAAAAATGGAAGGGAGACACACGCCAATGCATCAGGTCTTACAGCACCCGATAAACGATATACCCATTCAATGAGAAGCATGAATCCACTACTTCTTTGCTCAGCTTCTCCCTAGAGGTGCTTTCTAATAATCACAACTTTGACATATTCTGGAAAATATTTGTATTGCCCCCACTCTTAGTGCATTAAGGTTTTCACATGCTCTAACGTTTTGCATTTTCACGTAAGACTGTTCCAGTCTGGGTACTATATTGGATTTCCTAGTCAGAAAAAGTGATCTGGCCAAAAGTGTAAAGACATAAACAAATGTGCGCTGGTCCCAGTTAACTTTGGGGAGCAGTTAGAGGCAACTCTAGTGTCCCTGGGGAATAAGGAGATGGTGCATAAAGCTGATATGCCTGCCAGCATTTCTAAGTACAAGCAGTGGGTCGCCATCAATGGGTAATGGGTGGAGGCTCTGAGGGACACAGGAGCTAGTGTGACTACTGTAAGGTGTCAGCTGGTGTCCTTAGAGCGGGTTCTCCATAACACATTCCACCAAGTAATAGTTGCAGCAACTGTGAGAGTCATCTGCTGGTGGCTATGGTTCCCTCTGAGTGGGTGGAGCTTCAGGGTCTCTAAAGGATTCTGTGAGCCTTCCATGCCTGCAGATTGTCTATGACCTGGAACACACTATCTGGAAGGAGGTCCTGTTCAGGTCACACTTGGAGATGTTGGAATTTTCTGAATGGGTCTATATGACCAGAGGGTCCATGGCTACCCAGGAAAGGAGTCATGGGCACCTGGAGCCTAGACCCCTGGCTCAGGCAGCTGCCATGAATATTATATGCCAGGGGAGTGAGAAACCAGCTTCTCAAAGGCATTATAATGGTCCTACCTGAGTGCATGAGGCATAAATTGAACATACTCCATACATGCCTTCTTTTTGCCAACCGGCAGATGCCACTGAAGGGGGTTGGGTTTAGCCTCTTCGAACTCCTCTATGCCACCCTGTTAGGGGACCTCTTAGCCTTTTCAGAGAAGAGTGGGAGCAGGCTCCCAGGAAACCCCCTCATGATGTGGTCAGGTACATGCTGGCCCTCTACAATCAGTTGCATCTCTTCCCGAAGAAGGCAAAAACCAATCTTGAGGCCAGTCCAGAAGTTCTGAATTCTAGTATGACCAGAAGGCCATTCTGATAGTGTTTCAACCTGGCCAGAAAGTGTGGCTTATGGAGCCTGTGGATCCCAGAGCTCTCCAGGATCGCTGCACAAGCCCATAAGAAGTGAAGGAGCAGAAGGAGAAGTCCGCCTACCTGGTGGCTCTAAAGACCACACTTTGAAATGTCCGAAGTCAGCATGCTCCTTGTGACAGATGAGGGGGTGCAAGAGAAGAACGAGCATCTCCGTGACCTCCTGTCTTTCATAGAGCATGATGGGTGATAGTGGGAGCAACCTCTGCCCTACTCTGATCCCAGAGCAGCAGAGAAACTGTTGCCATCTAGTGGAGTTATCTTCTCAAATCCACCTCACCCCTGGATTCACACACCAGTTCGTCCATGACAACATTCCGCTTGTTAAAACAAAATGTACAGCCTGTTAGACAAGGTGAGGGCCAGTATAAAGGAGGAGGTCTCCAGGATGCTGGTGTTAGGGGTGATTGAGCACTCCAAAAGACCAGCCCCAGTCCCTGGTCCAGCCCAAAGCTGCCCCACCAGGCACCACTCCAGAACGTAGATTCTGTGTTGACTGCAGGTGATCCAATTCCATCTCGAAGACTGACGCACACCCCATCCACTGAGCTGATAAACTCATTGACAGGCAGGGTGATGCCAAGTTTATCTTACATCAGGTTACTGGCAGATTGCTGTGACAGGGATGGAAAAGAGAGGAATGCGTTCTTGGCCCCAGAAGGCCACTCCCATTTTATAATGGTGCCTGTTGGCTTAAAGAATGCCCCTTCCACCTTTCAGAGGTTGGTCAAAAGGGTCCACGATAGGAAGGCAGCATTCTGTGCCGCCTACACGGACGACATAGCTGTCTTTTGCTGCAGCAGGGAGGAACACATGTACAACCTCCAGGAGGTGCATCAGGCCCAGCAACAGGCATGCCTGACTATCAAGGCCTGTAAGTGCCAGATAGGGCTGGGTTCTGAGGTATGTCTGGGCCATTTGATAGAAAACGACCAGCAAAAGTCTGTAAAATAACAGAATCACTTTAGCATTCTCTAGATTCTAGTCCATAGAAGTTGTCGTCGACAAGCACGCATAGACAATAATATTTTTTTTCAAATCTTGTTTTTTCAGTGATATGACCACTGAAGGCCCTGATTTTATATTAAAACAGAGCTTTGGACTATACCTTTTCCTGCTGAAAGGCAATATTTCTCTCCATGTATTACCATACCTGCCATCTTATGCAGTTTAGTGCTTACTTTCCCTCCATGTTAAAGAACAGTAGATGTTTCAGCACCCAGGTTAATGTGCTGCATAGCTAAATACATATAAGGTCCCAAGGAGCGACCAATTGCATTGCAAATGCTTGTTTTTAAAGAAATGTTTACTTTTCTTCTGTCTGGATTAGTTACCTTTTTCGCTCGTATTGCACTATTTGTGACATCATTATAAAGAAAATGTACAGATAATATACTGATGTAAATACAAGTTTGGGTCTTGTCATTTCTGGAATGAGCAGATGCAAACATGTCGGAGGTTTAAGGACATTAAATAATGGTTTGTGTTGACACGTCATGCCTAAGGAGCCATTGTATCTTCATTTTGTTACTCTTCAAGTCGAAACTTTGAATATATGAGTGGCATTCTTTCCTTTTCAGTCTTGAACAGATTTTTTCTTCAGTTTTATATAGCACCAACTTGCCCTGAACAAGGCATTTAGGCAGGTGGATTTGTTTGGACGCCTGGTTTTGCCCCAGTCGCAATTGTTTTAATTGTTATGCCGGAATGCCAACATAAAGTGAGTAGGCAATGTGGGAAATGACTAAGGCCAGTACTACTTGGGTCATGGCATCTGCAGTAATGAATCTGCTGATCTTCCTGATACTTCGAAGCTGAGAGAAACAGGAAGAAACCACTGTCCCAATCTGGGCTTTCATAGATTGATCATTGTCAATGGTGATGTCCAGACTTTTGATTAAGCACGCAGGGAGTGGAGGATTTCCCAATTCAGATGGCCAAAAGTTGGAATTCCAGGGGTTAGCGTGCCCGCTGATTAGGATCAGCTCCGTTTTATCGGGGTTCAATTTCAGATGGTTACTATTCATCCACTCACTTATAAATCGCATGGTGGATTGAAAATTAGAAACAGAAGAAAGAAGTGCTGACTGATCAATATCAAATATTGGTTGGAGGTCGTCGGTGTAGTTGAAGGTACCAACTTTCCTTACTCCGAGGGAGCGAATAAGGAGCAGTAAGTACAGGTTAAAAAGAAGCTGGTTTATTTTGTATATTTGCAGTACTATTTATATTCTTTATTGTTTTTGAATGGCAGTAGAGAAATTATGAACACTGGTTTCTGGCTACACTCTGTATGACATTTGTTGTCCCTTCTTTGGTTTTGCCTTGTTTTGTTTTGTTCTGTCTGTTGAAAACTTAATTAAAAAACCTTTTTTAAAAAAAGAAGCGGTAAGAGAGAGGAGCCCTGTGGCACCCCATAGGCTAGTTTGACTTTGGGGGAGGAGAGGTGGGCAAGGTGGACAGCTTGAGAGCAGTCTTTTAGAAAGGATAAGAGCCACTTATGGGCCAGGCCCTGGACCCCGGCATTACTGACGCGGTTTACTAGAAAATCATGGTCGACCGTGTCAAATGCTGCAGATAGATCAAGGAGTACCAGGGCCTGGGTAATACCCTTGTCGGCCCCCCTCTTAAGTTCGTCCAGAACCATGAGGATGACGTACTCTGTGGATTGAGCCAGTCTGAAGCTCATCTAGTGAGGGTCAAGATAGTAGGAATGTTCAATAAAGGAGCTGAAGCAACTTGCCACATGCGCTTCCAACACCTTAGCTAAGTAGGGGAGGAGGAAGATGGGGTGATAGTTCGTGAGAGCCAAGGGGTCTGCCCCTGTTTTCTTTAGGATGGGAACAATTTCCCCTTCTTTAAATACCTTAGGAACAATGCCCTGCTTGAAGGAGTTATTCAGAAGTGCGAGAGGAGGATCCAGGCTAGTGAGAAAATGTGCGTTGGGCAACAGTCAGTAGGGGAGCCCGATCCTACCTTCCTTAGGAGGCTGAAAAAGGCATCCCTGGTAATGAGAGGGACCTGTTCTACGAATTGAGGATTCCTATATGTCGATGATTGGGCTATTGGAGGGGTATTGGCAGGTATGCTAGACTTAATGGTGGCAATTTGTTCGATAAAGTTGGTGTTGAGTGAGTCACATAGTGCTTGAGTGGGGGTGGGCTTTGCTGTGACTCTATCTGGCTAGGATAGTTCAGCCACAATATGGAAGATCTCCTTTGATTTATTCGCAGAGCTTAATATCTTGTTAGAAAAATAGGTGGGCTTGGTTTGTAAAATGGCGTTTTTATATTCTTTAAGCTGGATTAAAAATATATTTTTTTTGTCTGAGGAGTAATTTCGTCTCCAGTTACATTCTGCTTGATGTAGGGCAAGTTTCCTTAGTTTGAGGTCTTCGGAGAGCAAACTTTGGGCATCATGGGGTCTAATTATATTTTCTTCATGGGTGCAAGGCTGTCACTGGTGGATTCAGGCCAAGATTTGATACTTTCTGCATGCTTGTTAATTGACTGCTGCTCGGGTGGAGGTAAAGTAGTCAGCAGGGAGCAGAAGTCTCCGATGTCGGAGCATCTCCAGTTTCGTGCTATGCGTCTCGCCTTCATGTGCATCTTGGCTAAGTAGACATTGGAGAGGAGGAATTAAATTAAATTGTGATCCAACCAGGTGCAAGGAGAGATTATTAACTTAGAGACCGTCAAGTTGGATGTCCAAACTTGGTCAAGAGTATGACATTAGACGTGAGAGGGAACAGTCACATGCTGGGTACATTTCACCCCTGAGAGTAAATCCGTCAGTTCAGTAGAACTGGTACACCCAATGATACCATTGGCCCAATAATTAAAATCTCCAATTAAAAGGATTTTAGCGTAGTTGATGGCTAGGAGGGAGATCTTTTCCTCTAATAGTAGGGAGAATTATGGCATATGATGAGGGGGGTCTATAAATCAATGCACAAATAAGGGGGGGACGTAGGGAATCGAGTTTTAGAATTAAGCAGTCGACTGATGGTATGCCCATTGCAGAGAGAGATGTGAACTGTTACTTCTGGTGTACTATGACTGCTACCCCTCCACTCACTTTCCCAGAGGTCCTATTAGCTTGAAGGATGTAAGAACTGCTAGGCAGTGCTGCTAATATGTTTGGGGTGGACTCTTCTGTCAGCCAAGTTTCGGTAAGAAGGAGTATGACGGGTTTATCTGAGCCCAGAAGCTGGAATATTTCTAATTGGAGTTTAATCAAAGAACGAATGTTCAGATATGTAACTGTGAGTTTAGTCCCCCCGTGGCAGTGAGGGATTGAAGGGTCAGGATTTATGTAAATATTTTGCCTGATGAGGTTATCTGGGCGGGGAGGCCCAAAAATGACTTCAGGGAAAGACTTTCTATGCTTCAAGATACCGAGCTTATCAAGATTCCTGTATAAGAGGAACAATGCAGTCAATGTTCTTGAAACTAAATGTTTAGCATGTAAACCTTATGAAGACAAGTATCAGTAGGAACTGTGGGGCTTATTTATAAGAGCCCTGTGTCACTTTTGCACCACGTAAAGTGGTACATGCGTGACGCAATCAATCAATCAATCAGAGTACTTGTAAAGCTCGCTACTTACCCGTGAGGGTCTCAAGGCACTGAGTGGAGGGGGTGCCGCTACTGCTCGAAGAGCCAGGTCTTGAGGAGTCTTCTGAAGGCTAGTAGGTCTTGGGTCTGCCGTAGATGGGTAGGAAGGGTGTTCCAGGTCTTGGCGGCGAGGTAGGAGAAGGATCTGCCGCCGGAGGTTGTTCGTTGGATGCGGGGGTGTGGAAGCTGAGTCTGCTGTTCAGGTAGACTGGTCCGGCGTTGTGGAGTGCTTTGTGTGCGTGGGTGAGGAGCTTGAAGGTGATCCTCTTGTCGACAGGGAGCCAATGTAGGACTCTCAG
Source organism: Lissotriton vulgaris (assembly GCF_964263255.1). Lineage (NCBI taxonomy): Eukaryota > Metazoa > Chordata > Amphibia > Caudata > Salamandridae > Lissotriton > Lissotriton vulgaris. Next base: position 149,243,354 of record NC_141688.1, on the reverse strand, counting down.
GTGGGGGTGATGTGGCTGCGGCGGGGAACGTTGACGATCAGTCGGGCGGAGGCGTCCCCTGCCCGACTGATCTCTCATTTCGCTCTCATTTCGATTTATGAAGCTATGCAAAGCCACCCTGTGAGGCTTTGAGTGGCCTCATAAATCATGAGTAACGTGAAGTAGAGCAAATTTATTTGTCGCCTTACTCTGCACCCAGGAGGCTTTGCAGTGGGTTTTCCCATGCAGCAACCATGAAATTTGATGCTGCCCCAAATTTACAAAGTGATGCCTATGTTTATTTCTCTTGTTACTTCCTCTTTCTATGTGTGGTGTATTCTGTACCACACATAGAAAGGGGAAAATGCATCCTAGGATTGTATGCAACAGAGGCACCCTTGCACCATGGTGCAAGGCTGCCGAAATGGAGCCAGCTCAGGGAGAAAGTGCAGGAATGCACCATATTGCTTAAATACAGGGCATTCCTGCCCTTTCACTTTGGCCTTGATGCACTGCTCTATGCTAAAATACGATAAATGAAAGCCTGTGTTGTTCTTTCCATCTGACAGTAATCAAGTGAAGTATTAAACCAATTAATGAAAACATGGCCTGTGCATGAAAGGATGACTGCACACACTAGAAAATCTCATTGGCTAACAAAGATTGTTAGTAATTAATGTTCACTTCTCATGTCTTAGTTTATTTCTGGAAATTGAGCATACTTAAGATCTAATTAGACAGCTTAAAAATGATAATTACACTGCAATTCATAGATTTTCTTATTGTCAGTGTTAAGTCCAGAACCAATCTTGGCTCAAAGGGACTCACAGAAAGGGGGAATATGGGAGGGTGGTTGCTCTTCAAGAGAAAGTGTGAGGGCTGGAATGTAGGGCCTCATACTGTTAATGATGTCACATAAAAACGGTTGCAATGTGCGCACAATTTTTTGCAAGACTTAGGGCCTGATGTAGGAGCCATAATACCGGTCGGAAACGGCAGAATTCGGCCGTTTCCAACCGGTATTACGGTTTTCTTATGTAGGGGGCTACATAAGTACAGATTCGGTAATTTTACCGATTCTGTACATTTACCGATTCAGTAAAATACCGATTCGGTAAATGTACAGAATTGGTAAATAGAGATGTAGGTGGCACTCTGAAGAGTGCCACAGGCCTTCAAGAGTCGGTATTTTACCACCCAATCTAATTGGGTGGTAAAATACCGAATCCAGGTGTGCATGCACATCTGTGCATGCACACCTGTGCCATGTGACACACAGACATGCCCTTAGGGCATGTATGTGTGCCACATGGCACACAAGCCTGTAATTGGGGTGCTAGAGGGTGTCAAAGTGACACCCCCTGCACCCTTGCAAGAATAGGTAATTACCGAATCGGTAAATACCGATTCGGTATTCCACATTGATTCCTATGGGCTTCAAGGCCCATAGGAATCAATGGGGGATACCGATTCGGTATTTACAGAATCGGTAAATACCGAATCTTACAGATTCGGTATTTACTGAATCAGAATTACCTACAATTCCCCCCCTCTAATTTACCACTTCTTAAATACCGAATCGGTATGATTCGAAGTGGTAAATTAGATTTACCTACATCGGGCCCTTAATTATTTGTGAACCGACCTATGTAAAAATAGGTTGGTTCACAAAATAAATAAGGAATAAGAGTGGGTTGCAGGGCTACAAACTTCTTAAATATTATTGAAGTAGGTCGCAAAATGTGAGTCACTCTGATTGAAGGCCATCACAGGGATGCTGCCCTACAGGGGCTGACCACCTTGTCTTAAATTGCCTTTTTTTTTAAAGCAAACTTTAAAAAAAGTAAAATACAGCCAGCTTTCCTGAAAAGGAAAAGGTGATGTGTTTAAAATGAAAAGCTTTTCATTGGTTTGAAAGTTAACAGTAGACCCGTGGCCTTTTTTAAATCCACAATTTTGTGAATGGTTCAGCATCCTGATTGTGTTCTGATTATGTATTTGGAAGGGATAACTGCAACATACCCCTTTCAAATACTGAATGGGTGTCCATTTCTAAACATATTTCATGATTTTGAAACACTTTTCCAAATTCCTGAATGTCTTTAGTATGTGGGAAAGGGGTTTTAGCAATCACAAACCTCTGATTTACTAATTTGTAAAATGTAAATTGATACTTGTATAGCGCACTACTCACCCACAAGGGTCTCAAGGCGCTTGTACGAATACCGCTGTGGAACCCATCCTGGCTTTCCCTGTGAGGCGTCCTCTCCTGGGCACCCCCAAGGTGGGGGCCAGGCATCCTTAGCGTTGTGGGGGCCATTGTGGAGTTTAAGCAAGCTATTGCCCAGAGTTGCAGAGTGGGACTCCATGATTGGAATAGGCACAGAGGCGAGAATTATCAGTTCCGTGGAATTTTTGAGCACAAGACCCGCCGAGGCGGGGAATTGAACCTTGGTCCCAAGACCCGCCGAGGCAGGGAATTGAACCCTGGTCCCGGGCTAGACCTCTGCATCAGGGTCTGCCGCTCTAACCATTGAGCCACACTTCTCTTTGGAGGCCCGAGTGGGATGATAATATGGCAGTATTAAAGTCTGTGAGTGTCAAAGCTTTGTTAACAGCTTTGGTAAAATAGCAGGTATAACTAGTTTCATGTGTGAGGATAGATTGCAAAAACGAAAATAGAAAATGTAGACTTAAAACGAGATTGGCAAAATCTCAGCCATGCTTAAATATTTCTAACAAAATATACAACCGATAATTATTGCCCAAATAGCCAGAGTGATATCTAGGTATTCTAAGAGTGAGTTAGTTCACAATTCTAACTCTAGTGCTAGTGCATTTGGGAACAAGTGATCAATAGTGAATTTTGATGTTTACATTAACGTATTAAAATGGTCCTCCCAATGCAGCTGAAGAGTGCAATGTCGTCTAGGTAGGTTGCACTGAAGTTCTCCGACCCAGTCAGGACCTGGTTCACCTGCCTCTGAAAGGTGGCAGGGACGTTCTCCAGCTAAAAAGGCATGACACAGAACTGGAAGTGCCATCTGGCATTGAGAACGCTGACCTCTCTCCTGCCCCCTTGGTCAAGGCAATCTGCCCATGAGGCACAGGGTCAAGACTGATTTGCATATGGCAATGTGTGAAATGGGGTGGCTTGGTGAGCAAAAGAACCATGGATTAAACCCAGATCTTTGACTGGGGATGAATATTTTGCCATTGTGCAACATGCCGTCCATCATCTTGTTTGTTTTGCTGGTCACCCTATGTGGGAAGGGTATGCCCAGACTTTGGTCCCGTGCTCACTACGCCACTGAAGTCAAGCTATCCTGGCTGAAGACGGCTGATAGCCAGAAACCAGTCCTAGGATGCTTGATTCCGGTCCAGGGAAGACGTGGCTTTGCAGTTCGGGCCGGACTGTTCCCATGAGGCACAGGGTCAAGACTGATTTGCATATGGCCATGTCTGATCTGGGGTGGCTTGGTGAGCAAAATAACGATGGATTAAACCCAGATCTGTGACTGGGGGTGAATGTTTTCCCATTGTGCAACATTCTATCCATCATCTTGTTTGTTTTGCTGTTCACCCTATGTGGGAAGGGTATGCCCAGATGTGGGTCCCGTGCCCACTACGCCACTGGAGTCAAGCTATTGTGGCTGAAGACGGCTGATAGCCAGAAACCGGTCCTAGGATGCTTGATTCCGGTCCAGGGAAGACATGGCTTGGCAGTTCGGTTGGACTGTTCCCATGAGGCACAGGATCAAGACTGATTTGCATATGTCCATGTCTGATCTGGGGTGACTTGGTAAGCAAAATACCGATGGATTAAACCCAGATTTGTGACTGGGAGTGAATGTTTTACCATTGTGCAACATTCTGTCAATCATCTTGTTTGTTTTGCTGTTCACCCTATGTGGGAAGGGTATGCCCAGACGTGGGTCCCGTGCTCACTACGCCACTGGAGTCAAGCTATCCTGGCTGAAGACGGCTGATAGCCAGAAAGCGGTTCTAGGATGCTTGATTCTGGTCCAGGGAAGACATGGCTCAGCAGTTCGGGCTGGACTGTTCCCATGAGGCACATGGTCAAGACTGATTTGCATATGGCCATGTCTGAACTGGGGTGGCTTGGTGAGCAAAATAACGATGGATTAAACCCAGATGTGTGACTGGGGTGAATGTTTTGCCATTGTGCAACATTCCGTCCATCATCTTGTTTGTTTTGCTGTTCACCCTATGTGGAAAGGGTATGCCCAGACGTGGGTCCCATGCTCACTACGCCACTGGAGGCAAGCAATCCTAGCTGAAGACAGCTGATAGCCAGAAACCGGTCCTAGGATGCTTGATTCTGGTCCAGGGAAGACATGGCTGGGCAGTTCAGGCTCGACTGTTCCCATGAGGCACCGGGTCAAGACTGATTTGCATATGGCCATGTCTGATCTGGGGTGGCTTGGTGAGCAAAATAACGATGGATTAAACCCAGATCTGTGACTGGGGGTGAATGTTTTGCCATTGTGCAACATTCTGTCCATCATCTTGTTTGTTTTGCCGTTCACCCTATGTGGGAAGGGTATGCCCAGATGTGGGTCCCGTGCCCACTGCGCCACTGGAGTCAAGCTATTGTGGCTGAAGACGGCTGATAGCCAGAAACCGGTCCTAGGATGCTTGATTCCGGTCCAGGGAAGACATGGCTTGGCAGTTCGGGCTGGACTGTTCCCATGAGGCACAGGGTCAAGACTGATTTGCATATGTCCATGTCTGATCTGGGGTGGCTTGGTGAGCAAAATAACGATGGATTAAACCCAGATTTGTGACTGGGAGTGAATCTTTTACCATTGTGCAACATTCCGTCCATCATCTCATCTTGTTTGTTTTGCTGTTCACCCTATGTGGGAAAGGTATGCCCAGACGTGGGTCCCGTGCTCACTACGCCACTGGAGTCAAGCTATCCTGGCTGAAGACGGCTGATAGCCAGAAACCGGTCCTAGGATGCTTGATTCCGGTCACGGAAGACATGGCTTGGCAGTACGGACTGGGCTGTTCCCATGAGGCACAGGGTCAAGACTGATTTAAATATGGCCATGTCTGAACTGGGGTGGCTTGGTGAGCGAAATAACGATGGATTAAACCCAGATCTGTGACTGGGCGTGAATGTTTTGCCATTGTGCAACATCCCGTCCATCAACTTGTTTGTTTTGCTGTTCACCCTATGTGGAACGGTATGCCCAGACGTGGGTCCCGTGCTCACTACACCACTGGAGTCAAGCTATCCTGGCTGAAGACGGCTGATAGCCAGAAAGCGGTCCTAGGATGCTTGATTCTGGTCCAGGGAAGACATGGCTCGGCAGTTCGGGCTGGACTGTTCCCATGAGGCACATGGTCAAGACTGATTTGCATATGGCCATGTCAGAACTGGGGTGGCTTGGTGAGCAAAATAACGATGGATTAAACCCAGATCTGTGACTGGGGGTGAATGTTTTGCCATTGTGCAACATTCCGTCCATCATCTTGTTTGTTTTGCTGTTCACCCTATGTGGAAAGGGTATGCCCCGACGTGGGTCCCATGCTCACTACGCCACTGGAGGCAAGCAATCCTGGCTGAAGACGGCTGATAGCCAGAAACCGGTCCTAGGATGCTTGATTCTGGTCCAGGTAAGACATGGCTTGGCAGTTTGGGCTGGACTGTTCCCATGAGGTACAGGGTCAAGACTGATTTGCATATGGCCATATGTGGGAAGGGTATGGCCAGACGTGGGTACCGTGCTCACTACGTCAATGGAGTGAAGCTATCCTGGCTGAAGACAGCTGATAGCCAGAAACCGGTCCTAGGATGCTTGACAGTACTGGCTGGACTGTTCCCATGAGGCACAGGGTCAAGACTGATTTGCATATGGCCATGTCTGAACTGGGGTGGCTTGGTGAGCAAAATAACGATGGATTAAACTCAGATCTGTGACGGGGTGAATGTTTGCCATTGTGCAACATTCCGTCCATCATCTTGTTTGTTTTGCTGTTCACCCTATGTGGGAAGGGTCAGCCCAGACATGGGTCCCGTGCTCACTGTACCACTGGAGTTAAGCTATCCTGGCTGAAGACGGCTGATAGCCGGAAACCGGTCCTAGGATGCTTGATTCTATTCCAGGGAAGACATGGCTTTGCAGTACGGGCTGGACTGTTGCCATGAGGCACAGGGTCAAGACTGATTTGCATATGGCCATGTCTGAGCTGGGGTGGCTTGGTGAGCAAAATAACGATGGATTAAACCCAGATCTGTGACGGGGTGAATGTTTTGCCATTGTGCAACATTCCGTCCATCATCTTGTTTGTTTTGCTGTTCACCTATGTGGTAAGGGTATGCCCAGACATGGGTCCCGTGCTCACTGCGCCACTGGAGTCAAGCTATCCTGACTGGAGACGGCTGATAGCCAGAAACCGGTCCTAGGATGCTTGATTCCGGTTCAGGGAAGACATGGCTTGGCAGTTTGGGCTGGACTGTTCCCATGAGGCACAGGGTCAAGACTGATTTGCAAATGGCCATGTCTGAACTGGGGTGGTTTGGTGAGCAAAATAACAATGGATGAAACCCAGATCTGTGACTGGGGGTGAATGTTTTGCCATTGTGCAACATTCCGTCCAACATCTTGTTTGTTTTGCTGTTCACCCTATGTGGGAAGGGTATGCCCAGACGTGGGTCCCGTGCTCACTATGCCACTGGAGTCAAGCTATCCTGGCTGAAGACGGCTGATAGCCAGAAACCGGTCCTAGGATGCTTGATTCCGGTCCAGGTAAGACATGGCTTGGCAGTTCGGGCTGGACTGTTCCCATGAGGTACAGGGTCAAAACTGATTTGCATATGGCCATGTCTGAACTGGGGTGTTGGTGAGCAAAATAACAATGGATTAAACCCAGATCTGTGACTGGGGGTGAATGTTTTGCCATTGTTCAATATTTCGTCCATCATCTTGTTTGTTTTGCTGTTCACCCTATGTGGGAAGGGTATGCCTAGTGTAGGTCCCGTGCTCACTGCACCACTGGAGTCAAGCTATCCTGTCTGAAGACGGCTGATAGCCAGAAACCGGTCCTAGGATGCTCGATTCCGGTCCAGGGAAGACATGGCTTGACAGTTCGGGCTGGACTGTTCCCATGAGGCAGAGGGTCAAGACTGATTTGCATATGGCCATGTCTGAATTGGGGTGGCTTGGTGAGCAAAATAACAATGGATTAAACCCGGATCTGTGACTGGGGGTGAATGTTTTGCCATTGTGCAACAGTCCGTCCATCATCTTGTTTGTTTTGCTGTTCACCCTATGTGGGAAGGGTATGCCCAGATGTGGGTCCCGTGCTCACTACACCACTGGAGTCAAGCTATCCTGGCTGAAGGTGGCTGATAGCCAGAAAACGGTCCTAGGATGCTTGATTCCGGTCCAGGGAAGACATATATGATATGATATGATAAGCATTTGTATAGCGCGCTACCACTCCAAAGAGCATCTTGGCGCTTAGATTCATATGCTAAAAGATGGTAGTATTTGTTGTGCTCAGTCATAGGATAAAGGTTTTAAACAAGTGTTTTACAGACTTAGTCTGCTAGGCTATAAATCCATGTTTAAAGGGATTTCCTAAACTCCTGTTCAAAAGTGGTTGCACAAAGTTGATGGGGTAGTTTGTTCCACGCCTTAGCCCCTGTGACTGCCAAGGATTTTCCTCCTTTGTTGCCAGTTTGAATTTTTGGACAATCATCAGATTGGCTGTTGCGGATCTAAGCGCTCGAGTGGGATGGTATCGGTTGAAATTTTTATACAGGTACCGTGGGCCATGCTTGTGGAAGGCCCTAAAGGTGATCGTTGGGACCTTGAACAGGATGCGTTTCTGAATAGGAAGCCAATGGAGCGCATCCAACGCAGCAGAGGCCGAAGATTTTCTTGGCCAACTGAGTACCAGTCTTGCTGCCGTGTGCTGGACCATCTGCAGTCTATGCAGGGCAGATTTATTTGCCCCTGCATGTAAGCTATTGCAATAATCCAGTCTGGATGTGATCAGCCCCTCTGCGACAGTGCGTTTGGCTGATAAGGGCAGGAGATCGAAAAATGTCCTAAGGCCCTTAATGATGTTAAAACATGAGCCAGCAACTTCCCTTGCCTGCTGTTTAAAAGAGAGGGTCTCATCAAATTTAATTCCTAGGTTTCGCGTTGCCACAATGGAATTGGGCGGGGCTTCTGCCTCTTTTGGCCAACACGTACGAGGGGAAAACAGATTGTTTTGACCAAATGGCAAGATTTCCGTTTTGGCAGTATTACATTTAAGGTTGTTGTTATTCATCCAGGCAAAGGCCGCCGTCAGACAATCTTTCAGGGCCTGTTCAGCTTTTCCCGGGTCTTCATCCAAAACTAGAACTAGTTGAGTGTTGTCGGCGTACGCTATTGTGCTGATGTTAAAGGAGGAGATAACATCAATCAAGGGGACCATGTACAGGTTAAATAAGGTAGGGCTCAGGCTATAGCCCTGAGGTACCCCTGACCGAAACACTTTCTCTTTGGAACAAAACTGACCCAACATAGTAACCTGCCGTCTGTGCATCACAAAGTTCTTAAACCACTTTAGCACGGTGCCCGCTATGCCTGCACTAGCCAGGCGTTGTAATAAGATAGCATGGGACACAGTGTCAAATGCTGCAGATAGATCTAATAGGATCAGGACTGCCCTCTTGCCCTGATCCAGTGCAGCTTTTATGGTCTCTGTAGTGAACAGAAGTGCAGATTCTGTAGCGTGAGGGGCTCTGAAACCAGCTTGATTTGGATGGAGAATATTTTTCTCCTCCAAATAGGCTGTGAGCTGCTTATTGACATAGGCTTCTGCCAATGTACATACAGCTGGAAGAAGGGAAATGGGGCGTAAATTAGAAAGAAATGTGGGGTACAGTAGCACTTTTTTTTGTAGGGGCCTGACAGCTGCGACTTTCTAGCATGCTGGAATCTCCGCTGTTTGGGGACATGGCTTGGCAGTTCGGGCTGGACTGTTCCCATGAGGCACAGGGTCAAGACTGATTTGCATATGGCCATGTCTGCACTGGGGTGGCTTGGTGAGCAAAATAACGATGGATTAAACCCAGATCTGTGACTGGGTGTGAATGTTTTGCCATTCTGCAACATTCCGTCCATCATCTTGTTTGTTTTGCTGTTCACCCTATGTGGGAAGGGTATGCCCAGACGTGGGTCCCATGCTCACTACGCCACTGGAGTCAAGCTATCCTGGCTGAAGACAGCTGATAGCCAGAAACTGGTCCTGGGATGCTTGATTCCGGTCCAGGGAAGACATGGCTTGGCAGTTCGGGCTGGACTGTTCCCATGAGGCACAGGGTCAAGACTGATTTGCATATGTCCATGTCTGAACTGGGGTGGCTTGGTGAGCAAAATAACGATGGATTAAACCCAGATCTGTGACTGGGGGTGAATGTTTTGCCATTGTGCAAAATTCCGTCCATCATCTTGTTTGTTTTGCTGTTCACCCTATTTGGGAAGGATATGCCCAGACGTGGGTCCCGTGCACACAACGTCACTGGAGTCAAGCTATCCTGGCTGAAGACGGCTGATAGCCAGAAACCGGTCCTAGGATGCTTGATTCAGGTCCAGGGAAGACATAGCTTGGAAGTTTGGGCTGGACTGTTCCCATGAGGCACAGGGTCAAGACAGATTTGCATATAGCCATGTCTGAACTGGGTTGGCTTGGTGAGCAAAATAACAATGGATTAAACCCAGATCTGTGACTGGGGGTGAATGTTTTGCCATTGTGCAACATTCCGTCCATCATCTTGTTTGTTTTGCTGTTCACCCTATGTGGGAAGGGTATGCCCAGACGTGGGTCCCGTGCTCACTACCCCACTGGAGTCAAGCTATCCTGGCTGAAGACGGCTGATAGCCAGAAACTGGTCCTAAGATGCTTGATTCCGATCCAGGGAAGACATAGCTTGGCAGTTCGGGCTGGGCTGTTCCCATGAGGCACAGGGTCAAGACTGATTTGCATATGGCCATGTCTGAACTGGGGTGGCTTGGTGAGCAAAATAACGATGGATTAAACCCAGATCTGTGACTGGGGGTAAATGTTTTGCCATTGTGCAACATTCCGTCCATCATCTTGTTTGTTTTGCTGTTCACCCTATGTGGGAAGGATATGCCCAGACGTGGGTTCCGTGCTCACCACTCCACTGGAGTCAAGCTATCCTGGCTGAAGACAGCTGATAGCCAGAAACCGGTCCTAGGATGCTTGATTCCGGTCCAGGGAAGACATGGCTTGGCAGTTGTGGCTGGACTGTTCCCATGAGGCACAGGGTCAAGACTGATTTGCATATGGCCATGTCTGAACTGGGGTGGCTTGGTGAGCAAAATAACGATGGATTAAACCCAGATATGTGACTGGGGGTGAATGTTTTGCCATTGTGCAGCATTCCGTCCATCATCTTATTTGTTTTGCTGTTTACCCTATGTGGGAAGGGTATGCCCAGACGTGGGTCCCGTGCTCACTATGCCACTGGAGTCGAGCTATCCTGCCTGAAGACGGCTGATAGCCAGAAACCGGTCCTAGGATGCTTGATTCAAGTCCAGGGAAGACATGGCTTGGCAGTTCGGGCTGGACTGTTCACATGGGGCACAGGGTCAAGACTGATTTGCATATGGCCATGTCTGAACTGGGGTGGCTTGGTAAGCAAAAGAACAATAGATTAAACCCAGATATGTGACTGGGGGTGAAAGTTTTGTCATTGTGCAACATTCCGTCCAGCATCTTGTTTGTTTTGCTGTTCACCCTATGTGGCAGGGTATGCCGAGACGTGGGTCCCGTGCCCAATACGCCACTGGAGTCAAGCTATCCTGGCTGAAGACGGCTGATAGCCAGAAACCGGTCCTAGGATGCTTGATTCCGGTCCAGGGAAGACATTGCTTCGCAGTTCGGGCTGGACTGTTCCCATGAGGCACAGGGTCAAGACTGATTTGCATATGGCCATGTCTGAACTGGGGTGGCTTGGTGAGAAAAATAACGATGGATCAAACCCAGATCTGTGACTGGGGGTGAATGTTTTGCCATTGTGCAACATTCCGTCCATCATCTTGTTTGTTTTGCTGTTCATCCTAAGTGGGAAGGGTATGCCCAGACGTGGGTCCCGTGCTCACTACACCACTGGAGTCAAGCTATCCTGGCTGAAGACAGCCAAAAACTGGTCCTAGAATGCTTGATTCCGGTCCAGGGAAGACATGGCTTAGCAGTTCGGGCTGGACTGTTCCCATGAGGCACAGGGTCAAGACTGATTTGCATATGGCCATGTCTGAACTGGGGTGGCTTTGTTAGCAAAATAACGATTGATTAAACCCAGATCTGTCACTGGGGGTGAATGTTTTGCCATTGCGCAACATTCCGTCCATCATCTTCTTTGTTTTGCTGTTCATCCTATGTGGTAAGGGTATGCCTGACGTGGTACCCGTGCTCACTACGCCACTGGACTCAAGCTATCCTGGCTGAAGACGGCTGATAGCCAGAAACTGGTCCTGGGATGCTTGATTCCGGTTCAGGGAAGTCATGGCTTAGCAGTTCAGGCTGGACTTTCCAATGAGGCACAAGGTCAAGACTGATTTGCATATGGCCATGTCTGAACTGGGGTGGCTTGGTGAGAAAAATAACGATGGATTAAACCCATATCTGTGACTGGGAATGTATGTTTTGCCATTGTGCAACATTCCGTCCATCATCGTGTTTGTTTTGCTGTTCACCCTATGTGGGAAGGGTTTGCCGAGACGTGGGTCCCGTGCCCAGTACACCACTGAAGTCAAGCTATCCTTGCTGAAGATGGCTGATAGCCAGAAACTGGTCCTAGGATGCTTTATTCCGGTCCAGGGAAGATATGGCTTGGCAGTTCAGGCTGGACTGTTCGTATGAGGCACAGGGTCAAGACTGGTTTGCATATGGCCATTTCTGAACTGGGGTGGCTTGGTGAGCAAAATAACGATGGATTAAACCCAGATCTGTGACTGGGGGTGAATGTTTTTCCATTGTGCAACATTCCGTCCATCATCTTGTTTGTTTTGCTGTTCAACCTATGTGGGAAGGGTATTCCCAGACGTGGGTTCCGTGCTCACTACGCCACTGGAGTCAAGCTATCCTGGCTGAAGACAGCTGATAGCCAGAAACTGGTCCTGGGATGCTTGATTCCGGTTCAGGGAAGTCATTGCTTAGCAGTTCGGGCTGGACTGTTCCCATGAGGCACAAGGTCAAGACTGATTTGCATATGGCCATGTCTGAACTGGGGTGGCTTGGTGAGAAAAATAACGATGGATTAAACCCAGATCTGTGACTGGGGATGTATGTTTTGCCATTGTGCAACATTCCGTCCATCATCTTGTTTGTTTTGCTGTTCACCCTATGTGGGAAGGGTTTGCCGAGACGTGGGTCCCGTGCCCAGGACACCACTGAAGTCAAGCTATCCTTGCTGAAGATGGCTGATAGCCTGAAACCGGTCCTAGGATGCTTGATTCCGGTCCAGGGAAGACATGGCTTGGCAGTTCGGGCTGGACTGTTCCCATGAGACACAGGGTCAAGACTGATTTGCATATGTCCATGTCTGAACTGGGATGGCTTGGTGAGCAAAATAACGATGGATTAAACCCAGATCTGCGTCTGGGGGTGACTGTTTTGCCATTGTGCAACATTCCGTCCATCATCTTGTTTGTTTTGCTGGTCACCCTATGTGGGAAGGATATGCCCAGACGTGGGTCCCGTGCTCCCTACGCCACTGTTGTCAAGCTATCCTGGCTGAAGACGGCTGATAGCCAGAAACCGGTCCTAGGACGCTTGATTCCGGTCCAGGGAAGACATGGTTTGGCAGTTCAGGCTGGACTGTTCCCATGAGGCACAGGGTCAAGACTGATTTGCATATGGCCATATCTGAACTGGGGTGGCTTGGTGAGCAAAATAACGATGGATTAAACCCAGATCTGTGACTGGGGGTGAATGTTTTGCCATTGTGCAACATTCAGTCAATCATCTTGTTTGTTTTGCTGTACACCCTATGTGGGAAGGGTGTGCCCAGACGTGGGTGCCGTGCTCACTACGCCACTGGAGTCAAGCTATCCTGGCTGAAGACGGCTGATAGCCAGAAACCGGTCCTAGGATGCTTGATTCCGGTCCAGCGAAGACATGGCTTGGCAGTTCGGGCTGAACTCTTGCCATGAGGCACAGGGTCAAGACTGATTTGCAAATGGCCATGTCTGAACTGGGGTAGCTTGGTGAGCAAAATAACGATGGATTAAACCCAGATCTGTGACTGTGGGTGAATGTTTTGCCATCGTGCAACATTCCGTCCATCATCTTGTTTGTTTTGCTGTTCACCCTATTTGGGAAGGATATGCCCAGACGTGGGTCCCGTGCACACAACGTCACTGGAGTCAAGCTATCCTGGCTGAAGACGGCTGATAGCCAGAACCCGGTCCTAGGATGCTTGATTCCGGTCCAGGGAAGACATAGCTTGGCAGTTTGGGCTGGGCTGTTCCCATGAGGCACATGGTCAAGACAGATTTGCATATAGCCATGTCTGAACTGGGGAGGCTTGGTGAGCAAAATAACAATGGATTAAACCCAGATCTGTGACTGGGGGTGAATGTTTTTCCATTGTGCAACATTCCGTCCATCATCTTGTTTGTTTTGCTGTTCACCCTATGTGAGAAGGGTATGCCCAGACGTGGGTCCCGTGCTCACTACGCCACTGTAGTCAAGATATCCCGGCTGAAGACGGCTGATAGCCAGAAACCGGTCCTAGGATGATTGATTCTGGTTCAGGGAAGACATGGCTTGGCAGTTCGGGCCGGACTGTTCCCATGACGCACAAGGTCAAGACTGATTTGCATATGGCCATGTCTGAACTGGGGTGGCTTGGTGAGCAAAATAACGATGGATTAAACCCAGATCTGTGACTGGGAGTGGATATTTTGCCATTGTGCAACATACGGTCCATCATCTTGTTTGTTTTGCTGTTCACCCTATGTGGGAAGGGTATGCCCAGACGTGGGTCCCGTGCTCACTACGCCACTGGAGTCAAGCTATCCTGGCTGAAGACGGCTGATAGCCAGAAACCGGTCCTAAGATGCTTAATTCCGATCCAGGGAAGACATGGCTTGGCAGTTCGGGCTGGACTGTTCCCATGAGGCACAGGGTCAAGACTGATTTGCATATGGCCATGTCTGAACTGGGGTGGCTTGGTGAGCAAAATAACGATGGATTAAACCCAGATCTGTGACTGGGGGTAAATGTTTTGCCATTGTGCAACATTCCGTCCATCATCGTGTTTGTTTTGCTGTTCACCCTATGTGGGAAGGATATGCCCAGACGTGGGTTCCGTGCTCACCACGCTACTGGAGTTAAGCTATCCTGGCTGAAGACAGCTGATAGCCAGAAACCGGTCCTAGGATGCTTGATTCCGGTCCGGGGAAGACATGGCTTGGCAGTTGTGGCTGGACTGTTCCCATGAGGCACAGGGTCAAGACTGATTTGCATATGGCCATGTCTGAACTGGAGTGGCTTGGTGAGCAAAATAACGATGGATTAAACCCAGATATGTGACTGGGGGTGAATGTTTTGCCATTGTGCAGCATTCCGTCCATCATCCTATTTGTTTTGCTGTTTACCCTATGTGGGAAGGATATGCCCAGACGTGGGTTCCGTGCTCACTACGCCACTGGAGTCGAGCTATCCTGCCTGAAGACGGCTGATAGCCAGAAACCAGTCCTAGGATGCTTGATTCAAGTCCAGGGAAGACATGGCTTGGCAGTTCGGGCTGGACTGTTCACATGAGGCACAGGGTCATGACTGATTTGCATATGGCCATGTCTGAACTGGGGTGGCTTGGTGAGCAAAAGAACAATGGATTAAACCCAGATATGTGACTGGGGGTGAATGTTTTGCCATCATGCAACATTCCGTCCATCATTTTGTTTGTTTTGCTGTTCACCCTATGTGGGAAGGGTATGCCCAGACGTGGGTCCCGTGCTCACTCCGCCACTGGAGTCAAGCTATCCTGGCTGAAGACGGCCAAAAACTGGTCCTGGGATGCTAGATTCCGGTTCAGGGAAGACATGGCTTGGCAGTTCGGGCTGGACTGTTCCCATGAGGCACAAGGTCAAGACTGATTTGCATATGGCCATGTCTGAACTGGGGTGGCTTGGTGAGCAAAATAACGATGGATTAGACCCAGATCTGTGACTGGGGGTGAATGTTTTGCCATTGTGCAACATTCCGTCCATCATTTTGTTTGTTTTGCTGTTCACCCTATGTGGGCAGGGTATGCCGAGACGTGGGTCCTGTGCTCACTACGCCACTGGAGTGAAGCTATCCTGGCTGAAGACAGCTGATAGCCTGAAACTGGTCCTAGGATGCTTGATTCCGGTCCAGGGAAGACATGGCTTGGCAGTTCGGGCTGGACTGTTCTTATGAGGCACAGGGTCAAGACTGGTTTGCATATGGCCATGTCTGAACTGGGGTGGCTTGGTGAGCAAAATAACGAAGGATGAAACCCAGATCTGTGACTGGGGGGGAATGTTTTGCCATTGTGCAACATTCCGTCCATCATCTTGTTTGTTTTGCTGTTCACCCTATGTGGGAAGGGTATGCCCAGATGTGGGTCCCATGCTCACCACGCCACTGGAGTCAAGCTATCCTGGCTGAAGACAGCTGATAGCCAGAAACTGGTCCTAGGATGCTTGATTCCGGTCCAGGGAAGACATGGCTTGGCAGTTCTGGCTGGACTGTTCCCGTGAGGCACAGGGCCAAGATTGATTTGCATATGGCCATGTCTGAACTGGGGTGGCTTGGTGAGCAAAATAACGATGGATTAAACCCAGATCTGTGACTAGGGTGAATGTTTTGCCATTGTGCAAAATGCCGTCCATTATCTTGTTTGTTTTGCTGTTCAACCTATATGGGAAGGGTATGCCCAGACGTGGGTCCCGAGCTCACTACGCCACTGGAGTCAAGTTATCCTGACTGAAGACGGCTGATAGCCAGAAACCGGTCCTAGGATGCTTGATTCCGGTTCAGGGAAGACATGGCTTGGCAGTTCGGGCTATCTGTTCCCATGAGGCACAAGGTCAAGACGGATTTGCATATGGCCATGTCTGAACTGGGGTGGCTTGGTGAGCAAAATAACGATGGATTAAACCCAGATCTGTGACTTGGGGTGATTGTTTTGCCATTGTGCAACATTCCGTCCATCATCTTTTTTGTTTTGCTGTTCAGCCTATGTGGGAAGGGTATGCCCAGATGTGGGTCCCGTGCTCACTACGCCACTGTTGTCAAGCTATCCTGGCTGAAGACGGCTGATAGCCAGAAACTGGTCCTAGGATGCTTGATTCCGGTCTAGGGAAGACATGGCTTGCAGTTGTGGCTGGACTGTTCCCATGAGGCACAGGGTGAAGACTGATTTGCATATGGCCATGTCTGAACTGGGGTGGCTTGGTGAGCAAAATAACGATGGATTAAACCCAGATATGTGACTGAGGGTGAATGTTTTGCCATTGTGCAACATTCCGTCCATCATCTTGTTTGTTTTGCTGTTTACCCTATGTGGGAAGGGTATGACCAGACGTGGGTCCCGTGGTCACTACGCCACTGGAGTCGAGCTATCCTGCCTGAAGACGGCTGATAGCCAGAAACCGGTCCTAGGATGCTTGATTCAAGTCCAGGGAAGACATGGCTTGGCAGTTCGGGCTGGACTGTTCCCATGAGGTACAGGGTCAAGACTGATTTGCATATGGCCATGTCTGAACTGGGGTGTTGGTGAGCAAAATAACGATGGATTAAACCCAGATCTGTGACTGGGGCTGAATGTTTTGCCATTGTGCAACAACCCGTCCATCATTTTGTTTGTTTTGCTGTTCACCCTATGTGGGAAGGGTATGCCCAGACGTGGGTCCCGTGCTCACTACGCCACTGGAGTCAAGCTATCCTGGCTGAAGACGGCTAATAGCCAGAAACTGGTCCTAGGATGCTTGATTCCGGTCCAGGGAAGACATGGCTTGGCAGTTCGGGCTGGACTGTTCCCATGAGGCACAGGGTCAAGACTGATTTGCATATGGCCATGTCTGAACTGGGGTGGCTTGGTGAGCAAAATAACGATGGATTAAACCCAGATTTGTGACTGGGAGTGAATCTTTTACCATTGTGCAACATTCCGTCCATCATCTCATCTTGTTTGTTTTGCTGTTCACCCTATGTGGGAAAGGTATGCCCAGACGTGGGTCCCGTGCTCACTACGCCACTGGAGTCAAGCTATCCTGGCTGAAGACGGCTAATAGCCAGAAACTGGTCCTAGGATGCTTGATTCCGGTCCAGGGAAGACATGGCTTGGCAGTTCGGGCTGGACTGTTCCCATGAGGCACAGGGTCAAGACTGATTTGCATATGGCCATGTCTGAACTGGGGTGGCTTGGTGAGCAAAATAACAATGGATTAAACCCAGATCTGTGACTGGGGGTGAATGTTTTGCCATTGTGCAATATTTCGTCCATCATCTTGTTTGTTTTGCTGTTCACCCTATGTGGGAAGGGTATGCCTAGTGTAGGTCCCGTGCTCACTGCACCACTGGAGTCAAGCTATCCTGTCTGAAGACGGCTGATAGCCAGAAACCGGTCCTAGGATGCTCGATTCCGGTCCAGGGAAGACATGGCTTGACAGTTCGGGCTGGACTGTTCCCATGAGGCAGAGGGTCAAGACTGATTTGCATATGGCCATGTCTGAATTGGGGTGGCTTGGTGAGCAAAATAACAATGGATTAAACCCGGATCTGTGACTGGGGGTGAATGTTTTGCCATTGTGCAACAGTCCGTCCATCATCTTGTTTGTTTTGCTGTTCACCCTATGTGGGAAGGGTATGCCCAGATGTGGGTCCCGTGCTCACTACACCACTGGAGTCAAGCTATCCTGGCTGAAGGTGGCTGATAGCCAGAAAACGGTCCTAGGATGCTTGATTCCGGTCCAGGGAAGACATATATGATATGATATGATAAGCATTTGTATAGCGCGCTACCACTCCAAAGAGCATCTTGGCGCTTAGATTCATATGCTAAAAGATGGTAGTATTTGTTGTGCTCAGTCATAGGATAAAGGTTTTAAACAAGTGTTTTACAGACTTAGTCCGCTAGGCTATAAATCCATGTTTAAAGGGATTTCCTAAACTCCTGTTCAAAAGTGGTTGCACAAAGTTGATGGGGTAGTTTGTTCCACGCCTTAGCCCCTGTGACTGCCAAGGATTTTCCTCCTTTGTTGCCAGTTTGAATTTTTGGACAATCATCAGATTGGCTGTTGCGGATCTAAGTGCTCGAGTGGGATGGTATCGGTTGAAATTTTTATACAGGTACCGTGGGCCATGCTTGTGGAAGGCCCTAAAGGTGATCGTTGGGACCTTGAACAGGATGCGTTTCTGAATAGGAAGCCAATGGAGCGCATCCAACGCAGCAGAGGCCGAAGATTTTCTTGGCCAACTGAGTACCAGTCTTGCTGCCGTGTGCTGGACCATCTGCAGTCTATGCAGGGCAGATTTATTTGCCCCTGCATGTAAGCTATTGCAATAATCCAGTCTGGATGTGATCAGCCCCTCTGCGACAGTGCGTTTGGCTGATAAGGGCAGGAGATCGAAAAATGTCCTAAGGCCCTTAATGATGTTAAAACATGAGCCAGCAACTTCCCTTGCCTGCTGTTTAAAAGAGAGGGTCTCATCAAATTTAATTCCTAGGTTTCGCGTTGCCACAATGGAATTGGGCGGGGCTTCTGCCTCTTTTGGCCAACACGTACGAGGGGAAAACAGATTGTTTTGACCAAATGGCAAGATTTCCGTTTTGGCAGTATTACATTTAAGGTTGTTGTTATTCATCCAGGCAAAGGCCGCCGTCAGACAATCTTTCAGGGCCTGTTCAGCTTTTCCCGGGTCTTCATCCAAAACTAGAACTAGTTGAGTGTTGTCGGCGTACGCTATTGTGCTGATGTTAAAGGAGGAGATAACATCAATCAAGGGGACCATGTACAGGTTAAATAAGGTAGGGCTCAGGCTATAGCCCTGAGGTACCCCTGACCGAAACACTTTCTCTTTGGAACAAAACTGACCCAACATAGTAACCTGCCGTCTGTGCATCACAAAGTTCTTAAACCACTTTAGCACGGTGCCCGCTATGCCTGCACTAGCCAGGCGTTGTAATAAGATAGCATGGGACACAGTGTCAAATGCTGCAGATAGATCTAATAGGATCAGGACTGCCCTCTTGCCCTGATCCAGTGCAGCTTTTATGGTCTCTGTAGTGAACAGAAGTGCAGATTCTGTAGCGTGAGGGGCTCTGAAACCAGCTTGATTTGGATGGAGAATATTTTTCTCCTCCAAATAGGCTGTGAGCTGCTTATTGACATAGGCTTCTGCCAATGTACATACAGCTGGAAGAAGGGAAATGGGGCGTAAATTAGAAAGAAATGTGGGGTACAGTAGCACTTTTTTTTGTAGGGGCCTGACAGCTGCGACTTTCCAGCATGCTGGAATCTCCGCTGTTTGGGGACATGGCTTGGCAGTTCGGGCTGGACTGTTCCCATGAGGCACAGGGTCAAGACTGATTTGCATATGGCCATGTCTGCACTGGGGTGGCTTGGTGAGCAAAATAACGATGGATTAAACCCAGATCTGTGACTGGGTGTGAATGTTTTGCCATTCTGCAACATTCCGTCCATCATCTTGTTTGTTTTGCTGTTCACCCTATGTGGGAAGGGTATGCCCAGACGTGGGTCCCATGCTCACTACGCCACTGGAGTCAAGCTATCCTGGCTGAAGACAGCTGATAGCCAGAAACTGGTCCTGGGATGCTTGATTCCGGTCCAGGGAAGACATGGCTTGGCAGTTCGGGCTGGACTGTTCCCATGAGGCACAGGGTCAAGACTGATTTGCATATGTCCATGTCTGAACTGGGGTGGCTTGGTGAGCAAAATAACGATGGATTAAACCCAGATCTGTGACTGGGGGTGAATGTTTTGCCATTGTGCAAAATTCCGTCCATCATCTTGTTTGTTTTGCTGTTCACCCTATTTGGGAAGGATATGCCCAGACGTGGGTCCCGTGCACACAACGTCACTGGAGTCAAGCTATCCTGGCTGAAGACGGCTGATAGCCAGAAACCGGTCCTAGGATGCTTGATTCAGGTCCAGGGAAGACATAGCTTGGAAGTTTGGGCTGGACTGTTCCCATGAGGCACAGGGTCAAGACAGATTTGCATATAGCCATGTCTGAACTGGGTTGGCTTGGTGAGCAAAATAACAATGGATTAAACCCAGATCTGTGACTGGGGGTGAATGTTTTGCCATTGTGCAACATTCCGTCCATCATCTTGTTTGTTTTGCTGTTCACCCTATGTGGGAAGGGTATGCCCAGACGTGGGTCCCGTGCTCACTACCCCACTGGAGTCAAGCTATCCTGGCTGAAGACGGCTGATAGCCAGAAACTGGTCCTAAGATGCTTGATTCCGATCCAGGGAAGACATAGCTTGGCAGTTCGGGCTGGGCTGTTCCCATGAGGCACAGGGTCAAGACTGATTTGCATATGGCCATGTCTGAACTGGGGTGGCTTGGTGAGCAAAATAACGATGGATTAAACCCAGATCTGTGACTGGGGGTAAATGTTTTGCCATTGTGCAACATTCCGCCCATCATCTTGTTTGTTTTGCTGTTCACCCTATGTGGGAAGGATATGCCCAGACGTGGGTTCCGTGCTCACCACTCCACTGGAGTCAAGCTATCCTGGCTGAAGACAGCTGATAGCCAGAAACCGGTCCTAGGATGCTTGATTCCGGTCCAGGGAAGACATGGCTTGGCAGTTGTGGCTGGACTGTTCCCATGAGGCACAGGGTCAAGACTGATTTGCATATGGCCATGTCTGAACTGGGGTGGCTTGGTGAGCAAAATAACGATGGATTAAACCCAGATATGTGACTGGGGGTGAATGTTTTGCCATTGTGCAGCATTCCGTCCAGCATCTTGTTTGTTTTGCTGTTCACCCTATGTGGCAGGGTATGCCGAGACGTGGGTCCCGTGCCCAATACGCCACTGGAGTCAAGCTATCCTGGCTGAAGACGGCTGATAGCCAGAAACCGGTCCTAGGATGCTTGATTCCGGTCCAGGGAAGACATTGCTTGGCAGTTCGGGCTGGACTGTTCCCATGAGGCACAGGGTCAAGACTGATTTGCATATGGCCATGTCTGAACTGGGCTGGCTTGGTGAGAAAAATAACGATGGATCAAACCCAGATCTGTGACTGGGGGTGAATGTTTTGCCATTGTGCAACATTCCGTCCATCATCTTGTTTGTTTTGCTGTTCATCCTAAGTGGGAAGGGTATGCCCAGACGTGGGTCCCGTGCTCACTACGCCACTGGAGTCAAGCTATCCTGGCTGAAGACAGCCAAAAACTGGTCCTAGAATGCTTGATTCCGGTCCAGGGAAGACATGGCTTAGCAGTTCGGGCTGGACTGTTCCCATGAGGCACAGGGTCAAGACTGATTTGCATATGGCCATGTCTGAACTGGGGTGGCTTTGTTAGCAAAATAACGATTGATTAAACCCAGATCTGTCACTGGGGGTGAATGTTTTGCCATTGCGCAACATTCCGTCCATCATCTTCTTTGTTTTGCTGTTCATCCTATGTGGTAAGGGTATGCCTGACGTGGTACCCGTGCTCACTACGCCACTGGACTCAAGCTATCCTGGCTGAAGACGGCTGATAGCCAGAAACTGGTCCTGGGATGCTTGATTCCGGTTCAGGGAAGTCATGGCTTAGCAGTTCGGGCTGGACTGTTCCAATGAGGCACAAGGTCAAGACTGATTTGCATATGGCCATGTCTGAACTGGGGTGGCTTGGTGAGAAAAATAACGATGGATTAAACCCAGATCTGTGACTGGGGGTGAATGTTTTTCCATTGTGCAACATTCCGTCCATCATCTTGTTTGTTTTGCTGTTCAACCTATGTGGGAAGGGTATTCCCAGACGTGGGTTCCGTGCTCACTACGCCACTGGAGTCAAGCTATCCTGGCTGAAGACAGCTGATAGCCAGAAACTGGTCCTGGGATGCTTGATTCCGGTTCAGGGAAGTCATTGCTTAGCAGTTCGGGCTGGACTGTTCCCATGAGGCACAAGGTCAAGACTGATTTGCATATGGCCATGTCTGAACTGGGGTGGCTTGGTGAGTAAAATAACGATGGATTAAACCCAGATCTGTGACTGGGGATGTATGTTTTGCCATTGTGCAACATTCCGTCCATCATCTTGTTTGTTTTGCTGTTCACCCTATGTGGGAAGGGTTTGCCGAGACGTGGGTCCCGTGCCCAGGACACCACTGAAGTCAAGCTATCCTTGCTGAAGATGGCTGATAGCCTGAAACCGGTCCTAGGATGCTTGATTCCGGTCCAGGGAAGACATGGCTTGGCAGTTCGGGCTGGACTGTTCCCATGAGACACAGGGTCAAGACTGATTTGCATATGTCCATGTCTGAACTGGGATGGCTTGGTGAGCAAAATAACGATGGATTAAACCCAGATCTGCGTCTGGGGGGGACTGTTTTGCCATTGTGCAACATTCCGTCCATCATCTTGTTTGTTTTGCTGGTCACCCTATGTGGGAAGGATATGCCCAGACGTGGGTCCCGTGCTCCCTACGCCACTGTTGTCAAGCTATCCTGGCTGAAGACGGCTGATAGCCAGAAACCGGTCCTAGGACGCTTGATTCCGGTCCAGGGAAGACATGGTTTGGCAGTTCAGGCTGGACTGTTCCCATGAGGCACAGGGTCAAGACTGATTTGCATATGGCCATATCTGAACTAGGGTGGCTTGGTGAGCAAAATAACGATGGATTAAACCCAGATCTGTGACTGGGGGTGAATGTTTTGCCATTGTGCAACATTCAGTCAATCATCTTGTTTGTTTTGCTGTACACCCTATGTGGGAAGGGTGTGCCCAGACGTGGGTGCCGTGCTCACTACGCCACTGGAGTCAAGCTATCCTGGCTGAAGACGGCTGATAGCCAGAAACCGGTCCTAGGATGCTTGATTCCGGTCCAGCGAAGACATGGCTTGGCAGTTCGGGCTGAACTCTTGCCATGAGGCACAGGGTCAAGACTGATTTGCAAATGGCCATGTCTGAACTGGGGTAGCTTGGTGAGCAAAATAACGATGGATTAAACCCAGATCTGTGACTGTGGGTGAATGTTTTGCCATCGTGCAACATTCCGTCCATCATCTTGTTTGTTTTGCTGTTCACCCAATTTGGGAAGGATATGCCCAGACGTGGGTCCCGTGCACACAACGTCACTGGAGTCAAGCTATCCTGGCTGAAGACGGCTGATAGCCAGAACCCGGTCCTAGGATGCTTGATTCCGGTCCAGGGAAGACATAGCTTGGCAGTTTGGGCTGGGCTGTTCCCATGAGGCACAGGGTCAAGACAGATTTGCATATAGCCATGTCTGAACTGGGGAGGCTTGGTGAGCAAAATAACAATGGATTAAACCCAGATCTGTGACTGGGGGTGAATGTTTTTCCATTGTGCAACATTCCGTCCATCATCTTGTTTGTTTTGCTGTTCACCCTATGTGAGAAGGGTATGCCCCGACGTGGGTCCTGTGCTCACTACGCCACTGTAGTCAAGATATCCCGGCTGAAGACGGCTGATAGCCAGAAACCGGTCCTAGGATGATTGATTCTGGTTCAGGGAAGACATGGCTTGGCAGTTCGGGCTGGACTGTTCCCATGACGCACAAGGTCAAGACTGATTTGCATATGGCCATGTCTGAACTGGGGTGGCTTGGTGAGCAAAATAACGATGGATTAAACCCAGATCTGTGACTGGGAGTGGATATTTTGCCATTGTGCAACATACGGTCCATCATCTTGTTTGTTTTGCTGTTCATCCTATGTGGGAAGGGTATGCCCAGACGTGGGTCCCGTGCTCACTACGCCACTGGAGTCAAGCTATCCTGGCTGAAGACGGCTGATAGCCAGAAACCGGTCCTAAGATGCTTAATTCCGATCCAGGGAAGACATGGCTTGGCAGTTCGGGCTGGACTGTTCCCATGAGGCACAGGGTCAAGACTGATTTGCATATGGCCATGTCTGAACTGGGGTGGCTTGGTGAGCAAAATAACGATGGATTAAACCCAGATCTGTGACTGGGGGTAAATGTTTTGCCATTGTGCAACATTCCGTCCATCATCGTGTTTGTTTTGCTGTTCACCCTATGTGGGAAGGATATGCCCAGACGTGGGTTCCGTGCTCACCACGCTACTGGAGTTAAGCTATCCTGGCTGAAGACAGCTGATAGCCAGAAACCGGTCCTAGGATGCTTGATTCCGGTCCGGGGAAGACATGGTTTGGCAGTTGTGGCTGGACTGTTCCCATGAGGCACAGGGTCAAGACTGATTTGCATATGGCCATGTCTGAACTGGAGTGGCTTGGTGAGCAAAATAACGAGGGATTAAACCCAGATATGTGACTGGGGGTGAATGTTTTGCCATTGTGCAGCATTCCGTCCATCATCCTATTTGTTTTGCTGTTTACCCTATGTGGGAAGGATATGCCCAGACGTGGGTTCCGTGCTCACTACGCCACTGGAGTCGAGCTATCCTGCCTGAAGACGGCTGATAGCCAGAAACCAGTCCTAGGATGCTTGAT
Organism: Lissotriton vulgaris; assembly: GCF_964263255.1. Classification (NCBI taxonomy): domain Eukaryota; kingdom Metazoa; phylum Chordata; class Amphibia; order Caudata; family Salamandridae; genus Lissotriton; species Lissotriton vulgaris. Next base: position 149,218,668 of record NC_141688.1, on the reverse strand, counting down.
TCAAGTCCAGGGAAGACATGGCTTGGCAGTTCGGGCTGGACTGTTCACATGAGGCACAGGGTCATGACTGATTTGCATATGGCCATGTCTGAACTGGGGTGGCTTGGTGAGCAAAAGAACAATGGATTAAACCCAGATATGTGACTGGGGGTGAATGTTTTGCCATCGTGCAACATTCCGTCCATCATTTTGTTTGTTTTGCTGTTCACCCTATGTGGGAAGGGTATGCCCAGACGTGGGTCCCGTGCTCACTACGCCACTGGAGTCAAGCTATCCTGGCTGAAGACGGCCAAAAACTGGTCCTGGGATGCTAGATTCCGGTTCAGGGAAGACATGGCTTGGCAGTTCTGGCTGGACTGTTCCCGTGAGGCACAGGGCCAAGATTGATTTGCATATGGCCATGTCTGAACTGGGGTGGCTTGGTGAGCAAAATAACGATGGATTAAACCCAGATCTGTGACTAGGGTGAATGTTTTGCCATTGTGCAAAATGCCGTCCATTATCTTGTTTGTTTTGCTGTTCAACCTATATGGGAAGGGTATGCCCAGACGTGGGTCCCGAGCTCACTACGCCACTGGAGTCAAGTTATCCTGACTGAAGACGGCTGATAGCCAGAAACCGGTCCTAGGATGCTTGATTCCGGTTCAGGGAAGACATGGCTTGGCAGTTCGGGCTATCTGTTCCCATGAGGCACAAGGTCAAGACGGATTTGCATATGGCCATGTCTGAACTGGGGTGGCTTGGTGAGCAAAATAACGATGGATTAAACCCAGATCTGTGACTTGGGGTGATTGTTTTGCCATTGTGCAACATTCCGTCCATCATCTTTTTTGTTTTGCTGTTCAGCCTATGTGGGAAGGGTATGCCCAGATGTCGGTCCCGTGCTCACTACGCCACTGTTGTCAAGCTATCCTGGCTGAAGATGGCTGATAGCCAGAAACTGGTCCTAGGATGCTTGATTCCGGTCTAGGGAAGACATGGCTTGCAGTTGTGGCTGGACTGTTCCCATGAGGCACAGGGTGAAGACTGATTTGCATATGGCCATGTCTTAACTGGGGTGGCTTGGTGAGCAAAATAACGATGGATTAAACCCAGATATGTGACTGAGGGTGAATATTTTGCCATTGTGCAACATTCCGTCCATCATCTTGTTTGTTTTGCTGTTTACCCTATGTGGGAAGGGTATGACCAGACGTGGGTCCCGTGGTCACTACGCCACTGGAGTCGAGCTATCCTGCCTGAAGACGGCTGATAGCCAGAAACCGGTCCTAGGATGCTTGATTCAAGTCCAGGGAAGACATGGCTTGGCAGTTCGGGCTGGACTGTTCCCATGAGGTACAGGGTCAAGACTGATTTGCATATGGCCATGTCTGAACTGGGGTGTTGGTGAGCAAAATAGCGATGGATTAAACCCAGATCTGTGACTGGGGCTGAATGTTTTGCCATTGTGCAACATTCCGTCCATCATTTTGTTTGTTTTGCTGTTCACCCTATGTGGGAAGGGTATGCCCAGACGTGGGTCCCGTGCTCACTCCGCCACTGGAGTCAAGCTATCCTGGCTGAAGACGGCCAAAAACTGGTCCTGGGATGCTAGATTCCGGTTCAGGGAAGACATGGCTTGGCAGTTCGGGCTGGACTGTTCCCATGAGGCACAAGGTCAAGACTGATTTGCATATGGCCATGTCTGAACTGGGGTGGCTTGGTGAGCAAAATAACGATGGATTAGACCCAGATCTGTGACTGGGGGTGAATGTTTTGCCATTGTGCAACATTCCGTCCATCATTTTGTTTGTTTTGCTGTTCACCCTATGTGGGCAGGGTATGCCGAGACGTGGGTCCTGTGCTCACTACGCCACTGGAGTGAAGCTATCCTGGCTGAAGACAGCTGATAGCCTGAAACTGGTCCTAGGATGCTTGATTCCGGTCCAGGGAAGACATGGCTTGGCAGTTCGGGCTGGACTGTTCTTATGAGGCACAGGGTCAAGACTGGTTTGCATATGGCCATGTCTGAACTGGGGTGGCTTGGTGAGCAAAATAACGAAGGATGAAACCCAGATCTGTGACTGGGGGGGAATGTTTTGCCATTGTGCAACATTCCGTCCATCATCTTGTTTGTTTTGCTGTTCACCCTATGTGGGAAGGGTATGCCCAGATGTGGGTCCCATGCTCACCACGCCACTGGAGTCAAGCTATCCTGGCTGAAGACAGCTGATAGCCAGAAACTGGTCCTAGGATGCTTGATTCCGGTCCAGGGAAGACATGGCTTGGCAGTTCTGGCTGGACTGTTCCCGTGAGGCACAGGGCCAAGATTGATTTGCATATGGCCATGTCTGAACTGGGGTGGCTTGGTGAGCAAAATAACGATGGATTAAACCCAGATCTGTGACTAGGGTGAATGTTTTGCCATTGTGCAAAATGCCGTCCATTATCTTGTTTGTTTTGCTGTTCAACCTATATGGGAAGGGTATGCCCAGACGTGGGTCCCGAGCTCACTACGCCACTGGAGTCAAGTTATCCTGACTGAAGACGGCTGATAGCCAGAAACCGGTCCTAGGATGCTTGATTCCGGTTCAGGGAAGACATGGCTTGGCAGTTCGGGCTATCTGTTCCCATGAGGCACAAGGTCAAGACGGATTTGCATATGGCCATGTCTGAACTGGGGTGGCTTGGTGAGCAAAATAACGATGGATTAAACCCAGATCTGTGACTTGGGGTGATTGTTTTGCCATTGTGCAACATTCCGTCCATCATCTTTTTTGTTTTGCTGTTCAGCCTATGTGGGAAGGGTATGCCCAGATGTGGGTCCCGTGCTCACTACGCCACTGTTGTCAAGCTATCCTGGCTGAAGACGGCTGATAGCCAGAAACTGGTCCTAGGATGCTTGATTCCGGTCTAGGGAAGACATGGCTTGCAGTTGTGGCTGGACTGTTCCCATGAGGCACAGGGTGAAGACTGATTTGCATATGGCCATGTCTGAACTGGGGTGGCTTGGTGAGCAAAATAACGATGGATTAAACCCAGATATGTGACTGAGGGTGAATGTTTTGCCATTGTGCAACATTCCGTCCATCATCTTGTTTGTTTTGCTGTTTACCCTATGTGGGAAGGGTATGACCAGACGTGGGTCCCGTGGTCACTACGCCACTGGAGTCGAGCTATCCTGCCTGAAGACGGCTGATAGCCAGAAACCGGTCCTAGGATGCTTGATTCAAGTCCAGGGAAGACATGGCTTGGCAGTTCGGGCTGGACTGTTCCCATGAGGTACAGGGTCAAGACTGATTTGCATATGGCCATGTCTGAACTGGGGTGTTGGTGAGCAAAATAACGATGGATTAAACCCAGATCTGTGACTGGGGCTGAATGTTTTGCCATTGTGCAACATTCCGTCCATCATTTTGTTTGTTTTGCTGTTCACCCTATGTGGGAAGGGTATGCCCAGACGTGGGTCCCGTGCTCACTACGCCACTGGAGTCAAGCTATCCTGGCTGAAGACGGCTAATAGCCAGAAACTGGTCCTAGGATGCTTGATTCCGGTCCAGGGAAGACATGGCTTGGCAGTTCGGGCTGGACTGTTCCCATGAGGCACAGGGTCAAGACTGATTTGCATATGGCCATGTCTGAACTGGGGTGGCTTGGTGAGCAAAATAACGATGGATTAAACCCAGATTTGTGACTGGGAGTGAATCTTTTACCATTGTGCAACATTCCGTCCATCATCTCATCTTGTTTGTTTTGCTGTTCACCCTATGTGGGAAAGGTATGCCCAGACGTGGGTCCCGTGCTCACTACGCCACTGGAGTCAAGCTATCCTGGCTGAAGACGGCTAATAGCCAGAAACTGGTCCTAGGATGCTTGATTCCGGTCCAGGGAAGACATGGCTTGGCAGTTCGGGCTGGACTGTTCCCATGAGGCACAGGGTCAAGACTGATTTGCATATGGCCATGTCTGAACTGGGGTGGCTTGGTGAGCAAAATAACAATGGATTAAACCCAGATCTGTGACTGGGGGTGAATGTTTTGCCATTGTGCAATATTTCGTCCATCATCTTGTTTGTTTTGCTGTTCACCCTATGTGGGAAGGGTATGCCTAGTGTAGGTCCCGTGCTCACTGCACCACTGGAGTCAAGCTATCCTGTCTGAAGACGGCTGATAGCCAGAAACCGGTCCTAGGATGCTCGATTCCGGTCCAGGGAAGACATGGCTTGACAGTTCGGGCTGGACTGTTCCCATGAGGCAGAGGGTCAAGACTGATTTGCATATGGCCATGTCTGAATTGGGGTGGCTTGGTGAGCAAAATAACAATGGATTAAACCCGGATCTGTGACTGGGGGTGAATGTTTTGCCATTGTGCAACAGTCCGTCCATCATCTTGTTTGTTTTGCTGTTCACCCTATGTGGGAAGGGTATGCCCAGATGTGGGTCCCGTGCTCACTACACCACTGGAGTCAAGCTATCCTGGCTGAAGGTGGCTGATAGCCAGAAAACGGTCCTAGGATGCTTGATTCCGGTCCAGGGAAGACATATATGATATGATATGATAAGCATTTGTATAGCGCGCTACCACTCCAAAGAGCATCTTGGCGCTTAGATTCATATGCTAAAAGATGGTAGTATTTGTTGTGCTCAGTCATAGGATAAAGGTTTTAAACAAGTGTTTTACAGACTTAGTCCGCTAGGCTATAAATCCATGTTTAAAGGGATTTCCTAAACTCCTGTTCAAAAGTGGTTGCACAAAGTTGATGGGGTAGTTTGTTCCACGCCTTAGCCCCTGTGACTGCCAAGGATTTTCCTCCTTTGTTGCCAGTTTGAATTTTTGGACAATCATCAGATTGGCTGTTGCGGATCTAAGTGCTCGAGTGGGATGGTATCGGTTGAAATTTTTATACAGGTACCGTGGGCCATGCTTGTGGAAGGCCCTAAAGGTGATCGTTGGGACCTTGAACAGGATGCGTTTCTGAATAGGAAGCCAATGGAGCGCATCCAACGCAGCAGAGGCCGAAGATTTTCTTGGCCAACTGAGTACCAGTCTTGCTGCCGTGTGCTGGACCATCTGCAGTCTATGCAGGGCAGATTTATTTGCCCCTGCATGTAAGCTATTGCAATAATCCAGTCTGGATGTGATCAGCCCCTCTGCGACAGTGCGTTTGGCTGATAAGGGCAGGAGATCGAAAAATGTCCTAAGGCCCTTAATGATGTTAAAACATGAGCCAGCAACTTCCCTTGCCTGCTGTTTAAAAGAGAGGGTCTCATCAAATTTAATTCCTAGGTTTCGCGTTGCCACAATGGAATTGGGCGGGGCTTCTGCCTCTTTTGGCCAACACGTACGAGGGGAAAACAGATTGTTTTGACCAAATGGCAAGATTTCCGTTTTGGCAGTATTACATTTAAGGTTGTTGTTATTCATCCAGGCAAAGGCCGCCGTCAGACAATCTTTCAGGGCCTGTTCAGCTTTTCCCGGGTCTTCATCCAAAACTAGAACTAGTTGAGTGTTGTCGGCGTACGCTATTGTGCTGATGTTAAAGGAGGAGATAACATCAATCAAGGGGACCATGTACAGGTTAAATAAGGTAGGGCTCAGGCTATAGCCCTGAGGTACCCCTGACCGAAACACTTTCTCTTTGGAACAAAACTGACCCAACATAGTAACCTGCCGTCTGTGCATCACAAAGTTCTTAAACCACTTTAGCACGGTGCCCGCTATGCCTGCACTAGCCAGGCGTTGTAATAAGATAGCATGGGACACAGTGTCAAATGCTGCAGATAGATCTAATAGGATCAGGACTGCCCTCTTGCCCTGATCCAGTGCAGCTTTTATGGTCTCTGTAGTGAACAGAAGTGCAGATTCTGTAGCGTGAGGGGCTCTGAAACCAGCTTGATTTGGATGGAGAATATTTTTCTCCTCCAAATAGGCTGTGAGCTGCTTATTGACATAGGCTTCTGCCAATGTACATACAGCTGGAAGAAGGGAAATGGGGCGTAAATTAGAAAGAAATGTGGGGTACAGTAGCACTTTTTTTTGTAGGGGCCTGACAGCTGCGACTTTCCAGCATGCTGGAATCTCTGCTGTTTGGGGACATGGCTTGGCAGTTCGGGCTGGACTGTTCCCATGAGGCACAGGGTCAAGACTGATTTGCATATGGCCATGTCTGCACTGGGGTGGCTTGGTGAGCAAAATAACGATGGATTAAACCCAGATCTGTGACTGGGTGTGAATGTTTTGCCATTCTGCAACATTCCGTCCATCATCTTGTTTGTTTTGCTGTTCACCCTATGTGGGAAGGGTATGCCCAGACGTGGGTCCCATGCTCACTACGCCACTGGAGTCAAGCTATCCTGGCTGAAGACAGCTGATAGCCAGAAACTGGTCCTGGGATGCTTGATTCCGGTCCAGGGAAGACATGGCTTGGCAGTTCGGGCTGGACTGTTCCCATGAGGCACAGGGTCAAGACTGATTTGCATATGTCCATGTCTGAACTGGGGTGGCTTGGTGAGCAAAATAACGATGGATTAAACCCAGATCTGTGACTGGGGGTGAATGTTTTGCCATTGTGCAAAATTCCGTCCATCATCTTGTTTGTTTTGCTGTTCACCCTATTTGGGAAGGATATGCCCAGACGTGGGTCCCGTGCACACAACGTCACTGGAGTCAAGCTATCCTGGCTGAAGACGGCTGATAGCCAGAAACCGGTCCTAGGATGCTTGATTCAGGTCCAGGGAAGACATAGCTTGGAAGTTTGGGCTGGACTGTTCCCATGAGGCACAGGGTCAAGACAGATTTGCATATAGCCATGTCTGAACTGGGTTGGCTTGGTGAGCAAAATAACAATGGATTAAACCCAGATCTGTGACTGGGGGTGAATGTTTTGCCATTGTGCAACATTCCGTCCATCATCTTGTTTGTTTTGCTGTTCACCCTATGTGGGAAGGGTATGCCCAGACGTGGGTCCCGTGCTCACTACCCCACTGGAGTCAAGCTATCCTGGCTGAAGACGGCTGATAGCCAGAAACTGGTCCTAAGATGCTTGATTCCGATCCAGGGAAGACATAGCTTGGCAGTTCGGGCTGGGCTGTTCCCATGAGGCACAGGGTCAAGACTGATTTGCATATGGCCATGTCTGAACTGGGGTGGCTTGGTGAGCAAAATAACGATGGATTAAACCCAGATCTGTGACTGGGGGTAAATGTTTTGCCATTGTGCAACATTCCGTCCATCATCTTGTTTGTTTTGCTGTTCACCCTATGTGGGAAGGATATGCCCAGACGTGGGTTCCGTGCTCACCACTCCACTGGAGTCAAGCTATCCTGGCTGAAGACAGCTGATAGCCAGAAACCGGTCCTAGGATGCTTGATTCCGGTCCAGGGAAGACATGGCTTGGCAGTTGTGGCTGGACTGTTCCCATGAGGCACAGGGTCAAGACTGATTTGCATATGGCCATGTCTGAACTGGGGTGGCTTGGTGAGCAAAATAACGATGGATTAAACCCAGATATGTGACTGGGGGTGAATGTTTTGCCATTGTGCAGCATTCCGTCCAGCATCTTGTTTGTTTTGCTGTTCACCCTATGTGGCAGGGTATGCCGAGACGTGGGTCCCGTGCCCAATACGCCACTGGAGTCAAGCTATCCTGGCTGAAGACGGCTGATAGCCAGAAACCGGTCCTAGGATGCTTGATTCCGGTCCAGGGAAGACATTGCTTGGCAGTTCGGGCTGGACTGTTCCCATGAGGCACAGGGTCAAGACTGATTTGCATATGGCCATGTCTGAACTGGGCTGGCTTGGTGAGAAAAATAACGATGGATCAAACCCAGATCTGTGACTGGGGGTGAATGTTTTGCCATTGTGCAACATTCCGTCCATCATCTTGTTTGTTTTGCTGTTCATCCTAAGTGGGAAGGGTATGCCCAGACGTGGGTCCCGTGCTCACTACGCCACTGGAGTCAAGCTATCCTGGCTGAAGACAGCCAAAAACTGGTCCTAGAATGCTTGATTCCGGTCCAGGGAAGACATGGCTTAGCAGTTCGGGCTGGACTGTTCCCATGAGGCACAGGGTCAAGACTGATTTGCATATGGCCATGTCTGAACTGGGGTGGCTTTGTTAGCAAAATAACGATTGATTAAACCCAGATCTGTCACTGGGGGTGAATGTTTTGCCATTGCGCAACATTCCGTCCATCATCTTCTTTGTTTTGCTGTTCATCCTATGTGGTAAGGGTATGCCTGACGTGGTACCCGTGCTCACTACGCCACTGGACTCAAGCTATCCTGGCTGAAGACGGCTGATAGCCAGAAACTGGTCCTGGGATGCTTGATTCCGGTTCAGGGAAGTCATGGCTTAGCAGTTCGGGCTGGACTGTTCCAATGAGGCACAAGGTCAAGACTGATTTGCATATGGCCATGTCTGAACTGGGGTGGCTTGGTGAGAAAAATAACGATGGATTAAACCCAGATCTGTGACTGGGAATGTATGTTTTGCCATTGTGCAACATTCCGTCCATCATCGTGTTTGTTTTGCTGTTCACCCTATGTGGGAAGGGTTTGCCGAGACGTGGGTCCCGTGCCCAGTACACCACTGAAGTCAAGCTATCCTTGCTGAAGATGGCTGATAGCCAGAAACTGGTCCTAGGATGATTGATTCTGGTTCAGGGAAGACATGGCTTGGCAGTTCGGGCTGGACTGTTCCCATGACGCACAAGGTCAAGACTGATTTGCATATGGCCATGTCTGAACTGGGGTGGCTTGGTGAGCAAAATAACGATGGATTAAACCCAGATCTGTGACTGGGAGTGGATATTTTGCCATTGTGCAACATACGGTCCATCATCTTGTTTGTTTTGCTGTTCATCCTATGTGGGAAGGGTATGCCCAGACGTGGGTCCCGTGCTCACTACGCCACTGGAGTCAAGCTATCCTGGCTGAAGACGGCTGATAGCCAGAAACCGGTCCTAAGATGCTTAATTCCGATCCAGGGAAGACATGGCTTGGCAGTTCGGGCTGGACTGTTCCCATGAGGCACAGTGTCAAGACTGATTTGCATATGGCCATGTCTGAACTGGGGTGGCTTGGTGAGCAAAATAACGATGGATTAAACCCAGATCTGTGACTGGGGGTAAATGTTTTGCCATTGTGCAACATTCCGTCCATCATCGTGTTTGTTTTGCTGTTCACCCTATGTGGGAAGGATATGCCCAGACGTGGGTTCCGTGCTCACCACGCTACTGGAGTTAAGCTATCCTGGCTGAAGACAGCTGATAGCCAGAAACCGGTCCTAGGATGCTTGATTCCGGTCCGGGGAAGACATGGCTTGGCAGTTGTGGCTGGACTGTTCCCATGAGGCACAGGGTCAAGACTGATTTGCATATGGCCATGTCTGAACTGGAGTGGCTTGGTGAGCAAAATAACGATGGATTAAACCCAGATATGTGACTGGGGGTGAATGTTTTGCCATTGTGCAGCATTCCGTCCATCATCCTATTTGTTTTGCTGTTTACCCTATGTGGGAAGGATATGCCCAGACGTGGGTTCCGTGCTCACTACGCCACTGGAGTCGAGCTATCCTGCCTGAAGACGGCTGATAGCCAGAAACCAGTCCTAGGATGCTTGATTCAAGTCCAGGGAAGACATGGCTTGGCAGTTCGGGCTGGACTGTTCACATGAGGCACAGGGTCATGACTGATTTGCATATGGCCATGTCTGAACTGGGGTGGCTTGGTGAGCAAAAGAACAATGAATTAAACCCAGATATGTGACTGGGGGTGAATGTTTTGCCATCGTGCAACATTCCGTCCATCATTTTGTTTGTTTTGCTGTTCACCCTATGTGGGAAGGGTATGCCCAGACGTGGGTCCCGTGCTCACTACGCCACTGGAGTCAAGCTATCCTGGCTGAAGACGGCCAAAAACTGGTCCTGGGATGCTAGATTCCGGTTCAGGGAAGACATGGCTTGGCAGTTCTGGCTGGACTGTTCCCGTGAGGCACAGGGCCAAGATTGATTTGCATATGGCCATGTCTGAACTGGGGTGGCTTGGTGAGCAAAATAACGATGGATTAAACCCAGATCTGTGACTAGGGTGAATGTTTTGCCATTGTGCAAAATGCCGTCCATTATCTTGTTTGTTTTGCTGTTCAACCTATATGGGAAGGGTATGCCCAGACGTGGGTCCCGAGCTCACTACGCCACTGGAGTCAAGTTATCCTGACTGAAGACGGCTGATAGCCAGAAACCGGTCCTAGGATGCTTGATTCCGGTTCAGGGAAGACATGGCTTGGCAGTTCGGGCTATCTGTTCCCATGAGGCACAAGGTCAAGACGGATTTGCATATGGCCATGTCTGAACTGGGGTGGCTTGGTGAGCAAAATAACGATGGATTAAACCCAGATCTGTGACTTGGGGTGATTGTTTTGCCATTGTGCAACATTCCGTCCATCATCTTTTTTGTTTTGCTGTTCAGCCTATGTGGGAAGGGTATGCCCAGATGTGGGTCCCGTGCTCACTACGCCACTGTTGTCAAGCTATCCTGGCTGAAGACGGCTGATAGCCAGAAACTGGTCCTAGGATGCTTGATTCCGGTCTAGGGAAGACATGGCTTGCAGTTGTGGCTGGACTGTTCCCATGAGGCACAGGGTGAAGACTGATTTGCATATGGCCATGTCTTAACTGGGGTGGCTTGGTGAGCAAAATAACGATGGATTAAACCCAGATATGTGACTGAGGGTGAATATTTTGCCATTGTGCAACATTCCGTCCATCATCTTGTTTGTTTTGCTGTTTACCCTATGTGGGAAGGGTATGACCAGACGTGGGTCCCGTGGTCACTACGCCACTGGAGTCGAGCTATCCTGCCTGAAGACGGCTGATAGCCAGAAACCGGTCCTAGGATGCTTGATTCAAGTCCAGGGAAGACATGGCTTGGCAGTTCGGGCTGGACTGTTCCCATGAGGTACAGGGTCAAGACTGATTTGCATATGGCCATGTCTGAACTGGGGTGTTGGTGAGCAAAATAGCGATGGATTAAACCCAGATCTGTGACTGGGGCTGAATGTTTTGCCATTGTGCAACATTCCGTCCATCATTTTGTTTGTTTTGCTGTTCACCCTATGTGGGAAGGGTATGCCCAGACGTGGGTCCCGTGCTCACTCCGCCACTGGAGTCAAGCTATCCTGGCTGAAGACGGCCAAAAACTGGTCCTGGGATGCTAGATTCCGGTTCAGGGAAGACATGGCTTGGCAGTTCGGGCTGGACTGTTCCCATGAGGCACAAGGTCAAGACTGATTTGCATATGGCCATGTCTGAACTGGGGTGGCTTGGTGAGCAAAATAACGATGGATTAGACCCAGATCTGTGACTGGGGGTGAATGTTTTGCCATTGTGCAACATTCCGTCCATCATTTTGTTTGTTTTGCTGTTCACCCTATGTGGGCAGGGTATGCCGAGACGTGGGTCCTGTGCTCACTACGCCACTGGAGTGAAGCTATCCTGGCTGAAGACAGCTGATAGCCTGAAACTGGTCCTAGGATGCTTGATTCCGGTCCAGGGAAGACATGGCTTGGCAGTTCGGGCTGGACTGTTCTTATGAGGCACAGGGTCAAGACTGGTTTGCATATGGCCATGTCTGAACTGGGGTGGCTTGGTGAGCAAAATAACGAAGGATGAAACCCAGATCTGTGACTGGGGGGGAATGTTTTGCCATTGTGCAACATTCCGTCCATCATCTTGTTTGTTTTGCTGTTCACCCTATGTGGGAAGGGTATGCCCAGATGTGGGTCCCATGCTCACCACGCCACTGGAGTCAAGCTATCCTGGCTGAAGACAGCTGATAGCCAGAAACTGGTCCTAGGATGCTTGATTCCGGTCCAGGGAAGACATGGCTTGGCAGTTCTGGCTGGACTGTTCCCGTGAGGCACAGGGCCAAGATTGATTTGCATATGGCCATGTCTGAACTGGGGTGGCTTGGTGAGCAAAATAACGATGGATTAAACCCAGATCTGTGACTAGGGTGAATGTTTTGCCATTGTGCAAAATGCCGTCCATTATCTTGTTTGTTTTGCTGTTCAACCTATATGGGAAGGGTATGCCCAGACGTGGGTCCCGAGCTCACTACGCCACTGGAGTCAAGTTATCCTGACTGAAGACGGCTGATAGCCAGAAACCGGTCCTAGGATGCTTGATTCCGGTTCAGGGAAGACATGGCTTGGCAGTTCGGGCTATCTGTTCCCATGAGGCACAAGGTCAAGACGGATTTGCATATGGCCATGTCTGAACTGGGGTGGCTTGGTGAGCAAAATAACGATGGATTAAACCCAGATCTGTGACTTGGGGTGATTGTTTTGCCATTGTGCAACATTCCGTCCATCATCTTTTTTGTTTTGCTGTTCAGCCTATGTGGGAAGGGTATGCCCAGATGTGGGTCCCGTGCTCACTACGCCACTGTTGTCAAGCTATCCTGGCTGAAGACGGCTGATAGCCAGAAACTGGTCCTAGGATGCTTGATTCCGGTCTAGGGAAGACATGGCTTGCAGTTGTGGCTGGACTGTTCCCATGAGGCACAGGGTGAAGACTGATTTGCATATGGCCATGTCTGAACTGGGGTGGCTTGGTGAGCAAAATAACGATGGATTAAACCCAGATATGTGACTGAGGGTGAATGTTTTGCCATTGTGCAACATTCCGTCCATCATCTTGTTTGTTTTGCTGTTTACCCTATGTGGGAAGGGTATGACCAGACGTGGGTCCCGTGGTCACTACGCCACTGGAGTCGAGCTATCCTGCCTGAAGACGGCTGATAGCCAGAAACCGGTCCTAGGATGCTTGATTCAAGTCCAGGGAAGACATGGCTTGGCAGTTCGGGCTGGACTGTTCCCATGAGGTACAGGGTCAAGACTGATTTGCATATGGCCATGTCTGAACTGGGGTGCTGGTGAGCAAAATAACGATGGATTAAACCCAGATCTGTGACTGGGGCTGAATGTTTTGCCATTGTGCAACATTCCGTCCATCATTTTGTTTGTTTTGCTGTTCACCCTATGTGGGAAGGGTATGCCCAGACGTGGGTCCCGTGCTCACTACGCCACTGGAGTCAAGCTATCCTGGCTGAAGACGGCTAATAGCCAGAAACTGGTCCTAGGATGCTTGATTCCGGTCCAGGGAAGACATGGCTTGGCAGTTCGGGCTGGACTGTTCCCATGAGGCACAGGGTCAAGACTGATTTGCATATGGCCATGTCTGAACTGGGGTGGCTTGGTGAGCAAAATAACGATGGATTAAACCCAGATTTGTGACTGGGAGTGAATCTTTTACCATTGTGCAACATTCCGTCCATCATCTCATCTTGTTTGTTTTGCTGTTCACCCTATGTGGGAAAGGTATGCCCAGACGTGGGTCCCGTGCTCACTACGCCACTGGAGTCAAGCTATCCTGGCTGAAGACGGCTAATAGCCAGAAACTGGTCCTAGGATGCTTGATTCCGGTCCAGGGAAGACATGGCTTGGCAGTTCGGGCTGGACTGTTCCCATGAGGCACAGGGTCAAGACTGATTTGCATATGGCCATGTCTGAACTGGGGTGGCTTGGTGAGCAAAATAACAATGGATTAAACCCAGATCTGTGACTGGGGGTGAATGTTTTGCCATTGTGCAATATTTCGTCCATCATCTTGTTTGTTTTGCTGTTCACCCTATGTGGGAAGGGTATGCCTAGTGTAGGTCCCGTGCTCACTGCACCACTGGAGTCAAGCTATCCTGTCTGAAGACGGCTGATAGCCAGAAACCGGTCCTAGGATGCTCGATTCCGGTCCAGGGAAGACATGGCTTGACAGTTCGGGCTGGACTGTTCCCATGAGGCAGAGGGTCAAGACTGATTTGCATATGGCCATGTCTGAATTGGGGTGGCTTGGTGAGCAAAATAACAATGGATTAAACCCGTATCTGTGACTGGGGGTGAATGTTTTGCCATTGTGCAACAGTCCGTCCATCATCTTGTTTGTTTTGCTGTTCACCCTATGTGGGAAGGGTATGCCCAGATGTGGGTCCCGTGCTCACTACACCACTGGAGTCAAGCTATCCTGGCTGAAGGTGGCTGATAGCCAGAAAACGGTCCTAGGATGCTTGATTCCGGTCCAGGGAAGACATATATGATATGATATGATAAGCATTTGTATAGCGCGCTACCACTCCAAAGAGCATCTTGGCGCTTAGATTCATATGCTAAAAGATGGTAGTATTTGTTGTGCTCAGTCATAGGATAAAGGTTTTAAACAAGTGTTTTACAGACTTAGTCCGCTAGGCTATAAATCCATGTTTAAAGGGATTTCCTAAACTCCTGTTCAAAAGTGGTTGCACAAAGTTGATGGGGTAGTTTGTTCCACGCCTTAGCCCCTGTGACTGCCAAGGATTTTCCTCCTTTGTTGCCAGTTTGAATTTTTGGACAATCATCAGATTGGCTGTTGCGGATCTAAGTGCTCGAGTGGGATGGTATCGGTTGAAATTTTTATACAGGTACCGTGGGCCATGCTTGTGGAAGGCCCTAAAGGTGATCGTTGGGACCTTGAACAGGATGCGTTTCTGAATAGGAAGCCAATGGAGCGCATCCAACGCAGCAGAGGCCGAAGATTTTCTTGGCCAACTGAGTACCAGTCTTGCTGCCGTGTGCTGGACCATCTGCAGTCTATGCAGGGCAGATTTATTTGCCCCTGCATGTAAGCTATTGCAATAATCCAGTCTGGATGTGATCAGCCCCTCTGCGACAGTGCGTTTGCCTGATAAGGGCAGGAGATCGAAAAATGTCCTAAGGCCCTTAATGATGTTAAAACATGAGCCAGCAACTTCCCTTGCCTGCTGTTTAAAAGAGAGGGTCTCATCAAATTTAATTCCTAGGTTTCGCGTTGCCACAATGGAATTGGGCGGGGCTTCTGCCTCTTTTGGCCAACACGTACGAGGGGAAAACAGATTGTTTTGACCAAATGGCAAGATTTCCGTTTTGGCAGTATTACATTTAAGGTTGTTGTTATTCATCCAGGCAAAGGCCGCCGTCAGACAATCTTTCAGGGCCTGTTCAGCTTTTCCCGGGTCTTCATCCAAAACTAGAACTAGTTGAGTGTTGTCGGCGTACGCTATTGTGCTGATGTTAAAGGAGGAGATAACATCAATCAAGGGGACCATGTACAGGTTAAATAAGGTAGGGCTCAGGCTATAGCCCTGAGGTACCCCTGACCGAAACACTTTCTCTTTGGAACAAAACTGACCCAACATAGTAACCTGCCGTCTGTGCATCACAAAGTTCTTAAACCACTTTAGCACGGTGCCCGCTATGCCTGCACTAGCCAGGCGTTGTAATAAGATAGCATGGGACACAGTGTCAAATGCTGCAGATAGATCTAATAGGATCAGGACTGCCCTCTTGCCCTGATCCAGTGCAGCTTTTATGGTCTCTGTAGTGAACAGAAGTGCAGATTCTGTAGCGTGAGGGGCTCTGAAACCAGCTTGATTTGGATGGAGAATATTTTTCTCCTCCAAATAGGCTGTGAGCTGCTTATTGACATAGGCTTCTGCCAATGTACATACAGCTGGAAGAAGGGAAATGGGGCGTAAATTAGAAAGAAATGTGGGGTACAGTAGCACTTTTTTTTGTAGGGGCCTGACAGCTGCGACTTTCCAGCATGCTGGAATCTCTGCTGTTTGGGGACATGGCTTGGCAGTTCGGGCTGGACTGTTCCCATGAGGCACAGGGTCAAGACTGATTTGCATATGGCCATGTCTGCACTGGGGTGGCTTGGTGAGCAAAATAACGATGGATTAAACCCAGATCTGTGACTGGGTGTGAATGTTTTGCCATTCTGCAACATTCCGTCCATCATCTTGTTTGTTTTGCTGTTCACCCTATGTGGGAAGGGTATGCCCAGACGTGGGTCCCATGCTCACTACGCCACTGGAGTCAAGCTATCCTGGCTGAAGACAGCTGATAGCCAGAAACTGGTCCTGGGATGCTTGATTCCGGTCCAGGGAAGACATGGCTTGGCAGTTCGGGCTGGACTGTTCCCATGAGGCACAGGGTCAAGACTGATTTGCATATGTCCATGTCTGAACTGGGGTGGCTTGGTGAGCAAAATAACGATGGATTAAACCCAGATCTGTGACTGGGGGTGAATGTTTTGCCATTGTGCAAAATTCCGTCCATCATCTTGTTTGTTTTGCTGTTCACCCTATTTGGGAAGGATATGCCCAGACGTGGGTCCCGTGCACACAACGTCACTGGAGTCAAGCTATCCTGGCTGAAGACGGCTGATAGCCAGAAACCGGTCCTAGGATGCTTGATTCAGGTCCAGGGAAGACATAGCTTGGAAGTTTGGGCTGGACTGTTCCCATGAGGCACAGGGTCAAGACAGATTTGCATATAGCCATGTCTGAACTGGGTTGGCTTGGTGAGCAAAATAACAATGGATTAAACCCAGATCTGTGACTGGGGGTGAATGTTTTGCCATTGTGCAACATTCCGTCCATCATCTTGTTTGTTTTGCTGTTCACCCTATGTGGGAAGGGTATGCCCAGACGTGGGTCCCGTGCTCACTACCCCACTGGAGTCAAGCTATCCTGGCTGAAGACGGCTGATAGCCAGAAACTGGTCCTAAGATGCTTGATTCCGATCCAGGGAAGACATAGCTTGGCAGTTCGGGCTGGGCTGTTCCCATGAGGCACAGGGTCAAGACTGATTTGCATATGGCCATGTCTGAACTGGGGTGGCTTGGTGAGCAAAATAACGATGGATTAAACCCAGATCTGTGACTGGGGGTAAATGTTTTGCCATTGTGCAACATTCCGTCCATCATCTTGTTTGTTTTGCTGTTCACCCTATGTGGGAAGGATATGCCCAGACGTGGGTTCCGTGCTCACCACTCCACTGGAGTCAAGCTATCCTGGCTGAAGACAGCTGATAGCCAGAAACCGGTCCTAGGATGCTTGATTCCGGTCCAGGGAAGACATGGCTTGGCAGTTGTGGCTGGACTGTTCCCATGAGGCACAGGGTCAAGACTGATTTGCATATGGCCATGTCTGAACTGGGGTGGCTTGGTGAGCAAAATACCGATGGATTAAACCCAGATATGTGACTGGGGGTGAATGTTTTGCCATTGTGCAGCATTCCGTCCAGCATCTTGTTTGTTTTGCTGTTCACCCTATGTGGCAGGGTATGCCGAGACGTGGGTCCCGTGCCCAATACGCCACTGGAGTCAAGCTATCCTGGCTGAAGACGGCTGATAGCCAGAAACCGGTCCTAGGATGCTTGATTCCGGTCCAGGGAAGACATTGCTTGGCAGTTCGGGCTGGACTGTTCCCATGAGGCACAGGGTCAAGACTGATTTGCATATGGCCATGTCTGAACTGGGCTGGCTTGGTGAGAAAAATAACGATGGATCAAACCCAGATCTGTGACTGGGGGTGAATGTTTTGCCATTGTGCAACATTCCGTCCATCATCTTGTTTGTTTTGCTGTTCATCCTAAGTGGGAAGGGTATGCCCAGACGTGGGTCCCGTGCTCACTACGCCACTGGAGTCAAGCTATCCTGGCTGAAGACAGCCAAAAACTGGTCCTAGAATGCTTGATTCCGGTCCAGGGAAGACATGGCTTAGCAGTTCGGGCTGGACTGTTCCCATGAGGCACAGGGTCAAGACTGATTTGCATATGGCCATGTCTGAACTGGGGTGGCTTTGTTAGCAAAATAACGATTGATTAAACCCAGATCTGTCACTGGGGGTGAATGTTTTGCCATTGCGCAACATTCCGTCCATCATCTTCTTTGTTTTGCTGTTCATCCTATGTGGTAAGGGTATGCCTGACGTGGTACCCGTGCTCACTACGCCACTGGACTCAAGCTATCCTGGCTGAAGACGGCTGATAGCCAGAAACTGGTCCTGGGATGCTTGATTCCGGTTCAGGGAAGTCATGGCTTAGCAGTTCGGGCTGGACTGTTCCAATGAGGCACAAGGTCAAGACTGATTTGCATATGGCCATGTCTGAACTGGGGTGGCTTGGTGAGAAAAATAACGATGGATTAAACCCAGATCTGTGACTGGGAATGTATGTTTTGCCATTGTGCAACATTCCGTCCATCATCGTGTTTGTTTTGCTGTTCACCCTATGTGGGAAGGGTTTGCCGAGACGTGGGTCCCGTGCCCAGTACACCACTGAAGTCAAGCTATCCTTGCTGAAGATGGCTGATAGCCAGAAACTGGTCCTAGGATGCTTTATTCCGGTCCAGGGAAGATATGGCTTGGCAGTTCAGGCTGGACTGTTCGTATGAGGCACAGGGTCAAGACTGGTTTGCATATGGCCATTTCTGAACTGGGGTGGCTTGGTGAGCAAAATAACGATGGATTAAACCCAGATCTGTGACTGGGGGTGAATGTTTTTCCATTGTGCAACATTCCGTCCATCATCTTGTTTGTTTTGCTGTTCAACCTATGTGGGAAGGGTATTCCCAGACGTGGGTTCCGTGCTCACTACGCCACTGGAGTCAAGCTATCCTGGCTGAAGACAGCTGATAGCCAGAAACTGGTCCTGGGATGCTTGATTCCGGTTCAGGGAAGTCATTGCTTAGCAGTTCGGGCTGGACTGTTCCCATGAGGCACAAGGTCAAGACTGATTTGCATATGGCCATGTCTGAACTGGGGTGGCTTGGTGAGTAAAATAACGATGGATTAAACCCAGATCTGTGACTGGGGATGTATGTTTTGCCATTGTGCAACATTCCGTCCATCATCTTGTTTGTTTTGCTGTTCACCCTATGTGGGAAGGGTTTGCCGAGACGTGGGTCCCGTGCCCAGGACACCACTGAAGTCAAGCTATCCTTGCTGAAGATGGCTGATAGCCTGAAACCGGTCCTAGGATGCTTGATTCCGGTCCAGGGAAGACATGGCTTGGCAGTTCGGGCTGGACTGTTCCCATGAGACACAGGGTCAAGACTGATTTGCATATGTCCATGTCTGAACTGGGATGGCTTGGTGAGCAAAATAACGATGGATTAAACCCAGATCTGCGTCTGGGGGTGACTGTTTTGCCATTGTGCAACATTCCGTCCATCATCTTGTTTGTTTTGCTGGTCACCCTATGTGGGAAGGATATGCCCAGACGTGGGTCCCGTGCTCCCTACGCCACTGTTGTCAAGCTATCCTGGCTGAAGACGGCTGATAGCCAGAAACCGGTCCTAGGACGCTTGATTCCGGTCCAGGGAAGACATGGTTTGGCAGTTCAGGCTGGACTGTTCCCATGAGGCACAGGGTCAAGACTGATTTGCATATGGCCATATCTGAACTAGGGTGGCTTGGTGAGCAAAATAACGATGGATTAAACCCAGATCATTGACTGGGGGTGAATGTTTTGCCATTGTGCAACATTCAGTCAATCATCTTGTTTGTTTTGCTGTACACCCTATGTGGGAAGGGTGTTCCCAGACGTGGGTGCCGTGCTCACTACGCCACTGGAGTCAAACTATCCTGGCTGAAGACGGCTGATAGCCAGAAACCGGTCCTAGGATGCTTGATTCCGGATCAGCGAAGACATGGCTTGGCAGTTCGGGCTGAACTCTTGCCATGAGGCACAGGGTCAAGACTGATTTGCAAATGGCCATGTCTGAACTGGGGTAGCTTGGTGAGCAAAATAACGATGGATTAAACCCAGATCTGTGACTGTGGGTGAATGTTTTGCCATCGTGCAACATTCCGTCCATCATCTTGTTTGTTTTGCTGTTCACCCAATTTGGGAAGGATATGCCCAGACGTGGGTCCCGTGCACACAACGTCACTGGAGTCAAGCTATCCTGGCTGAAGACGGCTGATAGCCAGAACCCGGTCCTAGGATGCTTGATTCCGGTCCAGGGAAGACATAGCTTGGCAGTTTGGGCTGGGCTGTTCCCATGAGGCACAGGGTCAAGACAGATTTGCATATAGCCATGTCTGAACTGGGGAGGCTTGGTGAGCAAAATAACAATGGATTAAACCCAGATCTGTGACTGGGGGTGAATGTTTTTCCATTGTGCAACATTCCGTCCATCATCTTGTTTGTTTTTTCTGTTCACCCTATGTGAGAAGGGTATGCCCAGACGTGGGTCCCGTGCTCACTACGCCACTGTAGTCAAGATATCACGGCTGAAGACGGCTGATAGCCAGAAACCGGTCCTAGGATGATTGATTCTGGTTCAGGGAAGACATGGCTTGGCAGTTCGGGCTGGACTGTTCCCATGACGCACAAGGTCAAGACTGATTTGCATATGGCCATGTCTGAACTGGGGTGGCTTGGTGAGCAAAATAACGATGGATTAAACCCAGATCTGTGACTGGGAGTGGATATTTTGCCATTGTGCAACATACGGTCCATCATCTTGTTTGTTTTGCTGTTCACCCTATGTGGGAAGGGTATGCCCAGACGTGGGTCCCGTGCTCACTACGCCACTGGAGTCAAGCTATCCTGGCTGAAGACGGCTGATAGCCAGAAACCGGTCCTAAGATGCTTAATTCCGATCCAGGGAAGACATGGCTTGGCAGTTCGGGCTGGACTGTTCCCATGAGGCACAGGGTCAAGACTGATTTGCATATGGCCATGTCTGAACTGGGGTGGCTTGGTGAGCAAAATAACGATGGATTAAACCCAGATCTGTGACTGGGGGTAAATGTTTTGCCATTGTGCAACATTCCGTCCATCATCGTGTTTGTTTTGCTGTTCACCCTATGTGGGAAGGATATGCCCAGACGTGGGTTCCGTGCTCACCACGCTACTGGAGTTAAGCTATCCTGGCTGAAGACAGCTGATAGCCAGAAACCGGTCCTAGGATGCTTGATTCCGGTCCGGGGAAGACATGGCTTGGCAGTTGTGGCTGGACTGTTCCCATGAGGCACAGGGTCAAGACTGATTTGCATATGGCCATGTCTGAACTGGAGTGGCTTGGTGAGCAAAATAACGATGGATTAAACCCAGATATGTGACTGGGGGTGAATGTTTTGCCATTGTGCAGCATTCCGTCCATCATCCTATTTGTTTTGCTGTTTACCCTATGTGGGAAGGATATGCCCAGACGTTAGTTCCGTGCTCACTACGCCACTGGAGTCGAGCTATCCTGCCTGAAGACGGCTGATAGCCAGAAACCAGTCCTAGGATGCTTGATTCAAGTCCAGGGAAGACATGGCTTGGCAGTTCGGGCTGGACTGTTCACATGAGGCACAGGGTCATGACTGATTTGCATATGGCCATGTCTGAACTGGGGTGGCTTGGTGAGCAAAAGAACAATGGATTAAACCCAGATATGTGACTGGGGGTGAATGTTTTGCCATCGTGCAACATTCCGTCCATCATTTTGTTTGTTTTGCTGTTCACCCTATGTGGGAAGGGTATGCCCAGACGTGGGTCCCGTGCTCACTACGCCACTGGAGTCAAGCTATCCTGGCTGAAGACGGCCAAAAACTGGTCCTGGGATGCTAGATTCCGGTTCAGGGAAGACATGGCTTGGCAGTTCGGGCTGGACTGTTCCCATGAGGCACAAGGTCAAGACTGATTTGCATATGGCCATGTCTGAACTGGGGTGGCTTGGTGAGCAAAATAACGATGGATTAGACCCAGATCTGTGACTGGGGGTGAATGTTTTGCCATTGTGCAACATTCCGTCCATCATTTTGTTTGTTTTGCTGTTCACCCTATGTGGGCAGGGTATGCCGAGACGTGGGTCCCGTGCTCACTACGCCACTGGAGTGAAGCTATCCTGGCTGAAGACAGCTGATAGCCTGAAACTGGTCCTAGGATGCTTGATTCCGGTCCAGGGAAGACATGGCTTGGCAGTTCGGGCTGGACTGTTCTTATGAGGCACAGGGTCAAGACTGGTTTGCATATGGCCATGTCTGAACTGGGGTGGCTTGGTGAGCAAAATAACGAAGGATGAAACCCAGATCTGTGACTGGGGGGGAATGTTTTGCCATTGTGCAACATTCCGTCCATCATCTTGTTTGTTTTGCTGTTCACCCTATGTGGGAAGGGTATGCCCAGATGTGGGTCCCATGCTCACCACGCCACTGGAGTCAAGCTATCCTGGCTGAAGACAGCTGATAGCCAGAAACTGGTCCTAGGATGCTTGATTCCGGTCCAGGGAAGACATGGCTTGGCAGTTCTGGCTGGACTGTTCCCGTGAGGCACAGGGCCAAGATTGATTTGCATATGGCCATGTCTGAACTGGGGTGGCTTGGTGAGCAAAATAACGATGGATTAAACCCAGATCTGTGACTAGGGTGAATGTTTTGCCATTGTGCAAAATGCCGTCCATTATCTTGTTTGTTTTGCTGTTCAACCTATATGGGAAGGGTATGCCCAGACGTGGGTCCCGAGCTCACTACGCCACTGGAGTCAAGTTATCCTGACTGAAGACGGCTGATAGCCAGAAACCGGTCCTAGGATGCTTGATTCCGGTTCAGGGAAGACATGGCTGGGCAGTTCGGGCTATCTGTTCCCATGAGGCACAAGGTCAAGACGGATTTGCATATGGCCATGTCTGAACTGGGGTGGCTTGGTGAGCAAAATAACGATGGATTAAACCCAGATCTGTGACTTGGGGTGATTGTTTTGCCATTGTGCAACATTCCGTCCATCATCTTTTTTGTTTTGCTGTTCAGCCTATGTGGGAAGGGTATGCCCAGATGTGGGTCCCGTGCTCACTACGCCACTGTTGTCAAGCTATCCTGGCTGAAGACGGCTGATAGCCAGAAACTGGTCCTAGGATGCTTGATTCCGGTCTAGGGAAGACATGGCTTGCAGTTGTGGCTGGACTGTTCCCATGAGGCACAGGGTGAAGACTGATTTGCATATGGCCATGTCTTAACTGGGGTGGCTTGGTGAGCAAAATAACGATGGATTAAACCCAGATATGTGACTGAGGGTGAATGTTTTGCCATTGTGCAACATTCCGTCCATCATCTTGTTTGTTTTGCTGTTTACCCTATGTGGGAAGGGTATGACCAGACGTGGGTCCCGTGGTCACTACGCCACTGGAGTCGAGCTATCCTGCCTGAAGACGGCTGATAGCCAGAAACCGGTCCTAGGATGCTTGATTCAAGTCCAGGGAAGACATGGCTTGGCAGTTCGGGCTGGACTGTTCCCATGAGGTACAGGGTCAAGACTGATTTGCATATGGCCATGTCTGAACTGGGGTGTTGGTGAGCAAAATAGCGATGGATTAAACCCAGATCTGTGACTGGGGCTGAATGTTTTGCCATTGTGCAACATTCCATCCATCATTTTGTTTGTTTTGCTGTTCACCCTATGTGGGAAGGGTATGCCCAGACGTGGGTCCCGTGCTCACTACGCCACTGGAGTCAAGCTATCCTGGCTGAAGACGGCTAATAGCCAGAAACTGGTCCTAGGATGCTTGATTCCAGTCCAGGGAAGACATGGCTTGGCAGTTCGGGCTGGACTGTTCCCATGAGGCACAGGGTCAAGACTGATTTGCATATGGCCATGTCTGAACTGGGGTGGCTTGGTGAGCAAAATAACGATGGATTAAACCCAGATTTGTGACTGGGAGTGAATCTTTTACCATTGTGCAACATTCCGTCCATCATCTCATCTTGTTTGTTTTGCTGTTCACCCTATGTGGGAAAGGTATGCCCAGACGTGGGTCCCGTGCTCACTACGCCACTGGAGTCAAGCTATCCTGGCTGAAGACGGCTAATAGCCAGAAACTGGTCCTAGGATGCTTGATTCCGGTCCAGGGAAGACATGGCTTGGCAGTTCGGGCTGGACTGTTCCCATGAGGCACAGGGTCAAGACTGATTTGCATATGGCCATGTCTGAACTGGGTTCGCTTGGTGAGCAAAATAACAATCGATTAAACCCAGATCTGTGACTGGGGGTGAATGTTTTGCCATTGTGCAACATTCCGTCCATCATCTTGTTTGTTTTGACATTGACACCCTGTTGCACCCCTGAATAGTGCTTGTGTGCACATGTGGCACGCACACATGCCCTAAGGGCATGTATGTCTGCCACATGGCATTGTTGAAAATGCACAGATTTGCCTTTTCAAAGGTATTTGGTATTTACCACCAACTAATAGTTGGTGGTAAATAACGAATCCTTAAAGCACATAAGCACTCTTAAAAGTGCTTCCTAAATGCCATTAAATAATGATTCTGTAAATACAGAATCGATAAATACCGATTCAGTATTTTTTTTAAATTTATTTCATTTGTGGAACTTTCTGAGGCAAGTAATAAAAAAATCCAACATGCCCCACCCCCACCCACCAATTGTACAGCACATCAATATGGCATCCAACACCCATCCGCACATTTTCCAATGATTACACAGCCATATAGCCAACAACCCAGTAAGTAGGGCAGGCGGCGTTAGAAGTGCGTGATGATGCACACACATGCAGAGCAGGCAACGCATGGAAACAGCAGTATCAAGACTGTTGGTCCAGGCACTCAAATCCGGAGATTACTCAATGTCCCAGGTGCGCAGGTCCCTGCACCACCCCCCACTCAGATCGCCTGAGGTTCTGTGTCTGAGTTATTTTCCTCCCTAGCCGCCAAGTAGGTTTGGTAAAGCCCCCAGAAGTTTTTGGGTCTGCTGGTAGGAGAGAGGAGTTCACTATAATTCTCGGACTGCGTGCAGCAATACATCATATCATGTGCCCTTCTCTTAGGTGTCGGCTTCGGTCCTCTCATCCAGCAGCATGCTACTACTCTACGCGCAATTAAAAAACCCATGTCAGCTAGCCTACGGACTGCTCTCGGTATCTTCTTGGTGTACCCTATCAGAGCTATCGTAGGGTCAGGGGAGATGGCAACCTCAGTAATGGTACTGATTTCAGCGAAAACCTTGATTCAAAAGTCATGTATCCCCGGGCATTGCCACACAAGGTGCATAAAGTCGGCATTAGAAGAATGACACCTCTCGCATTCCGCTGTGGTTCTAAGACCATACCTGAAAAGCCTAGCCGGAGTATAATATATCCTATTAGGAATTTGTAGTGGACCAGCCTGTGCCGTCCGTTCAGGGAGATCTTCCTGGTGCTGGTGCAGCAGTATGACCAAGTGCCATCGTCTAGCACTGCCTGTAAATCCATCTGCCACGCCAGCCGTGCTTTGGTGTATGTGTTTTCTCTGTGGGACTGTGACAGGGAATATAAATGAGAGAGCAATTTCTGTGGAGATGTGACCTTAATGACATATGTGAGTTCTTTCACCTCCGGCGGTTCCGCCATGTCCCCCCCAAAAGGTCAGCAAGAGCATGGCGTACCCTGAA
The DNA here is from genome assembly GCF_964263255.1 of Lissotriton vulgaris. NCBI lineage: Eukaryota > Metazoa > Chordata > Amphibia > Caudata > Salamandridae > Lissotriton > Lissotriton vulgaris. The sequence continues at coordinate 149,193,400 of NC_141688.1, read as the reverse complement.
GTATTGGAATCACGTCAATGACGACGGCGCTTCCAGTCCGACTATCACCTGTTCCCAAGTCTTAACTACTCCATCCCTGAACAGATCTCCCGCCGTCTCGATACCGAGCTTCCGCATAGCAGCTGGCACCCCTTTCTCGCGAAGTGGAGGCAGCCAACGGGTCCAGTCAATGGGCATAATAGGGGAATACAGCAATGCACCATTTTGCCCCTGTAAGAGGTTTGCCACGCGTGATTCGTGGCAGTCAGTGAATCTAGAGTTCCCGTCCGACGATCGGTTGGTTCAAAAATCGTATGTGGGAGGGAGAGCGGCCAGGCAAACAGGGTCTCCATTTTTACATGTGGTATGTCTCGGCTCCCATGTACCCAAGTGTGTAGGTGAGCGGCCTGCGCCACTCTATAATATAGCTCTAGGTCCGGCGCGCCGGGACCTCCCATACTCCAAGGCAGTGTGAGGAGCGACCATTTCGCCCTGGGCTGTCCGCCCGCCCACGCGAGCCTCGTCAGCTCCTGTTGCAGCCGCTGGAAGAACGTCTTGGGAAGCACCATTGGGATGGTCATAAATAAAAATAAGAATCTGGGGAGCACGACCATTTTCATGATGGCAATCCGCCCCAAAGGAGAGAGCGGGAGCTTGCACCAGGAGGTCATGTCATCCTCCAACTTGCTGAAGGCAGTTCCATAATTGGCTCTAAATAAAATCTCCGGGTCCGTGTGTAGGTTAACCCCCAGGTATCTAACCGTGTCCGTGGTCCAAGTGAGCGGGTATTCCATGATCATAGGTTGAGTGATAGGAGTCAGAGGGAATGCCAGTGACTTCGACCAGTTTACTCGCAGACCTGATAATGCGCCAAAGCGAACAACTTCCCTGAGGACCGATGACAAGTTGTTGTCTGGGTCTCGGACGTATAGCAATGTATCGTCAGCGTACATTGACACCACTATCTTGTAGTTCGGGAAAGAAATGCTTTCGTTACTATGGTATTCCCGTAGGGCGTAAGCCAGAGGCTCAGCCACCAATGCATACAGCAGAGGCGAGAGTGGGCACCCCTGGCTGGTGCCTCTAGTGATCGGGAATGAGCCAGTCACCAAATCATTCATTCTGATTCTAGCGCGTGGCAGACAGTACAGAGCTCCTATCATTTGTAGAAAAGGCTGTCCCAGACCCATGCGCTGCAGCACCTTTCTCATGAATGTCCATTCCACTGAGTCAAAGGCTTTCTCCATATCAAGGAAGACTGCCAGCGCTTTCCTGTCTTGTCGGGTATGTTGTATCGTACCTAAGACTGTTCGAATATTATACGACAGGTTCCTGCTTGGAATGAAGCCCGCCTGTTCTGGGGCAACCAATTGGGGCGCCAGGAGAGCCAGCTAAGTGGCCAAAACCTTAGCGAACAGTTTTGCGTCCACATTCAGCAGGGACAGGGGTCTGTATGAACTACAGTCCTCCCTCGGCTTGCCCGGTTTCAGAATCGTCACTAGAAGCGCCTCTCTCATCGATTCCGGCATGCTGCCCTCAACACAAATATCGTCAAAGAGGGCAGACATGTGTGGGATCAGTTGTTCTTTAAAGGCTTTATAGAAGCACACCGTCAGTCCATCCGCTCCCGGAGCGCTTCCCGACTTCATATTCGTCAGAGCTTGGATATTTCATCTTTTTCTATTGGGTGCATGAGAAATTCCCTGTCTGTGTTAGATAACATGGGAATGTGAATATGGCCAAGGTAATCCTCAATGTCCTCTTCAAGGTCCCCACCCTGCGTCGTGAAAAGGTCCGCTTAGTAAGTTTTAAACGCATTTGCAATGTCAACTGGGTCAGTGAGGGCCTCACCCGTAGCTGATTTTATCTCTGTAATTTGTTGGCGTTTCCTCCCGCCCCCAATAATCCTGGCCAGCAGCGCACTGGGTCTATCGCGCTCTCCGTACACTCTAGCTATGGCATACTTTCCCATGTGCTTGACTTCTCTATCTGTTCGTCATGGTATTCAGCAAGTAACGTTTTATTTCCTCGCTCACCTCTCCATCAGCACGCTCTCTCTGCCTCCCTTCCAGGCTTCTAGCTGTTTCTCAAGGTCTGCTAGTCACGTCCGAATAGATTTCAGTACGCCTGAGTGCTTGGACATCGCAACCCCTCGTATATATTCTTTAAATGCCTCCCAGACAGTCTGAAAGCTCTCTACCGAGCCAATATTAGTGTCAAAGAACACCTCTATTGCCTCAGCCAGCTCACCCCTGAACACCGGATCCAATAGTGAGTATGGCGGAAATCGCCAAGTAAAGGGCGGGATAGCCTTGCCTTGAATCTCCATCTCCAGGAGTACGGGCGAGTGGTCCGAGAGCGTCCAGGGGAAAACACTAAACTTCCTGATCAAGCCTAATCTGGAATCAGGGACCAACCAATAATCAATCCTGGTGTGTATGTCTTGGTACGCAGAGTAGTGGGTATAGCCTCCCTGTTGCGGATTGTGTGATCGGCAAGCATCCTCCAGACCCAGGCACGTCATAATGCCCTGTAGCTCCACTGCCGCCGCTGCTGGCTTACGATGCAGGCCAGCAGACCTATCAAGGATAGGGTCCAGGGTGAGGTTCATATCTCCCCCCCCCACCAAAGGTCATTAGAGTTATAACATCGGAGTTTGCTCGCTAAAGCTTGCTTAAATTCGGGGGAGTCAAAGTTGGGACCGTAAGTGTTTACAATAACCAAGGACACGCCCAGTCCAGTACATCTAGAGATTACGTATCTGCCCTCCGAGTCTGCCTCTAGAGTTTGTTGTGCCAGCTTGGATTTTGGATTTACCCATGTCAGGACACCCCTGGCGTGTGTAGTAAAGCCTGCTACCGCCACATTGCCTTCTAGTCCCCTGCAGTGCAGCATCTTACAATCAATAGGGAGGTGAGTCTCCTGAATCAAGGCCAGGTCTATACTATGGCGCTGCAAGTAGCTTAGCACTTTCCGCACTTTTCTGTGGTCATTAAGACCCCGCACATTCCACGTGAGCGCCCTAAGTCTGGGGGTGCGTGTACTTTCTATGTTATCCGCCATCGCCTTGGATACTCTTCAATAGCACACGCGGAATCGAGGTATGTCGTGCGGGTGCGCAGTGTGTCGCGTGCGCCCCGGGTGTACTCTGTGCTGCAGTTAAAGGTGCATAAACCTGGTTGCCCGGAACTCAGTGTATCTGCCTTAGGACTGTAAAGTTTCTCCCTACCCATTACTCCACATCCCCCCACCCACAGCAGACCAACCCCAACTCGGCCTAGCATGTAGAAATTTCCCCCTCAAACATTCCTTCATATCCCAGATAGGCCCCCGTGAAGGCCATTAGTGCTTACAGCGCTGGGGCAGAGGTAGCCTAAAGAAACAAGTAACAGTTATAGTCAAACGTGTGCCTCATTAACGCCCCTAGCATCATCACCCTATCTGTGTCCTTAAACGGGAGCCTGAAATGAGCCAGTACGCCACGCAAGGCGACCCCCCACATCGGAGCATCCAGCCTCCCCCTCCCCTCAAGCGACCAGGCAGGCCTCATGACCAAGATGGACAAAATGAAGGATCCCACAGAGTAACCGTTAATGTCTATCCCTAGTCTATCCATGTTAGAAGATATAATGGAAAGGTCTCACCCAGGCACAGATTGTTCGATCACTCGTGGGCGCCCTGGAACCTCCCAGCACATTACATTCGAGCAAGCGGGGGTCTAGGCCAGAGAATCTCAGGACCCCTGCAAAGTTCTGACCTCACCACTGTTCCACCCGGAGCCAGGCCCGCTTATGAGGCCGCAATCCTAGTTCTGGTCTTCCAGATGGCTATCAATCTCCTGTTCCCCATTGCGGCTTTTGGGGCTGCTTCTTTGTTCCTTGGACCACTCCTTCAGTGTCCTTTGGAGCGCTTTCGGGTCAGTGAAGAAGTCGGAATGCCCTTGTCGGTTTATCCTTAGTTTCGCCGGATACAACATGGCGTAATCAAGTCCCAGGTCGCGGAGTTGTTGCTTATACGGAGCGAAGTGTCGACGCTCCTCCTGTACTTTCGCTGTGAAGTCCGGGTATAAGGAGATGGCTACACCTTCGAACTGTAGCTTCCCCTTCTCACGAGCAATCCGCAGTGCATTGTCTGTGTCTCTATAGTTTAATAGTTTTGCAATAATTGGCCTCGGGGGGGCCCCCGGGCGCGGGCGGGGGCCCAGCGAGCGGTGTGCTCTCTCCACAATGAACATGGGCGAGAAGACGTCATCTTCCAGTAGTGTGGTCAGCAGCTTTTCCACAAATAGCTCAATTTTCCCGGTTTGTGTCGTCTCCGCAACTCCTGTAATACGTATATTCGAGCGCCTCGAGCGGGCTTCCAAATCTTCTGACCTGCTTGTATAACCTGGAGCAGCTTGCCGATTTGTTTGCGGTCTTTGTCCAGTTCCATCTGCGCCTCCTCGACTTCGGTGAAGCGTCTCTCCGACATATCCAGGCGTTCCACATGTTTGTCGACTCTCTCCGACATACGGTCCATGCAGTATGTTAGGGCATCAATCTTTGAACCTATCGACGCCATGCTGTCCTGCAGGCCCTTCTCCATTGTAACCAGCAGTTCTTTAATATCCGAGTAAATAGAGCCCTCCGGACTCTCGCTCTGCTGCGCCGGCTCAGGCTCCCTAGTCTCCGGGGCCTTCGATCGTCGCTGTTCAAAAGTGAGTTTAGTCTGAGTCCTGTCTCCTTTCCCCATGCTGGTAGGTAAGGGCACAAAAGCACAGGGCAACACAGCTCGCAACCAGAGGGAGGCCGCGGTACGATAATCTAGCCAGCAACTGCCCGCCTGACTGCGCCACTCCTTCTTGCGGGGTCTCAGCCTCTGATTCCTTCAGGAGCGTCTGGTCCGCCCTGATGTACAGTGCAGTGAGCAGCGTATGATTACCCAGCCGGGTCCCTCCCCGACAACTGGTGGCAACTTCCCCGTAGTTCGTTCAAGAGGCAAGGGAGGTGGAGGAGGTCAGCAGTGGACAATAGAGTAAATTTCAGGGCTGCTCCAACTGCGTGCTCAGAGATCAGGAGCCTCGTTGTTGGTATCCGGGCGCACCAGGCTCGGCCCCTACACGTGTCTCTCTGCTGCGCCTACCAGCATGTACCCTGCGTAGTCAGATATCAGTTCTCCGCCAGGCCAGCATCGGATGGATCCGTTGCCGCAAGCGTAGGCTCAGCTCCACCCGTCAGCAGCGTCGGGTGGTGAGAGGGCCAAAGTCCGGTAGCGCCAGGGCCCACAGATGCGCCCCGCATGTCGGAAACAGTTGAGGATCAAATGACAGTCCCATGCATCCCAGCAGCCACTGAGAGTCTCCGCTGCTAACGGGGAGTGTATACCTCCTCCAGGGTTCCGTTTCTCCCTCAGGTCGTTTCCGGAGTTCCGGTCCCTCAGAGCCGAAGGCCGCACGTCGGGTGACGCACGCCGGGGAGTGGGCTGGACCAGCCCGCGGTCTTGCGGCCTAGTTCACCGGGGTGTCTGCCAGCTCGCCTCCCCCTTCCCGGCGGACAGGGAGCAGCAACAATCTCTGTCGCTGGTGTCTGTGATCTCCGGGGGTCACACAGCGTCTTCAACGGCTCTCAGGCTCCACTTCATCAGGATAAATTGCGGATCGTTAGGGTGATGGCGCGTAGCTCCTCTTTCAAGCGTCCTCCATCGGCTAGCTCCGCCCCCCACCGATTCGGTATTTACCGAATCATCCCCTACATCTGAAATGGCTCAATACCGGTCGGTAAGGCTAAAATAATGGTAATGGGCCACATACATCGGGCCCTTATTAACTATATACTTGCCTTTTACCCTGTATATCACTCTGCTGGAGGATCGGACACAGCAGGTGTGGTTTCTACCATTCTCCTCACCCAAGACAATGACCACAGGGTTCTTGAACATACCTGCCAGATGTAGCGTGAGACAACACCTACGCGCCTTACCCTGGCTGCTTGTGACAGAGATGGTTAGATTCAGGACCCTTGTTATTGACCACTGCGCTCTTTATGCCACCGGGCCTGGGTATCTTCAGAAATGGTTCTCCTTCTATACCCCGGCAAGACATCTGCGTTCCTCCTCCCAACTCCTGGCTCAAGTTCCACGTTTATGCTTGCTAAGGACGGGCAGTTTTCTAGCTGTGAAGGCCGCTTTGGCTAGGTACAATCTGCCCTTCGCGGTCCGATGCACTCAGGACCTGAGTATTTTCAAAAAGAAGTTGAAAACTCACCTATTCCCCTAAATTAGGCTCCTCTTCATTCTCTCAAGGTTCGCGCCGGGACACTCTTGTAGTATCTGTGCGCGCTAGAAATGAAGATAACATAACATAACACAACACATACATATACACACACACACACCCACTCACACTCAAGTCCTGATTCTCAAAGGAAAGTGTACAACTGCAGTGTGTCTGCACATAAAAAGATAGGCTATTTATGTACAGCGACTCCGCACTCATAAAGATACAATTCATAAATTCCTTTCTGAATATCAAACAATCTTAAACTTTCACAAAAGTGCAAGTTACCTTTGTGAATCGGGTCTTCAGTGTAACCCTTAGCAAAGGAAGAATTCACAGAGCTCCTGTCATGCTCCACTGCTGATCTGCCACTGTAACAAAGGGGGACCCCTGAGAAAGGATGTAGATAGAGAAGCAGGGGAAAAAGACCAAAATTCAGAAAGGAAGAACTCTACCTATTTCAATTCAAAACTTGCTTTACATATATAATATTGACCACTAGACCATTAGCATAAATACACGCTGGGGCGCCAGTTTGAAATCAGTGTATACCTTGTTTAACATTGAGTTTTGGTGTGCAAAGGCTAGTCTTCAGCTGTATTAATACACAAGTATATCTCGCCGAAGTTCTTCTTTCAATCACGCGTTGGATAAAAAGTGTTTGCAGTCACCGGTCAAAAAAGGTTCTCAGAACTCGTGAGTGCAGCTTCGTTGGCAATGAATCCCGCTCCATAGTGTTTATTCTTTTGACATGGCCAAGCAAGATTCCCTGACCTGGATACGAAGAAATGTGCTGCTAATGTCTAAAAAGCGATAGAGCGTCCCTCGGGCGGAAGAGCATTATATACATTGATTTCAAACTAGCGCCCCAGCGTGTCTTTCTTCAACCGGTTGAACTTTAATCTCTAATTTTTCTGGCTAGACTCGCTGAAAACATGTAGCGGCCCCTGTTCTTTGCTCCTAGGAGAACCGTATTTTTATCAAGCATCATTCGTTTTTTGGTTGGATAGGTCCCATTGCCTCTGCCATTTCATATACATCATATGTGCCCTGAAGAAGGTGATACCCAAATGAAAGGGTGTTTCACCGAAACGCGTGTCGGTGCTTTGAATTAGTTCCCTCCATGAATACACCTGATCTATTTGTTTTGAAAATTGATGAACTATGCTGAAAAGTCTTCTTTAGATGTGAAAACATTTCTGGTTGATCACATTTATTCTGAAGGTTCCGTTGCAATGATATCATATTAATTGCTAAAATTCAATTCATGATTTATTGCACTGTTTAGTAGGGGAAATCTGTGTTTTGAGCATTTATATACATTGTGAGGAGGCTTAGTGCATATTAAGCCTTTCTGCAAATCTGTGATGTATGTATTTGTGGTTTCGGGTGAGTATGTTTTCAGTATGACAGTGACTGTGTGTTTTTGAGTGAAAGGGGGGACATCGCCACACGGATTGGGGGCCTGACTAACCTGCCACGCTTGCTCCTATCAACACCGCTGGGGCCCTGACGCTGTGTGTTCTTCCCCGCCGCCGCTGCCTGGAACACCGCACAGCCGCTGTGGGGGAAGACTACAGCTCCCAGCATCCACAGGGGCCAGAACCGCCCACTTCCTGGTGGAGCGCGCCTGGAGGCGCATAAAGATCAGCTGCTCCCTCGGTGGAGCGGGGGACATCGCCACACGGATTGGGGGCCAGATTAACCTGCCACGCTTGCTCCCATCAACACCGCTGGGGCCCTGACGCTGTGTGTTCTTCCCCGCCGCCGCTGCCTGGAACACCGCACGGCCGCTGTGGGGGAAGACTACAGCTCTCAGCGTCCACAGGGGCCAGAACCGCCCACTTCCTGGGGAGCGCGCCCGGAGGCGCATAAAGATCAGCTACTCCCTCCGCGTCGCGGACGCGTGCGGGCGGAGCCCGGGCCGTCTGTGGCTGTCCGTGGACGATGAGGGACGGAACGGGCCAGCTCCCTAACATCTCCAGAACATGGGTAAGCGCAAACTGCCATCTCCCACCGGTGGAGGGGGAATAAAGGCTAAAGTACCCCGAAACGCATCTAGTATTATTTCCTACCTGACCACGGCAGTAGGGGCTTTGATCACCGAAATAGCGAACACTGAACGCGAACTGGGACTGGAAGTGGACAATTGTATCACTAAGGAGGGGGGTAACCTGGCTAAGCAACAGGTACCACTGGAGCCTAGGGTCATAATTGAACGTCCCAACCCCTCTGTTACTATAGATGTAACCCCCTTGCCAGACCCGCCCCCTGAGATTTGTGCCACTGTACCTAGTATCAGCCCAGCACTAGAGTCTTCAAACCAAGTAAGAAATCAGTGCAAAAATAAACAGAAGGGGAAGACCCTAAATAAGGACTTGACGCCCAAAGTACCTGTTACCCTGAGCCCACTCGAATCTTTAATCAAGGATATGGTGGAATCTATACTTACTGAAAAAGTGGAAACTGTACTGACAACTATTGTGAGTGACAATATTGAGACTTTTAAAGATTGTGTTGCGAAGATTTAAAAAAAATGTGAATGCTTGAATGCCTTTATGACAGCTAAAGATTCTTCACCCCCTGTAGTCCCCGGTGTCATTATGACTCCCTTGAGGGCCCAATCCTTTAACGAATACAGCGAAAGGATTGAGAGCCTAGCTCCACCAACCTCTATGGATATGTCTCTTGCTCAGTCCCCTGGTAATAACCCACCCCCCCACTCAAACCAAGCTATTAAGGAACCTGAGCTCCAGGGTCAATCTTTACTGTCTGGGGAAAAAGATACAAGGAAAGGCCCCATCATAAGAAAACCTCTGATCACCCAACCGACCATTAATTTGCCCCTGGAGGTTACCCCGTATTTTGCCATCATTGTCAAAATCCCTCCCCTTGCAGTTGGGGAGAGAGAATCACCTGAGACTCTATTAAAAAACATTAAGACTTGGTGTGATGAAAACTGCTCAGGGGAAAAGAATATATCTCGTAGCATATTAACTGGCAGACGGGTGGGATGGTTGGGCCGAACAAAATAAACAATAAAAGTAGATTGTCTCATTGTTAATTTTGCAAATCCGAATAAGGCCTGTCGCCTCTTTTGGGATGCTTCACAATTAGACGCACTAGAGGAAGAGATTCGAGCACTACCTCTGTACTTTTTTTACCCAGATTCAAGATTAGGTACTACGCAAGCGAGGCCTCCCCAGGCTAGGAATATTACTAACTTGAAGCACCCTATGTATATCCCACCTTCTTACCCTGCTAGAAATCAGACGTATAGTTGGACAACCATTAAAACGGGACTACGTCCAAAGACACTGAGCGAGCTTGGACGCAAGAACTCAGAGGGCCTGATCCTACAGAACCGTTTCTCCCCTCTGTCCCAGGTGGGAGAGATAGACTGACTGGTTGGCCCCCAGAGTAGTCCCCAAATAATACACCATCATGAAGCATCACCTGTTAAAGGGGGGGGGAGATGAAGGTAAAACTACTGAGTTAGAACATCGTGGGCTACGCTCAAAAAGAGAAGATGATATATGGCTCAACTTTTTAAAGCAGTATGATATTATTGCGTTACAGGAGACCTGGGATAGGGGGTGTCATTTCTGGGTGACTGGTTATTCCTCATATTTTGTCCCCGCGTGTAGCTCGATAGAAGGGAGAGATAAGGTAGATCTTTTACTCCTGCTATCGGTCAACATAGCTGGGACCGTTAAAAAGCTAGACACGGCCTCTGATAACTATCTAATAGTGGAAATAACCGGGAAAAATAATTCAAAACTTCTGTTAATCAATTTTTATAATTCTATTCTAGATGGGCAACCTAATGAGCATCTTTGCTCACTAGGTACTTTTTAAAAAGGTTATAAAGAGAAACCATCCACTTTTGTCGACTATATCTTAATGGGGGATTTTAACATTCATTTGTGTAATCTGAAATGTCAATATCAAGAGATGGAGGGCCCGGGACACTCATTAGCCCAACACTTTGAACATAGTTCTAAAGGGGAGGCGCTGGAGGAACTTATTTCGAAGATTGACGTTTATGAACCAGAATTTCACGATAATAAAGATCGTGTAGTAACATACTCTGCGAGGGAGTCTGAATCTATTATTGATTACATATTCATCTCCCCGGGATTATTAAGCTACGTGATCTTTTATAATGCAGTTGTATCAGTTTTCAGTGACCACAACCCTGTGGTCCTGGAACTGGACAGTAGCAATAATTTCCTTAACATACCAACCAACATACGAGCAATAACTGCTATTAAAACTAAAGATCAAGGGAGGAGATTAAAGTGGAGCAAAGTTGTTCCACAAGACTTGGCTAATATCATTATTCAAAAAGCTGGCAAAGAACTAAGTACTTGCCTGGATTCATCCAGCCAGGGGGGGGGGGGGAGTAATGTCTTCATTTGAAGCCATTTGTCTCCTAGTAGATAAAGAACTTACAGTAAAAACCCGTCAAAATAAAACCCCTGTTAAAGGGTGGTTTGACAGTAATTGCTCAAGAGCACATAGAAGGCTCCTGGAGGCCCTCAAAAAAACACGTAGAGATAAATTGCAGGTTGCACGGACAAGGAAAGAATATAAAGATATAGTGCACGCGTGCAAAAATGAGCTAAAAGGGGAGGCATGGGAAGCCCTAATAGACAAGGCGACAATGAGGGATAGCTCTAGGTTCTGGGCCATTGTTAATACCCCTCTGTTCTCTGGCATAGATAATTGTATGTTAGAAGTTAACATCACTGAGGAGGACTGGCTATGCCATTTTGAATCTATATATGGTAGTGACTTGGCTATAGAACCTTTTGAAGCTATCCTAATTACACCAACTAGGCCACAAATTGGTTTTCAGGTTGAGGAGGTCGAGAAGGCCATTATGACTACATCTGGAGGTAAGGCCCCTGGGCCCGATGGTGTTCCTGCTGATATGTATAAAGACAACCCTAGCTACTGGGCCAAACTTTTAACAAATGTATTCAATGCCGCAGTAAGTTCTGGGTTCCCTGCAACATGGTCATGTTCAGCAATTATTCCAGTATTCAAAAAGGGGCAAAGAGGGGACCCTAGATGCTACAGACCTATATCTCTTTTAGATTCGTCCTTCAAAATTTTAGGGAAAGTTATTTTGGCTAAACTAGATGACTGGGTTTCAAAGAAAGACTTCCTTTCTAATGCTCAATATGGGTTCAGGGTGGGTCGAGGGACTGAAGACCAGTGCCTTAACTTGCACTTAACCGCATCGCTGCTGCGGTGATTTTTGCGCTGTGCTGCAAATTGCCATTTTGCTGTTGTCATGACGAGCTCAGCTCGTCATCAGCACACGACACCCGTGGGTGATGACGAGCTGAGCTCGTCATCAGCATCAAAAGGGTTAATAATAAACAAATATACGGTTGCCTCTAGAGGCTCGGTTTACATGGGGTTCATGGACTTGTCCACAGCCTTTGACCTAGTTAATAGGTCAAGGCTGTGGACAATACTACTGGACCTGGGCCTCGATAAGGCGCTTGTGTATTTCCTAGCAGATTTACATAAAGATCTATACGCCTCAATAAGAATGTCCCAGGAGGGTAAATGCACAGCACAATTTAAGTCAGGGAGAGGGGTACGCCAAGGCTGTATATTAGCTCCAATTTTATTCACCCTTTATATTAATTCTCTGGAAGACGCACTGGGGAAGGCAACGCTTGATATACCGCATATGGGAGGGACGCCTACACCCGTACTCCTGTACGCGGATGATACTGTTCTTTTGGCACGGCACACCACTGGGTTTACAAAGGCTATTAAACTCCTTTAGTGAGTTTATGACGTCCCTGGACCTAGTGATCAATGTGAGAAAATCACATGTGATGACAATGGGAGCTAGAAAGTATAGTACAAAAAATTTCTTCTGCAATGGTAGTGTGATCTCCAGAGTTAATGTTTTTACATACTTGGGTGTAGTATTTGATGACAGAGGTGCTTGGGTTCCCCAAGTCCAAAGTCAACACCGTTAGAAGATCATCTGCGGCAATCTTAGGTTTTGCTAAGCGGCTTGGCGGGAAACCCGGCGAAGCAATTCTAACCATCTACAGAGCAAAAACAATTGCCGTAGCGAGATACGGGGCTGCAATATGGGGATATAAAAATCCTGAGCTAATCCAGCAGGAGGAAAATAAATGTTTCCGTGCCCTCCTTGGCTTACCACAATCTTCAGCCACCTTTTCAACCCACCAGGAATTAGGTTTGGGCTACATTGTTGATATGATTAACATGGCACCCTTTCTGCTATGGGTAAAAACCTGGCTGAACCCTAACCTGACATTGAATCATCATATATTGCGGGACTGCATGAGCCTGGAGAAAGCCAAGGATTTTCAATGGCTATCTTACATTAAAATAATGACTAAGGCCCTGGGCCGACCAGACATTTTTACAAATCCCGAGGCCCTGGAAAAAGCTGACTTAAAATGGATTAAAGTAAACTTTATTAAAATCAGAGAGCAGGAGCGAGAGATGGAACAAGTCAGAAACCCCATGGTTAGGGAGCACTATCTATTGATCTCGACCTTGTCTATCCAACCGTACCTTACGTTAGTAAGAATCCCGTTTCATCGTTGGGTTTTGACAAAGTTTAGATTTAATCAGATGCACACATTATCAACTGATCACAAAACATGGTGTAAGCCAGAGGATGCTCCCCCCTGTGGATGTGATGGCCATTCATTCCAGGATACTACCCATTTTATTTTTTTTGTCCTTTGTATAGAATAGCCAGAAGAAAGTTTATTGTACCCTTGTTAACCCCTTCCACACTCATGACGAGCTGGGCTCGTCATGGTGTAGCCTCCTCGTACACTGATGACGAGCCCAGCTCGTCATGAATAATGGGAAAGTCAATAAGTCAGCACAGGGGGGGAAAAGCCTTAGCAGCCATGGAGTTAACACCTTGGCTGCTAGTGGTTTTCCCCTCCTGTTCTGCATATGCAGGATCCCCATTGTTCATGACGAGCTCAGCTCGTCATAAGCACACGACCAGTGTACTGCATGACGAGCTGAGCTCGTCATGAGCAGCGAAGGGGTTAAAGGAAAAGGGATTCCTGCAAGTTAAACCAGCTCTATTTTATCTGCAGTTAATGGAATACCTAGTAATTATGTTTGGAGTAGCAAGTTTCATAGTAGCTTCCATTCGTTGTAAGAATCGGAATGCAATAGATTAACTGATACTGCTGCTGTATTTTTACTACTTTTATTATATCAAATGAAATATCATTTTAAAAATAGGAAAAAACATTTTGCACGTGTATATATACAACTTTTTTAACTGTTTTATGTATATTACTGTAATCCCTCTTGTATTGTGACTTTTATGATTTCTTATGAATCGAATAAAGTGGTATTGACTTGACTTGACTTTAGTGAAAGTTGTGCTATGGAGTCTGATTTGTTCAACAACATTTTTTTGTAGTTAGGTTATTTATTTATGAATTCACTTATAATTCTGTATTGAAAAGATAAAAAATAATAAATGAAGTAATGAATACACTATCTTGAATGCCTATAATATTTATGCTAATGATCTAGCCAGAGTGGTCAATATTATATATGACGTACAGCATGTTTTAAATTGAAATATGTAGAGTTCTTCCTCTGTGAATTTTTTTGCCCACTGCTGATCTGCATCTGGGTAGAGTGCCAAGATGGCGCGGACGCAACTCACGTAGGCTGCATCTTGCAACGCTAGTTCCCCGCCGCAACACCATGGTAGTGGGCAGCTTCTCAGCTCACACAATGTATGGCTCCATAAAGGGCGTTCCCTTTTGAGGTGCCAACTCCTGCATCTCTTTCATGCTGGACTCTGCTCGAAAGGCCCAGGCTAGTACCCCTAATCTTGTAGGGGGGACCCGATGCTCTTTTCGCTGTCTGCGAAAGCATGGAGGGAGAAGACTTAGGAACGGTAGCGTCACATTTGAGTGCATAGATTCGCTGCAATTTGGGCAATTGGAGGCTGGGTATAGCTCGGAGGAACTGCCAGAGCAGCTAACCACCATCAAATGGTACGTGTGGTGACCACTTGAAAGGGGACATAAAGAGGCATAAACAGATTGTTACACTGAACAACTGTTGCTGTACTACCGGAGAGAAATGAACTGGAGGGGCTTAGCCTTAGCTGAGGACTGCAGCAAGGGCGTGGCGTGGAGGCAGTCAAGAGGGTGGCAAACAGCAGAATTTTACAGAGAATAAGTAAAAGCAAAAGCAAGGGAGAGTATAAAAACCAGAGTCATGCTGTGACTTTGAACGGCTTGTTAAGCACTCAGGTGATAGCCTCCATCTTTGCATTGTACTGGGCAATGTATGAAGCTGCAAGTTATTGACACTGTTTGTGGGCCTCTAGTGGGGGTACAGTAGGTGCCCCTCAAGAGCAGTGGTTTATGGAGGGTTGCAGAAGTGGTCCGCATAGCAGCGGATGTGGCTTGTGACCTTCTGAGATATCTCAGCATGCCCTACACATCAAGTAAAATTCTGACTTTGCTTCTTGTAGCCTCCTGTAGTGACACTCACTGTGTGAACTCTCGGGAAAAGCTTGAATCCCTGACTAAGTGACAAAAGGCGCCAAGCATCGTACCCAGATAGCGATTTCCACTATACCAGGCTACAAAACTCCAGAGGTTGAACAGCAGACTAACTCCTCAAGTAAGCAACCTTCAGCTGAGAGCACCAGAGGGACAGTGGGTCCCAGGAATTCAGGGGCACCAACGGAATGGATGAGTGACTTGAATTCCATCTGTACTTTGATGCTAGATCAGTCCTCTTCCAAAGGAGCTTTGTGAGATGTCAGGGAAGAGGGTGCTACAGTGGATGCTGCTATTGATCATCAAGTGATGGCAACAAACAATGCCACCCAAAAGCTCCATTTCCCAGTTATCTACTGTGTTCATGACCTTGGACTCAGGTGTAAAGTTCAAGGCCGCAAGTCAGCGGTGTAGTTAACCGCGCACCAGAAGGTGCACACACGCGAGCGCGTTACGTCACGCGCTCGAGTATAAAATAAAGAGGACGTGGCCGGCGGAATTAGTCCGGACCACGCGGTAATCGAATAGTGTGTCCCGTGTATCATTGATGCCGCAGTGCTAGAGTCACCACGCGCCTGCGGCCTCACAGTACTACACTGGCGACGAGGGGTCGTGAACCCATGCTGCATCCCCGGTGCACGTTGCGCGTACCAAGCGCGACGAGTGTCGCCCTTCACTCCAGCTGGAGAGCTTCACATTGAGGGCGCATGCTGCACCGGGGCCCGCAAATAGCGGCATCACGCAGACGCACTGCTAATGATCCCTAAGCCTAGGGGTATGACTGCCAGTCCGGCGGTGGCACCGCGGTAACGGCCAAGAGCCAGATCCTACTCCTGCTTGGGAGGAAACCCGGCGGCATACGCAGAGGCGCAACAGTGCACACGCCACGAGCCTGATCTGGGGTGCCAGAAGACGCGGCCCAAGAGGAAGAGGTCAGTGCTAATACAGCCAGAGCCCCAACAAGCAAGCACAGCGTTGCCTGGGCCAGACCACGCCCTGCGCACCACGCCACCCTGAACCGGTCCACACCTGTTGGAACACACCACTAAAGCAGGCCACGAGCTAGGAACCAAGCTTTTATCGCGACCTCATGGCATCTATACCAGCAATTGAACCCTTCGTGGTGGACGGGGTGCCAGCATCCCTCGCACCGCGATGGAAGGACTGGACGGACCGTCTGCAAATTTATTTTGAGGGCGCCGGTACCGCCAGGGAACGGCGAAGAGCTTTGCTATTGCACCAAGGTGGGAAAGACATTCACAGGATCTATAAAACCATCGTAGAAGCCACCCCAAAGACTTACTTCACCCTCCTCAATGCGCTCAATGCACACTTCGAGCCAATGGCCAGATTGCGATTACGAGAGATTTATCTTTCGCCAAGCAAGACAAGAAGCAGAAGAATCACTGGACTCATTCCACGGCAGGCTGAAAGAACAAGCCAGCACGTGTAGCTTTCGCGACGAGCAAGAGGAGATACGTAGGCAGATAATACAGGGGTGCTACTCCTCGAAACTGAGAGTAACAATCCTGCAAGAAGATGGAAAGCCTTTAACAGACATCCTAAAATTGGGACGCTCAAAAGAACTATCACAGGCGAGGGCTTCACACATGGAGGCTGCTCTTCACTGGCCCGTCAAGAGAGCAGGTTAATACGCTAGAACAAGTCAACGTCGTCAAACCGAAAGTGCGCCAATATGGTGGAAAGAAGCCGCAAGACAAGCGCAGAGAATGCGGATATTGCGGAGGCCAGCCCCACCGCGCACAAGATTGCCCGGCGCAAGGAAAGAGATGTAGTTCATGCAGATGGATGAACCACTTCGCAGCCGTATGCAGGTCGACCAAGTCCAAGAAGGAGGCAGCCCATGCCATAAGAGAAGATCGGGACAGCGAAGACATGGACGACGACGCCAATGACTATCCCGTCCATTACGTATTCGCCTTTGACCAACCACAGCGGAAGAAGCGGCGTCTACCGAAGTGTCTCATCAAGATCCACCAGCAAGAGGTGAGGGCCACAATTGACACAGGAGCCTCCATCGAACTAATGGCGGCGAATGTGTACAATCAGCTGAGCTCCAAACCACCACTGTGGGCAGCGAAGATTAGAGTGTTCGCGTATGGCCAGAAGACGCCGATTCCACTAATAGGATGTTTCCAGACTGAACTCCAGCATCAAGACTTGAAAGTCCCGACAACCATCTATGTCACCAAAGAGGGCAGTGGCATGCTCATCAGCGGGCAGGCAGCGGAGGAGCTCAGACTACTATCATTCGCCATGGCCGTGCTGACAGAAGAGTTGGACACAATACTGGAGGAGTTCGAGGATACGTTCAGAGGCATCGGATGCCTGAAAGGAAAGGAGGTGTCCCTCCACATCGATCAGTTGGTCCAACCAGTCGCACTCAGGCACAGAAGAATAGCCTTCCACCTCAGGAAAAAAGTCGATGAAGAACTGGAAGCCCTTGAATGACAGGGCATCATCAAGAAGGTCAGCGGACCCACCCCGTGGGTATCTCCAATAGTGATAGCGCGCAAACCGAAGCAGCCTGGACAAGTCCGCATATGCGTAGACATGCGTTTACCTAACGCAGCGGTCAAGAGGGAGAGGCATCTGACCCCCACAATCGATAACATCTTGGGAGAACTAAACGGAGCCCGGTGGTTCTCAAAAATGGACCTCCGGTCGGGCTATCACCAGCTGCCCCTCCACCCAGACTCCCGCTATATAACTACATTCTCCACCCACGTAGGCCTCAGGCGCTACCGACGTCTCAACTTCGGCATCTCAAGTGCTGCAGAACACCATCAGGGAGGTTCTAGGTGGACTCCCAGGGGTCTTAAATGTCAGTGACGACCTACTGATCTATGCCAACTCCATTGAGGAACATCACTAGAGACTGAGAGGTGTGCTACAGAGAATCAAGGATGCAGGCCTGACGCTACACCGTGAGAAATGCCAATTCCTCCAAAACAAGATTAGCTTTTTCGGCTATACCTTTTCCGACCACGGGGTAGCCCCGGATCCGGACAAGGTCAAAGACGTGCAAGAGGCGCCTGCCCCCTCCAACATATCCGAAGTAAGGAGCTTCCTGGGGATGGTGAATTTCTGCGGGAGATTCGTGCCAGATCTATCAAACCTCACCCGGCCTCTACGAGAGCTAACCAAATCTACTACCCCCTGGCAGTGGGGCGAAGAACAGGAAAGGGCATTCCGAGATACAAAACCGGCGCTGTCCGTGGACAAGACCCTGTCATTCTTCGATCCAGCGAAGCCCACCAACATAGCTGTTGATGCCAGCCCATACGGCCTGGGAGCCGTGCTGACCCAACGCCAAAACGAGGACGAGTTGGTCCCCATCGCCTATGCCAGTCGCTCATTAACGGACACCGAGGAAAGGTACTCCCAAATAGAGCGGGAGGCAATAGCGATTCACTGGGCATGCAGACACTTCAATGTCTATGTATACGGACACCCATTCACAGTGTCAAAGGACCACAAGCTGCTGATCCCACTGTTCCGCGGGTCAGTGTCTAAGCCGCCTCCCAGGATCGAGAAATGGATCCTCCAACTGCAAGAATACGACTACCAAGTAGAGTACAGACCGGGCGCGACAAACCCAGCAGACTACCTCTCTAGGCACCCCCGCGCGGCCACCGAAGTGGAGAAAGAAGACACGGAGGAGACTGAGGAATATGTGAAAGTCATGCTGGAAAGGTCGAGACCCCTGCCCATGAGCCTAGAGATGATCATTGAGGCCACGCGGAATGATGAAGTACTACAGCAGGTAGCGAGTACCCTACAGTCTAACGATTGCCGGCCGATTCAAGCCTCACTAAACAAAAGAACACCACAAGCCAAAACATCACTGGAAACACTTCTGAGAGTGAAAGAAGAACTATCAGTTGACAACCAGGGGTGCCTACTGAGAGGCCCAAGGATCGTGATGCCGGCAAGTCTGACCCAGCAAGCTGTGGAGCTCGCTCACCAAGGGCACCAAGGCATGGTGAAGACCAAGAGCAGACTCCGAGCCAAGGTGTGGGTCCCAGAAATGGACACCATGGTGGAACAAGTAGTCAGGACATGCCGGTGGTGCCAAGCCGCGGGACAACCCGAGCGACCACCCCCGGTCCTCACAGAAGACAATCCACAGAGACCATGGGAGTGTGTCAGTGCAGACTTCGGACACCTACCGGATGGAAGATATGTGCTCATCATCATCGACGACTTCACCAAGTATCCGGAGGTTGAAATCGTGGAAACCCAAACGGCCAAAGAAGTCATTGCAAAGTTTGAGAAGGCCATAGCTACTCATGGAATCTTTGAAAGCGTCAAAACTGACAATGGGCCGCCGTTTCAAGGGCAAGAGTTTGCTGAATACCTCAAAAGCTGGGGAATCCACCACCGGAAGATAACCCCCCACTGGCCCCAAGCCAACGGGGAGGTAGAGAGATTTATGCGCACACTGAACAAGGTCATAAGGATAGCCCATGCAGAGGAGGCTCCCCTGGAAAAGGGGATCTACAGTTTCCTGAGAGAGTATCGACTAACGCCACATCAAACCACTGAGGCGGCACCAGGTCCCTCCTTCCTGGGGCGAGTGGTTAGGGACACCATCCCCAGTCACCACGACTGGGCTCCGAACCGCGTGGACCCGCAAAAGACCCTCTCCAACAGGACCCGGTCCAACAACTATGCCAACTTCCGACGCCGGGTCAAGGAACCAGACATCCAGGAAAGAGACCGAGTGTACGTGAAGGACAGATATCCGGGAAGCAAATTCTGACTTCCTTTTGAACCCCGACTATGGACTGTCCTGCGCCGTACCGGCACCATGGTGACAGCGCAACGAGGACATGAAACAGTCACACGCAGTCACACGCAACGTGTCTTTCTTCAAGAAGGCTCACCCTGACACCATGGACTCCCAAGAACCAGAACAAGGGGAGGAAACCTCAAACCAACCCGAAGGAATGGACAGGCAAGAGAGTGATGGTTGCGATTCACCCGGTGAGGGTGCCGAGGCAAGTTCCCCGCCACCAGGGACTTCCAGACTCAGCACCCCTCGGTCACCGGACGCTCCCCGGAGCGCCAGAGTATCCCCTCAGGTGACCCCACGAAGGGTCCCCGCCAGGGGAGAAGCCGCAGGGTACGGCCTGCGGAGAAATCCAGCTCCGTCCTCCCAACTGGCGGACTTCGCCGTAGGCTGAACTTGAACCACCTGCTCGTCGGACTGGTACCCGGCCAGATGGCCCTGTTTTTCCATTACTGTGACTCTTGTAATTTCTGTTTGATTTTTCTTTTGATTTAAATAAAGGTTAGCAGGAATGTAATGTTCAAGGCCGCAAGTCAGCGGTCTAGTTAACCACGCACCAGAAGGTGCGCAAACGCGAGCGTGTTACGTCACACGCTCGAGTATAGAATAAAGAGGGCGTGGCTGGCGGAGTTAGTCCGGACCACGCGGTAATCGAATAGTGTGTCCCGTGTATCATTGATGCCGCAGCGCTAGAGTCACCACGCGCCTGCGGCCTCACAGTATCAGGCAGTCCTCCCTCTTGAGTCCGTAACCAAGACTACCGCTTCACCGAAAATTATATCAACCTACCCCATGTTCTTTTCTTCCATTTATAACATGACGGTGAGAGCAGAGAACCAGTGTGGGGCTGTGGCCAGCTCAGATAGCCTAAATGCCAAACATTCTACCTCAAACATGCCACAAATCCCCCTTGATGTAGCAAATCTACCAAAAGCAATGGGGCATCCATGCAGAGGAAATGGAGTTTCGTCAATTCAGTCCATTCCAAGACCTGTACAGGTTATTCAGCCAGTATCTGGTCCTTTTCTTGTATCATCTGTAGTTTGGCCCCCTCCAGTGGTGGACGTTTTGCAGCAGATCTTAGACAGAGCCACGGAGATTAGAGTCTCCCAAGAGAAGGTACATAAGGAGATACATGAACAACTTCTTCTGGTCAACTCAAATCTTCAGCAGGTCAGCTTGCGAGTGGAACAAGTGGGGAAGCAAGTCTTTGATTTAGAACAAACAAAACTGCATGACCTCATAGCTTCAGTCAGAACTAGCTGATCTACAGTTAAAACTTGTAGACATGGGAAATAGATCTCGCTGCTCCAACAGTCCCTGCTTTTTTGCCCCCAATGCAAAATGTCCCTGTACCATTCTGGTTAATTTTGGAGACTTTCATATAAAGGAACGAGTCTTGACTAGAGCGATAAAAGGAGCGCTGGTGGGGATTGTCCAGCAATCCAAATTGAAAGTTGTTTTTAAGGCATAATCTCCGATTTTTGTTTCAATCGTACAAGCTATTGACTTTTTACAATTCATTAATAAATCTCATTCGGTGGAGAAGGAGGAGGAGAAGATAGTAATTAAGAATGGGCGAGAGCACTTTAAGTGGGGTGTTTAAGTATATCTTCTCCTCATGATCTGGCACTTCTTTTTTCACCCTCTTACTTTCCCCCTTTAGCAGTTTTAAGAGGTGTGAAATAGCCCAGCGCGCCGGAGCACCTCCTGATGATGCAGGGCTGAGTGCACTGTCAAGTCACTCAACCACGGGAGAGAGTGAGAAGGGGAGGGAGAGAAAGCACTTAAGGGTGGGTTGAGTGATTTTCCCAGAGCCTGTGATGGGTTGGGCTCCGAGGGGATTTGTTTGGTAGAGGTGGGTAGGGCGGGAGGTTGAGGTGAGTAAGGGTCACAGTTGGTAAGAAAAACACAAGTAGAAAATTTCAGATGCAGTGTGTTTATGAAAAAGTAGCTTATAACAAGCTGGTGCAGCATCATTGTGGACCGGCAAGAGCACAATTAGGTGGGGCCCAAATGGCATGGAGCAATGTGACCCAGAATATCCCTTGGGTATCAAGTAATAGCTCGAATGTCTCATAATAAATTGTTATTATGAATCTTAGAAGTATGAGGATTGCCTCCTGCAACGTTATTAGAGTTAACAACAAGGTCAAATATAGGTCCATATTGGCATATTAATGTGCAGGTTATTTTTTTGCAAAAGATCCAGGTTAAATCCACAGTGACGTATTCCAAAAAAGGGTTTATTTTGCATGCATTTTTTGCCTCAGACAGCACAACAGACAGGGGGAGGGGGCAGTATTGATCTCTTGAGATCCATCATTTGAAGTCCAACAGCCAACAAGGGAGCCTGGGGCAAGATGGAGCATTATAATTTATCAACAATTGGTCCATTTTATAAACCACTATGGTCCTACTGAGGATGATATTTCCTCTATTACTGAAGCTTATGATGCAATCAAGGAGGCTAGTGGTTTTAGGGGTTATTTAATGTAATTCTTCAAAATGTCAGATTAGATTGCTCACAATCACAGAAACAGCAAAATAAGCCAAGATCATCTCGTTTAAAAAAAAAAAACTGAGATGTGACTAAGCATTAATTGATCTATGACGGGACGACCAGCCTCCGGGAAAAGATGTATACCTGTTTTTCAAAATGTAATGCCTACGCTTCCAGGGTTGATTTTTTTTTATATCCCACAATTGGAATAGGAGCAAAACAGGTATATTTGCCATACCCTTTTCGGATTATTCAACCCCCTTTGTTGGATTGCAGGTGGAGGACCATAGGGCTGATCTGCTTAGATGGTGCTTCGATAAGTCACTATTAACTGATGAAAACTGGATTGCCAGTGTGCTCATCGCTATAGATTACTTTTATATAAGAAACATTGGTACAGCTCCATCTTTCGCTGTCGGGGTGCACTGAAAGCTTTCATTCGAGAGGAAGTGATTTCCCTTATGGCACAAGTGAGTGAGCAAAAGAAAACACTGCCCATGCTTCTACAATCTTAGCTGGATTTTGCTACGCTTGCATACTCTACACTTCCAGATAAAATTTAATGCAAGCACGTCAAAATCTAAAACATTTTTTTACTATGGAAATTGTAAATCAAATCACATGCTTTCAGAAAAGCTATGAAGAAAGCAAACTTATGGGGCAGTATTTGGCATGGTCAGTCAAGAAGAGAAGGAATAATGATGCCATCAAAGTGAATTTTGATGCAGTAGAAAATAAAGTGGCCATCTAGCCTGATATAATCGGAAATGTTTGACCAAAACACTGCTGAGGTCCTAACTAAGTGAACTTATAAGCCTACCCCCGAGAGTATTATGGAGTTTTTGCACCCTACACAGCTGCCAGTCTTAGCAAACGATTTGCAAGCTGCCGCCGCTGCACCCGCTGCCCCCATTCCATAAGTTGAGGTGAAGGTTGAGATAAAAACATCCCTTAAAGCGGAGGCCTGCAGGAGTGATGGCCTAATCGCTGAAATATATAAACTGTTTAAAAATCAAGTGGCTACATTTTTTATGTCTCTTTTCAATTACATTTTAGAAGTGAGTGACTTGACAAGTACATTTACCGACGCAATTATTGTACGTTTTTTGAAAAAGGACACACCTCCTGAGAATCCAGACTTGTGTCATCCAATTAATCTGCTGAATATCAACTATGAGATTTTTGCCGAATTAAATCCAAACAAACTCGTCCCACTAGCACAGACCCTGGTTCACTCCGATCAAAATGTTTTTTTACCAACTAGGCTGATCTCCATCTATACCAACTATTTGGAACATGATATTGATTACTATTCATTCAGCAAAAAGCATTGTGAGAAGTTGGCCTGGTATATGCTGTCCACTAATTCAAGTGGGCACCTTGCACCAATCCAAACAACCCTTATGGTGATTTAAGAGGTCAAAGATAACCTTAGAAAGCTAACCAAGTGGTAGCTGTGGAGAGCAGCCTTCAGGCTTAGTCTTGAAGGAATGTTAAGCAGCTTGTTTTACCAGAATGCAATCTTATTGTATTGGTTAAATGAAAGGGGCACCACACAGTAGGTAGAAGAATATATATTTATTGTTATGACACCTTAAATACACCACAGTATCTGCTACACGCAGATAAACACAAAGCACACAATACTATAACACAGAAACAATCGTAAGTAGCACTAATACAGAGTAGGCTCCAGGGGGAGACCAAACCATATACCTAAATAGTGGAATAATAACCACGACTCGAGTCAAGACAGTTTCTAGAGGTTAAAGAATCACTGAGTCCCCAAGGATCCACCTAAGGTGAGTAAGTAGGGACCCCACGGAGGATGGGTGCAGTGTGAGAACATGACCGCTTGCTACGTACAATTCAATGGGAGAGTTGCAGTTGCAGTTTTAGTGTTTAAGGACCCATCCTAGTGGATTACGAGGGAACCCTCTGGAACATAGAAGGTTGGAGAGCCACCCTACCGTGGATACTAAAGTACCAGAGTTACCTATCCCAGGAAAGCCGGGTGCATAGAGTCGGGTGCTTCAGGTGCACAGAAGGAAACCTTGACTCTGCAGTCACGGGGACTAGGAGACGTCGAAGATGACCAGGAGCCGGGTACAAGCTGTCCCATGAACGATGTCGAGTGCTATGGGGTCGTTGTCTGGCGAGAGCACCAACAAGCCTTGGCAACGTCAATCCATGAAGAAGGTCACGGTCTGGCCCAGCAAGGACCAGATAACTCACCACAGCAAGGGGAGTCAGGGCAGGCGTGGAGCAGTCAGGGGAGCCCTAGAAAATCAGTGTTGTCCCTCAAATGAACCCACAGGCCAAAGGCACAGGAGTAGCGGCGGGACCTCTAGCAGTTTCACAAAATATCAGCTTGCAGGGCAGAGTGCGAGGAGGCTGGAGTCCTTTTTACGAAATGTGTTCAGAGGTTGGTGCTATTAATAGCCCAATGCACGAAGTTGGGGAACACCAACCAGCATGTGCACTTGCAAATATACGCTGTGCACAGGGGTTCGGGTTATGCAGTCCCCACGAGGGAAACTGGCCTCAAACTCAATGAAAGGGCAGCTCAACCTCAAGGAACGTAGGAACCCACCTCTTGTGTTGCTGGAGCCTCCGAAGTCTGCAGGAGCTCAGGATCAGCAGACAGGTCAGTTGCGTTACGGTGCCTGCAAATGCAGGGGACTGACTCCTTCATCCCAAGGGAGATACTTTGGATGTCCTTGATGCTCCACAGGTCCTGCACGGAGCCAGTGTGGTGCACAGGCACAGATGATGCTTTGGACGGAGAGGGAGACTAAGTCGGGCCCAGTCGAAGTCCAGTGAAGTCCAGAGTGTCCAGGCGGTTGAAGTTTAGTCGTTTCTGGTTCAGAATCCTGTGCACCTCATATCTAGGGTCCTGCAGGTAGGTAAGCCCGTTTGTACCCAAGGGAGAGAGTTACACAAATTCAGTGGACCCTCCCAGGAGAGGGTCAGGACCGTGGGGAGGATACTCCCATGTCCTTTGCCCAGTTTTGAGCAGGAGCCAACAGCTCCCCAAACTCTTTTGAGCAGGACTATGCACAGGGACATCAAATGTACCCCTCATGCAGACTTTCAGGCACTTTGGAAGTGCAACGACCCAGCCCTATAATACTAAATCCTGTCTGGGATGTGATCATACCTCCCTGTGACAGCTGGTACCGGAAGATCAGTGACCACACGAAGCTTACTTCAGAAGGGTGGTATCATACCTCCCATACCTGTTATTGGTGTGGAGGTATGATTCCAAAGTGTTTGATACCAAATACAACATGTTTTGTTCAAGCAGTTTCCGAGATATCATTTACTGCGAGGTTATAATGCACCTCTACCTATATGTCCAGCAGTGTCACAAACAGAATGGTCTCCGGAGGCTGCACAGGGGCTCAGCTCATGCAGAGACACTCTCTCATGTAAAACCCAGCATCCTGCCTGCAGGATTGTCAAGGCCTGCTATAGGCGTGACTTACACATTTTGCGTTTAGTGACCTACAGATGCACAGGCTACAATGGCAGACCTGTAGTTCCAATGACATGGCTTCTCATGGGTGGCATAATACGTGCTTCAGCCCAAGGGAGGCCTCTGAGGTACCTATGCCCTGGGTACATGTGTGCCATATACTAGCGACTTATAAGGGTACCCCAGTATCCAATCTGGAGTGCACCTAAGTACATGTATACCATTTTAGCAGATAGACTGGGGTCCTGATTAGCAGGATCCTAGTCAGACAAGTCAAAAACAGTGTAACATCAAGCAGAAAGTGGTGGTAACCATAAGAAGGAGATTCTACTTTCCTACACAACCCCTCCTCCCCCCAAACGTAAGGAGATGAGACTAACCTTGCCCAGTTGAGTCTTCATTTTCCAAGTGGGGATATCTGGAGGGTCCATCTGCATTGGCATGGTTACTCTCAGGTCTATGTTCCACTGTATAGTCCATCCCCTTTAGGAAAAGGGACCACCTCAAAAGTTTGGGGTTTTTACCCTTCATCTGTTTTAGCCATAAGAGGGGCTTATGGTCTGTCTGAACAATTAAGTGAGTGCCAAACAAGTATGGGCTCAGCTTCTTCAGAGCCCAAACCACAGCAAAAGCTTCCCTCTCAATGACTGACCAATGTTTCTCTCGGGGGGTCAACCTTCTGCTAATAAAAGCTACTGGTTGATCCAGACCCCCTGCATTAAGTTATGACAACGCAGCTCCTACCCCCAGCTCAGATGCATCTGTTTGGACAATGAATCATTTGGAATAGTCAGGACTTTGCAGAATGGGAGCAGTGCACATGGCCTTCTTGAGATCATCAAATCATTAGCTTTCTGACAGCTAACTATCCACTGAACCTTCGTGGGACTTCTTTTTGATGTAAGATCATTCAAGGGAGTCACTATAGACCCATATCATTTTACAAATCTTCTGTAGTACCCAGTCAGGCCCAAGAAAACTCTGACCTGAATCTGAGTAGTGGGAGCAACCCAGTCCGTGATGGTCTGAATTTTGCTCTGCAATGGTTGAACCTGGCCTCCATCCACAAGGTGGCCCGATGCACAACCTTACTCTGCCCTATCTGGCACTTAGTGGCCTTGAGACCTGCTTTCTGCAGAGCCTCCAAAACAATCTTCAGGTGGCCCAGGTGATCCTCCCAGGTGGAGCTAAAGACAGCTATATCATCAAGATATGCTGCACTATAGGCTTCCAGACCTTTTAAGGACTTTATTCACCAGCCTTTTGAATGTGGCAGGGGCATTCTACAAACCCAAGGGCATCACAATAAATTGATAATGTCCACTAGGGGTGGAGAATGCTGATTTGGAGTTGGCATCCTCAGCTAGTCTGATTTGCCAATATCCACCAGTGAGGTCAAATGTGCTCAAGAACTTGGCTGGGGCCACTTGTCTTGGAGAGCTGCTGGTGCCACAGGCTCCAACCCCCATACTTTCTGTTCTGGCTGATAAACAGTCAGTACAGCCTTTTGGTCATGCCAAGCTTTTTGTAATTCTTTACTTGCCTCAAGGTTTTTGCTGGCCTTCTTCATGTACTCAGCCATCCTGGTGCGGAGACCAAGTGCATAGTACACTATGTCTTGCTTAGGAGGTTTGAGAGGTAACTCCCATCCATTCTTCACCAAACACAAGGGACCCCTAACTGGATGCCCAAACAAAACTTCAAAAGGGCTGTAGCCAACCCCCTTTTGTGGGACCTCCTCTGTAGGCAAAGAGAAGGCAGGGCAAGAGAACATCCCATTTTCGCCTAAGCTTTTCTGGGAGGTCCATGAGCATGCCTTTCAGGGTTCTGTTGAACCTTTCAACTAACCCTTCACATTGTGGGTGATAGGGTGTGGTGAATTTGTAATTCACTCCACAATACCTCCACATTGCAGTTATATAACTGTACATGAAGATTGTACTTCTGTCAGTTAAGAACTCCTTAGGAAAACCCACTCTGGAAAAAATTCCCAGGAGGGCCCTGGCCACCACAGGAGCTGTGGTGGTCCTAAGGAGTATTGCTTCTGGATACCTAGTGGCATGGTCCACCACTAGTAGAATGTAACTATGCTCAGATGCAGGTAGAGGGTTCATGGGACCAATTATGTCAATCCAAACTCTCTCGAAGGGAACCCCCACCACAGGTAGTGGTATGAGGGTGGCCTTTGTGGAATCACCTGACTTACCACTGGCTTGACAAGTGGTACACGAGCGACAAAACTCCTTTGTGTCCTCTGACATATAAGGACAATGAAAGTGAGGGACAAGCCTGTCCCAAGTCTTACTTTGGCCTAGGTGTCTTGCTAGCGGAATGTCACGTGCCAAGGTGAGTAGGAAGCTCCTAAACTTTAGAGGTATGACCAACCTCCTGGTGGCACCAGGCTTGGGTTCTCTACCCTCTAAGTAAAGGAGTCCCTTATCCCAATAGATCCTGTGGGATCCACTGACACTCCCAACAGCCTCAGCAGCAACTTATTGTCTGAGAGGTTCAAGAGAGTAGCAGGTTTGCTACTCCTGATGCAGTTCTGCCCTGGAAGGGCCCTTTGTCCCCAAGAACTCAACCTGATCAGGTTCAAGTTCATCTGAGACGGTTCTTTCACAGGGACTGGGATCATCTTCCTCAAGAGACTGATCCTCGCTCTGAGCCTGGGGGGAGGACACAGCCTTACCCCTCCTGTTTCTTCTCTTGGAAGCTACCTGGTCCACCTTTTTAGGATCCAGGGCCTCTTCAGTAGACATCAGTTTGGCCTGTGACCTGATCACAGCAAACACATCTGCAGAGAGGCCCAGCATTGCTGCATGAGTCTTAAGTTCCAATTCAGCCCAGACTGAAGTTTCCAAATCATTGCCCAACAAGCATTCTTCTGGAAGGTCTGAGCTAACCACAACTTTATTTGGGCCAATTACCCCTCCCCAGCTGAAATTAACAACTGCCAAGGAATGATCAGTCCTCACATTGTTAGCATTGGTAACTTGGTACATCTCACAAGGTATGATCTGGTCAGGGTCCACAAGATCTTTTGTCACCATAGTGACACTTGCACCTGTGTCCCTGTATGCCATGGCCTCCTTACCATCAATTAAAGGCTGTTGTCTGTATTTGCCCAGGTTACATGGACTGACAAATAAGGTGGCAATGTCCATGGCGCCATCACAGACAAGAACAGCCTGAGCTGGAGATCTGACTAGACCAGCACCCATCTCAGATCCCAAGGTTAACCCTACTATCCCCTTGTTCCCTGTACCACCACTTGAAACTGTACTAGGGGGATCAGTGGCCTTAGGGGCAGTGGTGGTTGGAGTTGAATCCTAGGCCTTTGGAAAATTGGCATCTTGTGTCCAATGGGTGTTTTCTTTACATAAGTAACACCAAGGTTACTTTTTGCCTTTCCCAGTGTTGGATTGTGACTCCCCCCCCCCCCCCCCCAGATGCAGGTTTTGGGGACCCTAATGAAGACTTGTCATCTTTACCCCTG
Organism: Lissotriton vulgaris; assembly: GCF_964263255.1. Taxonomy (NCBI): domain Eukaryota; kingdom Metazoa; phylum Chordata; class Amphibia; order Caudata; family Salamandridae; genus Lissotriton; species Lissotriton vulgaris. The sequence continues at coordinate 149,164,311 of NC_141688.1, read as the reverse complement.
TCCCCCCTTATCTGAAGTTTTATAATCTTGATTCTTTTGGTCACCACCATAGTTCAGGTTTTTCTGCTTCAACCTGGTTCTGACCACCTCATCTGTCTTCTTTCCCAATTCTTGGGGAGAAGTCAGATCAGAGTCAACCAGGTATTGATGCAACATCTGATTTTGGCAATTATTACAGATCTGCTCCCTCATAATCAAATTGTACAATCCCTTGAAATGATTCACTTTGCTGCCAAGCAACCAGCCTTCTAGAGCCTTATTGGCACTATCCACAAAGTCTACCCAGTCTTAATTCTGTGCCTATTGGGTGTCTCTGAACTTAATCCTATACTGTTCTGTGGTTAAGCCAAACCCATCAATGAGAGCACTCTTCAGCACTGAGTAATTGTCAGCATCCTCATTTCTAACAGTGAGGAGCTTATCTCTACATTTGTCAACAAAGGAGAGCCACAAGATAGCTGCTCACTGCTCTTGAGGGACGCACTGAACTTTACAGGCCCTTTCCAAAGCAGTTATCTATTTATGGATTTCATCCCCAACATGGTAGGGAGGGACAACCTTGCTCAGGTTCCTCTTGTCAAAAGAATGTTCCTTAACTCTGGGACACTTTTGCTGCCACCATGGGCCTCGAGTCCCAACTTTTTTCTTGCCCTCTGGTCTTCCAGGGACTATTTATCCAGGGCCAATTGCTCTTACCAGAGCCTAAGCTTAGCTTTCTCAAGCTGAAGAAATTGGTACTCCCTGTCATAAGAGTGAACCCTCTTGCTAGATACAGAGGTCCCTACAGAGGACGATCTAAATCTCCTTGGTAAACTCTGCACTCTTCCAGGAGGGGTGAAGAGGGGGCCATTTTGGCCTTCTTCAGCATCTCCCTGAAGATCTGAGTTTTCCAGGTAGGACCCATCTTGGTCCTCCTGGCCAGGGTTTTAGTATAGGTCATAAAAAGTTTCACCTCCTGACCTGTCTTCATTCCCTGTCCTACCTACTCTTTCCTGTTCATCTGACCCAGGGGTCTTCCTAAGGTCATTTAACAGTAACACCTCAATGAGCCGTTGAATGTTGGCACTTCTCCCTGTCTTCAACTTTCTAGAGACACAAGGGGATTTCAATTCATGGAATGAAAGCTCACTGTATCTAGAAGGCAGAGAGCCACTGGTGGCTTTTCCTTTAGTAGACATACTAAGTGTTGTGTGGTGTGCTGTGTGCACCTACCTAACCTAGTGGGAACCTAAAAAGGATATGGTAGACCCTTAACTTACCCAAGCCCAAGTTCCATAGAACAAACTTGTAACAGGAAGGGGTGGGAGCACACTGCTTCACCTTCCAGTCCAGTCCGCCCCTTAGCATTCTGGTCAATGCAGTTTATGGTACATGCTTACTTCAAACTTCACTGGAGTATTCCACCAAGGTTGGTGCAGGATAGTGCTGTAAATCTGTAGACACATGTTTCTGCATATCATCTGTCATCAGTACAGATAAAAACAAATTTATTTGGGGTTGCTAAGCAAGCTGCCACAATTTTCAGGTCTCAGTACCTCTCACAGGCGCACAGGTGCATCTCCACAAACTCGTCAGCTCAATGGCTCAAGGGAGCCTTTTCAAACAGGAAGGGGTGGGAGCACACTACTTCACCTCCCAGCACAGTTCGCCCCTTTGCATTCTGGCCAATGCAGTTCATGGTACATGCTTAATTCAAACTTCACGGTTGGTGCAGGATAGTGCTGTAAATCTGTAGACATGTGTTTCCGGATATCATCCGTCAACAGTACAGATAAAAACACATTTTATTTGGGGTTGCTGAGTAGGCTGCCACAATTTTGAGGTCTCAGTACCTCTCACAGGCGCACAGGTGCATCTCCACAAGCTCGTCAGCTCAATGGCTCAATGGAGCCTTTTCAAACAGGAAGGGGTGGGAGCATACTGCTTCACCTCCCAGCACAGTCTGCCCCTTAGCATTCTGGTCAATGCAGTTCATGGTACATGCTTACTTCAAACTTCACTAGAGTATTCCACCAAGGTTGGTGCAGGATTGTGCTTCAAATCTGTAGGCACGTGTTTCTGGATATCATCCGTCATCAGTACAGATAAAAACACATTTTATGTGGGGTTGCTGAGCAGGCTGCCACAATTTTCAGGTCTCAGTACATCTCACAGGCGCACAGGTGTATCTCCACAAGCTTGTCAGCTCAATGGCTCAAGGGAGTCTTTTCAAACAGGAAGGGGTGGGAGCACACTGCTTCAACTCCGAGCACAGTTCACCCCTTAGCATTCTGGTCAATGCAGTTCATGGTACATGCTTACTTCAAACTTCACTGGAGTATTCCACCAAGGTTGGTGCAGGATAGTGCTGTAAATCTGTAGACTCGTGTTTCTGGATATCATCCGTCATCAGTACAGAAAAAAAAATATTTGGGGTTGCAGAGCAGGCTGCCACAATTTTCAGGTCTCAGTACCTCTCACAGGCACACTGGTGCATCTCCACAAGCTCGTCAGCTCAATGGCTCAAGGGAGCCTGTTCAAACAGGAAGGGGTGGGAGCACACTGCTTCACCTCCCAGCACAGTTCGCCCCTTAGCATTCTGGTCAATGCAGTTCATGGTACATGCTTACTTCAAACTTCACTGGAGTATTCCACCTAGGTTGGTGCCGGATAGTGCTGTAAATCTGTAGGCACGTGTTTCTGGATATCATCCGTCATCAGTACGGATAAAAACACATTTTATTTGGGGTTGCTGAGCAGGCTGCCACAATTTTCAGGTCTAAGTACCTCTCACAGGCGCACAGGTGCATCTTCACAAGCTTGTCAGCTCAGTGGCTCAAGGGAGCTTTTTCAAACAGGAAGGGGAGGGAGCACACTGCTTCACCTCCCAGCACAGTACGCCCCTTAGCATTCTGGTCAATGCAGTTCATGGTACATGCTTACTTCAATCTTCACTGGAGTATTCCACCAAGGTTAGTGCCGGATAGTACTGTAAATCTGTAAACACGTGTATCATCCATCATCAGTACAGATAAAAACAAATTTTATTTGGGGTTGCTGAGCAGGCTGCACAATTGTCCGGCCTCAGTACCTCTCACAGGTGCACATGTGCATCTCCACAAGCTCGTCAGCTCAATGGCTCAAGGGAGTCTTTTCAAACAGTAAATGGTGGAGGCAGACTGCTTCACCTCCCAGCACAGTTCGCCCCTTAGCATTCTGGTAAATGCAGTTCATGGTACATGCTTACTTCAAACTTCACTGGAATATTCCACCAAGGTTGGTGCAGGATAGTCCTGTAAATCTGTAGACACGTGTTTCTGGATATCATCCGTCATCAGTACAGATAAAAACAAAGCAAGCAAGTAACTGAAACTGCATTTACCACAGTGACAGGGGCGAACCTTGCTGGGAGGTGAAGCGGTGTGCTCCCACCCCTGTCACTGTTTAAAAGTACTCCTGTGAGTCATTGAGCTGTGGATAAAGCACTCGCATGCCTGTGAGAGGTACCTGACCTGAGAAAGATGTTGGCAGCCTACTCAGCAAACCCTAAATTTGAAAGACTGTAATCTCCACTGATGACGGTTAAAGAATCAGAAACACGTGTCTAGAGATCAGCACTATCTGCGCCAACTGTGGCGAAAAACTTGAACACTCTTGAAGAAAGCAAGTAACTGAAACTGCATTTACCACAATGCCAGGGGCGAACCTTGCTGGGAGGTGAAGCGGTGTGCTCCCACTCCTGTTCCTGTTTAATAGTATTATATGTACCTAGTACTTAGTGGTTTCAGTTCATCAATACAAAAATGTATCTGGTAAAAAAATGCAGCCTTCATTCTATGCCAGGACCTGAGGCGAGGATTATGCTTTATCTTTCTTCACTTTATTCAACAGCAGCCATTTTAAAGTCAGACAATCAACATTCCTATAAACCATAAGGAATAAACGCTTAAACAATAGAGTGCCAACAGATAGAGTGTCCTTTCATCTGCACCAATCAGAGGTCCCGCTTGCGCTGATAGTCCTCTGCCTCTGTCTATGCATCTTCTTTCTTCGCTGCTTGCAGCCAAGATAAGTCACACATTTCCTTTTCTCTTTATACTGTTTATTGTGGCATTGTCTTATATATATTTGCCTAGAAGTTTCCTTTACATGTATAGTTTGCCGCTTTGATTATGTGTTTGCCGATGTGTTATTGTGCTGTTAGTCTTTATTGCCGTTTCCTTCACGGCGATTTGGTGAAGGGTGCGCGTACGCCATTAGTCATTTAGGGTCGCACGCGGCCCCTCGTTCCTCTGCGGCTTGTTGCTTCAATTTCTATTTACAGGTGCTGTTCCGCTTGCGAGCCGCCGCTACTCGGCAACTCACAAGGGGCCGTGGGAGCGTTGTCAGCTGTCCTTAGTGGCCGTACTGTTGGTGCCAGTGTGCAGTGCTCGGTTGTTGCCGCTTGAGTGCCTGCCCTTTACGCCCCTGACCCGGGACGGTACAATTGCCGCTAGGCATCTTTTTTCAATTGAACATCCCCCTGGCTTTATTAAAGCCCGTCCTGGGTCTGTAGCTGCCGTTAGGCAGTGGAAAGCTTTCTGGGGGGGGGGGGGGGGGGAGTCTGTGTAGTTTAGGCCTACAACTCTCTAGCAGTTCATAGAGTTGGTAGTGCAGACTGTGTCTGCTGAAACCAGTGTGGGCAGGCTGCCCTTGAATATACATTTTAGGCACCAGGGCTGTTGGGTTCCCGGGCTCTGCCGGTCGGATCTGCCGCCCACTGGAGCCTGCGACCCGTAACTGCCTTAGGGCTGAGTGTCCTCACCCTTCTTTGGAGGGGAAAGTAGCCGCCACTCCCGATATTGACCTCAGAATGGCTTCCTTTCTCCAAAAATTAGTTAAAGATCCCAAGAAGGGCATTGACAGGTCCTGGCGGGCCTGTCAGGATAAGTTATTGGACATTTTGGGCCCCATTACTAAAATACTGGATATGGCGGAGGAAGCCAAGGCCTCCGGATCCCTAATTTCACCCGAACATCTATCTTCTTGGGCCCAGCGGGTTGTAGTGTTTCTTGCAAACGCCAACTGTGTGATTTCCACCAAGCGCCGGAGATCGCTCCTCATTAAGGTTGACCCCAAGCTTGGGGACCTAGTTGACACTGAGGCGGGTCTGGTGGCTCAAGGTGGCCTCTTTGGCGAACCATTTATTATAGAGTTAGGGCGGTTCGTCAATACCTTCACCTTCCTTGACAGGGCACAGTCTTCTATACGGAAGGTGTTTAGCCCTCAGGTTTTCTGAGGGGCCAGATGAGGTAGGGGCCGCTCGTCCGGCCGTCCCAATCAAAACAGAGGGCAAGGCTCCAACCACACACAGTATCAAGACCAGGACAGCTTCGGGAACTCTATCCCACCCGGGGACGGCGAGGCAAGAACAGAGGAGGCAGAGGAGGAGGTGGCAACTCCAATCCTTCTGGTGAGTGTTCTCCCTTCTTCCCTTCTAAAAGTGGGGGCCGTCTGGTGCATTTTTCCCAAATGTGGACTTCACTCATGGGGGATGCTTGGGTCCTTCAGACAGTAAGGGGTTTAGACATAGAATTTCACGGGTCCCCTTATCAGTGCGCACCCCACGCCCCCTTTGTTTCTCCCAGGCAGAATCTGTATTGATCGATCAGGAAGTCCATTCTTTCCTGGAAAAGGGGGCGATCGTGGAAACCCTTCCACATCCCAGAGGTTTCCTCGGCAACCTCTTTCTTGTGGACAAGGTGGATGGGGGCCAGCGACCATTCATCAACTTAAGAGAATTCAACAGGTGGTTGGTATACCGCCATTTCAAGATGGAGGGTATCCATCTGCTGCGCGATATTCTTCGTCCCGGGGACTGGATGGCACGACTCGATCTCAAGGATGCCTATTTGGCGATCCCCATCTCCCCCCCCCCCCCCCCCTGCGTTTTCTTCAGTTTCCTTGGTGGAACAGGACCTACGAGTTCACCACCCTACCTTTCGGCCTGTCCTCCGCCCCTTGGTGTTTCACCAAGGTCCTACGACCAGCGATAGAATGCTTAAGTGCGTCCGGCATGAGAATGATCGTCTATCTAGTCGGCATCCTGTTAATGGCGCAGGATCTGGGAACTCTTTCTCGTCAGTTGCAGACTACGATCGATCTTCTCCAAAACTTAGGTTTTGTTATAAACAAAACCAAGTCCACCCTGACTCCGTCTCAAAAAGTAGTTTTCCTTGTGTTCTTGATAGACTCAGTGGACTCCACCCTCAGCCTTCCATCTGGCAAGATGACAAAGATTCGACACGAGATTCGGAGAGCTCTGGCTCGGCCTCAGATTTCCCTCAGGCAGGTAGCTCTGCTGGTAGGCCTTCTGTCTGCTTCCATCCAGGCCATTTTTCCCGGGCCTCTCCACTACCGAGCGCTGCAGCGCCTCAAGGCGGCTCATCTGCGCATGGGTCGTCCTTATTCTCGAAAAGGTATACTTGTCATCAGAGGCCAAGGACGAACTACAGTGGTAGCTCGCCAACGTGGAAGCATGGAATGGGCGCACCATCTTTGGTTCCACTCCAGATATGGTCATAGAGTCCAACGCGAGCAGGTCAGGATGGGGCGCGAGATGTGGTGAATTCACCATGGGAGGTCTGTGGTCTCAATCAGAACAAAAGTTACCCATAAACTGTCTCGAACTTTTAGCAGGGTCGTTTGCGATCAAATGCTGGACCAAGGACTACGTCCATTCCTGCATACTCCTCAAGATGGACAATATATCAGCGGTCCGCTATATCAATCATCTGGGAGACACGCGCTGGAGCGCCTTATCAGACCTTGCGGCGAACCTTTGGCAATTTTTCCTGGATCATCACATTTCGCTCACAGCGAAGTATCTGCCTGGGTAAAGCAATCAGGTGGCGGACTTCCACTCGCGTCACTTTCACGACCAAAGCCTCTGGCGATTGCATCCAGGAGTGTTTGCGGATTTACAAAGCTTCTGGGGTCCCTTTTCAGTGGACCCCTCCGCCTCTCGCCTGGACCACCAGCTTCCCCGGTTTTTCAGCTGGAGACTGGTTCCGTTGGCAGAACAGATGGATGCATTTCTGCAGAATTGGCAGGGGGAAGCGGGTTATGCGTTTCCCCCGTTCGCAATGATAACTCGGGTCTCGGCTCAGGTTCGGCGTCAGAGGGCAGAGATAGTGCTCATCTAGCCGATATGGAGGTCTCAAGTGTGGTTTCCAGTTCTTCTGGAACTTTCTTGGGATTCTCCAATCCCACTCCCCCGTCTTCCGACTCTTCTCCTCATTCCGGACGGGTGTCCCCATCCATTGATAGGGCAGAGATCCCTGACACTCATGGCTTCGCGGATTACAGGGGACGATGGGCGGTCCCAGGCATTTCGAGAGCAGCTGAGACATTAATGTCTAAGGCCTGGGTGGACAGTACCGTCAAACGCTACCGTTCCACTTGGAGACGGTGGTGTTGTTGGTGTCTGCGACGAGATGCCAATCCCGTGGCAGCAGATGTGACTGCTATCTTAAACTTTTTGGCATCCCTGGCGGAAGAGAGTTTGGCTTACAGGACCATCAATACATTTCGGTCTGCCATCTCGGCGGGGCATGATGTGGTCGATGGCTCCCCGGTTGGTGAGCATCCGTTGATTTGTCGTTTACTTCGGGGTATCCGTCTTTCGCTTCCTCCGGAGCCGCGCTACTCCCAGTTATGGGATGTCAATCAGGTTCTTAACTTATTCCTCACATGGCAACCAAATCGATTCCTTTCTAGGAAGGAGCTGTCTGCGAAGCTAGCCATGCTGCTCTGTTTAATATCTTGCAGACGTGTTTCGGATGTCAGAGCTTTGGATGTTTCTGGTATGATTTTTTCTCCTACTGGGGTGACGTTTACCATTCGGAGATGCACTAAATGTGGGACGACATCTATTTCCTATTCTGTGTTCCCGGATTCTCCGAAGTTATGTGTGGTCTCATGTCTCAAGGCTTATGAAGAGGTTACTGAGGAACTCAGGCCCTCTGGGGAGACCCAGTTGCTTATCGCACTCAAAAAACCTCACAAGACTTTGTCCTCACCTACAATTGCTCTCTGGGTTAGGTGGATTATGCAAGAAGCAGGCATTGATATCCAAGCTTTTGGAGCACACTCGACCAGAGGGGCAATGGCCTCTAAAGCATTTGCCCTGGGAGCTCGTCTAGAAGACATTCTGAATGCTGCAGACTGGTCTTCAGACTCCACCTTTAAGCGGTTTTACTTTAAACCGGTTATTGATATGGCTCATTTGGTTGTGAGCAAGCATTAAACGAGCATAATCCTTGCCTCCGGTCCTAGCTAACGTAACATAAAGTTTCAATTCTATTAAGGACTCAGAGGCGAGGATTATCCCACCCAGGGCATAATTCTTATCTCCTTTCTCTCCCTCGTATTGGAGTAAGTAACTTCTACCTTGGTTTCATATAATGTATTGTACAATGCGTGGTTGCTTCGCATTGTTTCTCTCCACAGGATAAATTCTTAACCTTTTTCTGGCGCTTACGCTTTGCTCTGCTTCTTGCAGGAGATTCCAATAAACACGACTCCTGATGCGTTTTAATTGGCTGCCCGAGCGACGAAAGAGGACGCATAGACAGAGGCAAAGGAATCTGTTGGCACTCTATTGTTTAACTGTTTATTCCCTATGGTTTATGGGAATGTTGATTGTCTGACTTTAAAATGGCTGCTGTTGAATAAAGTGAAGAAAGATAAAGCATAATCCTTGCCTCTGAGTCCTTAATAGAATTGAAACTTTCCGTTACGTTAGCTAGGACATTTTTCATTCCCATCCGCTGCACACCAATGTGAGAAGGTAGCCTGGTATATCCTGTCCACTAATTAAAGTGATGCACAAACAAATGATGGACAGAATGCTGAATAAATCATACGTTCACCCCCAGTCAAGAAATATGGGTGAAATCCATTGTTCTTCTGCTCACTACACCACCCCAGTTTGGACCCAGTTATATGGAAATCAGTCTTGACCGTGTGCCTCATGGGAACTGTCCAGCCTGAACTGCCAAGCCAGGTCCTCCCTGGACCGGAAACAAGCATCACTGGACCTGTTTCTGGGTATTACCCTTCATCAGCCAGGCTAGCTTGAACCCAGTGGCAAAGTGACCAAGGGACCCACGTCTGGGCATACCCATCCCACTTAGGGCAAAAAGTGATATGCAAACAAATAATGGACGGAATGCTGAATAAATCATACATTCACCCCCAGTCAAGTGATCTGGGTTAAATCCATTGCTCTTCTGCTCACCACGCCACCCGAGTTTGGACCCAGCTGTATGCAAATCAGTCTTGACCCTGTGCCTCATGGGAACAGTCCAGCCGGAACTGCCAAGCCAGGTCCTCCCTGGACCGGAAACAAGCATCCTGGGACCGCTTTCTAGGTATTACCCTTCATCAGCCAGGCTAGCTTGAATCCAGTGGCAAAGTGACCAAGGGACCACGTCTGGGCATACCTATCCCACTTAGGGCAAAAAGTGATACACAAACAAATGATGGACGGAATGCTGAATAAAACATACATTCACCCCAGTCAATTAATTAAAGTGGGCACCTTGCACCAGTCCAAACAACCCTTATGGTGATTTTAAAGGTCAAAGATAACCTTAGAAAGCTTTCCAAGTGGTAGCTGTGGAGAGCAACCTTCAGGCTTAGTCTTGAAGGAATGTTAAGCAACATGTTTTACCAGAATGCATTCTTATTGTATTGTTTAAATGAAAGGAGCACCACACAGTTATAAGAATATATATTTATTGTTATTTCACCTGAAATACCTCACAGTATTTACTACATGCAGATAAACACAAAGCACCCAATACTATAGCACAGAAACAATTATAAGTAGCATTAATACACAGTGGGCTCCAGGAGGAGACCAAAACATATACTAATATAGTTGTATAAGTACCACGACTCAAGTCAAGGCAGTGTCTAGAGGTTGTAGAATAGCTGAGACCCCAAGGAACCACCCAAGATGAGTAAATAGGGACCCCACAGGGGATGGGGTCAGTGTGAGATAACAACCAAGTGCTAAGCACAATTTATTGGGAGAGTCTCAGTTGCAGTTTTAGTGTTTAAGGACCCTTCCCAGTGGATTACGAGGAAACCCTTAGGAACAGAGAAGGTTGGAGAGCCACCTCACAAGTAGATACGGAAGTACCAGAGTTACCTATCCAAAGGGAAGCCGGGTGCATAGGGTCGAAATGGTGTCGGAAACCGCTGTTGCTCTCAATGGGAGTCTTCAAAGAAATACCACTGCTGGAAAGAAGAAAAGTGTCCGGTGGAACCCACAGGTGGATTCTTGAAGGAAGGAACCTGAAAGCAGAGGGGACAGAGTCTGGGTCACTCAGAAGGGACCAGGGGCTCGGTGGACGAATGCCCACCGATGTCGGGTGCTTCAGGTGCCAAGAAGGAGAACTTTACTCTGCAGCCACGGGGACCAGGAGACGTCAAAGATGACCAGGAGCCAGATACGAGCTGTCCCAGGAAGGATGTCCAGTGCTGAGGGGTCGTTGTCCGACGGGAGCACCAACAAGCCTTGGCAACGGCAACCCATGAAGAAGGTCGTAGAAGGTCACAGTCTGGCCCAGCAAGGACCAGAGTACTCAGCCCCGCAAGGGGAGTCAGGGCAGGCCTGGAGCAACCAGAGGAGCCCAAGAAAATCAGTGTTGTCCCTCAAATGGACACACAGGACAAGGGCACAGGAGTCACAAGGGGACCTCTAGCAGGTTCACAAAATATCTGATTGCAGGGCACAGAGTGCGAGGAGGCAGGAGTACTTTGTATGAAATATGCGCAGAGGTTGGGGCTATTGATAGCCCAATGCACAAAGTTGGGGAACACCAACAAGCATATGCACTTGCAAATAGACATGGTGCACAGGGGTTCCGGTTATGCACTTCCCACAAGGGATACTGGCCTCAAACTCGATGAGAGGGCAGCTCAACCTCAAGGAACGTAGGAACCCACCTCTTGTGTTGCTGGAGCCTCCAGAGTCCTCAGGAACTCAGGATCAGCAGTCCGGTCAGTTGCGTTACGGTGCCTGTGAATGCAGGGAGTGACTCCTTCACCCCAAGGGAGATACTTCAGATGTCCTTGATGCTCCACAGGTTCTGCATGGAACCTGTGTGGTGTACTGGCACAGACGATGCTTTGAACGGAGAAGGAGACAAAGTCGGGCCCAGTCGAAGTCCAGCGAAGTCCAGAGTGTCCAGACGGTTGAAGTTCAGTGGTTTCTGGTTCAGAATCTTGTCCACGGCAAATCTAGGGTCCTACGGCCAGGTAAGCCCCTTTGTACCCACGGGAGAGTGTTGGACAGATTCAGGAGACCCTCCTCGGGGGGGTCAGGACAGTGGGGAGGATACTCCTATGTCCTTTGTCCAGTTTCACGCCAGAACAGGAGCCAACGGCTCATGCAGACTTTCTGGCACTTTGGAAGTGCACCCACGCAGCCCCAATACACTAAATCCTGACTGGGAAGTGGTCACACCTCCCTGTGACAGTATGCCTATTGTCCTGCCTTCCCCTGCTCGAACTTGGCTCAGCAGCAGGAAGGCAGAAATGTGTCTCTGGTCGGCAGCAACCCTTTTGGGCTGCCCTGGTCGAGAAGGCTGGTACTGGAAAGACCAGTGACCCCACGAAGCTTGCTTCAGAAGGGTGGATTCAAACATGTGGAGTTATGAATCCAAGTTGTTTGATACCAAACACATGTTTTGTTTCATCCATTTTCGAGATATCATTTACCATGAGGTCATAATGCACCTCTACCTATGTGTCTGTCTGTGTCACCATCAACATCAGGAGAATGGTCTCCTAAGGCTGCAGAGGGGCTCTGCTCATGCGAGGACACCCTCTCACGTAAAACCCAGCACCCTGCCTTCAGGATTGTCAAGATGTGCTATAAGGGTGACTTGCATATAGCCATGTCTGACCTGGGGTGGCAGAGTGGGCAAAAGAACGGTGATGCGCATATCGAATGTGAGATAGAGTTGGTTGTCAAGGATAGCACACAAAGACTACAATGTATAACTGCCTTAATCTGATGTGTCTGCCGATGTTAATGCTAAATCGATTGTAAGACAACATGTTTTTCCTCTTTTTGTTCTATATGATATACCACAAATAAAATAATTTTAAAAAAATCCATTGATCATTTTTTTATGAGGTAGACCAAATGATATGTCACTTTTTATGGCAGGACAAAAGAAGATAGTACAGCTAAAAGTGGAAGACGCAGGACTGGCGCTTCCACACATCAAAATGTACCACCAGGTTGCCTTTCTCGACTGGTTTGTTATAACTGCAACTACTAAGGCTTACTCTAATTACTTTTATCTTAAAATCATGCTAAGTAAGGGGGGTATTAAACTTCCCTTTTTTTAAAGGTACCAAGATTACCGAAGCAAACCAGATATGAGCTACCTCACATTTTGCCTTCAGATCGGAGAAGATAAGACACAAGTTTCAGATTATCTAGTATCATCCATCTCTACGTCTAAGAGACTGGGTTGGGTGTACAGCTAGAGACTTCAGCCATAAAGGGCTGGTAAAGTGCGGGATATTGTAAACTCAGAGACTTCATATTGGCTGGTGAAGTAAAGTCCTGGCAATAGTTCCTTTTTAATCAACCTGTGATTCCCTCCAAATTAGTATTCGCCTAGCTACAAATTAGATGTTTTCTGCAAGAAAGCATACAGGCATCTAGTAACGTTGCCTATATTATTAGCAAAGACTATTTTGTAACCTGTCTTAAAGGAATAGGCAACTGCCATTGTCAACAGTGCCAGAAATTGCAGGAATAATTGGTTCCTCGTATTTTAGTAAAGGTTGTGGCCTCCACAGATTGTAAAATGGAGTGGCGTTCATGGGCATGGTATATTCACATGGCCCATAGAGCCATTTGTGGAGCCAAATATAAAAGGATGTCCTATTATTAAAAATGGATGCTGTATTATACCATGTATGGAATTCGAAAGATGTTTTCTACTGGCTCAGCTGCATGCAGTAGATGTGGCAATATTAAGCGATATTGACTACACATTTGTTTCACATGTCCATTTCAATGCCACTTTTGGGAGCATATTTTCCAATGTATTAGCCATTAGCTTCAGGTTAATTTACGCCCGGACTCTTATGGGCCCCTATTTGGATGCCCTCTCTATCTAGGTGAATACCATGCAGCCCAAATACAATGAGAGGGGCCCCTATTAACACCAAAGGAGTAGAGTACCGAATAGACCGCAGTCAGGAAAAATCCCCTTTGGGCAGCTTAATACACCAAGGCAGAAACACTCATACAAACAATTATATCGCCAGAACATAACACCACCACAATCAAAGGCCAATTGCTGAGAATTATAAAAATATTTTATTAAAATTAACCAAACATGTCATCAAATACAAAAAAAATTCCATAAAGCGTTAAAATGAGTTACAAACATGACAATTATTACACAAAAAACAAGACAATTTCGTGCATTACTGGGAGAACCTGCAAGAAAAATGATTTCTCATCGTAAATAAAGGCACATATATTAGATCAAGATCATTTGTTCAATAATTGATTTTTTTACAAAGTGGTTTAACTGTAATCATAGCAAATGTCTCCATAATCTACAGTATGCCTTTAAACAGTGGCATCGACAGGGCAATGTCAAAAAGCAATGGGTGCTACATGGGAATGCCCACATCAATACCCATTGCACGCCCCTCTGGAGCCGAAAACTGCCAGCAAAGAGGGACATAATTACAAGCTGGTTTTAGCAACGTCTTTTTAATATGCAGCAGGGCATTGCGTTACTGGAACGTCAGAAAAAGTGAAGCTCCGGTGGCACAATGCCCTTGAATATATGTCCCCATGTTTTTGTATATGTATCTTTCTATTTCTTTTGTGTCAATCTTTGAAAGTTGTATTCATGCTAATCATGATTGAAATATGTAGTAGATTTGTTGCTACTTGAATAACAATAATTTTTAAAAAATTAAGCCTTAGCCTTGAAGTTACTCAAGAAGTCTAAACCTCAATGAGGCTAAGGATCAGGTTTTTAACACAAAAGATCTGCTATTTTTTTTTTAATATACAAAAAATAGATCGATGTGAATGTTGAGTCATTTTTATAGTGCTTTTAAAATTGTATTGATGGTTTAACTCGTTAGATTCCACGTGAACAGCTCATGGATTCAGTTGACGCTAATTTCTTACATTTCGATAAAAATAATTCCATAAATTGTGCGGCGATGCTGTTCAAGCTGAATTGAATATGTTATCTGTTCTGTAAAGGTAATTTAATTGAATGGCTCGCAGTTAGGTCGAGAATGGATAGAAATCCCTTTATCCAGGCCACTCTTTCCTTGATCTTGTGAATGTCAGTTTTATAAGTGATTCTGCTTCATCCGCCCAATTTGAAAATATTGACGGAATGAATGCTAGTTCTCACGACAATCTCCAAGCATGACTGGTAATCTTTAAACTTCATCACTGTATACTAGTCTGTTTAATTCTGTGTTAGCGCACGTGCATCGGGATTCTGATGTTCAGAGTGGTTTTGTCTTGCTTGTTGGGTTTTATGAACGCACGGTTTCGCAGTGCCTAAAAGAAAAGGTTTGTACTGACTTCATCCAGCATTAAACACTAATTAAAGTTGCTACATTTCAATTTGAGTCTAATTGGGCTCCTACGGAAGCACTGTGCTACCATTGCAGTTTAATTGTTGGCATATATTGGGTGCATGCATGGCTACTTTTACAGTCCCTCTGTGATTTCCTGGTTCATTGGCTGCCTACGTGAACTGCTTGTTCAAACCTCATTTGTGTGATTAGCTAGCTTGTTGCAAGGATTCTGCTACTAAAACAGGAGCTAACTGCTATTCCAAGCCAACATTAAAAAATCGAAACAATCCTCAATTTGACCTTTGGGATTTGCAAATGTAGGTTAATCTTCTGGCTCATATAGCAGTTCCCTCCGAATCTACATTTGTTAATCACCGTTATGTTTCTCAATCTCAGCATTTGGCATTGTTTATTTATTAAGACCTAATCTCAGTAGACCCTACCAATGGATTATCAACACTTCTTATTAAGGAAACAAACATTTTCAAACTTCAAATATACATCGAAAAATAAACTCGTCCTTCAGCTATCATTGATGTCATGTAAAGTACTGCAACCTCTGCATCATACTTGACAGAGGACTCTCCATGAAACGTAAGGTCAATGTCATCTCCTCATCCTGCTTCCATATACTCTACATGCTCTGCAAACCTTGAACTGGCTCCCCATCAAAACCAGGTAGACGGTACCGCAGGCCCTCATCACCAATCGACATGGCAACGGCAACGCACTTTATGCAGGCACCACCACCGAACTTGTGAAAAGACTCCAGAAAATCCAGAACGCAGCTGCCTGACTGAGTTCAACCTGCCCAAGAGAACCCATATCACCCAGCACCTGTAAAACCTCCACTGGCTCCCGCTATTGAAGAGATGCCATTTCAGGCTCCTGACCCACACATACAAAGCCTTCCACAAGTAGGGACCCGCCTACTTGATCTACCGCCAGCACTTCCGCTGACCCTCCAGGAACTGCTGCCCTGCAAACCTCCCCCAGACCCCTTGCATATGCTGCTGCCATACCAGAGTATGCTCCATCTTCCATATCACAGCCAAAGCCTGGAACATCCTCCCCCTTCGGCCTGGTCTTTGCTGACCGACTTAAGGAAGGGGCTCAAAACCTGTCTCTTTGACTGAGACCAACTGCAAGCGCCAGGATACCCTCACGTGTGCAAAGCGGCAATCTACAAATATTACTAAATTGATTGATTGAGTACGTTTTATAATATTCGGGATGCACCATAAAATAGGTTCCACCATATAAAGGAAATTATTACTGAAGGTATTCTGCTCAGTCCAACCTTTATCTGTCCTTCACTTGTTTTTTGCTCACGGACCAGCTTAATAATCTTGTGCTGACATGGGATGGAGACATGAGCCTCAAACCTCATATTGACAATACCAATAAGAATGTTTGTTTTAAAATTGAGCATATGTGAATGATACTATGTTTTCTACCAACAGAAAGTCATAACAAGAAGTAGGAAAGCACATTGTTGAACCTGGCCCTTTCTGCATGGTTTCCTCAGTGGTTTTGCCTTTACCCTCCATTTATTTTGCTGAATTCACTTTGCTGGCCTTAGGACTCTGTGCACTTGCCACTGATAACCAATGCTAAAGTGCTTGTGCTCTCTCCTTTAAACATGGTAGAATTGGCTAACACCTATTTGGAAAATGTAATTTACTTATAAGTCACTAGTAAATTGAACTATGTGTACCCAGGGCCTGTAAATTAAATGCTACTAGTCTACTAGTGGGCCTTCAGCACTGATTGTGCCACCCACTTAAGTAGCCCTTTAAACATGTCTCCGGCCTGCCACTACAGGCTGTTAGGGAAGTTTTAAACTGCTATTTCGACTTTGCAAAATAAACAATTAGCCAGGCACAAACCTTCCTTTTTAATGCATGTAGGTCTCCCCTAGTGTAGGCCTGGACAGCCCTGAGGAAATAGTGCAGTGTATTTAAAAGATTGGACATGTACTTTTAAGTTTTATACATACATTGAAAGCTCCAAAATTCGTTTTTCCCTATTGCAAGGGCTTACTCTCCCATAGGACAACATTGGAGTTGCCTTTTACAAATAAAAAGCTGGAATTTACAAATGGGAACAGGTAGACAGTTCATGTTTGGTGTCTTTGGAATTGTAATGAAAAAGCATATCTTATGGTAAAGTCCGACTTTTAATTACAATTTTGAAAATGCCACATTTAGTAGGTTTCCATGTCCCTGCCTTGCCCATTTGGTGCCAGCAGTCTTTCTCAGGGTCACATGACTGGGTGAACATGACAGATGGCCTTTGTGTAATCCTCATAGACAGCCACACACAATAGAGAGCTTAGGTGTGACTGGATGGGCCATCACTGGTTGGATGAGAGGCGGAAACAAGTCACACCCCTACGTACTTTTGAAAAGGGTGTGTCCTGCCTCCACATAGGACTGCATACCCACTGTAGTTAGTCTGGAGCCAGGGCAGAGAAGACATGAAACCTGTGGGCTTCAAGGGAAACTTATAAAAGCTTCTCCCACTACAAAAGAAAAAACAGGTATAAATATTGGATCTCAAATCCCAACCCTTCAGTACAAATCTGGATCTGTGGATATCCTGCCAGGAAGAAGGAAGTAGGGCAGCTTTTCTGCTGAAAGGACTATCACTCTGCTTGAATGCTGCTCTGAAGGGCTCCTGCCCTGCAGTGATGACATGATGCCCTCTTGCCTGGGTAAAGAGGACTGGATCTCCAACTGTTGAACCCAGGACCCCAGAGGGACAGTTGGCTGGCCTCCTGACTTTCAGGGACGGAAGACTCCAACAACCTTGAACCTAGCACCTGGATTCTGCCATATGCGATTCACACCCTGCCAAGTGGTGCCACTCCAGTCCTGGACTCTCTGAAGTGGGCTTTGAGGTCGTCTGCCAGCATATCTGTAGACCAGCAGAACCAACACATCTCCTCTGCAGCATGGCACATTTCCAAGGAGAACCAATGCATCACCTCTGCTCTGAGCGTTCTTATTGATATAGTCTACAAAAATGTCAGTTGGGTAAAAGAGAATTCCTTTTATGCAATGACAGTTAAATGAAAAGACATTACTTTTTTAAGTTTGAATATAGAACTGGACACACCTCAATTATGCTTCAACGCATACATATATTTTATTTAGTAAGTACAGTGACGTTAACCTTGAATAGATGACATGGCGCGTTACTTTTGAACTTCATAATTGGACAGAGATCCTTCACTTTGTTGTTATTTATTCATTTGCGTAATGTGCGTCAGTCTATCATTGTTACATTATATATCACTATATGTCACATAAGTCACTGATACATTATATGTTTTTGTTCATGTTGTGTATGACAGCCATACTTACTAAATGAAATATATGTATATTTATATATATATATATATATATATATATATATATATATATATATATATATATATATATATATATATATATATATATATAACTGGAAGCATAATTGTGGTGTGTCCAGTTCTATATCCAGAGTAGAAAAAAAGTAATGCCTTTTCATTTAACTGTCATTTTTTAAAAGAAATTGTCTTTTACCCAACTGAACTTTTTGTAGACTATATCAACAATACCCAGGTACAGAGGGACATAGGGTTACCCCTTTGACTTTAATAGCGAGCATTCTTACAGTGCATACACTCCTCATAGACCTTGAAGCATGCATCGGAATTGTTACTGATCAAAGCTGCTGGATGCAGACCCTTGCATCTCAAACCTCTTGTTAATGGGAGCCTCGTCGATGACAGGTTCTCGCATTGCAGCCCCATAGCTCCTCGGAACCGATGTGTCACCTCAAGTGTGTGACACAACCTTGATGCTGGACAATGCATCGCAAGCCCTCATCAATGGGATCCTCGATAATAATTCAAGACCTGGCATCACTTCTCCGCAGCCCTTCAGAACCAACGCATCACAATGGCATACATCCCCAGACCAGAATATCATGACATCCCAGAACCAGGATCTAGAGTACTCTTGTTCAGCTGGCCTGAGTCCTTGTAGCTGGCCCTCACTACTTTGCCGTTAGCCTGAATTTGTGACTTTTTCCCGGTCTGGCGTGACCAGATATCTACTGTTGGTGCCTTGTGCTTTTTGGTGCTATTTAACTGAAATCTTTAAAACTGCATATCTCAGGTTCCACTGATTGGATTTTTGTCATTTTGGACTTGTTTTATTTATTTTTTAATTTAAAAAAAAAAAACTTTATTATAAAAGAAAGGAGTACAATTTTGAGCTACAACTATGGAGGCCGGTCAGTAGCAATAAATACCAAAAGCACAATGATACACAGCTCATCAGCCGACAACCCGAGGGCCCGGCAGCGATAACGCACGATAATATAGAGAACCTGTGGCGATAGGAGGATAAATAAAAGGTTTCACATTTTATATTTTATAAACAAACAGAAAAACAAAAAAGGTGTTCGAGGCGAAGACTATCCATTTTAGTGGCTGTCTCAAACGGTAGGCGGAGCAAGTTGGTCAAGGAGCAATTCAATGAAGGATGAGAGATCTTGAAGAGGGAGGGGGGCCGAGAGCAAAAAAATAAATCATACACAATAGGAAGCAAATAGCCTGAAACGCACGGTCATGGGGACAGGGGAATGTCGGAAGCTCATGTAAAAGTGGGGGTGCAAATCTCTCCTCAATACGAATTCCATTTGCCCCATATCCTTCTCCGCTTCTTGGGTCTGCCACGGGCAACATAAACAACTTTTTCTCTGAACATGCACCAGTCCATATTTTCTTTCCAAGTTGAGACTAAAGGTGCCCTTTGAGACCCCCACAATTGGGCAACGTCCCTCTATGCTATCATGTTGCCGAGGGTGGCCCATTGAGTCTGAGCAACACTGCAATCATTCTGCTCCCAGATGTTTAACAAACAGCGCCTGGCCTCAGGCAATAACGCAACACCCGTCACCTTTTCCATCACAGCATGCACTCGGTTCCAGAATACCGCAACATCCGGACATTCCCATATAATGTGGAGAAAGGTAGCAAGCATACCGCAACCACGCCTACGCAACCCATCCACGGAATAACCCATACACATCAGGTGTGGACCCGTGACATAGACACAGTGCAAAATCTTTTATTGCACAAGCCGGAGACGCGCCGGAATCGCGACCTCTTTAGGGGAGGATATCGCAGCCATGCCAGTCTTCATCGTCCAACTCCAGTCCATCGCTGGTCCAGGCCCCACTAAGCTGTACAAGGAGGTCCGAGCGATCATTGATGAGTTTTTTGTATATGAGAGAGATAGTGCTATCAGGGACATACCCGTCAAGCACTCTATCTTCCAGGGGAGAGGACTCCGGAATAGTAGTCCCGGCTGGGAAGACCGACTCAAGCGTGTGGCGGACTTGGATATATCGAAAGTGTTCCCTATCACTCAATTTATATTCCCGTTTGAGTTCATCGAAAGTCTTGACTCTGCTTTTGACCCAAAGATCACCGACCTTACTGATGCCAATGAGGTCGCATCTATCGAATCCCTTTGTCGTCCAAAGACTGCCCAGTCTCTCCGCAGCGTACAGAGGGGTTCCTCTAGTTAGCTTGTCCGACCACCCCGTGGCCGCGGTTGCACTACCCCACACTCGTACCGCCACCCCGGTGGGGCCCGTCAGATTCTTCCTGGCAGCTCTAGAGTAGAGCGCCCTATTATAGTCGCCCCCCAGTAGCTGCCATCTATCCATCTCGAATGCGGGATTCGGAACAGGACCGTACATGGCATGGTTAACTGCACTCAATTAGGATGCCCAATAATATCGTTTGATATCGGGCAACGCTATACCGCCATCGTACCAGGGCAAAGTCAATTTTGCCAATGCAATGCGAGGTCGCCCGCCCCACACCAGCTTCCTCTGGAGGCCCTCAATTTCGTGGAAATAACTGGCAGGCACCAAATCAAGCGTGTTTTGGATGGCGTACAGGAATCGGGGAAGAGACATCATCTTAAAGAGGGCCGCTCTCCCAACGGGGACAACGGCAAGCCACACCACGCCGCGACATCTGATCTAAGCCGGGCAAGCGGAGGAAGCAAATTTTGCTCGTATCATACTGCCGGGTCCAACGATATGTAGATCCCCAAATACTTAAAGCTGACGCACGAAACCAGTATCGGACAGACGCGGGGCAGGGGAGGCATTTCTCCTGTAAGAGAGTAGATACAGGACTTGGCCCAATTAATGACCAAGCCAGAATTTCTCCCGAAGGAACTCAAAACATCGAACAAGACTCCCAATGACTTACGAGGAGAAGTGAGGTACAACAATATATTGTCCGCATACAACGATATACGATCCTCGAAGTCAGGGGACCACCTAATGCCCTTGAGCGAGGGCTCCCATCGGAGCCACGCGGCAAGGGGTTCGAGGGCAAGCGCAAAGAGCAGCGGCGACAGAGGACAGCCCTGCCGCGTGCCTCTTCCGAGAACAAAGGGTTCCGAGGCCCTGCCGTTGACCACCACCTGGGCTAGCGGTTGCTCATATAGAAGCCTAACCCACCCAATGAAGTTAGGGCCGAAACCAAATTTCGCAAGGGCCGCCCACAAATATGGCCATTCCACCGTGTCGAAGGCCATCGAGGCATCCAGAGAAACCACGATGGCCGCTTCTTGCTATTACGCCGTGAAGACGGCGAAGGTTAAGCTCAGTGTTTCGATAGCCCTAGGTATGTGATATTTAGATCGTCTTATTACGCAAACAATGGCCCGTGGATTAATAGATAATCACATAAGTAGATAGGCCCCATAGGACATGATAAAAATAGGATAAATATCCAGGAGAACCTGTTAACTAAAAATAAGGTGATAACTGTTTTCTTTAACAATCTTTTTCCTATCCTTCCATATTTCTGCTATTCCACCTCACCGCTTTGAGAGAAAAGTTGTTTTGGGAAGGGGGGTCAAATAGGAAAATATTTGATGTGCTTCTAAACGAAGAGCTTGATATGTTTTTTAGTGGAAACTCATCAGACTGGGACATGCTATTGTACTATTTTTTATCAAATAAATTATATGAAATGTTGTGCAAACAGTTAAATTCCAATCAGAGAGACACTAGCAATAATGTGATCTCAAGTATCAATTCCTAACCAGAGTGATAACGATTTCTTAATGTAGTACCTCCTTGATAGAATGAATTTTCAACACCACTGCTATGTATATAAAAGATATAGATATGTCTTAATCTAAATGAATTGGAATAATTTGATCATGCAATCTTGGTATGACATCTACAATCTAATGTAGATATTAGAACTATAACACCCCATCAAATATGAAGAAGAACTAAAAAATGTTTTGTTCTCTCTAGAAACATTTGGCTGTATACAATCTTTGTCCTGATGAAGACACCACGACGTGTCGAAACGCGTTGACTGACAGACTACAGCTGCATTTGTACTAGATAGGATAGACATCTATGTTTCCTGTTCTTATCTTATATGTTCTATTTATTAATTATATCTGTTTTACTGTATCAATTGATCATGCACACAATTTATTTGTGAATTTAATTCTTTTTATTAAAACCTACGATTTTTGATATCATTTTGTTTGTGGTGTTATAGTTTAACTGTTCCATGGTACATTTTTCTGTTTTGACATAGCTAATGTGTTGCTCATAAGATAGCCTGGGTTGTTTCCTTCAAATTGTTTGATTTTCCCTGACCCAGGATCTTTATCCTTACCAGGGGGCCCTTGTTACTTCACAAAAATTTCTACCCACGGTGATCCGTGTGGGGCTTTAACTTGTTACTTTTAACTTTTCATTATGGAGGTTTACTAAAGCACAGTAAGTTTGACCCATCTGTTATATTCCCCACACTTGCCCTCTTATCTTATTCCTCTCCTTTCTTACTATCTTTTTCTATTTCTCTCTCCTGTATATTAATTATAGAACTTGCAATCCTTCATTTCAACTGATGGCCCAATTTCAGACCTTTGGGTTTTCAGATGATGACTTTGCCACTTTGGTAGGCACTAGTGCATCATTTGGAAATGGCTCCACGAGTAATCCCCATAACAATAGTGACACAAGTAAACTATCAAATCTTCAAAAGAAATTGATTAGGATAGAAGCCCATGGGGAATTTATGTTGAATTATTTAAAGCATGGCATAATCCCACTAGGACTGAGAGTCAGGAACATCCCGGGTCTGTTCGTTGATATTAAAACTTTTCTTAATAAATGGAGTATGATAGCGACACGCTGCTCCAGAGACTTAATGATTCTAATAATATCTACGTCCAAGGAATTAGCAGCAGAGATAAGAAAGGAAATTGAAGAACTAGAGGACAAGTTAAAAAAATCAACTACAATAGAAGAGGCAAATAAACAACTTGATATAATAAAAAAAGACATAACCTCTTTCTCAGATTACCTTATAAAAAGAAAAGAAGAAAAGTTTGCCAAAGATAAAAGGTTCTACAGTTTGGAACGCACATACCCATATATTGTAGAAGGTTATTTCAACTCAGATTATCAACAGGGCACACCCAGATACGATACCCAACATAGGATCAATACTTTCTCTGATTCTTCAGATCCAGAATCAGAAGAAGAAAATAGTATGGGCTATCACGATGAGAGACCTTTTGACCCAAGAAACAATCAAAGAGGTAACCGCCAACCTTTTTTAGGGAACAGAGGGGGGAGAGGGGGCCGGAGAAGAGTAAGATTCCAGAACCCCCCAAGAGGCCACTATCAGACCCGTCAGTATGCCCAGGAACCCCAGCAATACTTGGAAACAAGAAGCAAGCAGTATTGGAGGAACGGGATGTAATCCCGATATTCAATCTATCCTCTCATGATCTATCTCAGTCAGACCTCTCTATTTTGTCCAAGGGTCTGTCCTTTGTCCCCCATGCCCAAGTGAATGTCTTCGAATTATATCGAGACATTCACGCTTTCTTCCGTAAGATTAGGCTAAAAAGATTTTTTACAGACAATGACCCCCTAACACTGGAAAACGTATCTCCAAACATAGTATCCCTACCATCCACATTTACACCCACCCTGGAACAGGTAGGTCCTGATATAGCGATTTTTGAAAAAGCGGTATTGAATAAACTTGACCAAACTTTAAGGTTCATCCCCAAACCAAAATATAACATTACAAAAGAAGAGCATAACTCTATAATCGGTTTGAAAAATGATGAAACCATTACGGTTAAGAGCAGCGATAAGGGGGGAGGAATAGTCCTAATCGACACAGCAATATATGAAACAAAAATGCTGGAGATGCTAAATGACCAGACGTTTTATAAAAAGATAAACTTGGACCCCACAGAAAGGATAGTGAGAACCATCAACAAAATAACCAACAAAGCCCTTATTGCAGGAATCATTAACAGAAAAGAATTCGAATTTTTAAATAAATCAGATAAAAAGATATCGTGCATATATGGACTACCTAAAGTCCATAAGAATCAGGAAGATCCACCTTATCGTCCTATTGTATCTACAATAGGAACCCCTTTAGAAGCGATCTCTAAGTACATAGACAACATACTTCGTCCATACATCTCCCTGTCACCCTCCTATATCAAAGATACGGGTGAAATAATAAAAAAAGTTGAAAACCTACAATTTAATCCGCAGAATGAGATCCTAGTAACTCTTGATATTGAGTCTTTATATAGCAACATTCCTCAAACAGGAGCCATAGAAACAACAATGTGGTTCATTGAGAAACACCAGATTCCATGCTGTAGTAATTTTATAAAAGAATGCCTAACCCTGGTACTAAAAGAAAACTTCTTTGAATTTGGAGAACATCGTTTCCTCCAAACGAAGGGAGTCAGCATGGGAGCCTCTATGGCTCCTTCCATAGCCAATATATATATGACTGCATTTGAAGCCAAACACATCTTCAATGAGATGGCCCCCTTTTTCGAGTCTGTTTCCCATTGGTTCCGCTACATAGATGATATCTTCTTTGTGTGGACCAATGGGGAACAGACTCTAGAGGAATTCCTCTTGTGGCTAAACGCGGCAGATGAAAATTTGCGTTTTACAGCCCACACCAACAGAAACAAGGTGGAGTTCCTTGATATCTACATTAAGAATAATGAAGGTGCTCTGGAAGTGGATCTTTATACCAAGCCGACCGCCAGGAACACCTTGTTACACTTCAAAAGTTTCCACCCGCAATGTCAGAAAAATAGCATCCCTTTTTCCCAATTCCTTAGAGTCCGGCGCAATTGCACCAACCTAAGGGACTTCGATTTACAATCAGAGAGCATGAAAAGGAAATTTATTCAAAGAGGCTATCCTCACCGTCTAGTCAGAGATGCATATAAAAGGGCAAGGTGCTACGATAGAGATGCCCTTTTAAATTCCCAAAAGTCAAGAGCAGATCCAAAACTGGTCTGTATAACTAAACACTCAACTCTCGACGCAACTATCAGACAGGTAATCAATTCCAACTGGCATCTGCTCAATCTCGATAGGACTCAACCAAAGATGGCGAAACCTATGTACGCACACCGACGAAATAAGAATCTTAAGGACGAAATTGTGCGTTCTAGGTTCTCTAAAACGACAGGACTTCCTCCTTTTGTACAAAGATCTTTTGAAAGTAAGAATCCAGTGAAAGGTACCTCGAGTTGCGGATCATGTAAATCCTGCAATAGTATCCATAAAGGAGAAACCATGACATTTAATAATGTCAGAATACAAGCGAAGGACTTATGGACTTGCAACACGCAAAATGTAGTTTATTTAATTACATGCCCTTGTAATTCAGGATATGTTGGGGAAACAGCAAGAGCTATAAAGACCAGACTTACTGAACATAGATCAGCAATTAAAACAAAAAAGATCACAGCACCATTAGTAAACCACTTTTTAGATTTTAGACACTCCCCTGAAGAAATAAAATGGCGCATTCTAGAAAAGATACACACACCAAATAACTTAGGAGGTGACAAAATAAGAATGAAACGGGAAATATTCGGGATTTTCACGCTTAATACATTCGAAAATGGGTTAAATTAAGAATGTCCCAGGGAAAATGCTATACTATAAACAATCGCCTCTTTGCTCTGATCACCCGAATTAACTTTAAGATACTGGAAATTTTTAAATATTATTTTACAGACCCTCTTCTGTCAAAATGTGACTATCAGGGAAAGACTGAGCTCACCCAAAGAAATAAGAATCTGGCTCTACTTCCTTTCAGATTGGCATATATTTACCAATTCTTGAGACATTTTGTTACAAAATAATGAAACTTGGGTTTAATTCTACAGAATTATCGTTCTCTGCCCTCCTGCTACATAAACAAATAATAGAAACCAAGAAGGTTATCACTATATACCTTATTTGGTCTAATATAAAAGAAAGTAAGTCCTTTATACTATCATTCCAGCTTTAACCACGTGTTTTTGCTGTATATGGATAGAAAAGAAAGTCCCACTACAGCTTTAAATAGAGGCGTTCCTACACAAAGATGATGTCACGTTTACATCACATAAAATCCTAGCGCAGGGCAGTTAACTAATCCCTCCTTTTTTACGAGCCAGCTGTTCCCTGTTTGAATTGAGTCGAGAGCGGACGCCTTGCAGGTAAGATCGTTCCCCGCGAGCTCGTGTAGCCTATAGTACTGCCTCTCCTTGCCTGCAAGATTAACATTCCGCCCGTTTTGTTTAAACCTCCAGAGTTTCGGAAAGGGAAACTAAATCCGGAATCGAGGTTTTACCTTTGCGCTTCTAAACAACACTGCTGTTTTTAGGCGATACAGACCTTCGGCGGTTACGCGCCACAACGACAGGGCTCCTCGCAAGCAGAGCTTTTAAAGAAAAATAAATAATGAAAGGTATGAATCGGTGCGATCTTTACAAACCAGATAAAACGTGGGAATTAGTCCTCTATTCAGCGTGTCAATCGATTCCTTGCTAAACGTAATAGGTTTAAACACTAATTGGCGCCCCCCTCTCTCTCATTTTTCAAAGCAGAATACTAACGGTGTTTGAGCCCACGACGCCTTACATACCTTGGCTACAGGGACAACGGGTTCCATTGCACTACCCTGAAAACTTTTCAGTGGTGAGAAACAATTTGTCTGTGCACTAATATGTATACTTTAATAAAATGACAAGATAGATGGTATTTGACTAAAATATTATATTCCCTCAACAGGATATACTTGTTTTTAAGAGGAGGAATTTAAAAAAAAAAAAAAGAATAATTGGTACACAAGAAGTGAGAAGGGAGCAGTGAAATCTGGCTAAACAGGTATATAAGTAAACCTTGATAAATATACCATAATGACATTTATAAGCCATAGAAAGTGCTTAGGGAAAACAGTAAAGTTTCCGATTAATGTCTAAAGTTTGACTGAATCTTTTTTCAGATTTCACATGCCGAAAAAATATAGATTTATTTGAGGTGCCTCACTTTGCGTGGACGCTTATTGGAAGTTTTGAAACAACAAACCATTTCCCATCAGGTAACTCTAACAGGGGTAAACTTGCAACCCTATTTCTAGCCCTAGGTATGTGATATTTAGATCGTCTTATTACGCAAACAATGGCCCGTGGATTAATAGATAATCACATAAGTAGATAGGCCCCATAGGACATGATAAAAATAGGATAAATATCCAGGAGAACCTGTTAACTAAAAATAAGGTGATAACTGTTTTCTTTAACAATCTTTTTCCTATCCTTCCATATTTCTGCTATTCCACCTCACCGCTTTGAGAGAAAAGTTGTTTTGGGAAGGGGGGTCAAATAGGAAAATATTTGATGTGCTTCTAAACGAAGAGCTTGATATGTTTTTTAGTGGAAACTCATCAGACTGGGACATGCTATTGTACTATTTTTTATCAAATAAATTATATGAAATGTTGTGCAAACAGTTAAATTCCAATCAGAGAGACACTAGCAATAATGTGATCTCAAGTATCAATTCCTAACCAGAGTGATAACGATTTCTTAATGTAGTACCTCCTTGATAGAATGAATTTTCAACACCACTGCTATGTATATAAAAGATATAGATATGTCTTAATCTAAATGAATTGGAATAATTTGATCATGCAATCTTGGTATGACATCTACAATCTAATGTAGATATTAGAACTATAACACCCCATCAAATATGAAGAAGAACTAAAAAATGTTTTGTTCTCTCTAGAAACATTTGGCTGTATACAATCTTTGTCCTGATGAAGACACCACGACGTGTCGAAACGCGTTGACTGACAGACTACAGCTGCATTTGTACTAGATAGGATAGACATCTATGTTTCCTGTTTTTATCTTATATGTTCTATTTATTAATTATATCTGTTTTACTGTATCAATTGATCATGCACACAATTTATTTGTGAATTTAATTCTTTTTATTAAAACCTACGATTTTTGATATCATTTTGTTTGTGGTGTTATAGTTTAACTGTTCCATGGTACATTTTTCTGTTTTGACATAGCTAATGTGTTGCTCATAAGATAGCCTGGGTTGTTTCCTTCAAATTGTTCGATGGGGAGTGAACCCAGACTGATCCGGGTGTATCAAGTCGCTAACCACCGTTATCAGCCGATCCGCCGAAAGCTTCGCCAAGAACTTGGGTTCTACGTCATAAAGGGAAATCGGCCGGTACGATGAACATTGTTTGCAGGGCTTTCCATCTTTATGGATGACTACAATGGACGCCAGTCTCTGATCCCGGGGTGGGGACTCTTGAAATCATCCAGCCGACGGGCAAACAAGTCGTTAGACGTTCGGAGATTGCGAACTTCGGTCTGAAGATCCGAGACATCCGTAGTAAGGCTTGCAGTCTTAATGTCCAGGGACTTGACCCGCTCATTGGTTTTCGCCAAGTCCGTCCTAATGAGGTTGACTTCGATCGCCACCGTGTCTATCTTGAAGCCAGTGTTTCGTACTGCTGGCCCATATAGGTCTTAACACTTGTGATGGCGCCCATGACGTCCCTCAATGTCAGCTCCTCAGTTGCAGGAGAGCCATCTCCAGTCTTGTCCAAGACTTTACCCACACCGCCAGGGGATCCTTTCAGGCGGGTGAAACGATCTATAGTATGGGATTGGGCAATACCCCCTCGGTACGCGCCCCAGGTTGCTTGCTTCTCGTTCTCCGTCTTGCCCGCCATGATGAGCGGTGAGCCCTGACGGAACTTTTGGGATCTGGTTAGAATGGTTCTCTGCACTACAAACTTGTAGAGGCAAGGGGACGAGGGCGGAGGACAAGCGTAGAGCTGGCGGCAAGACCCAGGTCAGCCGTGTCGACAGGCAGCAAGTCGCAGTAGACAATGACCAAAAACGAAACCGAAAGTACCACAGGGGCAGTGGACGTGTCTCACTGGCCGTTGTTGTTCAATTGCCGCCTGGGTACCTCGGGGACTCAAGTCCGTGGATGGTCTTCGGTATAGGCCGCATGTTTCAAAGTTCAGTTCCCGGCGGCCAAATCGATTTTTGAAAAGGAATACCGTGTCAGCAGGGCATCTGCTAGAAGTACCCGTCGTCCAAATCAGGATACGTTGCAGGATAGATGCGGGAGGCGGAAAGGGTCTCGGGAGCCCTGTGCTCACGCGTCCATCTTGGATGCGCGCGAAGCTCCTCCCCCCCTTGTTTTATTTATTAAACATTATGCTCCATGGACTAGGGTCTTCTCACTTTCCCACAAGTTAAGGGTAAATACTGAGGCGATCACAGGTTTTTAGTTTTAGGGCCAACAGTATGGAACAAACCACCATAGGCTTTTTGTCTGGAGGAGTCCTTGCTGGCTTTGTATTTAGCTGCAAAAAGTTAAATTTTCTGCTCTTATTATAGCTGCTACCATAAACGTCTTTTCGAGACCCTACTTGTGGCTGGGTCAACAGTCCATACTATACAAATATAAATAAATAAATACAGTAAATAGGCCAGCACTGATCCCAGCACTGAAAGTACACATAGGCTCCTCTGACATCGGTGCGAAATAGTGCACCTCCTCCTTTGCCAGCCACTCTGTTCTTCCAGATGTTAACCTTAAGGTCCCACAAACCTCCCTCTTCTGCGGAATACCCCAGGACCCCATTCTGCCCCCTTGATCACCAATCTCTTCTTGGAACCCCTTGCAGCCCTGTTCACTAAACATCATGATCCATCAACATGCCAACGCCACCTGAAAATCTCCACTGCCCACAACATTCAGCGACACAAACCCTACCTTAATCTCATTCAGAATTGGATAACTAGCATCTAACTTAACTCAGCCCAAAGACGACAAGATTGCTGCTGGCCACTAACAGTCATAAATAAGCAAGAATTGAAGGATGGCTCACCAAAATATATGTGGATTGCTTGTCTCATAGCTGATTTCCAAATGAAAACCATATGGACTTACCCTTCTCGCCAAATAACACATCACCAAGAAATTCAAGGCATAATGATGCCAGCTTTTCTTCCTGAAGAAAGCAAAACCTTTCCTCCCTGCCTCCGACATCAATCCAAGTGGTCCTCCTGAATCAGCGTAAAGCAAACACCTTGTTCTGCTGCCTCCCTGACACCAATATGCCCCCATGTAAAGGATATCCTAGTGGCTGCAGCATGTCTCACCATAATCCTGAAGAAGTTGGAACAGGCTGACCCTCCGAGTTGCCATCAAATTCTTTTGAAACGAGCAATACGTCGGCAGCCTTTTTAATTAATTTCCCTTTCAGGGTTAGTTTGAATGTCAAGTGCAGTGGAATGCCTTACAAGAGTGACCTTTGAATAATTCTCACAATGATTGGCTGTTATTCGCCCAGTCTAACACTTGTTAAGAAGACAGCTTGTTCCAAAAAAAGACAGCATTGATGGGGCTCTCCATACAAAGTAGGCCGCAGAAAAGATCACAACGGCAAAGTACCCGACATTTCAGCTTTACCGTGTTCTCTTCTCGTTGTACTTGTAATGCAGAGAGCTCGCCTTTAATGTGTGCGCCACATGGCACTTAGAAAATGCAATTTTTTGCAATTTTCTAAGAAATTGCAAATTACCATCAGCATGATGCATTGCATTTAGGGGATCGCATTTGCGATTCCCTAAATCCATCAAAATAAATGGCTGTTCTGTTTTGTTGAGTATTAACCCCTTCGATGCTCATGACGAGCTCAGCTCGTCATGAGGCACGGTTGAGCTGTGCTGATGACGAGCTGAGCTTGTCATGAACAATGGGAACTCTCAGAGTTCAGCACCGGGGGGGGAAAACCTCTAGCAGCCAAGGTATTAAGTGGATTCAGCTTGATTGTAACCTCATTCATGGTGCACCTTGTATATAATGTATGTTTAACTCTATGTTTAGCCCAGTGTGTATATATGTCTAGATAAATGTTGTAGGTGATCTGTCTTTCAGAATTACATGTTTGATTAATGATATGAATATGCAAAAAATATTTAAAGAGAAGTCAATAAAATACTACAGACCAAATGAATTAGAGAATGGGCTGGAGTCTGTTTAACTAAAAGCAGCTTTCCAAAGTGACGATAGGAGTTTGTTTGTCTAAAAAGTTGTATAGGCCCTTCCTAGCCGCCTTCGGGCCAAACCCCCATTTTATTTCTAAAATACTGTCTGTAAATAAAGCATGATCTCAGAGGGGTAAATCAATTCAGTTCACATACTGCTGGTGCATAAAATAGGATCTTGGCTGCGCTGCACCAAATGAGACCATCATAATACAGGCCTGGGAGTTCCTGATTCACATAATGCATGCAGATTGACTGTAAGATATTGAGTTATTCGTTATGGGGCGGGGTGACTACCCACCTTAAGTAATCAACATAGTCCTTGACAGAGTGAAACACTAAAATCACTATATTACCATGAGCTCAACCCCTGCTAGTTATGGCACAAAAGCAGACAGGCTTAACTCTGAGTAAACGTGTAAAGTATGTATGCAGTACCAAAACAGTAATAAAGGCAAAACATAACACAAGAAAAATCTCAAACCAATATATTAGTATTTTTTTATAAATAACTTGACACCAAAACAACAACAAATCCAATAAAGGGAACCAGAGATATGAAGTTTTAAAATGTTAAATAAAAATAGCACCAAAAAGCATTAAGCAACTGTAAGGGTCAACTGGTCGTGGTTCGACTTGACTCTTACCATGATGGAGCACGGGTTGGGTACAGGGACCAGGTTCGATCAGGTTGAAGGACTCAACTTGGAATTTAGTCTTAAATATAGAAGTCCAAAGTCCTCAGTGGGACATGGCAGCAGGCTGTAGCAAATGAGGGTAAGGTAAGATAGCTGTCAGAGGAGGTTCTGTTGAAGCCATTGTTTTTTTGACAGGAAACCCTTGAGTGGTATAAATTCAAATTTCACGCCCAGGAAAGGTCCCTTGCCAGTCAGATTATTTTGCTACCTTTGCCCAGCTAAGATTTCTTTGTACTCACTAAGTCACTTTTTTTGAGCTCGGAATCCTCCAGAAAGCAGGGCTTTAGGCTATTGTCAAAAAGGCTCTAGGAGGCCAGATACCATCTCCACAAAGTCGAGCTGCAGAGTATTTACCCATGTGAAAAACTCTGAGAGGCCGTAACCTGAATCCTCAGTCCAGCGGCAATGCACCATGGTCGAATCAACTTGGCATTTTTGTCTCAGTCCTCGGGAGGTCTTTGGAGCCAAAAAGTTTCTAAGTCTTAGGGCATATGTGTGCGCCACATGGCACTTAGAAAATGCAATTTTATGCAATTTTCTAAGAAATTGCAAATTACCATCAGTTTGAAGTTGATGGTAATTTGCAATTCCAAATTGCGGAACCGCAATTTGTGAATGCATGATGCATTGTAATCATGGAATGGCATTTGCGATTCCCTAAATCCATTAAATTAATTGCTGTTTTCAGGGCTGGTAGGAGAAGTCCAGCCAGATACAGCCAACGTTCTAGAACCTGAGTACTGTACTTGGTCAGGATATATTCCAGCAGAGGCCACCAGCAGGGTCTAGGGAAGATCCAGTTGGAACTTGTCAACAGCAATATTGTAGAAAATGTCTTTAGAAGCAAGTTGTTCCCCCGTATATCTTAGAACACGAGAACACTCCTATGACGTGTGTAGTCCTCTTACTAGTCCTGGTTACAATAAGAAGTAGGTCCAGTCCTTAAAGGCTCCTCTCAGGCCTCAGACAGC
Source organism: Lissotriton vulgaris (assembly GCF_964263255.1). NCBI lineage: Eukaryota > Metazoa > Chordata > Amphibia > Caudata > Salamandridae > Lissotriton > Lissotriton vulgaris. The sequence continues at coordinate 149,131,542 of NC_141688.1, read as the reverse complement.
AGATTCAGTCCTCTTCTTATGTTCACCAGGTCTAGTAGTGATCTCAGGAGGGTACTGGGATGCCACATTTATGCTTGTCACCAGCTTGTGGGTGGGGGCAACTCCTGGCTTCTCTTTCGCGAATGGGGTAAAAGTTTGCAGGGTTACCCTACTCACTTTTGCAGAATTTTCTGTGTGCCCTATTGCAAACTATCCCACAGTGTCCCTTTTTTTATAAATCCAAGATAGTGAAACCCTTCTCCTCTTGTGTAGAGCCTGTGTGCTCACCCAAGAACTGTGGCCAGGGAAATGAGCACCTCCCCCCCTTTAGTTATTTCAAATCTGTTCTGAGGGCAGCTCCCTCCCACTGGTTTGGTGCATGCCTGACTGAGGGAAAATAGAAGAACCCTTTCTTTATGTGTTCTGATATATGCATGTGACAGAGGAGGCCACAGTGAAGTAAATGAAGTTCCTTTGCACTGCCCAAATGGTTATCCTACCAGAGGAACAAAAATACCTTCCCACACCAAGTCTAATGCAAATTAGCCTCCAGAGGCTCTAGACAGGGAAAAGATAACTTTATAAATGTACATTTTCTTGAATGTTTATTAAAAATCTGACGGCGCCATTGAATTAGGTTTTTTATAAATATTACAAAGAGTTCTGGAATGATGTTCCTATGTGTTTCCTAGCAAACAATAGCATTATTAAATGTAATAGTACATCTCGGTGTTTCTCTATTAATAGCCTTGCTGCAGTAAAAATTGCTTTTAGGCGCTAGCCCCTTTAAGGACATGTTTTGCACTATCTTTATACGAGTACTACTTTAAAATACCATGCACCCTGCCGTTTAAGATACAAAGCCTACTTACAGAATACACATTACTATTTAGAGGGTAGGTTTAGCCCTGTCAAAGGGGTTCATTTTGATAGGTCAAATTGCAGTCTTTACACTGTTCTAATCAGGCTACAATAGTGGGCTTGATGCCATGTTTGTAATGCCACCGGAGTGCATGGCACAATAGTTGCTGAAGTCCACTAGTGACTTTTAATTGACAGGACCTGGGTACACATTGTACCATATCCTAGGGGCTTGTAGCTAAATTAAATATGTCATTAAGATTATGCCAATTCAACCTTGTGAAAAGGGGGAGCAGTGGAACTGTACTTCTGGTTTGCAGGGATAAACTGCACAGTGTTGTAAAGCCAGCAAAGACTGATCTGGGGTTGAACCATGCAAAAGATGGTCATTTCCCTAGACCATGGGTACTCACAAACTTTATCTCGGGGCCAAATTTACAGTGTGGTTTGTGTCCGAGGGCCGCACCGGTGGAGGCGGGGTCAGTGGGAGAGGGGGCGGAGCTCGAGCAACAAAAAAAAATGGTAACATGAGGTTGATCACTGGTCCCTGCAGTGGACGCCTTCGTCCACTGAGCCACCAGACCCGACATACACACATCTCTCTATCTCTCTCGTTCTTTCTCAGTCTCTCTCTCTCTCTCTCTCTCTCTCTCTCTCTCTCTCTCTCTCTCTCTCTCTCTCTCTGTCCCTCCCTCTCTCTCTCCCTCTTCCTCCCTCCCTCTACCTCTCTCTCCCTCTCTGTCTCCCTCTGTCTCACTCACTCTGACTGTCTCACTCCCTCTCACTTCCGCTCTCCCTCTGTCTCACTCACTCTGACTGTCTCACTCCCTCTCTCCCTCTGTCTCACTCACTCTGACTGCCTCACTCCCTCTCTCCCTCTGTCTCACTCACTCTGACTGTCTCACTCTCCCCCTGTCTACCTCTCTCTCTCTGTTTCCCTCTCCCTGTTACCCTCTCCCTCTCTCTGTTTCCCTCTCCCTCACTCTGTTTCCCTCTCCTCGCTCTGTTTCCCTCACTCTGTTTCCCTCTCCCTCCTTCCCTCTGTTCCCTTTCTCTCATTCCCTCTCCCTCCTTCCCTCTGTCTCTCTCTGTCTCCTTCCCTCTTCCTCCTTCCCTCTGTCTCCCTCTCTCTCCTTTCCTCTCCCTCACTCTGAGGTCTCCCTCACTCTGAGGTCTCCTTCCCTCACTCTGTCTCCCTCCCTCGCTCTGCTTCCCTGCCTCGCTCTCCCTCTGTCTGCCTCTCCCTCGCTCTCCCTCTGTCTGCCTCTGTCTCCCTCCCTCGCTCTCCCTCGCTCTCCATCACTCTCCCTCGCTCTCCCTCGCTCTCCATCACTCTCCCTCGCTCTCCCTCTGTCTGCCTCCCTCGCTCTCCCTCACTCTCCCCCTGTCTGCCTCTGTCTCCCTCCCTCGGCCTCTATCTCCCTCCCTCGCTCTCCCTCTCCCTCGCTCTCCCTCGCTCTCCCTCCCTCGCTCTCCCTCTGTCTGCTTCTGTCTCCCTCCCTCGCTCTCCATCACTCTCCCACACTCTCCCTCGATCTCCCTCGATCTCCCTCGCTCTCCCTGTCTGCCTCTCCCTCGCTCTCCCTCTGTCTGCCTCTCCCTCGCTCTCCCTCAGGGAGGGAGATGTGTGTCTGTCCTAAGCCCCCCAACACTCACCCCAGTGTATGTCAGGGGAAAGGAGATGTGTATCTGTCCTTAGCCCCAGCCTTTCAGAGCAGCTTTGAGTGGAGCAACAAAGCTCAGCAGCATCGGTGACCACAGCAAACACCGGACTCTGAAGAGAGGACGAGTGAGGGAGAAGGGAAAGGAGAAACATAGAGTGCATTGGATGTGGGAATGACGAGAGCGATTCTCCAGGGCATTGAAAGTTGAGACAGAAGGAAAGGTGTTTTCAAACAAATATTTATTTATTTGATTTTAATTAAAGACAAGAAAAACAGGTATGAGCACATCAGGATCCGTAGGATTTCGATAGTTGTGGAGAGCTTGTATCAATAATGCATATGCTGTGACATGGCATGCACATATTTGTGCGATACGTGTAATTCGCTCAGTGCCTCTGTCTCTCTCCCCCTCTTCCTCCCTCCTTCTCCCTCTGTCACCCTCTTCACCTCATCCTGCCTGTGTGTGCCTGGGCTCAGACAGCTTCCCGGCACACACACACACAACCGCAGAGCAATTGACATGTCTTTAAAAGACCATTCCCATGTTAATGAGGCTTTGTTCACCTCGTAGGCCCCTGCAGCTCCACGGAATCGCCCGGCCCCGGCCCCCACAGAGCAGCAGTCTCTTGACTCGCGCTGCCGCAGGAGTTTTTTCTGACACTCTTAAAAAATATATATATACATTAAAACATGGGTACGATGTTTGGACGGTCCACGGGCCGCCAGGGAAGACTTGCCGGGCCGCCAGCGGCCTGCGGGCCGTACTATGAGTACCCCTGCCGTAGACCAACCCACTCAGGCAGAAATTGAACTTTATTGAGTTGGATGAATGCACAAGCCCCTATTATGAGTTACGCCCACCCAGCTAGATGATGAACTTCAAGGAGTTTTATGCAGATTTGAGCCATCATTATGAGTTAAGTAGAGTGAAATTCCCAAACAGAATTCCATTCTACCCAATTATGAACTGTTCTATGTTTTCACACCTAGTTTTCTCTCAATTTTACTGGCCCAAACAAATGCAGTCAAATTGCTATAGGCTTCGGCTGCAACAGCAGATAGGCCTTGACCTCCTAGCCTAGCTCGACCTCCTTCTTTTGGAAAGGGGGAGCAGGCCTAAACGAATACCTAAAACCGATCAACTGCACATGGTGTGGTATGTATGCATGTATTACTATTCCTGCCTACACCTACAAATAAGTGTCACATGTCCATTCAGTGATTGACATGAACTATCCACATGATCTCTGTATCAACTAGGTCCTCATAAATTCCTTCTTATATATTCTACTGATGAAAGCTTTACATACCTCTGCTGGCAGCTCCAGCGTCAACTGCCAATACCTGCACTGGTCTTCTCCTTGCTTTGATGTCTTCAGGACTGTCCACACAGCCTGGCCAGGTGCCAGAGCTTAGTAAGTGTTGTCCAACATGTCTGAAACTGTTGAATTGCACGCACCTCTGGTATTTTACATTATCACTTAAAGCACTCCACAGTGTTCCTCAGAAGCACACCAGCATGTCACTTGTAAGCCCTATGCTACCATGTTTGCGGTGTACACATAAGTCCAATGTGAACATTGCATCTCCCACACTTGTACTGCCCATCAATGGTGCCAATAACTCTTAGCTAAACCTACACAAAGTTTGTACGCTGAGATGTAGCCAAACAGGTACAGGTGGGACTGCAACACTATTTCGTCTAATGAAAGTTCAAAAGGCTGACGATTCGTCTGCCATGCCGAAATGTCCTATGAAAAACTGAGAATATCCACTGAGTAGATATCAGTAACATCTATATAAATGTTATCTCATTTGATGTCTCTGAATTTGATGTTGAATCATTTAATTTCATGCCAAAAAATGTGACTTTAAAATGCTGTATCCTGCATTACAACTAAAAGAAATAAGACAATTTTTCAAACACATGTCCATTCACAGCTGCAGCCACTCAGCAACCTCTAGTGCAACACTGGGGCACTTCCATCCTTGAGAGTCAGAGAGACCATTCCAAACGGCAACACTCTGCTATCCTGTGTCAGGTAGGCCGCTAGCTCAAGGCTGTGATGGTACAGTTACACCTGTTGCATCTTAATTTCATCTTTCACAAGTAAACATGTATGTATGTTACGCTATGTTAAAAAGAACTTATCAAGCGCTCGTTCACCAACGGCTTCTTGGCGCTGAGGGAGACGTGAAGCAGCAATACAGGGAGGAGACCTAGTTATCATATGCCTGATGGAACAGCCATGTCTTCAGCTGTTTTCTGAACGGTGCATAGGAGGTGACCGTCCTTAGCTCCATCAAGAGCCAGTTCCAGAACTGAGGGGCTAGAACTGCAAATCGAGAGCCCACATGTTTCTTGCGTTTTTAAGATTGGGGTAACTAGCAGATTCAAGTGGGAAGATCGTAAATTACGAGTGTGAATATAGCGTAAGATCTTGGATGCAATAAAAGTTGGACTTGTACAATAGAGAGCTTTAAAAATTGTGCATCCCATCTTGAAAAGGCCCGCATGGCCACAGGGAGCCAGTGAAGGCTTTTCATCAGGGGCCAGATACGGTTCCATTTAGGTTGATGGAAGGTCAATCTGGCAGCCTGATTCTGGACTAGCTGAAGGTGTCCAAGTTGGTAAGCCAGGATACCCACATAGAGAAGGTTAGAATAGTCCATCAGGAGATGACCAAGGTCAGGATCACTAAGGTCAGAGCTTCCTTGGACAGATATCTACTAATCTTCTTAATTCTGCACAGTTGGAAAAACCCAGCAGAAACCACTGAGCTGATCTGAGCTTTTATTGATAGATCATTGCTTACCACTATACCAAAACTCTTGGCTGAGCTAGCCGGAAGTGGAGGGTTGCCTGAGGTAGATGGCTAAAAATGTTGCAAGACTTTCATAATTACAGATTCAGGGTGCCCTTCGTATGATGTCTGACATGTCTGAGTGCAAATCATATTCTCTTCCATTTTCAGTTTTGCTTTCAGATGCACCTTCAAGGATTATAATTACAGCACTATATGTGATCACTGTATGAAATCTACACACATCACAGGAATTGTCCACACACACACCATATGTAGTGCTAGCAGGCAAGAGATGATACACACCAATTTTGCTGTGGTTAATATAAGCACCATGTTGTCAGTGTCATGAAGGATGTACTCTATACCACGAGTATTCACAAACTTTTTATTCAAGCTAAAATTAAAATGTGCACATCATAACACTGTCACATGTCTATAGACTGTGTGTCTCTTTCATGCACCGCATCTGTGGAAGAGGATCCTGACACCGATGATCAGTTTACAAGTGGTGGTTGATATGCGGTCTTTGTAGGGAACCCCTCGCTTCTGTAGGCCACCTTCTTTTCTAGGTACACAAGAGATGTGGACAAGAATGTCTAACCCGCAATTCAGCGCATTGTGGATGCTGCAGCTTTGAACAAGTATTCATCCACCCACAGAGGTATTCAGTTTACATTGTCAGTGAACAGTCTTACTCACCTGGTGCTCTTCCAGACTGATAGTCTGCCGGTGCAGGGACCAAGGTTTCAGGTGTCTGAAACCTTGGTCCTGGACGCACCCATGGACCATTCTCCTGCCTCTCCTGCAAATTTAGCGGCACCGACATCTACACTGCTACGACCACTCCACAGACTCCCGACCCCAACCACCTAGAATGCATCCTTCTCAACACCCGCTCGGTCCACAGGCACGCCATTGACCTTTGGAACCTACTAGACACCATCTCTCCTGACGTCGCCTTCCTAACGGAAACATGGATGAACACTTCCTCCGCCCCTGACATCGCCATCGCTATCCCTGATGACTATAAGATCACACGCAAGGACCGCACCGACCATACAGGAGGCGGAATCGCTATCGTCCATAAGAAATCAATCCGCATCTCAACCAGCTCTGACGCCAACCTCGCTAACTCCGAACACCTTCACTTCCAGATCCACATCGACCCCAAAACCACACTCAGAGGCACCCTCCTCTACAGACCACCAGGACCCCGCGCAAAATTCAGTGAAGACATCACGGACTTCATCACCCCACACACGCTCCCCTCCAAAGACTAGGTCTTCTGGGAGACCTCAACTTCCACCTTGAAAAGATCAACGACCGCAACACCGCCACCCTCCTGGACAACCTCGCCAACCTTGGACTTAAACAACTGGTCACTTCCCCCACCCACATCGCAGGTCACACACTCGACCCCATCTTCACCTCCAGCAACCATGTCTCCTTCAACCACACTACGGATCTCCTCTGGACTGACCACAGCTGCGTTCACTTCACCTACAACAAGCCGAAACCCATCTACCACCTCCAACCAACTCTACAAAGAAACTGGAACAAAATCACCACGGAGCAGATCTCCTCATCGCTCCTTCAAACCTCCCCAGCCCTCTCTTCTAACGCCAACGAAGCCGCCTCCAACCTCACCCTTTGGTTATCCAACACCGCCGACACCTTAGCACCACTGAAAAAACGTCAACACAAACTTGGCATCAAGAAGGCCTCATGGTTCAACGATGACCTCAAGAAGTCCAAGAAACTGTGTCGCTCCCTTGAAAAGGCCTGGAAAAAAGACCCATCCACCAGCAACAAGGACGCCTTCAAAAGCACCATCCGTACTCACCACCAACTGATCCGAAAAGCCAAGAAAAAAGCATTCAAGGATCGACTTGACAACAACGCCCACAACAGCAAGGAACTTTTCAACATCGTCAAGGAATTTTCCAACCCCTCGGCCAATTCCAACGACATCACCCCCTCTCAAACCCTCTGCGATTCCCTAGCCTCATTTTTCCACAACAAGATTGCTGACATCCACAACAGCTTTGACAACCAACCCGGAAGCCAACCCACCCTTCCATCAGCTGACCATCTTCCCCCCGTTAACACCCTTAACGCCTGGAACCCAATCTCCACTGAGGACACCATCCGCCTGATGAATTCCATCCACTCTGGATCCCCCACAGACCCATGCCCTCACCACATCTTCAACAAAGCAGACTCCGTCATAGCTCCGCACCTCCGAGACGTCATCAACTGCTCCTTCAACTCCGCTACCTTCCCAGAAGACTGGAAACACGCTGAACTCACCGCCCTTCTGAAAAAACCAACAGCAGACCCCACCGAACTCAAAAACTACCGCCCCATCTCGCTTCTTCCATTCCCGGCCAAAGTCATCGAGAAAGCTGTCAACAACCAGCTTGCCGCCTTCCTCGAAGCCAACAAATCACTCGACCCCTCACAATCTGGCTTCCGAGCCAAACACAGCACTGAGACCGCCCTCATCGCAGCAACAGACGACATTCGAACTCTACTGGACAATGGAGACACAGTCGCCCTCATCCTCCTCGACCTCTCTGCAGCCTTCGACACAGTCTGCCACAGCACCCTTTTACAACGCCTCAGCAACATCGGAATACAAGGAAAAGCACTCGAATGGATCACCTCGTTCCTCACCGGAAGAACCCAGAGAGTCCGCCTCCCACCTTTCAAGTCCGAGGCCTCTGAAATCATCTGCGGCGTACCACAAGGATCCTCACTCAGTCCCACCCTCTTCAACGTATACATGAGCCCCCTCGCGGCCATCGCCCGCCAACACAACCTCAACATCATCTCTTACGCGGATGACACTCAACTGATCCTATCTCTCACCAAGGACCCCAGCACCGCCAAAACTAACCTACACGAAGGAATGAAAGAAGTCGCCGAATGGATGAAACAAAGCCGTCTGAAACTGAACTCAGACAAAACAGAAGTCCTCATCTTAGGTAAATCCCCCTCTGCATGGGACGACTCCTGGTGGCCGGAAGCCCTCGGAAATGCACCCATCCCGACAGACCACGCATGGAACCTTGGCGTCATCCTGGATTCCTCACTCTCAATGAACAGACAAGTCAGCGCCGTATCCTCTTCCTGCTTTAACATCCTTCGCATGCTCAGAAAAACATTTCGTTGGATCCCCTCCGAAACAAGGAAAACAGTCACCCACGCTCTAGTCACGAGCCGACTGGACTACGGAAACACCCTCTACGCAGGTACCACCGCTAAACTCCAGAAAAAACTACAACGAATCCAAAACGCCTCAGCCAGGCTCATATTAGACATCCCACGCAACGAACACATCTCTGGTCACCTTAAAGACCTCCACTGGCTACCCGTCAATAAGAGGATTACTTTCCGACTGCTTACCCACGCACACAAATCACTCTACGACATCGGACCAGACTGCCTCAACTCTCGACTATCCTTCTACACCCCCTCCCGCCAACTTCGCTCTTCCAGCCAAGCCTTCGCCACTGTACCTCGCATCAACAAGACCACCATGGGAGGCAGATCCTTCTCATACCTAGCTGCCAAAACATGGAACTCACTCCCCGCCTACCTTCGCCTCACCCAGAATCACCTAGCGTTCAGAAAGCAGCTTAAAACATGGATATTTGACAAATAATCCTCCTCCCCTTCCTAAGCGCCTTGAAACCCTCTGGGTATGTAGTGCGCTATATAAATGTTATGACTTGACTTGACTTGACCTACTCACCTACTCTGAAGATAGAACAGGTGAAATCTGTGGCTCACGTCCACTCTGAAGGGCAGCCCAGTAGTTCAGTTCAGAACTATACTATGCCTGAGTGGAATGTTTAACTATGTTGGTGACATTTTTGAAATTCTTAATTTTTGTGTTTTAAATGAAATTTGTAGACATTTTGAATAATTTAGAAAGGCAATTATAACATACACATGTTGTAAGTGACAGTATATGTTTTTAAATTGCACTTATTTGGAAAATATACTAAAGTCCTCTAGTGTTCGCAACTGTCATTGTAAGTGTGCATACTGAAGAAATAAAAACCTTCTAATTGTAAGAGGGAGAAAGCACATGGCTAACTAAGATGGCTGCCAAGTACAAAATGGCTTTCAGCTCATGCTAACAGTGATTCCTGCAATCTTTAACAGATGGTCCTTTTAGCATGAGCTAAAGACATTCCTATGATCTAGTAGGAACATGGAAAATATTTTGCACATTTATTCTCATAAATTCATCAATATCCTAATCCATTTCTAGGTGGGCATTGTTCATTCTAAACATTTCATTAAGCTGGTATATATAAGGTATACACAGGAGTACAAAGGGAACAGAGCATTGGGTCATACAGATAGCAGGAGAGAGTAATTGCTATGATTACAAACAGAACCATCAATATTTTTCAACTCTAAGCAAAAAGCAAATCCTAGAACATTCTAGCCCAATTCTATGTAAAAAACAGTTTCAATAGACTTTTCCAGTGTTCTTTTTATGAGGGCTAGAGTATCAATTATTATAGTAAAAAATAATCCTGGTTCCAGTGGACCAGGAGGGCCACACAGGGCCATGGGAATTAGGACGAGGGACCGCAGAGGGATGCTCCTCCTCAAAAATGGTACGACTAAAGGGGTACATTACTAACAGAAAAAGAAGTCCTTGGGAAATTGAAGCCGCTGTACAGCCAGCCCGAGGGGATATTCTCCCTGTTTCTGTTTGAGCCTCACAGGCAGGCTCTTGTTGTTCCCACGGTGGAGCTGCAGAACTCGCAACTCAGGAATCACGGGCCAGTTTGAGAAGAAAAAAAATCTTTCTTTCTGGATAGGGCAATCACCCCCCAGGGCAAATGCCCTCAACTATCCTGTTCAGTGTCTCAGGCAGTGCACCAGTTTTCTTCACTTTGATTTAGCAGGCACCAAAGGCTCAGCACCTGTACCCTAAATCCAAGTCCTTCCCTAACTCTTGTATTGTTCTGCTGGCGAACTGCTCTTTTGTGGGGCCAAAGATTATCCAGTATGCCCAGGCACTCTTGATCAACAAACAAAGGTGCAAACTTTCATTCACTTTGGGACCAGGACTCAAAGATGTGATGCTGGGATCTCTGAACAACCCTGCAACCCTTGTTTCAAAAGCGGTCACCTCAAGCAAAAGCCTCCTTGCCATCCTTGTCGGTCAGTGACTCTCAGCTGGGCATCAAAAACTTGATCCACGACTTCTTCTTTCTGATTTGTGGGCTTCAAACTGAACTGGTGCTCACTCCCCAGGCTGGATCTGATGTCCGGACCCCTCTGGCAATGGTTGTAAGGCAGCAAATATCTATTGGTGGACAGACAAAAGGTCTTCAGACAAAGCACAGAAATAATCTATCAACAGAGAGGATAGTCTCAGAATACTTCCTAGTCTTGGGACGCCCCATATATTAGCTAGCCCCCTAAGAACCACTTCATCTATCTGAGAGTAAAAACCCTGAACCTATTACACTATTTGAAACACCTAAGGAAGTCTGTGTTCATTTACTAAATTTTGAGGAAAAAAGAAAAACAATACAGACACACTCCAAATCCTTCCATTTGTGTATTCCTATATTATTCATCTGAAGAACCCTCAAGAAAAAAGGAAATGTTCTACACTTTTACTCATAAACCTTGCATTACTTGTACAGGATTGCAGACACTTCTAAAATAATTTCTCTTAATAAAAGCACCTACATTGTGCGCTTAGGAGCATGCTCTCATGTTATAGGTGCCTCAGGAAAAATCTAAAACTGCTAATTTAACAGGGATTCCTATTACATAAAGAACTTTTTAAAAACGTCAATATAGTGGGTACATACATTTCACCAGCAGAACATGTTGTGACAAACAAATTCTTATAAAACAATATTTTCTTTTCAAAAATGTTTGCTGAGGATCACATGGGTGTCTAGCCTGCATTCTACTTTTCACAATCCAAACTATGCAAAATCAGCTCTAATAAAGACTGTCATATAACATGAGAATACCATAAACAATAATGGTGTTATCACCTGAGAAATTTAGAACAAAAACTACCCACGTCTAATTCCCCTAAAAGGTCAACTAAGGGGACAGCAATCTAGACTACTCATCCTTTCACAATTTCATCAGACAGGATGGGCAGTAAAATAGCATATTTATTTATTCATTTTATTAATGCTAACAATTTTTAAAACAGTATTACTGAATAGCCAAATGTCTCATGGCTGTTTCCTAGACAATTTAGACAGGCTTAAAAGAGAGTGAGAAAAAGAGAGAAAAAATACATTTGACTACCCTTAATTTGTAGAGGAGCTAACCTCCTTCCCCCATTTCGACAGTAGGAAGCCTGAAACAGGTTTCACTTCTGTCAAAACTATTAACCCCTATTTGTAGCAACTGGGCATAAACAAAGTTGTAGGAGGTAAATAGCACATTTAGCTAGCTAGAAAACATTAATAACTAACCACCAATTCCTTTAGCAATTGTAATAGTGTAACATGAGGGCGAATGAATTCAAACTAAAATCCCATTGCCTCCTTATCTCAGCCCTTGCACAGTAATCTTTAAGCTAAAACCATTAGTGCTATATACATGGCAGAGCTATCTCTGCATATGACTTACACATTCTGCTATCTCTTGAAAATTTTATTCAATAGGATAACCCCACCTGCACATTTTAGTTCCCCCCATTGCGATAAAGCGCTGCTTAAATTCAACTTTGATCCTAGGAGTTCACAGTATGATTATTAGGCAGTATAGAGATTAAAAAACAAATTTAGTGCACTTATTTTTAATAAACTATTTTTTCATATAATCAAAATGCCCCCCTTTTTTTTTAATAACACCAATCCTTTTGATGGTTGCACATATAAAAAGCAAGCCTCATTCATGTTTGCCTTAAAATGTACTCATTTATAAACCTCAGCACAGAAGCCTTACTGAAACGTGAAAAGTCTGCTCCACTTTTTAAAGGACAGTTCGTTTTTTAACATCAGAACCACGGATGTGCTTAATAATGCCTTAACCGCGGCGGCAATTCCGCCGCGGTGTGGGTGTTCTAAAATGTGGGCGGGCCTGCGACGGCCGTTGCCCGTTCGCAGCACCAGGGAGGGAGGGCAGCCATCGGTCGTTGGCCGACAGGAGCACGGAACGGGTTAAAAAGGCATTAAGAAAGAAAATCCCTTTTAACTTTTCTTTGTTATCCAAAATAATTAAACTGTCTTTTGTAACTTTTTAAATCAAGCAGTTTGTAAAGCACGCCTTTATACCGTGTTTGCACTAACTTAACAATCTAGTTGACTCAGCAGTTTCCTTGTGGCTTGGGACCAAGAATAGCCATGTATTATTGACGCAGCTGTTGCTCTGACCACCAGGCGTCAAATTCTCACATCTTTCGAGCCGGCACAAATCTATCGTTCTGTAATGTCGGGTTTACTTCAGCAACAACCAATTCACTCAGATGATGTGAATGCCTTTAAACATCTAATATAATGTGTCTGAGGAGAATGCTCTGACATTTTGTATTTTAGTCCTAGTTATTGCAAAGCACACAATTTCATTTGTTCCCTTCCTTTTAATGAGGCCTATTTTATTCCTATTGAATCTGAATTCTAATTTTATCTTTAGCATTGAGGCAATTTGCACACATGTATAGTTTCTTACTTTGTAAATGTTAATGGTAGCGTGCAGCTATTTAGCATATGTTATATAATTCATTTCTGGATTTTTTATTTAATATGTAATTAATTAAATGACATTTTGCATAACAGAATGATGACAAAAAAAACACATTGAGCTCATTCCAGACATTTTCAGAAGGTGGTCATACACCCAGAACACACAATACAGCGCGCTTAAGGCTAGCCATTCTTGCACAAAGAACGCAATCGCTACTCACTCGCACAAGTACCACTGGTGTCAAACTACATAGTAATTTAAAAACACAATTAACCCGCAAATTAACACTTAGAACAGAAACAAAAGACAGCCCAGAGACTGTACTTAAACCAAACCATTTGTAAATATTAATTGTAAGTCATATTTACAAGAACAACTTCTCAAAAGTAGTTAAAAAAAGTGCACCAAAACAGCCCAAAGTCTGTTCCATTTTCAAGAAGCCAAAATACACCAAATGTTCCAGTTTTGACTGGCAGAACACTCAAAAAGCACTCTGCATATCATTACTAAGTGCACAGATCAGGGTCCTTTTTTATGTAAATATTTATTTCCATGGGGTACTTGGTCACCAAGGAAGAAATATCTTTTTTACTATATTTCAACAATTTTAGGTATCCCGTCTTGGGGAGCCACCTGATTCCGTTCTAGTTCCATATTGGTACCTCCAAGAAAGCAACACATTCTACGAAGTGTGCTAAGAACAGGCATGCCAATAATATTGCAGCATATACAATATTATTCGCAGTGTGGCACTTAACGCAATGTGTGCCATTCAAGTTTTAAAAAAGTTAGAGAAAAATTTCCTAATTACCTGTCTATATTAATTGCAATTCATATATATCCAAGAAAGTTCCAAGATTTTTGGCTAAAACAAAACAACTCACATGTCGACGACCTTTCCAAACACAAATCTCCAACCTCTCACTGCCAAGTTCTGAATGACCTAACGGTCGTTGTTAGAATACTCACGCCAAAAAGGTTCTCAGTCGGGAGCAGCAAACATTTGGAGGAGCTGATCAGGGAGACCAGAAATATGCTGGGCTGCAGAGGCAGAGAATCTCCATGCGCAGGGTACCTCCTTAGTAGATTCCTGTCCTGTCCTCCTCAGTAGATTCCTGTCTCCCATCAAGACCACTCCCTTGGATAGCCGCTTCTCTGATGAGGTCCATGTTTTGGGTGCCATTTGAAGAAATAAAAACCTTCTAAGGGGTTCACTGATACACCTGGTCCTTTAAACCAACAAAAAAGAAATTGGCAACGAAGCTGTAATATAAAAACAATGCATTTATTAACCTCACATGAGGGAGATTGCATCACACAGTACCCTCATGTCACTGTAGGAGGCATTCAAAGGAGTACAGAGAACAGGGGCCTTATATATGCATAGGTTACATATTTATTTATTTATTCAATTTATAAAGCGCACTATCACCTAGCAGGCATCCTGGAGCTAAAGTAGCTCAAGGGGGGAGCGAGTCAAAAACAAGGACCGGCCACTAAATCTTGGGGAACAGCCAAGTTTTTACACTTTTTCTGAAGGAAGGAGCTCCCTGAGTTGCCTGATTTCCCAAGGGAGGCTGTTCCACAATTTAGCCGCTGCCACCCCAAAGGATCTGCCCCCCGACCTGACCTTGCAAAACCTAGGAACCTTCACTAATCTCGCCGACGAGGAGCGCAATGTTCTTGTCGGAACGTACCAATCGAATTTTTTGCGCATACGCACAGATCCTATCCCGTGAAGGGCTTTTTAAAAACAAGGCAGAGAGACTTAAATTTCACTCTCTGTCTCAGGGGGAGCCAGTGAAGTTCAGCTAAGGCTGCAGAGGCAGAGGAACATAGTCAGCATAAAACTAAGGGAAGGTCCTGGCACATACAAGAATACTTACTGACTAATATGGCTATACAAAATTTGTTTGCTCAACAAAGTGAGAGGAGAGATATTTTTCCTTACATCAACAAGAATAGCCTGACAGTTATAAATTAAGAGCAGATGCATTTTGACAGCTAGGCCTTTCTGAGCATGTGCAAGGCTCTGGAAGAGGGAGAAAGCACAGGGCGAGCACATGGCTAACTAAGATGGCTGCCAAGTATATAATGACGTTCAGCTAATGCTAACAGCAATTCCTGCAATCTTTAACAATACGGTGCAGCAAAACCCAACACCTGTTTTCATAGGCCTAACACATTGCATACATTACTCCTGTAAGAAATTGTGTTATTGGCTGAGGGTGGAGGAAGCCATCTCACTCATCAACCACAATCCTTGCCAGAGTGAACTACAAAAGTCACTAAATTAACCTGTGCTTAACCCTCAGGTAGCTTGGCCTTAAACCAGTCAAGCTTAACTAAGAGGCAATGTGTAAAGTATTTATACAGTACACAAACAGTAATGAAGTTAAAAAAACACAACTGGAGAAATATTCCCAAACCAATTCAAAAATAGTAGGCACATTTAAATGAATAAAATGATACCAGAATGACAAAAATCTAATCAGTAGAACCAAAGGTTTTGAGTTTTATATACATTTTAAGTAAACGTAGTGCCTAAAACACAAACCCCAAACTAAGGGTATCTGGTCTCACTCGGGACAAAACCACAAGTTCAGGCTGAATGTGATGGAGCTCTCATCAGGAACGGGCCAAGTTTGACCAACTGGGAGTTGTGCTTTATGTCCTGGTAGGAGGTCTGCCTGGCTCTGCTTTTTGAGGCTTCTTGTCGCTCAGCGTCAGTTCCAATGAAGCACAGCTGTGCGGTGAGGCTTTACAGAGATTTGCTTCTTTTCACTCAGTGTGGGTTCCGGTTAAGCTTTCAGCTGTGCTGCAAAGCTTTGTGGGGCTTTTGCTCACTCGGCATCAGTTCTGATGAAGCTCTTAGCTTGGTGCCATATTTGATGGAACTCTTAGCTAAGCGAGGAGTAGTTTTCTCTGATGCCAGTCAAGGGTCGAATACCTGGGGGGCACATCTTGGGGATCATGACTCACTCTAGCGGAGGCCAGAAGTAGGGCTCAGACAGGTACAATTGCAGGTTCATGTAGGTTTAGTTGTAGCCGGTCAGCTGGGCAGTTGCAGGGAGGCCTCTGTAGCTTGTTATGTCCCTGTTTTTTACACAGAAGGTCACCTAATTGATCCTTGGAGTCACTCTGGGTAGCCTGGGATGAAGGCAAGCAGGTCCAATCTTCCTTCTCAGAGAGTAATGTCCTCAAGCAGCAGGGCAGTCCTCTGGCAGTAGGCCAGTCCTTCAAACTTTCACTGGTCCAGGTGTGTTCTGATGAGTGGCTCTGGAGGTCCAGTACTTATACCCGGGGCCACCCTTTGTGTAGGAGGATTCCCTGTCCTATCCCCACATCTGGTTCTGTAAAGTTCTTCCCCTGTCCCTGTCATTGCTCCAAACCGTCTAGGGTGACAAAAGGAAGGATAGGTCTGGTCTCAGATTACCTTTTGTGTACAGGAGACACAACTCTCCTGTCCACACCTAAGTCCCCTTTGTGATGCTGTCGGGAAGCAATATAAGAACCCCAACAATAGAGCCATTCACAGTCATGTGACTGAGGGTACTGGCAGATGGTACAAATGGTT
Organism: Lissotriton vulgaris; assembly: GCF_964263255.1. Classification (NCBI taxonomy): domain Eukaryota; kingdom Metazoa; phylum Chordata; class Amphibia; order Caudata; family Salamandridae; genus Lissotriton; species Lissotriton vulgaris. The sequence goes on along the minus strand of NC_141688.1, from coordinate 149,114,962 downwards.
GGGACAATAAAATACCAACATTTTTAAAGTGCCATTTTCACAATTGTGACTTAAAATCTGACTTCACCATTAAAGAGGACTTTAAATTACAGTTAGTTTGAGTGTAAACAGCTTGCCTTTGTCTCTGTCTGTTCCCAATCCAAAGTAGCATGTCTTAAATGTAATAATAGAACACAGTTTTAGTTAATGGGAGAGAAAGGCCTAACAACAGTGAAAAATTACTTTTTCACTGCCAGGTCAAGTATAAATTAAGTACACATGTCCTACCTTTTAAATAAAAGGCACCCTGTGCTAAGAGCCATTATGGCCTAACTTAGGGGTGACTTATAAGTAATAAAAAATAAGCTTTTGGGCTGGCAACAGGTTTACTTTGCCAGGACCAAATGTCAGTTTAAAACTGTACTTCAGGCTGCAGGCGAAGGGCTGATACATGTTTTACAGTGCTACTTTAGAAAGTGGCACAATGAGTGGTGCAGGGCCACTAAAAGCATTTAATTTACATGTACTGGGCACATGTAGGCCAGTTTACCAGAGACTTACAGGTAAAGTAAATTAAATGTGCCAATTAGATGTAGTCCAATTTTACTATGTTTGACAGAGAGATCCCAATCACTTTAGAACTGTTTAGCAGTGGTAAAGTACACAGATTGCTAAAGGCAACGACTATTAATTCAGCAAACAGGAGGGTTGAAGGCAAAACGTTTGAGGGAATACCACACCAAGAATTTCAGGTCTAATAACTTGTTTGTAAAGGTTAGGAAATTACTACCGTTTTAAACTGGCTTCAGAAATATTTTTTCTTTTACTATATTCCCACACTTGATATTTCTCCATGCATAAACTGGGGTAACTTGAGCATGTTTGCAAACTTTGTGGCGCTTACACCAGTACATCTACGATGTGACCTGTTTGAATGCGAAATATGAGAAGTGCATTTAGAAATATTTGTGAATTCCAAATACAGATACAGGTACATGGGAGTGGGTGTACACCACATTTGTATTTTTTTTTTCAATCACTCCTTTAATCCCTTCCGTGCTTGTGACGGAAACACTCCGTCACGAGCCACGGACGCGCTGTGCTGGTGACGGAGTGGTTCCGTCACGGCGCGGCCGCACCGCCCACGCTGCAGGAATTCCGTGCCTGTGCCGCCGTTCTAATGAGCGAGTGGGGTCGTGAGGGACCACTCCGTCACAAGCACAGCGCGCCCGCGGTTCGTGATGGAGTGGTTCCATCACGAGCATGGCGGTGTCGCGCGGAAAGCCCCCCCATCCCACGCGCCAAGGGTTTAACACACCTCTAGAAGAGTAACCGGGATGAAAATTCATTACTGCATAATATATGAAAATGATAAGCATATTTTATTCATTTACTCAACTTCTTGCAATTTTAAAAATAAATATTATCTAAAGTATGTAAGCATATGTTACACCATATTGCTGGAAAAGTCAATCATAAATATGGACAACTCCTTAGGAAATGACTCTGTCAGGGGGGCAGAGGACATTATGCCAGCCACCCTGATCAACAAGACTGCCTTATTTAGAGACCTCCCCGGGCCAAGCATTGATCCCTGTACCTTCATGAGAATCCCTGTTACAAACCAAAACACCAGCCTTACATGCAATTTTTAGCTAAGCAAGGGATCCTTAGTAGGAATCCTCCTACCCAATTTCATAAAACTCCCTACATTATTGTGTCCCAATTCCCTGTGGGCAAATTTGAGCAACTCGATGGGAGGGCTAAGACTATTTTCAAAAATGATTTTCGACGAGCGGCAAGTCCCCACTGTTCAAATGGCCTCAAACACCAGCTCCGTAGGTAGCTACAAGTACACTTTTAGATTTGTAAAATAAACACATTTATTTCTGAGATTTTTGTCCAAGGGTTTTGGAAAATCTGAAAATTGTCTCAATAGAGCTTTCAAACAGCGATTTCCTTGTGGCTCTTTGCTGGAACCACAAACCTTGGGAATCAAATGAACACCCCGTTAGGAAACTTTATTTGTCTTTTCAGTGAACACACCACCAATTGAAAATTTACACAGCTTTGAGGGTCTAGGACCACAGAATATTATAGTAGTTTTGTTCAAGTTAGTAATGAGATCCAGGTTGTCCTTGTAGTAAGCAAATGCATCCAGTAGTTTTTGCAAAATATTAGCAGTCCCAGACTTGAGCTTCTGCATATCATTACAATGTCACGGGCCTGCCTCTTAATTAATCTGGCATTGTTCCCCTTTTTATCCGGCTACCCAGGCCATTGGCATCCCCTGATAGCAGTGGTCAGGCTGGTGAAATATGAAAGTTGTAGGCCTTAAACGTTCGGGATGAGTGAACTGTGGCGAGCGAGCATAACAAGCGAGCCCGACAGTCCCAAGGGGGGGTTCGAGATTTTTTTTTTAAAGGAGTGGATAAATTGGCCATTTTCAAGCAAATTTGAGAAAGCAAGAAGGTTAATAAGGCAATTGTGAAAGTGTAGTTATGATATCAATAAAGAGATTTCATATAATGATGTAGGTAGCTTCTTATTCAGTATAAGCAGAGAACTTCATAACAGACTTTGAAATAACAATGCTGAGTTCAAAACCATCGGCTTAAGCAAAGGCAAAACGTTTTATTTAGGTCACTGAGTACTGCAAGTGCACAGTTACCTTACGTAGAGTATTCTAGAACATCACTCTGACAGTGAGTAATGACTGCACTAAATATCCACAACATTAGTACAAAACAATTCAAGCCTCAAAAGTACGAAGGTGCAAATAAAATGAACACACAAGCTGTGTTTTGGCCAAAACAAAACTGCCCCAACGAACCATATTACCACGAAAAAAGAAAACTACTGGTGCTTTCCCATGAAATCTGTTACTAAGGCCTTTGAATTGGTTTGTGATGGCTTGAATGTTATTGCTACATTCTAGAGTGCAACTGCTTTTTGGCTTCAAGCCATTTGTCAGGCCTAAAGATGCTGGCAGCAAGAACACAAGGCTTAGGAGGATGGGCTGTGAGCCGTGACTAATAAACTAGCCATTAATATGAGAACAAGCATTTTCCGCCTCTGATGAGATGCACCGGGCATCGAAACGCGTCAGGCACAATATCAAATTGAGGCACCATGTGGGGCGAATGACTTATATGCCGGATGGTAGAATTTCAAGCTGCGTGACCTCCCAAGCTCTAGGGCAAACTTTGCGATTACATGTCAAGCGGCGGCCCCGTCGCGGGAGGAGCACCATCTCTCAACCGAGAAAAAGAGAGGCTGTGCCAACGAACTTGTCTGTGGCGTAACAGCGTTTGGAGTTCGTCTGAATGAAACGCTCTGCATCGTGCTGAATCCTATAAGGAAAATGAAAGGCTGATATGACTTTACAGTGGGAAATAACAGCGAAGGCTCCCTTGGAACTCGAGTCTGAAACCAAGTGACTCAAGCTCCCAGCATGCATCACAATATTTGCATAAACGGCGCAAACCCACTGAGGGTAATAGAAAACACCTGCATGCAACCATGAAAATAAAAGAGGGCCAATCTCAACTGTGAATTGAAGCCGCCTCTGATGAGATGCACAGGGCATCGAAACGCGTCAGGCACAATATCAAATTGAGGCACCATGTGGGGCGAATGACTTATATGCCGGATGGTAGAATTCCAAGCTGCGTGACCTGCCAAGCTCTAGGGCAAACTTTGCGATTACATGTCAAGCGGCGGCCCCATCGCGGGAGGAGCACCATCTCTCAACCGAGAAAAAGAGAGGCTGTGCCAACGAACTTGTCTGTGGCGTAACAGCGTTTGGAGTTCGTCTGAATGAAACGCTCTGCATCGTGCTGAATCCCATAAGGAAAATGAAAGGCTGATATGACTTTACAGTGGGAAATAACAGCGAAGGCTCCCTTGGAACTCGAGTCTGAAACCAAGTGACTCAAGCTCCCAGCATGCATCACAATATTTGCATAAACGGCGCAAACCCACTGAGGGTAATAGAAAACACCTGCATGCAACCATGAAAATAAAAGAGGGCCAATCTCAACTGTGAATTGAAGCCGCCTCTGATGAGATGCACAGGGCATCGAAACGCGTCAGGCACAATATCAAATTGAGGCACCATGTGGGGCGAATGACTTATATGCCGGATGGTAGAATTTCAAGCTGCGTGACCTCCCAAGCTCTAGGGCAAACTTTGCGATTACATGTCAAGCGGCGGCCCCGTCGCGGGAGGAGCACCATCTCTCAACCGAGAAAAAGAGAGGCTGTGCCAACGAACTTGTCTGTGGCGTAACAGCGTTTGGAGTTCGTCTGAATGAAACGCTCTGCATCGTGCTGAATCCTATAAGGAAAATGAAAGGCTGATATGACTTTACAGTGGGAAATAACAGCAAAGGCTCCCTTGGAACTCGAGTCTGAAACCAAGTGACTCAAGCTCCCAGCATGCATCACAATATTTGCATAAACGGCGCAAACCCACTGAGGGTAATAGAAAACACCCGCATGCAACCATGAAAATAAAAGAGGGCCAATCTCAACTGTGAATTGAAGCCGCCTCTGATGAGATGCACAGGGCATCGAAACGCGTCAGGCACAATATCAAATTGAGGCACCATGTGGGGCGAATGACTTATATGCCGGATGGTAGAATTCCAAGCTGCGTGACCTGCCAAGCTCTAGGGCAAACTTTGCGATTACATGTCAAGCGGCAGCCCCATCGCGGGAGGAGCACCATCTCTCAACCGAGAAAAAGAGAGGCTGTGCCAACGAACTTGTCTGTGGCGTAACAGCGTTTGGAGTTCGTCTGAATGAAACGCTCCGCATCGTGCTGAATCCTATAAGGAAAATGAAAGGCTGATATGACTTTACAGTGGGAAATAACAGCGAAGGCTCCCTTGGAACTCGAGTCTGAAACCAAGTGACTCAAGCTCCCAGCATGCATCACAATATTTGCATAAACGGCGCAAACCCACTGAGGGTAATAGAAAACACCTGCATGCAACCATGAAAATAAAAGAGGGCCAATCTCAACTGTGAATTGAAGCCGCCTCTGATGAGATGCACAGGGCATCGAAACGCGTCAGGCACAATATCAAATTGAGGCACCATGTGGGGCGAATGACTTATATGCCGGATGGTAGAATTCCAAGCTGCGTGACCTCCCAAGCTCTAGGGCAAACTTTGCGATTACATGTCAAGCGGCGGCCCCGTCGCGGGAGGAGCACCATCTCTCAACCGAGAAAAAGAGAGGCTGTGCCAACGAACTTGTCTGTGGTGTAACAGCGTTTGGAGTTCGTCTGAATGAAACGCTCCGCATCGTGCTGAATCCTATAAGGAAAATGAAAGGCTGATATGACTTTACAGTGGGAAATAACAGCGAAGGCTCCCTTGGAACTCGAGTCTGAAACCAAGTGACTCAAGCTCCCAGCATGCATCACAATATTTGCATAAACTGCGCAAACCCACTGAGGGTAATAGAAAACTCCTGCATGCAACCATGAAAATAAAAGAGGGCCAATCTCAACTGTGAATTGAAGCCGCCTCTGATGAGATGCACAGGGCATTTAAACGCGTCAGGCACAATATCAAATTGAGGCACCATGTGGGGCGAATTACTTATATGCCGGATGGTGAAATTCCAAGCTGCGTGACCTCCCAAGCTCTAGGGCAAACTTTGCGATTACATATATATATATATATATTCCAACAACGTTTTCTTCCAAAAAAGAAAACACGGAGCCGCAAACACCAACCAAACTCCTCGATCAAGTTTCGATTAATTTATTCTTAAATCCATTTCAATTTTGGCACAGACATAACTAACGCGTTTCGATAGCCTCTGCTATCTTGATCACGGTTAAATTGTTACTCTGTTCTCGTGTGTTTTAAAATAATTTTTTTTTTAAAAATCAGGTGACAATAGGAAAACCCTCCCCAAACAGGAAACACATGACATGGCAGATTCCTGAGTCCAAGTTCAGTGACCTAGGAATTCTGGGCAATGTAGTTCGTGACCAGTTTGTGAGCTACATTCAATTCTTGTTGTTGATACCTCTCAACATATATTCATAATTTTTACCATGTACTCATTTAACATTGCTCACATATATAGGTAAACACAATTCTTGCCCTCCAGTGGGCGAACATTTTTTGATACCATCTGTAGTTCAAAAATAGTCCCTTTTAATAAATTTTGAATTTATTGCACCTCCTTCTGGTTCGTAAGGAGTCGCTATTGACATATCACGTTGTATGTAATTTTTTACAGAGTTACTCATACCCTCCAGTGGGTTGACTCGAAATTTCTGAAATTTCATTTGTGATAGTTCTGTTTTTTCATAGTTATGTGTTTTGTGGGTTTCAAATTTGGCAGGGGTTAGTGAGGGGTGTTGTTATTTCAGTGAAAGTTAAAACCCTAACTTAGTTCTGTAGGGGAGGGAAACGATGTTGAGGACCAGGGAACTCTAGTTTCTAATTTAAGGTTTTACTATAGATGTATGTACAGTTCCTCTGATTGATTCAAACCGAAAGGAATCATGTTTCTGAAGTTCAGGATATGTCTTGATTCTTTCTGACGTAAAAGTTTTTCCCGGTGACCTCCTCTGTCAGATAGGCTCATTGTCTCAATTCCGCAATATTTCAGGAGTTTCCAATCTCCTCCATGGTGGCTTTCCATGTGTTTTGATACCGCGTTACTTCTGTCTTTATGTACCCTAGCTCGAATATGTTCTAATATTCGCTTTTTCAATTCACATATAGTGCTCCCTATATATTTGAGTTTACAGGGGCATTCTATCATGTAGATTGTGTACTGGCTAGTGCATGTTATTAGTTCTCGTATTTTCCAAATCTTATTATTTGCGATTGGTACTTCCCTGATGGGTTTGGCAATTTCAAATGCCTTGCAGTTATAACACTTGACAAATGCACATGTTTTTAACCATGATTTCTTTTTGTTTATGTTCTTGAAGTGACTGTGGAATAATTGGTCTTGAAGATTTTTCGCTCCCCTATAGGTCCCAATTGGGTGATTGCCCATTCTTTTTCCGATGGTTGGGTCCAATTGCAGGATTTTGCAATTTTTCTTTATTATATGGTTTATTTTATTCGATTCCTGGCTGTAATCCAGAATCAATCTATTGGTTCTTCCTCTGTTGTTAATTGTTTGTCGTTTGGTTTCAAACATTCAGACCATTGTTTTTGGTTTGCTCTTTCCCAACAGTTATTGACTATTGTTTTGCAATATTTCCTTTTCTGGAAGCGTTTGATGGTATTTGCACTTTGTTTCTTCCATTCCTCCTCCTCGCTACAAATCCGTCTCAGGCGGAGGAATTCCCCATAGGGAATGCTGGAGATTAATGATGGTTGATGAAAGCTTGTGGCCTCTAGAGTCGCATTTGTGGGCGTGGTTTTCCGGTGTAATGTTGTTTCCACATGATTCTATGTCAGGACGGAGGCGAGGATTATGCAGTCCTTTCTTCTCTTTATTTAAATAGCAAATTTAAAGTGGACCAATAAGAAAACTTTTACATAAACTTCAACTCCCATGAGCACATGGGCCACAGTGTCCATAACAACTGCCATCCAATCACGGGGCTGTCCACTGTATAATCGGTCCTGACGTCCCTTCCTCTTCCTCTTTCTTCTCTGCTCGTCAGATAAGTCATTTCACATTTTTTCTGACGTGTTGTGCTGTTTATTGATATAGTGTTTAACCTGTGCAGTTTTCTGCTTCTGTGGCTTTGCCTTGTGTTTACATCGTTCACGCTGTGTGTCAGCGCTTCATTCGGCAGTTTTTGACGAGCGACAGGCGCTGCCTGCGCCGTCTCTGCCGCTGGATCGCGGAGCGTGTGGAGCGCGCTTCGGCGTTTCCCTGACTCTGTGGGGCGCCCACCTCGTGTGAAGGGCTGCGTTTGCGGTCTTCGCTCGAGCTGTCAGGCGCGTTGAGGCTGGTCTTCCCTTAGCCTCACCAACCCTCGCCAGACACCGGCTTCGGCTTGGCTGAAATTGACGCGGACTTCGGCGCTACGCCACCTGGTGGCCGCCTAGTGGTACCGCACCTGTCTTGACAGGTTGGCTGATATTTGTCACGCTAATTACGGCCTGAACACCGGCGAGGGGGCTACCTCAGTAAATTAAGAGGTGATAGGTGTTCACACCCTCCATAATGCAATCTTGTGAACAATTACATACCTCCACTCAGGAGGCGGAGGAGCTTTGTGTCTCCCAACCCTTACCACCTGCGGTTGGTCGCGCGCTTTCGCAGGCGTTGGACTCTGTCCTAGCGCCGCTGAGGGAGAGAGTGGACGCACTCGCCCAGAGCATCCCCGGGGTGTTTGGGGGCTCAGCGCCTGGCGACCGTGACCCCAAAGGAGGGCAGGGTGGTGGCAAAGTTTCAGGGAAACGTCACGCGGGGCACCTGGAAGAATTCGATCGCCTTAGAGAATCTTTCCGTAAGAGTGCGCGGACGTTGAAGAATATACCCTGCCGGGAGGGATTTTACCCCGGAGAAAATGGCGACGAGGTCGCCCCGGACACGGACCAGGAGGATGGTTTCCCCATGGAGGGAGAGGGTGTTACTGATGACGACGCCTCCTCAGGGGATGAGGATGATTATTCGGGTCGCCCTTGGCGCCCGGCCTCTCACTCCTCAGAATCCCAGGAGGGTGACGATAAGTCTGACATGTTTGATCCGACCAGAATTTACCATCCCAGATCATCGGAGTGGATCCCTGATCCTAAGGTGGCGAAGTATGTTGCGAGCAAGGTTCGCCAACCCCTTGAGAGGGAGGTTAGGACCCGCATGCGGGGTGAGTGCCCTCGCCCGAAATTGGAAGGCAGGGTGGCAATCACCCCGGATATTGATGAAAAGCTCTGCGCGTTTTTTGCCAAATTCATGAGGGACCCCAAGAAGGGTATAGACCGCTCCTGGCGCAACTGTCAGGATAAGCTCCTGGACGCAGTGGGACCTATAACTCAGATTATCCAGCTGGCCGAGAGGGCCAAAGAGTCGGGGACCACGATGTCCACGGAGATCGTGGCAGGTTGGGCCCAGAGAGCCCTATGCTTTTTGGGCAACGCGAATTGTGCATTAGCGGCAGAGCGGAGGAGGTCTCTCCTCATTAAAATCGACCCCAAGTTAGGTGACTTGGCCACCTCAGAAGCAGGACCCATTGCACAGGGCAAACTGTTTGGCGAACCGTTTATCAAGGAATTGAATACGTTTGTCACTACTTTTTCTGCCTTGGACAGGGCACAAACATCAATTAAAAAGATTTTTCCCGGACGGGTTTTTGGAGGGGCCGGAAGAGGTAGGGGTCGCTCCTCCGGCCGCCAGCAGCAGCAAGGCCCCAACAATAGAAACCAGCAACGTCGTAACAATGGATGGAACGACGGCCGACAGGGAAATTTCTATCCCAGTAGAGGCGCCGGCAAAGGGCGCGGCAGGGGCTACCGTGGCGGAGCCAATGCACCTGGAGGTCCATCGGGTGAGTGTTATCCTTTTTTCCCCGTCCGTTTTAGGGGGGAGGTTACAGAACCACTTTCACAACTGGTGCAGGATCACCTCAGACCCTTGGGTTCTCCAAACGGTGCGGGGTTTCCAGATAGAATTCTACAGAACTCCCCGTCAGAGGGTGCGCCCTCGTCCCCTCGTCTTCTCTTCGGAAGACAGACTCCTGATCGACAAAGAGGTAACAGATCTACTCAGGAAAGGGGCGATCCGCCTGTCACGGTTACACCCGGCGGGCTTCTTGAGCAACATCTTCCTAGTCCAAAAGAGGGACGTAGGTTTTCGCCCGGTAATAAACTTACGGGAATTCAACGAGTGGCTGGTGTACGGCCACTTCAAGATGGAGGGGATCCATCTACTACGCGATCTCCTCCTCCAGGGGGACTGGATGGTGCGTCTAGACTTGAAGGACGCCTACCTAACGGTTCCGATCTTCCCTCCACACCGGAGGTTCCTCCAGTTTCTTTGGAAGGACACAACCTTCGAGTTTCAAGCCCTACCCTTCGGCCTATCATCGGCCCCATGGTGCTTTACGAAACTCCTTCGTCCAGTGGCGGAGACCCTTCGCGAGAGGGGCATTCGATTAATCATTTATCTGGACGATATATTGATTATGAATCAATCTTCAGAACGTCTCCAGATGGATTTGAACATGACTATTGCATTACTCCAGGATCTGGGCTTTGTGATAAACGTCCAGAAGTCCGTTCTCCGACCGTCGACTCAGATTACGTTTCTGGGATTCCAGATAGACTCGGTCTCGGCTTCTCTCAGCCTCCCCTCTCAGAAGGTAACCAAAATCCGCAAAGAACTCTCCCATGTCCTCCGGAAGGACAGGTTTTCTCTACGCCAATTGGCTCGCATCGTGGGTCTCCTCTCCTCCTCAATCCAAGCGATCTTCCCGGGCCCTCTTCACTACAGGGCCCTGCAGCGATTAAAGGCACTGCACCTCAGGAGGGGGCTCACGTACTTCGAACTTATCTCCCTCACAGAGGAAACGAGGACGGAATTGCGTTGGTGGATAGACCACATGAGTGCGTGGAACGGGAGAGCGATCTTCGGTTCCAGCCCGGACCTGGTCATCGAATCGGATGCCAGCAGAGCGGGCGGGGGTGCTCGATGCGGCGACATCACGATGGGAGGTCTGTGGTCGGAGGAGGAGCTTCACCTCCATATCAATTGTCTGGAACTCCTGGCGGGTTCCTTCGCGGTGCGCTCCCTAACACGGAACACGGTATCATGCTGCATTCTGCTACGCATGGACAATGTGTCAGCAGTACAGTATATCAATCGCCTGGGCGGACCACGTTCTCAAGCCTTGGCGAACCTGGCGAAGGACTTTTGGCATTATTGTCTGGAGAAACAGATTTCGGTGACGGCGGAATACTTGCCGGGCAGGCAGAACTCCATTGCGGACTGGCAATCCAGGCACTTCCAGGATTTCTGCGACTGGCGACTGGAACGATCAGTCTTCCAGGCTTTGATGACCAGGTGGGGTCCATGTTCATTGGACCTGTTTGCATCCCGGCTCAATCGTCAACTCCCGAGATTCGTGAGTTGGAGACCGGATCCGGAAGCGTCAGCGGTCGACGCGTTCTTGCAGGATTGGGCTCAGGAACAAACGTATGCGTTTCCCCCCTTTCTCATGACTCAGGTTCGCCGTCAACAAGCTTCCATGATCTTGGTGATGCCCTTCTGGAGGGCTCAGGCGTGGTTCCCCTCTCTGTTGGAACTGTCATGGGATTGTCCCATTCTACTGCCCTTGTTCCCTTCGTTGCTCTCGAACCCTCAGGGGGAGCCTCATCCTCTGGTGATCCAGGGAGTCTTGCGACTCATGGCATGGAAGATTTCAGGGGACACTGGCAGGACGGCCGACTTTCGGCAGATGCTGAGGACCTCATCCGCAGAGCCTGGGCTCCTGGGACGATCAAAAGGTACCGCTCGGCTTGGCAACGGTGGTGTCGTTGGTGTTTGGGAAGACACACCGATCCCGTGGGGGCAGATGTTAGCTACATCTTGAATTTTCTAGCTGAGTTATTTCATTCAGGACTAGCCTATCAGACTATCAATTCTTTCAGGTCAGCCATTTCGGCTGGGCATGCCCCTATCGATGGGAGACCGGCGGGTGAACACCCTTGGGTTTGTAAACTGATGAAGGGTACCCGGCTGTCTAAGCCCCCGGAGCCCAGATATGACTCCCTCTGGGACGTCAATATCGTTCTCCGTTTCCTCTGCTCTTGGAGAGACAATCAATATCTCACCAGAAAGGAGTTATCTGCCAAGTTGGCAATCTTGCTCTGTTTGGTTTCGTGCAAACGTGTCTCCGATGTTAGGGCTTTGGATATTACTGCACGGGCGTTCACCCCGGACGGAGTCACCTTTACGGTGGCTAGAAGAACAAAGACTAGTATCAGGTCGGTATCTTACCCTTTTTTTCCAGACCAACCCAAGCTCTGTGTGGTACGGTGCCTCAAGGCGTATGAGGACTTGACGTCAGAATACCGCCTCCCGGGAGAACGTCAACTTCTCATTGCTTTGCAGAAACCGTTCAAAGCAGTTTCCTCTCCAACCATCGCCAGGTGGGTCCGTTGGATCATGACCGAGGCGGGGGTGGACGTGACCAGATTTGGAGCTCACTCCACGAGAGGAGCAATGGCTTCTAAGGCTATTCAGGTAGGCGGCCGCTTAGAGGATATTATGGCCGCAGCGGACTGGTCCTCCGAGTCCACATTCAAGAAATTTTACTTCAAACCCATCTATGGTGCAGCAGAATTGGTGGTGGACAGGCTTTAAACCTGCATAATCCTCGCCTCCGTCCTGACATAGAATGAAAAATTTCCTAGCTATCGTAACGGAAAGTTTCAATTCTATTAGGGACAAGGAGGCGAGGATTATCCCTCTCGAGACTCGAGGGTCTCACCCACCCGGAATCTCCGTAGTTTCGGTAAGTAAGTCTTTTGAATGGGTTTGATAATGTTAATGCAACTGTACTTGTTTCACGTTGATTGTGAAATTGTTGAAGTATTTCATTATCAGGATTTTGGAGCATTTGTGATTATTCTGAGCTCCCTTAAGACATTTTCAAATGTTACCTGGTTATGCAACTCGGTATATTGCTTTCTCTGCTTCCGTATACGGAAAAGAATCAGGATAACGGTTGTTTCATATTGGTTTAGGACAAGACCAGAAGGAATGATGTACGCCCTGGGAATCTTTCCTCGCAGACAAGAAGAGGAAGAGGAAAGGATGTCAGGACCGATTATACAGTGGACAGCCCCGTGATTGGATGGCAGTTGTTATGGACACTGTGGCCCATGTGCTCATGGGAGTTGAAGTTTATGTAAAAGTTTTCTTATTGGTCCACTTTAAATTTGCTATTTAAATAAAGAGAAGAAAGGACTGCATAATCCTCGCCTCCTTGTCCTTAATAGAATTGAAACTTTCCGTTACGATAGCTAGGAAATTTTTCATTATCCTTGATGTACACTTCCGTGTCTAAAAAGGTTGCGCGATTTTTACTGGATTCATATGGGAATTTCAGGCATGGTGTACTGTTGTTCAAGATGTTAAAGTACTGTTGGAAATCACTTGTGGTCCCATCCCACACAATAAATAGATCGTCAATGAACCTTTTCCAGGTTACTATGTGTTGGGTGAATTGTTGATTTTGGACATTCCATGCCACTTCCTCCTCCTATATATATATATAGTGAGCCAGGTGGAGGCTTCCACTGGAACACGTTGTCTGTGTTGTTTCTCCATTACATAAAAAGAAATTGATTTCAATACTATTGTGTCAGCGCCTGCTTTTGGAAGTTGGAGAGGCAGGATTGTAAGCTGATATATATATTACCTACTGGCAGTCTCCAGTAGGTTGTTATAGTTGGAACCTTGTTTCTATTCAAAAAGTTTTTTTTCTTTTGCCAATAACTTTGGCGCCTGTTGACGAATCTTCACGAAATGTTCAAAACGAATAGTCAGCTCCGGTCAGCTCCTGTCTTAAAGGTTTTAGGGAGATTCGTCAAGTGGGTACGAGAAAAACGGGGGATCCCAAAACGTATTTTCTTCATGTTAATTTCCGTAGGAAACCTTAGACACAGCTACAGCCCGAACTGCTGAACAGTATTACACCAAATTTGGCAAAAGGGTAGAGTTTGGTCCAGAAAGCACTCTGTACTGTAAATGGTGTAAATCCGTTCAGTAGTTTTTGAGAAATGTGAACATTTGGAGATATCAAGATTTGAGAATTGTGAGATCTGATTGGCTGAACCCTCCAGATCTCGAACTTGTTTCTGATTGGCTACCAACACTTCAAATCATGAAGTGTTAGCAGCCATCTTGTGAACCGAGTCACAAGCAAAAAGGTAAGAAAACAATAAAAATCAAGAAAAGGTGGCAGGTTAGAAACACCCATAGGGACCCCCCAGGGACAAACAAAAAATGTTTTAAAATATTTTCGGCAGGAATAGCGTAGGGTGCGCGAATCCCGACCCCAAAAAAAATCGAGGCACGGTCTCAGGCGCTTTGTTTCTTTTAAATCCCCGGGTGGGCCAGGCCTGGGCGGCAATATTTAATTATTATGCGGGACCCCGGGGACCACCACCTCCCAGGGCATTTTTCAATAATGTGTGGGAGGGCACGTGGCTCCCCGCAGCCCCAGGGACCGCCACCTCCCCGGGGCTTCAATTCAAATAAAGAATTGTGGGGGGCTCCTGCAACCCCCACTACCCCGGGGACCACCAACTCCCAGGGGCATTGAGTAAACTAGCCCAGCAGATACCTCCAGTAAGCCCCACACAGTGGGATTGCTGAGAGGTGGTCCAAGGCCAAGCCCCTTTTTACACCACTCTGCAAACGCGCCTCTTGGCGCACTGCTGGTGGGGGGATGAGGTCCCCTTGTGTACTGAGGACTTCATGACTAAAGTGAACTTTATCCCCCAAGCAGCAGTGCTCCAGGAGGCGCGTTTGCAGAGTGGTGCAAATAGGGGCGTGGCCTCTGACCATTCTCAGCAATCCAGCTCTGGGGGGCTTACTGGAGGTGCAGGAGTGCTAGTTGGCCTCCAGGGACCCTCAGGAGGTAAGTGCACGTAATCCTCCACCCAAGAGCGTGCTATGATGCATGTTTACAGTGTTGTGGAGAACGGGTGCGTGGCCTGTGTCCACCTCTCAGCAATCCCACTGTGTGGGGCTTACTGGAGGTAACAGTTAGGCTAGTAGGCCCCTAAGGAGCCCAAGCAGCAAAGGGGACTTCAATCCCCTTCCAAGAGCAGGCCAGGGAGAACTTAGCTATCTTGCTGTGTGGGACTTACTGAGGTAATCATAGGGGTAGTTGGCCCCCAAGGATGTCCTGGCCCCCAAAGATGTCCTTAGGGGTCAACTACCCCTCCTGTTACCTCCAGTAAATCCCATACAGTGGGATTGCTAAGAAGTCTTCAGAGGCCATGCCCCCCCTTTCTCCACCACTCTGCAAGCGCACCTCCTGGCACACTACTGGCTGGGTGTTGCAGTCCACTTTACTCTTGAGGGACTTTGGGAGCCAAGTAGCCCTCCTGGTACCTCCTCTCCTACGCAGTTGAATTCCTGAGCACTGGTCAGAGGCCCAGGCCCCCTTCTGCACCACTCTGCAAACTCGACTACTGCGTTATAGTTACAAATTAGCATGTAAAAATACTTAGAAATTCACTAAAAAATCCATAGATTTCAGGGACATTATAGTTAGAAATTAACATTTAAAAGACCTTAGAAATTCACTGAAAAAAACATAGGTTTCAGGGACTTTTTAGTTAGAAATTCACATTTAAAAAACTTTAGAAATTCACTGAAAAAAACATAGGTTTCAGGCATTCCAATAGTCTAGGTTAATTCCTATTCCTATATAGCTGTCTACCTACACCTTGTGCGGACGTGATAATGTACTATCGGTAAGTGAGCCTCATCTAGCCTGTATGTGCTTCCCAGTCTTGTTGTGTATGCTCTCATTGATTGGAAATTATGGGCGAATTGCTAGTTCTGTGGTGCTATTTAGCCCATTCAGGGCCTTTGTCTGCATGTCAATGATGTATCTGCATTCAAGTTGTTGAAGTCTCAACTCTGTCAGCCACACCCACCTCTCGTGCGACATGTTCCAGACAAAAAAATTGCAATAGATTTCTGTTGCTATTATGATATAGCTCAAAGTGTCTGGCAACTGGGTACGAACTATCACGATTGACTATAGCTCTCGTGCTCTATTATCCGCATCTTTGTAGAATGAATAGTACTTCCCATGTAACGGAGTTGACAGGGGCATACCAAACAGTATACTGTATTTGTGGTATTACAGTTCATGAACTTTCTGATCTTCTTGGACTCTTGGAGACCACGAAGTTCATAGGTGGGGACTTTGCTGCTATTGACAGGCTATACATTTTTGACAGGGATAGAACCCTTTGACAGGTGGCAATAGCATTTACATGTGTAAACTAAATATTTAATGCAAAATACATACTGTACTGACTTTATGATTTAAGATTAGCATTGATACTAACTGACCACAAGAAAAAGTTATCTATACAATAGAGTAGAACAATTTTTATTACTCTACAATCTCACAAGCCTCCGCTAGCCACCCGCGAGCCTCCCACGAGAGTGATCATACACCTTGAAATGAAAACATATAGGGCCATATGTAGGTAATTTTTGTTTTCCGATTCTCAAATTGCGATTTTTGGGGGAATAGCAATTAGAGAATCGCAAAACGAAATGTAGATAGGATTAGCACATTTTTTTGCAAATCCCAATTATTCCTCATTTGCGAATCGCAAATTAAGATTTGCAAATAAGGAATACCTTCTCATTCATTCCTATGGGCTAGAAGCCCCATAGAAATGAATTGGAAAACATTCTCAATTAGAGAATCGCAAATTGAGAGTGCAATTTCAGGGTTGCAAGGGTGTCAATAGGACACCCTGTTGCACCCCTGAAATTAACATGTGTGCACATGTGGCCCACATACATGCCCTAAGGGCATGTATGTGACCCACATGGCACTTTGAAAAATACCAAAAAGTGTATTTTTCAAAGAAATCACAATTTATCACCAACCTGAAGTTGGTGGTATTTTGCGATTCCTTAAGCCACAATTCGCACAACTTGAGTGCTTCCTACATTGCATTTGAGGAATCGCAATTTGCAATTCCTTAAATGCAATCACAAAATAAGGAATCGCAAAATTTGCGATTCCTTATTTTGTGTGTGGCTTTTTGTGTGCTACATAGCACACTGCCTAAATTGCGATCGCAAACGCTGAAATTCTGCGTATGGCCTATAGTTTACTGTATAGGAAAAACTGATCAGTGTCTTATTGAAATATGAATATGAAGTTTATGTAAAGATAAATACAAACACTATGAAAACTATCCTGGAAATATTTCTGTATATGTAAGTTACAAAAACTAAGAAGTTAATCATTCTTAGTGCATACATTGTTGGAGGAGTTTGTTTCTATACATTTTTTAACATATATATATATATATATATATAAGGGTTGGTTTTGGCTTGTGGTTATGAAATAAACCCAGGATTTGACTAAGCAGACGGCATTGTGTCCGAATTTCATCTGTGTGGAGTGCGTTGTACTTTCTGTACGAGTGGATTTGCATATATATATATATATATATATATATATATATATATATTACCTACTGGTGGTCGCCAGTAGGTAGTTATAGTTAGGATTATTTTCAATAGGGAAATCGCAACATTCTATTGGGAATAACTTTAGCGCCGGTTGAGAAATCTGCCTGAAAATGTCCTCAAATTTGCCTTGCGGCGCTCCGGTCCTTGCCTGGAAGTCTGGGGGGGATTCGTCAAGCGGGGGCCGAGAAAAAAGGGGGGTCCCAAAACGTGTTTTCCCCATGTTAATTTCTATAGGGCGGTCGACCTCACTTTTAGCCCGAACGGCCGAATGGATTTCCACGAAACTTGGCAAAATTGTAGCGACTGGTAGCCCGATGTGCCTTTGCTATGTCTCAAGATATGTGCTCCAGTGGATTATGAGTAATTTAGGTTAAAAAATATATATATATCTATGGCTGCGCCCCGGTATGCGCACCGGGGCGCTAACCTGCGCGCTACGCTAGTTCGCGCTCGGAAAGCTGATTGGCTCTCGGGTGTCTTTCAACATTCCAAACAGTCCGGAGCAGCCGCCATCTTGTGTCTCGGTAGGATCGAGACACAAGAGGTGGCAAAAACAAAGGGGGAAATGACCATAAGGGGGCAGAGTAGACCCCCCTGACCCCCTAGGTTTGATGTGGGGGCTATAAAAGGGCCCCCCCAAACTTTCAGGGAAGGACCGGAGCGCCGCAAGGCAAATTTGAGGAAATTTTCAGGCAGATTCCTCAACCGGCCGCCAAAGTTATTCACAATAGAATGTTGAGATTTTGCATTGAAAATAATCCTAACTATAACTACCTACTGGCGACCGCCAGTAGGTAATATATATATATGTTTTTTCTGTCTTTTGGTAATGTTCCATTGGATACACTGTCACTTTACTGTGGAAGTATGTTGTTTATTTCTATGAAGTCACATGACTCACTATGTCACTGTGAGGGGTTGGTCACTATGTGTAATTAGCATATAAAAAAGCATTGAGTTCGATGTACTAGTTGCAGCGTGAACAAGGGCACAACTTGCCAGAAATGCGTAGCTGCTTTCTGTTGTTCATTAAAAACAACTCTGCTGATGTGCTGTGGTCCGTCTCCTTCCTGTTTGCTGGTGTGCTGTGTGGTTGCTGAGACACCGAGAGATCCAGAGGAGTCACGTGCTGTATGTAATAACAGAGGTGGATTTGTCTCCGTAACGGA
This sequence comes from Lissotriton vulgaris, assembly GCF_964263255.1. NCBI lineage: Eukaryota > Metazoa > Chordata > Amphibia > Caudata > Salamandridae > Lissotriton > Lissotriton vulgaris. The sequence goes on along the minus strand of NC_141688.1, from coordinate 149,096,629 downwards.
CCCCTTCCCCGTTTAGTGGAAGCCGCCCTCAAATCAACTTGTTTGGAAACGTCCTTTTCGGAATTTTCGGCGGTTTCCCCCTGGACGGCAAACAACAAGGAGTCACGAGTGCAGCGGCGGCGGTTGAACTGCAGTGTGGTCCGTGTCGAAGGGCGCGGCTTGCAGGGCGGATCCTGCCTTCGCGGCTAGGTGAGTCACAGAAGCCCATTCCAGGTGGGGAAGTTTACACAGCTGATTCTGACACGCGCGCGTTACCGAAAACCCGGGTGGCCGTCCGGTGTAAGACGGAGAGAACGCGTGTGTGCACTTGAATAACACTGGCAACAGAAACCCATTGGATTATGTCTAACGAGCTGGATAAACAGCGTGAGGAAGCTGCTCTGAATTTATTCAGTGATCAAGGCGGCGTAAACGGCAATACCAGAGAACAGAGCGGAACTCCACAAGCGGAGCAAGTAAGAAACGTAAAAACGATCTTTAAAGAACTGGAAAAGTTAAAGAAACTCGAGTGCACCAAGTGGTGGGAGCACAAATCCCTCAGCAAGTATGAGGAGGTGGGTCGGGTCCCTCGTGGGTTGCGGATCCTTTTAGCTCCAAGTTTTGAAAAGCCAGACCCTGCCATGTTACAAGAGTGGGGGGAGAGCAACCTAGCAGCTTCCATGAATCTGGTCTGCATCCTAATTAAATATGCTGCTAAAGACAGGATTAGGTTGCTAGAAGAAATTAAAGTACTGGAAAATGAATTATCCGCATATGCTGAGGGGGAAGAGATAAAAAAACTTGCAGACACCATGAATGAAAGGTTAAAAAAACACGAAGAAAAGATTAAAATTCGAAAAGCTACCAAGTTTACCCGTGATGCAAATGACTACCGTGATGGAAAAATATTTACTTTTTCACGGAAATATGACTCTGCAAAGAGGCAAGCATTCACAAAAAAGAAAACGGGCATTGGCAGCTCCACCACAGTGGGTTCGCGCGCTGTTAGACAAACCAGCTCTGGTACAGGCGCACAAGGAATTAACCCACAAAGCAACAATATGAGTGGTGATACAACCAATGATGAACCAGCGGAAGGAAGCAGCCTGGATTCAGATGCAAGTTCTTTAATGAGCAATTCAAGTGACAACCTTACCTCTTCTGCCTCTATGGGTTCGGATTTAAACTTGGAAGGACTGACCAAACTCACATTGCAGGAGGAGATGGATTTTGTGGTAGAGGAGAGGCTACAGACTTTAAGACCAGGGCCAAGGCAGAAATCATTGCGAACAGACAAAGGAGAAACAAGCGGAGAAAAGAGCGGCGCAAACAGCACCAACGGCGCACAAGCACAAATAAAAAAGAAGAAGCCATGGGTAAGACGCCGTTAAATGATAACACCATTATAAATCTTTCTAATGTGACACTAACCAAGGCAGAGCAACAACTACTGTCATTAGGCTTGAACTTTTGTCCTGTGCAAAGTTTTAATTACACTATGACTAGAGTGGATTTATTCTTTTTCATTAGGAAGTTAAAACTAAAAAAACATTTTGCACTGAAATCTAGCAAAGACCCGGTGAATGATATGGGCGATGACGTTACTACTGACAACCTTAATATGTTATCTGCCTCTGATGTACATACTTTCCTTGACGCCAATGACTTGAATACCTCTACATACAATACTGAGGCGGATTTAGATGCTCCTACTCAGGCAAGACTAAGCAAGATATCGGTCTTGCAAAAAGGAGCGGGGCTAAGTCCGTTCAAGAGCAAATCCAAGTTTGTGCCTGTGACACCCAAAGACGCCATTGACGTCTTCCATGACTGTGTGATTAACGATATTAAACAATTGTACAAACATACCAACTCCAAATCAAGGAAGAAAACTACATTCATGAGGAGAGAATATGGCAAACTTATAAAGAAACTTGGGGAGAATCATGAGATTGTAATAAAAAAATCAGATAAGGGAGGCAATCTTGTGATTTGGCCCAAACAAGCTTACATCCTAGAGGCCAAGCGACAACTTTCTGATCCCTTATGTTATAAGTTGTCCAATCAGAAGGAATACCTCCATGCCAAGGGAGAATTACAACAACTGCTTTCACAATGGAAGAGAGAAGGACTTATTTCCGGCGAGGAATACAAATACATGAATATTAATTTCCCAAGAATGCCGTCTCTGTATTTGATTCCAAAAGTACACAAAGATATAACACCGGTGCCTGGGAGGCCAATAGTTTCTGCCATTGGCAGTATGAGCGAAAATGTTGGTCAATACATAGACTTCTTTCTCCAGGATATAGTGAAAAATCTTGCCAGCTACGTGCGTGACACCAGTGACTTTTTGGACAAAATTGCCTGCATAAATTGGGAAGAAGATATGTGGTTAATATCATTAGACGTGGAATCATTATACACGAGTATTGACCACAAACAAGGTATGCATGCAACCAAGCATTTTTTGGACAAACGACCCATGGCTTTTTATGAGCATAACAAAGTGATTCTGGGGTTAATCAATTGGTGCCTGCACAACAACTTTTTCACCTTTGGTAAGGATGTCTACCGACAAATGAGAGGTGTAGCGATGGGGGCCTGTTTCTCTCCCAGCTACGCGTGTTTACACGTGGGCTGGTGGGAGGAGCAGGTCCTCACCGCGACGCACCGTACCACCATGGAAGATCATGTTGTCTGTTACCTAAGGTATATAGACGACATATTCATGGTGTGGAAAGGGCCTAAGGAGGGAGCTATCTCCTTCATTGATGATATGAATAACAATGCCATGAATCTTAAATTTTCCATCAATATCAGCCAATGTAGAATGCAATTTCTAGATGTAGAGATTTATGTTTCTGAGAATAAGCTTATGACCACACTCCATAGGAAGGCGACGGCAGGCAATATGACCTTACATGCCGCCAGTATGCACCCGAAACACACCATCGTGGGGATTCCCTATGGAGAAATTCTTAGATTAAAAAGAATTTGTAGTGTGCCCTCTGACTTTGAAAAATGTTTAGAGGAATTGTTGGGACGATTAAAAGCTAGGGGCTACTCTGAGAAAATCCTGAAGGAAGCGGTCGAAAAATCCAAATTGAGACCCAGAGAGAGTTTGTTCCCTTCCCGACAACCTGAGCCAGAGACTAGTATTGCACTAGATACTCTACATGATGTTCCTAGAATGATAACAGCCTTCAGCAGTGAGGACAGGAAAGTGAAAGCAATCTTTAAAAAGAATTGGCCAATAGTGCTGAGTGACCACATATTGAACACTAGGTTACCAGCCAATCCCACTATTACCTTTAGACGGGCTAAAAGTATGGGATCTGTGTTGGATAAGCCGGCTCCAGAATTAAAAGCAAAAACCCCCTGGTTAAAACCTTCGAGGGGTTTTTTCAAATGTTCTAGCTGTCGCGCATGTAGATTCGGAGTAAATACATCCCAATATTTGACTTCATTTTCCACTGAACCCAGAAAGATCTTGGGTAATTTTAACTGTAAAACAGATTTCGCTGTGTATGTCCTGACATGTACCTGCGGCTTACAATATGTGGGTAGTACCAAGCTGCAGGTGCATGTCAGGATTTTGCAGCATTTGCGCGCTATTTTACACAGTGACCCTGCCTACCCGGTGGCACGCCACTTCAAAAGAGTGCACAACAAAGATCTCTCGTGCTTGAAGTATTTTGTAATAGGGTCTGTGCCACCTATGACCAGAGGAGGTGACAGGGAGTCACGGTTAAGACAGCTAGAAACTAGGATGATATTGGAGCTCGATACACGCTGGCCTAATGGTTTGAATAATATTGATGAGTTACACCACTTCTTATAACCATATCAATTTCCTGTCGCTGTACATTTCCTGTTGATAGACACAGACCCATCCCCACTATCTTTCTCCCTCTTAGTTAGGTTCCCTATTTTGAGGTTGAGTTTGGGTCTGCTCATTTTTTTCACCTAAACTGTATATATGGCTGTATATACTTTTTCTACTGGTCTGTAAATTTGGAATGATTGGAATCCGTAATGAAATGTTTGAAATTTTGATATATATGTATTTATGTGTATATATTGATCCATGTTGTATACATTTATACATATGTATTTATATGAAGAGTTTTGCACTTTTGTACTTTTGTAATTTTCTACTTTTCCACCTGAGGTAATATAAATTCTATGGTCATGTTGTGTTCCCTAGCGAGTACCCCACCGACTCCATGTACGAGTTAAAAGTGCATGTAACTTCCCTCCTGTATCAGCTATGAAGACGCAAATACATTTGCGTCCAACGTTAACTTGTCCTCTTTCAGACCCACCATGAATGGGTTTGATGGTCCGTTCCTAAGTATGCTATGCCAACGTCTTTTTGAAGTGTACTCCTACGTTTTTCAGCCTGGCTGAAAGTAGGCCCTGAATCTCTGCCACCGAGCCTCTTTTCTGGCTTCTGACTGCGAGGGCCTCTGCCCAAGCAGCCCCCGTACCCGTGAACTCTGACTTACTTCTAGCGCGGCCCTCCGTGCTCAGCTCAGCCTGCTGCCTGCCAAGATTGACTATAACCTTCGAGTTATCTGTTTTCCTCCCCGAAGATACATTCCAGCCTGCTAGCTTCAGTAAACATCCTTCCTCAGCTACAGGGCTAAAGGGCCGACCTGTCTTTATGCAAGTAATTCATAGCCTCTGTTGCCATGCTTCCATGGAAGGCCCCATGCCCCCACGCTTCTCATACAGACACTCAGGCGCTTATACACGCATTCACAGCAAGTATATAATAGCTTCTGCTCTAGAGACCTTTCTGCCCAGATAGCTCAGTTCCTAAACATCAGATATCAGATATGATAGAAGCACAAGTTGATCTGACATGCCAGACTTCTGTCTCTTTCCGTCAGTGTAAATGTCAAGTCCCCTGCACCCCGTCTATCACACGTCATGCAGCTGCGCGCGCATCCAAGCTTCCGATTTCTGCTGACATTGCAACATTCTGTTAGCACCACCCCTTGGTGCCACCCACTTGCGTCACCTATCAGTGACGTTTTCTAGCACACACCCTAGTTCACGCCTAGTTTACGCCTCTTGATGATGTACTAGCACCACGTGTATACTGTTATCTTGTCTTCTCTCAGCTGTTACGCCTCTTACATTGAACATTATGATGTAAATCAAGTATATAAGCTATGTATTGTCAATAAACGAGGGCGCGCTCATCTATCCCTTCTGACACCCTGTGTGGTGGTCAGAACATGATATCCTGATTCCTTTATGAGGAATAAAACCCTTAGAAACTCTTACACCACGGACTCTGTTTTCCTTCTTTCCGATTGAGTTATTATTGATTAAGTACTTACCTGCATAGAAATTAAGAGAGTAAATTAATTATTTACATCATTTTGGCGCCCGAATAGGGACCCCTCCCCCACCTCACGCGCCGGAAGGTGCGTTGCAATCCGTGTCCCCTGCCATCAGTTAGACGGACAACACGTGTACTGGCAGGATTTCCTGCATCCCCCTCTGACACACGGAGGTGACGAAGACTGCGATCAGTGCCCAGACGAGGCGGTGAGGAGTGCGGAGGATCCCGACCAGAGCCCAGCCGAAGGAAGCAAGGTCCGAGGTGTGAAGAGGCCCACCAGTTTTCCGAAGTTTTCCGAAGTTTTCCGAAGTTCCGAGTCGAGTCCAGTCGAGTTTCCGAGGCTTTCTGTTTTCCGTGCTTCCCGGTGAGTACCATTGCTGGGTCGTATCTAGACGGGTTTGGGTACGCAAGTCCGGTCTGCACTGTTTTTAGGCAGTGTATCTGTACTGTTTAGCAGTATATAAAGTATTCCGAATTTCTGCACTGTTACAGCAGTGTATCTGTATCGTTGAGCGGTACATTCAGAGTAGGGGGAAGTTAGCTATGTCTTTAAATGTTTCATGTGATTAATGTCGTGGTATGAATGTGATTGTTTTTGTGCATTATTGTGTTTTCTTGTTTAAATAGTTACATGCTAATTAAGTATTTAGGATCAAGCATTTCAGTATCAAGTAGGCACAATGCCGTTTTTCAACAAATTAAAGCAGATAGGAACTAGGAAAGGGATGTTAGAGGAAGAAATTCCAATCCCCCCTAGGGACACTCCAGGTAATTTCATGTATAATAAGCATGGCATAGACGCCATCTTGTATCTAGAGTTATGGACAGATTATACCAAGCACCTAGAGGAAAGATACCGATGGCCAGTTAACGGAACATGGGATGCCGAGTGCATCATAAAGGTAGAAGAAATATTACGGAAAAAGAAAGCTAGACAATCTCAGAAAGACGCCATAGAATTTTGGCGTAAAGAATCACGTAAACGTGCTGATAGAGCACTCCGTAGAGAAGACAGGCTTAAAGAATCAGAAAAGGCCCAAGAAAACGAATTAGTTACTGAGGGAATTCGAGTAAAAGTAGAACAAATAGATCGTATCCTAAATGGCAAAGTGAACAACATGTATCTTTTGGCCGATGGTACCCCTGACGCCATTTCAGAAATACCGAAAAATTTGCCGTCACCATTAGTTCCAACTAAAGTAATGCATAAGACTACTAAAGACATATTCCTAAATTCATATCTCGAAGATGTAGCGCCAGCTTACACCAATCTGCCTGTTCGTGCCCTGCCTACTGACGGGGCCGGGGGTGGTACTGCCCCCCAAGATCACTCTCAGCCGACACCGAAAAAGACTAGTTCCGTTCCGCCAGCTCCGCCACTTCCCTCACCTAAAACTGATCTACCGAAACCACTTCAATCAGATCCTACTAAAAGACAAATTCAGATACTGACTACACACAGAGATAATGCCCAAGTTTCCGCTTCAGGAGGTGCGACCGCGGGTCTCCAGACCCCGCCACCGACTCACAGATTAAATCTCAGAGGTCTGCAGAGTCCTCTTACGTACAGATCCCCCCGTTCTTCTAATTCATCCCGTCTTGATGCACTAAAAGAAAATATGTCAGTTTGTAGATACGATCCAGAACCTGGACAGGACGACTTAATGGTATTAGCGTCTTTACGGTTAAGATCTGCTACTGATAGTTTGTTATGTTATGCAGGAATGAAGGAGCACCTAGATAGAATATATGAGTTCGTTCAAACGGGAAAGGACCCCGACAGTATTAAGGATGCCCTGGAGAAACAGAAAGTTACCATGCAAGCACTGATACTACGATTTTTCATAAATTGTCTAATAAGAGAACGAGACAGGCCCGGAACAGAGCAGAGTGAATTGGATGCATTGAACAAGTGGGGTCAAAATATAGCCGACGGAAAACATGACAGACAAAATTGCATAGAGGCCATGTATAAAAAGATTAAGAAAGCAGTGATAGCAGTACACGAGAAAGAGAAAGAAAAGGCTCCCTCCGAGGAGGAAGAAGAATCTGAAGAACCAGAACCAACTACAAGCACTATAGCATATGTAGGTAAGGGAACTTATCTTAGGAAGGGTATCCGTCCAGAAAGCAAGAGAGTTTTCTTCTCTGCCTTAACGAATCCGAATTCTGCTGAACATCAGTTCCAGGAAACTGATAAACGGCTTCGAGATCGAGTTGGGTACCATGTACTCAATTCTATGGATGAACAAGAATTAGCCCGATCAGCGGTATCATGGGCCGAAAATGCAGACATATATAATGATGACACCGTAGCACAGACATTTCTGAACCTCTCCCCCGACGAACAGAAATTAGCAGGTATATATATGATTCAGCACCTTCTCATTAAGTACAGAAAACATTATTCCGATCCAGGTCCCTTACATGAGACACTAGAAGCACTACTGATGGATAGATGGAGAGGCCTAAGCACTAAATTAGTTCAAATAATTCTAGAACAACGACGCAGATATGACACCTTTGTAAGTCCTGAATATGTTCCCGCCCCACCTCCAGAAAGGAAAATGTACCATATGCAGTGCGGGGGTGGTATTGAAAGTCAGAACCCCTTGCGAGAAGTGCACCCTGTTATGGGTGAGGATAAAATTCTGAAACGCGTGTATGTACACACGCCTCTGACTAAATTAGAACTGTTAGAAATGAAGAAATTAGTACCATGCCATGATAAAGACCCTGCAGGTTTTCATAGAGAGCTCAAAGACATGTTATTAATGGGGGACTACACATATGATGATATCATGAAAATGTTGAAAGTATTATTGCCTACGGGTATATTCGAGAAATTAAAGGAAAAGGACTGGGAGGTGGGAGACGCAAAGATTGCCTGGGCAGAAATAGAAGACGAAGAGAAAAAACGGGTTCCAGGGTTAGGCCTTGGGGACAAAACTAAAGCATTACCAGGTTTAATAGTACAGGTCCTGCCCAGATTATTGACAACTAGAAAGGAGGATTGGGATGCAATCTCGTCCTGTAAACAGAAACATGATGAAGATACTAGCGACTTTTATTCAAGATTCGAGAAATGTTTTATTATCAATAGTGGCCTCCAGCCAAGTAGCGAGTCGTACCCACATCTTTTTGTATCAAAGTTAGTCGAGAATTCCCTACCGTTAGTTAAAAATAGAGTGTATAAAGTCGAGAGTACATGGCAAGCAAATACGCCATCCCAGATGTTACAAATGTTACAATATCACCAGAATAGAATTAGGGAAGAACAAGATCAGGAACAGAAGCGCATGAAAGACACGAAAATGAAAATGTTAGTAGCCCAGACGGTCCCATCCGACAGTCACAGGAAAGGTACGACCCAGACAAGTCACACTGCAGCTCCTGTTAAAGGGACATGCAATTATTGCAAGCAGCCAGGTCACTACGTACACGAATGTGCAGTTCTGAAACATAACATAGCGACAGGTAAAACTAAAGAGAGACCGCATCCGCCTAGACAAGACCATAACCAGCATCAGTCTACACAGAATACACAGCCCATGCATGCATCCGCACAGACAGCACAGACCGTAGCAGTACCACAGCCACAGCCCATTGCTGCAACTCAGCAAGTCTCACAACAGATGTACCAGTATGCCCAGTCTGCTTACCCCGAATATTCCCGATATACATGAAACAGCCTAGAGAGGGAAGGTGGCTTGCCTCTTATCGAGATTCCTGTAGATCAAGAAGGTCCTTATGTACACAGTCAAGTATTGGGGAAAGATAGAAAGTTTTTAATTGACACAGGGGCAAGTCGCACTACAATAAGTCATGACGAAGTTCCAGGGGCACCCCTCTCAGGCTCACAAAATGTTTCCCTTGGTTTTTCAGGACAACCTATTGTAAATGAAGTATCAGAACCAGTTCCCCTGGCTGTGGGTCCATTATCACGTGTTACAGACCTGTTACTAACAAAATCATGTCCGGAAAATCTGTTAGGAATTAAAACACTGAAGGCTCTAGGAGCTATAATATGCTGCTCCCCGGAGGGAGTTAGACTCTTTCTGCGGGATTTCAAGGGTCATTACGTCCTTCGTGAGTTTGACGTCAGATTGAAAAATGTACCTGATTACTTGTGGGCAAAAGGCCCAACTGATGTAGGATGTATGCACATTACACCATACCGCGTTACCCTCAAGGCAGGTGTTGTATTACCCAGAATCAGACAATACAAGTTACCACCCGATGCTGTAGCGGCTTTACTGAAAATCATTGAAGAGCTCATTGCCCAAGGAGTGGTCGTCGAGACCGACTCCAATATCTGTAATTCACCCATCATTCCGATTCTTAAACGTACTGATCCCAATGCACCGCCAGTATATCGGCTGGTGATTGATCTCCGAGAATTGAATAAATGCATTATCCCACAGTATCCTGTGGTTCCCGATATATCATCTCTATTGACTGCTATTGATTCAGAAGCAACGTTCTTTACTGTAATTGATCTCAAGAACGCCTTCTTCAGCGTGCCTATTGATCCAGAGAGCCAATATCTCTTCGGATTCTGTTTAAATGGACGCAGTTTCAAATTTTCGCGCGCACCTCAAGGATTCACAGAAAGCCCCAGCATCTATAGTCAAGCACTGAAAAGACAACTAGATTGTATTCAAATGCCAGTTAACACCGCTTTACTACAATACGTCGATGATCTGCTGATCACCGCACGAAGTGAGCCCGAATGTGAAAAAGCATCACTGACAGTTTTACATTTCCTGGCTGACAAGGGACACAAGGTGTCTCCTTCGAAGCTACAATTCTGCGCTCAGCAAGTTGTGTACTTGGGTCACTTACTGTCCAAAGTGGGGAGACAGCTCACTCCCGATCGCATTCAGTTAATTGTGAACATGCCGCAACCCAAGACACAAAAGGAAGTGCGGGCCTTCATAGGCCTCACCTCGTACTGCAGACAATGGATTCCCCAGTATGCATTTCTAGCTAAACCACTCATCCAGTTAACGACACAGGAGGCAGCGACTTCGACTGTCCTCCCTTGGACTCAGGAACACACACAAGCTTTTGAAGAATTAAAGAAAGTTTTATGCCAAGCACCAGTTTTAGCGACACCATGTTACAGCAAACCGTTTACACTTTTTGTTACAGAACGTGATGGCACAGCGTTGTCTGTCCTCACTCAAGACCAAGCAGGTTCACATAAGCCTTGTGCTTATTTTTCTAGTACATTGGATTCAGTAGCTCAAGCACTCCCTGCGTGCTTAAAGTCAGTAGCAGCAACAGCGTTAGCAATAAGACAAAGTGATTCAATTGTTTTAGGTCATCAGTTAACAGTTCAAGTACCACATTCTGTAGAGGTTTTGTTAAACAGAACCCAGACTCAACACTTAACTATAGCACGACTGACAGGTTATGAATTAACACTATTCCAGCCACACATAGAAATCAGACGTTGCAGCATCCTGAACCCAGCAACACTGTTACCTACAGTTATGACAGATCCAGCTCCGCATGATTGTATAGAAATAATTAATGCAGTAACTAAGCCTAGACGAGACTTAACAGATGTCCCATTGACAAATCCAGACCTGACACTTTATGTGGACGGTTCGTGCATGAGAACAAGTACAGGAGAATTAGTGGCCGCGTACGCCGTGACCACTGAAACTGAAATTAAAGAAACACATCGTATTGACACACTGTCTGCTCAAGCAGCAGAGCTCATCGCTCTGACCCGAGCTTGTATTCTAGCCAAGAACAGAAATGTTAACATATACACAGATTCCCGCTATGCCTTCGGAGTTGTACACGACTTCGGAGTCCTCTGGCAAGAACGAGGTTTTCTGACTTCCCATGGGGCCAAGATACAACATGGCCCCCTCATTCAAGCACTGTTAGAAGCAATACATTTGCCCTCGGGCATATCAGTCATGAAATGTAAGGCACATACCAAAGTCACAGATTCCGTTTCCCAGGGTAACGACCTGGCAGACCAGACAGCAAAACATACAGCACTGACTCACACCCAGACTACTGATGTGACAAAGACAATAGTCCAGACCCAGTGTATGGCAGTTAGAGATCCCACCCTAGATGTAATTGATATCCAGACACATGCTACTCCAGAGGAGATAAAGAAATGGACTGAACTAGGAGGGATTCAGACAGATCAAGGTTGGGTGACGAAGGGAAAATCTATATGGTTTCTCCCCGACTCAATGGTTCAAGTCATGATAAATACAGCACATAGTCCTGCCCATCTTGGAGAGAAAGCCATGTTAGACAGTTTACAGAATCTCTGGTACAACAAACACTTACGAGCAGCAGCAAAACAGAAAGTGCGTACTTGCATGATCTGTTGTCAGTTCAATCCAGGTAAAAGCGTCCCTGTTGAGCAAGGTGGATTTCATCCTCCCGATCACCCTTTTGAAGTCCTCCAGATGGATTATATCCAGATGAATAGCTGTAGAGGATTTAAGTATGTCCTTGTAATTGTTTGTGCTCTGTCCCGCTGGACCGAAGCATACCCAGTCCCAGACTACACGGCTCCGACCACTGCCAGACAGTTGGTTCGTGAATTCTTCCCACGGTACGGTTTGCCCCGTGTCGTGTACTCAGATAACGGACAGCCGTTCTCGTCCGAGTTGATGAAACAAGTTTCCCTCTTGCTAGGATATCAGTGGAGGTTCCACTGTGTCCGACATCCCGAAGCAGCTGGCCTTGTAGAAAGGCATAATCAGACACTAAAAATCCGTCTTGCCAAGATCTGTCAGGAAAAAGGGGTCGACTGGATAGTCGCCCTGCCCGTGGCACTATTCTACATGAGAATGGTTGCCCACTCGAGATCAGGGCTATCTCCGTACGAAGTGGTCTTTGGAAGACCGCCGAATATGTGGGGGACGCCCGTTCCGAAAAAGATCACTGATATTGATTGTAACATGTTGACAGATTACCTTGCCTCCTTGATGTCTGCACTCCAATCATGTCGTTCACAGGTTGCCGCAGCCTTCCCTGACAACACCGATGTAAAGGCGCATGAGGTCCGTCCAGGGGACCTGGTAGTCGTCCGGAATTTCGACCGGAAAAGTCCGCTGGAGCCCCGCTGGAAGTCTCCAAAGACCGTTCTGCTTACCACCAGGACCGCCGTGAAAATCGAGGGGAGAAAGGGGTGGGTCCACACGAGTCACATCAAATTATGCAATGAACTAAAAAACGGACTGAAACAGGACTCTGACTCGTCCACCCCCACCAAAGACTGTGTCGAAGCACAAGACGTTACTGTGCCTAAGAGAGAAAAGACTCCTCAAGAACTTTACCGAATGAAGCTTCGATCTAGCAAGTCAGACAGTTTAATTGTTTAAGTCCTCCCTTAGGTGAATCGGTTAAATAGTTTCTGACATGTATCCCCTAGATCGAGTTAGAGAGAGAGAGGAAAAGAGAAGAACATATTGCAAATCACTTCGTAGTCACTGCATAGTGACACTAATAATCATGTTTATTCTGAGTATTCTAATTATTATTGCCAGCATTCTGCTTCCTATGTACTGGCCTATTTTCAGGCGTGAACAATCTGCTTACAATGTCTCTGCTGAACACACTTTTAGTGAACTTCCCGCACATGAACTATCTTACAGACTTGCGCTGCGCAACAATACATTTATTAGTATGTTACACCATTCCCATCAGACAAATAATGCTACAGACTGTTGGATATGTGGCCGACTCCCTCCCTACCAGAATTACAAGGGAGCTCTGCCCCTCTTTCCGTACCCATTCACTCACAATGGCTCCTGTGGAGCATGGTTTAAAATAATTAATTCTTTAGATCCTGATATTGCTGTTTTCGATGGGGGCTGGGTTTGGGGAAACTTGAACTTAGTCCTGCTCAACGTCTGTTATCCTGATCAAGAAGGACTTCCCACTCGAATAGGAACTGATCTAGAAAATGAAGTATATGGATTAGGTAATTACACAATCAGCCTTATGATCCTCACTGTTGAATCTGAAACTGCTCCAGTTTTGCCCCATATGTTAGTGTTACCAGTCACAGGTGAATTATGTGTTAGCAAGAAAGGTTCAGTACACGTAGGTCATAGTAAATGCACTACTGTGGTCGAGTTCAGTGACCATGGTAAATCGTCTTTTAAAGCTACCAGTCATTCCTATTTTGTTTGTGGTCATACCGCATACATACGTTTGCCTCCAGACTGGGATGGTACCTGTTACATTGCATTCCTTCTGCCACCTGTTTTCCTAGCTCCTCCTGATTACCATAGAAATACGAATCTAGCACCGAATAGACCCAAAAGAGATATTCCCCTTGTCGACTACACAGAAACGGCATGGGAACAGTACACTGATTTCAATAAAGGATTCTTTTTCTTCCTAGGACCTGTCCAAAACAGTAAATTAATACGCAGATTAACGAGAACACTTGAAACAGTAGTGAACGAAACTGCCTCCGCTCTAGGTAACTTAACAGAGGAGCAGTCTGCTATACGGACTGTTGTCCTTCAAAATCGTCTCGTGATTGACGTCATCTTGGCAGATAGAGGTGGAGCCTGTAAGGTCATCGGGTCAAGTTGCTGTGTTTTCATTCCACAAAACGCACCATCTGTCTATCAAGCTATCACCCGTTTACATAAAATTGCAAATCAGATACATCAGAATCCAGGCACCTGGACTTGGTCCGGTTGGTTCTGGACTACGTTAACGGCTTGGGGATGGAAGATCTTATCCTTCCTAGGCATTGGTCTTGTTATAGTATTCAGTTGTTGCCTATGCCTGCAGTGTGGGCCAGCGATATGTGGACTGTGTGCCACATCCTGCATTGAGCATTCCAGTTGTCTTTCAAACAGTCAAAGAAAGAAAGACGAACATATAATGTTACAAGAACAAACCGATCGATTTATGAGGATCGACATATCATGAAGGGTCCGTAGGGAACAAGGAGGGAATGAGGTAATATAAATTCTATGGTCATGTTGTGTTCCCTAGCGAGTACCCCACCGACTCCATGTACGAGTTAAAAGTGCATGTAACTTCCCTCCTGTATCAGCTATGAAGACGCAAATACATTTGCGTCCAACGTTAACTTGTCCTCTTTCAGACCCACCATGAATGGGTTTGATGGTCCGTTCCTAAGTATGCTATGCCAACGTCTTTTTGAAGTGTACTCCTACGTTTTTCAGCCTGGCTGAAAGTAGGCCCTGAATCTCTGCCACCGAGCCTCTTTTCTGGCTTCTGACTGCGAGGGCCTCTGCCCAAGCAGCCCCCGTACCCGTGAACTCTGACTTACTTCTAGCGCGGCCCTCCGTGCTCAGCTCAGCCTGCTGCCTGCCAAGATTGACTATAACCTTCGAGTTATCTGTTTTCCTCCCCGAAGATACATTCCAGCCTGCTAGCTTCAGTAAACATCCTTCCTCAGCTACAGGGCTAAAGGGCCGACCTGTCTTTATGCAAGTAATTCATAGCCTCTGTTGCCATGCTTCCATGGAAGGCCCCATGCCCCCACGCTTCTCATACAGACACTCAGGCGCTTATACACGCATTCACAGCAAGTATATAATAGCTTCTGCTCTAGAGACCTTTCTGCCCAGATAGCTCAGTTCCTAAACATCAGATATCAGATATGATAGAAGCACAAGTTGATCTGACATGCCAGACTTCTGTCTCTTTCCGTCAGTGTAAATGTCAAGTCCCCTGCACCCCGTCTATCACACGTCATGCAGCTGCGCGCGCATCCAAGCTTCCGATTTCTGCTGACATTGCAACATTCTGTTAGCACCACCCCTTGGTGCCACCCACTTGCGTCACCTATCAGTGACGTTTTCTAGCACACACCCTAGTTCACGCCTAGTTTACGCCTCTTGATGATGTACTAGCACCACGTGTATACTGTTATCTTGTCTTCTCTCAGCTGTTACGCCTCTTACATTGAACATTATGATGTAAATCAAGTATATAAGCTATGTATTGTCAATAAACGAGGGCGCGCTCATCTATCCCTTCTGACACCCTGTGTGGTGGTCAGAACATGATATCCTGATTCCTTTATGAGGAATAAAACCCTTAGAAACTCTTACACCACGGACTCTGTTTTCCTTCTTTCCGATTGAGTTATTATTGATTAAGTACTTACCTGCATAGAAATTAAGAGAGTAAATTAATTATTTACATCACACCTTTTTAGAAACATTGATACGGTCTTGATACTGTTTTGCTACTGTTTTTCTATTTTTCTATTTTCCTATTTTTCTACTCTTGTACATATATGATGAATTAATGGGACAATGGAGGTGAACTTTGTAAATAAGCATATGTAAATTAATGTGGGTTGTAAATATAAGATTTAGAATTGTGTATAGGTAGACCTATGAAATTGAAAGGTTATTATATATCGATATGTGATTTTCATAAACCCAGGTGTGGTTTATTGTTCTAGGTTCCTTCCATTTCAACTATTTATACTATTTATTATTATTAAAGTACGTAACAGATACACATGAAATGATAGGGTAATCAATAACCCACTATTTATCCATCTGTCAATATATATTTGCTTATTGTACTTGATATAATGACTGGTATTGCACTTTAGCTGGTTTAGCTTTCCTTTCTCATGCACTTTTTACAAATGTTGCACTTTACTCACTTAGCACTTTTTCAAACTACCGCTTGTACATTGACGGATATAACTATATGCCTGAATTGTAGATATTAGAATTTCCCTGTTATTGTTTATTGCTAAACAGATGTTTATCTGTTCGTTAAGTAAGGGATTTTTTCTATTATACTTAGGTTCAATGAGATACATGAGTGTCATAGGTGGATTTAACCGGTGAGAATCTATGAATCATGTATATCAATATCTGGATTTAACCAGTGATGTTTTTCTGTCTTTTGGTAATGTTCCATTGGATACACTGTCACTTTACTGTGGAAGTATGTTGTTTATTTCTATGAAGTCACATGACTCACTATGTCACTGTGAGGGGTTGGTCACTATGTGTAATTAGCATATAAAAAAGCATTGAGTTCGATGTACTAGTTGCAGCGTGAACAAGGGCACAACTTGCCAGAAACGCGTAGCTGCTTTCTGTTGTTCATTAAAAACAACTCTGCTGATGTGCTGTGGTCCGTCTCCTTCCTGTTTGCTGGTGTGCTGTGTGGTTGCTGAGACACCGAGAGATCCAGAGGAGTCACGTGCTGTATATATATATATATATTCACTGAAAAAACCATAGGTTATAGACCATATATAGTTAGGGATTAGCATTTGAAAAACCTTATTTTATTTGCACAAAACCATTGAAATTCCATATATAGTTAGTTGCACTAACTATATATCGCGGACCCGCAATCCACTGCTAATGATGTCACATATTACATCATTCATGACATGGTCAGTGACATCACTGATGACATCACTGATGACATCTCAAATGACATCACTGATGACATCACTGATGACAACACCCAGTGACTGTATGTTTCTGTAAAGTTAAAATATGTCTTACATATTGAAGAATGAGTGGATGTATAAGTGTCTGGATGAAGGATTTAGTAGGTGCATGACTGACTGTATGAGAGAATGATTAAATGTGTCTCACTGAGTGTATGGGTTAGTGATTAAAGTGTCTTAATTTGGCAATCATTATTTATGTTGTTCTGTAAACTGCTGCATGTTTAAATCAGTAGCTATATCAGTAACTATATGGGTTATTGAATGGTTGCCCAAGTATTTGTATGGGAGACTGAGTATGTGTGTGGGTGGCTGGGAGGTGTATAACTCTGTGCATAGATGTGTGAGCAGTTGATTCCCTAGGTGTATGGGTTCAAAAGTGCATGTAGAAACAGCTGTATGGACAGTTGACTGTGTGCATGAGTATATTGGTGAGTGAATGGATATCTCAGTGCTACATGTCAAAGTAAGTACATATGTAAAACACACTCCATGTGAGAGTTGACATATATAAATAACTGAACATAAGAGCCAGTGAATGTGTGAGTGGCTGTATGAATCATTGTGAACTTGTATCAAGGATTGTATAAGAGAGTAAATATGTGTTACTATATGTTTGAATAAGTAAGGTGTGTATAACTGTATAGTTGAGGAAATGGAGATGTGATTGATTCTTTGCATGACTGACTAGGTGTGTGAGTAACTCCATGGATGTGTGACAGTCTGTGAGTGCCTGT
The DNA here is from genome assembly GCF_964263255.1 of Lissotriton vulgaris. NCBI lineage: Eukaryota > Metazoa > Chordata > Amphibia > Caudata > Salamandridae > Lissotriton > Lissotriton vulgaris. The sequence goes on along the minus strand of NC_141688.1, from coordinate 149,079,084 downwards.
TTACACTGAGTGTATCTAAGGTTATATTAGAGTCTGAAGATGTATTATCACATAAATGATATCATCAGTGATGTAATCAGTAATGTCAAATGAGATGTCAGTGATGTCATCAGTGATGTCATTTGAGATGTCATCAGTGATGTCATCAGTGATGTCATTTGAGATGTCATCAGTGATGTCATCATTGATGTCACTGACCATGTCATGAATGATGTAATATGTGACATCATTAGCAGTGGATTGCGGGTCCGCGATATATAGTTAGTGCAACTAACTATATATGGAATTTCAATGGTTTTGTGCAAATAAAATAAGGTTTTTCAAATGCTAATCCCTAACTATATATGGTCTATAACCTATGGTTTTTTCAGTGAATTTTCAAGGTTTTGTAAATGCAAATTCCTAACTATATATGGTCTATAACCTATGGTTTTTTCTGTGAATTTCATTGGTTTTTTAAAAGCTAATATCTATAGCTGTAAAATATATTCTTTATTAAGTGACGTATCACGTAGCCCGTGAGACGCCTCATGATGCATCGCATAACCGTGACGTATCGTCTCTGCAGCGCAAACCAAACCCAAAACGTAAGCGCGCCAGAACACGCTTAAAGATATATATATTTTTTTTAACCTTAATTAGACAAAATCCACACGTGCACATATCACAAACGTTAAAAAAACACAATATGTCGGACTCCCGTTACGCTGCCGGTTAGCTGCCCGGTTAACGTACCAGGAAGCACCTTTACCGCGAAAAATCGCAATTTTTTTTTTCTTTTGCCCCGCAGGGAACTTTAATAGCCCCCTCATCAATCCTAGGGGTTCAGGAGGGGTCTGCCTTACCCCTTTCATTCATTTACACCTTTTTTTTTTCCACCTCTTGTCTCTCGATCCTACCGAGAGACAAGATGGCGGCCGCTCCGGACTGTTTACAATGTTGACAGCCAATCAGCTACTCCTTAGACTCCCGTTACACTGCCGGTTAGCTTCCCGGTTAGCTGTCCGGTTAGCTGCCCGGTTCGCTTACCAAGACGCGTCTCTACGGCGAAAAAATCGGATTTTTTTTTTTTTTGGGGGCCCCGCGTGTCTCTATAATATCCCCCTCATCAATCCTATGGGGTCAGAAGGGGTCTACCTTGCCCTCTTTGCTTCATTTCCCCCTTTGTTTTGGTCTCCTCTTGTCTCTCGATCCTACCGAGAGACAAGATGGCGGCCGCTCCGGACTGTTTACAATGTTGACAGCCAATCAGCTACTCCTCAGACTCCCGTTACACTGCCGGTTAGCTTCCCGGTTAGCTGCCCGGTTAGCTGCCCGGTTCGCTTACCAAGACGCTTCTCTACGCCGAAAAAATCGGATTTTTTTTTTTTTTTTTTGGGGCCCCGCGTGGCTCTATAATATCCCCCTCATCAATCCTAGGGGGTCAGAAGGGGTCTACCTTGCCCCCTTTCCTTCATTTCCCCCTTTGTTTTGGCCTCCTCTTGTCTCTCGATCCTACCGAGAGACAAGATGGCGGCCGCTCCGGACTGTTTAGAATGTTGACAGACACCGGGGAGCCAATCAGCTTCGCTTCGCAAAGTTCCGATACGCGAAAAGTTCGCTAACCGGATCGCTGCCCGGAGCGCTGTTACAGATATATATCTTGATTTAAACGTTAATTTCTCAAAATCCACTGAAGCACATATATTGAGACCTAGCAAAGGCACATCGGGCTAACAGTCCCTACAATTTTGCCAAGTTTCGTGGAAATCCATTCAGCCGTTCGGGCTAAAAGTGAGTCCAACCGCCCTATGGAAATTAACATGGGAAAAACGTGTTTTGGGACCCCCCTTTTTTCTCGGCCCCCCCTTGACGAAACCCCCCCAAATTTCGGGGAGCTGCTCAGAAACAAAATGTGCCATTTTCCTGAAAATTTCAGCCGATTCCGTCCACAAACGCCAAAGTTATTAGACATAGAATTTTCAGAAATCCCATAGGGAAAAAATCCTAACTATATATACCTACTGGCGACCGCCAGTAGGTAATATATATATATATAGATAGATAGATAGATAGATAGATAGATAGATAGATAGATAGATAGATAGATAGATAGATAGATAGATAGATAGATAGATAGATAGATATATCCAGTAACCAAAGTTCCACTCGTGCAAACTCACTCGCAGTTTGTACACAGGTAAACAATGCACGGACCAGATTTTCGCGGTGCTTTCAAGCTTCTTTTATTCGCATGCCGGCATCATAGCGTTTCGGCACACAGGTGGCTTGCTCAAATGACAGCGACCATTAGTGAGGGTGGTTTATTTAAAGTGCAAGTGCTGGACTCTGATTGGGCTATGGTATAGAGCTAGAGAACAGACTCAAGAAGGGATCATAGTCAAATACATATTGATGTTAAATACGTAAAGGACACAAATATCGATCTGTAAAATACATTCCTGATATCATCCGATATTTTATATATCTCCAATGATAAAATAATTTATCAAATTTCATAATAGAGATTCTTTGAAAAAATAACTGTAAAATACATTATTTATGTACAATTTAGATCATATGTGATATCATTAGACTGATCCAAATATATTGAATCCATAACAAACATAGAGCCCAACATACTTTGGTGTTTACAGTGAAAAAAGTGCTCATTCGTGATTCAAGAAAAAAAGTGCATAATTCTTCAAGGATTACATATGTAGAACATATATAATATATAACATCTTGTTGCCTTATCCTTACTACATCAACTGAGCCCAGTTGGTAGGATACACACTGTTCGACCCAATAACATTATTATACCTGAAGATTATCCAAGCGATCCATTCATAGAAACATAGTAATATCAAAATGGCATAAGTACATATTAAAATATATACAAACCATACATTTAAAGTCCTAATAGTGTAGCCATGCCAGGAGAGTACCATATATATCCATCCATGAAAATGCCTTACACCAAATGTAGACGCAAACTATACTTAAAGTCATATGTATAGTTCATATAATATGCATCTAATATTGTAGTGGAGGTTCATCCTACTCATAAAAAATAGTCTTTAGGTATCCATTATTCCTCAGATGTCCATCAAGATATCAGGGTAAGTATTATCTTCTGATGTGATAGCTCTCAAGTGTTGTAGGATTCTTTTGTGGACAGGCAACTTAGTACTGCCCACATATTGTAGTGGGCAAGGACATTGTAGGATGTATATAGCAAAATCAGTCTTGCAAGTTAAAGTTTTACTAATTTTGTGTTGCCTGTCACTGAATCCATCCCAATAGCTAGTTCGTTTGACGCCATGGGTGCAGGCCTTACAGGACTTGCATTTGTGGAAACCCCCTCTCGTGTGGTAGCACAATGTTTTTGCAAGTACCTCAGGTCCCGTGCCCACCAATCTACTCCTCATATTGGGGGCCCTACTGTAAGTTACAGAGGCTCGCTTTGGAAGAGTATTGCCAATGATGTTATCTTTTAATACAATGGGCCAATTTGTATTGATAATCTTTCTTACTTCCTGATGTTGGGAGTAGAAGCCAGTAATAATCCTAAAAGCATCAGTTTTAGGATTCTTGGTGGTATCTGATATACTGGCGACTGGCTCACTCCTTGTTAGGGAATTAGATTTAGACAGCATAGAGAGGCGATCTAAGGTCTTACTTTTTCGGATGGCTTCGTCAATGACTTTCTGAGAATAGCCCCTGTCACGAAACCGATTTGAACTGGCCAATTGTGCTTCAGCTAAATCTTTCTCCGTGCTGCATATCCTTCTGAGTCGCAGCATTTCACCATAAGGAATACTCATGATGAGGTGGCGGGGGTGTGCACTGTCAGCTTGGAGTGTTGTATTACCAGCTGTTTTTTTACGGTACAGCTTAGTTTGTAATTTGTTATCCTGTACATAAACTAAGGTGTCCAAAAAGGGAACCTGATGTTGACTGAGTTCCCCTGTAAAGTGTATATTTAAGGAATTGTTATTCAGATGATTAATAAACAATAGTGCTTCTTCCTTACTCCCCCTCCATACCACAAATAGATCATCTATAAATCTATGCCAACTAATGACATGCTGTCTCATTTCATGCTCAAATTGCGTATGCAGGACCAGCTCCTCCCAAGCCCCCATGTGTAGACATGCAAAGCTTGGGGAGAAGCTGGCCCCCATAGCAACTCCTTGAAGTTGTCTAACTATCAGATTGCTAAACATGAAAACATTGTGTTTGAGACAGAATTCCAGCATTTGTAACAACATTACATTATGTTCATGGAAAAATAGGATCCCTCCTCTCCAGAAAATACTGTATAGCCGCCATGCCATCAGCATGGCGGATGCGGGTGTAAAGGGATGTTACATCGAGGGCTATTAGCCAATCTCCCTCATGTATTTGTATATTGGAAAGTTTAAGCAAAAAGTCACCTGTGTCCTTAATATAAGAATCCAGGCCCTTCACATAGTTCTGCAGAAAATAGTCGATATATACCGACGTTTTTTCCAATAGGCTGCCTCTGGCAGAGATGATCGGTCTGCCAGGGGGGTTATTGATATCTTTATGTACTTTAGGAATAAAGTACATAGTTGGTATTACCGGGAAATCGTTTTTCAGATAATTATATTCCGGTTCAGCCAATAATTTTGCTGCTTTCCATTTTGATAACAATTTATGGTAATCAAATTGCATATTTTTTACTACATCACCTTTACGTTTTTCGTAGTGATCCTTGTTGTTCAATTGTTGGAATGCTTCTTTCTCATAGATGGTCTTGCTGAGTAGTACAATGTTCCCGCCCTTATCACTAGGGCGTACAATGGTTTTATTGTCCGTTTTTAGTTTCAGTACAAGGGCTTCGTAGTCAGATGTTTGCTGATCATACTTGTATTTCATTTTGCTTACTTTGCTGTGTAATTCTTTCAGGTCATTGACGATATTCTCATGAAATATGCCTATGGAGTCCCATGGCATGACGGGGCAGAAAGTAGATGAGGGTCTGAACGGAGTCAGAGGTTTGGCATTAGTAGACAGAGACCTTGACTCACATGATTGCGTCCCAGATGTTTCATTTGGTTCTGTGGTCAAACTGTCATTTCCATCATTGGTCCACAATGTATTTAGTTCTTGGGTCAAGGATGGGTTGGTCTCAACCGAAGTGTTATTTTCGTTGTCATTAGCTTTCAAAAGATGAAACTTTTTTAGCTTTAGTTTCCTGGTAGCTTTATAGAAATCCGTGCGTGTGGCTGCGTAGTTTAAATTGGTTTTGGGCGCGAATGATAACCCCAACTTCAAAATGTTTCCTCTTTAGTTGTAAGAGTCACATCGGTGAGGTTGATGATTGTTAGTTGCAGAGGGTTGGTTATTTTTTCTGCCATTGACCCCTGCCCCTGCCCCTGCCCCTCCTTTTTGGTGGCCACTGTTTGCTTGGGCCCGTCCGCGCCCTCGCCCTGCGTCTCCTCCTACGGACATAGTTTTTCCACTTTCTCCGTAGTATTTTCTTGACCCCGGTCTTAAGGTTTAGAGGCACTCCTCGCATAAAAAACTGATCTCCTCACCCGGTGATGGTTTTTTGCCGATATTTGCATTTGTCATCTGCCTCTGTTCAGAATCTGTGCCACTTCCTTTGGCCTGAACTGAAGTCGGATACCCCAGATTCCTCTGTGTTGGCTTGTGCCTGTTTGTAATTTCGTCTGCCCTGATGCCTTGTGTGTGTATTTCCAGTGGTACCTCCTTTTGCTTTACGGATACCATCATACTTTCTTGAGAAGGTGAAGATTTGTTCCAGGTCATAATCTTGCCTATCACGGGCAAATTTATATGTTTTTCTGGTTATGATTTTTTCCTCTTCATTCTTCAATCGGGCATTCATTTCTGCCAACAGCTTTGTTCTTTCATCCTCAATGCCCATGGATTCTAATTCCTCATAAAGACTGGCAATCTCATCTAGTAATTTGGTTCGGTCGATTTCTGCATATTTGATTAAAATCAACACCAGCCTCCTTGATGCCTCTAGATTACTGTCTGCCCACTCCCTCATAAGTTCCGGGTTGGGATTTTCATATGTCGGGATGTTAAAATTCTGAGTCCCCTAGGGATACGATTCACCTCATTGTATTTTTGTGAAGACTTAGCCTCCCACCATTTGCTTTGTTCCTGGCGGAACTTTTTTTCCAGGATCTTCATTTTGCCGTGTAATGTTTCAGTATTGGGCCCCCCTTGCGGGTTCGGGGTGTTCAGGGCATCGATGTTGACATTGGGGGGCTTATAAGAGAACATGGTCGTGGCTCTTGCCTCCCTCTCCCTCACGCTGTCTGCCGACATGATTTTTTGCGATATGATTTGTTCAGGACAAATACACGGTAAATGCAATATAATTCAAAATACCGTATTGTCCCGATGCCGCGTTTTTTTACTTAGAAATGCACTGAAAGGACCGAAGGTTAAAGTAACAATATAGTAAGTTGTTATAAAAATATGTGTTTTAAATTGTTTTAAACCATAGAAATTCACTGAAATAACCAAAGGTTAAAGTACCTTTATCGATAGGTGTAATAAAACAATGAGTTTTCGATTACTAAAACCTCAGAAATTCACACAAAAAAAGGTTAAAGTAATTGATAGGTGAATTTCTCAGTGACGTTAACATTTTGAACTAAACTAAACATAGAAACTCAGCAGTTATAGTGAGTAGCGCTAACTGTAACTTGTGCCTGCCATGCACTGCTTATGACCTCACATATGACATCACTCACGACATGTTCTATGACATCACTGATGACCTCTCAAATTACATCACTGATGACCTCATCCAAGCTTTGGTTTCACACATATTGCTGTATAAATTGCTATGGCTTTACATGTAGCATAGTTCAAATTAACAATCAAACACAGACGCATGGCAAGCGCTCATTGAGTACAGTGTACAAACTGTATGCAACTGTTCAGAGAAAGACAAAATAGTGAAAGTCAATTCCTCCACTATTGACAGCTTTTATTTGTATAAAACCCTTAAGACACACTTAACCTACATTAAGAAATTAAATTGATATCAGTAGAGAACTGAGTACTGTAAACAGTGTTTACTCTATGGAGCAAGTTAATTCTATACCACACTGTTTGAAAACAGGGAAAATCTCATAAAAATCTCATGAGAAATACACCAAAAAGTATTCAAAAGAATCTACTAAGAAAAGTGTACATTCTATGCAAAGGCGATCAAAAAAGAGACTATTTGCTTAAAATAACCAAGATCTGAAGGTGCTAAAGATCATACTACCTGCACTCTTCATACTGTGATTATAACGTTTCAGAAAGCCCTTCTGAAACAAATCAAGCATGCGTACATGGGTTTGTACCTGGAGCACACACTTTCATGTGTACTATAAATATTTAAGTTGACACAATTATCTCAAGTATCTCAATGCTCCTTATAAAAGTTAGCATCTACTACATAGAATATTTCTCCTTATGGAAACTTTGTCTTCAGAACCAAAAAGTTGTGTGGAGTATAATGAATACAAGTCAACTGTCACATGTGCACAGAGTTATTCTTGAGTGCAAACACTTATAACGTGATACCCCTACACAGTTATGGTCGATTAGGAGCACATGCGTTTTGTAAACACTAACACCCATTAGCTTGACACAGGCTGTACAACGTTTGTTTGGGAAATTCTATGGTAGTTATCCACCATTATGTAAACTATAACACAAACTAACACGCTCATTGGATTATGTCTCAGTGATGTAATCGGTGATGTCATCAATAATGTCATTTGAGATGTCATCATTGATTTCATAAATGATGTCATATATCATGTCATGAGTTCTGCCATATGTGAGATCATAAGCAGTGCATAGTGGAGGCTCAAGTTATAGTTAGTACTACTAAATATAGCAGATACATTTCTGGCTTGTTTTTAGTTCAAAACTTTAACGGTGTCACTGAGAAATTCACCTAACTTTAACGTTACTTTACCCTTTATTTTTTTTCAGTGAGAGTTACATATACAGTTAAGGCAGCCCTAATGGAGGAACTGGTTGCTGGTTAATGCGGTCTTGGGAGCACGATTTGCTCACCCACGCATCACGGGTAGGATTTTCCCAGAATTATACCTGTGAGTTGCGTGAAAGGGAGAAAAAATTAGTATGTGACTGCCTTTTTTTGGTCTCGGAGCACCCTGTTATTAAAGATTATTTTTATCGTGGCAAAGTGGTTTGAATATGGATTTTAAATATCACAAATGCATGTAGTCACTTTATTTGCCAACATTGCTGCATACAAACAATGTCACTGCTGCGTTTGGATGGTATTTGACCTGTACTTTATACAGCTGCAAGTGCCATGAATTGAGTATTTTACTTACAATGCATGCTGGATGTTGAAGTATGTTGGGAGTACGGTGCACATTGAAAGCCTGTATTCAAATCATGTGATTAAGCATCTAACTAATCCTACACACCTGTGACCCAGGCTCGTGGATAGAGCCAAAACGCATTAGCTTCACAACTAGGAGATGCATTTTGCCACTTTAATTTTAATTTACGTGTGGAATAAAACAGTGGAATTGTGGTAAATTAATTCAATATTACCTCATCTCAGAATTTCTATACTTAAAAATCATAATTTAAGTCAAAGGAAGGAGAGGAGTCCGTGGTGCTCGGGTAAAAAAAAAAGGGTCCAGTAACTCGAGTTAACGGGAGAGCCCCAGCACCAAGCGGGTACAGGAGTCGTCTGCAGCTTTATTCACACATCAGAATATTTATACAGTTTTCAGTCAATAGGCAAGAGAAGAAAAGAGAAGTGACAAGAAAAAGGGAAGTGACAAGCAGTAATTTCCAACAGATGTGTCAAGGTAGGGGCGTGTCTTGTGTCTCGTGAGAGGGCATGTGATGTGTGGAAATGTGTTCTCTTTCAGTTGAAGGCCCTTACTCATTCGGGGGTTTATCTCTGGCTTAGAGTCAAGAACAGGAACCATCTTGTGTAAAACAGGAACTATCTTGCTGGTTCTGGGAATTGGCTGAACCACAAGATGTGTGGCTCAGGGGTTAGAGGCGGCAGACCCGGAAGCTGAGATCGGCCCTGGACCAGGGTTCAATTCCCCGCCTCGGCAGGTCCTGGGCTAAAAATTCCACGGACTCAATAATTCTCACTTCGGTGCCTTCTCGACTCACGGGTTCACACTCTGCGACTCTGGGCAATAGCTTGCTTAATCTCCAAAACGGCCCCTCGCGGCGGGATGCCTGGCTTTCACCTTGTGGATACCCTGCCGGGGTTATCTCACAGGGGAATACCAGGACGGGTTCCCTAAGCAAGCGCCGGGAAACCCACTGCGGGTAGCTGTGCGCTATATAAGCTCAAATACATACATACATACAAGAGTCAAAAAGAGGAACTATCTTGTGTAAAACAGAGACCATCTGCTCTCTGGCTTGCAGTCAAGGACAGGAACTATTTCTTAAGACAGGAACTGTCTGCTGGTTCTGGGAATTGGCTGAAGCACAGGAAGGGGTGGTCAATGAACTAAGATGCCAGGTGCAGGGTGTCTTACAGTAAAGAAAACAGGAACTATCTGCTGCTGGTTCCCAGAATTGGCAGAACCACAGAAATGTGTGGTCAATAAACGGGGGTGCCAGAGGCAGGGTGTCGTGCTTGTGGGTCTGAAGACAAAATGGATGTCACACAAAATGGGTGCTTGTCTGAATAAAAAAATGGCTGTCAGGCAGAAACAAGGAAATGATGGGGCACAATTGTCAATTTTATTTCCACATTCCCTTCTTGCCCCAGAGTGTACCTACATTATATCTCAATTTGCATGAGATCATCTATACATTCTTGTAGCATAATTCTTTCCCTTTCTCTCTGCTGAACAAGTGGTTTAGGAATGCAGTTTGCAGCGCATAGACCGCACAGGGCAGGACCACATTGGATGCAAAGGCAGCATCCAGTTATTATCAGGAATATTATACCTGCTACTGACAGCAGTTGCCATCCCCAGGACGTTATTATCTTCCAGAACCAATCAGACCACGTCCAAGTGCCAGGTTCTAGATGTAAACTTACGGCTATCTTGTGTAATTTTGTTATGGCCATGTATACCGATGGGGAATTATCAGGAATAAATATACAGCAGCTAGAGCCTATAATTTTACAGGCTCCGCCTCTGTCAGCCATGATGATGTCAAGGACAAGGCGAATTTGGAGAGTAACCAATTGTATGGCGGACTGCTCCTGGGTTAAGCTCCCCAGGGCAGACGCCGTCTGGTTTACAACATAACAAAAGAGAAATTGCCAGTACTGATAACACCACAGTAACATAAATTCAAAACACAGTACTTGAGGAAAGATTCAAGACTGGATGCTAGTTAATAGCTTTTTATTCTTATTTATGATTTTATCAAAAGGTACTTTTTTATTTTTGGAAGACAAACATGTAAAAAACAATTCAATGACCAAACTCGAAACTAAAGGTAATCATTCATCATATCACTCATATCACAACCAAACGATAAACAATCATTCAAGGGCAGAAGGGGAACACTGAATAGAGGAACTACAAATTTTATCAAAACATACAATATTTACAATATAATACAATACTATACATGAGACAGGAAAAGCCAAGTGTCTGCAATAACACTTAAATAAATTCTTTCAATAATCAATCACTTTAAACGTACATTCCTATAACTGAGTGTTTGAAAGTAATTCTGTTGTTATAGCATTTACGCTTATCACTAAAGCAGCCATCTCACTGTCTGCTTTAGTGATAAGCGTAAATGCTATAACAACCGTTGCTTATCACTAATCCTTGTACATTATCCTTTTTCTAAAAACCCAAGAATTACTTTCAAACACTCAGTTATAGGAATGTACGTTAATAAAAAAGTACCTTTTGATAAAATCATAAATAAGAATAAAAAGCTATTAACTAGCATCCAGTCTTGAATCTTTCCTCAAGTACTGTGTTTTGAATTTATGTTACTGTGGTGTTATCAGTACTGGCAATTTCTCTTTTGTTATGTTCTATGCAGGCTCAGCCATACTGATTAGAGCCAACCCTTAGTAGTTTATTGGTCTGGTTTACAACAGCCTCTAAGGTCCTTGTCAACCTGCGTATAAGCTTGCTGTTCTGTACAGGGCCAACAAAGAAGAAGAACTCCTTTGTTAAAATCTGTATACTGTTCCCATGTGGTTTCTGTTTGGTCAACCAAGGAGGTATTGATCGTTCTTTTATGTCTGACATTGGGCACCAGGAGGTCTCGGTGGTAAGTGGATGGGGCCACAAAGACAGGGGGTAACAGGAATGCTATATAGCAAGTCCCCCCCCCCCCCCCAGTACAAGGGCAGCTGCACATAGGCCGTTTGGCCACAGACGAAATAAGTATGGCGAGATGCTAGAAATTAGGACTTTCTCTGTCTTCAAAACTTATAGTGGTATGACAGTCACTGTGCCCTAATGGAACAGAGGCATTTTTCTGGATGCACAGGTGTCCTTTTACTGGTGAGACCGAGATGGAAGGGGGGCCAGCATTCTTTTTAGGTTTGGTATTTAACATCTTGTAGGACATGGTCATGTTCCCTTGCTTGTATTCTTCACTTTCTAGGACTGTACCTGTCGCCTGAGGATTTCCATCCTTATTTGGGTAACAGGCACCATTGAGTACCTTGTTTAAGTCCCCCCAAGGCCGCCCATTCTTGCATGAATTATTTCCGTCAGGGCAGGAGGTGGGGGTAGTATCATCAGCTGTTATTAGGGCGAACCAGGCTTCACAAGTCCCATTATAGGAAAATGGGAAGGGGAAAAGAGGCATCCCTCCCTTTTTCTGATGAGGTGGGCGGCGGCCACATATCCAGCAATTTGCGCTATTGCTGGCCTGATGACTGTAGTGTAACATCTGTATAAAGGTATTGTTTTGCAAGGCTAGTCTATGGGCTTGTTCATGAGGGGGTAGGTCATGATATGTGTGTTCCTGAGTGCTGTTGGGCGTATGAGAGGTGTGTGGTGTTGGAGGAAAAACAGTGTGGAGGATCCAACCAAGACACGTCATAATGGTTATGAAGAAAAAGGTGCACAGACATAATATCGAGTCCAAAATATTGTTTGGACAAAATATCGAGTATTTAATATAGACTGGACAAAATATCGACAGGATAGAATATAGACAACAAAAATATCGTTTTTAAGGTAAGTGAAGTAATATCGACTGTAAAAAATATAGATAGATAAAATATCGAAATATATAATATAGATAGATAAAAATATCGATTTTTAATAATATATAATATTTTATAGTGTATTTTTATGTTATAATATGTGTGAAAAGTGTGTATTTATGTTATAAATAATGTTATTAAATGACATTTCTTTTAATGAATATTGCGTAATGTAATTCTGTAGCGGGTTGTGGGTTTATAGGGGAATAGGGTGGGAAGTAATTTAATTATAATTAATTAAATATGTAAATGTATTTATTGATAGTAATTAGTAATTAATTGTAACTTAATTAATATTTGTTAATTAATTTAATTAGAATTTTCAAATCATTTATATTAATTAATTGGTAATTATGTAAATTTTACTAATTTAATTTCTGTAGCGGGTTGTGGGTTTATAGGGGAATAGGGTGGGAAGTAAATTAATTATAATTACATGAATATGTAAATTTATTTATTGATATTAATTAGTAATTAATTGTTAATTAATTGATATTAGTTTAATAATTTAATTCTAATTATTAATGTATTTATATTAATTGATTAATTGGTGATTATGTAAATGTTACTAATTTATTTTCTGTAGTGGGTTGTGGGTTTATAGGTGCATAGGGTGCAAAGTAATTTTAAATAATTAATGAAATAATAAAAATAATTGAACGTTATTTATTTGGAAATGATAGTGAAATAATTTTTAAGTATAAAAAATTAATTGTTAATGTATAATTAATTTGTATTAATAGGTGATTAATTACAATAATTTGTGTTAAATAGTAATTTTAAAATATTATTTATTCTATTAGATAACATTTTTATTTAATTTTTATTAATTATTAATAGATATTCATTGTTAGAATTTTGAATAATATATGAAATATTTACTTTCCATAATGTTGTATTCTCTGGAGTGGGAATAGTAATTTTTACCCCTACCCTATCCAACGCTTTACCTACTGTTGCACACACTGGAGTGAGAATAGTAATTTTAACCCCTACGCTATCCAACACTTTCCCTACTGTTGCACCCACTGGAGTGGGAATAGTAATTTTAACCCCTACGCTATCCAACGCTTTCCCTACTGTTGCACACACTGGAGTGGGAATAGTAATTTTAACCCCTACACTATCCAACGCTTTCTCTACTGTTGCACTCTTTGGAGTGGGAATAGTAATTTTAACCCCTACGCTATCCAACGCTTTCCCTACTGTTGCACCCACTGGAGTGGGAATAGTAATTTTAACCCCTACGCTATCCAACGCTTTCCCTACTGTTGCACCCACTGGAGTGGGAATAGTAATTTTAACCCCTACGCTATCCAACGCTTTCCCTACTGTTGCACCCACTGGAGTGGGAATAGTAATTTTAACCCCTACGCTATCCAACGCTTTCCCTGCTGTTGCACTCTTTGGAGTGGGAATAGTAATTTTTACCCCTACGCTATCCAACGCTTTCCCTACTGTTGCACTCTTTGGAGTGGGAATAGTAATTTTAACCCCTACGCTATCCAACGCTTTCCCTACTGTTGCACCCACTGGAGTGGGAATAGTAATTTTAACCCCTACACTATCCAACGCTTTCCCTACTGTTGCACTCTTTGGACTGGGAATAGTAATTTATACCCTTACGCTATCCAACGCTTTCCCTACTGTTGCACTCACTGGAGTGGGAATAGTAATTTCAACCCCTACGCTATCCAACGCTTTCCCTCATGTTGCACTCTTTGGAGTAGGAATAGTAATGTTTACCCCTACGCTATCCAACGCTTTCCCTACTGTTGTACCCACTGGAGTGGGAATAGTAATTTTTACCCCTACGCTATCCAACGCTTTCCCTACTGTTGCACTCACTGGAGTGGGAATAGTAATTTTAACCCCTACGCTATCCAACGCTTTCCCTACTGTTGCACTCACTGGAGTGGGAATAGTAATTTTTACCTCTACGCTATCCAACGCTTTCCCTACTGTTGCACCCACTGGAGTGGGAATAGTAATTTTAACCCCTACACTATCCAACGCTTACCCTATGCTTGCATTCTTTGCAGTGGGAATAGTAATTTTTACACTTTTGTTATTGTACGTTAATAATATTGGCTATTATTTAATTATATTTTGTTACTCTATATATATGTTTTAAGAAATATGATTAAAAACAATTATTTACTTTCATTAATTATTTAATTCTTATAAATTGATTTAAGTATTTTTAAATATATTTTAGTAATTAATTTTTAATATTAATGTAATTTAACATTGTTTTTAATAAAGTCGATATTTTTTACAACTATATTTTTGTAAACGATATTTAAAACTCGATATTCTTGTACTTACCTGTTAGTACATAGAAACTCGATATTTTGACAGTCTATATTTTGTCAACGATATTATTGCAACTCGATACTTTGACAATCGATATTATTTCAGTGATCCGAAGAAAAAAAATATCATTAAACATATGAAAGAACCAGTACGCAAGTTCTTAAAGTTCTTGTTTCTGCGTTTCATTCTTTTTCCCACATAGTCAAGGTGTTTAAATCCATCCCCATGCTCCAACCGCTTCACCACTGGACCTGCGCCCAGTGGACTTAATTAGCCAGAGTCCGGATGGCAGACCTCAACTTTGATTTATATTCTCGTTGTGGGGTCAGTTCCAAGGGCACAAAAGATTGTTCTGTTACAATGTGACTGGGGTTGGCAGCGTCGCCAGCAACAGTGTCTCTTTGTCCAAAATATTTCCGGCAGTGGCTCGCGTGTAGCCAGCCCTTCCTGCCTTCGACCTTCACCGCCGTCCACGTGGTAAGGAGCGCGAGCTTCGGAGTCTTCCACCTGGGCTGAAGAGGACTGGTCCTGTCGAAGCTTCTTATCATCACCCAGTTGCCGGGTCGGGTGGTGTGTTCTCCAGGGGCGGTTTTGTCAGGGAAGGCTGCAGCGACCTGTGAACGACAAGATTGGAGTGCAGACATCAAGGAAGCCAGGTAATCATTCAATATTCTGCTGTCTACATCAGTAATTCTTTTAGGCATTGGCGTACCCCACATATTTGGTGGTCTGCCAAAGACCATCTCATACGGAGATAGACCAGTTCTGGAATGTGCTACCATACACATGTAGAAGAGGGCAACCGGTAAGGCTACCATCCAGTCCACGCCTTTGTCTGTACATATCTTGGCCAATTTTGTCTTCAAAGTCTGGGTGTGTCTCTCTACTAGACCTGCTGCTTGAGGATGTCTTACACAGTGACATTTTCAAGTGTACCCTAACAGAAGAGACACTTGCTTCATGAGTTCAGAGGAGAAGGGCTGGCCGTTGTCTGAGTAGATGACGCGGGGCAACCCATATCTCGGGAAATATTCTCTTACTAGTTGCTTAGCAGTTGTCGTTGCAGTGTAATCTGGGACGGGATAGGCTTCTGTCCATCTGGTCAGAGCACATACTACAACTAGCACATACTTGTGACCTCTACATCTCTCCATCGGGATATAGTCCATTTGGAGAACTTCAAATGGATGGTCAGGGGGTTGGAATCCACCCTGCTCCACCTTTGTGCCTTTACCTGGGTTGAACTGATTACAAATCATGCACGTTTTAATTTTTTTTTGGCTGCAGCTCTCATATGTTTGTTGTGCCATATGTTCTGTATGCTGTCTAACATTGCTTTTTCTCCCAGATGCGCTGGTCCATGTATGGTGTTTGTTATAACCTGTACCATAGCATCCGGCAGAAACCATACTGCTCTTTCAGGTGTCATCCAACCCTGATCTGTAAGGACCCCTCCTTTTTCCTTCCATTCTAGCAGTTCCTGTGGTGTGGTGTGACTTTGGACATCCTGGATGTCAGAAAAGGGGTCTCGTATTGCGTATTGGCGGTGTAGTATATTCAATTCTGTGTTTGCTGCTAATTTGGCTGCACTGTCTGCGGAATCATTTCCTTTTGATATTTCATCGGTTCCTTTTGTGTGTGCTTTACACTTTAATACTGCAACTTTCGCTGGTAACTGACTGGCCTCTAGGAGGGCAGTGATGGATGTAGCATGCTGTATTTTAGACCCATGTGATGTGAGGAATCCTCTCTCTTTCCACAATGTGCCGAAGTTGTGTACAACGCAGAAAGCGTACTGTGAATCAGTGTAAATGTTAACTGATTTTCCTTTTGCTAAGTGACATGCTCGTGTTAGTGCTATGAGTTCGGCTGCTTGTGCCGACAGTATCTCTATCTTGTGTGCTTCCAAGGTGTTTGTACTATTTGTGACAGCATAGGCTGCTGCTAGCTCTCCAGTGGGGAGTCTCATGCAAGAACCATCAACAAAAAATGTCATTTCTGCCTTAGGAAGGGGAGTATCTTGTAAATCTGGTCTGGGTTTGGTCACAAAATCAATTATGTCAATACAATCGTGAAGTTGTTCAGTAGGAGAGGTCAGTGGCAACAGTGTTGCTGGGTTTAAAATGTTGCATCGTCTAATCTCAATATGTGGCTGAAAAAGCGTCATCTCATATCCGGTGAGTCTGGCTATTGTCAGATGCTGTGTTTGCGTTCTGTTTAGCAGAAGTTCTACAGCGTGTGGGACCTGGACTATCAGATGATGTCCCAATACAATAGCATCGCTTTGTCTAATAGCTTGTGCAGTAGCTGCTACTGATTTTAGACATGCAGGTAATGCTTGTGCTACTGGATCTAATGTACTTGAAAAATAACCACATGGTCTATGTCTGTTTGCTTGAAGTTGGGTCAGGACTGATAGTGCTGTACCTGAGTATTCTGTTACAAACAAGGTAAAATATTTGGTGTAATCAGGTGTTGCTAACACTGGGGCTTGACACATAGCCTTTTTAAGAGACTGAAAAGCTTGCGTGTGTTCATCTGTCCAGGGTAATTGTGGAGTAGCGCCAGCTTCGAGTGTTGTCAGCTGCACTAATGGTTTAGAAATGAGTGCAAATTGCGGGATCCACTGTCTACAATATGAGGTGAGACCAACAAAAGCTCAAACTTGTTTCTGTGTTGTTGGTTGTGGTATTTGTTGTATGAGCTGGATGCGTTCCTGTGTAAGCTGCCTACCCTCCTTTGACAGCAAGTACCCTAAGTATCCCACTTGCTGTAAACAAAATTGGAGCTTACCAGGGGAAACTTTATGGCCATTTGCAGCTAGGAATTCTAGTACTAGTAGTGATGCTTCAGCACATGCTGTGTCATATCTGGCCGTAATGAGGATATCATCAACATATTGTAGTATGGCTGTATCCGTGGGCATTTGAATAGTATCCAATTGTCTTTTCAGCGCTTGGCTATATACACTTGGACTTTCGGTGAAACCTTGAGGAGCTCTTGTGAATTGGAAACTTCGTCCTTGTAAGGAGAAGCCGAAAAGGTATTGACTGTCTGGGTGAATGGGTATACTGAAGAATGCGTTTTTTAAGTCAATGACAGAAAAATGCGTTGCTTCTGCATCTATGGCTGTGAGTAAAGTGGAGATGTCTGGGACCACAGGGTGTTGTGGTATGACACATTTATTGAGCTCTCTCAAATCCACCACTAGTCTGTAGACAGGTGGTGTTCCTGGTTCCACTTTATGAACTGGTAAAACAGGGGAATTGCAAATGTTCGAAGTTGTTTCTTTAATCACACCTGACTGTATTAGGTCCTGAATAATTAACATTAATGCTTGTTCAGCTTGAGGTGGAATTTTGTATTGTCTTATATGTGGTAGTTGGGCTCCCTCTTTCAGTGTAACCTTGTGAGGTGTTATTTCCATACATCCTACTGTGGTGGAATCAGTGGCCCAAAGGGTGTGTGGCAAATCTTTCAAACGCTCGTCTAATTCTCTACTTGTGTAGTGGCCCTTAAAATCTCTTAGAAATAATCTGACATCTTTAGGTGAGCAAACAATAACGGCTCCTAATTCTTTCAATGTTTTTATACCAAGCAAATTTTTTGGACATGATTTTGTCAATATAAGATCTGTAGTTGTCGTGAGGGGACCAACCTGCAAGGGCAGTTGTTTTGATGTGGCGTTTGTCACATGTTGTCCGGAGAAACCCAGAGAAATACTTTTTGAACCCGAGAGAGGAGCCTCTGGGACCTCTTGATGGCTTATTGTTGTTTTACTGGCCCCAGTGTCTAGTAGAAACTTTCTATCCTCCCCAAGAAGTCGGACCTCTATAAATGGGCCTTTCTGATCTACTGGGATGGGGATTAGGGGCAGTTTGTCATCTTCTCTCCCTGGGCAACATCATGAAAAATCTGGGTAGTATTCAGTGTAGTCGCTGTCTATAATGTTCATTTGGGCCATTTGTGTTGTCGGTGGAACTGAAGGTGTTGAACTGCATTGGGAAACATTCTGTTTTGGCTGATATGGACGAGGCTGTGTCTTACCAGTAGCCAAATTGTGCTTTAAGACAGGGCAGTCTTTAACGAAGTGTCCCGTCTTTTTGCAATAATTACAAGTGCTCTTCACGTTTGTTTTTTTTTTTTTTTTTTTTTTTTAGAGCGCTCAGTAACGCCATCACGGCGTGTCCCCGCGCTAAGCTACCAGTGAAACCAGCATAGAAAACCCAGACTCTATGCAGTATATAGGTGTGTTTTGAGCAGAGCCCTGAACCGCAGTTCATTGCCCTCCAGTCTCAGCACAGGAGGTAGTTTGTTCCAATTTTGAGCTGCTAGTAGCGCGAAGGAACGTCCACCTATTCTCGCCTTCCTGATCCTGGGTACTGTCAGCAAACCGGTACCCTCTGAACGGAGGGTCCTGGTAGGTTCATATCGGCTAACTAGCTCCTTCAGATATGTCGGTGACTTGTCCCAGACGATACGGTGGCAAAAAAGGAGGCACTTAAATAGCACACGCTTCTTCACCGGCAGCCAATGAAGCGCATCCAACGCCAATTTCGAGCTAGCTCTCCTGGGTCTTCTTAACACCAGTCTAGCGGCGGAGTTCTGGATGACTTGTAGGCGACCTATGCTGCCCTCGGTTGCCCCAAGGAACAGAATGTTGCCATAATCTAACCGCGAGGTCACCAGTGCCTGCGTTAGTGTTCTTCTGGCCGATAAAGGGAGGAGGTCTAAGGTTTTATTTAGGGTCTTTAGGACTCCAAAACATTTGCCCACAAGGCGCCTTATGTGGCCTTCATATGAGAGCGAGGAGTTCATCCAAATTCCCAGATTCTTGGCCTCCTGACATGGTATGGGGGTAGGGCCCAGACATGAAGGCCACCACTCATCCGACCATTTTTCGCTTTTACCCCCTACCACCAGCACCTCTGTTTTAGAGCCATTGAGTTTTAGACAATGGGCATCCATCCACTCTGCCAATGCCTGCATACAGGATTTAAAATTTTTAGGGGTGTTGGAGGTACTCTGTGATAGGGAGATCAGCAGCTGAGTGTCGTCAGCGTACGACACTAATTCCACCCCAAAGGAGTGTACAACTTTCGCCAGAGAGGCCATGTATAAGTTAAAAAGAGTGGGGCTCAAAGCAGAGCCCTGAGGCACTCCCTGGTCTAATGACATCTCCCCTGAGCGGCAGGTCCCCTGCTGAACCTGGAAACATCTCTCTGTAAGGAAAGATTGCAGCCAGCCCAGCGCAGGACCAACGACCCCAGCCTCGTTCAGACACCGTAGCAAGATGGAATGCGCCACGGTGTCAAAAGCCGCGCTTAGGTCAAGCATGATCAGGGCCATTGTGTGACCAGCATCTGCCCCTGCTCTTAGAGTCTCAGTGGCTCTTAGGAGGGCCGTCTCCGTAGAGTAGCCCGCCCTAAATCCTGATTGCGAGGGATGGAGTAAGTTACATTTTTCCAGGTGCTCCGTGAGCTGAGCATTAACCACCTTCTCGGCTACCTTCGCCACGTACGGCAATAAGGAAATGGGTCTAAGGTTTTCCAGTACCTCCAAGCTGACATTGGGTTTTTTCCTTATTGGCAGTACTATAGCCTTCTTCCACTCCCTAGGGACTTGCTGAGTGGAAAAGGAGGTTTGTAGGACGTGTCTAATGTGAGGTTCCAAGGCTGTCAGGCCCTCTGATATGACCCAGGCAGGGGCCGGATCATTAGGGGAACCGGACTTCACGCTCCGACAGATGTTTATTAGCTTGTCAGCTGCCGGAACCTCGAAGGTTAGGAGTGAGGAATCCGGGGCTGCCAATGAGCTGTCTACTCTAAAATCAGTGCCCTTATCTGGTATTTGAGAAAAAGAGGCATAAATCTTCTTAACTTTACTAGAGAAAAAGTCAGCGACGTTATTGCATCCCTCCTTGGAAGATTTTATGGGGGTATTGGAGCTAGAGACCAGCGATATTTCTTTATATATTTTAAACAGTTCCCGCGAGGAGCTCTCGGCATCCTCAATACGAGTCTGAAAATATTTGGCTTTTGCTCTACGCACCGCAAATTGATAGCTACGGTGTGCTGTGCTATAGCTATTTTTTGCTTGCTCACTCGGGTTCCTTCTCCAGATCCTTTCTAGCTTTTTGCATTTAGATTTAATTTGCTGGAGTTCGGTAGTGAACCATGGGGCAGTGCGTTGTCTGCCATCTCTGACTTTACCTTTGCACATGGGAGCTATCTCATCCAGAGTGGCAGTAACAAGTAGGTTAAATTCCTTGTTAGCCTGATCACTATCCAGGGCACTTATTAGTTGAGCTTTCTGGATGGCACCTGCAAAGTTTTCTTTGGAGAATTGTCTCCATTTGCGTTTCATGATGTATCCTTCCCCATTGTCTTTAGTCCTAGCGGTCTGATAGAAACATTGAAAAGGGACCAGAAAGTGGTCAGTCCAAGGGAGCTGACGAGGGGTAAGTACTTTTATTTTGTCCCAGCTCGCAAAGATAGGGTCTAAACAGTGACCCCTCTGATGTGTCGCTGTTGTACTTAGCAAGGTCAGCTGTAGTTCTTGTAATACAAGGCGAACCTCCTCTGCCTCCTTCTGTACGGGGTCCTCTAGGTGTAGGTTCAGGTCACCCAGTACCAGAACCTTATTGTGTTTGATGGCGGTCTGAGTAGCCCCTTCAAGTAGGCTACTACGGAAGTTTCCCAGGGACCCAGGGGGTCTATAGATTAGGATGCCAGAGATAGTGTCATGTTGCGTCAATTTGATACTAAATTCGCCAGCTTCGCAGTCATCAATTTTTATTGACTTTAGAATACATTCGAACGGGTGTTTGACAATAATGGCAATCCCGCCTCCCCTTCCTATTGTCCTGTCAAGTCTGAGGAGGGTGTAACCAGGAGGGATAGTGTCCAGTACATCCGGGTCAGAGTGTTCTCCCAACCAGGTCTCAGTAAGGAACAGTATCTGCATGTCCTCATCCAGTAAGAGATCCCACAGCTGAAGAGTGTGTTTGCTGATGGATCTACAATTTAGGAGACCCCCTTTGGCCAGAATCGTATCAGAGTCAGGAGCAACTGGCACTAAGCAGCTACCACTGAATGAACAATGAGGACATGGACCTAGGTCCAAGGGCTCCATCAAGTTATGACAGTGAGTAGGTAAAACGGGACATAGGTCTCTCAGCCTCTTACTTGTGTAAGTTTGCCTGCCGCACGCCCGCGAAACAGGGGTCTGGGCCCCTGGTCCCGGCCGGTCGCGGACGGGCGCAGACGGGCTTGGCTTTGGCGCGGCTTCGGCGCACATCCGGCGCGCCCGCTGCGCCAGCCCGCTGCGCCGTCTGAACCCTACGCACATTTTATGGGTGATGAGGAGGGTGGGAGGCCGGCGCGACTAGAGCGCTGCCCCTGCCCACACCCAAGATGGCGCCCGCCGCCGCCTCGAGCCGGGAGTAAGGATCGGCTGGGCGAGGCTGTATCAAGGAGGTAGAGTGTTTAGAGGTGTCAGTGTACCTAAAAATCAATTCCCTTTAATTCTAAAGGTAAAAGCCCCCAAGTTTTTAAAATTCACAATGCAGTAAAACACGATCTAAAAAGCACAGGCTGTCGCAGGTATTCGAAGCAGATCACCCAGTAGCTCGCAGCCCTAGTCCTCCCTCTAGGGAGAGCTCTGGCTGGCTGGCTGTCTGGCTACCTGGTGTCTGTTGGCGCTGGGGTGCAGTTTGGGCTACTAATGCTTTCATCTTGGTGTCTTTCTTGCGTTTCTTATCATTTTCTTCTTCATCCCTAATGCGATTTTGGTGATATTGTAGCATTTGTAACACCTGTGGTGGTGTATGTGCTTGCCAGGTACTTTCTACTTTTAGTACTCTTTCCTTAATAGCTGGCAAGGCGTTGTCTACTAATTTGGAAACAAACAGATGCGGGTAAGCTTCGCTTGTCGGCGTAAGGCCGCTATTTACCGCAAAACATTTTTCAAGTCTGGTGTAATAATCTCCTATGTCTTCACCATGTTTCTGTTTGCAGGAGGAAAAGGTAACCTAGTCCTCCTTTTTCACTGTCAGTAACTGTGGTAGCACCTTTAAAATAGTGCCAGGAAGTGCTTTTAGTCTGTCTCATATACCTTGACCTGCTACTCTAGTATTTTCGTCATTCTGAAGTTTGGTCCATCTAATGTGTTCACCTGCTACTTCCCAATCTTTTTCTCTTAGTTTGTCATATATACCCGATGGCAACAATAATTTCAGAATTGCTGTGATATCAGAAAGAGTATATGTTCCCATCATTAATACATCTCCTAATTCTTTAAAGAATCCAGCAGGATCCTTTGAGTGGGAGGGAACCATCTCTTTTATCCTTAGTAACTCAAGTTTTGTCAAGGGTACATAAATAAAAACGCGTTTGTAGCGCGCCATTCGTGTCAGCTCTGGCGTGGACCTCTCTCATGGGGAACTGGCGTGTTTGAGGAAGTCTATTAAATGGTCCACAAGTATTATTGAAAGATTTATATTCAGTCGTTTTCTGGTATTTCTGTCTAAAATCTATAAATGTGTTGAGAAAAACTGAACTATTGTGGAGGAACATGTTATCAGCTCAGTCAGACAGAAAATCTTCGAGTCTTGGATCATGTTTAAAATGAGTGTCATTGAGTGTGATGAGATGTTGTACCATGTAGAGACTTGCTAATCTTTGATGTGAGCATGGTAATGCTAGAAAAAGTTGGGCTATGAGACCATTGTCATATATCTTATATTGAGAGACCCATAGGGTCGCAGTTCTGGCTATTTCCTCCTCCTCCGGTGTAAGCGGAGGTTTCTGGTCTAACCAGTAGTCTAATGGATTTGATGTATTTTCAAATAACTCATCTGGAGATGACCATTCAGAGTGACCTTGGAGGAATGTAGGCAGGGGTGTTCGTGAATTAGGGGCGGAAGAAAGAACCGGTAGGACTTTTTCAGTAGGTTCAGTAATTTCCTCCTCAAGTTTCTTATTCTCTTCATTTGTTTGCAAGTTTTGCAGAATACGGGTCACCTTACGGGTGAACCTGTCTAGTGCATCATTTATAAGTTCTAGACTAGTGTGGTCGGATGCGGAATCTAATAAGTCAAAAAGTGAAACTGGTACATTTCTTTCCCCTGCTTGTATGTGTTTTATGAAACAGCAAAGGAGGAACCTATACATGTGCATTTTTACAGGGTGTGATCTTCTTGTAGTCATAGCGTTAATGGCTCGTGAGTTCTCTCCAGTACGAAGAAACTCAGAGGCCGCTTGAAGAAACGTGTCAATTGCTGGTAGATGTCTTATTTCTTTCCAGGAGTCATGAAGTATTTTACTTATTCGGCCCGCCTCCCCTGTGTTGCGCGGAGTTGGGTCATAGGGGCAGTCGGGAATTGTTTTACCTGGGTCTGGACCTACGGCACCCCCTTCTGGAGTGAGAGGTGGTGTGTTATGTTGTAAAAGGGATGGCGGAGGCAGAGGGTGTTGAATTACTGGAACCTCATATGGAGGTGGAGTATCTAAGAGGAAGTTGGTGAAAGTATCCTCTGGTGATGGGGCGGTAGGTTGTGTCTTAGGTGGTGCAATGTTAAAGTTTCAGGTGTAGATGGCAATACAGGATAAAACCAGTAGAAATGGCTGATTGTTCCCTTTTATTCCTTTCACTATCTACTTCTTTCCTTATTTCTTGTAACTGTTCTTTCTTGGCCTGCTCTGACATTCTCTTACCCTTTTCAACTTCATGCAATTCCTTCTGTTGCCTCCTATGGGCTTCTTTTCTCCATAATTCCACCAAGTCACTTTGTGACTGGCGGACTCCCTTTTTCTTCCACAACTGTTCCTCTAATTTTATAATACATTCCAATTTTATAATACATTCCCCCTACTCCCACAGTCCCTGAGGGTTCTGCCCCCTGTAGGCTGGACACAATCCCACTCTTGGATATTCCAGTCCTAGATAAACTTATTTCCAAAACTACCTCTGGCTCCCCTAATGACCCTGCACCCCCTCAGACCCTCAGCAAAGCTATGGACGTGATTCGCCCGGTCATATTGGACGTGCTCAACACCTCCATCTCCTCTAAAGTCGTACCTCCTTCATGGAAATGTGCGATGGTGAGGGCTTTGTTGAAGAAGCCCAATCTTGACCAGTCCAACTTGGCGAATTACCGTCCTGTCTCCTTGCTTCCCTGGCTAAGCAAACTGCTGGAGAGGCACGTAAATAACACCTTGATGAGCTATTTGGAATCAAATAGCCTTCTACGTGCCTCCCAGACAGGGTTTCGCCCTTTACATGGGACTGAAACCGCCCTTCTGGCGGTAACAGAGGAGGCAAGAGCAGTTTTAGACCGGGGAGGAAAAGTCGCCATTATCTTATTAGACCTCAGCGCCGCGTTCGACACGGTAAACCATGTCACGCTACTACAACGTCTGGCGGACATGGGCGTGTCGGGCGCGGCCCTGGAATGGCTGACTTCCTTCCTGGCTGACCGCTTTTTCCAGGTTTTCGAGGGCGAGGTGGTGTCGCCTAAACACCCACTCAGGTGTGGGGTTCCTCAGGGCTCATCCCTGAGCCCCACCCTGTTTAACACCTACATGGAACCCCTAGACAGGATAGTCCAACCCTTCGGTGTGCGTATTGTCACCTACGCAGACGATACCCAACTGGTGGTCTCGTTAGACCACTCGGAGGGATCGTCCAACACCTTAGGCCCCTGTCTAGAGGCTGTTGCCAGATGGATGCAATCTTCCTGTTTAAAGCTAAATGGGGAGAAGACAGATGTCATGCTATTGGGTAATCCTTCGCCCTCTGTCTTCGCATCCATCTGGCCACCATGTTTGGGTCCACCTCCTGCCCCCAAGCCCCAAATAAAAAGCTTGGGGATCTGGCTTGACACCGCCTTGAACTTCTCAGCCCAGGCCATAAAAACAGCCGCCACCTGTTTTGGATTGATGAGGATGCT
This sequence comes from Lissotriton vulgaris, assembly GCF_964263255.1. Taxonomy (NCBI): domain Eukaryota; kingdom Metazoa; phylum Chordata; class Amphibia; order Caudata; family Salamandridae; genus Lissotriton; species Lissotriton vulgaris. The sequence goes on along the minus strand of NC_141688.1, from coordinate 149,053,609 downwards.
GCGGAAGGTGCTCCCTCTGCTTCCATTTCAAGCAAGGAGGATCCTGGTCCAGGCCCTCGTACTATCTCGCCTGGACTATGGGAATGCCCTCTATATGGGAGCCCCATCCTTTGTCACCCAGAAGCTCCAAGTCGCCCAAAACAGTGCGGCCCGGCTGCTCTACAATCTCCCTCGCTGGCAGTCAGCAAGGAATGCCCTAAGGGAACTTCACTGGCTCCCCATAGCGGCCAGAGTTCAATTCAAGGCCATGTGTATTCTACACAAAGCCTTCTATCGCCAAGGCCCTGCAATCTTACAGCCCCTGGTCACTCCCTATGTTCCACCCCGCGCCCTCCGATCCGGGACCCTCCAATTGGCTACCTTGACCAGAATCAAGAAAGCCCGCTGGGGAGGCCGCTCTTTTTCACACACTGCGGCTAAACTTTGGAATACTCTTCCTTTACCCCTGCGAGAAACCACTAATCATCTCGTCTTCAGGAAAGCTCTGAAAACTCACTTGTATGCTAAACTCTGCTGATCTGCCCGAGCCTGCGTTAACTAAGCTTTCAGTCACAAGCGCTACGAGGCCTCCGGGTAGATAGCGCTATATAAGTGCAATTTTCATTTCATTTCATTTCATTTCATTCATTTCATTCATTCATGTCAAAAGTACCATTTTCAGGCCATCTATATCTGTGTTCTAGGTCTTTAGTATAATCCACCCGTAATCACAATAAATAATTGCACCAACACCATGTTTTGCATACATGAAGTGTCCTGGAGTATCCCGAGGAGGAAGGGGAATTTCCTTCTCAAGAATACTCCTTTTGGTTGCTGTCTTACGTATTTTCGAGAAAATAGGCATGATGGCAAGACTTTTCAAAGATTTAGAATTGAGAAAAAAAGAAAAACAAACAGAACATATATCTTTACTGTACCCACGAAAGTGGTGATTCCGTCTTTTATACTAGTTTAGCAGACCTCACAAAATAAGTGAGAAACCAACAAAAACAAGTATCTTTACCGCACCCACAAAGTGGTGAGTCCGTCTTTTATACTAGTTTAGCAGTCCTCACCAAAGATAGGTGAGAAACCAACAAAAACATGTATCTTTACCGCACCCACAAAAGCTGTGGGTTCGTCTTTATACTTTTCAGCTGTACTCACTGAAAAAATAACTGGAAGGCCTCTTGAAGATCTTGAAATGCGCGCAGCTTCTAAGGTGGGACTCGCAGAACCTCGGACTCGTCTCTTCACAGGTTGGGCTCTTGTTCAGGACGTTCCGCAATTTTCCTCACCGCCTCATGTGGATGCCGACCGCAGTTGGTCCCCCTCTTTGCCTCGAGGGAGTTAGCGGGAATTCCCCGTGTTGTGCACTTTGAAGTCCGTCAAAGGTCAGGAGGGGACACTACCGGGTCCAATATCGCCGGCTCGTGGGGAAAAGGGAATGTCCCTATTCGGGCGCCAATTAATGTGGTAAATTAATTCAATATTACCTCATCTCAGAATTTCTATACTTAATAATCATAATTTCAATCAAAGGAAAGGAGTCCGTGGTGCTCGAGTAAGAAAAAAGGGTCCAGTAACTCGAGTTAAGGGGAGAGCTCCAGCACCAAGCGGGTACAGAAGTGGTCTGCAGCTTTAATCACACATCAGAATATTGATACAGTTTTCAGTCAATAGGCAAAAGAAGAAAAGAGAAGTGACAAGAAAAAGGGAAGTGACAAGCAGTAATTTCCAACAGATGTGTCAAGGTAGGGGCGTGTCTTGTGTCTCGTGAGAGGGCATGTGATGTGTGGAAATGTGTTCTCTTTCAGTTGAAGGCCCTTACTCATTCGGGGGTTTATCTCTGGCTTAGAGTCAAGAACAGGAACCATCTTGTGTAAAACCGGAACTATCTTGCTGGTTCTGGGAATTGGCTGAACCACAAGAGTTAAAAAGAGGAACTATCTTGTGTAAAACAGAGACCATCTGCTCTCTGGCTTGTAGTCAAGGACAGGAACTATTTCTTAAGACAGGAACTGTCTGCTGGTTCTGGGAATTGGCTGAAGCGCGGGAAGGGGTGGTCAATGAACTAAGATGCCAGGTGCAGGGTGTCTTACAGCTAAGAAAACAGGAACTATCTGCTGCTGGTTCCCAGAATTGGCAGAACCACAAAAATGTGTGGTCAATGAACGGGGGTGCCAGAGGCAGGGTGTCTTGCTTGTGGGTCTGAAGACAAAATAGATGTCACACAAAATGGGTGCAAAATGGCTGTCAGGCAGAAACAGGGAAATGATGGGGGCACAATTGTCAATTTTATTTCCACAGAATCCAGAGATTGGGCCTCAATACCTTTGTTTTTGCTGGATGGATTTACAGGCACTCTGCTCCCGTTTGAGTTGAGGCTGCCTTGCAGGGTCCATGGCTCCCGTAATATAGGAACTGGTTGCCTACGCATCACTAGTTGGATTTTTCTGGAATGATGCCTGTGAGTGGCGTGAAAGGGAGAAAACAGGACTATGCTACAAAAAAAGTGACTCACATTTGCATATTGCCTTTCCACAAAACACTGCTTCGGCGAACTTTTTTTTTTTAAAAAGGGGGGTGTAAAAACAAATGCACGAATTAGTTTACACTAGTGAAACATACCTGAAAACAAGTGCGGCCACTTCTGCTCAGACCCCCTGCTCAATATGCGGCCCAGCGAGAGAAAGGGAGTGACACCTCTGCCCATTGATAAAAGGGAGTTAATGGACGCCCATCTGCCTCCAGAAACGCCACTTGGTCACCCACTGGGCCGCTGGTGGCATCTGAACAACTCAGAAACTGCACGGTCGGCCCCCAGGCTGCTCAAAAAAGAAGCCCTCAGCTGGAACTAGGGTTTCGGCCCCTCGAACATTGCCCGAGTGCCCGCGTTTGCAATCAGACCCTGGAATCCAGATATATATATGTGTATATATATATATGTATATATGTATCAGTTCAATCACTTCTCACCAGCGTCAGAAGAACAGAGGACTCAGTATGGATTTCAAAGGCTGTTTATTGGAGGTAAGGCAGACCGGTTTCAGCAGTTCGCTTTCTTCAGTGCCGGTAATCCAAATGCAGCGCTCTCCTGCAAACAATCTTAAATGGCCCCTCCTTCACAGTGGAAAGAGGCACACCTGCGTTGGATGCTTCTCTACATTGCGCAAATGACGGGGACTACCAGTCCCACAATGCAGCGTCAGAGACTCCAGCGCATGCAGGGGAACGCAGAGTTGCAAATGTCACTTGCCTAATGTTCCATTCTCTCGCCAATCAGACTCGCAGGCACCTTGATTCGAGACGCAAATTCAAGTGACGGCGTCCCATCAGGCATTCCTGACCCGCTGTACCACAGCGGCTTCACTGTGCCAAAACTCGTTGCGATGGTGGGTCACAGATCCTCCGATGCCTCGGCTACCTTCAAGTTGTTCCCATGATACTGTGACCGCTTTACTCTAGGAGGGTCCTCTGTACGCACCACAGGATATGCGCAAATATCAGTTCCATCACTTCTCACCAGCGTCAGAAGAACAGAGGACTCAGCATGGATTTCAAAGGCTGTTTATTGGAGGTAAGGCAGACCGGTTTCAGCAGTTTGCTTTCTTCAGTGCCGGTAATCCAAATGCAGCGCTCTTCTGCAAACAATCTTAAATAGCCCCTCCTTCACAGTGGAAAGAGGCACACCTGCGTTGGATGCTTCTCTACATCGCGCAAATGACGGGGTCTACCAGTCCCACAATGCAGCGTCAGAGAATCCAGCGCATGCAGGGGAACGCAGAGTTGTAAATGTCACTTGCCTAATGTTCCATTCTCTCGCCCATCAGACTCGCAGGCACCTTGATTCGAGACGCAAATTCAAGTGACGGCGTCCCATCAGGCATTCCTGACCCGCTGTACCACAGCAGCTTCACTGTGCCAAAACTTGTTGCGATGGTGGGTCACAGATCCTCCGATGCCTCGGCTACCTTCAAGTTGTTCCCAGGAATATATGTATATATATATATTGACAAAGGCCATTTAGTGGCTGAAACGCCTCTCTCCTTGTGCTCAGGATTGAGGGTGACATCAACGAATAAAGAGATGCCGAATCCTGTACCACTTTGTGTCCGTGCTTCTTTCCATGGTGTCACTGTGGGAGGTGGATTGTTTGGTTCATGTGTATATATATATATATATATATATATATATATATATATATATATATATATATATATATATATATATATATATATATATACTAGCAGCCCGCCCCAGCGTTGCCTGGGGCAGAAGGGGGCTGGGGGCAGCGTTGCCCGGGGCAGAAGGGGGCTGGGGCAACATTTCAGGCTTGGGTGCACTCCCGCCCTGGCCCCGCCCACCCCGACATTGCCCAGACCGCCTCCCACCCGCCTCGCCTTTGCCTTACCCCGCCCGCCTTGACATTGCCCAGACCGCCTCCCGCCCGCCTCGCCTTACCTGAGCCGCTGCTCTTCCCCGCGCTCCGGACTTCACCGCCACTCCTCGGTGCTCGTCACCGCTCCTCCCCGCCTGTCGTCATCACGCACGTTGCCGGCATCGCTAGGTCGCGGCCAGCGCTACGTCGCGGGCGGTGCTACTTTTAGGGGACTACTTTGTTTTTAAGGTTAAATTTTTTAATTTACGTTTTTTTTTATGCAGCCTATATCCATCTACACACCCTGAGGATTACAACAATGTATTGGGTATGTGGATTGGCGCTGTGGTTCCCGAGTTTACCTTGCCAAAAGGTTTGTGTTCTCTCTTTATAATAGTAGTATAGATTTGGTGCATTTCCAGTCAAACCGAAAACGCACTAATAAATTAAAGAACATGTTACCTAGCGCAAATAAAAAAAAATTGAAATGTTTCTTTAAACACTTCCCGTGCAATTCAAGTTTCTGAAATTAAGGTTTTATGATTTTAGGTTGTTTCGAAGGCATGGCTGAATTGATTTCGTTCAGATGATATGGGAAAACTGTCAAGTGCAAAATGTACTGTGGATATGTTTACTTTCTTATGAGCAGACCTACAAGAAACATTGAATCCTGGCACATCACCTTGGGTTGGTGCCTGTTTGGTACGTAAGTCTGCCAGCCATCCTCAAGCGTTGCTACCTGGCTCCGGGCCTCTCTCCCTTGTCTCCCCCTGTCATTGGTTCAGTTTTATTTCTAGAAAACATTGTTTTGCTCCCCCCGAATATTCCCAGCGCAGAGCCTCGCTGTGTGATTTTGGGCGCCCTGTTCTCTCCGCAGTGTCTGTGCGGAGGTAAGAGCGGCGGCGGCAGGTACAGTACATCTTCGGTAGCCTGGGGAGGGCTCAGTCATTGGAGGTCACATCCATCTCTTCGGGGCTAACCTGCTTGGTGGCTATTCGCCACTTGTTGATGTGGTGCGTGCCGTTCTTCTTTTGGGATGACTACGAGCCCTCCTCCTCCAGTTTCTGTCGCTTGAACTTGGTCCACTGGTACTGGAACCAGACTTTCACCTGAGGAGGGAGGGGATACGCGTGAGCCCTGCCCCGCCCAACCCCTCAGCCCTCTGCAGACATTCCCAGCTCAGGCCCCGTGCATCTCCCCCCCAACACCCCCTTACAGACAGAAGCCCCTCGGTATACAGCGACCACCTGGAAAACAGCCCCCGAAACCAAGTTCACACCCTCTTGACCAGAGAGCATGCACCTTTCATCTGTTCTGCAATTACACACCCTGAATGACCCCCCCACCCACCCCACACACACACACACACACACACAAGTGCAGGGCCCTCATCACCCAGCTGAACCCATCGGTAGCCTCAAGCCCAGGGTCGTACTGGGGCAGAAATAAAAGTGCCCCTAATAGCAGTCCAGATAGCTGAAAAAGTGCCCAGCATTTGCAAAGCAGGCTAGTTTTGTACTTAAAACGCACTGTAAGGGCCTCTTGCACAATATAGGCGCGTGCATGCACCTTTGTTAATTGCAGGCAATGTTTGTGCTAATATCCGGGGAATCAGCCCACGAGACCATGAAACAGGCTGACCCTGTCCTGCGCCCCTCACCTTCTGCACGGAGCAGATGCTGACATTCGTCAGCCCTTCTTTCAACCCCTACACCTTACTCTAACCCCGTAGAGCCTCTACCTGTGTTTAATCCACCTAAGTACGGGCCACCCACTCCAGCAGAGGATCAGGGAGTGCCGTGTGAAATGCTCGAGAGCTGACGTCAAGTACAGAAAGTAGCAGTGAACACCGCCAGAGAATCATCTGCAGAACAACAAAGCAGCAACTAAATACAACGTGCGAGCATCACTGGTGCAAACACGACTATTCCAAGTATATAAAACTGCCACAGGACAGACAAAGTCTACTAAAAACCACTGCTGCAATTCAGAAACACAAAGCGCCACTGATAGAAATACACAAAACTCGCTACAGTAAATTACACGGAGCACCACGGCCATAAAACATACTTCAGCACTGCTGCTAGTTACACTACCTCTGCTCTGCACCGCTGCTATCGAATACTGCCACTTGCGTTATTTCAGCAGAGGGCCCTAGAAGCACAGAGTTAAGCGGAGAGGGTCCGGGTCACAAGATCCCTGCACCTCGCTCGGCGCCCACCTGCCCACAGACAACTATTCACTGGAAATCCAACCAGAACACGCTTCTCACACTTCACGTGTGACAATGAGTCCAGAGCGTTGCTGTGCAAACACAAAACCCGGGCTTTCACTCAGAGTGAAGGTTAATTGTTTGTTTAAGGACACAGGGGAGAGTTTTTGAAATGACGCGCAAATCACAGGCATATTATATTTGTATAATGCTCTTTGCCTTACCTGAGCGGCCCACTCCAGGCTCCACGGCACTCCTCGCCACATGTCCACCGCTCCTCCCCCGCATGTCGTCATCACGTGTAGGTCGAGGTCAGCGATGCGTCGCGGCCGGCGCTAGTTTTAGGGAACTACTTTGTTTTGAAATGTTAATTTTTTAATTTACGTTTTTTTTTTTTTTTCTGTCGCCTATGTCCATCTGCACACCCTGAGGATTCCAACAATGTATTGGGTGTGTAGATTGGCGCTGTGGTTTCCGTGTTTACCTTGCCAAAAGGTGCAAGTTCTCTCTTTATAATAGTAGTATAGATGGTAAACATCGTTTACCACAAAGTTTTTACAACGCGGTACCTTTACCATGCATCCCTTACAACGCAGGTCGTTACCACGACTTGCCCTGGAGGGCGCTAAAGGATTAAAAAAGTAAATTTACTATCCCAACACCTTCCCTAGGGTCCACGGGGACTGGTGTTAGAATAGTAAATTATACTATTCGAAATCCGGACCCCCAACGCAAGTCGTGGTAACGACTTGCGTTGTAAGGGATGCGTGGTAAAGGGATGCGTTGTGACGTGAGCAAGGTCTCCGTAGAGACCGAAACGCGTAAGGTGTTGCTGGTTGCTGGAAATAAAGCCTACAATTGACTAAAAACCAGTGTGGTTTAATTTGAATAACACACTGGAGTGCACGAGGAACAAACTTCTCTGTAAGGGGAAAAGCTGCATTCAATTCATATATATATGAAAGATCTTGCAGAGACATTGGCCTTTGGTACAAAATGACCCCGTAATAGGGCAATGGTGCAACAGAAGCCCCTCAATCACCTTTAGGAGGGCCAAATCAATGCGTAACCAGCTTGTAGTCAGTGCACCAACCATCACAAAGCCACCCATTTGGTTAAATAACCAAAGAGGTTTCGTCAAATGCGCAAAATGCAAAGCTTGCAAACAAGGCATTAACACCAAAGAGGTCCCTGTTCCATTTAGAAACAAACCATACACCATCAGAGGCTGCTACTCATGTAAAACGGAGTACGCAGTATATGTCCTTGTTTGCAAATGCGGTAAACGATATGTTGGCAGTACCATCCATCCAGCGCATGTTCGTATATTGCAGCACCTGCGAGCAATAACGAACAATGATGAAACCTACCCAGTGGCTAGGCATATACACAAGACACACGCTGGCAATAGTTCTGACATCAAGTACTTTGTCATTGACAATGTTGCAAAAAGTATCAGAGGGGGGAATCGCAGACTTGCCCTCAGGCGTCTGGAATCAAGATACATTATCTTGTTGGATTCCAAGATTCCGAATGGGCTTAATGCCGATGAAGCATTGACAGTACATTTATAAAACAGTGCAGCAGACTCCCGCAGTTTCCATTTCCCGCTGGTAATACACCTACACCATCACTTGTGTAAATACTTTGTTTCCTTTATACCTTGTGTCAAGTATTGTAGTAATTTGTTATCTATCTATTTTGGTTACGCCAGGGTCTTATCAATCCAGGTAAAACTTTGAGGTCCCGAGAATAGATGCACGGGTCTAGGCATGATATTTTGTTAATTCAATATATACGTATGAATATGGTTCACAACCCCATGCATAAAACACACAAACACTAATCCACTTGGAAACGATGTGTATGCAGCAATTTTTGTGTTCTGTTCCGTTATTTTGGTTTATGAACGTGCATGGGGGCAGAGAAAATCTCTGTTAATTATGGAATGACCTGGTCTCATATAATGTATCATTGAGGTAATTACTCATATGTTCTAGAAGCCGTGTCACCAGGACAATGTTTGACTATAATCACAGGGTACTACACAGAATGCCCTGAATGTCCGATTGGTCACTGTGTTGTTTGTGATATGACCCTCTTTTTGTTTCTTACCTGATGTTTTGGTTTACAGATCTTGCCATGTATTTAAAAAGTCAGCACTTTGACTTTTGCAAACAGACACAGAATGTGAATACTTTGTTTATTTAATACACAATGACATGAAAGTATGGTTTTGGAATTTAAATGTGATGAAGGAAAAAATGCATTTTCTCTCTTAAATAAGCACTTTTGCACATTAGGAACTTTTTTATGTTGGTTGCGTGACCACATGACCAAACTTTTGTGTTACCTGAGTAACCATACACCAATCACAGTGAGGCAACTGTGTTTGTCATAAGGTATATGTGTTTGTAATTGACATTCAAGTAGGTGAAGTGAGCAAGGCGGAGGCTTCCGCCGAAACGCGTCTTTTCAGCAGTTTTGGAAAATAAACTTCACTCTTAAGCAACTCACGGAGTCGGTGCCGTCCTTTATCTTGAGGAAATGTGCTTGGTAAAAAATATATATATATATATATATATATATATATATATATATATATATATATATATATATATATATATATATGTTCACACAAGTTGTCCCCCTGCCAGGACGCACTTAAAAAAAACAGGCAAATCCTGCACCATTAAGCAGCATTCATTTATTCATCCAAAACCGGACATCACAGCGCTCGTTGAAATTCTTTGCCCTACGCGTTTCAGAGCTACAAACTCCTTGTTCACGGGCTTCGTGCAAAGTCAGTAGGCAGAGTCAGGTGAAATACCGAGTCAGTTAATTTGCTGGCTTTTGAACATCTTCAGATGAATCACGCCCTCTGATGGGTTAATTAATTAATTCAGCCTTCTGGGACTCGTAGTTTTTCACCTCGATAAACACATCCTTCAGTGGATTCTGCCGATTTGACATCTCATTTGGCACAATTTTAACTCTCTGGTGAGTACCAAACTCTGGATTCCGGTTAATTTTCATTTCTGTTTTTAATCCAAAGATATATATATATATATATGTGTGTGTGTGTGTGTGTGTGTGTGTATATATATATATATTTTACCCTCACCTCCCCAGGGCTATTAGAAAAGACATGGGGTGCCTCGTAGACCCCCATGGCCCGGGGACCACAACTTCCCTGGGGCCACTGACAACAGACTTCTTCTTGTCACTGGTCACTTTCTTATCAGGAACGCCTTTCTCTGGGGCCTTCTTCTTAGCACTAGCAATTAGCACTTAGCACTTAGCATGAGCACAAGCTCTAAGCAGAGGGCTCCGGTGCACTGTCAGCTTATTTACAGAGTTATCTCCATTGCAGCTTCAGGCAACCCAGGAAAAGCAAGAAGTCAGTGAAACTTGTGCTGTCTATCCAATGTAATTGTCATCATCATTATCATTTATCACCATCATCATCATAATTGCTCAACAGTAGTGTACCCATGCATAAATTAACTATGTTTTGCTAGACATTTCACAGGAAAAGCTCATTTGGTGCCTCTCCAGGGCCTGTGAGACCCCTGTGGGAGGCAAAGGCAGGGAAAATTTTAATAAATTAATTTCGTAATTGCTAGTGTTACTCCAGGGCCCTTTGAACCCCTACAAGAGGTGAGGCAGGCAAAAAATCTAATAAATTAATCAAAAACAACAACTGTGCACTACAATCTGCCCCAAGCACAAGTAAATATATCAATACAAAATACAAAATATGAGCAAAAATATAATGGGCTTCATCTATCAATATTCCTAGAAAATGGCTTTTATTGATGTAGAATAAAAGGATTGAAACACACACTGGCTGCACAGAATGGTGGTAGTTAGCTCATCCATCACATTGGCAGGAAAGGAAGAGGCATGGAAAACAATGACAATATAGCCACAGTGCACACACATACACACTGGCTACACAAAATGGCCACACCTCATGGCCAGGAAATATGGGAGTCTATGACAAACATACACTCCTGCTGCTCAAAATGGCCACGGATGCATTTCCAATCAAGGGTACATGGAGAAAAAAAACATGGATGCCCTATCCTGCCTGAAGCACATTTCCGTTCCCTCCAAAACATATCTTGTAGCATTGCAGCTAAAGGATTGTGTAGTTCTATATTATCTACCCAAAATGAGTGGGCCCACACCTTTTAACTACCACCAGCAACGTCAGATAAGAAAATTAAATAAACTTTAGAAATGTCCCAACCAACCACAGGCAGCCCAACACAATATCAATTACCCCTCCAGAAATACTCTTAAAAGTTGCAAAAAAGTAAAACACAGTATCAACCATGTTAGACATGCACAAACTAAGAAAAAATGGTTCTCTTTCAGGGGATCCTCATCAATAGTCATAAGCATTAGAATATTCCCGCCCATGCGCGGGACCCCGGAAACAATATATTATATGTGCCCCACATATATATAGACATATATATATAAATATATATATATATATATAAAAATAAGCAATTGCAGCCAAATAAAACAGTAGAGCTGGAATATGCTGTGAAGAATTTCCACCATACATGTGTATTTGCATTAGAAACATGAGAAACAACACCAATGCTTGTTTAGAAACTGTTTTAATGCTTAGAAAGCAGTAGAAATTCTTATAACACACTGTAAGCATATACAGCTCCCAGGCTGCATTGCAAATACCCAGTCTAAAAAGACTGAAAAGCTAACCTGTAGCTGAATGTACTAAAACTGATGCTGTGCCTTTAAGGCACCTCTGCCCCTAGCTTCCCATCATGCCTCAGGGGTTACAGTTAGGTCAGTTGTTCTTTCCGGCTCCTTCAGGAAGGACCCTGGATACACAGCTCCACACTTTTCTGCCTTTTTCAGTCAGAAAATCTTCTAAAGAACAATTTTTTGATTTACTTTGACTTTTAACTACAGTGTCAAGTAAATAACTGCTTAGCAGTCGATTTTTTGTGAGGTTTTCCTGTCAGGATGCCCACACTTTTTGATAATTGCCCTTCTTGTGGCCACAAGAAGGCAAAATCAGACTCTCATGAGGTCTGTATTTTATGCTTGCCAGAGGATCATGATCCTAAAGACTGTTCACATTGTAGAAATCTGTCTGACAGGACTCTTAAAGACAGAGAGAGGAACAGGCTCTATGGTCTGGCCCAGAGATCCATCAGGGGAAGATCTACAGAGAGGAAGAGTTCTAAGAGACCCAGAACTCCCTCCAAAGGCAAGTCAGAGCGTCCATCAACCTCAGCGCCGGGCTCGGCGCTGAAAAAACAACATCTGATGGACAGTTCTAGAGAGAAAACTCCGTCGACGTTGGGACCGGCGTCGATGAAGAAATCGTCGTCGAAAAGAAGTTCACCGACGACGAAGAAAGCTCCGCCGTCGTCAACTAGGTGACGATCGGCGTCGAGAGAAGTCACGAGATCACCGTCGACGAGAAGATCGGCGTCAAGACATAAGTCAACTCCGCCGTCGTCAACCAGGCGACGATCGGTGTCGAGAGACAGATCACACTCGCCGTCGTCTCCACGTCGACAGGCTTCGAAGAGTGTGACACCTCCGCCGACGTCTCCACGGAGCCGCTCGGCGTCGAGGAGCAAGAGCCCCCTCGGTCGCTCGCCGTCGAGGAAGGGATCATCGTCGACGGCGCGTCGGCCCTCGACGTCGAGGATGTCTAATCCTCCGCCGTCGCCACGTGTCCGGTCAACGTCGAGGGCATCGTCGACGACAGGACAACGTCGATTGCCATCTCCGTCGCTGGCAGACCAACGTCGGTCGACGTCGAGACCTCCGTCGACGGCAGGGCAACGCCGTTCGACGTCGAGACCTCCGTCGAAGGCAGGGCAACGCCGTTCGACGTCGAGGGAGAAGCCTCCGTCGTCGGCTCAACATCGCCGGTCGACGTCGAGGGACCACGGGTCATCGTCGAGGCGTTCGACATCGAAGGTTATCACTCCGTCGACGCCGCAGAGGCGTTCGACGTCGAGGGAAAGACTTTTGAGACGTCCTCCAACACCGGTGAGACAAAGATCTTCAGTGCCTTCAACTGTTCTAGTGACGCAATCGGCTTCTCACCATTCCTCCTTAAGTAACTCTGGCTCATCGAGGTCCTCTTCTAGGAGTAGGAGTCCGTTGCCCCAGCGAAGGTATGTCACACAGACAAGACTCTCGCCAAGATGGAATGCTCCGTTGAGCCAGTGGAAGGATTCTGGAGCGACAGAGAGGCTACGAAGATATGTAAGCCCACTCCACAGGTCACCTCTTCAGAGACTGATAGAAGAGGCAGACAGACAGAGTCCTATCGGACACCGATCACGCTCTCGGGAGAGGGGAGCGGAAAGGTCGCATACCCCCAGGGTCTCCCGTTCACCACGAAGGGAGCAGCCCAGATCTCGAACACCGAGAAGGGAGGAACGGGCGGAGAGGTCGAGATCTCCCCGAAGGGAGCATCAGAGAAAATCACGTTCTCCTCGAAGGGAAGAACGACCGAGAAGATCACCAGTGAGGAAGGAGAAATCTCACCACAGGAGAAGGAGAACTCCATCATCCTCTTCTTCATCTTCATATAGATCTTCTAAAGGGGATTACTTTCCAACGCTGGCAGACAGCCCTCGCTCCAGAGCTTCCCCGCTTGACGACGTCAACACATATCTGGACGTCTTACAAAGGGGGGCTCACAAACTTAATATAGAGATGGCTGTTCCAGAGGTGTCCACTTCTGTAATTTTTGAGACCCTTCGTCACAAATCATATACCCGGCCTTTACTCCCATTGGTTCCAGGGATAATGGACCCAATCAAAGAGGTTTTCCTCACGCCAGCAACGATCAGGGCGGTACCGGCACGTATCCAGAAGAAATATAGGCTGGCCGACTCAGATCCTATCTTTGTTAAGGGAGAGCCTGCGGCGGACTCAGTCATAGTAGCCTCAGCTAAAAAGAATCACACAGTCGCTCCTTCTTCTTCGGTCCCTCCTGACAAAGACAGCAAGACGCAAGATTCTTGGGGACGCAGGGTATGCAGCACAGCAGCTTCATCCCTGAAGGTCTCTAGTGCATCAGCCCTTCTGGGAAGGTACGATAGAGCCCTATGGGACTCCATGGAACGATTCAAGGAGAAATTGCCCAAGGAAGACCACAAGGACTTTGAGGAGACAGTGACGGAGGGCTGTTTGGTGGCGAACCAAATGATTAGTTCATCAGCAGATAACGCCCTTCTAGCAGGACATACCTACTCACGTGGGGTATGTGCGAGGAGATCATCTTGGCTGCGTTTAACTGGTCTCAAACCAGATGCCCAGCAGCGCATCCTCAATCTACCTTTTTCCGGATCTTCACTCTTCGGGGAGCATGCCGATCAGGAAATGACCCGCATGAAGACAGAGTTGGACACAGTGAAGGCGGTTGGTCTGGAGAAATAGAAAGAGCCGTTCAAACGACGCTTCAAGACCAACAAGAACCGGGGAGGCCAACAGAGGGTTCAAACCCCTCAATGGTCTCAAAACAAGCCACAAGGGAAGGCGCAATACAGAGGAGAAAAACGCAATCGAAGAGGTACCCCCATCCCAAAGGGGGAGAGGAGTGTATTCAAGATATTTTCTAGTCCCCAAAAGAGACCAAGAGGACAAGTTCAGACCGATTTTGGATCTTCGAACCCTCAACAAGGTGGTGGTCAAAGAGAAGTTTCGCATGCTGGCACTTCATCAGATATGTCCTCATCTACAAAGTGGAGATTGGATGTGTTTGGTGGATTTACAAGACGCGTACTTCCACATTCCTATAACACCAGGTCATCGGAAGTACTTGAGATTCCTGGTAGGGAACAAGCATTACCAGTACAAAGTGCTTCCCTTCGGACTCAAATCCGCACCAAGGGTATTCACCAAATGCATGGCAGTGGTAGCGGCATGTCTTCACAAAAAAGGTCTCTTTGTGTACCCATATCTAGACGACTGGCTCTTGAAGAGCCCGTCCCCTCGTCAAGCCACCAAAGACTGTCACCTGTGTCTCCAACAACTACACAGGCTCGGCCTCTACGTGAACACAGAAAAGTCGGTCCTGCAGCCCACGCAAACTATCCACTATCTGGGAGCAGTTCTAGACACAAAGTTAGGAAGAGCGTTTCCTTCGCAGGAGAGACTATCTTCCATGGGGCAGAAATGCAAAAAGTTACTTCAGTTTCCTCGTCCAAAGGTGCGAGAAGTAGCATCTCTACTGGGCTCCATGGCGTCCTGCATCTTCCTAATACCGAACGCCAGGTTGAGGATGGGGCCTCTACAAGAGTCTGTGGAAGATCAGTGGGACCAAGCGACAGGAGATTGGGAGGATCGAATCATCCTGTCTCAAGCAGCATTGACCTCCATACAGTGGTGGACTCGCCCTCGGAATGTCCTGCAGGGAGTCCCTTTTCAGCAACCTCTTCCTTCGCTGTCTGTGGTAACGGACGCATCTCTAGAAGGCTGGGGTGCTCACACGGGTCATCTTCAGATTCAAGGTCGTTGGTCGACCAACCTCCAGACATACCACATCAACATGCTGGAGCTTCGAGCAGTTCATCTGGCGCTCAAAGTGTTCCTTCCAGCAATAACAACGGACAAAATCCTAGTTCAGACGGACAACACTACAACTATGTTCTATCTGAACAAGCAGGGAGGAACTCGATCTCGCCCTCTGTCTCTGGAGGCCCAGACAATCTGGCACTGGCTTCTGGCTCGGGGACTGGCGGTGGTGGCAGTGCACCTCCCAGGCGAGCTAAACACAAAAGCGGACGCACTCAGCAGGCACTTCGAAGATCAGCCAGACTGGGTGCTAAACGACGAAGTAGTCGAAGAACTCTTCCATTGCTGGGGTCGTCCAGACATAGACTTATTTGCGGACGACGAAAACGCCAAATGCCACGCCTTCGCGTCCAGGTTCCACCGGCCAGGGGCGCAAGGGAACGCTCTCCTGCTGGAGTGGACAGGAATGTTCGCCTATGCGTTTCCTCCTCTGGCACTGATTCCGAAGGTGGTGGCCAAGCTCATCAGATCGAGCTTGGACATGATCCGGATTGCTCCGGATTGGCCGCGACAATGGTGGTATCCAGATCTGTTACATCTGTCGCTGTGTCCACACAGACGCCTGCCGTGCAGCCCAGACCTGTTGAGCAAAATGAACGGGAGGATCCTGCATCCCAACCTCCCGTCGCTGAACCTGACTGCATGGCTCCTGAGGTCTTGCAATATGGACACTTAAATCTGCCTCCGGAATGTATGCATATTTTCAGAGAGGCAAAGAGACCTTCCACAAGGGCGTCTTATGCGTTCAAGTGGAAAAGATTTTTCATTTGGTGTAAGGACCATGGCTTTGATCCCACCAAAGGACAAGAAGAAGTAGTCCTTCTATACCTCCTTTACTTGGCTACATCAGGGTTGAAATACGCTTCTATTAGGGTTCATCTATCCGCCATAGTAGCGTACAGGAAATCACCTACACAAACATCGTTTTTTCAAGTCCCAGTGGTTAAGGATTTCCTTCAGGGGTTAAAGAAGGTCTATCCCCCTGTGAGAAATCCTTCTCCTCCCTGGGAGTTGAACCTGGTTCTCTCCAGGCTGATGTCTACACCGTTTGAGCCTATACACAAGGCCTCCTTGCAGCATCTCACTTTGAAGGCGGCCTTCTTGGTGGCAATAACCTCTGCTCGCAGGGTTAGTGAGATACAAGCACTCTGCACCAAGGAACCTTACACTGTGTTTCACCACAACAGAGTGGTAATGAGGGCTCATCCATCTTTCCTTCCAAAGGTGGTCTCGGATTTTCATATAAATCAGACGATTACCCTTCCTTCGTTCTTTCCTAACCCATCGACCCCAGCTGAGAGGTCGTTGCACTCGTTAGATCTTAAACGGGTACTAAAGTTTTACCTAGAAAAGACGAAGGACACCAGAAGGACAGACCAACTCTTTGTCAATTATGGTTCAATGAGGACGGGGTTTGCAGCAAACAAAAGATCCATCTCCAGATGGATTGTCTCCTGTATCAGGCTAGCATACCAGCTGGCTGGCAAACCTTTGTTACAATCACCCAAAGCTCATTCCACTAGAGGAAAAGCAGCCACAATAGCGTTTTTTACATGACATTCCTATGTCAGAAATATGCAAGGCTGCAACATGGAAATCAGTCCATACCTTTACAAGGCATTATTGCCTAGAGTCTGATTCCAGAGCGGAGTCTCAAGTAGGGCAAGCCTCCTTGAGAAACCTATTTGGGTAGAATAAGGCCTACTGTTTGGGCCTACGAATATGAATGTTATCTTTTGATTCCTTTGCCCGCAGGGATGAGGTGAGGCTCGCTACTCTATTCTAATGCTTATGACTATTGATGAGGATCCCCTGGAAGAGAAGGATTAGTTACTTACCTGTAATCCTAGTTCTCTTCCAGGGGTATCCTCATCAAAGTCATAAGCAACCCTCCCGCCTCCCCGGGCAAAGGACTTTGTTTATTAAGTAGGAGATATTTTAACCTGTTATTACCATGGTTTGGTTTTCAGTCTCCGAAAAGAACAACTGACCTAACTGTAACCCCTGAGGCATGATGGGAAGCTAGGGGCAGAGGTGCCTTAAAGGCACAGCGTCAGTTTTAGTACATTCAGCTACAGGTTAGCTTTTCAGTCTTTTTAGACTGGGTATTTGCAATGCAGCCTGGGAGCTGTATATGCTTACAGTGTGTTATAAGAATTTCTACTGCTTTCTAAGCATTAAAACAGTTTCTAAACAAGCATTGGTGTTGTTTCTCATGTTTCTAATGCAAATACACATGTATGGTGGAAATTCTTCACAGCATATTCCAGCTCTACTGTTTTATTTGGCTGCAATTGCTTATTTTTATATATATATATATGTATATATATATATATATATTTATATATATATGTCTATATATATGTGGGGCACATATAATATATTGTTTCCGGGGTCCCGCGCATGGGCGGGAATATTCTAATGCTTATGACTTTGATGAGGATACCCCTGGAAGAGAACTAGGATTACAGGTAAGTAACTCATCCTTATCTAGCAGATGGGTAAAGAATGCAGCTGAGAACAAAGAACCATGTCTAGCAAAATGGGTTTGGACTCCAGGAGTCACACTGACCTAGCTCGGTACAAGCACATGCAAACAAAAACCCAAATCTATATTTTGCATTTAATAAAAATCCATCCACTATCCCCCAGAATCACTTTAAAAAACCTATTGCACAGCAGCAGTGAGAACATGAAAAATGCATTAAAAAATACATCCATGTGCCTACTGCATGGTAAACTAGGCCTCTAAAATTAAAACATCAACACAGCAATATGATCATGATGTATATTATAACAACATACCACCTCCTCCCACATCCAAACCTCTGACTTTAAATTGTGGCAGTATAGAAATTGCTCCATTGTATTCATTCCTCTCCTTAATCCCAACAGAACTTCTGATAAAATTCCCCCAGCTTTATCTACACCAAAACGATGTCCATTCCACCCAGTGTTTTTTAGGTCGAGCCTAGGCAGCTTGCATGCGTTGTCTGCAAGACCTGGAGTAATGGGTATACGGAGTATAATCCCGCAGTTCGCCATTGGGTCATTCCCGCATTGCTCTGCATTCCCATCTCCCTACAGGCTGGGACTTCCGAGACATCACTTCCGCTTCATGGCAGTCAGCACTGACCAACTACAGTGTAGTTACACCGCAGGGCTGTGTCTGTTTAGTTTTGGGACTACTTCACTTATCGTCATGGCACCTGGTTCCCAAGGCCGCCATGCTTAGAAGTATAGTCCGCCTTTATATTTCTCCTTGCCACAGTTTTTTATTCACTTCAGACACAGTGCAGGCTTGTTCCAGTGCTGCATCATCCTCTGCTACTTCTGCCACTCCTGTGTAAATAGTGCTCCTTCCTTCCGGGCAGTTTCACCCGAGACAAAGCCTCATTCCGGTTCTCACTCGTTCGTGGGCTTCATTAGCATAGCCCACTCCATTTGCGTAATAGAATGTAAATGTCTTAAGGAAATGGTGCCGTACCACAGGCTGCTACTAGCTGTCCCTAGTACCAGCCTGTGGTATTGCACCCTTTCCTTATAACATAATATAAGAATTCCATAAGTATTTAGCTCAACGAACGAGCGTGAAATTTTTTTCCTTTATTAGGGGAAATAATTGTTTTTCTCGCGCTCGTTTCTTAAGCCTCATGGTAATTGCTTTCCTAAAATATGTCTTAAGGAAAGGGTACAGTGCCAAAACCAAATATAGGAATTCCATTACTACGAGACTTTAGGAACAAGCGCAAGCATTTCTGTGCAATTCTTTTAGGCTTTAGTAACCTTTGTGATAGGAACAGAAATTGCACTTACTAAGGAAAAAATGCTTGCGCTGGTTCCTTAAGTCCCATTGTATTATGTCTTAAGGAAAGGTTGCAGTACCACAGGCTGTTACTAGGTGTCCCTAGTAACAGCCTGTGGTCTGCACCCTTTCCATTACTAGGTGGATCAAGGAACCAGCGCATGCATTTTTTCCTTCATTGATGGAATTTATTTTTTATCATCACAAATGCTACAAAAGCTTAAAACACTAAAGCTCGTTTCTTAGGCCTCATGGTAATGGAATTCCTATATTATGTCTTAAGGAAAGGGTGCAGTCCCCCAAGCTGTTACTAGGTGTCCCTTCATGTGGAATTTCTTACTTATTATGTATGCTGCTGCTGGCAACATTTTAAACAAAAAACACGTTAACATTTGCAACACCAATAGCTCACATTTTGACGAATGCAAGACATATTGCATTGAAAATGCTTGTTATTTCTAACGTTTATTTTAACTTCATTTACTTTACCAGCAAATCATGCAGCAGGGGGAGCCTGCCTGCAGGATTCGGTGTTGTGGGACCCCCGTTATCTATTATTTTCCCCACCTGTTGTCAGCAGCCTGAACAGCTCAGATAGCGCTTCAGCTGCGCCCCCTGACAGACCCCCCTTCATGGCGAGAGATTTGAAGAAGCTAGCGCGACTGCGCAGCTTGCAAGCATTCTGACTAGAACACTGAAAAGCCAGTTTTTCTTTCCTTGTAAGTGCCACTTCGGTGCTCTTTGTTGTAAAGAGGTGACTGGGTTCTGTTTACGAGCGCCATCTTAAAAGAGTTGAACATCCTATTTTATTGATTTTGTGTGTTTCTGAATTTCTCACATTTATTTTAACCTCATTTACTTTACCAGCAAATCATGCAGAAGGTGAACCTGCATGCATGATTCGGTTGCTGGACCCCCGTTAGCTTTCCTCACCTGTTGGCGGCAGCCTGAGCAGCACTGATTACGCTTCATCTCTGCCCCTGACATTCCCCTTTCATGGCAGGAGATTTAAACAAGCTCACAGTGCATCTGCGCCGCTGGTAAGCCCGTCTGTGGCCAGACTGTGTCCAGGGTCGGAACCCCTGCCAGTTTCTTCCAGATGTGGTTATACTTGAAACAACCTCATTTCCCTCAATAAAACAAGAAACATTTCTAGCTGTACCGTATTAGACCTGCACTCTCAGCCTGCCTTTTCTAGTTTTAGGTGCAAGAATTATAATTTTCAGAAAAATAATGAGGACAGCGAGAGGGTGGATAATGAACAGGAAAACTCCCCCACTGCTTTATACAGTCCAATGTAACCGACAAGCTGATTTGTTCAAGATCCTTGGAAAAGCATATACTGATAGTCGCTAACCTTATTGACTCCCAGACAATAGACATTTTATCACAGAAACCTGGAGTACTCCGGCAAAGCAATCTATGATAGGTTTTCATCCTTTATAGCCTCATCTCCTCTCGGTTCACCTTCTTTTCTTCATCACGACAACACTTGAATTTTTCATCAAATTTGCAGATCCCACATCAGAGCTGGTCATCTCGCTTAAAAGGTCAACAAAATCTGGCTCCCACTCGACGCCTGTACCCATTCAGTAGCCATACTAGCACCAGAATCAATTGCTTCAAATTTCTTTGCTATCTTCCACTACATGTTTACCACTGGTCTTTTTCTTAGCCAATGGAAGGTCGCTTCAATACTGCCTCTTATTAAGAAACCTTCACTTAGCCCTACAGACATGACTAGCTACCAGCCAATTTCAAGACTGCCCTCCTGAGCCAAACTTGTGGAAAAATTAATGAATCTCCAGCTGACCATGTTTATACAAGATACCAACCTTCTAGACCCCACTCAGTATGGATTCATAAGCGGGCACAATACAGAGACAGCCTTAATAGAGGCAACGGAAGAGATCAGAGAGACACTTGTTCTTGGAGGCAGAGCAGCCTTTATTCTGCTCGACCTCTCTGTAGATTTTGACACAGTTACTCATGAGCGACTGACAGGCCGACTATATGATATTGAAATCAGAGGAGTAGCTCTTGCACTCGTAAAATCTATTTTGACAGGCCAAAAACAATATGTCTCTCTAAATACGTTTACTTCTGATACTTTCTCCTTGCCTCGAGGTGCCCCGCGGCTCTTTACTGAGCCCAACTCTGTTTAATGGTTATGTATCTAACTAGGCAGATTTGATTAGACAGTTCGGATTCTTATTAACCTAATATGCTGATGACATACAAATTGTTGTTTCCTTTACAGAGAATGATCCCGACATAGAATTCCGATTTATGGACCTCAGGATGGGAGTTAATGCATGGACTATTAACTGCCTAAAGTTAAAGTCTAGCAAGACACAGGTCATTGTTCTTTGAAAATCCATCATCCTTTTGGTCTCACTCATGGTGGCCACAAGAGCTAGGAACCCTTCCAACCCCTGTCATATCAACCCGTAACCAGGGAGTGATTATTGATGAGAGACTTGCCTACAAGGAGCAGTTAAATTCTGTCTCTTCTGTTTTTTGATACCATCAAGATACTATAAAAGATCCTTCGTTTTCTACCATCTGCTTTGCAAAAAACAGTGGTCACCTCTTTGGTGCTTTCAAAACTCGACTACTGTAATGGACTATATTCCAATATACAACAGCAGCATTTGAATACATTACAGACAATTCAGAATGAAGCAGCACGGCTCCACCTGGGCATTCCCAAATGTAAATCAACTGCTAGAACATTAATGCAGTTACTCTGGCTGCCCATAAGACAGAGAGTGGAATTTAAGGCCCTCCGCATTGTCTTTAAGGTCCTGCATGATATGAGACCCGACCACCTGAAGAAGACATTTACTTGGTACAGGCTATCTAGAACCTAAAGGTCCTCCACAGCCAACAATGAAACAGTTCAATAATTCAGACACTCCTTCTGTGGAGGGAAAGCTTTGTTCACAGCACATCTAACTCTTTAAATGCCCTTTCAATCCATTCAAAAAATATGAACAATCTCTGGGCTTTCAGGAAAGCTACAGAAACTTGGCTTTTTAAATCCTTATGAGTCACATCTTCTAGGCTTTGACACTGTTGAGGTAGATTCTGCTCGAGCTTAGCACCAAGACACCTTTGGTAATGGTTGTTCTTTATAAATAAAATGAACATTACATAACATAACAACACGTCTAGGAAATTCAAGACTTGTTCGCAGCCCAGACTGTGTCACCTACATCACTTTACTGCAAAATGGACCCAATTGATGCCAAGTTTTAGATTGTATGGATGAGCTAGTAATCATTTCAGATCTAAAAGCTGTCTATCTGTAATTCAATCACCTATTGCCAAATGTGAAGTATCTTAGCTGAAATCAAATCAAAATAAGAATTTAAAGATCTGATCAATCTTTTCTAGCAAACAGGAGTCGAGTGGATTGATTAGGCATTCTTGTTGTTTGTGTCTATTTTTTTTTTATTCAAGTGTTCTTTGCATTCTTTTCCGCTGTTTTTGAAAACTTAAAACAGATCACTGATTTTCAGTGTTAACACTTTTTTGCACCATAAAGGTCACGGGGACAGTGTTTTCCCAGAAAATCATGTTGTTATTGCTACGTGATTAGCTCAGTCCAAGCAGAACTAAACCCTGGAGCAGGAGGGAAGGGATACAGGGGTACTTACCAGAAGTGTAGCTGTATAGGGTAATGTGCGGAGACACATACACTTAAAGGCACAAGCATAGTTGACCTAGCAACAGGGGAATTGAGATTCATTAAAGGGCACAATCAGTGTATAAGTTATGAGTGAGTGACAACTAAAAGTCTCCTTCTCATATGGCAAGCCACCCCCGTAAATCTCATCTTTTGAGAAATGTGGACTCTTTGATGGTAATCGATTTCCCTCTATACAAGGTAAGCCTTATTGGTAGAAAAGAAATGAGAAGAAAATTACTGGAAACTTTTGGATCCTAATATATTTTCTTAACCCCTTCGATGCTTGTGACGGAACGGTTCCATCACGAGCGCCGGTTGGGCTGTGCTTATGACGGAACCGTTCTGTCACGGCCACGCCCGTTTCTTAGAACCTTAAGCACAACTCGAAAATTCGTGCCGCGCTGAAGGTGTTAAAGCAACAGCGCTATTGGGGTGGATTTGATTTAACAAACAACAACACTGTGAGTATATTGTTAGCTACATCATTAAATGATTTGATTTGATTGGGGTTGGAGGGGAACCGAAAATAAGGTTGCAAGTGAAATCCAAAAAGATATTACATGCCATAAACTACAAAGTCTCAGAGCTGAAAGTGTGATCCAAAGAACTGGTAGGTTGGGGAGCATCAATACCTCTTTGGGTGCCTTCGACTTTGGAAATTAAAAATGAAGACATCTCTTGTCTATAGTTTCAAAGATGCTGGAACATTAGCATGCTCAGTAGAGGGACCCATTTGTCTCTTAACAATTAAAAATGAAGAGCCTGCTGAGTTCTGCCACAAAATGCTTGAAACTGTACTCTGAAGGTTTTTGTATTGATGAAGATTCACCTAGTACCCAGCTGTATTGGATGGGTGTTAGCTACTGCACCACCTGTGCTAAAGGAACATATGATGCAGTTTTGCTATTGCTAACCCACTCAAAAACCAATACACAGAATGGGACAAACATTTTATATGTTCCATGGTTATGGAACCACAACATAAAGAGTTGAGGAGATCCAGTCCGATACAATGCTACTTCATTTATGGTCAACATCTAAACTTACTGACAAGGCTATAAAGGCAGGCAACAGCCTAGCTGTAAAAATATTGGACAAACTGTCTTGACAACATAAATTGATATGCTGTTACATATATTTTGTGTATGAAAACAATTGGATGGGAATAGAAGCTTACTGAAACAGAAATCTAATTGAAAATTACGGGTGGGCGGAATTTGCAGAGTTTCATTCTGCGGAATTCCGTGGAGTTACATGAAAACTCAGCAAGATTCCGTGGAGTTCCGCCGTCGGGTGGAAATAGGCAAGTTGTCCTGCTCAGTGCTGAAATATAAAGGCACAACTTGGCATACCAGAGGGCACTGCTCCTCAAGTTAATTTTGCTGCTGCTCAAGCAGATTTTCCAATCAAGCTGAAGCTTTCTGACTGCAAGTGCCCTCCTAGTGCTTTGAAATTTGCACGAGAAAAAAACTCCACCGTACAGCAGTTGACGTTTTTTGGCTGGAACTCTGCATTACAAATGTTACGCGGAGTGGCCAAAACTCTGCACAACAAGCAGAATTTATCGCCCACTCTTATTGAAAAGGAGATAATAGTGCCTTACCATAGAGACACAATAAGGCAAGAATGCTAACACTCTACGACACATGTTCAGTTCAGTCATGTTGACAACATGCTAATTATATTTATTTTATTTTATTAAATGCGATTTTATATAGCGCGAACATTACCTGAACGTGTCAGTACAAAGGTCTACTACATATACTAGTGGTTAGCGTTATTTATATATATATATATTCAAATAGCAAATTCACTCAGGATTACATTTTAACAGTGATTAGGCTAAGACAATTATATATTACAAATTCTTGCCATCGTTTAGCCCGGTGTTCAGGTGATGTTGCACTCAAGGGTGGTGGTCTTGGGTCTGGAGGGATCCCCGAGTTGGAGATGTCCATAGGGGTAGAAGGACGGATGGGGGTGGGGGAAGCAGCATGCTGGATCCCTGGGCTGATCTTGAGGTCATGCTGGGCTCCATCTTGTGGATAGAGGAGGGCGCTCAAGGGCAGGCAGAACTGTTCATGAAGTCAGGTCTCCCACCTGGCTCAAGCACCCGCAGTGAGGCCCCAGCCCTCTTGGTAGCTCCTATCTAGCACAGCCAAATGCTGGGTGTTATCAGTGTTTAATGGTTTACGTGGGAGGCACCAATCTCCTCCTTCAGTATATGCCTCCTGCTGCAATGTGGAGTTTGTTGCTGCTGAGGCTCTTTGATGCAGTCCCGCAACCTCACCCCTTTCAATTATGCGATCTTCAACAGAGTATCAACCGCCATTTTGGAGTCCGGCACGGCCAGGCATGAGTCGGTATTGCCGCCGTTGTAAGCTTGGGGCTGGTTGATCTGTTTAGTAAATTGCTCCTGCTGCCCCTTGCACAAATCAAGACTATGAAGGGTGTCCCCTCCTCACCGGTTGTACAGTATTGCACTCTCCCTGGGACAATGTGAGCACACCAAAGACTCTCCTCGGGCTCCACCAGACACGGTCTGAAGCTTCTCGGATCTTGCAACACAGCCTCCCGCACAACGCTCTTCCTAAGAGACCAAGAGGAATCGCGAGCGCCAAAGGATGTTTTGCCCTTTGCTCTGGTAAGGCACCTGGGCGATTAGAGGCATATTTTAATGTAATATTGGTATTCATTTAAGTATAGACCACATCATGTTGACAGCAGAGTAATTTTGAAGTAACAATGGAAAACAAAATACTTGTAAAAATAAGAGAAATTTGAATTTGAGAGAGCTAACATTTGAGTAACATATTAGTATTTAAGATGGGTCCAGAAAAGATGATTCTTTAGATCTATCCGGAAAGTGGGTTTTGAGTCTGATGTTTTCAAATAGGTGATTTCATTGTCTTGGGGACTTTGCCCAAGAATGTTTAATTGAGGGTTATAGTTCACTTTGTTATTTCAGTTTTTAAGAATAGGAAATATCCCCTCCAGTACATCTTTCTCCAGCCCTAGTTCACAGCTTATCCTCCATTGACATGGGCAAGGCAGTGTATAGTGATTTTTGTGTAACACAGTTTATTTTGAATTCAATTATTACTTAACAAGACAGCCAGTGAACTTTCCTCAGGCTAGGTGTGATATGACGTTTTAAAACCTATGACTTGTTGAGCTACGGCATGAAAGACTGCCTTAAAAGGAACCAGGGTTGATTTTGGGAGTGCATTTCCACTGTAGATAAATGACAAAAATGCAGAACATCAAGTGCTGTCCTGAATTGTGAGGGAGGCATCATAGCTTTTATTGACTTCCAATTTGGACTTAGGCTGCAAAAAAGTTCTGAAACAACCATGCTAAACATGAACAAAGAACTCTGCATGACCTGTGATCATGGTCATACCTGTGCTCTAATACTACTTGATCTCTCTGCCACATTCACTCAATAGACCATAAGGGGCCTGCTGGACCTAGCACTCTATGCAGGGTCACACTCAGATGTTCTGCCTTGCTCCCTTCACTTTTTGCTGAATTTGTTTTTTGGGGTCTTAGAACTCTGCGCACTTTACCACTGCTAACCAGTACTAAAGTGCTTGTGTACACTTTCCTAAACATGTTTTAATTGGCCTGTACCTAACTGGCATATTTAATTTATGTTTAAGTCCCTTGTTGAGTGTTATACCGTAATCCTCGGTCCTGTAAATTAAATGCTACCAGCGTAGCACCTATTGTTCTGTTGCTTGAATTAGAAATCTTTTAAAAAGAGACATTTAGAAAAACAAGAACAGTTTGTTTAATAAAACAATATGGCCAGATGAACAGTTACAGGCACAAGATCCGAGGAGTGTCTCGATTTACAATCAGTCTGTGTCCTTCTTTTATGCAGTATGTGATGGGTTATAAATGCTTTTGGCGTACAATATATGGTGAGGAATGTTGGTTGCTGCCTTTGGAGTTATAAATTGTTTAATTGTTACCACAGGTGGGTCTCGACATTGCGTGGACACAATGTGGCTAGTGGATAATGTGTCCAGAAGTCCGGCATGGGGAGCGCGTGATCACTGCAAATACTAGGTCCTGATTGGCTATGTGCTCCTAAATCATGTGGCATCTGACCTTTTATGGTGTTTTAGGAGTGTGCGTACTCCCTCCGCCCATGTGTACTTTATTAGGCTAAGCTCCCTTGAACCTTGCAAAGTTGCCGCTCCTATCCGTGGTATTGTTTAAGAGTTTCCTGACTGAGAGTTTGCCAGCCAGCTACGCACCCTCCCACCTGTGACCTATCAATAAGCAATTCCGGACCTTTGTCTCAGGGACTACTTGACTACATATTTACGAGTCGAGGTTGATATGGAGTTCACAAACGGCGATTCTACTAATAAGGATGAAATTTCATTTTGATTGATGCATGCATCAATTTCCATATTAACAGTGCCACCCAACTAAGAAGCACTTTAAAACATTGCCATTGCAGCCTGAATGCAGTTTTAAATTGCAATATTGCTTGCCATTTAAACCCCCATGCCAAGCCTTAAAACTCCCTTTTTATTACATATACGTTATCTCTAAAGTAGGCCCTAGGAAGGCCATACGGCAGGGTTTTGTGTAATTAAAAGGTTGGATATGTACTTTTAAGTTTTACATGTCCTAGTAGTGAAAAACTCCTGAATTAATTTTTTACTGCTGTGAGGCCTACCTCTCCCATAGGTTAAAATTGCGGATTCCTTATTACATTTAATAGGCCGTAATATCCAATTGAGATCTGATAGCTATGTCATGTTTGTTATCTATCCTTTATAGGTAAAGTTGGATTTTTCATTGTAATTTTGAAAATGCCACTTTTAGAAAATTTGTATTTTCCTATCCTTAACACTTTGTGACTGCAGTCTATCTTGGGTCACCACATGACTGTGTGTAGCTGCCAGTTAGACTTTGTGAATTCCTCCAAGATAGTCACACAATAGAGGGATTACTTGTGCCTGAATACCCTAACTGCTGGCAGGACGGGGGCAGAGCTGAGCACAGCACTACTTTCACCTAAATAGCCTGTGCTCAGCCTACACACAAAGGGCCTAATAACTTTATAGTGTCACTGCAGTCAGGTTGGAGCCAGGGTAGGGGAGTCGGAAAATGCCATGCGCTTCCAACGGATCTTTCCAGAATCTTCTCCAACCTTCCAGAAGAATGGCAATAGGGTATAACAATAGGACCTTCAGACCAGCTCTTCAGTCCACTTCAGGACCTGTGGATACTCTGCCAGGAAGAAGGACTGCTGTGATTCTGAAAGGACGCTGCTCTGCTGGACTGCCACTCTGGGAGACTGCTGCTCTGCTGAATTGCTGCCCTTTTTATTTTAACAATTTTTGAAATCACAGTATACCTGCCTAGGACAATACACAATGTAGTAAATTGGGAATAGGAAAATAGAAAAGGGAGGAAGTGAAGAATAAACCTCATGCTAGAACAAGACCACGCATCACATGTGCAGGTGGTCAGAGCACCTACAACAAATTAACAACAAAACGGAGATCCAGAGCAGGAAGCAAGACATAATCAACAGTAAATAGGGAAGCTGAAACAACTCACAAGGGAGGTCAGGGAACCCAGCGTGCAATACCCAAGGCAGAGCCGCCAACCAATAGACATGCCTCTAACATGATGCAGGTCACAAGGGTGTGGCTGATAGAATGAGAACTGGCTGTGAGGGGCCCATGCACCCCAACGGAGGGCCTGAGGGAAGGGGGAGGGGGCCAGGAAGGGGCATGTAGAATAGGATGGAGACAAGGGAGTACTATGGGATAGTGAGAAGGAGTGTCAGAAAAGAGCTATGTGGCATGGTACCACAAGATCCAAGTTAACCGGATAAAAGGGGGGGGGGGGAGGAGCTGCTCATGGTCATGCGGGTGAGAAGCAACTCTGTCGCGCATCAGTGGTGTGCCCTTTACCAGGTTCAAGATGGTGGACCAGATGTGTTTAAACATCTCTTCCTACTCCTGGAGCCGTTAAACTGGCCTCTTGTAGGATGCTACTTTATATATCTCAGTCAGCCATTTGTCATGGGTGGGCAGAGGAATGGTGCACCACTTACACAGTAAGCATAGGTTTGCCATGGTCAGGACAATTGAAAGCAACCATCTGCATGCATCAGGAGGTTAGAGAGGTCAGCAAAGTAATGCATCATAATCAAGGTTTTCTGCAGTGGTGGAAGAGCGATCATTCACAAGGCCCAGGGTAGCACCTACACAAGCCCAGAGGAGGAAGATGCCCAGACAATCTCAGAGGATATGCGTGATGGTGCAATCCAGCTGCGTACACCTCCAGCAGTGTGTATGGTGGAGTGGGCAGGAGGCCATCAGTTTTTGAGGGTTCCTATACTAGTGCTGTACCGTTTTCAAGAGACCAAATTTCATTCGGTCTTCTCATGTTTCACTGCCCAGATCCGCCTTCACCTCCCTCCAGACTTCATCTGTGTACTGAACCTGTAAGATGTGGTGCCAGTTTGTGTTCAGTGGTGCAAGTAGTGGTTGGGAGTGGAGATTATCAGATTATAGAATCCTAACATCACTCCCTTCTATGTTCCCCAGGTCATTAAATAGTGATGTAGGGGAGAGAGAGAAACCTGCCATGATCAGGGTCCAAGATGCTGTGTAGGCAGTGTCACAGTTGTGTGTAATGCCACATCTGTGATGCAAGCAAGTGGAATTCCCCATGTAGGAAGGAGGACCATTAAGTATAGTTGGGTAGAAGTATGCAGAATTTTATGGAAATGGCTCCAGGTCCTTACCGTTGTTAGAATGACAGAATTAGGGGTCTGGATCGCAGGTGTTTTATTATGGCGCAAACCTGGGCCACAATGGATCATGGCTTATTTCAGTTGGACCCAGAAGGGAAGGACCGTGGATTTCGGGTCCATGTGTACGAGTTGCGGCAAATGTAATGTAATGTAATGTGATAGTAATGTTCTATACTGGGTGCCCCAAGTTCACCACACCTCCTCGGTGCCAGGTGTCCTGTTTTTCCTGCTTTCCTGCTCCCTTCTGCCTGGTTACAAGGACTGGATCTTCATCTGTCCCAGGACCTCCAGAGTGACTCACGAGGGATATTTTGCTAGTCTCCTATTCTGATAGATACATCTGCCGGTGGATTCCTCACCTTGTGAATATCCCCTTGCGTCAGCAACATTCGGAAATTCTATCTTAGCTTCACACTGACGTGGGCGGCGTCATATAGGCACGGCATCGCGCGTGACTCCGCTGACGTCACCGACACCATATTAGGCCCACACCGGCGTGATGACATCAGTTCCATTTTTTCTGCGTCATCAACGCTAACGGTTTTCTAGGGATCGTCCGTAGCAATTGCTGTAACCTTGTTACTTTGTTATAATTGTGCTTCATTGTCTTCTCTCTCGACATGTCTTCGAAGAAGACCGGGTTTAAAGCTTGTGGGGAATGTGGCAAAACCATGTCCATTACGGATCCACATGAATGCTGCGTATGATGTCTAAACTCCGACCATGACGTCGAAGACTGCCAGTCTTGTAAGAAGATGACACTTAAGGCCCTCCGGGAGAGAGAAACCAAGCTTCTCGTGGCGAAACTTAAAAGCAGAAAAGTTGGAGGTCGCAAACTCGGCGTTCGAGGTCAAGGTCTCGTTCGAGGTCGCGCTCGGACTCGTCCTCGGCCCATGCTTTGAGATCTTCAAAGAAGAATCATAAGAAGAGAACCCATTAGTCCCGACATCACTCGAGGAAGGACTCGGGTTCAAAGCCGAAGTCACAGGTGAAGCTGGTTGAGAAGGTCATGGTGTCTTCGGCTTCGGAAGAGCAGGACGCCGAGGGTGAAGTGTTGCATGCGAATTCGCCAGGTTCACCGAGGCAGATAACAAATCCATCTCCGGTTCCGTCCCATCCTTCAGGTCGGGAGGATGAAGGTGAGGAGGAGGTGGTTGGTGAGGGAGAGGCTCCGTTCCCCAAGTGTCCGTCTACTCCGGTGCACCAGCCCGAAGAGGAGGTCGACGTCGTATCGACTCCGCGCCCTCAAGAGCAGCCCGGGGGTTTGTACCCAGCCTTCCCGGCTCCAGGTCAGGATCCGACACAGTTCCTGAATGCAATGTTTGGGATATACTCCAGGGCTATGTACCCCACTGGGGCTCCTGCTGGTCCCACGGGTTCGATGGCGTTTAGTTTGGGTGTTCCCCAGACCTATGCTCCTGCGCCCTTTATGCCGGCTCCAGCGCCGCATTGACATTTTCCGACGCCGGCGAGGCCTTCAACTCCGAAGCCATCGACGCCGAAGCCATCGACGCCGAAGCCGTCGACGCCGATTCCATCGACGCTGAATCCATCAACTCCGATGCCGAACTCTGATCGACCTCGTGTGAAACTACCTCGTCCGACGTCGGTATCGGCGCCGGCACCGGTTCCGACGGAGTCGAGAGTGGATCCGACGCCATCGTATGTGATACAAAAGGGGGTGGTGATGGACGGAGCATCTGAATCAATCAAACATTCACACCCAGTCAAAAGATCTGGGTTTAATCCATCACCGTTCTTTAGCCCACTCTGCCAACCCAGTTCAGACATGGCTATATGCAAATCTTGATGGAATAAACCCAGATCTTTTGACTGGGTGTGAGTGTTTGATTGATTCAGGTGCTCCGTCCATCACCACCCCCTTTTGTACCGCTTTTGGCCGCCATAAGTGTGGCAGGGTATGCTCAGACGTGAGTCCCTTGCTCACTTTGCCACTGGATTCAAGCAAGCCGGGCTGAAGACGGCTGGAATGCTAGAAACCGGTCCTCCGAAGCTTGTTTCCGGTCCAGGGAAGACATGGCTTGGCAGTTCGGGCTGGACTGTTCCCATGAGGCACAGGGTCAGACTGATTTGCATATAGCCATGTCTGAACTGGGGGTGGCAGAGTGGGCTAAAGAACGGTGATGGATTAAACCCAGATCTTTTGACTGGATGTGAGTGTTTGATTGATTCAGATGCTCCGTCCATCACCACCCCCTTTTGTGCCGCCATCGTATGTGAAGCACAGATCGAGGCGTGAAGCCTAGAGGCTTATGGAGGAAGAGAGGTTTAGTGAAGAAAATTTGGAGGAGGGTGAGCTGCAGGAGTCGGAGGACCCATTTGATGACCTGACTGTGGCTAGTAGCCTTGAACTGTCCCCTGAGTGGGATTTAGACTCAGTGTCGGATGCACCCTCCAAAGATGTGGCTCCTTACTATGTCGTGATAAGGAAGGCGGCAAGCTTATTGAACATTACTCTGCCTACTGCTGAGTTTAAGTCAAACCTTCTCACAGAGGTCCTTCACTCACCATCTTCAGTGATTGAACCAATACTGCCATTTAATGAAGCCTTGGCAGAGCCAATTTTAGAAGTTTGGAAGAAACCTTTGTCAGCTCCTGCAGTATCTAGGGCTGTTGCCAGGAGATATATAGTTGCTACTGATGACCCGGAATTTTCGTCCACTCACCCTCTGCCTGAGAGTTTGGTGGTGCAGGCTGCCTGTTCCAAGAAATCAACGGGAGCTTTTCCACAGGTTCCTGCAGAAAAGGAGTCGAGAAAACAGGATCAGGCTGTGAAAAGGTTTTCTCCTCCGCCAGCATAGCGTTGAAGTCCACAAACGCGACCTGCCTGATGGGGCGTTATATCCACGCCCTGATGGATACTGTAAAACAGTTGGTGCCAAAGATACCGGAGGATGATAGAAAAGACTACCAGGAGGTAATCTCGGACACTCAGGCTGCAGCAAGGCAGGTGATCCAGAGTGGTTTGGACACAGCAGATTCTGTGGCAAGGGTCATGGGCTCTTCGGTGGTTACGAGGAGAGCTGCATGGCTAAAATCGTCTGAGTTTTCTACAGATGTCCAGTCTGCATTAATGGATCTACCATTCGACGGATCTGGTTTGTTTGGCAAAAAGGCAGATGCTGCTTTAGAACGTTTTAAAGACAGCAGGGCGACGGCTAAGTCGTTGGGCCTTCAGACCAGGGGAACCTTTGGGAAACACTTTAGAGGGTTTGGCAGATCTTCTTTTCGTTCCTACAAGTCAACCCAGCAACAGCCCCAGTAGCAGCAAAACACACTGTACAAGGCGTACAGGGTCAGACAGAGAGCACGTCCCAGAGGTCGTCAAGTCGCCTCCTCCTCTTCTTCCTCTTCCCCTTCCCAGCCCCCTGCCAGCGCAGCAAAGCACCCCTAGATCCGCCGTTCCGGATCATGCGGGCCCAGTGGGGGGCCGGCTTACCCATTTCCTACGAGATTGGGAATTGATTACATCGGATCTTTGGGTTCTCAATCTCGTGGAGAATGGGTATGCTCTTCCCTTTCGGGAGTTTCCCCCAAATTACCCTCCTTGCCAGGGTTATTGTTCGGAGGACCACCTGCTTCTCCTGCAGGAAGAAGTTCTGACGCTGTTCAGAAAAGGTGTGATAGAGGTGGTTCTGGAGCAGGAAAGGGGTCAGGGATGCTACTCCCGGTATTTTCTGATCCCCAAGAAGGATGGCAGGCTTCAGCCAATCCTGGATCTCAGGATCTTGAACTTGTATCTGAAGCAGGAGAAGTTCAAGATGCTCACCCTTGCTCAGGCTCTTCAGGCGCTGATGGAAGAAGACTGGATGCTGTCGATCGACTTACAGGATGCGTATTTTCATATTCCCATCTTGAAGTCGCACAGAAAGTATCTCCGTTTCACAGTTGGGTTGAAACGCTACCAGTTTGCGGTTTTTCTGTTTGGTCTGACGACTGCGCCTCGAGTCTTCACCAAGGTGATGGCAGTGGTGGCAGCGCATCTCAGGAGGTCGGGGATACCTGTATTCCCGTATCTGGACGACTGGCTGATCAAGGCAGAGTCGCCGGAGAAGGTGCTCCATCACCTGCAGGAGACAACTCAGTTGTTGCACAGGTTAAGTTTTTCGATAAATGTACCCAAATATTACCTGGTGCCCTCCGAGCGCAACCTGTTCATAGGTGCAGTACTGGACACTACTGTATGCTGTGCATTCCCTCCTCCTCAAAGGATTCGCAACATACAGGAAATGATTCCTTTGTTTTTCAATGGAGCGGTCGTTCCAGTCCTGAAGGTCCTTCGCTTGCTCGGTCTGATGGCTTCTTGCATTCTGCTGGTCAACCATGCACGCTGGCACCTGAGGGCACTCCAGTGGTGCCTCCGCAGGCAGTGGTATCAACACAACGGAGATCTCAGGTAGTCAGTGAGGATCTCCAGAGAAACTGCAGCGGATCTGACTTGGTGGAGTGTGGAAGGCAATCTGTCACAAGGAAAGCCTTTTCATCTAACTTCATCTGTGGCCACAGTGAAAACGGATGCATCCACTCTAGGGTGGGGTGCTCATCTGGGGGATCTGGAGATAAAAGGTCTTTGGTCTCCAGAGGAAAGGTTGCTTCACATCAACCTTCTAGAGTTGCGGGCAATATGTTTGGCACTCAAGGCCTTCCTCCCTTCCCTTCGCGGTCAGTCAGTTCAAGTCCTGACGGACAACACGACCGCGATGTGGTATGTCAACAATCAGGGAGGAGTGGGGTTGCAGTGTCTCTGCAGAGAGGCGCTGCGTCTCTGGTCCTGGGTTCAGGACCATCAGATTTGTCTAATGGCAAATCATCTGGCCGGAGTTCTGAACGTTCGTGCAGACACTCTCAGTCAGCAGTTCTCCGCCGACCACGAGTGTAGGCTCCATCCAGAGGTAGTTCATCAGGTCTTTCAGACTTGGGGAACTCCTCTGGTGGATCTGTTCGCCACTCACGAGAATGCTCACTGCCCGTCATTCTGCAGCCTCCAGTTTCCGATGCAGGGAGTCTTGGGGGACGCGTTTCAGTTGAGTTGGGACTCGCAACTCCTTTACGCGTTTCCTCCCATACCCTTGATTCGTCGGGTTCTGAGGAAGGTTCGCCAAGACCGGGCCCAAGTTATATTGATCGCCCCGGATTGGCCAAGAAGGGTGTGGTACACAGATCTTCTCCACCTCTCCTCGTGCTCGCCGCTTCGTCTCCCTCACAGGGCAGATCTCCTCTCCCAGATGGAGGGGCATGTTCTACACCCCCACCTCCAGACCTTACACCTTCATGCCTGGAGATTGAACGGGGCAACCTGAGTTCCTTTTCTCTCCCACACGATGTGGTGGATGTCATTTTGTCAGCCAGGCGTGACTCCACTAAGTCCATTTATTCCTATAGATGGTCTAAGTTTGTTGCTTGGTGTGGGGAGAAGCCCATTGACCCTTTAAGGGCTCGTTTGTCCAATATTCTTCAATTTGCTCTTTCCTTGGCCCAGCAGGGTTTTGTGGTGGCAACTATTATGGGTTATTTGTCGGCCTTATCGGCTTTTCTTTGTTTGCCGGACCAGCCCTCTTTGTTTAAGTCACCTATCGTTTTACGGTTCATCAAGGGCCTTACGAATAAATTTCCTCCAACTCCTTTTATTGTGCCTCAGTGGCACTTGAACCTTGAACTTACTTTCCTGATGGGTTCGCCTTTCGAGCCGTTACACAAGTGTCCCTTGAGGCTTTTGTCTTTCAAGACTGTTTTTCTGATAGCAATTACCTCGGCAAGGAGGGTAAGTGAGCTTCAAGCTCTTAGTTCAAAGCCCCCGTTTTTATCCATTCATGCTGATCGAATGGTTCTCAGGACCAGGGCTGCTTTTCTGCCAAAGGTGGTAACTCCTTTCCACCTGGGGCAGTCCGTTACCCTCCCTACCTTTTATCCTCCCCCTCACCCTTCCAAGGAGGAGGAAAGACTTCACCGCCAGGACCCTAAGAGGGCGGTGAGCTTTTACCTGGACAGGACGAGAGAGTTCAGGTCGGATGACCAGCTGTTTGTTGGATTTGCTGGCTGCAGGAAGGGGAAGGCTGTGCACAAGCGCACGCTATCAAGATGGATAATTTTATGCATCAAGGTCTGCTACTCCCTGGCGGGTAAGGAACCTCCAGAGGGTATAAGGGCTCATTCCACTAGAGCTAAGTCTGCAACATCTGCTTTGGCTAGAGGTGTGCCTGTAGAGGACATTTGCAGAGCCGCAACTTGGGCCTCCCTCCACAATTTCGCGAAGCATTACTGCTTGGATTCCGAAGTGAGGGGGGATGGCCGCTTTACGCGCTCTGTCCTCCAAGATTTCTTGGTATAGTGGATTGGACACCCTCCTCCGGGAGTGGGGACTGCTGTGGGAATCTATTCACAAGGTGAGGAATCCACTGGCAGATGTATCTATCAGAAGAACAAGTTACTTACCTTCGGTAACGATTTTTCCGGTAGATACAGTATCTGCCTGTGGATTCCTCACTGACCCACCCGCCTCCCTGTTGACCACTCTTCTATACCAGAGTAATTGTAATGTAATGTAATGTATATATATATATATATATATATATATATATATATATATATATATATATATATATATATTTATATTATTTTCAAAGGAAATGGTTTATTTTAAATGTTTTCCTGCATTGGCTTCACACTGTGTGTGTGTTTTATCTTGACATTTGTGTACTGTGTATACTGTATATATATCTACTGTCATTGGTCCGTCCGTGTGCCTTGAAGGCACGGAAAACAAAGGGCGGAACTGATGTCATCACGCCAGCGTGGGCCTAATATGGTGTCGGTGACGTCAGCGGAGTCGCGCGCCATGCCGTGCCTCTATGACGTCGCCCACGTCGGCGCGAAGCTACGAAAGAATTTCCAAATGTTGCTGACACAAGGAGATATTCACAAGGTGAGGAATCCACAGGCAGATACTGTATCTACCAGAAAAAGCATTACTGTAGGTAAGTAACTTGTTCTTCAGAGCCACAGTGACACAAAAGGCTCCCTCCATCTTGAACCCACATCTGTACCCAGCCTGAGTATGTCTTAACCATAGAAGTGGTGCCCCCCAGTTCTAGATCCTTGGAAGTGATGCTAAAGGTGGCCAGTTAGCTAAAATCCAAAAGTGAGGACACAAAAAATATTGGCTAATAATTGCTTTGAGAACCAGGAGTAGATTGGGACCAACCTGCTCATCTATCTGCCCGAAGTGCAAGGTCGGATGGACTTTTCAGCTTCTCCCGCTATGTTTTTCTCCACAACAGCAAATCCTTTGCAGTGGTCCTTCGCCAAAGGGTTATCTTACCTCGTTGAACTGTTTTCGGATACAGCCCTCAGCCTCATCCTGCTGAAGATTTCCAACTTCCATTTCAGAGACTCTGAGGCTCATTTGCGAGATTGTGGCACAGTGCAACTAAGCAAGTCACTTTCCTGCGCCGCACTGGGAGACAAGGAAAGGGCAATGTGGTGCATTCTTTTTCTTTCCCTTGCACTGGAGCCTTTTTGGCAGCCTAGCGCCAATGCAGGTACCCTTGCACCATGGTGCTAAGGTGCCTGTGTTGCAAGCAAGATTGTGTTTTTTTTTTTGCAGAAAAACAATTCAGGGAGGCATATTCCTCTTTCTGTGTGTGCTGCAGAATGCCAATGCAGAAAAGTATTCCAAAAGTATTCACCTCAGTGGTCATTAAGGGTAAGGCACTGCTATTGTTCACAGCCTCCTTATTAAGTCAAACAGACTCTTAGTAAATGGTGTAGAAAATGCACCAAAGGCCTGGAAGTTAAATGCTACCTGTGGACTGCTGTACCTATTGTGCCATCCACGGGGTAGGCCTGTACACCTGAATTCACACCTGCTATGCATAGCCTGCCTGCAGTAGCATCAAAGCCTGATGTCACATCTGTCTAAATACTCTTTTCCGACAGGCAGAAAAATCTGCTTTTAAATAATTATGTGACCCTTTTTTGCTCCCAAGGTAGGGTGCCTGATATTTAAAAGTGAAATGTGTGAAATTAAAGTTTGCATGTTCCTCCAGTAACTTGCCCCCAAAAGCTATTTTCACTGACAGGGCTATACTGGATCATAGAAAATGTCTTACTCGTAGCTAACCTAGTCATTCAAAGTCTATTTTTTTAAACATCTAAATCATTAGTGGAGTTCACACATAGATATAAAATACGACGTAGAGGAAGGAAATCTTTGCTCTCCAAGCCCACACTCGCTAGGCTGGCTCCAAACCCAGTGGGAGGGAAGCTTCTCCCAAACACAGTGTGCAGTGGAAATAGGAGAGAGACAGCACATTTGCGTGGTTACATATCTGTGTTAACATAAAGGGGCAGATGTATCAAGCCCTTTTCCCGTTCGCAAACGGTCCGATTCTCAGAATCGGCCTGTTTGCGAACGGGAAAAGGCCTTTTGGGATGTATCATCCCAAAAGGCCATCGCAAAATAGGGAATCTCAAAATTTGCAGTTCTCTATTTTGCGATTGCATTTAAGAATTCGCAAATCGCGATTCCTAAAATGCGATGCAGGAAGCACCCAAGTTGTGCCATTTTGGCTTGAATGGCTTACAAATTGCAAAGTCCCACCAACTTCAAGTTGGTGGTAATATGCGATTTTTTAAAAAAAATAACACTTTTTTGCATTCTTCAAAGTGCCATGTGGCGCACATACATGCCCCTAGGGCATGTATGTGCACAACATGTGCACACATACGCATTTCAGGGGTGCAAAAGGGTGTCCTTTTGACACCCTTGAAATTGCATTCTCAATTTGCGAGTACCTAATGGGTACTGGCAAATTGCAAATGTCTTCCCATTCATTCCTAAGGGCCTCTAGGCCCATAGGAATGAATGGGAAAGTATTCCTTAATTGTGATTCGCAATTTGCGATTCGTAATTAAGGAATATTAGGGAATCACAATTAATATTGTGATTCCTACATACATTCCATTTAGTGAGTCCTTAATAGCGATTCCAAAAAATCGCTATGAAAGACTCGCAAACCGGGTTTTTCATACATATGTCCCAAAGGTTCTATACAAAGGAGGAGAGGTTGCCCCATCTTGAATTTTATGAGTATTGGATACTCTGTGAGATTGTTTGCTGTGGAGAAATCGGGAACTGCTGGAAAAGTGGGTAGGGTTACTTTTGTGCTATTGGTTAGGGAGGAACCAGGAGGCACCTCCACACACCGACCAGTGAACCCAATAAAAGTGGTGCCTAAATGCACACTCCTAAGAACACTTTCTGGACCTGAGGAGGATCAGGGAAGGATTGAAACCTACACATTGTAACCTGAGAGGAGCTCTGAAGGACTTGATCTGCTCCCTTTTCTACGCAGGACCTTAGTGACTCAAGTGGTCAGTAGGCTGACCTTCTGTGTGGCTACAGGGACACATATAGCTGAAAAAACACTTTTTCCAGGATTCCCTATTGCTCAGTTCGAACGGGTTTTGCACTGGACCATGCTCAAGGCCTTTTCTGGACCAAGCTCAAAAGTCCTAAGAGCCTCTCCTGATGTTTGAGAGCCTCTATTTTCTTACAACTCTGCTCTGGCTCCTGAATCCATACTGAAGGTCTTATGTGCTGGTCCCTTTTAGGTGTGTGACAATGGTTAAACATTTTAGAAGAAATTCATTCTTGAAGTTTGATATTTAAATTTAAAAAGCATATTACCTAATCAACGGTGATTTCAGTGGGTGAAGTTAACTCTGTTTTTCATTTATATTGCAGTGTGATTGAGCATGGATTCATTGATGGGATTTATCGTATTGCAATGAAGGGGTGGCAGCACCAGGCACACGCTTGTATACATGATGTCTGAATAGAGAGGGAAGAGTTGCCTTGATGGGATGATTGCTTATGTGAGACGGCTGATGCGGAGTATTACAGCAACAACATTTTTAATAATGTGAGATGCAAGATCTAAGCTTAATAATGACTGTAACAGGAGCATATTTGGATGGCCTGAAGGTTAAGTAATGTTAAGATTATTGTGGTAAGATGAAAATCATAACATAATATTCCTTGAATGTGAATAGCTCAGGTTCCCATGTCTGGGACTGCCGAATGGCAGGTGTTAGAAATTTGGTTGTAGGTTGAGTAGGGTATGAGTCCTAGTCAAGCAGAAACCACAATCTTAGTCATCGTAAAAAGCAGGCAAACCATAAATTAACCTGTGCTCACTGGTAGTTTAGCACAGAGCAGTCAGGCTTAACTTTGTGGCAGTGTGTAAAGTATTTGTGAAACGCTTTAAACAGTAAAACAGTGAAAACACCACACAAAATTATACATAGCTCTCGAGCACTGCTGGTCTGGCCCATACGAAATTAAGGAGCGAAATAGTGAGTCCACCTACTATCTCCAGACCCCTAGGAATCCCCTAACAGAGCTCTATGTGAAAAGACTTGAGATGGTCTAAAAGAAATCATGGGGTTGGACAATTCAAAAACCATCCCATGGCTAAAACATGTTAAAATTTGGCTTACCAAAATAAGTTTAAAGCATTTTTGGGAGAACCCAGAACATCTACCGTCTAACTCAAAACTAATTCTAAAAAGGGCATCCTGGAGTTTTATGGTCAATATGGCAACAAATGCTTCGGATGCTGGAACTTTAGTAACAAACTTTCTCAGTTTCAAGGATGAGCCACTATTTGAGACCTTTCTTGATGAGATAGAGCCCCCCACTTGCCAAAACCCTATTTTTAAAATTAAGATATGGGAATCTTCTGATCAAAACAACTTTGGCACGTTGGTCAAGGAGGCCTAATGTTCCACCCTTAGTGGCAGATGAAATTTGCTCTATGTGTGATTGTAGCCAGATTGAAAATGAGTTTCACATCTTCTTTTTCTGCCCCGCCTATGCATTGGCCAGAAGAAGATGGATTAAACCATTATGCTTACTGTTAGGACTGAGATCATGTAACCAGGCCCTGAGAAAACTTAAAACAAACACAACCCAAACAATAATATTTAGTGTTAGTCGATTCTTACACTCAATTTGTTTCCTAAGGAAAAAAAAGGGGCAACAGTTATAAATGAAGTATATACTTAAGAAAAGAATCAGAATATGCCCTAGCAACTACAGGGGGATCTTTGGTACTTTCCAAACGGTTGTGCTTCGATGTATTTGTATTAAGAAATGTATTTTTATTGATGTATTTAAATTTTCTAGACAAAATGTTTATTTTAACGTAACAAATTGTGCTGTGACTCTTTTATGGCATTCATGCCGAAATAAAGGAATTTGAATTTGAATTTGAAAAGACTTGAGCTTCGAAATGTCAGAAGTGACCTTGCTCATCCTGAAAGATGAGGGGGGGCAAGAGCATAGCAAACCTCTCCCTGGCCTCCTGTCTGCACAGGAACATGATGGGTCAATAAATGGTGCCAACCTCTCTACCACCCTGACCCCAGAATAGCAGAGTGACTGTTACCAGTTGCTGGGACAATTTGCCTCACTGTTCTCACTTAAACCTGGGCTTACACAGGTGTGTGTCCATGAAATTGACACTGGAGACAGCTTCCCTGTGAAGACAACATTTACAGTTTGTCAGACAGGGTGAGGGCCAGCATCAAGGGGAGAGTCTCCAAGATGCTGGCATTAGAGGTAATTGAGCCCTCCAATAGTCCCTTGTCCAGCCCTGTGGTGTTTGTACCAAAGGCTACCCCACTGGGCGCCAAAACAGAACTCTGGTTCTAAGTACACTACTGAGAACTCAATTCCATCTCAAGGACTGATGCACACCTCATTCCCAAGCTGATAGGCTCATTGACAGGCTGGGCTCTGTCAAGTTCTCAGTACCTTGATTTGACATCAGGGTATTGGCAGATTGCTCTGACTGAGGGGCTAAAGAGAGGTCAACATGCTCAACCCCAGAGGACCACTTCCATTTTTGTGTAATACCCTTTGGCTTGAAGAATGCCTCTGCTACCTTCCAATGGGAGGAGGGCTTTTATGCCGCCTACATAGAGCACCTTGCTGTCTGCAGCTCCAGCTGGGAGGACCACCTTCATCACCTCTACAAGGTGCTTCAGTTCCTCCAATAGGCAGGCCTGACCATCAAGGCCAGGAAGTGCCAGATTGGACAGCGTTTGGTGGTGTACCTGAGTCACCTGGTAGGTGGGAGCAAAGTGCAGCCCCTCCAGGCCAAGACTGAAACTACCATGGCCTGGCAAGCCACTCAGAGGGAAGTGAGAGCCTTTCTAGGCCTCACAGGCTAAAACAAAAAAGTTGTTAAGGGTTATGGCACCATTGTTGCCCCCTTAACTGCGCTAACTTCCAAGCAGAAGCCGGATTGGTGATCTGGACAGAGGTTTGTAAAAAACCTTTATTGCCCTCAAGGAAGCCATATGTACAGGACCCATACTCAAGGCATCTATCTGCAGGAGATTCTATAGAGCATGGCATAGTGCAGTCTTACCACAGCTGAATGAGGAGGTCCTAGACCAACCGGTAGCCATCGTTCATAGGAGGTGACTTCCATGGGAACAGAGGTGGAGTGCCATTGAAAGAGAAGCTTTTGTTGTGGAGACTGACGAAGTTCAGAGCATACCCATTTGGAACCCACTTCCTGGTTCAGACAGGTGTGGTATAATTTTGTGTGGTGTTTTCACTGTTTTACTGTTTAAAGCGTTTCACAAATACTTTACACACTGCCACAAAGTTAAGCCTGACTGCTCTGTGCTAAACTACCAGTGAGCACAGGTTAATTTATGGTTTGCCTGCTTTTTACGATGACTAAGATTGTGGTTTCTGCTTGACTAGGACTCATACCCTACTCAACCTACAACCAAATTTCTAACACCTGCCATTCGGCAGTCCCAGACATGGGAACCTGAGCTATTCACATTCAAGGAATATTATGTTATGATTTTCATCTTACCACAATAATCTTAACATTACTTAACCTTCAGGCCATCCAAATATGCTCCTGTTACAGTCAT
Organism: Lissotriton vulgaris; assembly: GCF_964263255.1. NCBI lineage: Eukaryota > Metazoa > Chordata > Amphibia > Caudata > Salamandridae > Lissotriton > Lissotriton vulgaris. Next base: position 149,011,178 of record NC_141688.1, on the reverse strand, counting down.
TATTAAGCTTAGATCTTGCATCTCACATTTTTAAAAATGTTGTTGCTGTAATACTCCGCATCAGCCGTCTCACATAAGCAATCATCCCATCAAGGCAACTCTTCCCTCTCTATTCAGACATCATGTATACAAGCGTGTGCCTGGTGCTGCCACCCCTTCATTGCAATACGATAAATCCCATCAATGAATCCATGCTCAATCACACTGCAATATAAATGAAAAACAGAGTTAACTTCACCCACTGAAATCACCGTTGATTAGGTAATATGCTTTTTAAATTTAAATATCAAACTTCAAGAATGAATTTCTTCTAAAATGTTTAACCATTGTCACACACCTAAAAGGGACCAGCACATAAGACCTTCAGTATGGATTCAGGAGCCAGAGCAGAGTTGTAAGAAAATAGAGGCTCTCAAACATCAGGAGAGGCTCTTAGGACTTTTGAGCTTGGTCCAGAAAAGGCCTTGAGCATGGTCCAGTGCAAAACCCGTTCGAACTGAGCAATAGGGAATCCTGGAAAAAGTTTTTTTTCAGCTATATGTGTCCCTGTAGCCACACAGAAGGTCAGCCTACTGACCACTTGAGTCACTAAGGTCCTGCGTAGAAAAGGGAGCAGATCAAGTCCTTCAGAGCTCCTCTCAGGTTACAATGTGTAGGTTTCAATCCTTCCCTGATCCTCCTCAGGTCCAGAAAGTGTTCTTAGGAGTGCGCATTTAGGCACCACTTTTATTGGGTTCACTGGTCGGTGTGTGGAGGTGCCTCCTGGTTCCTCCCTAACCAATAGCACAAAAGTAACCCTACCCACTTTTCCAGCAGTTCCCGATTTCTCCACAGCAAACAATCTCACAGAGTATCCAATACTCATAAAATTCAAGATGGGGCAACCTCTCCTCCTTTGTATAGAACCTTTGGGACATATGTATGAAAAACCCGGTTTGCGAGTCTTTCATAGCGATTTTTTGGAATCACTATTAAGGACTCACTAAATGGAATGTATGTAGGAATCACAATATTAATTGTGATTCCCTAATATTCCTTAATTACGAATCGCAAATTGCGAATCACAATTAAGGAATACTTTCCCATTCATTCCTATGGGCCTGGAGGCCCTTAGGAATGAATGGGAAGACATTTGCAATTTGCCAGTACCCATTAGGTACTCGCAAATTGAGAATGCAATTTCAAGGGTGTCAAAAGGACACCCTTTTGCACCCCTGAAATGCGTATGTGTGCACATGTCGTGCACATACATGCCCTAGGGGCATGTATGTGCGCCACATGGCACTTTGAAGAATGCAAAAAACGTGTTATTTTTTTTGAAAAAATCGCATATTACCACCAACTTGAAGTTGGTGGGACTTTGCAATTTGTAAGCCATTCAAGCCAAAATGGCACAACTTGGGTGCTTCCTGCATCGCATTTTAGGAATCGCGATTTGCGAATTCTTAAATGCAATCGCAAAATAGAGAACTGCAAATTTTGAGATTCCCTATTTTGCGATGGCCTTTTGGGATGATACATCCCAAAAGGCCTTTTCCCGTTCGCAAACAGGCCGATTCTGAGAATCGGACCGTTTGCGAACGGGAAAAGGGCTTGATAAATCTGCCCTTTTATGTTAACACAGATATGTAACCATGCAAATGTGCTGTCTCTCTCCTATTTCCACTGCACACTGTGTTTTGGTAAGCCAAATTTTAACATGTTTTAGCCATGGGATCGTTTTTGAATTGTCCAACCCCATGATTTCTTTTAGACCATCTCAAGTCTTTTCACATAGAGCTCTGTTAGGGGATTCCTAGGGGTCTGGAGATAGTAGGTGGACTCACTATTTCGCTCCTTAATTTCGTATGGGCCAGACCAGCAGTGCTCGAGAGCTATGGGCTCTACTGGGTTCATGACCCATACTTTCTGACCAGGTTGTAATCCCATCAGGGTGGCCTTCTGATCGTTCCAGAGCTTCAAGACTTCTTGACGGGCCAAATTACTTTTTGGCTTTTTCCAAAAAGCAGTACATCTGGTTGCAGAGAGCCAGCATATAGCTGACCACATCCTCGGGGGGTTTCCAGGGAGATTTCTCCCAACCCTCCTTCATAAGGCTCAAAGGTCCCCTGACAGGTTGGCCATAGAGGAGTTCAAAAGGGCTGTACCCTGCTCATTTCTGTGGCACATCCCTGTAGACAAAGAGAAGGGATGGTAAGAAGACTTCCCATTTACACCTCATGTTTTCAGGCGGGCCCATAATCATGCCCTTCAAGGAACTGTTGAATATCTCCACCGGAGCATTGGTTTGGGGATGATAAGGGGTGGTGAACTTGTAAGTTACACCACACTCATCCCTCATGGATTACATGTATGTAGACATGAAGTTAGTGGCTCTGTTCGATACTACCTGCTTGGGGAACCCAAAATGGGTCAAGATCCCCATCAGAGCTCTAGCCATCACAGGTGCAGTTATTGACTTCATAGGAATGGCTTCTGGGTATAGGATAGTATGGTCCACCAAGTCCCGGACAAACCTGTTACTTAAGGCTGTCTTGGAGTCAAGGGTCCAATTATGGTGATGATTACCCTTTTAAAAGGGTGCTGAAATATAATGGGGTGAGGGGAACTTTTTGCCTTTTCCCTGATTTTCCACTGTCCTGGAAGGTGGGACAAGACCTGCAGAATGCCTCTGAGGCTTTTTTCATTCAGAGCCAATAAAAGTGGGAGACCAGCCTGTTGAAGGTCTTGTCTTGACTTAAATGAGATAACCCCAGTAGGAAGGTCCTGTAACACCGGGGGACCACCAGCACACAGGTTGCCCCAGCACCAGGAGGCTTAGGCTAATAGAGGTGATCATTCTTACAGTAGAATAGGTGACCCCCAAAGGCTTCACCTGCTGCATGGGCTGAGGACTGATGCCTCAAGCCCTCAAGAGTAAGACACTCCTTTTGCAATTGGCAGAATTCCACTCTGGTTGTCTCACCCTCAACTTGACAGCCAGCAAGGTACATAGGATGGCAATGTCCTCCCCGGTTGCCTCAGGGGCCTCCTCCTCAGGGACTCTGTCAACAGTGGGAACTTTAGCCCCTCTTCTTGGCAGTTGTCTGGCTTTGTTCCAGGCTCCAGGTCCCGCTTCCAGGGCAGCCATAGACCATGTGGTCATACAGATCCACTCAGGCAATCCCATCTTCTTCAAGTGAGACCTGAACTCTACCTGCCAGCAGGTAGTGTGCTCCAATTTGTTGCCCGACAAACAATTGACAGGCATGGCAGGGCTCACAGTCACCTTCATAGATCCTGAGGCCTACCCACTGAAAGGAAACCAGAGACCCCACTAGATGGCTCTCTCTGTTGTCGATGACTACGACTTAGTGGAGTATTTTCAGTAGGCTCTGCTCTGTAGACACCAGCTGACACCTGACAGTATTCATGCTGGATCCTGTGTCTCGTAAAGCCTCCACCCATTACCCATTAATGATGACCCACTGCCTGTACTTTGATGCATTAGTAGGCATATGGGTGTTAGTCCTCATCTTTTTACCCACTATGGAAACTAGGCTTACCTTTGTCTGTTCCCTTAAGCTTACACAGACTATCTCGTCCCCAAGCGTGACACTCAACAACCCAGGTGTTTGCCCTCTTTAGACATTTGGAGTAACCCTTGTGGTGCCCATACGTGTAACACTCAGTACATTGGGGTACAAACCTCACTATCTTGTGAAAAAAGAACCCCTTCTTCTTAGGATCGGACTGGAACTGGTTATCACTTCTCCATTGAGAATGATTGTAGAGGCATTTGAGAACTCCTTATTTTTTAGCTTCCCCCTCTTTCTTCTGGTTGGAACTCTGACCACCTTTGTGGGAGTCCACCTGAGACACCTTCATGGACACTCTGGTCCTAGCCCAGATGTTCACTTCATCTGCAAGCTTCCTGGCTCAGTCAACTTATTGTTAACTAGGTGCTGATGCAACTCAGGAAAACAGATACTGGGCATGTGCTCTCTCATAATTAAATGGTGCAACCTATTAAAAGCACTAACTTTCCTGCCCCGACCCAACCATTCTGTGACTTACTGAAGTAGTCCACAAATTCTACCCAGGGTTGGTTGGGGAGCTTCTGGATATTCATGAACCTTTGGCTATACTTCTCAGGGGTAAGCCCAAAATTGACAATTAAAATGGTCTTCATAGGGGTATACTTGGTTTGGTCCACAACCTCTATTGTAAAAGGTGTAGCCCTTCCCAGAGTAAACTGAATAAGGTTAATGGTGCCAGCAAGGGACTTTGTTTCAAAAAATTGCTTTCCACCTCACAGACCTTCCCAGAGTAGGCATGTGTTTCCACAGACCTCCTCTCAGTGCTCCTCTGGGACCCTGTGACTCTTCAGTGTGACTTCATAAGCATAAAACAATTTGTCAATGTCATCTTTAACTAAGTAACTGGGCACCAAATCCATAGGTATGCAAACCCTTTTCTCTCCTGCAGGTACTGTTGGTATGATGTCACCATCACTGCTGGAATCAACATGTTTGGCCTGGATATCCAGCTCTTTTGGGCTTTTCTCATGAGCCAACAACAACTTTTTCTCGTCTAAGATCCTTTCCGCCTTCTTCTTCTGCATTGCCAGTTTTGTTGCCTCCATTTTTTTTTAAAACAAGTTTTATTGACAGATTGCAGTGTTCTGCTTACCAGAGACAACTGCAGGTCAAATATACAACATCAAGTGATTGGCAATCTACTTTTCCTATGGATTATGAAAGCACCAAATATAACAATCTTAGGCCCACCCCTTAACCCACCCACCCCCCCAACTCCCCACTCCCAGGATCCCACCCACCCCGGTCACACGGTTCCATCACCTGTCTCGTGAACATCATACTCTGAGTTGACAACGTGCATGCACTCTCCATCTTGGCCTCTTTATGCCACCTCAGGATAATCCTCTCGTTCCGCAGGGGGCTCCAGCCACAGGCCCCGATGTTCAGCCCAGCGTTTCCAAATTCTATAGTGTTTACGTGGGCATCCTCGGGCCACAAAGATTGGTTGTTCCATTCCCATACAGAAATCTAGCCTTTTCTTCCACGCAATCACTGAGGGGGCCCGTAGATTCTTCCATGCTTTGGCCACATCTCTCTTGGCCAGTGTAAGCCCCAGCAACAATAAGTGCCTCTTATAAATATTGCCCCCCACTCCATCCATCACATGTAGCAAACCCAGCTGCGGTGTACGGGGGAGTTCCCACCCCAGGACCTCGGGCATACAATCCCACCCCCCCTTCCAGAACCTATCCAGGGAATTACAACTCCATACCGTGTGTAAGAAGGTCCCCACTTCCTGGCCGCATCGGAGACAGTCTGGGGATGCAATCAGACCTGCCCTCCACAATCTCTCCCTGGTAAAGTACACTCTATGCAGGTATTTGAATTGGATGAGCCGCAGGCGCATCGCTATTGCAGCGCTTCTGGGGGCTGCCAACGCCTCCCGACAATCCTCCTCCTCTAAATCTCCTACAGCCCTTTCCCAGCCCCCCCCGTAATTTCTGCAACAATGGGGAACAGTGTGTGATTAAAGATTGGTATATACGTTTTTTTTTGTCTCCAGGTCTCCCATAAATATCTTCGCCTCTAGTGGGCTAAACTCGGGTAGAGAGTCGAGACCCTCCAAACTCTGGGCAAGGACGTGTCGAACTGGAGATATCTAAAAAAATTGTGATCGAGGCATGCCATATACCCGGCTCGGATCTTGAAAAGACCTAAGTGTCACTCCTGACAGCATGTCTCCAAGCGTTGATATTCCAATGTTGTCCCATCCCCGAAAGCCCTGCAGATTCGCTAGTCCAGGCAAACGTCCATTACGCCACAGGGGGGTTTCCCTAGTTAACGTGTTCCACCATCCCATGCGGTGCAGGGCCTGTCACCACATCTGAAATACCACCTGGGTGGCCGGTGGTAGCAGCTTCCTCAACTGCGCCAAGTACAAATGGTATGCAGAGTGTTGGACCCCATAAAGCAGCGCTCCAAAGCATATGCCGGGTCCCCCCTGTCTCCATACCACCACTCATTCAAGACCAAAAGATGGGAGGCTTGGTAATATGAGAGACTATTGGAGGTCGCCAATCCACAGCAATATGTTGATAAGACGCAAGTGCGTAGTGCAACCCGCACAACACCTCCCGCCCAAAGAAATTGTCCCAGCACGGAGTCCACCTGTTGGAACCAGTGGGGTGGGACGGGGTAAGGCTGATTTTGTAGTTGGTATAGCAACCTAGGGAGGGCCACCATTTTAAAAATGGCTGACCTACCATAGATAGTCAGGGGCATGCGGGACCACATCTTTAGGTCTGTTCGAACTCAGTCCCAAACCGGCACTAGGTTTCACTCCCAGGAGACCTCCGGGACCTTAGACAAGAACACCCCCAGGTATTTAATGCCCCCCGCCGACACCTGAAGTGTTGACGCCCAGTCTCCTACACCCGAACGCTCCCCCAGCACCCATAGAGTCGACTTGCAAGGGTTCATATGCAGCCCTGTGGTCTCTCCAAAAATGTGCATGATCCGCAATAAGCGAGGCCCGACCTATTAAGGTTTGTGAGAAAAAATAAAACGTTGTCTGCGTATAGTGCGATCCTATCAGATAATCCTCGCTCCCCTTCGAACCCTCGCAGCTGTGCATCTATGCGCACCCACGCCGCTAATGGCTCCATGGCCAGGGCAAAAAGGTATGGTGAGAGGGGACAGCCCTGTCAGGTGACCCGCCCGATGGAAAATTTGGAGGATATGGCCCCGGCAACACGAACTGAGGCCGTCAAGTCTGTATACAATAGTCGCAGGTATGACAGGAAGCGGGGTCCCAAGTTAAGCCGAGGCATAAGTGCAAATAAGTTAACCCAACTCAGGGAGTCGAAGGCTCTATCCATGTCAGCTAAGAGAAGGCCCGCCTGCTCGCCCCTGCCACGAACCGCAGCTACTGCCACATGCGCTTGCCGTATATTATGTCTTATCGCCCTCTGGGGGGCATGAGATTATACAATCTTTCTCTGATGGGATGAAGGCAGTAGCGCGATGGATGTCTTCCAACTTTCTCCAATGCAATGTTGGGAAGACTGAAGTGATGCTCTTCGGTAAAGCCAGGATCCAATGGTCCCCTGATTGGTGGCCTCTAGACCTAGGCCCAGTCCCTGAACCCAAAGCAATAATCAAGAATTTGGGGGTACGTCTGGAACCGGAGTTGACCATGAAACAGCATGTTAACGTCACTGTAGGATCTTGTTTCCACGTGATAGGTCTCCTCCGCAGGATATTCCCTTTTCTCCCTGACTCACACAGAAGAACTCTAGTTCAGGCTTTGGTGATCAGCCGTCTAGATTACTGCAATGGTTTGCTAGCAGGAGCTAAAGAAGAGGTTTTAGTTCTTCTGCAGGTAGTACAGAACACAGCAGCCAGGCTGGTGCTTAATGCACCCCCCAGATCTCCATCCAAACCTTTACTGCGTAAACTTTATTGGCTGCCCATACGTTTACGAGTATAGTTCAAAACCTGCTGTACTATTCATAAAAGTCTTCATGAATTAGGACCTGAATATTTGACAAAAAAACTTGTCCCATATGTTCCTGCTCGTACCCTTAGGTCCAGTGAACAGCTGCTATTAAATGTACCTAAAATCAGTAAAACCAGGCTAGGCGGCAGGGCGTTGTCCGTGGTGGGCCCCAATTGTTGGAATATGCTTCCATTGCCATTGAGACAATGCTCTGACCATCTTCGTTTCAGAAAGAACCTGAAAACGTTTCTGTTTAGCTCATTCTAGCGAATTTCCCTTTCTTCTGATTTATCCTAAATAACAGTATTCTTAGATATCTCTGCTACCTCTATAGCTTTTTTTCAGGCGTCCTGTCATAAGCACGTAGATACTCCTCTGGGAGTCTATTCATAGCGCTATAAAAACCAGCAAAAATAAAAATAAAAATGAAGCCCGTCTGGTCGGGATGAACAAGCTCCGCAATGTAAGGCAAGAGCCGATTAGCCAGTGCTTTGGCCAAGATCTTGGCCTTTATAGTCAGGAGGGAGATAGGTAGGTAGGAGGCGTGCTGATCCGGAGGCCGGCTGGGCTTGTGGAATACCACTACTTCAGCATACCTCTAATCCGGAGGGAGACTGCCCCGCTCCCGGGCCTCCTCAAACGCTGCTCTATAGTGCGCACCCAGCTGTAGGTGGAATTTTTTTTAGAATTTACTCAGAAACCCATTGGGGCCTGGAGCCTTTCCTGCATTAAGTTCGCCCAGGGCCAAACCCAGCTCGTCTTTTCTCAGCGGGAGGTCTGGGCGCTCACGTACCTCATCTGATAACACGCGCGGTGGTAGATCCGCAATAAATTTGTCCAACATGTCCGCTGGGAGGCATTTCTTTGGGGCATATTGATCTGCATAATAGGCCACAAAACTCTCCGCTAGCTGTCTTGGATTTGTAATTAGGGCACCCGTTTCGTCCAGAATCCCTGGTAAGGTCTGCGCTTGGAACATGCCCTGGCACAGCCTATGTAACATCGTTCCCTATTTATCCCCCCACTGGTATATCCTACTGCGCGTCGCAAGCCATACCTGCCGCGCCTCGTCTATTAGCGGAGATGCGTAGGACTGCTGTGCCAGAAGCAACTGCCCCACCGCCTGGCCCTCGCCCTCAACGCTGCTCCGGCGTTCCAGCATCTCAATCTCGGCCGCAGCCCGGACCAAGTCCGCCCTGCGCCTCTTTCGGCTTCCGCACACCAGGCAATGGCCACTCCCCGCAGCGTAGGTTTCAGCGCCTCCCACACCATCCCAACACTTGCCTAGGAGATGGGTTTCCTGTAGCATCAGGATATCCGCACCCGTCCTTTTTGCTTGCCGTATCACCGCCCCCCTCTTTATCTTGACCAACACTCCCCGTACATTCCAGCTAAAGACACGGAGAGATTTTATTTTATTTATTTTGAAAGTTTTATATAGCGCGAACAACATCTTTGCAGATATCAGAGCGCTTTACAAAGCCGGGAATACAACAAGAGAGTCAGTAGCAGGTCATTGGGTATAGCGAAATTAAACGTAATAAGTGAGATGGGTAGGTACGTGAGGGAGCAAAGTAGAACAGGTACATCAATAATGCAAGTATTACAGATAAATGTGCGCATAGATAGTCAGGGAAATCAATAATACAGGTGAGATACATAGTCGTAGAGTTCGAGCAAAATAATACAGATCGGTGTAAAGTCTTTACAGCAAAGTAGAACAGGCACATCAATAATGCAAGTATTACCGATAAATGTGTGCATAGATAATCAGGTGAGTCAATAATACAAGTGAGACACCTAGTCGTAGAGTTCGAACCAAATAATACAGATCGGTGTAGAGTCTTTACAGATCCACGTTAATAGGTTAAGTGTATTTGGCCATGAGAATAGCTTTTACTTCTTTCTTAAAAAGTGTGATGGAGGAGATGAGCCTGGTTTCAGGAGGAAGTGAGTTCCAGATCCTAGGTGCCATTCCTGAGAAAGAGCGTTTATAAGTTTTTTCCTTCAGGAATCTTTGGGGTTTTAGCAGAAGATTGTTTGTGCCTCTAGTGTTTCTAGAGCCGCCAGAGATTGACAGCTTCTGAGTGAGGTATCCGGGAGAGTTCAGGTGTACAGCCTTGTGTGTCATGCAGGCGATTTTCAGGTGTATTCTGGCTTCAAAAGGCAGCCAGTTCAAGGATTTCAAGTCAGGAGAGATATGCGAGTGTTTTTTTGACCCAGTGATGAGTCTCGCTGCAGCGTTTAGAGAAGCTCTTAGGGGTGCAGTAGTGGTTAACGGGAGACCGCAGAGGGCGATGCTGCCGTATTCAATTTGCGGGATTATTAGTGCTTGTACTGCGGTTTGAAAGTCTTTGGCTGGTAGGAAGGGTTTAAGTTTCCTCAGGGTATTGATTTGGAAGTTTGCTCCCTTAGTAGCCTTGCTGATATGATGCTGCCTGTTGAGATTGGAGTCGAGTTATGCCTAGGGATTTTGCTGAATCCACTATGGTGGGTTGGACATTGAGTGCAGTTAGTTGTTTAAGCCAAGTTTGAGTGGTAGAGATCTTCGCGGGAGGTGAGATCAGAAGGAATTCTGTTTTCAGAGCATTGAAATTGAGGTGATTATCAGCAAGCCAGGATTGGGTGCTTCTGATCGTTGAGTTCAGGAGTACAATGTCATTAGGGGATTGTAATTTGCGATATAGTTGGGTGTCATCTGCGTACATGTGAAAAAGTACATTGGATGCTTGTAGCAAGGTGGTGAGAGGTTCCATAACTAGGTTGAACAAGGTTGGTGATAGGGAGGATTCTTGGGGGACGCCTAAAGAAACAGGTATTGGCGAGGACATCAGGTTGTTACTCTTGAATTTCCGCGACCTGTTATGTAAAAAGGAGGTGAACCACTTGAGCACAGTCCCAGATAGACCCATTCTTGTGTTCAAAAGATCGAGTAGATTTTCATGTTTGACTGTCGAATGCTGAGGAGAGATCGAGATGGATGAGGAGGCAGGTATCGTTTTGATCTAGGATTTGAAGGGCGTCGTCAATTATGTGGGTCATCGCAGTTTCAGTACTGTGTCCAGCACGGAAGCCTGATTGATGAGGCTTGAGGAGATCAAACTGATCAATGTGTTTAGTCAGTTGTAGTTGTGCGCATTTTTCCAATAGTTTGGCGAGAGTGGGAATATTGGTAATGGGACGGTAGTTGTTTAGGTCGGATGGGTCGGCAGTAGGTTTCTTTAGCAAAGGAGTGACTTGCCCAACTTTGAGGGAGTCAGGGATTGTTCCTTCTTGGAGCGAGCTGTTGATAATTTTAGTCCAGAGTGGAAGGAGCAATGGGGCGAAATCTTTGACAGCGTTAGCAGGGAGGGGATCCGTGAGTTGATTGGAAGGTTTCAAGGTGCTGAGCAGTTTGCCTATTTCTTCTTCGGAGTAGGTTTCAAAGGATGACCATGTTGCATTGTTTTTAGGTTCGGTGGGTGTTATGCAGTTGGGTGTGGTGTAAAGGCTTGCGTCAGTGCGGAGATCACTCTTGATGTTGTCAGTTTTTTGGGTAAAGAAAGCGGCGAAGTCTTCACAGGAGGGTGCTTCGCACAAGGTACTGAGAGGTTGGGGTTGTTCCTTGGCTTGAGTTCTGATTAGCTCAAACAGTTTTCTTGGACGGTTTTTTGCTTGGTCGAGCTGGAGGCTGAAGAAATTTGCTTTTGAGCGCTTTATTTTCCTGAAGTAGGCGTTTCTCTTTTTCTTCAGGGTTTTCAGGTGCAGTGCAGAGGGAACTGTTCTCCATGTGCGCTCTGCCATTCGCATGGCTCGTCTATCTTCATTGAGACTCCCGTCGTACCATGGATTGGAGATTTTAGCGGAGACTCTTTTTAGTTGCAAGGGAGCAGCCTCATTAATTATTGATGTCATGGCGTTGAGATAGTGGTCAGTTAAGGATTGGACATCTGTAGCGCCCGTAGGAGGGAGCAGGAGGTCGCGGCTGTTCGGGGGTAGGGAGTATGGGTTTAGTTTTTTCAGGTCTCTTTTCCAGACTTTGGGTCTGGAGGATTGAGCCGTGTTGAGTTTGACTTTTTCATTGATGTGAAATATGACAATATGATGGTCTGACCAGTCACAGGGTTGGATAGACTCAAGTTGAATAGCGTCCTCTTTGGCGATGATAAGGTCGAGGATAGAACCTTTCTCGTGGGTCGGGCTGTTGCATAATTGTGTGAGGTCCAGGGCGTTGAGGAAGCTTTTCAGGCTATTTACCACCGCATCATTGTGACCGTTCCAGTGGAGGTTGAAGTCACCAAGGTATATTTGGGTGAGCTGTCGTCCGGCATTGGTTGAAATCATGTCCATGATTTGTTGGGCGAATGTGAGGTTGTCTCTGGGTGGGTGGTAAATGCCGTGGAGAGAGCATATCGGTTTGCCATCACTGATAATATCGAGGCAGATGTATTCGTAGGAATTTGGGGAGGGTAGGGAAGGTACGGAGACTTTCAGAACAGAAAGGCTGTTCCTGTATATGCAAGCAATTCCACCACCTATCTTGCCAGACCTGCCAAGCCTAATGATGTGGTAGTTGTGGGGAACCAGAATGTCCATTATAGGTGTAGAAGATTCGGTTAGCCAGGTTTCAGTCAAGATGATTATGTCAAGGTCCAATGTTAGGATGAGATCAGCGATGGCGGCGGAGTGTCTAGAAGCCGATCTGCAGTTTAGGAGAGTGCATTTGAGACGGGGTGTGTCAGGGGAGGTAGAGGGTACTAGAGAGAGGGGGACTTTTCTAAGGTTACTCGGGACGGAGATTCTGTTGTTTAGTGTGGAGGGTCTACGGGGATTTGAGTGTATCGTGGGAATGGGGAGGTGCGAGGCGGTGGGGTTGTTTAGGGGAGCGGGGTCGTAGGAGCGGAGGAGGGTGAGAGTGTCGAGATCCGAAAGAGGGTTGCAAGTGCGACAGGGGCGGTTGTTGCGATTGTGGGTTGGGATCGCGGTCCAGTGTGGGCGGCGGGTGCGGTTGTTGCGATTGTGGGCATGGATCGCTGTCCTGTGTGAGGGATGTAGCTTGGGCGCGTCATCAGGACGGGTGGAGAGCAAGTTGAGAGGGGGCGTGGTGGTAAGTGAGGTGAGTCTAGGTGGTGTGATGTGTAGCTCTTTGATGGTGTGAATGTCTTCTTTGATGGTGTGAATGTCTTCTTTGAGTTGGAGGAGTGAGGACATAATCTTGTCCAGCGTGGGATAAGTGTTGGTGCTGGGGGTGGAAGTCATGGGTGAGTGGCTGACCTGGAAGTTATCTTGCGGGTGGAGGGGTGGGTTGGTGTTCATGCAAGGCTCCGTGGTGTAGGCGTATGGGTTGGTGTTAGGGAGGAGAGAGGGTATGGGGGCGAAGGGAGTGGATGAAGTACGGAGGAGGTTGGTGGCGTAGAGGAGGGAATTCGTGGCAGGCGGAGAGAGCGGGGTGGAAATGGAGTGTATGATGGTGGTGATGGGGGAGCCTGAAGGGTAGTGAGGGCTGAGAGTGGGGGGTGAAATGGGGTTGGGGATGGTCCTGGTGGTGTGTTCTGCGTGGTTAGTTAGCGGATGGTAGTGGGGACTGAGAGCGGGGGGGACAAAGGGTGGGATTTGTCGTTATGCGTGTCGTTCTGGTGCTGATCTAGGTTGGAGGGGTTGTAGGTGGAAGTTGTGATGTCCGGGGAGGGGGGAATGGGAGTGGTATGTGTGGGGGTCCATGGGTTGGTGTTAGAGGGGCGGCTGGTGTATGAGGGGGAGAGATTTGTGGCTGTGATTGAGGAATGTGGGGTGGTAATAGCAGGTGGGTGATTGACTAGGGTGCTGCGGGTAGAGGTGAGGTGCGTGTCGATTTGATGCTGCGCCAGGTTAGAGGGGTTGTGTGTGGGGGCTGTGACGTCATGAGTGATAGTGTGGGAGGAGTTATGTGTGGAGGTCTGAGGCTTGGAGAGGTGCTCTTTGAACTTGGGGAACAGGTTGTCTAATAGTTCCAGGTTCTTGTCTGTGGATTGAATTAGGACAATCCTGTTATTGTAGATAGTGATGGTGGTTCTGCCAGGGAAGAGTTGGGATGGTGTGATGGAGAGAGTTAGGCCATGAGCGGTTTTCCTGGTGGTGGAGACGGTGAGTAGGGTGAGGAACGCTTTTCTCCATTGAGCTCTGCGTGAGGTGTGGAAGATGATATCAATGTTCAGGGCTCCATTGACCGGTGAGAAGTAGGTGTCGGCAAAGGGGGTTTCAGGGTGGGATCTCAGGAAGTTGTGTTTAAAGCGTTAAGCGGCTTTTCTGGTGAGAGTGGATGGGTAGTTGAATCTATATGGATGCTTGCCGATGAGATCCATGTTGGGATGGCTGTATAGGTGGGTATGGGAGGAAGAACGCTAAAAATAACATGTGCAAAAACAACTGTCAGCCGTCGGTTACGTGGCACAAGGAGACACTAGCGAATGGCCAAAAATAGTCCAAAAATATAAGAGGTAGCAGTCAGTGCAGTCCAGGAATAAAACAGTGCGTGGGTGCAGCTTACAAAAATGTACAGTATATATGAGGTAGCAATCAGTTAACTGGACTCAAAGTGACACTAGTGAATGGCCAAAAATAACCAGAATGTAAGAGGTAGCATAGGTGTAATCCAGGAATAGAAAGTGAATGGGTGCAGCATACAAGAATGAACAAAATATATGAGGTAGCAATCAGTGCATAATAGGAGTGAGATGTGTGCAGCTTACAAAATATACACTATACAGATAGGAATAAAATACTAAAGATATACTGAAACTAATATAGGTGCAATAGACAAATAAGACACTAGTGAGCAACCGGTAAAATATGAGGTAGCGATCGGTGAACTACCGGTGAAGAAAAAAGTGAAATAGGTGCAGGTTACACAAAATGTATAAAATCCAAGTAGAAGTATAATACTGCAATAAAGTGCACGAGGTTATAGGGCGGGAAGCATAGAGAATAGAAAAGAGAAATAAGGGATAGCTAAAAGTGTGAGTTAATGAGGGTGAATGGTCTAAGATGACCACCGAAGTGGTGAGCTAGACTAAGATGGCTGCCAAAAAAGAGAATATGAAGGCAGGAGTATAAGTCCTTTGTCTGTTGTTGCTCAATTTAGCGAGTTCAGTTTCCCTTTCTATTAATGGGCAGGTTGGGTTAGTCCAGCTTCTATGTTGCTGCTTCCATGTTGCTGCTTGGTGAGGAGGAGAGAGCCTTATCACAGTTTAGGTGACCCCTGACCGAGTTGGTATGCATCCTCATGGTCATCTGGGAGGCAGTGGTGCAATTTATTACCCAGTTTATAGCCCCGCCATTTTAAACAAAAGAGACTCTGCCACGTCGACGAAAATACCCTTGTTAGGAGAAAACTATCACTTGATCAGTCCGGGCAGAGAGTGGGAAAAACCGGCATAAATGATCCGTAGAGTAAAACTAATGTGTACACACCTTTTAGCGATTCAGGCAGCCACTGCACCCCTGCCCAGGCTGCAACTCCGTGCCCGTCAGCTCCCGGCTGCAGCGGGGGGAGGAGGGGGGCGTGGGGAATGGCCGATGTCTTCCCTGGCTGAGAAGCTGAGAAGTCCGATCCAGCCAAGCTAATATCCCCTCCCTTCTCAGGTTTTTGCCATGCAGTAGTCGTTTAGGCAGGCTTTGAAAGCTTTTAAGGATAGACTTTTCCAGAAGTCCGTTCCAGCCGCCCCGTCCGTCCGTGGCAAGCCTCGATGCTCCCGGTGCCCGTCCCTTCACCCAGCTCGAGCCTGCAACCGAGATGAGAGAGGCAGATCCCAGGGGGTGAGCTCCGGTCATGCCCAGCGGAGCCGACCCCCTCAAAGCCTGCAGGGGGGGAGGAGGGGCGCGGCGGTGACAATCTCCTCGGGCTGCCGGGTCCACGGTGAGCCCAGATCAGAGATCCGCTCCCACCGCCGCAGCCGATGCTCTAGGTGCGACTCGCCACCCCAGACTTCCCAGAGGAACCATCGCAGGTCCGGTGAAGTCACGGGGGCCCTCCAGGTCCGGTGCCGTCACAGGAGCCCTCCAGGTCCGGTGTAGTCACGGGCGCCCTCCTCAGCTCCGGCGGTGATGGGCGGGGCACACAGATCGTTAGTAGCCCTCCCGTGGGCAGCACAGCACTCACGGCGATCTCCAGACGTGGCCAGCGGTGCGAGACCCCAGTGAAACCACCACAGGCCCGGTGAAGTCACGGGAGCCCTCCAGGTCCGGTGCAGTCACCGGAGCCCTCCTCAGCTCCGGCTGTGACGAGCGGGCCACAGATCGCCAGTGGCCCTCCTGTGGGCAGCACAGCACTCCCGGCAATCTCCAGACGTGGCCAGCGGTGCGAGACCCCAGTGGTGAATCCAATGCTGGGCTGGTGGCAGGATGATCCACGGTGCAGGCTCAGCAGGCTCCCGGAGCTTCAGCAATGGGGGTGTCTGAGGCGAGTGTCCGATCGCGGGGCTTTTCAGGCTCCAACCTCTGTTAATCAGGTCAGCGGGCAATCCAGTTACTTGTGTTGCTTTTTCTGCTTTCGTTCCGTCGTGCTGGTGGGGGCTGGAGGGTGCTAACAGGGATAATGCCCGAAAAGGGATCCCAAGCACTGGGAGCTCTTCACAGGAGCTCCTACCAGGCGGCCATCTTCACCCTTGTCCTTGATTCCTGGGGATAGGGCTCAAGGGCCCTGATCCTCTGGGCCCTTGAGCCCTATCCCCAGGAATCGCCATCACGGAACGATCAAAGCAAATGCTCCACTGCTGGGCCATGTGGGTGTACACACATACACACAACAACCATTGAGACCCCCATACAACCGTGTGACTCATACCCAACCAGAACTAACCTCCCCAGAACACAAACCTCCCCCCTCCTTAGTCCCCCACCCCCCCACCCATACCTCAAGAACATTGAAGTACCTGTCGCGGCATACCCGTCCCTCGGCCCCCAACGCGGGACCTGAGACAGTCTACGCCAATGGATCACCATCCAACAACCTACGTACCCAACACCCCCACCACCCACAAACCCTAACCTAGGGCGAAGTCCGCCCATAATGCATCTTTCTCCACCCCGCTGCAATACATAAACACTTTTGCCGTACACATATCTACCCATAGGTTCCCGCACATCTACTGGCCAAATATTCCATGACGCACAACAACACTTATTCGGTGCAAATTTTACAAGATTTCAAGTTCCCCTTACCCGCCGGCTGGATATTCAGAGATCTGCTGTTTGATTCTCTGGAGCCTCCTGTCCCCCCTCCGAGGCCCTGCCGGAGGCAGAGCGCCGCCTGGATCTGGACCGCCAGTTCTTCCCCCTCCGCGACCCCCGAGATGTCTGTGATTGTGCCCCGCTCAACGATGAGTCTGAGTCCATGCCCGGCTAAATATGCACCCTCACTTTTACCGTCTCGTCTGCCCATTTGAACACCTCCTCCGGCATATCAAAGAAGTGGGTGCGGAACTGAAAGATCACCCGTAGGCTGGCCGGGTAGAGCAAGGCATAGGGAAGCTTAAGGTCTCTCAGACGTGCCTTGGCTGCCATGAACGACTGCCGCTGTTGTTGCACTAAGCGCGTGTAGTCTGGGAAAATCAGGATACGCTGGTTGTCGTAGAGGAGGGGTTCCTTTGCCCTGGCCTGCTGCAGGATAGTGTCCCGAGCATGATAGTTCAGTAGTTTGGCTATCACAGGCCGGGGACGGGCCCCCACCGGTGGTTTTTGCACGAGAGCCCTTTGCCCGCTCAATCACGAAGCATCTTGATAGAGAGTCGGGGGAAGCCAGCCATCCAGCCACTGTGTCAAGAAGCCCTCCATATTGCCCTTCTCGCAGCCTTCTGGGAGCCCGGCAAAGCGCAGGTTGTTCCGCCGGGCCCGCCCTTCCGCATCCTCAGCCCGGAGCGCTAGGCCCTCCTGAATGCTTACCATGCTGGCTACCTTGCTCTTTAGGGCCACGACGTCATCCTCCACTCCTGAGATTCGGGTTTCCGCCTCTGTGATGCCGGACACAGTGTTTCGCAGGTCCTGGCGCAAAAGGGTGACATCCGACCCTACTGCGCCTACTTTTGCGTCCAGCATATCCCGGGACTGGGTTATGGCCGCCATCAACGCCGCGTTGTCTGGTCCAGTGTCTTGATGGCCACCCGCCGCTCCTGAGCCTCCACCTGGTCCTGTGAACTTGTCGATGGGCCCGTGTCTCGTGGCCCCTCCACCGCCTTTATCTCTCGCCATGGCTGCTAATTATGGGGGTACACCAACAGGGAGCCCAGGCGCTGGATCAATAGGCCGTCCCCCCAGACACCACCGGGACTGCCAGTGCACGTTAGGACCACTCTCAGCCTCCAGTCGGGCACCCCCACGCCAGGACCCACTGTTCCTTCCCACGTCTCACGACCTCCTCACCGGATCATAGGCTGTAGGGGTGGCTGTAGCCACCGCCCGCTGATTGCTGCAAGAAAGGGCGCTGGCTTCCGAGCCCCGTGTCCACCCGCAATGCTCCGGGTCTGCTCCCCCCGCAGGCGTCTCACTGTACTCCCCGGGTCCGATGCCCAAGATGGCGATGCAGTTCTTGTCCTCCTGGGCGCACACTCAGGCCCACAGCCCACACCGACCACAGGTCCAGCGATGGGAGGCTCCACTCCAATCCGGCCTTGCCCCCCTCACTCACACAATGCTGTCTCCGAGGGCCGAGTCGCCCCCCGAGCACTCACCACTGGTGCTGCCGCTCAGTGTCCACCCTGGTGCGGCTCCCAACCAGAGTCCTGGGCTCTATCCCCCAACTCTCAGCCTCACTGCGTGGGAGCCCCGGTGGGGCCACAGGAAGAGAGAAGGACCCGCCACCAGGAGAGATCTCTGACGGGGTAGCCGCCCCCGGCGTCGTCCTTAGGCACCCTCTGTCTCTGACCTCGTTCCCTCTGCGGCGGCCGCCACCGAGATGCAGATTCCCGGGATGCACGAAACTCGAGGCACCCGGCTTCACCTCACCTCCTAGGCCGCACACAGCCGAGCTCCAACTCTCGATCCCCGGGCACCTCGGAGCCTCCAAACCACAACCGGAGTCTTGCCACTGGTTTCTAGCTTCAGCGCGACCCCTCCGGGCAGTGGGATATGTAGGAGGAACAGGACAAATCGACGGATCAGTGTCTGGCAGGACGGAGCTTCACTGAGCTGCGTCCGCCATGCTGGCTTGCGTAGCCATGCCCCCCTTTTCTCCATTTTTAAGTTAGCCAGCTGCAGCTTAAATTCTTTCTCCTCCCCACTCTCTGCAAGTTCCTCTCAGGGTAGGCCACGGGAAGAGACACTACTCCTTGCCCTTACAGAGAGCTCGAATTCAGGGTTTTGACCCACAGCCACAGCAGGTGGTTCCTTAGAAGAGCCTTTCCATTGGCTGTGTGGTCATCCTTCTAGAAGTGGGATGGGTATGCCCAGACGTGGTTCCCTTGCTCACTGTGCCACTGGATTCAAGCTAGCCTAGCTGATGAAGGGTAATACCCAGAAACCGGTCCAAGGATGTTTGTTTCCGGTCCAGGGAGGACCTGGCTTGGCAGTTTGGTCTGGAGTATTCCCATGAGGCACAGGGTCAAGACTGATTTGCATATGGCTGGGTCTAAACTGGGGTGGCATGCTGAGCAAAAGAATGATAGATTTAACACAGATCTCTTGACACAGGGTGAATGTATGATTTAATCAACATTATGTCCATCATTTGTTTGCATAGCACTTTTCACCCTAAGTGGGATGGGTGTGCTCAGACTTGGGTCCCTTGCTCATTGTGCCACTCAATTCAAGCTAGCCTGGCTGATGAAGGGTAATACCCAGAAACCGGAACAGGATGCTTGTTTCGGGTCCAGGGAGGACCTGGCTTGGCAGTTCGGTCTGGACTGTTCCCATGAAGCACAGGGTGAAGACTGATTTGCATATGGCTGGGTCTAAACTGGGGTGACATGGTGAGCAAAAGAACAATGGATTTAACCCAGATCTCTTGACTGGGGGTGAATGTATCATTTATTCAGCATTCCGTCCATCATTTGTTTCCGTAGCACAGGATGGCCCATCAAGTCACAACTAATCTCCCATTGTGTGAGGCTGTCTAAAGGGAATACACAAATCCCAACTTGCACCCATCCCAGACATGTGATCAGAGACAGGCGGCAGGCACAAAATGGTTAAAATAAAAAAAAAGCCAACTTTCTTGAAGTGGTATTTTCAGAACGGCAATTTAAAATCCACTGTTTAAGATGCAATAAGGTAATGCCAATGTTATCACGTGGAATGGATAGACCTTGCAGTAGTGACAAGTATTTGCAATGCAATAGGTCTCGCATTTGTAAAAGTAAAAGCTACTGGTATTATAAATTATATTGCTTTTTATTTATATTTTTTGGTTTGCAGTGGGGTGATTATCTAGCCCCTTGTATGCTCATGACGAGCTGAGCTCGTCATGGCATACAGTTCTCTGGTGCTCATGGCGAGCTCAGCTCGTCATGAGCCCCACCCATGGGGGGAGCGCTGGCGCTCCCCCCGTGGGTGCCCGATCGAATCCTTTTTTTTACGGGGAAGGCAGGGGAAAACCTTCCCCTGCCTTCCCCCCTGACCCCCCCCCCCGCGCGCGTCATCAATGACGTCAGCGCGGAAGGCACGCTGACGTCATTGGAGGTTCCCTTTCTCCTCCGATGTGCAGGGAAGCCATTTGCTTCCTGTGCGTCGGAGGAAAAACAAGGTAAGATTGGGGGCTGGGGCAGGGGGATTGCAACTAAAGAGGCATCGGGGGAAAGAAAAAAGTTTTCCTTTCCCTCAATGCCTCTTTTGAGCATTCCTGCTGCACGATCGTGCGATCGTGCAGCAGGAATGCCCACTAGACACCACGGATTTTATATTTCTTTGGAAATTGGCGGTTTCTTCGTTCGGGGAGCGGCCCCTTTGGCAAGGGTCGCTCCCCCTTCTGGGGACAAATTCTTCCAATTTGTTTGCCCCCCCGGGGGGGCAGAAATTTGTCATTTTTAATTGGATTCACAATAAAGGGGCAATGAACAGGGGAGTGGCCCCTTGGGCAAGGGTCGCTCCCACTTTTGGGGGCAATTTCTTTGGCTTTGTCTGCCCCACGGGGGTAGAATTTTATTCAATTTTATAGAATCGTCACACTGGGGCAATGAGCAGGGGAGTGGCCCCTTGGGCAAGGGTCACTTTCCTTTTGGGGGCCATTTTGCGTAGCCCCAATATTTTTTTTGGTTTTGGGGAGCGACCCCTTGGGCAAGGGTCGCTCCCACTTTTGGGGGCAATTTCTTTGGCTTTGTCTGCCCCACGGGGGTAGAATTTTATTCAATTTTATAGAATCTTCACACTGGGGCAATGAGCAGGGGAGTGGCCCCTTGGGCAAGGGTCACTTTCCTTTTGGGGCCATTTTGCGTAGCCCTAATATTTTTTTTGTTCTGGGGGCAATTTCTTTGGCTTTTTGTGCCACCCCGGGTGGCACAATTTCATTAATTTTGCTAAACTCAACGCACTGGGGCAATGAGCAGGGGAGTGGCCCCTTGAGCAAGGGTCACTCTCCTTTTGGGGGCCATTTTGCATGGCCCTAATGTTTTTGTTTGTTTTGGGGAGCGACCCCTTAGACAAGGGTCGCTCCTTTTGGGGGCAAGTTGGTAGCCATTTTTTGAAATTAGCTTGGATGTGCTAGTGAGTGGCCCCTTCGGCAAGGGTCACTTCCCTTGAGGGCCATTTCAGGTAGCCCACAATGTTTTTTTGTGTAGGGGTGCGACCACCTAAGACAAGGGTCACTCCCCTCTTGTGGGCAATCAGGAAGGCAAACTTTTTTAAATTTTAGGATGTGCTGGGGAGTGGCCCCTTGGGCAAAGGTCACTTCCCTTGGGGGCCATTTTAGGAAGCTCACATTTTTTGTTTTGGGTAGCGACCCCTTAGGTAAGGGCCGCTCCCTTTTGGGTCGCCATACTTTTTGCTTTGTTTGGCGCCCTTTGGGGGCCATCCTTTTTGCTTTGTTTGGCGCCCTTTGGGGGGTGCAGATTAATATTTTTAAAAATGTATTTGACACACTGTGCCAATTGAGTAAATGTAGTGGGGAGTGGCCCCTTGGGCGATGGTCACTACCCTTTTTAGGTGCATATATTTTGCCATGCAATTTTGGTATGCCCATGATGTTAGGTTTTAGTTGGTGTAGCTCACACCAGCACCCCAGGTCAGACATGGCCATATGCAAATTAGTCTGACCCTATGCCTCATGGGAACAGTCCAGCGCGAACTGCCAAGCCATATCTTCCCGGGCCTGGAAATACCCATAATGGGATCGGTTACTGGCTAATCAGCCGTTATCAGCCAGGTTTGCTTGAGTCCAGTGGCAAAGTGAGCAAGGGATCCACGTCTGCCAACTTAGGGCAATCAAAGCGCACAGGGTCAGTCTGATTTGCATATGGATTGTGAAAACATTTTGCCTATACAGTATTTTCAGTTATTTAAAGATGATGTGTTTTTGGTTGAGATTGTTGAGCAGACTAATTTGTATGCTGAACAGTGTTTGAGGGTCAACAGTGACAAACTTAGGCCCCACTCTAGAGCTACCCGGTGGACTCCCACAAATCTGGAAGAGCTGAAGAAGTTTTTGGGTTTGACTTTATTGATGGGTTTGGTAAGGAAGCCGAACCTGGCTTCATATTGGTCTACCAGTCCCTTGATGGCAACAGCCATATTTCCAGCTGTTATGACTCGTGATTGGTATTTACTTTTGCTACGCATGTTGCATTTTGTGGATAATTCTTTGGTGTTGCCACGTAGTCACCCTGACTGTGACGGTCTTTTTAAGATTCAGCCTGTTCTAGATCACTTTGTTGATCGATTTTCAGAGATTTACATTCCAGGGAAAGAAATATCTATTGATGAGTCTTTGGTTTTGTTCAAGGGTCGTTTGGTTTTTAGGCAGTACATCCCTAGCAAGAGGGCACACTATGGAATTAAACTGTATATGTTGTCTGAGAGTAAGACAGGGTATGTTTTTAATTTTTGTGTGTACACTGGCAGAGATTCCACTGTTGACCCCCCTGGTTGTCCGTCCACTTTTGGAGTGTCAGAGAAAATTGTGTGGGATCTTGCTAGAAGACTGTTCAACAGAGGCCACCATTTGTACCTTGATAACTTCTACACTGCTGCTGTGCAATTGTTTAAGGAATTGTTTTAAGTGGACACTTTTGCATGTGGCACAATCCGCTTTAACCGCAAAGGTTTTCCGAAGGAGCTTGTTTGCAAGAAACTTCAGAGGGGTCAGTGCAGTTCCTTACGTTGTGAAGAACTACTAGCTGTGAAATTTGTGGACAGGAGGGATGTGTACATGCTGACTACCATCCATGATGAGAGTACTTCACCTGTGGCAGTTTGGGGTCAGGTTGCTGAAGTGCACAAACCTGTGAGCATTCTGGACTACAATAAGCACATGGGTGGTGTTGACAGAGTAGATCAGAGTTTGGAACCTTACACTGCTATTCGGAAGGCTTATGTTTGGTATAAGAAGATGGCCACCCATGTATTCAACTTAGCAACTTTCAATGCTTTTATTGTGTTCAAGGAGTGTTCTCCTGCATCCAAGTTGACATTCCTTCAGTTTCAGCACTCTGTGCTCTTTAGCCTTGTTGTTGTGGAGCAAGTAAGTGTTCCTAGATTTGGAGTGGTGAAGGATGTGGCTCGATTGAAAGATCGCCACTTTCCTGATTACATTCTTCCCACATCTACGAATGAATTTCCCACTAAGAGATGTAGAGTCTGTTAGCGAAGAGGTTTGCGGAAGGAGACTCGTCTTTACTGCCCTGGGTGTCCTTCTAACCCTAGACTGTGTGTGCCTGCTTGTTTTAGAGCTTACCACACACAAAAGAATTTTTGGGAGTATCCAGAGGGGTAAAATGTACTGCCTGGTCTGTGTTTTTTTAAAATTTGTATTCTGTTTTAAGGTTGGCATTTGTGCAATGTATTTAGTTACAGATTTTGTTTTACTAGATTTTTATCTATTTGCAATTTGTTTGTGTTTGTTTTGTTTAAAAAAATTAAAAATGTGATGGTGGTGTGCGTAGGCTGGCGCTTGGCTGGCTCTGTGGGTGGAGGGGAGCTTGGCTGGCAGTGTGCGTGGAGTGGCGCTTGGCTTGCGGTGTGCGTGAAGTGGCGCTTGGCTGGCGGTGTGTGTGGAGTGGCGCTTGGCTGACGGTGTGCATGGAGTGGCGTTTGGCTGGCGGTGTGCGTGGAGTGGTGCTTGGCTGGCGGTGTGCGTGGAGTGGCGCTTGGCTGGTGGTGTGCGTGGAGTGGCGCTTAGCTGGCGGTGTGCGTGGAGTGGGATTGGCTGGCGGTGTGCATGGCCTGGTGCTTGGATGGTGGTGTGGGTGACTGGCGCTCATCTGGCGGTGTGTGAGTAGTTACTTTCTGTTGGTCACTACACACACTGCTAGTTGAGCGACACTCCATGCAGTCCATCATTTTGTGTAGTTGCTGTGTCAGGAATGTGGGCGTGTGAAAGTGATGGGCCCTTGAATGGCGCTGTCTGCTGGTGTGAATGTTGTAATGTGATGGGCCCGCGGCTTGCGGTGTGAATGTTTAGTATTTGTCACACATAGGAAAGGTGTATTAATGACCTGTAAAGAGGTTGGTGCCTTGACGTGGCTTTTCAGCTCACGAGCTGTGAGTCAGTGGTTCAGTTTCTCATACTTTCAATTATTAGCAGTGCATTTAATTTTTGTTAAATAACTTGCGAATACAATTGTATATACTGAATCATCACTCACCCTTGTGCCAAATCCAACCAGTATGTGTGTGTGCTTGCGGGTTAGATGGCTGTGCAGTAATATTTGTCTTTTTTCTCTTTCTGAAGCAGGTTGTACCTGCCCCTTTTTGTGAATGCTGTAATGTCTTGCTTTTCCTTCCGGATGGTGTGAATGGTCTGGTGTGTATCAGGTATGAAAGGTGCGTGAATGGCCTGTAAAACGGTTGGTGCCTTGTCGTGGCTTTACAGCTCACGAGTTGCAAGTCACTGGTTCGGTTTTTATGCATTTATTTATTGACAGAGCATTCTGTGAAATATCTTCTTAATAAAATTTTATGAACTGAACCATCACTCGCCCTTGTGCCAAATCCAACCAGTATGTGTGTGTGTTTGAGGAATAGATAGCTGTACTGGAATGTTTGACTTTTGAGTAACTCTGTTAAGGTGTACATTACAGCTATAAATAACTTACTAAATGTTGATATTATTGTTAAACCATGGGAGTATATGGTCATGTCTCTCTTGTGAATTCTAAGTTATTTTTTTATCCACAATGTCCTGCAAACTTGAAAATGTCTGTCACAATTTCCATGCAAGAATCTCACGCTGTAGAACTAAAAACATAATTAAGTCAAAACAATTTAGTTTTGCAAAGGAGGTCACCTGTGTTTTTGGTCCTGTGCTCGGCGGCCATCTAGCTATCAAACCCACACATTTCTGAAAACTAGACACCTGGGGGCTTCCAAGGAGGTATGGCTTGCGTTGATCCCCCAACGTTCCCTTACCTAGAATCCCTTGCAAACCTCAATTTTTACTGAAAAAATCAGTTTTTTCACACATTTTTGTGTTAGAAAGCGTGGCATCACTGGGCTCACACAAATTTCCTCTAACCCAGCGTTCCCCCAGGTCTCCCGATAAAAATGGTGCCTCACCTGCGTGGGTGGCTCAAGGACCCGCAACAGGCAAGGGCCCAAAACCTAATGAGGCGACATTAAAATTACCTATAACAAACCAACCTGGTTATACAAGGGGGTTCCCATGAGTTTTTGGCCCGGGGCTCGGCAGCCATTTAGGGAAACCTACCTAACCCACACATTTCTGGAAACTAGACACCTGGGGGAGTCCAGCGAGGTATGGCTTGCGCGGGTCCCTCCTCATTCTCCTACACAGGGTAGTTTTGCTATAGGTAATTTTAAAGTCTCCTCTGTACGATCCGCGCAGATTCCACAACTTTACCACACAGAAATGTGAGAAAAAAGTGAATTTTTAAGCGAAATTTGAGGTTTGCAGTGCATACTGGGTTGGAGAATAATGAGGGACCCACACAAGCCTTACCTCGCTGTACTCCCCCAGGTGTCTAGTTTCCAGAAATATGTGGGTTAGGTAGTGTGAGAAGTTGGCCTGATATATGATGTTTCCAATTCTGGAACCACCTTGTATCAGTCCAAACAATCCCTTATGGTGTCTGGTTGTACGTCAACCTTATAGACAAGCTATCTTAATGGTAGCATAGACTAAGCAGCCTTAAAGGCTAAACTCCAGAGGTCGTGTTAAGCGAGCTGTTTTACCAATCACAATCCTGCATTATCAAATGAAAGGATACCACACAAGTATATATTATAAAAATATATGTGTTTATTTCTAAAATAATCTCCAGTACTCTTTATGAGCAAAGGGGCACAAGCGTTAAATCAAAAGCACAGTGTAACATACAAAGTTGCACAATTATGGATGAAAGCGGGTGGCCACTCAAACCATAAATTAAGAAAGTGGTATAAGAGATACCAATCGAACAGTGGTTAGGCCTAGGGCCTAGGGAATCGCTGGGAGCAGTCGGGACAAGCAATGCTGAAGTCGGGAAAAGCCCGCGGGATTCAGGTGCAGCGCTTAAAGCACACGCATGCACCAATGCAAAGTCAATGGTGCGTAAAAGTTACACAGATTGAGTTTAAGGATACTTCCGCTGAACCTAGATGGACAAAACTTTAGACACAGACCCTAGAGGTGTGTACCAGTGTGGGAACACCGGCGTTGCAAAGTTACCTCACCCACAGGAAGCGGGTGCATAGGGTCGAAGTGGCGTCGGATTTCGTCACGCAGGTTGTTGGTGCTTGAAGCTGAAGCTGCTGCAGGCGATGTGAAGGAGAAGTGTCCGGTGTGATCCAAGGGTGGATCATTGTAGAAAAGTACCTGAAAGCAGAGGGGACAGAGTCTGGGTCACTCAGCAGTGACCAGGGTGGAACCAGGACGGAACCAGGCAATGTCGGGCGCAATCAGGTGGTTGTCGAGGAGCTTCTCTCCGCTGCCACGTGGGCTCTGGGGCATCTGTGATGTCCAGGAGCGGGTCACGAGCTGTCCCAAGCAGGTTCTCACCGTCGGCGCAGTCGGCTTCAAGATCGGAGCAAACAACACTTGGCAAAAGCTATCCACGCAGGACTGGAAGATTGCTTCTCACTCGGACCAGGAGGGTCAGAGCGGGTGCTCCTTTTCAGAGGAGCTGGTGCAAGTCTGGAGCAACCAGAATCACAAGTCGGTTTTAGGTTTTCGTCGGCACAGGGGCCACAAGCCAGCTGGCAAGTGACCGGGCCAACGCGTCGAGCCAAAGAAAGCAGAAGGGCCCCACGCAGCACTCGTCGAGTGTAGAGGGGTGAGCTTCGGTGCAAGAGTGGCTCAGGGTTGGAGCTTCTCAAACCCCGGTGTACAGCTTCGAGGGTCACTCGTGGGCTGCACGGTCAGCGTCTCGTGGTCTTTTCAAGATGGTGTGCCCCATGCTTCCGGTCGCCTCCACGGGTCTCAGCTCTGCAGGGACTGTGGATCGGGCTGTAAGAAGGCAGGCAAGCTTGATCTCGTCGATCTCTGTCGCTCGAGTTCCGGCGGGAACTGCAACAAAGCAGACGTCGAGGTGCTGGACGGTGCCTGTTTGCACAGGGTGGTCACTCCTTGACCAAAAGGGAGATTCTTCAGTCTTCTACGTTGAGTAGGATGTCGAAGGGTCCAGAGTTACGTTTCAAATGTTTCATCAGGATAATCTGAGTGCGTTGGCACTGCTCCCATTCTTATACCAATCTAGGGGGCTGGATTACCTGCTAGGTCCCCTCCTATGGGTGGGACCCAGGAAGGGGGTGGATACCCCCCTTTCCTTTGATCCAGGCCACGCTGGGACTGGGGCTGGTCTGCCCCAGAACCGGTTTGGCCGGATTATGCAAGGGGAAGCCTTGTGCTCCCCAGGCAGTGTCTGGTTTCTCCGTCAACAAAAGGAGAGGCAGGGTTCAAGGACACTCTTAGTCCCCAATCAGTAAGTACATAAACAAAGGAAGAGTGTCCGTCAGTATAGCGTCTTATATGGTGGAGATAGCACGTAAAAATATGAGGCCAGCTGTTGTTGGTCAAAGGGCTGGGCCAGCTTTCAAGAAAAAATACATGATTTTTTCAGGAAACCCTCACTCACCCTAGTGGTGACATGCTTCATCATCGGGTCCACTGGGGAGATCGAGTACCTCCCCAGTGTGCTACGACGCCAGGAGACTGCGGAGCAGGTTTTGTGAGAGTGAAGAGTGAAAAAAGAGTGTAGTTAAAAATGTCAGAGGTTGTCCCAAAAAATCATTTATTCGCTGGTCAACTTGACATAATAAAATTAAAGACTATGTGCAGGGAAACTATCCAAAAGAAATACTGGTGTTTCCCTGTTAGGGGAAGGTCAACATGTTTCTGCCCTTTAAGTGTGTGAATTTACAGGGCTTTCGTCAGGACCAGTAAGCGAGTGTTACCTCAGCAGGTATAAGCGCGCTAAGGCCTACCCTGCCGTAGGCAGTGAAAGTTAAAAAGTAGCACTATGTGTAAAAAGGTGCGTTTTAAAAAATACAAACCAAAAGGCTGGGGGATTTAACCTCTATTGCGAGGAGCCCAGAAGTCTGTAAGTAGACAAACAGAGAACACACAAGACATAAAAACAAAGACAAGTAGTCAATATTGATCAAGTTTTGTTGCCATTTGGACTGTGGTGTGGCGTGATACGTGCTAACAAACCTATCAAAGGCCGTGGCCGTGATGGGTTGCGTTGTAGACTATAGGTTGTGCCCCAGAGTCATGGTGATGGGCCTCAACTAGTGCCAGAGTCGAGTGATCTGACACAAGGCGTTGCGCAATTTGTGAGGTAATGTAAATGGAGGCTTGCAGTGCTAAGTCCATCCGTGTGGGAAGCCGGTCGGCTGCCCGTACTTATAACATTACCTATAGTTAGGAGGCGGAGAAGTAATCCCCTTGGTGATGCGTAGAAAACGAAGCTACGTAGTGGTTATGCGTAGCCCCGCTGGCCGTGAATTAGGGAACTTAAAATCGGCACGCATAATAGTGAAATAATGGAAATATAAGCGAAACAATCCTCACTTGTAATCAAAGTGGACCACGCCCCATAGATTCAGGGGGGGGGGTGGGAGCGACAATGGCACACCCTATCAAGGTAAAAACACACAAACATACGGAGAGTTCAAGGAAACTGGCAGAGTTACACACACAAACACTTAGCTTGTTTAAGATGTCCAAAAGGTAGGTCTTACGCCCGCAACGCCCGGCACCCACTCGGCACCTAGCTGTCCCCCGCTGGATCTCGTGGATCACGAGCAAGGGGCTTGCTTCCCAAGCCTCGTTTCCAAACAAACGCGTCCTATTGGCAGACGCCTCGACACCTCCCCCTCTTAGCGCCGGGCTCGCCCCTTGCTCGTGATCCACGAGATCCAGCGGGGACATTAAACTTAACCTTGACCAGATAAGTCTTCATGTTCTAAGGGGAAGTACCTGGAGAGACCATCTGCATTACCATGGTCAGTCCCTGGGCGGTGCTCCACTGTAAAGTCCATCCCCTGTAGGGTAATGTACCACCTGAGCAGTTTGGGATTTTCACCCTTCATCTGATTTAGCCACAAGAGCGGCTTATGGTCTGTCTGAATTAGGAAGTGAGTTCCAAACAAGTATGGCCTCAACTTCTTCAGGGCCCAAACCACAGCAAAGGCCTCCCTCTCAATAGCTGACCAACGTTTCTCCCTGGGGGTCAGCCTTCTGCTAATAAAAGCAATGGTCTGGTCTTGACCATCTTGATTAAGTTGTAAAAGCACAGCTCCCATCCCCAACTCAGAAGCATCTGTCTGTACAATGAACTGTTTGGAGTAGTCAGGACTCTTCAGGATAGGTGCAGAGCACATGGCGTTCTTCAGGTCATCAAATGCCTTTTGACAGCTAACTGTCCACTGAACCTTTTTGGGCATCTTCTTGGATGTCAAGTTATTCAATGGTGTCACAATGGACCCATAGTTCTTTACAAATTTTCTGTAATACCCAGTCAGGCCCAAGAAGGCTCTGACTTGTGTCTGGGTAGTTGGAGGAGCCCAGTCCTGTATGGTCTGGATGTTGCTCTCCAATGGTTGAACCTGACCCCCACCTACTAGGTGGCCCAGGTACACAACCTTGCTCTGCCCTATCTGGCACTTGGTAGCCTTGATAGTCAGACCTGCCTTTTGCAGGGCCTCCAGAACCTTCTTCAGGTGGATCAGGTGATCCTCCCAGGTGGAGCTAAAGACAGCAATATCATCTAGATATGCTGCACAAAAGTCATCCAACCCAGCAAGGACTTGATTCACCAACCTTTGGAAGGTGGCAGGTGCATTCTTCAAACCAAAGGGCATTACCACAAATTGATAATATCGATTAGGGGTAGAGAATGCTGTCTTGGCTTTTGACTCTTCAGCTAGTCTGATCTGCCAGTAGCCAGCTGTCAAATCAAATGTGCTCTGAAACTTGGCAGAAGCCAATTTATCAATGAGCTCATCTGCTCTTGGAATGGGATGTGCATCTGTCCTAGTGACAGCATTGAGACCTCTGTAGTCCACACAAAACCTCATTTCTCTCTTTCCATCTTTGGTATGAGGTTTTGGCACAAGGACCACTGGGCTAGCCCATGGGCTCTCTGATGGCTCAATCACTCCAAGCTCCAACATCTTTTGCACCTCAGCCTTTATACAATCCCTGACATGGTCAGGTTGCCTGTAGATTGTATTCTTCACAGGCAGACTGTCACCAGTGTCCACCTCATGGGTGCACCAGTTAGTTTGACTGGGTGTGAGTGAAAACATATGTCTGTGGGCCTGCAACACCTGTCTGCAGTCCACCTGTTGCTGCTCAGTGAGGCTGCCTGCCAAGGCTACTCCATCAACTGAACCATCATCAGGGTTCTGGGAAAGCAGGTCTGGGAGAGGGTCACTCTCTTCCTCCTGATCCCCATCTGTGGCCATGAGGAGACTCATGTCCTCCCTGTCAACACATGCTTTCAAACGATTTACATGGAGCACCCTGTGGAGGCTCCTAGGGGTTCCAAGGTCAACCACATAGGTGGCTTCTCCCTTCTTTTCAACAATTGGGTAGGGTCCAGTCCATTTGTCCTGGAGAGCTGCTGGGGCCACTGGCTCCAACACCCACACCATCTGCCCTGGTTTGTACTCCACCAGAACAGCCTTTTGGTCATGCCAAGCTTTCTGTAATTCTTGACTGGCCTCCAGGTTTTTGGATGCTCTTTCCATATACTCAGCCATCCTGGAGCGGAGACCAAGTACATAGTCCACAACATCTAGCTTAGGCTTTTTGAGAGGTAACTCTCATCCTTCCTTCACCAAACATAGTGGAACCCTCACAGGGTGGCCAAACAAAAGTTCAAAAGGGCTGTAGCCAACCCCCTTCTGTGGGACCTCTCTGTAAGCAAAGAGCAAGCAGGGTAAAAGGGTGTCCCATTTCCGCCTAAGCTTCTCTGGTAATCCTTTTATCATTCCCTTGAGGGTCTTGTTGAATCTCTCCACAAGCCCATTGCACTGTGGGTGATAGGGTGTGGTAAACTTGTAGTTTACTCCACACTCCTTCCACATTGCCTTTAAGAATCCAGACATGAAGTTGGTACCTCTGTCTGAAAGAACCTCCTTTGGAAAACCCACTCTTGTGAAAACTGCAAGAAGGGCCTTTGCCACATCAGGTGCTGTTGTGGTCCTCAGGGGAATTGCCTCTGGATACCTGGTGGCATGATCCACTACCACCAGTATTAATCTGTGCCCAGATGCTGTTTGAGGATCCATGGGACCCACAATGTCTATTCCAACTCTTTCAAAGGGTACCCCCACCACAGGTAGTGGTATCAGGGGGGGCCTTTGTGGTGCCGCCTGACTTACCACTGGCTTGGCAAGTGACACAGGAGCGACACAACTCCTTGACATTTTCTGACATATGAGGCCAGTGAAAGTGAGGGGCAAGCCTGTCCCAAGTCTTGTTCTGGCCTAAGTGTCCTGCAAGGGGAATATCATGGGCCAAGGTAAGAAGGAAGCCCCTAAACTTCAAAGGTATGACCAACTTCCTGGTGGTACCAGGCTTGGGGTCTCTAGCCTCTGAGTAAAGGAGTCCATCACCCCAATATAATTTATGGGCACCTTGAGCATTCCCTGCAGCCTCAGCAGCAGCTTGCTGTCTGAGGGGTTCAAGTGAAGGGCAATCTCATTGGGCCTGCCCCAGGTCTGCCCTTGAGGGTCCCCCTGTCCCCAGAAACTCAACCTGATCAGGCTCCAGTTCCTCTGAGACAGTCTCCTCTTGGACTGCAGAATCAGCTTCCTGTGAAATCTGATCCTCAGCCTGGGGCAAGTGGGAAGGCACAGCCTTTACCCTCTTGCTCCTTCTCTTGGGTTGTGGTTGGTCTAATGTTTCAAGATCCACCACTGGTTCAGGAAGGCACTTCTTAGCCTGAGACCTTGTCACTGCAAGGACATGAGCTGAAATCCCTAGCATTTCTGCAAGAGTCCTGTACTCCACTTCTGACCAAACGGAGCTTTCAAGATCATTGCCTAACAGACAGTCTACTGGGAGGTCTGCACTTACCACAACTTTCTTTAGGCCATTTACCCCTCCCCAGGAGAAGTTCACAACAGCCACACTATGTGTATAGTAGTGGTGTTGCTTGCATTGGTCACTAGGTAATTCTCACCTAGTGCAATCTGACCAGGGTCCACAAAGTCAGGGGTCACCATAGTTACACTGGCACAAGTGTCCCTGTAGGCCTGAGCCAGTTTCTCATTGATTAAAGGCGTCTGCCTATATTTGCCCAGGTTACTGGGACTCACTGTAGTGGACAAAGATAAGTCCACATCATATAAGAGAACTGCCTGAGTAGGGACTCTGACTAGGCCAGATTCCACCTCAGTACCCAGGGTTAACCCTACTATACCTTTTGGCTTTGTACCACCACTGTTAACTGTACTAGGGGGTGCAGGTGCTTTAGGAGCAGCAGTGGTTGGGACTGGATTTTTCTTGGTGCATTCACTGCCCCAGTGTGAAACTGATTTGCAGGTATTACACCAAGGTTTCTTTGGGCCATCATTCTTCTTTTTCTTGTTGCCATTTTGGGAACCACCCTCCTTATTACTAGTTTGGGGGCCTGAAGACATCTGGACCTTTTCTTTATCTTTCTGATACCCACCCTTCTGGTCTGTTTTCTTCTGGTCACCACCATGGTTCTGGGGTTTCTGCTTAATCCTTGTTCTGACCCATTTGTCTGCCTTCTTTCCCAATTCTTGGGGAGAGGTCAGATCAGAGTCAATAAGGTATTGATGCAACAGCTGGTTCTGACAGTTATTAAGGATCTGCTCTCTCATTATAAGATTGTACAATCCTGTATAGTCTGAGACTTTACTTCCCTGCAGCCAACCCTCCAGAGCCTTAGTGGCACAATCAACAAAATCAGTCCAGTCCTGAGTCTGTGATTTTTGGGTATCTCTGAACAACAACCTGTATTGCTCAGTGGTTAGGCCAAACCCTTCAATAAGAGCACTCTTCAGGACAGAGTAGTTTCTGGCATCCTCAGGTCTAACTGTGAAGAGCCTATCCCTCCCTTTCTCAGAAAAGGAGTACCATAAAATTGCAGCCCACTGATCCTGAGGAACCTGCTGTACCATGCAGGCTCTCTCAAGAGCAGTCATCCATTTATGGATGTCATCCCCTTCCTTGTAGAGGGGCACAATTTTTGTCAGGTTTCTGTTGTCATAGCCCCTATCTTTCTCTCTAGGATTTTTGTTGCCACCAGTGGTATCTAAGCCACACAACTTCTGTTCTCTTGCTAAAGCAAGTTTAGCTTGAACCAAGGCTATCTCTTGCCTCTCTATTTGGAGTTGGACAGCCCTCATCCTGGCCCTATGCTCTTTCCTCTGGGGGGAAGTCATTCCCCTTTGAGATTCTCTTGAGACACTAGAAATGTGAGAGTCCCCTGATGGAGATCTCACCCTTCTGTTGCCTGGGAGAATTATGTTATGGGATCTGGGGAGGTTCTGGCCCTCTCCATTCCCATGTAGGTCTAAGTTGGCCTGGTTAAGCCTGGCAACTACAACCTGGTTACCCCTCTGATCCTGATCCTCAGGCTCATCTACTTCTGAGCCTTCCTCCTCCTCTTCCTCCTCTTCTTCCTCTTCTGGAGTTGTCTCATTCTCGGGGTGCTCACTCCATATCCTAAATCTAAGGGAGCTGCACTCGCCTTATCTAAGTCATCCTTCTCCAGGATGGCTATCGGGGAAGGAATGGTGGGGTTTCTGCCCCTTTTTAGCCCCCTTGCAATGCACAAGGCACCCAAGTCTTTGTGGCTAAGTTTGTCATGGCTGGAAGTTGCCTTGGTACGGTCAACTGTCACAGGGGCAGAGCCTGAAGCTCTTCCTGTGTCAGACATGACTGCTAGTGAGGTGCAAGTGGTGCACTTACCTACACTAAGTGTTTTCCTACTGTACCTTGCTAGTGAGTTTTAGTCAGGGTGTGCTAATCCCTTTAATCTACAACTACTAAGTTCAGTAGAACTTAAATATGCTAAGCTTTTGATTTATATGTACCTAAGGTACTTGATGTGATCTTTCAATTTGATCAAAAAGACTGCAATGGTAAAACAACAGAAAGCTCAAATCCGCACCGCTGCACACCAATGTGAGAAGTTGGCCTGATATATGTTTTCTATTCTGGAACCACCTTGTATCAGTCCAAACAATCCCTTATGGTGTCTGGGTGTAAGTCAACCTTATAGACAAGCTATCTTAATGGTAGCATAGACTAAGCAGCCTTAAAGGCTAAACTCCAGAGGTCGTGTTAAGCGAGCTGTTTTACCAATCACAATCTTGTAATATCAAATGAAAGGACACCACACAAGTATATATTATAAAAATATATGTGTTTATTTCTAAAATAATCCCCAGTACTCTTTATGAGCAAAGGGCACAAGCGTTAAATCAAAAGCACAGTATAACATACAAAGTTGCACAATTATGTTTGAGGGCAGGTGGCCACTCAAACCATATATTAAGAAAGTGGTATAAGAGATACCAATCGAACAGTGGTTAGGCCTAGGGCCTAGGGAATCGCTGGGAGCAGTCGGGACAAGCAATGCTGAAGTCGGGAAAAGCCAGCGGGATTCGGGTGCAGCTCTTAAAGCACACTCATGCACCAATGCAAAGTCAATGGTGCGTAAAAGTTACACAGATAGAGTTTAAGGATACTTCCGCTGAACCTAGAGGGACAAAACTTTAGACACAGACCCTAGAGGTGTGTACCAGTGTGGGAACACCGGCGTTGCAAAGTTACCTCACCCACAGGAAGCGGGTGCATATGGTCGAAGTGGCGTCGGGTTTCGTCACGCAGGTTGTTGGTGCTTGAAGCTGAAGCTGCTGCAGGCGATGTGAAGGAGAAGTGTCCGGTGTGATCCAAGGGTGGATCAGTGTAGAAAAGTACCTGAAAGCAGAGGGGACAGAGTCTGGGTCAATCAGCAGTGACCAGGGTGGAACTAGGACGGAACCAGGCAATGTCGGGCGTAATCAGGTGGTTGTCGAGGAGCTTCTCTCCGCTGCCACGTGGGCTCTGGGGCATCTGCGACGTCCAGGAGCGGGTCACGAGCTGTCCCACGCAGGCTCTCACCGTCGGCGCTGTCGGCTTAAAGATCGGAGCAATCAACACTTGGCAAGAGCAATCCACGCAGGACTGGAAGATTGCTTCTCACTCGGACCAGGAGGGTCAGAGCGGGTGCTCCTTTTCAGAGGAGCTGGTGCAAGTCTGGAGTACCGGAATCACAAGTCGGTTTTAGGTTTTCGTCGGCACAGATACCACAAGCCAGCTGGCAAGTGACCGGGCCAACGCGTCGAGCCAAGGAAAGCAGATGGGCCCCACGCAGCTCTCGTCGAGTGTAGAGGGGTGAGCTTCGGTGCAAGAGTGGCTCAGGGTTGGGGCTTTTCAAACCCCGGTGTACAGCTTCGAGGGTCACTCGTGGGCTGCACGGTCAGCGTCTCTTGGTCTTTTCAAGATGGCGTGCCCCACGCTACTGGTCGCCTCTACGGGTCTCAGCTCTGCAGGGACTGTGGATCGGGCTGGAGGAAGGCAGGCAAGCTTGATCTTGTTGATCTCTGTCGCTCGAGTTCCGGCGGGAACTGCAACAAAGCAGACGTCGAGGTGCTGGATGGTGCCTGTTTGCACAGGGTGGTCACTCCTTGACCACAAGGGAGATTCTTCAGTCTTCTACGTTGAGTAGGATGTCGAAGGGTCCAGAGTTATGTTTCAAATGTTTCATCAGGATAATCTGAGTGCGTTGGCACTGCTCCCATTCTTATACCAATCTAGGGGGCTGGATTACCTGCTAGGTCCCCTCCTATGGGTGGGACCCAGGAAGGGGGTGGATACACCCCTTTCCTTTGATCCAGGCCGCGCTGGGACTGGGGCTGGTGTGCCCCAGAACCGGTTTGGCCGGATAATGCATGGGGCAGCCTTGTGCTCCCCAGGCAGTGTCTGGTTTCTTTGAAACCTCCCTGCTACAATCCACTATCTCCTGTCTGGGGTGGTGTAACACCGCCCTGCGACAGGAAACCCTTTGTCCAGGCCACCATCTGCTGAGTTTCGGTCAGCAGCAGGAGGCCAGACCCGTGTCTGTGGCAGAGGCATCAATTTTGTGGATCTGAGACTCTTTTAAAATCAACCGCGTTTCAGTAAAGTAACATGTCTTTTCCGTCTAGAAGGGTGGAATGCTACCCCCGTCGCCAGAACTGGCGAGGGGGTAGTATTCCAATTCGTATGACACCTTACACGACATGTTTTGATAAAGCCAAACCAAAGTTGCTATACAACCGCGAGGATTATAAGGCACTTAATAATATATGGTATGGCATTATCCCGGATCAGCTTAGGGAGTTGTTCCCATCAGCTGCAGACAGGCTCAGCTCATGCCAGAGCTATATCTCACATTAAACCACGCACTCTGCCTCCAGGATTGATAAGGCCTTCCATAGGAGTGACTCATAGGTTTATATGTGTCCAGATAGGTTTAGATATAGGCACACTATATCTAAGCAAGGGGTGATTACACCCACTTGCCCCAGCTGAGTGATCAGCCAGTTGTGTCAATTTTGGATAGCCAGCCAGGGGTGGCAAAATATATGCTGCAGCCCCTGGTAGGCCTTGGGTGGCACCTATGCCCTGGGCACCTATTGTGCACTATACAGGGGCTGATAAGGTGACCCAAGCCAATTTAGTTATGCACCTAGAGTACATGGAATCCATTTTACAGAGAGAGCAGATAGCCTGGGGCCCTGATTAGCAGGGAACCAGGCGAACTAAGTCGAAAACCAGCTAAACACAGGCAAAAAATCTGGGGTAACCATAGTCAGGTAGTCACCTTCCTACACAACACCCCCCCCACCCTTTCCCCCCCCCCCCCCAACAAAAGGAGATAAGGCTATCCTTGGCCAGGTAAGCCTATATTGTCTGAGTGGCCATATAAGGAAGTACCTGCACTAGCATGGGTACCCCCTGTCTCATGGTCCACTAAGCAGTCCCTCACCCTAGGGGTATTAGAGGGTCTCCACCATAGGGAATCACTACCTTGGGTATGTTTAAGCAAAGTTAAAGGCTGGTTTGGATATGGAGTATTGAAGTGAGGCTCCACTAATTTTGGGCTCAACTTCCTCCAATCATCTTCCACCATGTGTGCCTTTCTTCCTTCAATTGAGTTGCACTGAGCTCTCAGGGTCAACCTCTGGCTACCTAAAGCTGGAGGCTGGGTCCCTCTGTTTGGCTTGCTGGAGGGACAGCTCAGGTTTGGACCCTTTGGGTCCCAGGTTTGGCTGTGCCCAACAGAATCCATCTGTGGGAGGTGCCTAACTGTTTTTAAGGGGGCTCCCTCAGGAGTTTTTAAAATTTTCACCTTACTAGGGCTACTAGTTTTGGTTCCCCTAATCTGTTGATGGGGTTGCTTTATTTGACAGGGGGCCCTCTGGGTCTCACTGTCCTTCTTGTCCTTTGCTGACTAAGGCAAGGTAGAGAGGGGCAGGTTACCTGCTCCAGACTGGGTCCCACCTGAGAAGGGTCCACTGCCATCAGAGGCTCTGTCAGGCCAGGCCTAACAACCTCTGGGGCAGTTCCTTCATCAGGGGTAAGATCAGTTCCCTGAGGAGACTGATCCTGTCCTAAAGTCTGGTGAGGGGGAGATTTCTCTTCCTCCTCCATGCTCTCAGTTTGGGTGGAGTGATCCATCATTTCAGGCTTCACAACAACCGTATCTGTTTGAGTTTGGGCTGTGGCCATCACAGCCCCACCAACCTTTTCAGGAGGAGACTCAGTTTGGGTTTCTGCTGTTATCATAACAGCTTTGCTATTCTGTTTAGGAAGAGCTTCTGCTAAAGATGGGGCTGAGTCTTGCACAGCCCTACCAACCTTTTCAGGAAGGACATCTTGAATTGGGGCTATAGCCAGTACAGCCCCACTAACCTTTCCATTGGAGTTTACCATTGTAGAATGGTTTTCCTGTTCAACCTCAGCCCAGGCTGAGATTTCTAAATCATTACCCAGTAGGCAGTCTACAGGCAAGTTTGGTGACACTGCCACTCTCTTTGGGCCAGTGACTCCTCCCCAGCTGAGACTTACTACTGCCATGGGATGATTTGTCTGGATACCATCAATGTTTGTTACCTGGTATGTGGCACCAGGTAAAAGTTGCTTAGAGGGGACTATACAGTCAGCCACCATGGTGATGCTAGCCCCTGTGTCTCTAAAAGCTTCAACTTTCAAACCATTGATGATGGGTTCTTGTCTATATTTGCTCAAGGTATTTGGGCAATCAGAGAAGTTGGCAAACCCCATGCCAGTCTCATAAACAAGATCATTTGGGGATGGGGACCTGGATAGGCCAGGGTCCACCTGGGCTCCAAAAGTAAACCCACCCAGATTCCTGGGTGTGCTCCCACTTCCTGGGGGATTACTGCTGACAGTAACAGGAGGTGCTGGAGCTGGCTTTGGAGGTATGTTTTCTTTATTGCCATTCTTGGGACAACAGCTGTCTGTTTTGTAATGCCCAACCTGTTTACAGGCATGACAATAAGGCTTTTTCTCAGTTGATGAAGTGTCTTGGGACCCACCCCCATTCTTGGAGTTTTGGGGCACTGGGGAAGTCTTTTCCTTACTTTTATCCCCACCCTTATCTTGAGGCTTGGTAGACTCCTTCTTCTGGTTACTGTCCTGATTCTTAGGCCTAATCCTGGTTCTGACCCATTTATCTGCCCTCTTTCCCAATTCTTGGGGAGAGGTCAAATCTGAGTCCACCAGGTGCTGGTGTAAGAGCTGGTTCTGACAATTACTTAGGATCTGCTCCCTCATAATCAAATTATACAATCCTGTGAAGTCATGTACTTTGCTGCCATTTAGCCAACCCTCCAGAGCCTTAGTTGCACAATCAACAAAATCAGTCCAGTCCTGTGTCTGTGTCTTCTGGGTGTCTGTGAACTTCAACCTGTATTGCTCAGTGGTTAAGCCAAACCCATCTATTAGAACACTCTTCAGGACTTTGTAATTGTTGGCATCCTCATGTCTGACAGTGAGGCGCCTATCTCTCCCTTTCTCTGAAAAGGAGTACCATAAGATTGCTGCCCACTGTTCCTCAGGAACCTGCTGTACCACGCAGGCTCTCTCCAGAGCAGCCATCCATTTGTGGATGTCATCCCCTTCCTTGTAGGGGGGCACAATCCTGGTCAGGTTTCTACTATCATAGGACCTGGGTTTCTCTTTAGGAATATTGTTGCCACCAGTGGAATCTAATCCACACAATTTTCTTCCTCTTGCTAAAGCAAGTTTAGCTTTAGCCATGGCTATCTCTTCCCTCTCTATCTGGAGTTGGACGGCCCTCATCCTGGCCCTATGCTCTTTCCACTCGGGGGAAGTCATTCCCCTTTGAGATTCTCTTGAGACACTAGAAACATGAGAGTCTCCTGATGAAGATCTCCTCCTTCTATTGCCTGGGAGAATTAAGTTATGGGATCTGGGGAGGTGCTGGCCCTCTCCATTCCCATGTAGATCCAAGTTGGTCTGGTTAAGCCTGCCAACCTGTACCTGGGTCACGCTCTGATCCGGATTCTCAGGCTCCTCTATCTCTGAGCCTTCTTCCTCCTCTTCCTCCTCCTCTTCTTCTTCTGGGAGAATCTCATTCTCAGGGGAGTTCACCCCCTCTCCTGTCTCTAAGGGAGCCTGACTCACCTTATCTAAGTCATCCTTTTCCAGGATGGCTATCAGGGAAGGAATGGTAGGGCCTCTGACCTTCTTTAGCCCCCTTGCAGTGCACAAGGCACCCAAGTCTTTGTGGCTAAGGTTGTCATATCTGGAAGTTGCCTTGATGGGGTCAACTATCACAGGGGCAGAGCCTGAAGCTCCTCCTGTGTCAGACATGGCTGCTAGTGAGGTGTAAGTGGTGCACTTACCTACACTAAGTGTTTTCCTACTGTACCTTGCTAGCGAGTTGTAGTCAGGGTGTGCTAATCCCTTTTATCTACAACTTCTAAGTTCAGTAGAACTTAATATGCTAAGCTTTTGATTTATATGTACCTAAGGTACTCAATGTGATCTTTCAATTTGATAAAAGATTGCAATGGTAAAACAACAGCAAGCTCAAATCTGCACCGCTGCACACAAATGTGAGAAGTTGGCCTGATATATGATGTTTCCAATTCTGGAACCACCGTGTATCAGTCCAAACAATCCCTTATGGTGTCAGGTTGTAAGTCAACCTTGTTAGACAAGCTATCCTAGGGGTAGCATGAACTAAGCAGCCTTAAAGGCTTAACTTAAGAGGTTGTGTTAAGCGAGCTGTTTTACCACATACAATCCTGTAATATCAAATGAAAGGACACCACACAAGTATATATTATAAAAATATATATGTGTTTATTTTTAAAATAATTCCCAGTACTCTTTATGAGCAAAGGGGCACAAGCGTTAAATCAAAAGCACAGTATAACATACAAAGTTGCACAGTTATGGATGAGGGCAGGTGGCCACTCAAACCATATATTAAAAAAGTGGTATAAGAGATACCAATCGAACAGTGGTTAGGCCTAGGGAATCGCTGGGAGCAGTCAGGACTAGCAATGCTGAAGTCGGGAAAAGCCCGCGGGATTCGGGTGCAGCACGTAAAGTGCGGCTTGCACCAATGCAATGTCAATGGTGCGTAAAAGTTACACAAAGAGAGTTTAAGGATACTTCAGCTGAACCTAGAGGAACAAAACTTAAGACACAGACCCTAGAGGTGTGTACCAGTGTGGGAACACCGGCGTTGCAATGTTACCTCACCCACAGGAAGAGGGTGCACAGGGTCGAAGTGGCGTCGGGTTTTGACACGCAGGCTCTTGGTGCTTGGAAGGCAGGCAAGCTTGATCTCGTCGATCCCTGTCGCTCGAGTTCCGGCGGGAACTGCAACAAAGCAAGGGTCGAGGTGCTGGAAGGTGCCTGTTTGCACAGGGTGGTCACTCCTTGACCACAAGGGAGATTCTTCAGTCTTCTACGTTGAGTAGGATGTCGTAGGGTCCAGAGTTTTGTTTCTCATGTTTCTTCAGATAATCTCAGTTGCATTGGCACTGCTCCCACTCTTATTCGAATCTGGTGGGCTGGATTACCTGCTAGGTCCCCTCCTATGTGTGGGACCCAGGAAGGTGGTGGATACACTCCTTTCCTTTGATCCAGGCCGCGCTGGGACTGGGGCTGGTGTGCCACAGAACCGGTTTGGCCGGATAATGCAAGGGGCAGCCTTGTGCTCCCCAGGCAGTGTCTGGTTTCTTTGAAACCTCCCTGCTACAATCCACTATCTCCTGTCTGGGGTGGTGTAACAACGCCCTGCAACAGGAAACCCTTTGTCCAGGCCACCATCTGCTGAGTTTCGGTCAGCAGCAGGAGGCCAGACCCGTGTCTGTGGCAGAGGCATCCATTTTGTGGATCTAAGGCTCTTTTAAAATAAACCGTGTTTCAGTAAAGTAACATGTCTTCTCCCTCTAGAAGGGTGGAATGCTACCTCCGTCGCCAGAACTGGCGAGGGGGTAGTATTCCAATTCGTATGACACCTTACACGACATGTTTTGATAAAGCCAAACCAAAGTTGCTATACAACCGCGAGGATTATAAGGCACTTAATAGTATATGGTATGGCATTATCCCGGATCAGCTTAGGGAGTTGTTCCCGTCAGCTGCAGACAGGCTCAGCTCATGCCAGAGCTACATCTCACATTAAACCACGCACTCTGCCTCCAGGATTGATAAGGCCTTTCATAGGAGTGACTCATAGGTTTATATGTGTCCAGATAGGTTTAGATATAGGCATACTATATCTAAGCAGGGGGTGATTTCACCCACTTGCCCCAGCTGAGTGATCAGCCAGTTGTGTCAATTTTGGATAGCCATCCAGGGGTGGCAAAAGATATGCTGCAGCCCCTGGTAGGCCTTGGGTGGCACCTATGCCCTGGGCACCTATTGTGCACTATACAGGGGCTGATAAGGTGACCCAAGCCAATTTAGTTATGCACCTA
Source organism: Lissotriton vulgaris (assembly GCF_964263255.1). Classification (NCBI taxonomy): domain Eukaryota; kingdom Metazoa; phylum Chordata; class Amphibia; order Caudata; family Salamandridae; genus Lissotriton; species Lissotriton vulgaris. Next base: position 148,969,067 of record NC_141688.1, on the reverse strand, counting down.
GAGTACATGGAATCCATTTTACAGAGAGAGCAGATAGCCTGGGGCCCTGATTAGCAGTGAACCAGGCCAACTAAGTCAAAAACCAGCTAAACACAGGCAAAAAATCTGGGGTAACCATAGTCAGGTAGTCACCTTCCTACACTGACCCACGCAAGTGAGGTACCATTTTCTCAGAAGACTTTGGGGAACGTGGGGTGGCTGGAAATTTGTTGATCCACACAGATTCCAGAACTTTCCACCACAGAAATGTGAGGAAAATGTGTTTTTTTTGTCAATTGTTTAGGTTTGCAAGGGATTCTGGGTAACAGAACCTGGTGGGAGGCAGTCGAGTCACCCCCTTCTGAATTTCCATGGATGTCTAGTTTTCAAAAATGTATAGGTTTGCTAGGTTTCCCTAGGTGCCGGCAGAGCTAGGGTTCAAAAACTACAGGTAGGCACTTTGCTAAAAAAGGGCAATTTTTCACTGCGAAATTGAGGTGCGACCACGTTGCGTTTTGCGCCGTTTTCTGTCGCAGGCACTAGGCTGACCCATGCAAGTGAGGTACCATTTTTCTCAGAAGACTTTGGGGAACGCGGGGTGGGCGGAAATGTGTTGATCCACGCAAATTCCAGAACTTTCCACCACAGAAATATGAGGAAAATGTGTTTTTGTCAATTTTTCAGGTTTGCAAGGGATTCTGGGTAACAGAACCTAGTGGGAGGCAGTCGAGTCACCACATCCTGAATTCCCCTGGGTGTCTAGTTTTCAAAAATGTATAGGTTTGCTAGGTTTCTCTAGGTGCAGGCAGAGCTAGGGTTCAAAAACTACATGTAGGCACTGTGCCAAAAAAGGGTCCTTTTTCACCGCAAAATTGAGGTGCGACCTACTTTGTGTTTTGCGCTGTTTCCTGTCGCAGGCACTAGGCCGACCCATGCAAGTGAGGTACCATTTTTCTCAGAACACTTTGCGGAACGCGGGGTGGGTGAAAATGTGTTGATCCACGCAGATTCCAGAACTTTCCACCACAGAAATGTGATCAAAATTCTTTTTTTTGTCAATTTTTTAGGTTTACAAGGGATTCTGGGTAACAGAACCTGGTGGGAAGCAGTCAAGTCACCCAATCCTGGAATCCCCAAAGTGTCTACTTTTCAAAAATGTATAGGTTTCCCTATGTACCGGCCAAGCTAGGGTACAAAAACTACAGCTAGGCACTCTGCCAAAAAAGGGTCATTTTTCACTGCGAAAATTGAGGTGTGACCATGTTGTGTTTTGCACCATTTCCTTTCGCAAGCACAAGGCTGACCCACACAAATGAGGTACCATTTTTATCGGGAGACTTGGGGTAATTCAGATTTGTAAAGCAACTGTTATTACCTGTTGAGTTTCGATGCATTTCTGCTTTTCAAATGAAAGACATTGTGTAAAAAAGAAGTCATTTTGAAAAATTTCCAATAATTCTCAAGCTAGTATGAGTATTCCCAATTTTGAAAATGTTCAAATATGTACTGTTTCTAAACTCTATAATTTGTACCCATTTCATAAATACATAGGTGTCTTTCATACCGATTTTTCCATTTATACATTTTCGAAGAATAATTGCTCTAAACCCGGTCCATAATAAATTTCCTTGCAAGTTGCTGCGCAGTTTTTGGCTCTGGGTTCATCGGGTTCTTGGTAAACCTACAAGTCCTATATATCCCCACAACCAGGAAGGTCCAGCAAATGTATCTGTATATTGCTTGCAAAGAGCTGTCATAATTATAAGATGTTACAGGTGAAAACGTTGACACAAAAGGCTGTTTTTTTCAACTAATGTTCATTTTTTTTATATTTAACTGTTAGTTTCTATAAAGAAACCTTCATGGATTTAGACAAATGACCCCATTCTGAATTCAGAATTTTGTCTACTTCAATGAAATTTATAGCTTTCCAGGATCCATTATTGCTTTCATACTCATTTTTACCATTAACTGGAAGGAGGTTGGAAGCACTAAAAATAGCAAAAATAGGCTATGTCCCAGAAAAATGCCAGAACTGTGTGAAAAATGTTTGTTCTCTGACAAAAGACTGTCTTTCCCTAAAAGCTGGGGAAATGGTGCTTTCAGCTCCACAAACCCTTTTTTGATAACATTTGCAGGGAAAAACCCTGAGGGCTTCCTTTGCAGCCCGTTTTTCCAATGTTTCTGAAAAAAAAAACATTTCACTGTATTTTGCTTAACTTCTGGGACCCCTCCAAGGGAATCCACAAACTCTGGGTACTTTTAGAATCCCCATGATGTTGGAAGAAAAGGGCGCAAAAATGACGTGGATACCTTATGAGGTCAAAAAGTTACAGGGGCCTAAGCACGCACTACCCCAAATAGCCAAAAAAAGGCTTAGCACAGGAGGGAAAAAGGCCTAGCAGCGAAGGGGTTAATAAATGTAATTCAGTTGCATTTTTTGAGATGTACTTTCCTGCAAGCTATTAAACTTAAAATGTGAATTTCATTTGTGTGAAGATAATACTGATTTTAATGTGGGCGTGACAATATATTTTTAGCATGTTGGGTTAGTGTTGCATATTGAAGCATTTCATACCGGAGTACAATTTTGTTGACCTAGATAGTGTAGCCTTTATAACAGTACGCGCCTTTTCAATCAATAACAATATAAAATAGTTGTCAAGTTCTGTAGGATATTGCCCATAAACCGTAGATGGCTGCCTTTTTGATGTGAAAAAGATGGTACGTTCGTTTTGTGGCTTTGCACGTTATTCAGATTTTGGTATTTCTCTTCTAAAGACCAGTATGTTTTCCAGGAATGATAAAGTAGAAAGGCTTTACATGTCAGTTCGCTCTTAGTATCCTGTGCCTATAAAGAGGTTTCATGTAATTCTCTTTTAAATTGAATACTGGGTTCTGGTCTGTAGCCACATTGAGAGAAGAGCTTTACGGACAGCCAAGTGAGGTGAAAAAATAGAGCCACAGACTCTTTTGCAGCTTGAGCTGAGGAGTTTGCTGGCAGTTTAAGAATTGTAACATATTACTCCAGGACTAAACAGCTGCATTCACACAAATAACTGTACCTCATTTATGAGGAACACATGCTCAAGATTTTTCCTGAGCAAATTATGGTGTTTGTCTTGGAAGCCAGGCAAAACATGATGCTCTCAGGAATGCCATTGATAAACGTATAGTGCCCTGCCTGGCACAATGATGGTGGACTTTTGTCAACCCAGCTCCGCCCCTACTGAACAGTGCATGCGCTATGGTGATGGCATGTTCTGTGAGTTTTGCTCGGAAGGCGGAGCGCCTCTGCAGCAGTGTGAGGCCCAGGTGGAAAGAAGAGGCAGTGGTTGGTGTAATATGGCGACGGTGCATGACTGTAAAGAGGTGGCATGCCTGGCAGTGTAAAGTGAGTGAGGGGGGCGGTACTGGGCCCTGCTAACAGTGGAGGCCGCAGTATGAGCCTCATAAATCAGCTGGTACCTGCACCCCATTATGCAGTACCTCTGCATCTCCACCTGTGCTACCCCCATGCCCAGAGCTGCATTGCCACCTCTGCTGGTGTTGTTGAGTTATAGTTGTCTGGGCGGCCCTGGCAGATGAGCCTTCCACTTTCACTCTACTCTCCGGGCAGCTGGCTAAGGTTCCCAAGCCGGGCTCCATGCCGCAGGTGCTGTGCTACAACATGAAAAGCGGCGCCCGTGCATATTACATTTAGCAGGCGCTGTGCTCAGACCAGGCACTGGGAGGCACAATGATAATACATATATAAACATGAACGAGGGTGCCATGCTAGGCACAATAGGGATACAATATACCTCGAAACAGAAGTAGTTCTTAAACCAAACCCCTAAACACCTAGTAGCGTTAGTAAACTGTAGTTGGCCGGTGCAGCTCGCCATAAAACAGAAGTGATGTATCAGGAGCACCAACCAATAAGGAGCCAGGAAGCAAGAGCAACATAAGAGTGTACCAATGGCAAGCAGCAGGCGGGATTACACTCTGTATACTGATTACAGCAGGTCTTGCAGACAGCAGATGCGCGTTGCCCTGGTCTCAACCTAAAAAACGACTTTGGGAGTTTTTCCCTACCGGGATATGTCAAATTTTAAAGTACCTGTCTTGCCTTTTAAATGCAATACACCTTGCCCTCTGGGTTGTCCAGTGCCTACGTTAAGGGTAACTTATAGTTTTTAAAAGACATGGAAATCTACCCTTGCACTGTTTACATTAAAATGGCTAGGACTACTAAATAATACAGTCCAGGAGTGCCTGATGTGTGGTTATAAAAAGGAGAATGTTTCCCATCTGTTATTATTTGTCCAGCATATAGAGGGGCAAGAGCAAAATAGCTGATTACTATTTGCAGGAAGCTTGGCACAACATGGAAAGAGCAGGCCTACAGTATCTTTCAAACCAATACAACCCCACTTTTGGTATTTGCTTTATCTAGATATTTGTTTCACTTTTGTCTGATAAGTAACACAGAATCTATCAAACTTAGCTTCAATAGCCCGTCTAATTGAATTTTATAAATCCAGTCTCTACTTCTTATACAGCAGTTGTACTAACCCTTGGCTCAGTGGTGGCCTGCACAGGTAAGAGCGGTAAGGCGGGGGCAGGCCGGGGAAGTCGACAGTTGACGAGGTTGGTAAAATTAAATAAAAAATTATAAAACAACTCACCTTGCGCTTGCCGCATCGCTGACTTGGCAATGTGGTGAACGAAAGGTAAGTGGTTTTATTTTATTTAATTTTACCTACCCCGTCGTCTGTCAATGCCCCCGCCCCTTCACCGGTATTGCCTTTGCCGGCCACCACTGCCTTGGATTTATTTTACATATGGAGCATGAAAGGGTCATTTGGTGTTTGCAGAGCTTGCATTTGTATCTTAATGGGCAAGTGCTGTCTTTACCTTTCTAACTGACACCAATTTTAACCTATTTCAACTATTGTATTTGTTATACTGTTCATCTGTTTTATAGTATATTAACGAAATAAAGACCATTATGACGATGTTATAAAAAGGGAGGATTTGGGCCTGGCAAAATTGTTGCTTTGCCAGTTCGACATGACAGGGTGAAACTGCACCTGCAGGCTCTGCAATGGCAGGCCTGGGCCATGGTTAGAGTACTACTCAAATAGGTGGCACAATCAGTGCTGCAGGCCACTAGTAGCATTTCATTTACAGGCCCTGGGTACATGTTGTACCACAATGCTAGGCACTCATAAGAAAACTAAATATTGAAATTGGGATGAGGCAATAATGTGATGTTTAGAAGAGAGAGCACTTAAGCACTGGTTAGCAGTGGTAAAGTGCATAGAGTCCTAATGCCTGCAAGAACCAGATTAGAAAAGTGGATAAGGTAGAAAGGGGACTATCCTAAGGTAGCCAGGTGCCTAGTATTTTATTTATTTATTTATTTACGCAACTTTTTATAGCGCAACAAATACCCGGGGGTGTCTCGGCGCTGTAGAGCAACTGGAGTCTATCATCAAATCATCCTCTTACTGATTAAACAGCCATGTTTTCAAGAGCTTGCGGAAGCTCATCAAATTCGGGGCGGTTTTGATGGCTAGTGGCAAGAGGTTCCAAAGTTTTGGAGTGGCCACAAGAAAGCGCCTGTCTCCCCAGGTGACCGATCTTGTGCGTGGCACCGGGAGGAGACTGTTATTGGCCGATCTTAATTGCCTCCTAGGAGTATACAGCTGGAAAGCTTCAACCAGGAACCTAGGTCCAGTGCCATGTACAGCCTTATAAGCAATACAGAGGGCCTTAAACTTGACGCGGCTCTCCACCTCAAACATTTTTAATCCACCACCAAACACATTCTGACCATGTATCTCAATTCTGCAGGTCCCTCCTTTCTGCCTTTATCCTGATCTTCCAATTTTTCTCGTTCTTCTTCTTTCCTCCTTGTGCGTTTTTCTGTGTATTGCTCTGTGTCAAAGTCTGATGAAGAAAAATAATTGCCAATCCCCAACAACAAGAATGCTAGTGGGCCCTACCTGCAACCACCAGCTCAAATTGAGCACTGACACCGTGAATTAGCACATAAGCCACTTTGAGAAATAGTTATAGGACCGTAGGATGAGCCGGGGTTACTTGGTACCTTTTTAATGTTTTATGTATTAATTGCAGATACTTCCATAGTGTAGAATTCTTCACATGTAACAACAGTTTTTAGCCAATTAGAGCAACAACAGAATAAAGGAAAATGGGAGGGGTGGGATCATTCGTTGACCTTCAGAGTTCCTGTTAAAAATTACTAGCATGTTGGAACCAAGTCCAAGTTCTTCAGGGAGGAAAGGCTTCGAGTTAGCTTAAGCCACTAATGAACTCGAAGGCTGTTTAACAGCACTCAAACTAAAGAATTGTAGACATTTGAATGAGTGGTACTTGCTAGCAAACATCAAAGAAACTTAGTAAAGCTTTTTTTCCTCTGGATGATTGTCTGAGCTGTTGTGTTACAATTGACAGCTTTTAAAATGTGCTCGAAATGCAACACAAGTAGTGGGGGAATGAAATGTCTTTCTTTCATCACCTAAATTGTGTGTAGTGATTCGTCGCAATCCTTTGTTATTGTGATTAATGGTAACCTGAAAGATGAACGGCTGTCCAACTGTGCTGTAAATACTCCCCAGCCTGTCACGTTCAGTACATAATAACCTATTTTTCAGTGTTTGTGTACTTTGTAATGCGCCCTCGCAGGAAGGAACAGTGTGTGCGTGTTATTGACTGGTGTGCAAATACGATGTACGAGGCTTCGACTGATGGGAGCTGAGGCTGGACGCTTATTCCAACAATGGCTAGCAAAATTTGAATGTTAAAAGGCTCAATTTCACAGCTTCAGAAATGTGAAGAGTTGTAACGCCACTGTTGGTAACAGGCACTTTATCTGCAAGGCGGGCTGGCTCGGCAATAGCTCGGCCGGGGCAACCATTTTGCAAGGCTGAGGGTTTAGGGAGGAGGCCCTGTTCAGCAAAGTGTAGCCATAAATGTGTACTAGTCGGTCTATGCAACCTCGCGTAGGTGCAATTTTACGACTTCCAGCAAGTCACTGAACTTCACCAAGTTAAACATAGAAAGCTCTGCCAGTTTTACACTTTTTTGCATTGTGAATTCTTAGCTCTAGCTGAGCACTGACATTTCTGCTCGTGTAATTGTGAGCGTTTACATCAGTTGTGGTGCCAGCAGTTTAGCGAAAAAGTGCAGTTATTTTGAGCCATATGTATCAAAGGGTTTTACCCAATCTGAGTCTATGGGAAAATGTGTTCATACATATGGCCCTTTTTCTTTTCTGGTGTGGTAAATCCTCGTGTTTTACACACCATCGAGTTTGTGAGCATTCCGTATCCCATCATGCCCTAGAAATGGATTTAGTCTTGCTCTTAACAAAAGTTAACATCTGCGTATTTTCATGGAGGGAAGAGGTTGAATAGAAGTTTGTGAGAACTCAAAAACTAACGTTTGGATGTACGCAAAACTTGACATCAAACTACTCTTCCTTTGGAGTGCCCACTTCTCACAAGCTTTTGCAATATTACACCAGTTTGTGGTAACGTTTAGGCCTAGGCGGAGTTCGCGGAGTTCCGCTATGTGCGGAACTTCGTGAAGTGACCAAAAACCTCCTCCGTGCTACGCGGTGTTCCACAAGCAACGGAATGCATTAGGTCGCGGAATTTGCGTTGATTTTTTACCACAGGGTGTTTGTCCAGCACGAACTGCACCATACGCAGCACAAGAGGGTGCTGCTTCTTTCTGCTGCTTGAGTAGATGTTCAACTCGAGCGGCTGTTTCCTCAACGCGAACAGAAAATTTCTCAACGTGAGCGGTTGCCACCATCCGCGACCGCCCGTATTGAGAAATCTCACTTGGAGGTGGTCTAGCGTTGGATCTTCCTCATTTGCCAAACTGACTTTGGAGAGCGAGGAAAAAACTACTCTCCGCGAAATGGAGCAGAGGTTTTCAAAACGCTGCGTGCTCTGTGGAGCACCGAGTTCAGAAAACTCGGCAAACTCCGTAAACTGAGCGCCTTTCACGACCAGGCCTAGTAATATTTCATGTCAGTAAAAAAGTTTCTGACTGCAGGGTCACCTTCTGTGAATTGCTCTCAGCCAGAAGTGTAAATGTATAAGCACAAATAGCTTTGAGAATCAGTCGTAAAGGATTTAGGATTGAATTGCCTTACATAGTGATTGCAGAGTACAGAACTAGCGTTTTCTACATGGACAGTTGTAACTCTATGACAATTATCATGAAGACAATCTTATAAGTAGATCGGAAATCAGTGATAACACATTAGGTGTCATTTTAAAAACTGAAAAAATGGTGTAAAAATATCAGGTGGCATTTATAAATAGTATCAAAAACACCTTTTAGCCACCATTTAAAGTACAAGTTAAAGCTGAAGAAGACAGGTCAGAAAGGAAAATCTAATTTGAGAAACATATTGATGTATATTGCAGTTTCTCGAATATGTTCAAGTGTATTGTTCAATCTTTCTTCCATCAAATCCAATTTCATTCTTTCTCTCAGGAAAGACTGTCCTTTGATAAATACCATGGCTGTGAAAGAACAAACTGATCTTTATTTTTGACACAAATGATCAGTAGAGGCTGCCTCTGAACATGGGTGGTGGAGAGCGGGGGGACAAGGGATGAAAAAAATAAAAGATAAACTTACCTTCTTTTTCACTGGCGTATGTCTCTCCTCTGTCTTCTTCTCTGCTGCACCGGAAGCACCCCGGCTCCAGGACTTTCCCAGCCAATCCTGATGCTGCATCGTGATTGGTCAGATTGGCCAGTTTGCCCGCTCAGGCAGTACGTGGGCAGCTGGGCATGTTCTCCACTGGGCTGTGCAATACAGTCTAGTGAAGAACATGCCAGGTGGGCATGACCTGGGGCCGGCCAAGCTGTCACGCGCACTTAGAGAGGAAGTTGAAACCACACCTGCTCCCTCTGATGGCGGGGAGCCCAGCCCGACCGCGCACCGCCTGACCTGGCTGGATGTTGCAAAGAAAAATAAAATGATAACTTCTTGGTGATCGATTTTTTTTTTCCACTGCTCAATCAATGAGCAGTGGGACGACGCTCCTCCGCCTTAGCGGAGATGCTGCCACTGCAAATGATGCCACTTATGGCCTGATTGTCATTAATTTTTGCGAGCATGTTTTATTCTGCTAGTATTCTAATGACAGAGATGCAGCATGTCATATTGTTTTGTTTTATTTCAGTGTTTAGCATCAGTAAAAGTGATTTCCTAAAGCAGCATGTATGTACATTGGCTGCAATTTAATGCACATGTCCAATAGTTTGAAACAGTTCATAATTATTTGTGGCTATTTCTGGGTGCAAGTGTGCTGCCGGCTTGCAAGACCAACAACTGTACATTTGCTAATTATCACCCTGGCACCTAGTTTGCCGTCATTAATAGCTCTCGGGGTCCGTTCCTAAACAAATTCATAAATCTGCACCCGGAGGTCGACAATCTTACTTAGGTGCAGGTTTTTGAATTTCAGGGGTTTGCACAGTTTTCAGAAGTAAAGCTAGAAAGCTTCCACTGTCATAGAGGTTTGTTGTAAAGTTTTGCATGGGTGGAAATGCTGTCTCCGTTGTGCAGTGATACCTAAAAAAAAGTGTTCTGGATAATAATAATGATTCACTTTGGTGAATCCCCTAAACCCGCTTTGGGAGGGCCCCTTTCCCCACGGGAGAGAGATGTCCTCGTACACTTGTCATTCTTTTACAGGGATCATAGAGGTCAACAGAACTTTGTGAATACCCACAAGCATACAAATTTGTGGATGTAGACAGCGCATTCCAGCCCTCAGATATCCACTCCCTACAACCCCTCATCCTTGGGAGTAGATTTGCGTATTAAAGAACCTTTGTGTAGTGAAGTAAGTGCAAAGCTAATATTTGTGAATAGGTTATTTGCATGGTCAAGCCAAAAATACAAATCTTAGAGCCAGCAGGAGATCAGCTTTAGTTATTCTGTGCGCCTGCTACAGACTGTAGAATCCAGAAACTAAATATTACATCACATGGACACTATTTCTTCTGTGGTCTCACTGTTTCTCTTCTATACATCCAATGCTTCTTCTGGGAACCAGATCCTCTGGACGGCACATAGGCTTATTTTTTTTCCTGTAGGGTATTAATGCTCTTGAGTTTTGTGGAAGACCTAATGGTTTTGAGCAGTTGCATGAGTTTACCTTCAGTATTGTTTCTAAAATGTACAACTACTTAGGAAATATATTTGACAAAATATGTATAAAGGAACACTGTTAAGCCACGTTTTCTTATTCTTCTATCAAAGTTTCTCTTAAGAAGCTTTGATTTGAACACACATGCACTCTCTGTGGGGCACAGTGCTGTCTACTAACTCTTGGATTTCAATGAAGATAGTCTAGTATCTGCAAATGGCTACGTGGGATGAGATAGGACAATGTAGACGTTTTTAAATGTCCCTAAATAATATAAGTATGGAGAACTATTCATGTTAGCAATCTCTAACTTGGTTAATTGTCGGAATAGCAAGTCTCGCCTTTACAAATAACGTTGAAACGTATACTCAACAAGGAACACACACCGCTCACGTTGGTTTCACAGCCAGAGAAAAGTCACATGGTGCAAAAACAAGCTTTATGTATTTTGAAAATATATTTAGAAACATTAAAAATGTCTATATTTAAACATATATTATATGTTAATTAGTACACTTAAATAGCGTAATTTTATTTACAATATGCTTCAGATGCTTTAAGGAATAAATGCCAGTTTCAATGCGTCAATAACATCATTATATAAATATACTCGAAATACAATAAATATTTATATTACACTTGGTGGAGATATATATATATATATATATATATATATATATATATATATATATATAATTCTTTTTCATATTGAGAACAAGGCCACAGACAGTAACTTACATTTTCAGAGAGTCTCACTTTTAACAAAGCAGTAGGCCTGTCGACATGCATGAAGTACCTTTGCCACAAACAGACCACAGCAAGACTTAACAAAAGTGACATGGAGATACCTTTCCTTTATATCTCAGTGGTGCTCAAACTGCTAAGGCTGTGATCAGCAGTGCCCCAGTTTGGGTGTCTTGATGCATTGCACTACACTGTTAGCTTGCTCTCCCGCTTGCAGAAATGTTAAGCTCAACTCAATGAATTACTTTGGGAAATGGTGGACAGAACTAATCTGTCATATGCATCCCTTGAAAAGGACCAGTCCATTTATTGACAGCCCTGAAAAGTAATACAAAATAATAGTGGAAGTGTTTTTCGCTAATGCTTCTTAATGTTAGTGGGGAACAAGTTGTGGTTGAACTTCCATCAATTTTCAACTGGTCTTTGATATTACCAAAAGGGAAAAACCTTGTGCCAATCAGCCCCTTTCCACCTCCAAAAGGTGCAGCCTTGCCCAGTCTGATAGGTCACACCTTCCCTCGAAAGAGACAACAAAGAACCATTGAGGTGTTTCGACCTTAGTTGCACTTCTATTGGTTAAGATTTAACCAAATTACGGCCTTCCTACTTTTGGTCTCCATAGAGACTTTCTACGTTAAGGTTACTAGAAGTCTTCAAATCACCCTTAATACCTTGTTTTACTTCAGCCTTTTCCTCTACCACTGATTAGCATATGGAACATTAGCCCAAACTTTCCAGTTTAGGTGAACCCTCGTTGAAGGTGTCCTGGAAGACATCGCCTCATCTGGTAACCTTACCCTAAGTTAAATAAAATGAGTGAAAATAATTTGTGATGTGTTGTCTGTGTCTCTAGGCACAGAAAGAAGTTAGCTACCTACCCTTCTCTACTAAAAAAGGTACATTTCCTACCAGTTCTGGGCAGACTGTGTTTCTTCTGCGAGATATGCAGATTTGTTCGACCTTTTCTCTAGAAAACATTATAAAATGTAAATGTTGTCCTTTTGGTTCAAGAATGCATTGGGTCATTGGTCTCCTTTAGAGGGTACATGGCCTACCAGTTCAAGATAGACTGCTCCCTTTTTTCAATGAAGATATGCTGATAGTGGGCCAGAATATGGCCAGTAGTAATTTCCATTCGCCGAGATTTATTCAATCATTCCACTTATTGGTTTTTTTTTTATTGTCACAACCTAGATTGATAGTTATGCTAAGACAGGGGTTCTGTTGATCACTTTGACTTGAGATTCAAGTTGGGTTACCTTTGTTATTCAGAGGGGACTGGGCTTGAAAGATAGTGCTGCACTGTTCTTATTGGAGAAGGACTAAGGCTGATTTGCATATGATTGTTCCTTGTCCGTAGCACAGATACGAGTCAATGGACTGGAATGCAGCCCAGAGCATTACCAGTGGCTTAGATTAATTGTGGGTGAGATCGTCACGTCAATTGTTCGAATTCAAGCAAGATTGATGAGGTCAGTAAGTGAGTACCAATTTTAGTTGAGTGAAAATAACTGTATTTTAAAAGTGGCATATGTGAAGCACATTCAGTAAAACACTATATAAATAACAAAATCGTATTCAAGAATTCTACCCATCACTTTTTTTTAATTTTCTTGCATAGAACTAAAGCGGATAACAATGAGCCAAATACATTTGAGGTTGCCTTATATTGAGCCTAATGAAATCATCACTTGTTTTTCTTGCAGGCAGTTGCTGCCTTAAGTTCAGTGTGGATTTCATTATTTGCGGCTGGGCTGATGCCACAATTTTATAATCATTACAAAAGAAATTTCCTCTAGGAATCTTTGCTTCCCTTTATTGTTTTCCTGTGAAGTTAAATGTTACCCACTGTTTTCTCCATGTGGTCGCCAGACCAGTGGCGGTACAGTTGCTATGGTCCCAGAGATGGATGGGAGACAAGGCAAGACAGATATAAACATTAAAATATGTCTGAGTGTTTCCTGTTGCTTAAGTTGGTTTTCTAGAATGCGTTTCGAAACGCCTGGGTTTTCTGCACTAAAAAACATTGAAAAAAATAGTTTTTCTAAAAAATAACGCAGTGAAACCAAGTGCTTTCTTTATATAACTCTGCCTGTAACTCAATAGTAAAGTCTGAACTCTGGGTGTCATTTTTGTGAAACAATCTATTGGGCCACGGGTATCCAATGTACCACCAAGAGTGATGGATTCAGGCCAGATTTTCACAATACGTATGTAAAGTAAATGTACATACTGTGACTTAAAATCCAACTTATTTATGTAATCAAAAGTTAAACTGTAAATCTGGAATGGATCCAAACTGCCTGTAAATATTTCACACATTATTGGTTTTGTTCTTGAATTTGTTGTTAAAGCTTGGATCTAACTTTTGTTCATGGTCCGTCAAGTCAGTTGAGCTATGGTGGGAACTCTAGCACAAGGAACCCCACCTGGCTCACTTTGATACACTGTCGTTGCGACAGTTCCCCCAACTCTTTTCTTCTACACATAACATTTCTCACATTTTTCAGAGACCCATGGGATCATATTTCTAAAGTCCATGATGCATACACAGAGGGAACACTAACTAGTTCATGTACACATCGTACACTACGGCCGCATTTTAGGCTCACTGAAGCGCTTGGTTTTGGTCACAGATGACCCACCCTGCCATCTCTGTTGCCGTTTGTTCAATCGCTGCAAACCTCAATGCAAATAAATGCTTTTTGAAGGTGGTACGTAAACTCCACACTAACAGCAGGCCCATTTGTGCTGCCATCTGAGAAGGCACTCTGTGAGTCACCATGGCATTCCAACGAAACCTAGGGTGCTAATGATTCCAACAGAGTCACATTCTGTCTGGAAGCCATTTTGAAACTGGAAGGCTGAGGCAGATTTGATGCCTTTGGAAGATCATTAGAAGAACAGTATTCTAGTTGCAGAAACCATACATGCTATGGGTCACCAATTGATGAGTCCATTGCGCAAACCTGAATTTTCTGTCCAAACTTGCAAAAGAATTTCAGCGACAGACCACCCCCCTGTTCCCAAACTATCACAACATGGTTACCAACTAAAACGTATGGCTGTGCATTAATTTAAAAAGCTCAAAAACATGAAGTTCCTTCTCAAATTGGCCAAGGCCACATCAGTCTACTTATTCTTTGCATTTAGTTCACTGTCTTCTTTTAGAGGTCCTTAATCAAAACATTTGACCTGGTCATCCACGCCATTTTGTATCTCTTGCTGCATACACTATAATCATTATCATGCGGTGTTTTCTTAATTTTTTCACAAATTTGTGTGCTTGATTTGGATAACTTGTGCCATATCTTATAAAGCTTCCATAAAATGCTTTCCAACGCAACAAAGGGAACACACAATTTTTTTAAAAAGTTACTCCACAAGAATAAACATAAACAGCGTGATGCATATGCAAACGCGTACAAGAAATGCTGCTTGCAAACCTGTAGGATGCAGGCCGGAACATTTAACATCAGCATTCTTTTTCGGTTGCCTTACTTTTTTTATTATTTTTTTTCAGTAGTCTGATTTGATATTGCAAACACCTTCACAACATACAAAATGAGTTAATTCTTGTCCAGAACAAGTCTCGATGATTGTGTTAACCTTTTGGGAATAAAAAAATAAACAGTAAAGCTATGACAACAGCACCGTGACATTGTTTTAATTCCAACGCTATCCGAAGTTAAAAGCAGTAAACAGATAGACCACTAACAGGAATAAAGATACTGTCTAAAATGTAAACGGAATGTTTTGGTTCAAATTTAGCCTGAAAGAGGACAATTGATCAATTCACAATTGAAGCAGCATGCAATTTAGTCGTTTCACTTTTTTTTACGCTTTCAATTCTTGGCAACGGCAACAAACCACAATGTAATCGAGGAATGTAATGCGGACTTAATTTTAAGTTGTGCGCAGATGACTTTTGATTCCCTCAAGGTCATGGATATGTTCAATAAATAGAGTGTAGAACCACTGTACTGTATAAACTTCATTTATACATGCAGTCCATAAAATAATTTTCTCGTACTGAATAATTTACCCTGTTATGTATATGTACAAATAGATATTTTCTGTCTCAATATAATCTATACATCATAAATTCACTATCTTCCCCTTTTAATGGTCAATGTACATACACATGAAGTGTCTATTCTGATGAACCGCCAGCCCACTTTCTTCTTGTTATCCATGGTGAGCGCGCGCACATACGACTGAGTAGTTCGGCACTGGGAGTTCCAGTACCTCTTGTCAATGCCCCTGCAGCCCTCCTTCATGTAACCCATAGGGTTGCATTTGGTCTCGTAGAAGTATTGCTTCAGTTGGCCTTTGGGTACTGGGACCTTCTCCAGAACAGTTACCGTCTGCCCTGACATGTCCACGGCAGTCTTTTTGTCAGATGCCGTCACCCACTCGCTAATACTGTCACACACGCTCAGTTCCCCGCGGCGAGCGGGGTCGGAGTGACGCCGGACCCTCATGGACATATTTGCAGCATCCAAGTAGTTTTTGTACTCCTCGAGCAGGAAGAGGAGAGGGGGCTCCAAAGGCACTTGACTGCTCAGCATGACTCGAGATGTAAACATGTCCGCGTCCTTGTTCTCTTCGCTGGGCCTCATGCTCTGCTCATCTTCAAGCATCTCCTCGATGACTTGCTCGAAAGTGTCTGCTAGCGACGGCAGCCCCCCTCTTGAACTGCCTTTGGGCCCACCTATGCTCTCCAGAGTCCCGTGGGTCCTCAGCCCTGGGTACACCAAGCTGCCTTGTCCTCTGATGCCGGCTTCTTTCATGGGGGCAGCTTTCATGCAACTGAAGTATGAAATAACCATAGTCAGGAAAAGGATGGTCATCACTCTTCTCACCTGGTGGAACTGCAGGAGAAGAAAAAGAACAAGAGGTTTTTAGTCCAATGCATTTGTGAAACATCAGCAAATTTTATGGAAATAAAGTTCATAACCACAAATATCACAGATACGAAATGCTGCTGACACGTCAGGATCTGAGCCCTCCCCTCACCATGCCTTGCTGTACCACAAATTGCTAGGGTATTTGCAAACACCTGGCTTTTTGTGAAACACTTTTGCTAAAAATTCCCCAACCGAACAACTTTTTTACAACTATGAATTTCTACAAATTCTAGATCACTTATTTTGTCGGTGTGTTGTAAATGCGATTTGCACAGTTCTGCACAAGGGATTATATATTTAAAAGTAGGCTTCGGATCATATTTAAGGGTAGGCTGAGGTTTTGGCTAAGCTTGGTAATTAGGGCAATTCAGGAGGTTTAAGCCACCTTCAAGGAACTTGCATTTCCTAAGTGCGGCCCCCTTCCCCTGAGCATTGCTAAAATGTCAATATTGAGGTCTGCACACTGCATTTTATAGCATAGGGTGTCCTGTGGGAGGGATATCCTGTTTAAGAAACCCCAATGACAGGTATAGTGTGTGTGGGAGAAAATGACAGTAAGGGTTGGTGATCAGGGGCAGCCCGGAGCACTGGTGATGGCGGGGGAGCGAAACAGGAGAGCAGGGATGAGCAATGGAGATGAGGATGATACTTTGTACTTTTTCCAAGGCAGTGGGCATGAGCTGGGGAGGGCGTTGGGGTACTGCAGAGTGGTTGTTTCCAACTTCTATCCTGCACTGTCTTTTGCTACAGCAGGAACTCTTTCCTCATATAAATATGTACATAGGTATATAGTCTACATCTACTTTCTTATTATAAAAAGGCTGCTGCACACAAGTCTTGGGTAGATATTCACTAGTTTATTGCATTCAGAAACCACCAACGCGTTTAAACTCTTACAAGTCTTGCTCATGGTATATTCTTCGCTGAAAAAATCAAAGGTTACAGGATCTTTATAGTTAGGCTCAGATTTTACACGCACAAAAACATCGAAATTCAGCTATTATAGTTACCTGAGCTAACTATAACTTATGCCCCTGCAATGCACTGCTTATGACCACACATGTCACATCACATGGTCAGTGACATCCCTGATGACATCTCAAATTACATCACCGATGACAGACAGATATCTATAAACCATTTTTTCTTTCATAACTCAAAAAAATACAGAACGGATTTACACCAAATTACAATAAGGGCTCATTCTGGACCGAGACCTAGCTTTCTACTAAATTTGGTGTAATTAAATACATCGGTTTGGGCAATAGTTGTGTTCAAAATCCCTATGGGAAAATACATTTTAAGACCCCCTTCTTTCTTGGTCCCCACTTCCTTTCCAAAAAGGGCTAGGCAAAAGGGACACTTTTGTTTTTTAGAACATTTTGTGAAGATTCGTCAAATGGTGCCAAAGTTATTAGCAAACCAGAAAACGCTTTCTCTATGGAAACTAGGTCCTAACTATAAAATAATAATAAAAAACTATTTGACAACATACATATATATATATATATAATATATTATCACCTATATGTTTATTATTATGCTATAGATATATATCTATGTGGACTTAATTATTATCAAGTACTTATGAAGGGAGTAAGGGGAGTATATGGGAAGTAGTAAAGCTATGCTTATCTTTATATGATTTATATTTACTTTCACTTTATATTGCAAGTGAAAACTGTGGATTGTGGCTACAATAGTTTGACAGCATGATATTAAAATGCATTCTTTTGTTAGTATACTTAAGGATGATGGTGGGAAGGTCTGGAAAATTGGTAGAAGCTTAATGAGAACAGATCATGGCGTTGAAAATGATGCTCATCCTGCCATTCCTATAACACTCATATTGCCAAATTAAGATAAACTGAGCACTTGGATGAATAAATGTACTACTTGCTATACTAGCTTAACCAAATAATGTTGTATCCCTCCAGTAATTACTCAGTGATATAACAGAACCAGGGCTTAATAGTTCACTGCCATATGACTTTATCAGCTTAGACCCTAAAACCTTGCATCATGATAGCAATATTTGACCACTGTATGACACTTCCTACTTCATTTTTATGATGTCATAGTACTCCAGAAAAGTTTTTTTCATTGCCTACCTTATTACTAGTTGGCCAGAAAAAGATGCAACACCTAAATCCAGCCATTATGAGTTTACTCCCCAGAATGGGCAATAACTCTGTGTACCCACAAACACCTGATGCAAATCTGCATGTTTTCCCCATTCAGGAGACTTCAAAGGTGACACATGCCCTCTTGCATCAGCAGCAGTGATTCAGAGGGCGGGGGCAGGCTGTAACCTGGCTTGTGTGGGAGAGAGTAGTCTGCTCCCGGTGGTACTTTGGATTCGGGTATGGGCTGGGCTGTGCCTGTGTCGACATTTTATTTTCTATGGGTGTTCCGTGTGTAGGTCCACAGTCAGAAAACCTCGGCTCAGTGTTCCTGCACAGGATAATTGCGTTGCAGGAACAACTGGCCACTCAGGATGAGCCGGAGCGGTATCCAACAGAGACACCCCTCCCGACCACTCGGAATAAGGCCCTTAATGGTACATAATCTATTGAAGTGCTACTGCTATCGATATAATAATTATATTCATCATTATTAATGTTAATGTTATGAATGTTATTAAAATTAGCATTACTGGTATGGCCATCATCTTCATTACTATTATCAGTAGCATAGAATTTGTATTATTATCAATAATAGTATAATAACAACAATGATGTTGTTGTATAAACGTACACTATTACTATACCACGTTTCTAGTGTCATTTAAACAGCTTCAGCGTCAAAATATGATCTACACATAGCTACTGACTGCAATCACTATCACCAGATAGAAGACTATGGTAGTTGATGGGTAAGTAGCGAGAAAACTGTCTTACTTGGGGGGAGTTAGCATCCATCAATAAAGTGAGGGTGCGCCAATGTGATGGAAGGTTTACTTTCTAACAGCATGATTTCTTGGTCATTACCATGCATGTGGTGGCTAGCTCTTGCCACTAGACACATGCATCCATGATTCCAAGTGTGGAGTCTCGAAAGTGTGCCTAGAGCATTAAGAAGTCTGTGCTTCATTTGAAACAGAACCAGAGCAAGGTATTTTAGTGCTGGCTTTGAAATTTCCACAATCCATCCTGCATATGAGTCCATATTATTGCATAGATTCTGAATGCACCCGTTCATAAGCAAGTAACCAAAGTAACTAGTTCTTGTTAAAGGGCTTGTGCTAACTGTATAGTAAGAAAATCGTATTAAGGAAAGTTGTATTGGAACCTCCTAACGAAATTATGTGGCTGGGCATATTGAGACTTGAAAATGCCATGGACCAGCTGTTCCCAATCTTAGAGGCACTTGGAGTTTTATCAAGACTTGAGAAAAAATAACTGAGGTGGTATTTCTTAAAAATGGAAAGTGTGTGCCATGATACGTCAGCCTCCAATAGAGACTGGTGCCAAGAAAGGTAGAGTTTCAAGTTTTCCTTTAAATCCACAAAATATGATCGCATGCACTAGGAATGATAAACTCTAATAGAAAATGTGGCTGTACCCCCCGACCACCCTTTTCTTAAAAGTTGCAAGAGATTGAGATAGAACAGGGGTATGTAGCAAAGAATTTCAGAGCGAGTATTACTTCGGCCTGCGCCTTGCAGGAAATGTTGTACTAAAGATACGTTTGTTACAGTGCACATGGTTCAACATGTGATGTATGGGACACAGTATCCTTACTGTTGCTTGCAGGAGCTGTATTTCTACTTTTAAAATATATGTGGATATCCGGTTCGTGTAAATTATGAGGAACTAGAGAATTAGGAGGCTAGAGAGACAGGAAAACTGACAGACAGGGAAAGAGATAGACTACCAGGCAGACAGGAATTGAAATGTATAAATGACACTACAGCATTAACTAACAATCTCACCCTTTCTTGTCACCCAGTCCTTTGTGGGGAAAAAAATGAATAAGATGATGTAAATGTTAATGGGATAAACAATTATGCTGCCTGCGCCAGGACGCTTCTCCAAGCCCAGCCGCGCTCTTTATAAATGTTATTGTATTGTATAAAAAAGTCTGGCTTGACGCTCTAATTTAACTAAATCTCTGCCTTATCCACAATTGCAGTTCCATAGATGTATGTTACTTTCTAGTGCACTCCCTTCAGCATACCATCAATTGCAAACCATTGATGCAAATATAAACCGTATATGTTGTGGTTGAATGTTTAGATGGTGCCCTTATCTCCCAATAGCACTTATGGCTCCCCAAAGCGTCCCTAAAATCTTCTCCTCAGACCCTTGTCATTTGCTTTTCCACCATACAAAAATGAAGCCCTCATTTTCTTCCTGTGTACCAAGTGATGCTACTCCAACCTTAAACGTAAGAGAATGCATGGACCTTCAGTGTGTTATAACTGACCGGTCTCGTGCCTTCAAGCTTACTCGTTTTAAATATCCGTCATTATGTAGATCCATCCTAGATAACTACTTCACTATAGTTGGACTCCCATCATTTCCCAAAAATGGTGAGTGGGTTCTTGTGCATTCATATCAATCAGGATTTGCACTCAGACAGCATCGAAGCCGTTCTCTTCTTGGTTTGTGATTACATCCTCACAGACCAGAGTTGCTTTACCATTTATTCCTTCTGGACCTCTCTACTGCTTACGACAATAATACCACCCCAACCACCCAGAGAGACTGCTTAGATGCTCTTAGCTCCATGCTAACATGGTTTCACTCTTTCATAACAACATGCCAATCTTTGGTTTTCCTCTATAACCACAAGGCAGTTACTCATGGCAACCCCATGGCTACTCTCCCTCAACACTACTCTTTTACAACTTCAGTCAGCCCTTAGCATTTCTGACTGACTGATTGATTGATTGACTGATTGATTAATTTCTAACATGCCTAAATCTTTTAGGTAGCTGCGAAGGAATCCAGGTGCTCGGCAATTCCATATCTTTAAAAAGTTCAGATCCAGATTACTCTGCATATGCACCTGACCAAAACTTCACTCCGGCTGGAGTAAATCATTTTCCAAAGTAGGAAGAGGAATGAATCACACCCAGATTTAGTGGAGATTGGGGAAAGGTTTTTGCCATTAGGAAAAATATGTTCCTGTGAAGAAGAAAAAACAAAATAAATGTACATTTGCACAGGGATCCTATTCCCCTTATGTGGAGGTCTCGGTTATGGAGAACTCTACACACAGGAAACTGAATCCCACTGGGAATATCATGTGACCTTCCAATGAGTTTACATGGAAACCTGTGCTTCACACAACTTTCCATGTTGATTCCCTGGAACTCTGGGGGTTCTCAGAAAGTAGCAAATGTTCAAGGGCACATAAATGTCCAATTGTAGATTTACTAATTGATTGGTGAATGGGGACTGTCTCCTAGAAATACTAAGGCTTTGACCTAAATTGACACACCCAAGGAGTAGGGTTCCCTTGTGGTGGTGAACAACCTTTACAACAAAACTTTTACAACGCACTACCATTACAACGTGGTCATTACAACGCAAACCATTACAACGCATTGCGCTGGGGGGCGCTGTAGGATAGGGAATAAGTTTAAATTTCTATCCAACACCTTCCCTAGTGTCCACGGGGACTGGAGTTGGAATAGAAAATTAAATTTTTCACTATCCAGCACCTCTAAGCGCTATGCGTTGTAAAGGCAGGCGTTGTAATAGCCTGCGTTGTAACGTCATACATCCCTTGTATTGCATGGGCTGCAGCGGCGTATGTTATGCCCTTCGAATCTATCCGCCAACCATGATTTTGCATTACAGATAATCGGTCTATGTATCGAAGACAGATTGGTTTCTTCGAAAAAGTAATCCATTCAAATGTGTTGCATTTGAACGGTTCACAGCCATTAAAAAACAAGCATTTGCAATGCAATAGGTCGCGCATTTACTTGAGTTTGAGCTATTGGCAATGTAAATGACAATGCCTTTTATTTACTTATTTATTTTTAAAACATAAATAAAACGCATTGTTATTTACAATGCCAATAGCTTAAACTCTCACAAATGCGAAACCTATTGCATATGGTCAGGTCTAAACTGAGGTGATTGGCATGGTGAGCAAAAGAATGATTGATTTAACCCAGATCTTTTGACTGGGGGTGAATGTTTTGATTTGTTCTGTGTCTCGTCCATCAATTGTGTGTCTTTTGCTAGTGAGTAGAGACCCTTGCGTCTGATATTCATACAGCTACTCCTGTAGTGAACAGAGAAACCATGCTTTTGTTAAATTCTCATAGTGCTTGCACTAGTGAATAGATAAACCTTGCATCTGTTATATTCATACAGCTCCTCCGGTAGTGAGGGGAGAAACTGTGCTTTTTTGGACGCTCACAGCCTTTGGACTAGTGAGTAGAGAGGCATTGCGTCTGATATTCGTACAGCTCCTCCAGTAGTGAGCAAAGAGACCTTGCTTTGTTGTATTCTCATAGTGCTTGCACTAGTGAAAAGAGACACCTTGCTGCTGTTATATTCGTACTGCTCCTGCAGTAGTGCAGAGAGAGACCTTGCTTTGTTAGATTTTCACAGGCCTTGCACTAGTGAATGGAGAGACCATGCTTATGTTATATTCATACAGCTCCTGCAGTATTGAAGAGAGAGACCTTGCTTTGTTGGATTCTCACAGGCCTTGCACTACTGAATAGAGAGACCTTGCTTCCAGCTCCTGCAGTAGTGAACTATTAAAGTATTTTAAGGCACCATATTCGCGATTGCTTACATAAATATGGGAGCTTTACTTCAGCTTAAGGCTTGTGTTTTCTCTCTTTGTGCCTACCTTTGTTGAGGAGGTGTACGGAAAGAGCATTATCCTGGCAGGGGCGCTGATGTCATCAGCAATGACGTACTTGCAAGATGGCTCATCCACTTCCTTTTTATGTCTTGAGGAAGAAGAAATTGTGTAGCCAAGCGTTCATGTGGAAAGATGTGTTTTTTACGGAAAAAGAACATACTGTGATT
Source organism: Lissotriton vulgaris (assembly GCF_964263255.1). Classification (NCBI taxonomy): domain Eukaryota; kingdom Metazoa; phylum Chordata; class Amphibia; order Caudata; family Salamandridae; genus Lissotriton; species Lissotriton vulgaris. The sequence goes on along the minus strand of NC_141688.1, from coordinate 148,946,238 downwards.
TCACCTGTAAATGATGTTATCACGCACAAAGCGAACAATTAAATTCCAACAAAACGCACACAACATGATTCAGTCACTTTCCATGACTCTTTTCCCTAATTAAGGAACACCAAATCAAAAAGCGCGTTAGTCTTTAGGCTCTAAGTCTGGGATTAGAAGGGGATGACTCTGAATGTAATTGAGGCCAATCTTTCCGCTTTCCTAGCTCCAGTGCCTTTGTCAGTGCTAACACGCTTTAAAAGAGACACAGGGAAGCTAGATATTCAAAACAAAAACCCAGAACATGACAAAGAAATAGAAATAAAGCTAAACAGTGCACTATAGCATGGATGCAGAAAGACTCTCAATAGTGTTCAACTGAGATGCGCAAGTATACCTTAGGTACACACCCTGCAGATCTTGCATGGAAGCAGCTCTCCTGGACATATGTTGGGCACTCACAGCACACACTCATGTAAAATTGCTAAACTGAAACTGACTATGAAACAGTCTGCATATATTTAAAGAATAGCAGAGGCTGTGTGCTTTATTCCATCTCAGAAGGCTTTCAGAAGCCCAACAAAGAAAGAAGGTGGTGAAGGGTTTCCCAAATTAAAATGATTTGCATTCCTTATACAGGGAACCAAAAAACAGTGCTCCTTTCCGAGTCTTACTACTACAGCCCTTACAAAGAAATGCCTGAAGAAACAGGCAAAAGAAAAAAAACTGAATAATAACGTTTTTTTTTATTGAAGACCCCTTTCACCCATCCATCCCGAAAGCTCCTGGGCATTCTCTCGTCCTTCTCTGCAGGCATGGGCACCAATTCACCCCTTATTAACCCCTGATCATCAGCATGCGAGAGGCGAAGCAGCACAGCGGGAGTATTTCAAGCAAGTAACTTTTTGTCCGCAGTGTAATGCAAATGAGAGGGCGCCAGTGGACAAATTAACAGCCATGCTCAACCGAGTAACTTGGGGGGATGTTGTATCACTGCACCTGTTAAATAAGGCCCCTCGCAATCTTCATATATACCTGGTGCGGAATTATTCCATCAAATAATAGGGCACTGTATGAGTAACTCGCCTTTCAGACTGGACTTCTTAAGGAAAGCTCTGCTCCTGAGCGCCTAGAGAAGCGGACACCCCCGAGGCTCTGGCAGCAGGTTAAGAGGCTTCTTCTGCGACACTCATTGCCTTTCTGCTTGCGCCCATCTTTTGTGTGCCTTGATTGAACTCTGAAGGTGAGCCCTTCTGCTCGGCCACTGCTGAGCCCGAGAGAACTCTCCCTGGACACATAGGCCTTTCATGCAGTGCGAGGGGGTGCTTGTAGCCCAGATGTTTTCACAGCAAATAAAAACACACTGAAGGGCAGGCCCTTGTAGCAAAAGTCGCCATCAATCTTTCAGACGCTGCAGTGGATCCCGAAGCACTTGCTTTCGGGTCGGGCACTGTGCTCTCTAACAGCTTACAAACGGCTGTAACGGGGTAGGGAAAGTGAAAGTGCGCGATGCGCGCGCTGTCAGCCTCCGGGACAGGAGATGTGCACGCGAACGGAGTGCACATCTCCTGTCCGACCGTGCCACCTCCTGTCTCCCTTCGGGACAGAAAGAGGCAGCAATAGTCTTGCTAGCGAAACAGCGCATGCGCTGCGTTCGCACGCGAGACCTAATGAGATCAGCAAAGTGGTAGGTGTTAGGAGCAAATGTCGAACAATACAGGCACATTACCTAAAAACAAAGTAAATAAACAATCGTAAGCTATTGAGCTAATGCACAGAGTAGAGGTCTTTGTTTTCAAAATCTGCTTTTTCCATTCCATAGTTCTTCTCGCTCTCAGGACAGCAGCATCATAGCATGTATATGAAAACATAGACTGCAAATGATTTTTTGGAAACAACAACGATCTCAAAATTTCGCCCACACATATATGTATCTGTACGACCTGTACCTAAATTCATTATCCAGACGTTGCCCTATTTGTTAGGCCTGTCGTTATAGAAGTAAATGTATCCAGTCCTAGCGTTTGGGTAAAGTGGGTTTGGAATATTTAGGCATTAAAAAAATGTTGGCACTTATGTAAGGTTGAGGTTTTGCCAATTTCTATTTTGGATTTTTTTGCGGAAAGTTAATCCTGCTCCACAAATTCAGCAAGTGTGTACCTACAGAAAAGACTAGATCGACAGAGGGACACATTTTGCTGTCTCTGAGCATCTCCCAGATCGGCAGTGACATGTTTTAGATTTTGACATGTGTCTCACTGGTTAACTAATAAAACTTGTATGCCCGTTTCTGATATTCACATTGGTAGTGCATAAATTTCGTTAAGCACTACTCCTTTAACTCTTCCCATACTGCCCGTGCTTTTGTGTCTGTTGACATTCTTGCTTTGCATTTTTTTTTACACTCTCCATCCAACACTTTTGTAGAAGGAAGCAGCAATTTCATTTTCACATGATTTACTTGCAGGGGACTATTTAGCTACACAGAAGAATGCATTTGTTCTATGGCTTACAGGAGAATTGTAAAATAAAATATTTAAGGAGTGCAATGTTGTAGTCAGGGCATCTAAAAAATCTAAAAGACCAAACAATTCATTAAATTACAGCCACTCTACAACTATTAAAGCGTTATTGCACTCTGCTCAAGATAGTATTGAATGCCCTCTGTCGAGGGTTTAACTGCTGTTAATTGCTCTCCCTTCAATATGGATCTGGGTGGAAGGCAAGATTTTATTTCATTTAGGTTTATAAAGTGCGTGGTTAACTGGAGTTCTCCTGTAGCTAATGAGGTTACATGAAATTACCACAGACAAGCACCTGTAAGATTGAAGCCAGAAAGGATATTGGGCCTTAGCTCCTCCTCCTACACAACATATGCTGACACACGCCCACTCTTGTCTGCCTCTTGTGTCCGTTCCACATGGGCACTGAAGTTAGAGCGCAGGCGAACAACAGTAGTTGATGTCAGCCTTTTAAGCATTATGATTGGCTGCGCCAATTAGACCATTCCAAACATGGTGCAGGTCAATGCTTAATTAGCTGCTTGTCGTTCTAACAGGGCGATCAAAGATGTAGACTATGTCTGGAGCTAATGTCCTTCTGTACCAAGATCTGGAATGATATCCACTGCCGCCGCTCATCTGAGAGTGTAATGAGAAATGTTACCTAGCAACCGTGATACAACTGCAAAAACAAGCCAAGAATTTCAAGGGACATCTACTCAAAGTAGGAATGCGAGACTGGAACAGTAGCAACATGAATATTTACACAGTGCTCCATTGAAGATAGACACAATAAGCGATGCTTGGGCCTCTCGCCTCGTCAAGCGGGCATGCATGCCATGGTGTACACACCGTCAGGTCCACACAGGCCTGTTGAACAGCAGGAGAAGCGTTGGCTTAACTCAAGGAGTTGTTAAAACAACACGCGCTACAGCCTGACTTAGCGGGTCATTATCTGCAGAACACAGACAAAAATGTTAGGTCCACGATTGATGACTGTGTCTGCCTAGAAATTATTCAGTCGCTGGAATATATGTATTTAGCTTTTAAAGTTAAAGAAGAGTGCTTTCAGTTGATTTTGTCCTTAGAGGTGTGGTCCCACAACATCATTGTCAGAAATTTGCCTGAAGTAAACAATGTGTTCTAAATATGTGCTACAAAATATAGCCTCTTTGGAGCCAATGACAGAAAATCTACACACAAAAGTGAAATCTTTTTGTAAATGTTTAGGATTATGCCATTGATATTTTGTGACCATAAGAAGGCTCAAGTCGTGAAGTTGTACTTTTCACCGTTAAAAACGTTAGTAACAATTTACAAAATATAATCACTTTTAGGATACAATATTAGGGCATTATGTTTATATCTGACGCTATTTCTGTATACCATATTCCCAATGATAAAAAAAGGATATCAAATCTTGTGCTCATAGTGGAAAATTCCTTAAAGTGGTATAGGGTATATATTTTTAGAAGACACTTGGGTTTAGATTGCCTGCTTGAATTTGTTGCACCTTGTACACTAAAAAGCAGCAGGTCTACTAAAACTAATTTTCTTGACAAACTGCTCACCAGCTCGACCACTGCTAAGCATTATGAAAGAGTTAAACATTCTCTTGCGTGGCACGGGAGCTATATCATCATTATTAGAACTATCAATACTTTCATCCCAAACTATCCCACCCATCCCGATCTGCCAAAATAAGTACACCATGCAATTGACCTTTCTTCTCCCAAGAAAACTGCACCAACAAACTGACTAGGAGATGTGGTGAAAAGAGTTCTTGGTTTCGAATCTTAACTTTGCCACTGGACTACGATGTTTGATCCTGAGCAAGGGAATTTAACTCACTGAGTCCTATGCATACAAAGGGTTGGACGGGCACTCGCGTGGCACTGCGGAATTCTCGCGTGATACTGCGGAATACTGGTCGGCACCTACAGGATTTTATAATGGTAATGATATATAAGGCTTTGCACCCGTACACAACCTAAGGGAAAAACATCTATGGTATCGGGCCATTTTGTTCCTTAATTTGGAAGGAGTAGTAATGGCAAACGTATACACTTCTCATGTATGAGGGTTCAAGGTAAAGTTGGTAGTTATGTTTATCTGCAAATGACGTACTCCTTTTATTTCCCAACTCAATATATCAACTTGAGACCACAGTTCGGCTGAAATGCGCCACCGCACCCGCGATTTATTTCATTTTTGTAATTTATTTGGTGGCGACGTTTTCGAGCTCCGTTTCTCCAAGTGAGAGAAGACCCTGACCTTACTCGCCATGTACAATGTTTTCCTCACAAAAGAGCAGTTTGGGCGTGCATAACAAGCATGAATCAGTGGCACGGCCCCGCGCGCTGCCTCTCCCGCAGCCCCCTCACTTCGTGAACCAACAATGAGCCCCCATGTTCCCTGGGTAGGGCAGGGGCCTCTGGATGAAAGCGCCGAGCCCGGGCGCCTCTCTGGGGAAATTCCTGCCTCCTGCGTCACGGGGGCGCTCAGTCCGCCTTTATGACTGAACCGCTGGCTGCCTTGTGAGACTGTCCTTCGTGAGTAATCGTCCTTTATAAATCAGGAACAACATATTTCTATAACTCTTTGTAATTCCTCCACTGCAGAAACAAATAGCCCGGAGGCACTCGACGCACGCTTCTATTTCATGAATTACCAATAACTTTCACCCACGCGTGTCACGAGTCAATGAAAACGTCAATCAGCCGAGCTGCGAAGCCCTTCGTAGTGTGCTTGGAAGCGGAGGGCGAACTTACGTGCTCCGCGTTTTATGACTTGAGGATGACTGTCTCTAATCGAGCTTTGTAACAGTTTTAAACCGGAACACTGCGAACCAGATGTTATAGCGCCTTACAGGGAAGGTGCCACAGCCCGTGCAAGAGTCAACGAAAATACATCAGACTATTTCAACTACTTTCACTTTAAATGCACACACTGGCTCTGGAATTTGCTAAAGAAATTGTTTTCAGGCACCACTTAATCCAAAAATATTTCTCAAAGTGGCTACTTATGTTAATGTATGTATTAGGCGTAGCATGTGAATAGTTGGAGGCTAATTAATTATTAATGTAATTAATACAGTATGTAATAACGTATTCAGTAACAGTAATATATGATGCAATGTAATCAAGCACGTTTTCAAAGTACATACATGTATATAAATCTATAGCAATGGCTATGGATATATATGTTAAAAATATAAAATTAAAGAAAAGTGGCCAGTTTAGGAATACACTGACCCCCTAGGCCTTGTGCTGGGGTCCGCCAGGGACTCTGCCATGGCAAAAAGAGCATTATTTAAAAAAAATGCAGCAAAATCATGAATATTCGTGAATTCGATACACAATTTAAAAAAAACAAGAGTCGTCTCCGTGCATGTTTATACTTTAGCCCTCGGGTGGGCCAGGCCCTGGGGCATGCTTAACATTGGAATGGTGTGCATGGTACCTCCCTCCTGCAGCTGTTTTTCGCCCCGGGGACCAACACCTCCCTGGGGCTTTATGTAAATAATGGAGGGGGACACCAGGACCTCCCTCTTCCTACTCGTAAGAGCCTTGGGGACCACAGCTGCCCCGGGCTTTACAACATAATCGGAGAGGGCCGCATGGACTCTCCCTCCATGCTCCATTAGGGCCCCGGGGACCAGGACCAGAAATTGAAACTAAAGAGGGATGTGTGCCACTGGCTATTTAGGCTTTATGCGCTATTTTCACTTACATTTTTAAAAATGCATATCTCTGGTTCCCCTTATTGTATTTTTGTTGTGTTGGTGTATTTTTTATTATTACGTTATTCTTTCATTTTAAAAATTAGAGTGGGATTTTTATTGATTTATGTGTTTGACTTTTTAACTCATTTGGTACTTCTAAATGCTTTACACCTTTTCTCTAAATTAAGCCTGGTTTTCTGTGCTATAGCAAACAGGTGTTGAGCTCAGGTTTAATTACTGAAACCTTTGACGGACCTAACAGGTTAGTAACTTTTGCTTGTGATAGACTATTGCCTTCCCCAATAAAAATGTGCTTTATGCAACTTATTTTTACGAAGCCATTTAAAATAAATGTGGCACAATGAAACATGTTTTTTACAAACACAGATTTACAATTTTTGTATAGTACCTATTACAGTGCAGTCTGGCTGACCTGAGAAAACACTTCTTGCTGCCTCATACAGTAATACATCACATACTATATTCTTCATTTTCATGCATACTGTACACATACTCTCACATACATGCATGCATGAACTCAGGCACACATACACACCCACACAGTTTCGAGTCACAGGGATTTAATAATCAATGTGCAGGTCTGCATGAAGAAAGGCTTACTTATGATTCCTGGTTTGTGCTGGCAGAGTTGCCTCGTTTATAAAACAAATCAGTACAAGAATGGAGGAGCATATACCGCGCGTGTACCAGTTTTACCATCAAAACTTATGCAGTGTGGTCTTGAATGGCAGTGGCAGACCTGCTTGTAAGATCAGAACTCCAATTGACCCTGACACAAGCAGATTGTGAGAAGGAAAACTTTAAATGACTACTTTTCATGAAATACATTATTACTTAGAGGACCCTTTGCAGATTGTGTCCTTGTTCCAGCCTATGCGCAGTAGTGAGAAGAGATGAAATGACACAGAAATCCGCATCCATGATCGGCCACAGTGCACTTTGAGTTTCACCTGCACCAACAAAGAGCGGTGTGCATGAAAGGAGAGTGTAGTCCCTTTGGGAGAGTAGGTCAGTCAGTCAGTCAGTCAAAAAGCTTTATTATCGGCTAAAAACCATAAAAGCACATATTTACAAACATTTGAATAAAAACATACCAATATACAATAATGTAATGTACTCTAAATTCATAATAGAGGACATACTCCTAAAATAGTTTTATATACAAGATTAAAAACATGGGCAGATCCTTTCCAATTAAAACAAAACAATAGAGAAAAGAAAGCTGACCCTACATAAATTGATATTGGGGATTCCTTCTAGATTACAGTGGTTACGGTGGCGCATTTGTAACAGTTTGGGGTTTTTTAGTTTTAATTTTAGGGCCTCTCGCATACCACATAGACAAAAGATATCTAGTTGTCGCAAAAACAATCTGGGGGGAGGCATCATATTTCAACAATCTAAAAACTTCCCTGTAATCCCTGAGGCCCATGGACTTACATAGTTGAATGATCCATTTAGCTCTAGCCTTGGAGTAGAAAGGGCAGAAGAACAGAACGTACAGATCTGTCTCTTCACTGCTTTCACACCCTGGGCATGAGCTAGGTACGAGGGGTGCGGTTGACCACTTGTTAGTCACTGCCCTCACTGGAAGTGTTCCATGTCTAAATTGGATATATAATTTCTTTGCCAGTGGGGGCTGGATATCGTCCAGGAATTTCTCAAGTTGGTAGTTGTCCTTGACCACCAGGAATCTATCGGTCAACCCACCCAAGGATGAACTTGCTAGTGTCAAATCCATTCGGTGTCGCTTGAGTACGTTGGCCAACAGCCTCCTGGGGGTCAGGGCACAGGTTTGTTCTGGGAAAAGCCACATGTCTCCCCTATCTAGTGCGTGGCAAAGCTGCTTGACATGTTTTAGCCAGGGGATTTTTCCCACACCCCTTATGGTCAGTAAATCCCTTATGTCCTCTCTGTAGCTTACCAGCTCTGGAGTAGACCGGAGTCGCCTCCAGTACAGCAAGGGGGGATTCGAAATTACCTCCTGAATGGGGGGCAGAACCAAATCAAGCCGTAACGGGGTCAAGGGTGTGCCCTGGGGGAGTCTCAATAGGCGCCTAATGAAGCTGTTCTCAGTGGTAGACAGAGAGGTGGCGTTGATGTGGCCCCATAACTCTACACCATAGAGCGCCCCACCTCTCGCCTGAGCTTTGTAAATTTCCACTGCTGGACCCAAGGTTTTATATGAACACTCATTATATACCTTTAAAATACCGCTAGAGGCTTGCGCCAGCTTCATATTTGCCTTGATCATGTGCGACCCCCATTCCATCTGGCCGTTGAGTGTTACCCCTAAGTAATCAAAAGTGGAGACTCTTTCCAACACCGAGCCATCCAAATGGGGTTGTGGGCAGTTGTGTGCTTTGGCGTTGAAAACCATATATTTGGTTTTAGAGAGATTGATCTCCAGGTTTCTGGAACTACAAAAGGAGCAGAACGCCTGCAGTGTTCGCTGAATATCCTTAGAAGATTTTGATAACAATAGGGTATCATCAGCGAACATCAGGGCTGGTATCTTGCGGGCTGCTGGACTAGGTGAATCTAAATCCCTCGCACCCAATAGATGTTCAATCAATCCATTAAGAAACAGAGAGAAAAGCGCGGGGCCAGCACGCAACCCTGCCTCACACCCTTTTTCGCCAGGAAGGGTGCTGAAAGCTCCCCATCCCGCCCGTACCTCACCCTCACATAAGTGCCTTGATGTAGGCGTTTGAACAGTTGGCACAGGTATACTGGGCCACCCATTTCTAACAGTATAGCCCAGAGCTTGTCCCTCTGTACCAGATCGAATGCAGATCAGAGATCTACAAAGATCAAGTTAAGGCTACCAGCCCCCATAGTCACCGTCTTCCAGTAGACCAATTGTAGTCTAAACATTTGGTCGGTGGTAGAGACCTTAGCTCGAAAGCCCGCTTGGAGGGAGGTCAGGATGTGATGTTCGTCCATCCAACACTGCAACCTCGTTAGTAAAAGGCGGGCAAACAACTTCTGCAAGACGTCAATGAGGCTAATGGGGTGGTAGTTAGCTGGGTCGAGTGGGGAGGCCTTTTTATGGATGGGGATGATCTCCGCCCCCAACCAAGTTGGGGGGATTTCCATACCATGAAGGATGGCATTAAAGTGTAGCCAAATATAGGGAACCCATACTTTCTGCTCACTCAGGAATAGATCTCCAGGGATTTTATCCAACCCCAAAGCCTTCCCGGGAGACAAGCATCTAAGGGCCGCCTGAATTTCCAGCATAGTGCAGGGATGGTAATGGGGGTCTTTTGTATCCAATAAAAGCTAGAACCTGTATATTATTCGTGGGTATAGCGGAGTCTGGGGGAGGTGGGGTGTCGTTATGTGAAAACAAGGGCTTAAAGTGGGCAATCCAGACCTCTTCGCTCCAGTTAGGTATTGTGGCTGACGTCCCCTCTAACGAGCCTGTTCTAACTAAGTTCCAGAAAGCCCTGTAATCACGTCCGTCCAGGGCTTCTTTTATACTAGCCCATCTTGAAGCCTCCCAATCCGACTTGGACTCAGCGATTACACTTTTATAAGTGAGTCTAGCTGCTCTAATACTCTGCACGGAGCCAGACTTTACCTCCTTAACAAGCACAGATTTTGCCACCCTACAGGGTTTATTAAACCAATGGGCATGTTTTGTTGGTTGTGGCCTCTTATTAACTGTGATGTAAAAGTAGTCGGCCAGAGTAGAGATTAGGTTAGTATGAATGTGCTCGAACGCATGAAAATAGGGTAGATCATAGTTGGCATTCGGGAGTTCAAAAGCTTCTACTAGGGAGCAGGTAGCATGCTGGTATAGCTCAGCTATTTTGTCAGGGGCTAGCGCGAGCTTGGCCCATCTAATACGTCTGCCACCCGCCACTAAAAGTAGGTTCGGGTCAGCATGGGTCTCCTGCTCTCCCAGTCTATGTTGGTGACCCAGTGTATATTTTAATTCTAGTGACAGAAGGTTGTGGTCACTTTCTACCCTTTGGATTACGCTAAAGGCCTTAATATGGGATCAGAATTCTACATTGACCATTATGTATTCAATCATACTTTTCCCCACTCTATTATAGGTTCTCATACCTGGGGTATCGGGAAGAAGTCTGCCATTACAGGCTCTGAGAGAATGAGATACTAAGAGCTTATTGATCTGCAATGCCAACGGCGTCAGGCGCTTAACCGGATACATACAACACTCCTGTATGTGCCAAAGGGAGTCCTGTTCTAAAGTTACGGAAGGGATCCCAGCCAGGGGTTTGAAATGACAATTAAAATCACCCCCGATGATTCTATGTGTCAGTGAGTAAAATGATGAAAGGAGTTCATCAAGAGCCTCTAACATAGATATCCCCAACGTGTGGGGGTAGGGCACAAGTAAATGTTAAAAACCACCACAGTCGAGCCATCCAGGTATTTAAGGGCGACACAGAGAATATCCGGGGAGTGGGAATCTATTACTTTCCCTGAGCACCCCAGATGTGTGGCTACCCAAATATAAAGTCCCCCCGAAGGTCTACCCCTGAGGCCCTGTACGGCAGGTATGTAAAATGTTGCAAAGCCCACCCTTGTCAGGGCAGTCAATATCAAAGTCTCTTGGAACAAGCACAGATCGTACTGATACCTCATCTCACCCCATTCTGGGTTCGATAGCTTAGATCCTAACACTGCTAGATTCCAGGACCCTATTAAAGATTTACGGGGTTCCGCCCTTACGGGACTAAGTATGATTGGTGGAAACACATTATTAGGGGGAGTTCCTACCGGGGTATCCGGCTCAGAACCGACCCCTGCAGAGCAAGGATTTAAGTTTAAATAATTGGGATCGTTATTATTCCCTGTTCCTTTATCCCAAACACCGCCTGAAGTAGGTCCTCCTCTACCCTCTCACCCACCTCCACAGGACTCCCAACTACTTTGGGGTCTATTACATTAAACCTAGGTGGGTGGAGTAGTCAATCTACATTATTTAAAGGGCTAAATCTATTGGCTATAGGTAAGTTATATTCTACCTCCTGGCCACCTTGGTGGGGGTGAGTTAGTCCGTAGCCCTCCAAGCTAATTCCTGTGGATAAAAATACCCCAGGGAGATTGGAGTGATTGCACCTATTTGGCAAGGACCTCCCCAATCAAGGATGTAGTTGACCACTCTGGGATCCCTGAAATTAACAATGACACAGTCCCCTCCAATGTCTTTGTGTTTAGTCCCCAACCAGCTAACACTTCTGGCGAATAAGATTTACCCCTGGCCTTGTCTCCTTTATGGTCTGTATCTGTTCAGCCCAAAACATTTTTTATTCTTCAGCTTGGGAATGATTCGCCATGCTCGACAGACAGCAGGGGGACTCTAGTTAGTACCACCACGTACGAAGAGGCCTCGGGGGGTAACTGGGGGCAGGGTGGTGTTTGTTGAATTTCCTTACTGGGAGAATTTGTGCCCGGCTTTTGAGGCTCCCGCCCCCGATCTGGCTGTTGTTTATTAATGGCTTTTGAGATTAGAGGTGGCTCTTGGGGGATGAGGGTAAGTGTGTCCGACTGCCCCCTAGGTGGAGTGGCGGGGCCGGCCGCAGTGGTGTTAGAAGTGCATTTGCACGTGGACTTCAAAGCCGGTCCTTGCGCCAGGTTTACTGATCTAGAATCTTCACCAGGACTTGGGCTTTGGTTTGCCTGATTAGTGTTACCTAAAACCAATTTCACAATGTTGTTCCCAGCAGAGGTGGGTAGCTGGTCTCCTCCTCCACTCTTATTATTTATTAGTGAGACAACTTTGTCAATTCTAGTCATCAGAATTTTAAAATGAGAGTTGATCAGCTGTTCCATTTGTGCCTGGGAATCAATTAGTAAATTGGTAGCCCAAACTGGGGGTGCCAAGGTAAAAAAGTGAGGGCCAAGGTCAGTCTGGGGGCTATCTAAGGGGGCTATAGTTGTCTTAGGTGTTTTTTGTGTGTTTTTGGTTTCTTGGTTCTGGGGCGAACCTTAGGTACCTTTTTAGCCAGCTGTGGGACTATGGGTGGAACAGAATTGGTGGGAGAGCTACTGTCTTGCACAATCTGCGCGCATGGAAGCTCAGCAAAGGAGGACGCTAGCATCGAGTCAGGGGAATTAACAGTGACTAAATGTTATGTTATGTTATGTTAATGTATTTCTTCTATAGCGCTCGGCTACTCCGAGGAGCATTCCCGGTTGGCGAGGGGGGGAGCATTGCAGGTGTAAGAGAAAGGCGTCTTTCAGTATTTTCTATAGCCGATGCGACCACCCCTATATTTTTTTTAAACATTTTATCAATAGCCGTTAGACTCAGGACTTGGTTTGTCAAAGCTGCTTTTTGCCGTGTAAGAGGGCGAGAGGTTGGAGGGTTAGATTTGCCCATGGTACTAAACTAAAAGTTCTTAGAAATTTAAGATAACGGGACCCAAGTTACTCATACAACAATTGAAGAGGGACCGATCAGTTAAAAGTGGTGAAGCCCTAAAAACACATTATCAATAATCTATTTGAACTTATCACAAATGAGCCTAGCTTTTGACTGAATATGATAATAGTTACCACATTAAAAGGTCCCAGACCAGTCACTGTCAGTCCCACCACGAGAGGTGGCCCGGCCCAGCCTCCTTCGGCCCTGGACGGCCCGCCCTTTGCCCGTACTTAGCCCGGCGCCGCCCGCGTGCATCCCGCGACGCGGGAACTCCAACGGTCTTTTAAGCGCCACCTGGCGTGAAAAGGGTGTGTGGGCAGCCGCAAGAACCCTTGGGAGATGTAGTCTCCCCCCTCGGCAACCGCGCACTAGCTCAAGTAAGGCAGCGGGGAAGATCGGCGTTGCGCGTCCTCGCGCCTCAGGAGTGCCCAAATAATGCCTCCAAAGTTCAGTGGCCAGGAGAGTAACAAAAGGGCGTCCAGGTGAGTTTCAGTGTCCCCGCTGCGTAGAGCACCCGCTCTACACCAGCTCCGACGGTCTTTTAGGCGCCACCTGGCACGAAATGGGCATGTGGGTGGCGTCCAGCCGCAAGGACCTCTGGGATATGTAGTCTCCTCCCTCGGTGGCCGCGCACTAGGTCAAGTAAGGCAGCGGCAGCGGGGGAGACCGGTGTTGCGCGTCCTCGTGCCTCAGGAGTGCCCAAATAATGCCTCCAAAGTTCTGTGGCCAGGAGAGTAACAAAAGGGCGTCCAGGTGAGTTTCAGTGTCCCCCGCTGCCAGCAATTAGACTCAGGGCAGCACCCCCCTCTATCCACAACCTTACTAGAGAGAGGGATTGAGTCCGCCGCTCACTGCTTCTTGCCAGGGAACTCACTTCTCAGTCCGGCCTCCATCCGCTAGTCACTGCACCTTTACTGCCGCCCGACTGCACTGCAAGATGGCGGACACTCTTGTGCAGTCCCAGCGAGGCCCTACAGTGCTCTGGGTGGTGCACACTGCCGCTTCCTCCTTTTCGCCACTGGCGTCTGCTCTTAATATCTGTGCCAGTGGCCGCCTCAGTGTAGACCGCACAGGAGGCGCTCCACGCTGCCGGTAGACGCCACACAGAACTCCCGAATTGCCTCTGTCAGCCATCGGCTCGCGGCCACGTCCTCAGGCCAGAGCCCCGCACCCTCCAGCTCTGCCAGTCACAGACCCGCCGCGGCGCCGTTCAACGCAGATCCTGATCCTCTGGATCGCCCAGCAGGTACGGCTGCCACTTCACACATGGCCTGCGTGGCAAGAATATCAGATCCTCGTCCAAGTCACTTAGTGAAAGTGAAGTGGGAGAGTAGGTGTTGTCCTTCCCTTTTTTGTGCACCTACACTAGTTATATCCAGGGCCAGAGTTGGCATGAGCGAGCTGGGCCCAGGCCCAAGGAGTCAATCTTCAGAGGCACGCAGGAAGCTGCCAGCAGCGCCCCTCGTACCCAGTTCTAATGATTTAGCCTAAAACACTTTGAATTGTTACTTCTTCACCTGCCACCGGTGACATCCTCAGACCCTATGAACCTACCACCCCCACCACCCACGAATCAGCAACCACATATGCCCCACAAACAACTTGTCTAAGTGGTGGGTGAATCAGGCGAGCCGGGGAACACCACTGAGAGATACCCGAGGCCAGCCACGGCCTGATGCTGCCACCCAGCGACTGACCCGTGAACAAAAAAAGGGCTCATTGATGCCTTACCCCAATCGCCAGCAGCAGTGAGGACACCTTTCCGCCAAGGGCGCCACCTAATTAAGGTCCAGCCCGAGGTACATCTTTAATTCTGGACTCTCACTGATGATCGAAGAGCGCAGCACCTAATCAGGTTTTCAGTATCACCAATGACTATGCAAATATCCCTATTCAGATTATTCAATGTATGCTGATTCATCACATGAATGTTAAATGTAACAAAATGACTGACTGAATGTAGCTATTGATTATTATCAGCTAGAACTAGTGTCTAGGGGTTGCTTAGGAATTACTGAAGCGACGATCCTTTAGCAAAGTAGGGCAAAGCGCAAATGAAAGTTGATAAAACGTTAATTTCATTTAGGTTTCAGCAGTTAAGTAAATTCACGCAGTATTTACAAATTGTTTTCATCTCTCATCAGCACACATTGTCCAGAAACATAGCCTACTTGTGACTGTCCAGAGCACGAGATCGAGCACTTCTTTGATATCCTCACATGGCCATCATTGTGGGAAATTGCTTGAGTGTAGCACCAGCATTGTGCTGGTATCATCCACATCTCTTCTGTTCAAGCTTTCAACAGAGCTTAGCGATCAAAACTAGCCCTACAGCTTCTCACATAATGACACATCATGCTTTCCTGAGCTTAGTTTAGCCGTACACTCACATTGTGCTGGTATCATCCACATCTCTCCTGTTCAAGCTTTCAACAGAGCTTAGCAACCAGTACTAGGCCTATGGCTTCTCAGGCTTAGCATAACAGATCTCACATAATGACACATCATGCTTTCCTGAGCTTAGTTTAGCCGAGCATCAACAACATCTTTAATCCCTTTTAAATACCTTTTATTTTCAGATCCAACATATCACCATTTCTAATTATGTTTTCAAAGCTGTTGAAGCTTCTGTTTTGATTTCAAGAAATAAGTCAGGAACTTGACTCAGCTCCATCCTTGGAGAAGCAGCCATATGGACCAAGTTCATTTATTAGCTTTTCCCTATCTTGCCTCTATGACAAGATCCTGTGAAGCAGAGGGATCCTCTAAGCTTGTGGCCTCTGTAACAAGATCCTGTGATGGATCTTCTAAGCCTGCTACCTCTATAAGCAGAAGCAGAGGGATCCTTTAAGCCTGCTGCCTCTATAACAAGATCCTGTGAAGCAGAGGGATCCTCTTAAGCCTGCTGCCTCTATAACAAGAGGCATCTAGTATTATAAAAAAAAATATAAAAGGATTGAGGGTTAAGGGCAGGGGTAAATATAAAAAGGATTGGGGATGGGAAGTCACGTCAGGGGTATAACCTTTACCAAGAGTATACCCTTACCATGCACACATTTCCAACGAAAATCGTTGTAAAGGTATGAGCGGTAAAGGAATATTCGTGGTAAAGGTTATGAAAAAGCATTCAGTTGTAACGCATGCGTGGAAAAGGCATGCGTTGCAACGGAATGCGTTGTAACAACATACAACCGTCAAACACAGATCCCTGCAGTAGATGCAGTAGTCCACTGAGTCACGAGACCCTACTGCATAAGACACACCGAATATTTAAAACAGATATTTAAAGGGATGTTGTGAGGAAAAAGAAAATGAATAAGGATTTCGAACGCTAAGTTCCAGAAGGGTTCGCCTCAAGTCCCTTTCTTTACTGGTGCAGAGTGAGCACGGGTCTGTCTTAAAACTTGAGTCAACAGTTCTTTTAGGAAGGAAATGTTTCTTTCCAGCTGTGCTCACAGACCAAAGAAATATACTGATAATATATGAGTTGTCTAGTATATACAATATCAAACGTATTATTAACTCCAACTAAAAAGCAAGGTTTTGCTTTGGGCTTAGTAACTCCTCCATAAATATACATAATCATGTATTCAAGATTAGTAGTGTCAATAGGTGAGGAAGGTAAAACTATGTGAACTGTGGCTTTGAAGTGCTGTGCCAATACGGTCCTCACTACTATTATTATTATTTTCTTTTAGAGTTTTAAATAGCGGAGACTAGACCCGAAGATATCGGGTATCAAGAACGCTTTACATGAGCACCAGTTTCATTACACAAGGACACATTCATTTTTGTTAGACATGTGGAGATTACATGATTTGCTCAGAATCACAGGGTGTTGAGCGTCGTTGCCAAGACTCGAAACCAGCTTCCCTGCTACGAGGTCGACCGCGCTAGCCACAAGGCTACATCCTCTCCCCTGCCATTTTGTATGCAAGCATCCATCTCAAGGTGAACATGGGTAACATCGCAAATATAATCAGCACCCAGTGTTTGAATCCCTTCATTGACCACAGATATGTTCCTACTACGAAGTGCATTGAGATCTTAATGGCGCCTTAATCATAGCAGGAACTCAGGTCCTCTGACACCAGATGTTAACAGTGGCTTGAGCCCAGTGGGGTAGCCAGTGAGTCATGGACTCTTCTGCAAAGCATGAAATGCCCAAAGACTGCAGTTTGAGCTGTGGAATCCAGCAAAAATCACAGTTCAGCTGGCCCCTCAGGCCTCTATGCCTTGGTTCCTCCTGCACCTGCTGCACCAGAGGAAGCTCCTTCCTGTTTGAGTCCTATATTTCTCTAACATGAAGTGTGGTACGTTTGTTTTACATCCTTATTACACAGAAAGCAGGAATGGTACTGGACCTTTAGCACTCCAGACTGAATACAGTTTTTCCAGCTGGTGAGCTCCTCACAAACTGAAATAAACAATTTTCATAGTTTTTTTTCAGTAATTTAGCACCGCTGCTATCAAGCGCCGCAAGGCTGCTGCTATCCCTCACCTTATGGAAACGTCGGTCCTGAGTTTGACAGATCTGCTGTTACCAAGACAATACAGAGGATACGCAGCCTAAATATGCTGTATTAATCCATCATCTGAACAGGATGGTAGTGGTTTAGTTAAGACTCTCACGTCTTCAGAATCTTAAGATATCTCTGTACCATGAAACTCCCAACTGCTAGCACCTATTTCCGGCTCCCACCCAAGGAATCTACTTGTTCTTCATTTCACTTGTCATTCTTGACTTTCTGTTTGGTGGTGAAGTCCACCACAAGAGACAGGCAGACCTATGGCTACTAGTATATTTCAATTCCCATGATTAATGGGTTATCTCTATGAATCTCATAGCTCCTTGTATTCTAAGCAGATCAGTAAAGGCGCTGTAAAAGTGTTCTTGGGGATCTTTTGTTCAACTTCTTGCCAATATCACAGTGGCCAGATCTGTGTGCCATCTTCTGACCTCGCACTGCTCTTTTATTTTTTACGTACAGAACGTTATACGTCGCTTAAATGGACATACAAGGAGCTAAATTACATCACAGACCAGTGAAGTGGTGAGTATTTTCATTCCCTGGCAGGAATGAAAAGCAAATACACAAAAAATCCAGCTTCATACAGTAGACTGTTGTTTCATGTACCTGCTTCTACTTTCTATGGTGGGTGGGGCCTATGGCAAAAGGGCCCATCATGGCGAGTCTGAGAGAAGGGTTTCGGTGCTATAAATGTGGGTGATAGCTCACAGTCCTAGCACTCTTAACAGAATTTAGGAATCAGAGGCTTAGCTTTGGGGAGGGGGGAGGAGTGTTTGGGGTGTGACACCTTCCAAATAGAGGAATTGTTGATGTAGTAGTTGGCCCTTGGGGCCAGAGTCAAGTCATCTGTCTCTGTGCCCAAGAGTAAAACACAAAACATTGAACGTTGATGTACAGGCGACAGACAGTGATGCTCATCTGGTGGCTGGATTTAAAAACCAGAGAACCTGGAATCAAGACTGGTCTCTCTGCTTGTCTGAATTTTGTGATCCTATGCAAATATTTTATTTCACAGAGCCTCCATTTTTTTATTATCACACAAGAGAGCACTTTTAAATACTTGAGTTCAGGATGTGCGAAGTAAAAGTACCTCTTATTTTTTATTTAATAAACTGTAATCATGCTCCATTTAAAATAAGAATCTAGGCCATGTTGTGGGTTAACATACTACTGACTTTCCTCTTAGTTCACTCATGGCTTTCACCTTGGAAACCATGTCCATGAGCCAAGGTGCACTGGCGGCCTTCTTGGAGGGTTTTTTTCCCCCTCAAAAGACACATTGTTCCAAGATGGCGCACTGCTGCATTTTAAATGTTATTATAAAACATTTTCACTATGCTTTAAAAGTAAGCATTGGTAAAGTCAACAACTTAGTCTTCTGACTATAAAGGTTTGACCTATATGCGTTGTAATCTTAATGTCAGTGCTTGTAATGTTACTGTAAAATATTACATCTCGTTCTAGAGGAAAGCGCCCTAATACATCTGTTGATGCCGGGATCACTATGTAAAAAGTGCTCAATAAATAAGTTGTGGACAAATATACCCCATCATTAATAACATTCATTTTTTCTATTTTAATTCCAAGTCAATGACCCGCATCTACTTTTTCCTGATGTATTGTTCCATCTGTAAAGTGCTGTGACGCACACAGTTATGGTACCCCCATATAAAATGTATTCATAAATACATCTAGGTTACACTATTGAGAAGTTCCGAGGGGATTTTACTCCGGGTGTAAACCTCTTCAACCCGGTGCAGGGCCTTTGCAGAGTAAGGCAGCCGCTGCTCAGCCCCCTTTGTCTCTCGCCTTCAATAGACTCACTGGGCTCAGTCTTCGCCATTCAAGCGGCGGGCCTCGGTAACCTGTTTCACTACTGAGGATTACACGCCATCCGCAACAATGGGGCAGGCTAAAAGACCCGTTTATCTCACACTGACAAACAGCGAAATCCGGAGAGTTCAGAGACGGCAAAGGAGCCCATGTTTGAGAAACTGACAAAGGACGCTAATAGCCACGTTCAGTGACATGTTGACACGGCGCTAATCTATTATGAGCACTCTCGCAGCACCTGATTACATCAGAAACATGCCTTTCATTCATCAGTCAGCGAGCAGGCCGTTCTTACAGAAATCAAACTGGATTCACATTTCAAAAGCACTTGCAAAGCCCACTTTGATCAGGGTTGATATTTTAGCCTTTCGCAGAAGTTAAAAGGTAGGCACAGGGATCCGCGCAATATCAGCTCACTGGGGGCTTTGAACTGAGTATGCACAGAATATGGTTATTTCCTGGGCATTCCATGAGTGCCGAAGACAAGGTTGGTATCTGAACAGTGGCGTAGCTAGACATTGTGGCACCCATGGCAGACCCTGTGTTTGCTGCCCCGCGACGGCCGCAGGTAAGAGCGAGGGGGAGGTGCTGGCGATTCCTGCACCGGCCACAGGTAAGAGCGGGGGCGAAGTGCTGGCGAGTCCTTCACTGGCTGCAGGTAAGAGCGGGGGCGAGGTGCTGGCGAGTCCTTCACTGGCTGCAGGTAAGAGCGGGGGCGAGGTGCCCGCGAGTCCTGCACTGGCCGCAGGTAAGAGCGGGGCGAGGCGCTGGTGAGTCCTGCACTGGCCGCAGGTAAGAGCGGGGGCGAGGTGCTGGCGAGTCCTTCACTGGCTGCAGGTAAGAGCGGGGGCGAGGTGCCAGCGAGTCCTGCACTGGCCGCAGGTAAGAGCGGGGGCGAGGTGCTGGCGAGTCCTGCACTTGCCGCAGGTAAGAGCGGGGGCGAGGTGCTGGCGATTCCTGCACTGGCCGCAGGTAGAGCGGGGGTGAAGTGCTGGCGAGTCCTGCACTGGCCACAGGTAAGAGCGGGGCGAGGTGCTGGCGAGTCCTGCACTGGCCGCAGGTAAGAGCGGGGGCGAGGTGCCCGCGAGTCCTGCACTGGCCGCAGGTAGGAGCGGTGGTGAAGTGCTGGCGAGTCCTGCACTGGCCGCAGGTAAGAGCGGGGCGAGGTGCTGGCGAGTCCTGCACTGGCCGCAGGTAAGAGCGGGGCGAGGTGCTGGCGAGTCCTGCACTGGCCGCAGGTAAGTGCGGGGGCGAGGTGCCCGCGAGTCCTGCACTGGCCGCAGGTAGGAGCGGGGGCGAGGTGCTGGGGATTCCTGCACTGGTCGCAGGTAAGAGCGGGGGCGAGGTGCTGGCGATTCTTGCACTGGCCGCAGGTAAGAGCGGGGCCAAGTGCTGGCGAGTCCTGCACTGGCCGCAGGTAAGGGCGGAGGCGAGGTGCTGGCGAGTCCTGCACTGGCCGCAGGTAAGAGCGGGGGCGAGGTGCTGGGGATTCCTGCAGTGGCCGCAGGTAGGAGCGGGGGCGAAGTGCTGGCGAGTCCTGCACTGGCCACAGGTAAGAGCAGGGCAAGATGCTGGTGATTCCTGCACTGGCCGCAAGTAAGAATGGGGGTGGGGGGCCGAAAATCTCTGCGTTTGTAGCGATGGCCGCAGCCAACGGTAGTGGTGGGAGGTACCACCCCCGAAACTCGTGCCACCCGGTGCGTACCGCCCCCCTTGCTACGCCACTGAATTTGGACCACACATGTGACTGTGTTCTTCATTTCTGTTGCACTAGTGAATATGGACACCAACATTATCGATATGCAGGAATATTGAGAACAGAACATGGAGGGACAAATATCGAACGGTAAATGCATAAACGGGAGCATAGATTTAATCTTCCTAACTCCACATCCACCGACCTGGAAGATGTATGTCCTGTGTAGGTACATAAACGTGGAGCTAGGGATAGAAAATCTAGACTTACTTACCTATCAATATTGTTTTCAATATTTGCTCCTCGGTATTCTGTCCCATTGATATTGTGGGTTCGATATTCAGGAAGCACACCATGCATTTTCCATTATGAGCTACTTTCAGTGAATTGCAACAGTCAATTACTTCATCAGCTTTTTCTTCCCGACTTGAAGTCCACTCAGACACCCTTGTTGAGTATTGTTGTTCTACAGTATTTTTCCTTTATTTCTAAGTAGTATTCAAAAGGGTGCATGTCTCTCTCTGAAAAAGGTGCATAGTATGCCTGAGTAGGGAACACACCAGTGCAAGTGTGCCTCCTCCAAGTTCATTCAGAAAATGCATTTTGATCTAACGTGTTTCAGGTCATAAATGCTTGCATTGGTCTTTGCATTGGATGGGTGTGTAGCCATCACTGGTGAGCTGTTTTTGTCATTTTCATTCTGGGGCTCACCATTTTGCAGGACACGCAGTGGGTAATTTGAGCTGGTGGTTTCCGGTGATCGGCACTGGAAACTTAATCGTCAACACTGGCCCTTATACCATGAACTCGACCCAAAGGTATTGGAGTGCTTTTCATGAGCACCAGTTAAGGGCACATTCATTTTTGGTAGTCACTGGGAGATTAAGTGACACCGAGACTTGATAGGCACTTGACATTAAGTGATTTGCCTAGAATCACAGAATGTTGCGCCTATGCCGAGACTCAAAACTGGTTCCCCAGCTCCAAAATCAACAGCTCTGGCCAATATGACACATCCTTTCCCCACTTGTAGGGTTTCATGGTTAGTAGTTGGTTCTGTATAGGCAGCACTAATAGGTGCTATGAGCTGGCGCAAGCTGGGCCCCGGCACTTATTTTTTCACTCATTAACCGCTGCACTGGCTGCACCACTGCTATTGTTAGTTGATTCTGAGCAGGCGCGCAACACCCATTGGACTCACCGGGCTTCAGCCCCCCACCCCCCCCGTCGGGTGTGGCAGCCCGGGGTGAGACAGATCCCGGGCATACACACAGCCACACCCAAACGTTTCACAGGTCTTTAAAAGACGATTTGAATGTTATTTAGGCCTTGCTGTTGTTTCACCCCTTGTTGGAGGCCCTGCAGCTCCACTCTGCCTACTGATTAAAGGTTCAGCTCCCCCCCCCCGAAATTTGGCTCTAGTAGTTGCGCCTCTGATTCTGGGTGTACCGTTGTAAAAACCTCCATACATTTTCTAGCTGCTATTACCAATTTATTGATATGGTATTAGATTAGTTTGCTAAATTATTTCAGGCAAGCGTTATATGGAACATCAAGATTATCACATTAGCCTACAATGTTCTGTAACTCACAGCAAACTTTCTTGATTCATTTTATTGTACTTTTTAGCTAATCAATCTTTAGGAAGTTCAACTTGTGTCTTGTGTGAGTCAACACCTGATGTGGAATTGTCTTGGTAATGTTTCCCATTACAGCCTCTAAATTCAATCAGAACATGTTCCATCCCTTCTAACTATCGATGTCAGTATGTGAATCTGCTCATCTCATCATATTATCCACCCTCTACTGATGACTCTTCTTGGCAATGCTTCTGAAAAGGACAACAAAGTGGGTCATTACTGACTGTCTCTGGGGCAGATGAAGCGTGAGAGAGCCTCTCATTCTGTCAGGTTCGATTTAGAAGGCACTTAAAGAACTAAAGTTCATCTGCCATTTTGTACGTTGAAATGTCCTTCTTCTAAAACAAAATGCCTAGTTTGAGGTCACATTCAAGATGGAGGAAAATCACACCTTGACGCCAAACCCTGAAACATCCCTGAAAAATGGGTTTTGTTGAAGCTCATGGATGTGTCGGTTCCACAGATGTTTGAAAGATTCTGTACTTCAGTCCTTCCAAGAATGCAGCCAACTCCACCCGTATGGATGGAGTAATGTTAACAATCAGGAAATTTGATTGGTTGCGCATGGGAAGACGAGGCCACGGTGATTCATTCAGCCAGACATGCTGCTTCTTACTGTGCTATCTTGCATGAGAAGATGGGGAAACTCATGCCAGCAAAAGGATTAGGAGCACAATGACCCTGTGTATAATTTACGCCTGACTAGAACAACATGCAGCAACTTGGCACGGATCAATGGCATTAACCCCAAAGCCAAATTGTGTCGCAATATTGAAAACCAAATATTTTCCGCATTCCATCCTCTTATCTCGCAAATTTGGCATAGTTGAATCTGCCATTTATGTCACTCATTCCATTCTAAAAGAATTTTAATATGTTTGTAGAATTCTTAAGTTTCTGACAGCTTATCCATAAATACTTACCACTAATGCGGAGACTTGGCAAATCATGTTATTGTGTTGGCTAGTAATTTTATGACTGCCTTGCTTCAAAAGCTACACCGAACAACATTTTAATGCTTAACAAGATGCAGGTAAATTTAGGGTCACAGATTAATGTGGAAATTACCCTTTGCCTCCATCACTAATTTTTTTAACTGGAATTCAAGTTTCTTTTATCCGCCTAGATGTTTCAAGTGTAAGATTGTGTTAAACTGACATAGATGCACACAACAACATCTTTATTTATTAAATATTCAAGTACTTCTTTGGCTTTCTACAATGCCAACCATATTACAGAGTGGTGACTTCAGGATGTTTATTACAAGTACTACAATTAAAATTAAACAGTGGTGTAGTGAATGCCATTTGTGTTTGGGTGGCATAGTGAGATCACTTCCAGCTCAGAGGTTTCTATGGAGTAGCTGGTTACTAACAGAGCAAACATTTATTCCTTTGAGGTTTGACCACCCACCCTCTATTACTATTGCCTACTGTGTATGCCAATTACAATTTAAAGACGTGCTTGCTATAACAGCCCTCAGTAGTTTCCAGCTGAAAAAGAGGTTTGCATTTGGGCCAGAAAGATGACTCAAAAGCATTCTAGGACTTTGAGCCCTATATCAAAAAAGAACCTTCTGCTGTTTTTTTGTGTAGGTCAACTCTGCTGGTAATGGTGACCCAAAAATTATGGTCTTCAGTGGGGTATAGTAAGAACCAGAACCTTGCCTTATAAACCGGGCAGAGAACTTCGAACTTCACTGAACATGAAGTTGTAGGTACATTTTAAGGTGGGCTACATTTGGTCTTATTGAGGTTCATATGAAGTCTTGCAATTTCGTTTGATATTCTTTGTAACCTCTCAATATGTTTTTTGGGATGCCCCTTGTGCATAGATGCACTAGTGTAAAAAGCCTTAACTAAGAATCTGACAGATTTCAGGTGGAGATTGATTCGTGGGCTTGATATAACTTTTCTGATGGTGGACAGTTACAAATCCTCTGCCTTTATATGGGGAAGAGAAATCCAATTACTAGGCAAAATTTTGGAACTGCGACCACGTAAAAATATGTTATCTATATCTACTCTTTTTCTTCTTCTGCATCTTATAGCATAAGCAATCTCGGTAACTGTGGTGTTCAACTGACTTACTGACTTGTTTGCGGGCGGACCTGAATCTGAGTGTGTTACACCTTAACCGTCTCTACCTGGAGATGCGCATACTTTTGAAGCATGAGTAAGAAGGCCAATCCCAGAGGCATTGAAAGAAGCATCTTTATCTTGGAGGATACAGGGAGGGCCCAGTTGTAATTTGTTGAATTCCTATTTGTGTGCACATAATGCTGAAGAGCTGATTGGACCCACTTTAAGGAACTGCCAGAAATGTCCAACAGTCCTCAGTCATATGTTGTGGTCTACTATGTTCTACGAAGACTGATTTGACAGTTCTGCACTGTCTAGTTGTCTTTGAGAAGCACGTCATTGGTGGGGACAAGTCATTATTGTCAATGCTTGCACCATTTTTGTAGTTACATTTCCAAATCAATGCGGCCAACTCTAAATAAATGGAATCTATTTGCATTGGTGGTTGCTACTTATCAGGGGTGGCGGGGCAGCGGCTGTCGACTCTGGATACTCCTTGGCTCTTCGGCCAACACCAGGATTTCAGGAAGCACACAGGCTCCCAGACTCCCCTAACTAATCATGACACTGCATGACAGCAGCATCGTGATTGGTCTAAGCGCAGTGGTTCGTCTCTCAGACAGGGACTGGGAGCCTCTGCATGTTCTCCACCCAGGCTGTGCAATACAGCTGGGCGGAGAACATGCTATGTGCGCATCACTGTTGGGCCGGCCTAAGACAGTTGGCCAAACCATCATGCACACTTAAGAGAGTGCTCACCACTTCTCCCCCTGCTCCAGTGACAGCCCAGCCCTGGCTCCCCTGTTCGGAACAGCTCTGACTTCATGATTGAATTTCAGCTTTTTCATGCCCTCTTTGGCCAGGTCATTGACACTGCACAGGCAGACTGGTCCACATTCTGAAGGGACAGCGAAGTGTGTTTTGAATAGTGCAATATAGCAGCAGCCTACTAACATTATTGCAAATAAGACCCCCACTGCCATTTCTCATATCTGAGGTCCTGTTTTGATCGAAAATAAACTTTTTTACAGATGCTGCATGGTGTTGAAAAATAAAAGTAAACATTTTTTCTGGAAAATGTCTGTAATGGACTCCCAAGCATTAGCCAAATTAAAAACAAATTGAAGGAAAATGGTATTTAAAATTTGAACAGCTCACAAAGCAGTGGGGCGACGCTCCTTCACCTTAGTGGAGGAGCTGCCGCTGTCTATTTTTCTTTTCAGATCCAAAGATCGCAGGCCGACAGAGGGGCAAAGAAAACGTTGCTTATGATTACATTCAACACGTTTGTTTGTTTTTTGGAGCAGTTATATATTCCCTGTTGGGATTGTGTAGTTCATCTCTACTTTAAATGGATATTAAAGAATAATATAATGAAAAAGTAACTCCATAAACAGGCTCAACATCAGCGTAGACAAGGCAAGTCACATGAGAATACATGCGCAAGATGAGCAAAAGGTACTAGGATCCTAAAGTTGAACTCATCGCAAGACACGATTGAAGAGGCAGACAAGCCAGGATAGACTGGACAAGAGACAACAAAAAAAGACAAACAGTTCCTTTACCTCAAATTTACGACTCAATAAAAGCAGAGCATACAGCCTCTTGGGGTTGTGTGCTCCACTATTATAGTGTTATTGTGACAGACTTCTCACAATGACACAAGCACATTATGACATTCAGAGCAGGATGCGGTCTGCTATAGATCCTGTATCTGCTGAGAGCCAGTCTTTCAATTATCCATGAATAATTCAGTTCCCCGGACAATTCATTATCAACACTGTCTTCAAAATCAAATGATCATTACCATGTGTTAATCTAATGAGGCTCTCTCTGTGTACAGCGTGTCTGACCTAAAAA
Organism: Lissotriton vulgaris; assembly: GCF_964263255.1. NCBI lineage: Eukaryota > Metazoa > Chordata > Amphibia > Caudata > Salamandridae > Lissotriton > Lissotriton vulgaris. Next base: position 148,919,965 of record NC_141688.1, on the reverse strand, counting down.
AACTACTTAACTGAAATCATTTCAAATGACTAATCATTCTGGTGTCTACGTAAATGTGTTCAATGGCTAAATGCGCAACCTTGACGCAAAATAATACATTCGTCCTAAGTAAGTTATATCATATGTAAATGAAATACCAATAAAAATAAAATTTAATAATGTTTTGTGGTGTTAATCAGTGTTTTGTTTTTGTTTTTATTACAATTATTGGCATAGAGTTGTCAATAACTAGGCTGATATTCAATGAGAAGTGTAGGAGAGAAAGATCTGCTTCCTATGGTTACCCCCACTTTTTTCTGTGTTTTCCTGGTTTTTCGACTTTAGTCTGGCTGTTGCCCTGCTAATCAGGACCACAGCCTAGCTGTTCTCTCTCTAAATTGATTACATGTACTTTAGGTACATACCAGGTTGGTTACTGGGTCACCCTCATGAGTCCCTAGTATATGGTACCTTAGGTACCAAGTGCATAGGTACACCAGAGGCCTACCAGGGGCTGAAGCATGTATTATGCCACCCCTGAGAAGCCTTCTAAAATCGCACTTTTTAAAATGGCAGCTTTCGGAATCCCTTCCTTATAGCTGTTCTGTGATATACTCTTTTTTTTTAAATTCTAAAATATTTTATTGAAAATAAATTTTACATTTACAAAAACAAAACTGTTGTCTTACTTTGGGCAGCTAAGTGCATTATATTCCTCATGGTTAATGCTAACTTTGGTTTGGCTTTATCAAAACATGTTGTGTTTGGTGTCAACCACTTTGGAATACTATCCCCCCCTGCCAGTTCTGGCTGCGGGGGTAGCATTCCACCCTTCTAGAGGGAGAAGACATGTACACACTGGTATACCCGGTAAATGTTTAAAAGAGCCTCCGCATCACAAAATGGATGCTGCTGCCTCTGACACGAGTCTGACCTCCTGCTGCTGGACGAAACTCCGACAGGGGAGGCCTGGACAATATGTTTCCTGTCCAGGGAGGTGCCAGCACCTCCCCAAAAAGGCTTTAGTGTATTGGGGCAGGGTGGGTTACATTCAGTGAATGCTTTTTAGACACTGCCTGGGGCACACAAGGTGCTCCATGCATTTCCCAGTTCAAACTGGCTGCTGGGACACTCAGCCCCAGCTCTGGCTCGAAACTAAGGGGAAGGGGTGTAACCACCCCTTCCCCAGGTCCTCCCATAGGTGGGACCCTAGCATTAGTCCAACCCTTAAACTTAGTATAAGTATAGGAACGCAGTCACTAGGACTTTAGATTACCCTGGACGAAACTCTGAAGAAGCAATCTTGGACCTTCGACATTCCATATCGACTGGAAGACGGAAGAAATTTCCCTTGGGGTCAAGGAGTAACTCCCCTGTTCAAACAGGCACCAAAGAAGCCTCTTGCCGGTCTGCATTTTTGAGGCTCCCGCTGGATACCGACACAGGACACAGACCTCCAGAAATCTCCAAGGCTGACACGAGTCCCCAGCGAAGCTGAGACCTGTAGCTATCACGAGAGACGTGGGACCGGAACTCTTGGACATCCTGCGAGTATGCAAGTGCACCTAGTTCCCGAAGTTTCCCGAGGTTCTGCATTGGGCTATTTGTTGCCCTTGCCCCAAGCACCTTTTGCACCAAAGCTGAGAGGCCTACACTCCATGAGTGTTCCGTGGGCCCGCTTTCTTCACCGCAGCTTGAGGCTCCTTCGCGATCTTTAGTCCGTTGGCTAGTGGGTCCCCACGAAGGACAATCCTTTGTTTCTTGGGCTTTCCTGGTTGCTCCAGACATGCTTTGACTCCCCTCCAAACGGTGAGTCCCTCAGACCTTGCTGGTCTGCATCAAAGCCAATCTTGTCTTCTTGCGTAGGTTGCTGTTGCCAAGGCTTGTTGGGTCCAATCCGGATAGCGATGCCGCAGCACTCGACATCCGAAGCGGGACAGCTCAAATCCATCTCCTGGTTGTCGTCGACACCTCCTGGTCCTCGTGGCTGAAGAGTCAAGCTTCACCTACTTCACCTTAAAGCACCCGACATCGGCTGGCATCTTCTTGTCGCCATCCTGGTCACTGGCTAGTGACCCAGACTCTGTCCCCTCTGCTTTCAGGTTCTTCTGATCTCCAATCCACCCTTGGATCCATCCGGACACTTTTCCTCTGGTCGCCTGCAGCACTTCTTAGCAGCTCTCCATTGGAATCGACGACGAAACCAGACACGAAAAGACACTTATGCACCCGGCTCCCTGGGTGAGGTAACACGAGTACTTTGGTGCTCCCGTGGGTCTTGACTCTCGAAATGTCTAGTTCTAAACGGGTTTCACCACAGTCCACTCCTAAGTGTCCTAAAACGTTAAAACTGTAAACACAGCTTCGAATCACTATTGACTTCTATGGAGGAAATTCAAGTTAGACACTGCACGTGTCCCCCGTGAGTCTCCTGCGTCCCTACCTTGGGTGGTTCCCGGTAGCCCCAGCGGTTCTACAGGCCCTAGGCCTAACTTCTATCCCTCCCGTGGTTCTTATCCCACTATCTTAGTATATGGCTTGTGACGCCCCTAGGGCAAAATGTATACTGTGCTATTTACTGTGTGCTATTTAAGTTCTTTTATTGTACTTTTGCCTCTAGCCTCATAAAGAGACTAGAGGGGTGTGTTTTAGAATAAATACATATCTTCTATATATATACCTTGTGTGGTGTACTTTCATTTGATCATTCAAGAGATTATAGACTGGTAAAACAAGCTGCTTTACATTCCTTCAAGACTTAGCCTGAAGGCTGCTCTCCACAGCTACCACTAGGATAGCTTTCTATAAGGTTGTATTTAACCTACCATCAATAAAGGTCGTTTGGACTGGTGCAAGGTGCCCACTAGAATAGTGGACATCATATGCCAGGCCAACTTCTCACAAGAAGGTCCACCTGATATGAGATAGACTAGAGTGCAGCTCCGGTTGTCTAAGATGTCACTTGGAACCCCAGGTGGGAAACAACCAATTTATGGTCAGTTTCTGATCTTTATTAAGTTGCATATGGCTGAATCTATACCTTTTAGCTGATCATATCACAAGTGCAGGGGTAGAAGAGCATGGGGGAAGCCAAGCACAAATTGCCTGAAAGGGTTTTACCATCCTTCTCGGTCACACTCTGGACAACCCTATTCTCTCTAGCCCAATCCAAAAATAAAAATACAGGACATAAACATTTGATAGTCCATGGTCATCACCCTCATCTATACCTGATAAAACAAAAACACCTGGCATACCCACATCCTCCCAGGGAGAGGTCCAGAGCACATGGCTCCCAGTTTGATCCCCGGTACTGGCGGCAGCTCAGCTCAGCATCATGTGACTCATGGAAATAGCTCACTTAATTTCCCCGATGGCCCCCAGCGCCTGGATACCCTTAGGGGTGATAAGTCGCACTTTACAAATTTAGAATTTACTCCCTCCCCTACATTTTGCGAGCCACTCCCCTGACCTTCACCACCAAGTACCAAACTTTCTGCACTCCTCACAAGCAACACGCTAGCTCCCCCACACTCTCCACTTTCACAGTAAGAGTGGAGATCAAGCGCAGCACTGGTAGTGGTTCTGTGAGAGCCGCTCTTAGTCCTGCCTTCCCCTGCTGGAGTGGGTCTGCGGAGATATGACAGTTGGTCTAGCAGAAGCACTACTCACATCCTCGCTCCTCCGTTGGGTGTCCGGATGCTGGGAAGATGTGGAACCTTGCCATCAGTCAGTGGTTTGGTTTTGGGGCTCAACACTTCTATGCACTGATATTAGAGTAGTGGAAAAATTGAACAAGCAAGACTCATTTCACTACTATGATGGGATGGCAGTGAAAAATGTGATTGCAAAACCAGAGATCTAGATAAATGATTTCCATGAACAACATACAGAATTATATCAAAATAGCTGTCAGGAATAAGGTTTTTTCCAATAAGGTGTACCAAGGGGTTCTGGTCCATGATATTATTTGGAATACAGTCTTGGAAACTCCATGTTACAGCCAGCTATCCATCTGCAATTTTAGGTTGCATGTGTCCTCCCATGAGTTCCTCACTCATATCACTGATCAGCTACACAGATAGATAGGAGTCATGGTAACATGACCATGCTTAATCAATTAGTTTAATCAGCTACCATACCCCCATCCAGTACATTAAAACAAATTCACCTCACATTATGCCTAACACCACTATTCAGCCTATAATCAGCTATTTTTAGGAACAGGAACTACTGGGCATCCTGCCACCATTAAGAATCACTCTCTTGGCCATCCTCCCCATCACAACACAAGTGCCATGTCCTTCAATTTCACTTCTTCACTCTCAGTTACAACTGCGGCTCCTCCGCTAAGGCAGAGCAGCGTCACCCCACTGTTCTTGGAGCAGTGCTAAGGAAAACTAAAATGCTAATTACAGAATGTTATTATCATGTTATTTTTAGTGGAGCTTGGAGGCAAGTTAGGGTGGGGGTGCTAGGCTCTCCACATCAGAGGGAGAAGTGGTATAATGTGCACCTTAAGTGCGTATGACCATTTGGCCGGCCGTCTTATTCCGGCCATACTGTCATGCACACTTAGCATGTTGTCCACACTATATTGCACAGCCTGGGTGGAGAACATGTATAGGCTCCCAGTCTCTGACTGAGCACAGAACTAGGGTGCTCAGACCAATCACGATGCTGGTTTCATACTGGTGACAGCAGTTTTGTGAATGTCTATGAAAGTCTGGGAGCCTGGGTGCTGCCAAAAGAACAGCGAGGAGGGAGGAGAGGTGATGGCTGGATCGAGGCGATGAGCAGGTAAGTGTTCCATTTTCTTTTCTTCCGTTTTCTAATGCCCCGCCATCGTTCTCTACCAGCCGCCCCTGCTCGATAAGAGACCTTCAGCAGAGACTACACAGAGGTGGAAGAAAAGGAAGATGCGGTGTGATCCATTCCCATGGCACACGTCCTATCTCCGATGGCCCGGTGTCCATGAAAGATCAGTGTCTGTACAAGCCCCAGCTTCGGAGCTAGGTTTTACTCAGTTATGATAGAGCAGTGAATAAGTGGGTTTCAATTTTCTGTCATTGATGATGTCTCACAGAGAGTGCCACACAACACAACAAGCCAACAACAGATTGAACTATAGGTGTGGAATTGTGGATAACTGATGTTTTTCACCAAGAGAGCTTTAGCAACAAGTGGCAGAAGGTGGACTAGACAGATATCCATGTCTCCGTTCCACTCCTTTGCAGGAGTCCATGGAAATCCAGACAAGGTGTGGGAACTCATGGGAAGCACGCATTTCTCGTAGTGATACATATAACAGCAGTGGGAAAAATAACTTTAATGTTTCCACAGTTATAGAATAGCAGTGATTAACCAGATTTAGAATCATAATATTCAGGCTAATAGCTCTCGACGTAAGCCATTATTGATAATAAAAAAAAAAAATCCGCAATAACATCATTGATAACAGTAATAATTCTGTTTTATTCATGGTTCATCAGGTTTTCATTTATAAAAGCAAAGGCTCGACGTGTTTGCTCACATTGGACTCCATTAAGAGTGACACGGATGCTCTAAAGACCTATAATATGTAAAGGTCCTCACTTGTGGACACATGATTTCATTCTGTGCCGCCATGTCTTACATGGGCTGTCTCTGCTCAGAAAGATTAGCCAGGACTCGCCATTTTGTAATCAGCTGCTTTGGGGTGTGTGCAGCCTGCCTCAAGGTCACGTGACTTCAAGCGAGCAACGCTCTTCTCTGACTGTGCCCTAAATGGAGGGGCTCGTGGTCCCTGTGGCCCTGTGCACGTGCGCCCTGCACACCCAAGTAAGAGCACTATCCTAGGGCACTTTCATGCATAACATTCGGGCACCGTCTCGGGTATTTAAAGAGCGAGACTCGATGCAATTTCAAATGACTGGCATCAGCTGTTCCTGGAAGGCTTTTCTCGAAAGGTGCAAGAATACATTACTGCGCGTGACGAGCAGCAGCCAGCACGTTTACAATGAAGGTAATGTGTTACTTTACGCCACAAACGGTCAGGCGCACACACACCTAAATCGCCATGGCCGCTTGGCCATGGAGCTTTAGATTGTATTTTCATGCCGTAAAAAGTGTGGAGCGCCTATTTAAGAAATCAAACCAGTCGCTGGGGACACTCGATAGGAGCGTGCAAAACGAATATTTTATAGAAACATTAAAGCAGGGCAGCTGGAATTATGCAGCTCGGGAGGACCAAATTATGCAGTATGGTTTACAAAATTATGCGGCAAGAAAAAACAGTGTGGAGCACTATTTTGTCATTTTTAGAACTATTGTGTCTGTCTTGGCATTAACCCCGTTTTAACACTTTAGTGATGCAATCAGCAACTGAAAAGCAACCAGTTACCCTTTAAAATGGGTTGCCACTGCGCGGAACGACACGTGGCACTTTAAGTTCAGTAACTTTTGATCCATTTAAGGTAGATACGTTTTTTGTTAAGTCTGTAAATTTTGCAGGGGTTGATTAATTATATGGCAAACGAGGCAAATCCATAACGATAGGGAATGTTCAGTGGTCACAGAATTACATAATTCCAGTGCCTTGAAGTAAGGGAGCATACATGCTAGTTTTCTCTTTAATATGAACTGGGACCATCGGATAGCAGTGAGAACTCTTTGTGCCTCTGGAGTAAAAAAGTAGTATGGTGCAGCCAGGGATACACTCTCAAATGAACTCTGTTGTTTGATATAAAAAAAAAAAGAGAAATGCTGAATTTTTCTAGTGGGCTGGCTTCTTACGTGGGATGAAAAAGGTTGGGAGTCTGAAAAAACAGCCTGGCTAAATAAGCAGCTTTAATTCTGACGGAGGCGAAAATCCCCCTTTGAGTGCAAACTTCCATTTGCACCCAAAATGTAATATCATTTTGGCATAGAGGGCTTTTGTTCTTGTGATCTATGCTAAATTTACAAGAGAACATAGTAAAAATATGCTCTTATCAGCCTAGTGATGGAAAATTAAATGAGCCATTAATGCTTTATGCCACATCTCTTGGAGCATAGTTAGTACTTGGGAGCAATTTGTGCATATGATAATCTGTGCACCCCATGCTATCGCAAATGTGTACCCGGAGAACAGAAGGGTGACAAGGATGACATGCTTGCTAATGAATACTGTGAATTTGAGTGAATGAAGAGTTATCGTCTCTTCTGTTCACTATTAATTTAGAAGGAAGGAAAATGCTACTTACCAGTATGCATCTGTTTTGGCATGTAGAGCCACTATTTTACATTTTACTTAAGCACTGGCCCGACTACAATGTCTTTGCTGGCTACTTGGATTTTTTTAAAGTTTAAATCCATGAAAAGAAACCCAATCACATGTAATCATACCGTCACATTTTGTTGGGCTAGTCATGCCAGAAACTTTCCAAAGCAAGAAGCAGCATATCCAAAATGTTTTATTTGGATCTTTATGTATTTTTTGCAACAAGACAATTAAGACAGTCTGAAAGGTGATGCATGAAAACTGGCGAACTGCTGCCCCAGCACATGGCTGAGCTGGTTCCAGAGGGAAATTTACTGGGGAGTTATTTTTCATTCTCAAGCCAACAAATTCTCAACTGCGCTGTTCATATTTTTTACAGTAGGTTCGCTAAACATGGCTAAATATTGCCCCTGCTGCTTCCGTATAGTTTCAATGAACCCTACAGTGTTATAGTCCTAGCAGCCCACAGACCACATTTTCCAGAGAGCTTGCATAGGAGATAACCACAAACATGTGCCTTAGATATTTTGCCTAAAATGCAGCCATACTGTTCAAAGTAAGAGTGCAGAAACTACTTGACCAAGGCAGACAAATGGGCACTCTGCGTGGCAGAACAACACATCATGGAAGCTTTTCTGAATTATCAGGGTTCCCACTGTTTGAATGCATGCTAGCTCTAGATTCAGTTTTGAGGCTTGGTCCCATCTACTGTTCTATAGTGTTGCATATGTGCCTTCACTGGCGGCTGAAGTAATCTCCAAAAATACTTTGATTCTTATGTTAAAACCGGTATTGTACCCTTGAGCCCTATGCTTGTTTTCCTGACATACTCTCCAATTGGATCAATTCCACATTTGAACCAGAGGTTTAGTTCTGTTTAATTGTTGCTGTTGCTTCCTGGAATCTATTTGCACTTTTTTTTAGGAAGAGAGAGATAAAGGAGGACAAAGGAGTCTGTGTCATGTCTATCAGAGGTTTCGAAGCGGGAGAGTACCCTTTCAGACAAAATACTTTGCCCAGAAAAACTTTCAAACTTTTTCCATCTTGGATGTGCGCTATACTGTGAAGCACACAAGCAAATCCAGTAAAGTTTGGAGAAAAAAACAACACTTTTTTAAGGAATGCCTCAAAGAGGCATTCATTTTTGTCACAACGCCTTGTTAATTATTGTCAGTTAAATACAGCTTTCCTTCAAACATTGCCACCCATGAAATACTTAATTTAGGCAAAGTTGCTTTAAATAAAAAATGTCCATGGCTCCGTATTGCCTTTGTAAAAAATCCTAGTCATTCTGCCACAAGGAATTCCACTAGTGTATGTTGAAACACTTTTGGGATGTGCCTTCCCCACCGCAGCAGGTTCATCTCATGGAGAGCAGTGAGATATGATCCTGGGAGGCAGACCATATGAATGTCCACAAGACAAAGAGGCACAATCCAGCCACCTGTTTAACCTTTTTCCTATTTCATATACTGGGGAATAAAACTCTTCTTAAAATGCCATATGATAAAAACTCCCGCACCTTCGCACAAAGAGTGAAAGGATTTAAATAGGTCACCTCCTATCGTCACAGCCTTCCTCTGCCTTCCGGTGTATTAGCAGTATCCGCGAAGGTGCGGGAGTTTTTATCATGGCATTTTATATGGTAGTGCTTGCATAAGATAACCTGATCGGGTTCTGAAACCACACCGATCATTTCTCATTTATAGGGACTTGTGAATGTGAAACCCATTAAGGTTTTTATCCATAGTGAAAAAGTATAGCTCTGAACAGAGTATACACGGTGGAACACTAAGTCCGTTACGAAGGTCCCAGGAGATCCCCCATTTATTGCGACATTATTCGCTATTAGTGGTTCAAAAGGATCCGATATGTGTGCCCAGTTATTCTGAAGGAATTTTTCATCCTCAGTGACAATCGTACAAGGTCTATGAACTGTGTATCAATTATTTGTGAGTCGAATAGTGTTAAAGTCCTAATGAAGGTGGTACATCGATAAGTCTAGACAACCGAAACGTGTTGACGCCCTTTTTATGTAATATGTTACATCCAAGGAACCTTATTTTTGTCTAAAATGATCATGAGTTTTTAGACTGATGTCCACGAATATATGGATTCCATTTGGAGTAACTACAGTATGATGATTTAATTTGTTCACATTTTGCTTGTCTCTCCTTGTTTGTTTTTATTTATTGTGAACGATGTTTTATTTATTGCACAAATGTCATGCTTTTAAATTGTATTTTATTGAAGCTAACCATTTGAATAAATATGTCAATTTTTTAACATTGAGAAATAGCTCTTTATCATTGTGTATATCACGGTTGATTTCTTGGTTCAAATCTATATGGTTGCATTGAATCTATGTGGACGTTTCAATGTATGAGATATGTATGATTGAATAGAGGTAATTCTAGTTATTCCAAGAGAATCTAGTTGTTTCTGTACTTGTGGTATCCTGACTCTTGGCAGGTGGGGTCGCTCCATCGTTCTTTATACATATGCAGTGGTGGCCGACGCCTATCTAGGGTGTTGGGGCATGTGGGGGGTAGAGGAGAAAGGTTGGGTAGGTAATAAAATGAAAATAAAAAAAGACTTACCCTCCGCTCTTCTCCCGCTGACGCTCCTGGCTGCTTCGTTGCTCCTCTAGTCCACCCTGGTTGAGGATCGGGCTCAAGGCACCGGCTGTCCACCCATTCCAGACGCCGCTCTGATAGAATGAGAGCGGTGCCAGGATTGGTCTTACCAGCTTCGTTTGACACTCAGACAGTGCCTTGAAGCCTGTGGCTTTTCTCCAACCCGACTGTGTAACACAAAGTTGGATAAACATAAGTGTGCATGTCTGTTTAGCCGGCCAAAGATGGCTGGCCAAACAGACATGCACACTTATAACTTCACACTACTCCTCCTTCCTGCCTAGCCTGGCCCCACCCTATACTTATTGCGCATCTCAGACAGCAATAAATAAAAGTATATTAACATTGCGCTATTATCATTTTATTTATCATTTGCTGGCTCTGGGCAGTTGGTCAATGCTCCTACGCGACTATGGAGGAGCCACCCCATAACATATGGCTACAAAGTGCCTGCAAAGCCAGGTCCTTAAGTAAACAGAGCTGACACAATAGCTCCGGGTTTGCTGTCTGGAAAGAAGTTTTCCAGATTTTCATCTCTGTAGCAAAACACCTTTGAAAAAAACGTGACTTGTGAACTCAACAGGCAATTTGAAATCCATCCAAGCCTGGGCCGCTGTACATCCAGGAAACAGGAGGGAAGGAGGGAGTCCCACTGCTGTATCCCACCTAAAGCAGCGTTTAAGAACTTTGCAGCTGGGCCCAAGGGAGACGCTTAGAAACGTAGAACTTTCACGGTTTTTGCAAAGCTGTGAATAAGGGAGACATGCCATATTTTTAAGAGATTCCATAGACTATTAAAATATTTTTTACAATGTATTCTACACTCATGTTTCCTCCTGCCACAATTGTAATGCTGCATGGCTAATGGATTCGCACCCTTCTCCATCTAAATGCACCGAGGCAGCCGTGCCTGCTGCAGGGAAGAGCGGTGAGCGGTGGGCGGTGGTGCCTGGGGTGTGGGTGGAGGGGGGGGTTTGAGGGACGACTACGAGGGAAAATTAATTATTTATTTAATTTTCCCTCACGGTCATCTCTCGCAATCCTCCCAACCGGCTCCACCGCCCCACCGCTCTTACCACAGAGGATGTAATGGGAAGAGAATAATTGTATTATGAGCACAACAAAAATGGCAAAGATGGCAACAATGGCAAAATATCACGGAAGAAATAATAAACAAATACAGGAATAAACGTGGGCACGAACTGACATGTTTGCTGACAGCCTTTGTAGACAAAGACTGAAACTGAAGTGAGTGTTAGGTCTATAGTGCCGTTTTGAGCAGTTAATGCACAATTTTAGACACTGGCAGAATGTCAACATTGACGCACAGGCTTTTACATAGTGATTTCAAATGATGACGTATTCCTAAAACACAAGCATCTTCCACACCTCACAAGATATCCAATGTATATTGTGAACTATAACAAAAGTCCACCCACAAAGACAGAAAGAGAGAATTACATCATCAGTGAGGTACTTATCTCTCAAGGCCAACCACCAGCCATTTTGAATATAAATTCTGTGTTTTGCTATTTCCTCTTTTGAAAATATGATTACTAGTCTAGCATCAAAATGCGTTTCCACTGTAGATTCTTCATGCATGTGTCAGTATGCACAGTACAGTCGAAGTAACTCAGATTTGCATTGGACGACAGCACTTGATCTTCCAGAGAGGCATGTTCTAGTCAAATCTCTTGCTCACACTCATAAAGTGCACAGGTACACTCCAGTTTACCTCAAGGCTTTGAAGTTGTTTTGTAGGACATCATAGACACATGCAGTTGTTATACATTAATTTGGGTGACACTACAATGTTTAGCCGTTTCTTCCTTCGGATGTTGTTCAAATGTTATAGTCAGTTTATGATGTAGCTTGAGTCCCCTCTTTAAATTCTCCTTTATACAGTAGTGTAGGAAAATGAGTTATTAGTTGGGTAGGATATGAGTGTGAGAAAGATCTTGTCGGGACCCCTGTTAGGGTTGGACTACAAAGCCCAGACGCCCCTGCACGAACAAGGATGCATTTCGTCTCACCTGAAACCCGGACGAAGACCGATATCTCTCCTCTCTTTCCCCAGCGTGAGGTAACGGCTAGAGGAGGCGCCACGGACAATGGACGAATAAAAACAGACGCCACACAGGAAGCGAGGTCGTCGCAGAACGTCGAGGAGGCGGGACCAGAGACGGACCACGAGGAGGATGCCGAATCTCGGAGCCGGAGCTGAACGCCGAGAGTCAAGACAGCGTTGCTGAGTGTGAAGAAGAGGCGGGGGAAACCGACGACCGCTGGACGGAGGAGTGGTGGTGTCCCCCGGAGGAGGCTGGAGAGCGTGCCGTGACTCAGGAGAGTTACGGCGGGGCCGGTGAGTGACTTTGAACCGAAGCCCCTTTGGGGAAATTGTTGTGTGTTGTGGGAGGGGGGAGGTAGAGAGGAAAACTGTGGGTGGTGGGTGGAATTTAGTAAATGGGGAAACCGAAACGTACATTTGTGAGAGAACAGTACCCGACAGTATCACGTTAAGTTGTTGGTCTTGGGATTAGTTGTAATTGGTTTATGACTCAACCTCCGCTATATTCTTATCCTCATTCCGTACCAATTCACTCCCTATCCCCTTACCTGCCACTCTCAATACCTTTACGCATTCCCCTTCACCAAACCCATTTTCCGTGCACTACTTTCCGGTGTAGGAGCAAGGGTTTCGAAACAACCATATCACTGACGGCCCCTTTCTCTTTTCCCTCTCGGTACCTCCCGTAATCCACCACCACGGAGACTCTGCCGCCCCGGGATCAACGACCACTGGAAGAAGAGGAAGGAACATCAACTACCACGGCAAACCCTTTCAACACTGGAGAACTCGGTGCCGCGAGTGGAAGTACAGAACCCGTTGTGAAACCTAAAGCCTTGTTTCCGGACAATAAAAGTGCTGTTCGTCAATATATTCAGCCTCCGCGTCTGTATATCCGACCTGCCCTCCCACAAGTGGTGTCAGAAGTGGGATCTGACGGAGACATGGAGGCTGCACTTACCAAAATGGCTGAACATCAAGAACATTTGGGAAAAGTAATGGAAAAGTTCTTACATGTTGTAGAGGAAGATCGGGAGAAAACACAGAAGGTCCTTACGGGACAGAGCCAAACACATGAAGCAGCCATGGACAAATTGGCTGAAATACTCGGGAATCAAAAAGGACCTACTACGCTTCCCTCAATGGTCATGCAAAAGTATGTCAGTGGAGAGGATCCTGATTTCTTTTTTACGAACTTTGAACGTATAGCCACTGCTGCCGCATGGCCTGCCGACAAATGGGGTCAGTATCTGGGTCCCCTTCTTTCAGGGAATCTACAAGCAGCATACCAAGCAGCCACCATACAAGGAGCCGTGCCATATGCAGATATAAAACGCTGTATAATGGAAAGGTTGGGGGTGGATGACGAATCTTACAGGATAAAGTTACGCCAGATAAAAGAGGGTCCACAAGAAACACCCCGAGCATTGTACTTCAGGGTAAAAGATATGACCGACCGATGGTTGAAGCCTGCCACCTCGGATAAGGACGGTATCATGTCGAAAATATACTTAGAGCAGTATCTGGCCTCCCTCCATCCGCCTATACAGAGGTGGGTTAGACAACAACCACGTCTGACCCTTGAATCTGCAGTGGAGATCGCAAGTGCCTATAACAGGGCTCAGGAACTCCAAAAGGGTAGAGAAGACACCCAATGGAGAACTCCCGGACCGGGACATCACAGGCCGTCTCGTGCTTCTATCCCTAAAAAACCAGATCCCGTGGCTATCTTACCTGGACCTATGATACCCACCCCGGTGTTCAGACCACCGAATCCTGGACCTCAGTGTTTCCATTGTGGAGGGATGGGACATATTGCTAAATTTTGTCCCCAAAAAGAGGAACCAATGGAAATAGGGATAGCCAAGAACTACTACTGTTCTAACCCGAGAGAACCTTTGCCCCCATATCATTGTGAAGTAAAAGTGAATGGACAGTCCACTTTGACTCTGGCCGACACGGGGTGTCGACAGAGTGTAGTTCGACCCCAAGATTTTCAACCTAGAGTAGTACCCAGTGAAGAGATGGTGGCCATCCGATGTGTACACGGGGATGTTAAACAATACCCAACTTCCCAGGTTACGATTCAACACACCAACGACCCAGGAACCTCCCTGAAAGTAGGTCTGATCCCGAATTTACCTGAGAAAGTCATTTTGGGTAACGATTATCCCCAGCTGTCCCACATGCTAGCATATGATAGACACAAAGGAGAGGACTGGTGGGCTGAAGCTCCTTTTTCTAACACAGACGAACATGAGTGGCCTGAATCGAAACCAAGGAAGAGTAGGAAGCAGAGGAGAATAGAAAAAGGGAAGCCACCTAACGTGTTGCCTGTTATACCTGAAGAGAATCCTTGGGAAACAGACAGAAGTTTTCGATCCACACAGAGAGAGGATCCGGTTCTGCTGGAGGCGTGGAAGAACGCGCTAGAACAGGAAGACCCCCTTCATGTAGGTCCCTATTTTTTCAAGAAAAATGGGCTACTTTATAGGAAAGGAAATCCTACACAAGACCCCCAGCTAATAGTACCTACCCCGTTTCGAGAAAAGGTTATGTTTCTAGCTCATAGCCATTTGCTAGGGGGTCATTTCGGTCCAGAAAAAACAGAAAAACAGATCCTTGAGAGATTTTATTGGCCGGGAATTTACCAACAGGTTAAAAAGTGTTGCAGAGAATGCCCCATCTGTCAAAGACACAGCAGGTACATACCCCCTCGTGCACCATTGCGTCCACTCCCTGTGATAGAAGAACCCTTTACCAGAGTAGGCATGGACATCATAGGACCCTTGTTACCATCGAGGAGTGGTTGTAGGTTTGTGCTGGTGTTGGTGGATTACGCCACCCGCTTCCCTGAGGCCATAGCCTTACGGCGACCTGATGCGGTTAATATTGCCAAAGCAATGATAACAGTGTTTTCTAGGGTAGGGTTTCCAAAAGAAATTCTGACAGATCAAGGAACCCCCTTCATATCCAAGGTCATGAAGCAAGTTTGTACCCAACTAGGTATACATCAAATTCGAACGGCAGCTTACCACCCCCAGACCGACGGGTTAGTCGAAAGGTACAACGCTACGCTTAAGACAACCCTAAAAAAACTGTTGGATTAGAAACAAGGAAGTGGGAGGATATGTTACCGTTGGCCTTGTTCGCTATACGGTGCAAAATACAGAAAAGTACAGGTTATTCCCCTTTTGAACTGCTATATGGCCATCAACCACGAACATTCTTGGACATGGCCCAAGAAAAGTGGGAGAATGAACCCGACAACACTAAGCCCTTAGTTGATTATGTCTCCACTCTCAAAACACATCTGAGTCAGATTCGGACTATTGTCCGTAATAATCTGGAAGAGGCACAAGCGGCTCAGAAAAAACAATATGACAAAAAGGCAAAGGAGAGGAAGTTCGAGGTGGGTGACCTCGTTCTGTTAATGATGGCCTCATCTGACCATAAATTATTGGGACAATGGCAAGGTCCCTATAAAATTACTGAGAAAGTCACCCCTGTGACTTATAGGATAGAGCTAGATGCCGCCCGGGTACTTCACAAATCTATCACATCAATTTGTTAAAAAATGGGAAGGACCTCAGCCTGTTCTAAGTGCCCAACCTGAGAATGAGGTTCCTTTATTTGCTCAATGCATTGACACTACTCTTCCAAACCCTCTAAAAGAAAAGTTAATGCAAAATCTCGCTCCCCTTGGAGGAGTGTTTTCCCTAACTCCTGGAAGGACGACCTTAGTACAACATGCCATCCGAACCCCTGTAGGTAAAAGGGCACGACTTCGGCCCTATCGGATACCCGAGGCCCGTCGTCAAACCATCCGAGAAGAAGTTCAAAAGATGCTGGAAATGGATATTATCGAACCATCATCTAGCGAATGGAACTCCCCGATTGTCTTGGTTCAGAAACCGGATGGTTCGGTTAGATTTTGTATCGACTTCAGGGAAGTTAATAAATTATCTGAATTCGACACTTATCCACTACCAAGAGTGGATGAAATGGAGAGAAAATAGGGAGAGCCAAATATATCAGCACGTTGGATTTGTGTAAAGGATATTGGCAAATCCCTTTACGTCCCCAAGACAAGGAGAGAACAGCCTTCTCCACCCCGGATGGATTGTACCATTTTAAGGTCATGCCATTTGGCTTGCACGGGGCACCCGCCACTTTTCAAAGGGCAATGAATTGTATACTACGTCCTCACGAGAGGTATGCCGGAGCATACATAGATGACATTGTCATCTTTAGCGATACATGGGACCAACACGTACAACACTTGAAACAAGTCATTGTAACACTAGGGGACAATGGTTTAAAGATCAATCCCTCGAAAAGTCATTTAGCAGCCCAGACAGTGAAATATTTGGGGTACCTTTTAGGAGAGGGAATGATTAGACCACAAGATTCCAAATTGACAGCTATATCTCAAATCCCTCTTCCCAAAAACAAGAAAGACCTCCGGGCCTTTTTGGGCCTTTTGGGATACTACAGAAGGTTTATTCCCAATTTTTCCCAGATTGCATCTCCTCTCACTAACCTACTGCAGAAGGCCTCCAATACCGAGGACCGCTTGAGACACCCCACTCCCGACATCCTAAGAGCCTTCCATACTCTCAAGGGTTCACTAACATCCGAAACAGTGCTAGCCAGTCCTGACTATTCTCTACCGTTTGTTTTACAGACAGATGCATCAGATCAGGGGTTAGGAGCAGTGCTCTCACAAGTAACACGACAGGGACAAGAACAGCCTATTCTGTACATCAGCAGAAAATTATTTCCTAGGGAACAAAATTACGCAGTCATTGAAAAAGAGGCATTAGCTGTTAAGTGGGCCATAGAAACACTGAGATACTATCTGGAAGGCAGAGAGTTTACTTTATTCACTGACCATGCCCCTTTGGAATGGTTATCCCGCAACAAAGGAAACAACGATCGTGTGTTACGATGGTTCTTGGCGCTGCAACCCTATAGGTTTCGCACTCAACATTGGAAAGGGTCAGAGCAAGGGAATGTCGATTTCCTGTCCAGGTATCCACAGGACAGAAACCCTAGTAACAGGACACCAAGGGAAAGGGGATGTGAGAAAGATCTTGTCGGGACCCCTGTTAGGGTTGGACTACAAAGCCCAGACGCCCCTGCACGAACAAGGATGCATTCCGTCTCACCTGAAACCCGGACGAAGACCGATATCTCTCCTCTCTTTCCACAGCGTGAGGTAACGGCTAGAGGAGGCGCCACGGACAATGGACGAATAAAAACAGACGCCACACAGGAAGCGAGGTCGTCGCAGAACGTCGAGGAGGCGGGACCAGAGACGGACCACGAGGAGGACGCCGAATCTCGGAGCCGGGAGCCGGAGCTGAACGCCGAGAGTCAAGACAGCGTTGCTGAGTGTGAAGAAGAGGCGGGGGAAACCGACGACCGCTGGACGGAGGAGTGGTGGTGTCCCCCGGAGGAGGCTGGAGAGCGTGCCGTGACTCAAGAGAGTTACGGCGGGGCCGGTGAGTGACTTTGAACCAAAGCCCCTTTGGGGAAATTGTTGTGTGTTGTGGGAGGAGGGAGGTAGAGAGGAAAACTGTGGGTGGTGGGTGGAATTTAGTAAATGGGGAAACCGAAACGTACATTTGTGAGAGAACAGTACCCGACAGTATCACGTTAAGTTGTTGGTCTTGGGATTAGTTGTAATTGGTTTATGACTCAACCTCCGCTATATTCTTATCCTCATTCTGTACCAATTCACTCCCTATCCCCTTACCTGCCACTCTCAATACCTTTACGCACTCCCCTTCACCAAACCCATTTTCCGTGCACTACTTTCCGGTGTAGGAGCAAGGGTTTCGAAACAACCATATCACTGACGGCCCCTTTCTCTTTTTCCCTCTCGGTACCTCCGGTAATCCACCACCACGGAGACTCTGCCGCCCCGGGATCAACGACCACTGGAAGAAGAGGAAGGAACATCAACTACCACGGCAAACCCTTTCAACACTGGAGAACTCGGTGCCGCGAGTGGAAGTACAGAACCCGTCGTGAAACCTAAAGCCTTGTTTCCTGACAATAAAAGTGCTGTTCGTCAATATATTCAGCCTCCGCGTCTGTATATCCGACCTGCCCTCCCACAATGAGCCCTTCCCAACTTGTAAGTCTAAAACCCTGTTACGCTCAACAGACAAGTTAATTAAATAATCGGGCAGTTGGCTTGTTTTTTTTCTTTTTTATTCTTCAAAGTCCACAGACCGATAGAGCCCTGGCTGCATGGTGTGCTAAGAACCACTGCAGATGGTGAGAGTGTTTGCGTGATAAGCAAGGGTGCTGGTCGTGATGACGTTGTAAATGGTGCAGCTGGTTTTGAAGACGGCGCAGACCATCACGGGAGTCAGTGGAATTCCTACAGGATGGGGATCACATGTCTTGGATGAGACAATCACATCACAGGTCCTGGATGAGACATGCTGCAGCATGCCCTTAAGGGGTCCCAGGGTGGAGTCTAGGAGGTCATTGAACAAGGTGTTACCATAATCCAGACACAAGAGTATGAGTGTTTGAAAAGCAGTTCTGAAGTCGCTTTCTAGAAGAAATGGTTTTACTTTCTTTAAAAGAGAGATCTGGTAGCAGGATATCTGTGTGTTTCTTTTTAGAAATGTGCTGGATGAGGTTGAGGTTGGTGTTGAAGGTGAATCCAAGTGACTTGCCATTTGGTTACATTTAAGTTTCAAACTGTTAATGTCAATGTTAATGTCAATGTCATTGAGCCAAGTTTTTACTATTTCTAGTTTGCTCTTCTTGGCAACAAATGTGAAGTCTGCCTTAGTTGGGCTGAGCTTCAGGTAGAAGTTGGACATCCAGATCGGAGTGCTGTGCAGGCAGTGTTTGATCTGATTGATGTCTGAAACAGGAGACTTTCATGTAGAATTGTATCTTACTGGTGAATCTTGATGCTTTTGTCTGTGTGGACTCAGTAGGTGATTTTGAGACTGGGAGTTCCCATGTTAAACAACTGGTGTCAGTTGGAATGGTAGGAGACCTAATCAAGGAGTTTCCCATGATTACCATCCCAGACTCCATGGTGCATGATCAAAGGCAACCAAGAGGTCCAGCAATATCAGGAGGCAGGGGTCATCTTCATATGTGGTCGAGGACATTATCTATTATCTGTACGGTTGCAGTCTCCATTTTGCAGAGTAATCTCAACACAGACTAATATGTGGGTAGAATATGGGTAGCATTAATGTGATTTTGGAGTTGAACATAGACTGCTTTTCCAGTGATCTTGCTCATGAATGAGAGGTGAGTGATGGGTTGGTAGTTAGCAAGGTCAGCAGGGTCTAATGTTGGGAGGATCTGGCCAGTCATGAGAACTTTTGGGAAGATTCCTTAAGTGAGGAAGGCATTGACAGTAGTGAGTAGAGAAGGGAGAGAACACCTAGAGAGAGATTTGATGAAGGACAAGTGTAAAAAGTCATCCTCATAAATGTGGCTTTCAGGTAGTTGAGTATGTCGGCAAGATCTTTGAGAGATAGGGCATTGGAGGATGACCATTGTGAGATTCTACAGGAAGGGGCAGGTGTCAGATGAAGCAGGTTTGGTGTTGTTGATGGGCTGTCTGATCTTTTGTATTTTTTTTATTGAAGTAGAGATGGATGGCATTGCAGTTTTCTATTGAGTGAGGAATGGTGGGTCTGGCAAGGAGTTGATACAGAGCTTGATGGTCTTGAAAATCATTCTACTTCTGTTGGTGGCTGCACTGATGATGTTTCTATGGTACTTTGGTTTGGCTGATGTGATAAGCTGTCTGCATGTTGCACAGAGGGATTTTAGTATCCTGAGACCCTCATTAGTTCTTTTTATTCCTGGGTACTCCACTTGTAGATTTCACCTGCTTGAAGCAAGTAAACTCTCTGGTTGGAATACCACTAACCAATGGTGTTGCCACTTTACTCATGTTTCTAATCAGTCTTTCAGACTGCCATTGAAACTAATGAGACACTCATTATGAGAGCCAAAGTCATTACAAAGTGTACCTAGAGAAAAAACCTAAGATTGCTGCACCGTGGGGACAAAAACTGCATCTCACATATGGCATCTAACATTGCAGACTTTGCCATGGGTTGCTTGTGTTCCAAAACAGAGGACATGTGTCCTTTCCATTTAAGATGTTCTGCCCCTTGTGGGGAGGTGCCAATACCTATTGCCATCTGATTTGTTCCAATCTGTAATGGGACCATTGTCCCAAATTACACTGGAATCCAGTAATACCCAGAAAATTCCAAGTGAGTTTTATTAATGCAAGCATTCATACCCATCCCCTTTTTCATAGTTGAATAGGAAGTCGTGACCTCAGCTTGTTAGCAAACTTATATTGTTCCAAATTCAAAAACGTATATGCACACCAAAGTGGCACAGTAGAATTGCTGTTTGAATAAATCTGCTCACACCGACGAGTTGTGTGAGGGTTCTGGTGTTTTACAGCTGGGATATTTAAGTGAACGCGCACAACGTGTGAGTTTGTGGGTATTGACAATCTCTAGGCAAACACATTCCCACCATTGATGCCGTCAGAAATGTATTCATGTCACAGGCGGTAAAATGTTTGTATCATGGTTGGGACTGAGAGTGTTTCTCCTCAGGGAAAAGGTTTTCCCCTATGGGGAATAATACATTTTGCAGTTCCACTTAAGAATGACTTCTGGCATTGAAAATGTGTACAGAATTGATTTCGGCATGTGTAAATAATTATTTTAGGCATGTTTTGGGGGGAATCTGGGAATGCCACTCTCTGTGAATGCCAATGTGTAATGTATGCAAGTTGTATGCTTAAACCTACAAATTTATATTTTTATACTTTACAACCATGTCTTTTCTGAATCAGGCCCTGAATATAGTCTGGTTTGAGTGTAAATTCTTAGGTTATCTTGTATACATGCAGTGTTCCACTAGTTAAGATTGTGGATAGCAAAACTGGAACAAAAGACTCAAAATGATGGGGGCTCAGAGTTAGTCAGTGAATTTGGGTAATTTATTTAATTGATTTACTATAGCACATACTTGAATTAGTATCGCTTTTTTAATCAACGTAATCAAATATTCATTTAATTATTGCAAGGTCTGAATAATTCTTCAATAATGTGAGTTAAACAGTGATCACTTACAGCACTTTTAAAAGCAAAAACATAAATGCAACACCCATATACCTCTCATTTAAGCAATATTTTACATAACGGGATATTTAATCATTTCTTGATATTTGAACAAAAATGATGGCGATTGCGACGCCCAGAATCTATTTTTAGTTGCAAGTTCAGGTCAAATTACTTTCCAGTATAAAAGACTCTGGCTCCTCATTAATGTAATGAAGACAGGGAAGGGCTGTTTCTTGAGTTTAATGAGACACCAATGGGGGGCTCATGTGAGCTTTCTTTAAGGGAAGCCCTTTGAAAAGAGCAATAAATGATGTGTCGCAGGAGTCTGGATCATGGCCACTCAGACGACTGATGCATGTTTGTGGCCACTGTTCAGAGACCAGAAAGAGGATTACCCGCATCACTGGACCACATTAGGCCCTAGTTGAACTTCCCTTCAGTTCTGTTACCCTCTTGCCACTGTGGTGATTTTGTATCGCACTCATTCCCCAGTTACTTGGGTCACCATTACGAGCTCATTAGGAATTCTGGTGCAGTAATTCTACATACGATATTACGAATAGCATGTGCATCTGTGATGTCAGATGCATTATTACCTAGGGATTTAGATTTGTACACTATGGAATGGGAAATTACTACGAAAATGAGTGTTACCATACTGATGTATATTACCTAGTGGCAGTTGCCACTGGATAATTATTGTTAGCCCTGCTTTTCCAAAGGAAAAGTGTTTGTTATGTTGCTAATAACTTTGGCACCATTTGACAAATCTGTACAAAACTTTCCAAGCAAGTGCTACTTTGTGACTAGTATGTTTAGGGGTGAGCCATCAAGCAGGGCCTGAGAAAAAAAGAGGGGTCCTAAAACGCAAAATCTCCATGCATTTTTTATAGACTTGTTTAAGATGTGCTACTGTTAAAACAGCTGAATGGAATTACGCCAAATTTGGCAGGAAACTAGATCCTGGGCTGCAGATTATGATTTTTGTGATTTGGTGTAAATTATTTCAGAAGATTTTGAAGAAATTAAGGGTAATAAATAATTGTATATCTGATTGGTTGGGTCCACGAGAGTCTCGCGGGCGCGTCAATTTAAAAATGGAGTGTTCTGATTGGCCCAGGGAGCTTTATTTCTGTATGTGTATGTATGCGTGTGTGTGTATGTATGTGCCTGTCCTCTGTCAGCACTGTTTTTCCCCATACATTCATGTGCCTGCACCCCTCTTTATCCATATGTTAAACACGGGATCTCGTCATTTTCTATTAATGTACCTACATTTTGGATTTCCCTATTTGTTTTTTGTGCTAAATCAATGTTGCCTTGCTTCAATTCCACTTAACTAATGACTTCCCCTCATACCTTTCATGACCAATGTAACTTTTTGTTGGGGATGACTAATAATTTCACTGTATACTGTGTGTTTATCAAAAGCTCAATCGTGCTATAGAAATAATATGAAAATATAAATAATATGCACTAAGGTGTTATTTAAAGAGATTGTTCTTCTGGTCCAAGTCCAGCTGACAGATTCTTTGTTTCTGCCACTGAGCACCTCAGTAGACACTGGTCCAGTTCATGCGCACATTCGATATTGCACATGTTTTAACCACACTCCATTCTGCAATTTACCAGCCAAAGGGACCCGGTTGATTAATACAGACTCTCACCTACAACGAAGACAGGTGCAAACAATTGGCATGGCACACAAGCAGTGGCCAATCAAGGGGTCTGCTCCTGGTGAAAATTCTAGGGGCCTTATTTATGAGAAGTGACGCATCGCCTGATGGATGCGTCATATATACTGTATGATGCATCCTGTTGCAAGGAATGACAGATACATCAGTATTACTGACGTATCTGTCGGCGCAAAATTGACGCATTGCTAGAGTTGTGTCGGAAGCGTGATGCAACTCCAGCAATGCAGGGGGATGGTTATGAATGTAGCACTGCGTCACCCTTAAGCCTGCTATGAGGCAGGCTTAAGGATTTGACGTTATGGTGTCCTAGAAGTGGGACACTGAAATCTTAAAGATTTCAATACACCACTTCTATGAGGCTTGGATGCGGGGGGAACGCCTACCTTGCATACATTATATCTGACACAGGTATAATGCGGCGCAGGGCTTTACAAAGTGACACATCTACCTAGATGTGTCAGTTTGTAAATATGGTGCACCGTGGCGCATATTTTACGCCACTGCTGCGTCACAAAAAGTGGCGCAACGGTGGCACAAAAGTGATGCAGGGGCTGATATATAAGCTGAACGACAAAAATATCAGAGGGTCTAGAAAAACTGAAGTGTGAACGCAAAATATGAACTAACAAGGAACTATATCACCATGCCACGTGTATATCTAACCGAGGTCACCCCTACACCAAACCCACATAGTGTTCAGGCAAGGATGCCCATCAGTCACCACACGGAACCGGCCTTCATCATTTGGGTTTCCTTTAAGACCACCATTAAGGGTGCCACTTGTCTTTCACGGAGAGGGCCCAGATTTCAAGAAAGCCCTCACCCGATCAGAAAGGTCTTCCGTGGTCTTACTACTCAATTAAGAGGATGTTAGAGTAAAAAGGGGGGGACTGATGTCGCAGTGCACAAAATAGTGTGTAAAAATAAGAAAAGAGTGTGCTAAAATTGGATGTGGGGGTACTAAAAATGAGTTTTATTCTGGTGCTACCCACTCTGCCAATGTTAAAAAGTAGTCAGTGACAATCACAATGTTTTTGGACCGTCTGGATGTATTGTAAGGTCAATACATCCAGACGGTCCAAAAACATTATGATTGTCCATCTGTAACTTGTCAACTGGAATTTCCACCTGTGGGAGTAGCTAGTCACCAATCCACCATGATGCTTTGCATTGAGCATTTATTCAATTAATCAATTGTGAATTTATATAGCACGGCTACTCACCCGTAAGGGTCTTAAGGCGCTGAAAGGGGGGGTGTGGTGCTGCGGCTCCATCTGGGAATATAGGTCCAGTCGAAGAGCCAGGTCTTGAGATCCTTCCTGAATTGGTTCAGCGATGGTGATTGCCTGAGATGGATGGGTTGGGTGTTCCAGGTAATGTAATGTAATGTAATGGCCCATTTATACCGCGCTAACAATCGCTCCAAGGAGCATCTCGGCGCCAAAATGAGGTCAACCTGATGTTAAAGTTGCCTTACTGCTTAAGGAGACCAGGACCGGAGTCACACTAGTGCTCTGGCGATTAAATCTGGAAGATTGTAAATCCAGGTTTTTAATTGTTTGCGGAATTCGGATTCCTTGTCCAGTGCTCTTAAAAGTGGGGGGAGGGCATTCCATGCTTTTGCACCTAGCACCGCTAGGGATTTACCCCCACGGGTTTTAAGTCTAAATCCTGGAACCGTCAGTAGGTTGGCATTTGAGGACCGTAGTGCTCGAGTTGGGCAGTATCTTACAAATTTTTTCCTTAGGTATAGAGGGCCTAAATTGTGGACAGCTAGAAAGGTAATTATCAGCACTTTGTACAGAACCCTTTTTGTTATGGGCAGCCAGTGTAGTACATTAAGGGCTTTGGTTGCTGAGGATTTTCTTGGCCATTTTAAAACCAGCCTTACTGGTCTTGGCGGCGAGGTAGGAGAAGGATCTTCCTCCTGTTCTGGTCTTGTTGATCAGTGGAAAGGGTATCAGGGCAAGTTGGGCGCAGTGGAGTTATCTGGCGGGTGGGTGTAATGAGAGGCGTGGTTCAGATATGCTAGTCCTGCATCATGGAGAGCCTTGTAGGTATGTGTGACGATCTTGAAGGTGATTCTCTTATTACCTGGGAGCCAGTGGAGGTGACAGAGGTATTGAGTGATGAGGCTGTGGCACAGGATGTTGAGGACCCGTCTGGCTGCAGCGTTTTCAACGTTCTGCAGTTTCCCGAGCTGTTTCTGGTTGATGCCGGCATAGAGCTCGGTGCCATAGTCTAGTCTGCTGGTGATGAGTGCATGGGTGACCGTCTTTCTGGATTCTGTGGGGATCCATCTTAATGTCTTTTGAAGTAGCGGAGTGTGTGGAAAAAAGGATGAGGATACAGCGTTGGTCTGGCAGTTCATTGAGAGTGAGCAGTGCAGTACCATAACAAGGTTGCATGCGTGGGCTGCAGGGGTGGGAGGGGTTCCCAGAGCGGTGGGCCACCAAGTGTCATCCCAGGCTGAGGTAGTGGGTCCTAGGATGAGTACTTGGTCTTGTTCGAGTTGAGCTACAGGCAGCTATCTTTCATCCAGGTGGTCACAGCCTTCATCCCGCTGTGGAAGTTGGTTCTGGTAGTTGTTGGTTCGTTGGTGAGGGAAAGGATCAGCTGGGAGTCGTCGGCGTGGGAGATCATTTTGAGTCTGTGGCTTTTTTGGATCGCCGCAAGAGGGGTCTTGTAGATGCTGAAGAGGTTATGGCTCAGGGAGAAGCCTTGGGGCACTCCGCAGCGGATCACTGTGGGTTCTGAGAGGAATGGAGATAATCTGACTCGCTGTGTTCAGCCGGTGAGGAATGAGTGTAATCAGTCCAGGGCTTTATCACAGAAGCCAGCGTCATGTAGTCTTGTGATTAGAGTGTAGTGGCAGACGGTATCAAAGGCAGCCGAGAGGTCCAGTAGGATGAGGGCAGCGGTTTCACCATGGTCAAGGAGTGTGCGAATGTCGTTTATGGCAGTCAGGAGAGCAGTTTCGGTGCTGTGTTTGCTTCGGAAGCCAGATTGAGAGTTGACGTGGTTTTCCTCAATGAACTTCGAGACCTGGGTGTTGATGGCCTTCTTCATGACCTTGGCTGGGAAGCTGAGGAGGGAAATAGGACTGAAGTTCTTGAGGTCTGTCAGGTCTGCGGATGGCTTCTTCAGCATCGGGTTGATCTCTGCATGTTTCCAGTCATCAGGGAAGGAGGTGGTTTCGATGGAGAAGTTGATGGTGTGGCGAAGCTCTGGGGCGATGGCGGTGGCTGCTCTATGGAAGATGTGATACGAGCAAGGGTCGAATTGGGCTCCGGAGTTGATGCTCTTCATGGTCTTGAGTGTGTCTTCTGTGATGAGTGGGATCCAGTTAAGCAGGGTCTGTTGAGGTGAGGCGTGGTTACATGCAGTGGTGACAGGTGTTGAGGCAGGGTCCTGGGTGTCGAAGCTGTCGTAGATCTACCTGAGCTTGTAGTGGAAGAAGGACTGAGTTTGTTGCAGAGGTCTTGTGAGGGTGGAACGTCTGTGGTCTTGCTGTTGGGCCTTGCAAACTCCTTGACGTTGGGGAAGAGTTCCTTGGTGTTGTGTGCGTTGGCATGGATTCTGTTCTGGAGCGTCATTTTCTTTGTGGTTTTAAGAAGGTGGTGGTGTGCGTTGATGGTAGTTTTGAATGTTGCATGGGTTTCTTGGGTTGTATTGTTCCTCCATCTCTTCTCGAGTGTTGCTTGCTTGGGGCCCTCTTGAGGGGGGCCGGAGTGTTGGCGCAGTTGGAGATTCATCGGTGGAGGTTCTGTGCTGAGGTGTTGATGTCAGCTATATGGTAGTGCTGAGGAAAGTGGTGAGGTGGGCCTCGGTGGCCTTGCTCCAGCTGCGATGGGGAGGCAGTGAGGGCAGTGGTGGATGGTGGGGGTGGCGAAGGTGAAGTGCATGCAGTGGTGGTAGGTCCAGAGGAGTTTGGTGATGGGCTGTAGGTGTTGTTCCCGCTGGCAGTGAAGACGGCGTCGAGGATTTGTCCGGCTGCGTGGTTTGGGGCGGTGACTAGCTGTTTGAGTCTGATGTTGGCGAGTTTGTCCTGTAGGGATGTGGTATTCTAGGTGCTGGGGTTGTCGAGGTGAAAGTTGAGGTCGCCGAGATGGATGTAGTTTTATGGATGCAAGAGCGTGAACCGTGATGTGGTTCACAATGGTGTAGGTGAAGGGCGGGTGGGCTCTGGGTGGCCTGTAGATGATGGTTGCATGAGGGTGGTATTGGGGTTGGTCTGGATTTTGAAATGAGTGTTCCATGGTTTTCCTAGGGTCATTAAAGTGGGTGGTCAGACGGAGGGTGTCCTTGTGAACGATGGCAATGCCTCCTCCTGGTTGGTCTGTGCAGTCCTTGTGGGTGATTTTGTCGCCATCGGGGATGGCTGTGGCGATGTCAGGGCCGGAGCAGTTGTTGGTCCAGGTTTCCATGAAGAAGGCAAAGTCTGGAGATGCAGCATCAAGACGGTCTCAGATTTCAGTGACGTGTTTGTGGGGGATCGCACGTTGAGGAGGATGTAGTTGAGCCGGTTGGGTGCGAGGATCAGGAGTGTTGGCATGGATGAAGTGTCCTTGGATCTCCTTAGGTGGCGTGGCAGGCAGCACGGCGTCCAGAGTTGAGGGCGAGGAGGGTGCCGGAGTCGTAGCGGTGGTAGGACCGAGAGCCAGGGTTCCTGATACAGGACGCGGTCCAAGCGTGGACGGGTACTGACGGGCTTGCCTGTGGCGTGCCTTCAGTGCGCCAGCAGCACGGACGCCCAGCGAGCCATTAAATAGTGATGGGGGGGGAGAGGCGGGGGGGGGGTGGACAGCTGGGAGGCGGGAAGGGTGACTGGAGGGGGGTGGGGCCACGGGGGATCTCCGGGGCGAGGGTAGCAGAAGAAAAAAAGGGAAGAAAGGGGAAAAAGCTGAATAAAGTAAGAAAAAGAGAGACAGAGGGGGCAGCCCAGAGCAGTGACGCTCTACCTACCGAACACGGCCGGGAAAACACTGGTCAGCTCACTAGTCCTGTCCTCCTTGGACTATTGTAACGCTCTATTCTTAAATGCCCAAGTCCGAGTGACAAATAAGATGCAGTCAATCCAAAATGCAGCCGCACGAATGCTGGCTGGGATCCCCAAGTTCGCACCAGTTACAAACATCATTAGGGATCTCCATTGGCTCCCGATACGCAGCCGTATCAAATTCAAATCGCTGTGTATTGTTTACAAGTCACTCAATAATCAAGGTCCCCACTTTCTCAAACAGAATCTTCTCCATCATGTCCCAACCCGATCTCTTTGTTCCTCTATTCAGAACTTCTTGGCTGTGCCTTGCACTAGAACAGTCACCTGGGGCGACAGGCGTTTCCTGGTTGCCGCCCCTAGACTCTGGAACACCCTTCCTGCACATATCCGAGCAAGTCCCTCCCTGTTCACATTCCGCAAACAGCTAAAGACGTGGTTATTTGACCAATAGCCTTGTATATCTTCTTTACCCCAGTTGCTGATCCATCCCTTAACTAGCGCCGAGACGCCCACGGGTATTCGCCGCGCTCTACAAATGTCAATAAATAAATAAATAAATACCACTAGTCCACGAGTGATGAGCTGCAGTTAGGAGCCTGTGGGTGAAGGAGAGCCTCAAACTCCGGACCAGGGGTCAGCAGCCGCAACAGGGGCGGCAGCAGCAGCATATACAAGGGCTTCTCTGCCCATCTGGCCCTACTTTCTTATCTGATAGCACTTTCACGTACTCTTTGTATAGTCTTTTTGTCCGCTCGTGTATGACGTCTATGTTAATCTGTACCTCCATATTTGAATAAATACTTTGCCGTAAAATGATGACATTGAATACCAAACGCTGAATGAACACCTCGAAGCTGTTCGAACCTTCCATTTTCTTTCCTTTTCTGAGAATGCATAATGAGATTTAGGCAACAGCTGCCACTGGAGCATGAAAGCTTTCACTTGCAAATACCCTCGGCGAAGAGAATAAACACGGCGCAGCGTACATGCGGCTCGGCAGCAGGTAATATTAGCAGGGGCGGCGTAGTCCCCTGGTTCACGAGGCTTCGTCGCCAGATAATCTATTTTAATACTTCAGCTGGAGATTACTTTCTTCTTAACTATAAATCTCGTCTAAAACCTATTCACTTGAGAAACACAGGAAAAGGTGCCGCGCAGTACCCACCAGCAGACAATCTCTAGGTGGCGCTAGCGGCTCATATTTTGAGAGTCTTTGGAATCATAGTCCATGGGACCTGCTCTTCTGTTATCATCGCCTAATTGCCGGCACAACAGCATGCGTAACTTTGTAAAGCTCAAAGCACGCCACGGGTCAAAATACACCGACTAAAAATAAAAAAATAAAAAATAAAGCCAGACAGACTGAAATGTAATGCTACAAGCGAACTCCATCACAGGCCTTAAAAACATATCGACGTTATCCAAGATGAGATTTCTGGCGCCGAAGGCTTGCAGGAGAATCTTTTCCCACTTCAGATCCGAAAAGGGCTTTTCTTAATAAACAAAAGCCTTTATAACAAGCGCTTAAAAGAGCTTTTGCTATTCTTTCCTTGCCGCAGATAGGTGGGGTATGAAACAGAAGACCTCCCCTGCAATATCTGGACAGAAAGGATGGGCTGCGACTTCAATTGCAGTCGCAAACCAGAGATTAGGTACCGACCCCGAGCAGAGGTGGCAATTTTTTTGCAACGGGGAAGAGTTTTTTTTAATAGCAGCCTGCGCCTTTAATCGACATGGCTGCTTTAAAAAAAGATATGTTTCCCGTTTTGGAAAGCAAATGAAGGGACGGATGCCTAGTGTACTTGGCTGGCCAACATCTCTGCTTTGTAAACAAAACACAGGAGGTCATACCTGCGGCCTGCCTCGTTAAAATTCATTCGAGAGATCATTTTGAGAGCCCTTGAGAATGCACGCGTGGGGATATAACCTATTAGCGCCTACGTTGCATCACAATTTGCATTCCCGTTTACAAACCAGTTAAAGTCTAAATTGCTCATCCCTGGTTTGTGAACGGAAATGATACAACGAGCCCATAGTGCTTAAAGGCCAAGCAATACTGATGTGTGTCAGGTAAGATTATAGGATGACTGAGCCATATTCCAGTCCAGGATTTTCTGTTGCAGGCCATTGTAATTTAAATATTTTTCAGCACAAGCTTGATTTGGAGAAGGCCAGAAGTATGTAGCTCCTAGAATGAATTTGGTTGCCAAATAAAAGTCCAGGGCCGGAGCATGTCGCCATGTGATCAGATTGACTATTTAAGATGCGAACATCAATGCATTTTTTAAAACAAGGTGAATCCTTTGCCCCATAAACCAGTTTTTACCCTGGACTGACAGGAATAGAGGGAATGTCCAGAAAGTTTCCTGTTTGCAACAAAACGTATATGTCCCTTACATGCATGTTCTCTGTTTGCAGCGTTTAAGACCATGAAAAACTCATGTATCACAAGTATTAATAAATCAATGAAGCTAAATAAAAAAAATCAGAACATTACCAAGCACTTTATGCCTTGCACCTTTTGCTAGCACAGACTGCAGCATGGAATATCACGCAGCTGGCCATCTATTACATATGCACGTTTCAGCATATTTCATGGTCCTTCCGCACAAGTTGCTCATGTGTTGTGGCCTGCTGTTGAGCTAATCCTTAATTTCCTTTTCAGAGAAGGGTTCTTCAACAGGGCAAAAATCAAAAATCCCATCCTTAGCATTGTAGAATTAGCCCTGTTGGGCTGTGCATTTCAACAGCTTGGAGTCGTGTTTGTGGATTGGAAGCGTGGGGACCTGCAAAGCACACTCATCCCTTAGTGTGCAGCTCGCTGGCATCAGCGTGGAGTTGAGGCCACTCAACTTGATCTATAGGGCCATGTAATAATTACCCATCCATTAGTGGGCAGCTCGCTGGCATCAGTGTGGAGTTGAGGCCACTCAACTTGATCTATGGGACTCACGTCTGAGCATACCCATCCCACTCGGGGTGACAAATGCTGATGGACAGAATGCAGAACAATGTCATACATTCACCCCAGTATAGAGATCTGGGCCTAAATCCATCGTTTTTTTGCACTCCACACCACCCCAGTTCAGACATGGCCATATGCAAATCAGTCTGACCCTGTGTCATGTAATATCTACCCAACCATTTGTATGCAGCTCGCTTGCATCAACGTGGAGTTGTGGCCACTCAACTTGATCTATGGGGCCGTGTAATATCTACCCATCCATTAGTGTACAGCTCGCTGGCATCAGCGTGGAGTTGTGGCCACTCAACTTGTTCTATAGGGCCATGTAATATCTATCCATCCCTTAGTGTGCAGCTCGCTGACATCAGCGTGGAGTTGTGGCCACTGAACCTGATCAATAGGGCTGTGTAATATCTACCCATCCATTAGTATGCAGCTCACTGACATCAGCGGGGAGTTGTGGCCGCTGAGCTTGATCTATAGGGCAGAGTAAAGTCTACCCACCCCTTAGTGTGCAGCAGGCTGACATCAGCGTGGAGTTGTGGCCACTGAACTTTATCTATACGGCTGTGTAATGTCTACCCATCCCTTAGTGTGCAGCTTGCTGGCATCAGCGTGGAGTTGTGGCCACTTAACTTGATCTATAGGGCCATGTAATATCTACTCATCCATTATTGTGCAGCTCGCTGGCATCATCGTGGAGCTGTGGCCACTCAACTTGATCTATAGGGCCATGTAATATCTACCCATCCATTAGTGTGCAGCTCGCTGGCATCAGCGTGGAGCTGTGGCCACTCAACTTGATCTATAGGGCCATGTAATATCTACCCATCCATTAGTGTGCAGCTCGCTGGCATCAGCGTGGAGCTGTGGCCACTCAACTTGATCTATAGGGCCATGTAATATCTACTCATCCATTATTGTG
This sequence comes from Lissotriton vulgaris, assembly GCF_964263255.1. Classification (NCBI taxonomy): domain Eukaryota; kingdom Metazoa; phylum Chordata; class Amphibia; order Caudata; family Salamandridae; genus Lissotriton; species Lissotriton vulgaris. Next base: position 148,888,307 of record NC_141688.1, on the reverse strand, counting down.
CAGCTCGCTGGCATCAGCGTGGAGCTGTGGCCACTCAACTTGATCTATAGGGCCATGTAATATCTACCCATCCATTAGTGTGCAGCTCGCTGGCATCAGCGTGGAGTTGTGGCCGCTGAGCTTGATCTACAGGGCAGAGTAAAGTCTACCCACCCCTTAGTGTGCAGCTGGCTGACATCAGCGTGGAGTTGTGGCCACTGAACTTTAGCTATACGGCTGTGTAATGTCTACCCATCCCTTAGTGTGCAGCTCGCTGACATCAGCGTGGAGTTGTGGCCACTTAACTTGATCTATAGGGCCATGTAATATCTACCCATCCATTAGTGTGCAGCTCGCTGGCATCAGCGTGGAGTTGTGGCCACTGAGCTTGATCTATAGGGCAGAGTAAAGTCTACCCACCCCTTAGTGTGCAGCTGGCTGGCATCAGCGTGGAGTTGTGGCCACTCAACTTGATCTATGGGGCCGTGTAATATCTACCCATCCATTAGTGTGCAGCTTGCTGGCATCAGCGTGGAGTTGTGGCCACTCAACTTGATCTATAGGGCCATGTAATATCTACCCATCCATTAGTGTGCAGCTCGCTGGCATCAGCGTGGAGCTGTGGCCACTCAACTTGATCTATAGGGCCATGTAATATCTACCCATCCATTAGTGTGCAGCTCGCTGGCATCAGCGTGGAGCTGTGGCCACTCAACTTGATCTATAGGGCCATGTAATATCTACTCATCCATTATTGTGCAGCTCGCTGGCATCAGCGTGGAGCTGTGGCCACTCAACTTGATCTATAGGGCCATGTAATATCTACCCATCCATTAGTGTGCAGCTCGCTGGCATCAGCGTGGAGTTGTGGCCACTCAACTTGATCTATAGGGCCATGTAATATCTACCCATCCCTTAGTGTGCAGCTCGCTGACATCAGCGTGGAGTTGTGGCCACTGAACCTTATCTATAGGGCTGTGTAATATCTACCCATCCATTAGTATGCAGCTCGCTGGCATCAGCGTGGAGCTGTGGCCACTCAACTTGATCTATAGGGCCATGTAATATCTACTCATCCATTAGTGTGCAGCTCACTGACATCAGCGGGGAGTTGTGGCCGCTGAGCTTGATCTACAGGGCAGAGTAAAGTCTACCCACCCCTTAGTGTGCAGCTGGCTGACATCAGCGTGGAGTTGTGGCCACTGAACTTTAGCTATACGGCTGTGTAATGTCTACCCATCCCTTAGTGTGCAGCTCGCTGACATCAGCGTGGAGTTGTGGCCACTTAACTTGATCTATAGGGCCATGTAATATCTACCCATCCATTAGTGTGCAGCTCGCTGGCATCAGCGTGGAGTTGTGGCCACTGAGCTTGATCTATAGGGCAGAGTAAAGTCTACCCACCCCTTAGTGTGCAGCTGGCTGGCATCAGCGTGGAGTTGTGGCCACTTAACTTGATCTATAGGGCCATGTAATATCTACCCATCCATTAGTGTGCAGCTCACTGGCATCAGCGTGGAGTTGTGGCCACTGAATCTGATCTATAGGGTTGTGTAATATCTACCCATCAATTAGTGTACAGCTGGCTGGCATCAGCGTGGAGTTGTGGCCACTCAACTTGTTCTATAGGGCCATGTAATATCTACCCATCCAATAGTGTGCAGCTCGCTGGCATCAGCGTGGAGTTGTGGCCACTGAATCTGATCTATAGGGTTGTGTAATATCTACCCATCCATTAGTGTACAGCTCGCTGGCATCAGCGTGGAGTTGTGGCCACTGAACCTGATCTATAGGGCCATGTAATATCTACCTATCCATTAGTATGCAGCTCGCTGGCATCAGCGTGGAGTTGTGGGCGCTGAGCTTGATCTATAGGGCAGAGTAAAGTCTACCCACCCCTTAGTGTGCAGCTCGCTGGCATCAGCGTGGAGCTGTGGCCACTCAACTTGATCTATAGGGCAGAGTAAAGTCTACCCACCCCTTAGTGTGCAGCTCGCTGGCATCAGCGTGGAGCTGTGGCCACTCAACTTGATCTATAGGGCAGAGTAAAGTCTACCCATCCCTTAGTGTGCAGCTCGCTGGCATCAGCGTGGAGCTGTGGCCACTGAACTTTATCTATACGGCTGTGTAATGTCTACCCATCCCTTAGTGTGCAGCTCGCTGGCATCAGCGTGGAGTTGTGGCCACTGAATCTGATCTGTAGGGTTGTGTAATATCTACCCATCCCTTAGTGTGCAGCTCGCTGACATCAGCGTGGAGTTGTGGCCACTGAATCTGATCTGTAGGGTTGTGTAATATCTACCCATCCCTTAGTGTGCAGCTCGCTGGCATCAATGTGGAGTTGTAGCCACTGAACTTTATCTATAGGGCCATGTAATATCTACCCATCCCTAAGTGTGCAGCTCGCTGGCATCAGCGTGGAGTTGTGGCCGCAGAGCTTGATCTATGGGGCCATGTAATATCTACCCACCCCTTAGTGTTTAGCTGGCTGACATCAGCGTGGAGTTGTGGCCACTAAACTTTATAGGGACGTGTAAAGTCTACCCATCCCTAAGTGTGCAGCTCACTGGCATCAGCATGGAGTTGTGGCCACTGAACTTTATCTAAATTGCTGTGTAATGTCTACCTATCGCTTAGTGTGCAGCTTGCTGGCATCAGCGTTTTGTTGTGGCCGCTGAACTTATCTATAGGGCCGTGTAAAGTCTACCCATCCATTAGTGTGCAGCTCGCTGGCAACAGTGTGGAGTTGTGGCCGCTGAGCTTGATCTATGGGGCAGAGTAAAGTCTACCCTTCCCTTCCATTAGTGTGCAGCTTGCTGGCATCAGCGTGGAGTTGTGGCCGCTGAACTTCTCTATAGGGCCGTGTAAAGTCTACCCATCCATTAGTGTGCAGCTCGCTGGCATCAGCGTGGAGTTGTGGCCGCTGAGCTTGATCTATAGGGCTGAGTAAAGTCTACCCATCCCCAAGTGTGCAGCTCGCTGGCATCAGAGTGGAGTTGTTGCCTCTGAACTTTAGCTATAGGGCCGGGTAAAGTCTACCCATCCATTAGTGTGCAGCTCGCTGGCATCAGCGTGGAGTTGTGGCTGCTGAGCTTGATCTATAGGACTGAGTAAAGTCCATCCATCCCTTAGTGTGCAGCTCACTTGAAGAAACATGTTATTGTGGTCAATGAACATCAGATATGAGGCTGTGAAAAGTCTATCTATCCCTTAGTCTGCATCACTTGCAGCAGACTGGAGCTATAGCCAATTGAGATATGGGAATGTGCAACGTCCACCCATCTTTTAGTGTGCAGCTCACTTGCAGCAGCCTGGAGATTCGACTAGTGAAGTAGATATGGGGATGTGAAAACTTTACCTACCCCTGAGTGTGCAGCTCTTTCATAGGAGCCGGCAGATGTGGTAGGTGAATGTGAGATACTGGAACGTTCAAAGCCCACCCATCCATTAGTGTGCAGCTCACTTGCAGCAGTTTGGAGTTATAGCCGAAGGACATGAGAAATGGCGATGTGTAAAGTCTACTCGTCACTCAGTGAGCAAGACATATTCTCCTACTGGCTCACTTCACACCCACAGCTTTTTTTTGGAGGCCCGGCGACATATTTTCACCTTTCTGTGTTCTATCTCCCGTATAAGGGCCATCTTTTGAGCTTTTAGTTGAAATCTGGGGCGCGAAGACTGTGGCTAACTAATGCCTAACAGAAGTGACATTACATCATGTCAGTACTTTGCAAGTTACTAGGAGATGAGCAGTACTTAATTTGTAAAAATCATAAGTGGCAGGGCCCCTGTCAGGAGTCCACCACAGCTTGCACCACCCACTGCAGCCATCACTGTACCTACACAACTACTAATTATCACTCTGCAACATGTGTGACAATTCAGACTGTTAGAAGCCCCAAAGTTATACGAATGGCTTGAGTGGCAGGTATGAATGATTTCTAATGTATATTGAATTAATAAAATAAGTGTTGTTCTGCTTATCTCTAAATCACATAAACAGCGGCACCTTGTGGCAGTTGTCATAAGTGCCAGCGTTGACAATTAAGTGCGCGGGACAAGCACCAGAAACCACCGGCTCAAATTAGAATACCTAACATGTGCAACTGAGCCTGCAGATGTACTCCCATGCCTCTGCAGGGGGTCTGTTGTGACACAACCCGAATTCTCTGCCTTCTCAATGCACAAATCATGCCTTTAATGCTACAGCTCGACATTACTAAACTTTTTCGCGCGGTTACAGCTGCCATGAAAGCATGGAAATGTAGTTATCACTCTCACGTCCAGCGAGCCACCCAATATACCTCATTTCCTGACAGCTGTCTCAATTAGCGATGGCTGGTTTACACTTTCATGTCATGCACTCCTAATGTCGGCGCGGCCAGAGGACGCGATCACAATTCATCAACGTGACAGAAGCGAAGTCATCTGCTCTGAATTAGAAAACACTTAAAGGGGTGTCGGTTCCTTCCGTAGCCTGCTCGAGGCTGGAACTGCTTCTGAAAAGTGCAGGTTCGCTCCAATCTCTGAACCGAACTAAAAGCTGTCCCCGTTGTCCATTTATTTTTATAGGGCTTGGAAGAATCTGCAAATGCAGGGAAGGAAATGGCTTCCAGATTTGCACGAAATGAATATGTAATAATGTAAACCACCGACACTTTCTATAAGAAACAAACTCTACGTTGAAGAAGGCTATCGAAATGTGGTTGGTTGCCTAACTCTAAGCAGTTAACTCCTGTTCCCTGGGTATATTGGACACAAGTACACAAATGTACAACTGGTGTGGCAACTCTCATGAATGCCACCGTGTGCCACTCGATATTGGCTCACTTCACAGTTTTAACTGGTAAATATCACACAGCGAACCCCTGGTGAGCTGGGAACCCTTTCAAAGTGGGCTTCCAGCTCGTGTGTGGAGTTCTTGAAGTGCTGAAATCCATTACAGGTTTCACATCTTCCCAGGGCTCTAGGGTACCACGTGAGTGGATGGCGTCCCCCCACTTATTTTACCGGGGGGACGCTGTCCCCTCTGCCAAACAGCTGGACTTCACTCTTTGGCCTCTCTGGGACGAGGAGCTCGGCACCTTTCGTGACGTCACTTCCTGTCGTGATGTCACTTTCTGTGACAGCGTCCCCCCAATTACTTTTTTACGGCTTGTTCCCTGCATCGTCCCTGGTACACACATGGTACCTTTTGTCTTTTGGGCTCAGGTAAAGGGGGGCGGGGGCACCCCTTCACCAGGCTCTGCCCCTCCCATGTTTTTCCAAAGCAGCTCAAGCTGTAGAATCGTAATAATAATAATTTGTATTTGTAAAGTGCAAACATTTCACCCCCTCAAGGGTTTCAATGCGCCACAGGCCATCGGGGAGCCTGCGTGAGCTATTGCTCAGTCACATGCAGGGCACAAGTCTTAAAAAAAGAAGTGGGGGACGCTGACGTCACAACAGGAAGTGACATCACGAAAGGTGGCTTGCACCATCAGACTCATTGCCTCCCCTCACTCGCCCCTTAGATGCGATTGCATCAGAGAAGCCAGAGCATGAGCAGCGTTCTGAATGGGCTCCAATCTCGCCCCAGAAAGGCCAAAGAGTGAATGTGTGGCTCCATTTGCTCCATTTATCGAGCTCCCGGTAAAATAAGTGGGGGGACGCCGTCCACCAGCGTGGTACCCCGACTCGAGCCCTGGTCACATGATGCTGAGCCCAGCTGCCGCCGGGGATCGAACCGTGGGCCCTGTGCTTCTGAGTCAGCCACTCTGGCCTCTGCACAACACCTCTCCTATAAAGCTGTAACAGTTTTAAGCCCCGCCCCCATGACTAGGCATTGTCAGTGTCCCTTCAAAGTATACCTGACTGTGTCAGCCCATATGTCCCACCCCATGCCCAGGTTACTCCCTGTTAGAAGTCCATCCTACACACTCACATGGTGAAAAAATGTTTCCAAGTTGGCAAGTCTGATACTAGGCTGAACTATTTTTTCTTTTACACCAAAGTTCCAACCTGTAATAAGCAGTTCAACCTTCAAAATATAACCTAGCATATTATGAATATTTGTTGAGTCTTCAAAGTTTAAAACAAAGTATTTGAACGGTGAATTCAAGAGCAATGGGAGGCAGGGGTGGGGGTGGCAATGGGGGTAAAGTCAGTGTGTTTTGGTGGAGCCAGAGGCGTGGCTAAAAAGAGCAAAATATTCTGTAACTATGATGTTGGCTTTTCGACTTCAAGTAGCTGTGCATCAAATATTTCATCTCATTACACACAAAACTTATAGATAAACATGCTCACACTCGATTTCTAATGCACGATTGTTGACATTTGAACCCCTTTGCAGAAAGTGAGTAATTTGTAATGTTTATCTACTCGTGAGCACATTACTAGAAGAAGTTCACGTGCTGTATGAGTCTGTAACACAAGATACATACAGATCTCTCCTCTTATACCTTTGTTGTAGGCACATCAACCCACTGATCTAGCTCACTATGACTGGAAACTGTGAATAGTATGCTTTCATATCTCCTTAATAGGTGCATTATCCCACGATCTTTTCTATTTAGATCAGAATTTCTAAATTGTGTGATATATACATAGATCTATGTAATAGGGGAATTCACGTATGGAGCTTTCTTGCTGGATGTAGAATATTTGACCTGCAGGTTATACAGGGTTCCTTGTGGTCAGTCTGTTAACCTACTGAGCTATCTTACACTGGTTGCAGCCATTGCCCAGCAGATTCGATTTCCGGTTAAAAAAGACTCTGCCTCGTCATTTTTCTGAAGTTTTCCCTTCATTTCCATTACTTTCCTTTTTAGATCCTTTGATCTCTTTTCACTAGTTTTGGTGTGCTAATTTCTTTCGTTTATCCTTTTTTCTTACACTTTCTTTATGTTCCATTTGTCAAGCAGTTTCCTTCATTTTACCTTCTGTATCTTCTTTAATCTCTCACCCCCTGGATATTTCTCTGCTTTTTTTCTTTGTATTTTTTTTTCTATTCTGTCCCATTTTTCTAGCTCGTCTTCATTGCAAAGTGTTCTATTTCACCACTTTGTCTTGGACGCACTTGAATTCAAAGGATATACCCAGGAAGAGAATGGAATAGATTTAAAATTGGATTTGAATGAAGAGCGAGATTCTTTGCAAAACAAAATTCTGAAAGCCTTTCAGCGGGTTGTATGCCCGAATATTGTATATAGAAATATTGTTTAACATAAGCATCTTTAGTCTAGATTTTCTATTAACTCTAATGAGACAATATATTTGTAAATTATATTTAAGCCACAATATTTATGTCAAGGGATAGTATTACAATATTCTAGTATCATGCTGTCAGAAGATATTCTGATAACAATATTCTGTGTACCACACACTTTCCAGAACAATAATGAGGTTCTGGCTACATCACTCACAATCTTATGACTTGAAGGGGACAAGCCCTAAATTAGTGTTTCCCAAATTCTGAGTCAGCCGATTTTGTGCGTTGTGAAAATCCAAGCGACAAATAAAGATGCCTTTAAATTCAGTAGTTATTTTGTCATATTGTATACACTTCAAAGACAGAGGTCAAATGCCAGGCTATGTTTTCTGACAAATTGCTGCTTTTTTAACATGGAGCTGGTGCTTACAAACTCCTCTCACTTTGCAGTCAGAGAAAGAAAGTAAAGTGAACTATGTGGTAATCTTGCTGGGGTACAGGGAGTGTGAAATGAAAGGTTGTAGGATGTCATTTTTGTAACACAAAACAAAATATAAATACCTGTAAGTGAACTGTTCACATTCAACAGTTAGGGAAGCAAAAATTAAGCACATGTTCTGGTAGTTCGGAAGTATAATGGAAACAAAGATTTTAATAGTCTTTACTAGGTGATGCAAAAATTATAAATATTCGCTGACACCTGATTTCCAAACATTATCATTTATGTTCAATATCATTTTATCAGGAAAATAACATGTCTGCAAATTTAGTGCCCATCTCAATGTGAAATTTGCTGTCTGTAAATGACAGTGCCCTCCCACGTCGCTGCTTTAGTTACATTTAAAAAATCACCCGCCTCATGTCCATTAAAGCTAGGTGGGTTGTGAATGTTTGTCTTTCTAAAAAGTGGGTCATAGTTCTAAAAGGTGTGGGAAGCACTGCATTAGATAATTGTTGGATGCATTTATGTGCAGAAAGAAGTGCATCATAAAAATGATTGGTAAAAGTTGGATATCCCGTTAATATAGCAGAACACAACTGGTATAAGTAACTGCATACAATTTTGTATTGAACATGACCATCATTTTTAATTTTTTTTGCAGTTTTATATAGCGCAAACTCGATCTAAAGGTATTGGAGTACTTTACATGAGCATCATTTACATTAGTCAAGGACACATTCATTTTTGTTGGGCACAAGAAGTTGAAGTGTTTTGCCCAGAATCCCAGGATGTTGAGCCAACGCAGAGACTTGAACCTTGTTCCCCAGCTCGAAAGTCGGCAGCACTGACCGTTAGTCCACAGAAGTAAAAGAAAGGATTGCTACCTAGCGCACACTTACTTCACAGGCTCTCCACGGAATGGTCTTAGGTCACCATTCCTGCAGTAGTCAATGACGTAAAGCTTCAGAGGAAGAAGTCTGAGAATGTCTGCTCTGCTGCTGAAGCCTGCATTACAGGACAGAACATCTCATGGGACACAGCGTCCCTCGGGGCACAGACAGAGTAGTATCTTGTTGAAGGATTAAAATGCCTAGACAACTACACGTGTGGTATTTCAGAAACGTTCGGTCTGTATCACCACAGCAGGATCCCACAGCATGCCTGAACAGCGAACAAATCTCTGAAAGACCGGAGGATGTCTTCTTCTAGGAAATCCAGAGTGAGGGTCCCGACTGAAAAAACAGCGCAACTAGGGTGGGGCGGGAATAAAATGAGTGCAACTTGCAGGTTACATACTTCATTCCCTACTAAGCACTTCAGGAGGTTCTGTGTAATTTCCAATGTTTTGTGTATAATCCACGGTCAGATGTCCCATTGCCCATAAAAAATGCTGGTGGATTATTTCACCCGCTGAACAAGTGTGGGTGTGTCTCATCAATGCTAATTTTATTTCAGGTTATGTACTTGTTATAGCATGATCCTACCTCCCAAGAGCACTTTACAGAGAAATTTGTATTTCAGCAGGATTAACTGTTCTGTAATAGGGCCCTGGAATAATTCAGTGAAGAAAAACTGACATTTCTTTGTCGGAGGGGCGTTCCCCATTACATTGTGTGTCTAGTTGGCTACATTGAACTCTCTTTCACCTTTCTTCTCAGAATTCTGTATTCTATTACTGTCTCGTCATCAATATTACCAAAAATGTGCTACATTATGCCATCATTTGCCTTTTCTTGCCCTATAGTTTAGTTTACCCAGCCATATAATTTGGTGCACCCCTGCCACATAATTCTAGAGCCCATGAATATAGGTAATTTATTAACATATCTTGCCTTACGCCTCCACTATACCGTCAGATGTTGTATTTGTTTCAATGTTCTCTCCTTGTGTTTGAAAAGCATCCCTAATTAGGATAGTCCGAATTCGTACTCTGTTCTATCCTTCACTCACATACTTGTGTCAAAATGTTGCTTTTTCCCCACTTCTATACGCTAAAATACTATATTCTATAGAAAAAGCTTGTCTTCTACCTAAAAATCCCAAATCACAAAGATATTTTTCCATCAGTAATTGTGACTTACCTCTGGAAAGTTGGAAAATAAGCCACAAGTAACTCCTTTCAGCCACCCCATCCCGAATCCCAAAGATATATTTTACATCAGTAGGTGTGACCTACTACTGGAAGCTTAGAAATAAGTCACAAGTAACTCATTTCAGCCACACCATTGCCTTAAAATCGATGTAAATTGACTATACATTCTTTATTCACCTACATTAGTCTACATTTTTACAGTGTCATTTTTTACAGTGGCTCACATGCAAAATAGACAATAATGCGCACTGTCCTCGTTTTATCGTGTGTTTTAAACGGTTGTTGTACTTTTGAACGTGCGGCACTTTACAGCAAATTGTTCTGTGCATGAAATAAATGATTAAGTTAAACCATTTTACGGTAAACGTGTACACAGGCTATGGTCTAAAAATGTAGTATAAATTGTAAATGGAATGCAAGCATGCAAATGCATAATACATCTGTAATTTCTAAAACCATTTGAACTAACAGTGAATGGCGTGCAGTTCATTTACTCCAAATGGGTTTGCTTAACGTCACATATTGTCAGCTCACCCCTTTCACTGCATCCCCATCACTTCCTGCCTGCTCCGTAATGTGCGTGGCTTCCAACACCCTGGCATGTTTTGAAGGGAATTTCAAATAATTCCACTCTTTATTTTTCCATCCCGAATTCCCTCCTCCTCATGACTGTTTGATGACTGTTGTTCTCTTTGTCGTAAATTATGGACAGACTTAGTTGTCGTTTCATGGTGCGAGTGATGTGGTCTACCAGCATGCTGTGTAGAAACAATGCTACTTCCTTCCAGAGGCTCCGGGAATGTAGCGCGGTGGCTGCCGAGGGTCGAGCCAGGCGCCTCGAGGACAGGGGCTTTGGTGGGCTCCTCAACGTCGGAATTAATGGTTAGTGCTTAATTTGTTAAAAAATAAAAAATCGTGCCAGGGCCTTTGTCCAGAGGGTGCTGCAGCTTGAGCCACCCACTGCCCCTGCCAGCGCTGCGGCGCTGCCAATGACAGAACCAACACAATTACTAACCTCACACTCCTAAAAGTGTGATAATTCAGACTAGTCCAGTTTTTAAAAGCTTTAAGAATGACTTGGGTGGCAATTATTAGTAATTTTTATTGTATACTGAATTAAATAAGCTCCTGTTGTTGTGCTGATCTCTAAATTAGACACTCAGCACCACCATGTGGCAGTCTGTCACAAGCGCCAGTGATGGCAATTAAGTGCCGGGGATGAGAACCGGGAACCACCGGCTCAAATAAGCACTGCAACACCAGGCGTGTCCTGTATGGAGGTGCCCACAACTGACGCTGCCAGAGCATGCCTGCCACTTGGTTGGAGGTCATTGCCCAAACGCCTTACTTATATGCTGCTGCTGATGTCACATGTTTGGGGAGTCCATTCCCAACTCATGCTCGCAGTCTAATATGGAGCTCACGCTGGCAGAGACAGCACAAGTTGCTGAGGCACTCTTCCGCTGGAAGATGTGGGAGAAACTCAGTCATATTGGCATTCAGAGGGGGATAATAAAGGTCTGTGGGTATCCAGGTCCCACTGCTAGCTCTCAGCTGCACTTCTAAGCATCCTCCAAGGGAAGTAATGTGCAGAGGCTGAAGTAGCCCTCGTTTGAAAATGTTCTTATAGCTCATTTCCCCACAATGATCAAGAAATCATTCTTCAGGAAGCTACCTGCCTAGCGTGTATCCCTGCTCAGGCCTTCCCAAGCTGCCGTAAATTTACAACTTAGTTATTTGAGGAAACAAAGAGAACACTGATATACTGGACAAATGATGACAGCACACCGGCACATATTTAGTCTTTCGGATTTTGGCAGGATGGTAAGTGTTACACCTGTCATCCTTAAGGTGGTCTTCCTCCCAGCTTTCTACCTTTCTCCTCTATTTTTCTGACCTCGTTTTTGCTTGCTTTAGGACTCTGAACACTTTACTACTGCAAACCAGTGCTAAAGTGCATGTGCTTTCTCCTCTAAACATAGTAATATGGCTCAAAACCAATTTGCATATTTAATGTACTTATAAGTCCCTAGTAAAGTGCACTACATTTTCCCTGCAGTACTGATTGTGCCACCCTTTAAACATGTTCCGGGCCTACCATTGCAAAGCCATTGGGCCGATTCGCAAAAGCGCCTCTGCACTTGCGACAGAGGCCCCACAGTCATGACAGGGGTTCTGCACTCGGGTGGGACTTTTGCAATGGGTAACTGCAGTACGGAGGTCCTGCCACGTGTGCGGGCCCCCCACCATGACTATACGGCCTCTGCAGGAGTTTGGAGCCCCTTTGTGAATCGGCCGCTTAGTTTGAAGTTTTAAATGCAATTTGAAACTGGTGAGATAAATTACAAAAGGTGGTAGTTATACACATTTACTCCGATTTCACAGTGAGAATCAAAACAATTCTATTCAAAATCTTAGTGTGCAATGCCAGAGCGAGTGTTACCCAAACCCACAAACAAATTCAGAACAGCTAGACCTCCTAAGTGTGCTAGACCCAGCATGCACCGCCATCTGCCCAAGGGTTACCAGTAAACAATGAGCATGAAATATTATTCAAATATGAAAACACATGTGAACTTGAACATGAGCTTCTAGTTTAGTTATACAATCTTTAATGAACCGATTCCAGGTTTGTGATGTTGCCAACACCTTCACACCCCGGAAAAGCATTTAAACCTTCCTTGACCATAGTAAATCTCCATTCTCTTTGAAAGTGGTGATAGGTCAGACAGAAGTCTGTGAATATACTCAAACATGCAGATCTGTGCATCTTCATGAACTCACAGCACATTTGTACCCTGTAATATGCTCTTCCACCTTCTCCCTATCACTGGACTTGGATTTATTATGTGAAAAGCTTGGTGTGAGTAAATGCAAGTGTGACTGGGAAACCAACTTATCTGAATTAGAAAAGTAGCATGGTAGTTCTAAATAAGACTATATGACCATAAGCTGCATGCACAAATAGGTTTGAGAATTGGCCCCATTCTGCTTTTTAGGTCTCGCCTAGCGTTGCAGTGCATGCGCTGCTCGCTTGCGAGATCTATTGTCGTTGATTTTCTGTAGGGTTTCTTTGGAAGTGGGGTGTAAGCTCCACCCATGCTTTTGATTGGCGCACGTCATAAATACTCGCTTTTGATTGCAAGTGAGGCTTGTTTGTTCCCTACCTGTCTCCCTTTTGCCTCGCCCACCCGGACTGGAGATTTTGCACGGCGTTATATGCTTTTAAGTTTTAATTTGGGTCTGCATGTTACACAGTGTTGCAATTGCGCATGTCTGTCCTTGTTCGCAGGTACGTGCGCACACACCGATGCAGGAATAGGATGATGCTTTTTTGGTACGTGTTTCCACGCTCCAGTGTCTTTCACGGATCTGTGGGTACTCAAGGGCCTGCCTTGGCACCCCTCTTCAGCGTCGCCGTACCCTGGAAATGAAATATGTCACGTGATGTGAGATTTCAGGCTTGTCCGTGCTCACCCCTCCCTCGTACACTATCCACAGCACAGAGGTCAGGCACCCCCTCATGTAAAGCGTACTCCAGTCCTGCACCCCAGAAATCCTCCAGGCCGGGACAGCCTGTTTATTCTTAATATCAGCACTACTGCACCCGTGCAGGGGCAACAGTCAACATGTCAGAGAGACAGTCAACATGTCACAGAAACAGTCAACATGTCAAGAGCGCACCCAGCATGTCACAGGTGCTGAGACAGCATTTTACAGGGACAGTGGACATGTCACATGCACAGCCAGCATGTCATGGGTTCCAAGAGAGCTGGCCAATCAGAAGTGCAGACACAGACCTCTTCTCACAATTCGATTGAAAGGCGAGATTCAGAGGTGCAAGAACAACCAGCAGCATGTGCAGAACTAGATAGCATCTCGCAAGTGCCACGAAGCCAGCAACCCATATGTTCCGTGAAGCCAGCATCCCACAAGTGCCGCGAAGCTAGCATCTCACAATTGCCGCAAAGCCAGCATCTCTCAACTGCTGCGAAGCCAGCATCTCACAAGTGCCGCGAAGCCAGCATCTCACAACTGCCGCGAAGTCAGCATCTCACAAGTGCTGCGAAGCTAGCATCTCACAAGTGCTGCGAAGCTAGCATCTCACAAGTGCCGCAACGCTATCATCTCACAAGTGTCGTAAAGCTATCATCTCACAAGTGCCGCATAGCTATCATCTCACAGTTGCCTCAAAGCTAGCATTTCACAAGTGAAGCGAAGTTAGCATCTCACAAGTGCAGCGAAGCCAGCAACTCACAAGTGTTGCAAAGCCAGCAACTACAAAGCTGGCATCTGACAGGTGCAGAGACAGCGCATACCACATCTACAGAGAAAGATGGCATTTCCCAAGTGCAGCGAAATCAGGCCCTCACCAGTACAGGAACTGCTGCATTTCATATGTGAAGGGAAAGCATTTCCTCGCTAGTGCAAAGGCAAGCAACAGTACAAGGACATGTCACCAGCGATTCAGTAGCACTCATAACACTCATAACCACAGCAACAGGCGATGCAACAGCACATCCCATGACACATGCCGAACCATCACGCCCAATACCGCACATTTTACAACTTGGTTTCCTACGGTGGACGCGGAGTTTCCCACAGAATTATACATTTGCCACACTTGCCTCATAACCATCATCTCCTGCAGAATTTTCCTTTTCTTAATGTACTCAACCCTGCCAATTTCATCCCATCTCCTTTGTGTAAGAGAACCTGTGGCTGCACAGGGAGGAAGAACCTGACTGAAAACGTTGTGATGTTACACCTATATTAACTGTGTCAGATTGCTCGATCACCTGCCACCTGTGTTCATTCTAGTATGGAAGATTGGTTTGCAGCTTTATTTCGATTCCACTTTCACAACCTGCGGCGCTGCGTTATCCTCTAGATCATAGCGTCTATGCTGTGGTATACCAGTTGTTAGCTCTCCATGGCGCATGTGGGTAACACAACCTGAGCGTTTTTTTGTAGATACGTGCAAAATTGTAATTACAATGCCTCTAACTGATGCGAGACCTGTTGCATTGCAAATGCTTGTTGTAATCTGAGTTCAACTAGCCCACAGGCATACAAGGCACACCAACCCTAATATTCACCATCTACTTATGTGTGCAGCACTTTAATCACAAGATGCTCCGGCTCACAGAAATATGCTTTCTGTAAGCATGCACATACACACACACACACACACACACACACACACACGCATGCCCACAAGTACCAAGACACCATGGTGCTTGGGCTGCTAGATTCTCATTGGTGAACTCCCCGCCTCCTTGGCGTAAAGCTTTGTTCCTCAAAAGTCAAAATTCGGGCAGGACATTTAGTGGGCTATTGAATTTATCAGCTATTCCTACAGCACACAGGTACATCAGTATTCGAATAGCCTTAAAGGTCCTTGAAGGAAGTTTCTTTTAAAATATTCTGTTACTTCCATTGACAACGCTTACAAGTCCCCAATCCTTTATGCTTCCCAAACCTCTAAAGCCCCCTACTTCTGCTAATTGTACCAGGTTTTTAGTATTTTTTGGGGCAGTTATATATAACACAATCTCAACCCGAAGGTATTGGAGAGTTTTATATGAGCACCAGTTACTTCACACAAGGACACATTATTGTTTGGTAGGCACGGGGAGGTTAAGCAATTTACCAAGAATCACAGGATGTTGAATCGACACCGAGACTCAAACTTGGTTCCCCAAAGTTGGTAGCTCTGTCCGTTATGCCACATCCTACTCCCCTGTTGTGTAATTGGGTAGACCATGGTAACCGTCCAAGATACATCTCAGTTTGTGGCACTGTTGAGTCTCATGTTTTGAGTTTTCGATGCTGTGAGGTTTTGTTTGCAAAGAGGAAACCTGTTGCTTTTTTTCAGCTGTGGAAAGATCATGGGAGACAAGTGCCACAAATAATCATTTTTTTTATTTTCACAATTTATTCTTAATTATTTGGCCAATTCCATGCTCCGTAACTATGTAAATGTAAATGTCCAGTATTTGTAAAGCGGGAACAAGTACCCGAGGGCGTCAAGGCACTGGGGGCCGTCGGGCAGATTAAGTGAGCTATTGCCCAGAGTCACATGGTGCTGGACTGATCTGCGGCCGGGGATCGAACCATGAGCCCCGGGGTTCCGGAGTCAGCCACCCTGGCTGCTGCGCCACACCACTTGTAAGTTACTCAATAAAGCCTAACAGAGCGTGACTCCACATCTGATCTGATACCTAAAGTGTCATGATGTACAAACTAATCACTCCATGTTTCATTTATCCTGCAGGCAAAGGAAAAAACAAATACATTTCCGATAAAAAAAAAGTGTGGTGGGTGCAAAAGAAAAAGTATATAGTAAGATACGATTTACATCATGCTTCCTTCTTCATAAAATAGCATGTTTGTGCCCAGCATATCACAGTGGGACTATACTTTTCAGCATGTCTAATACATGTTAAAAATAAATAAGCATTGGTAAAGGGAACATAATTAGCTTTAGTATGCTATTAACCAATCAATCAATCAATCAATCAGTATTTGTAGAGCACTCTAATCGCCAGAAGGGTATCCAGGCACTGCTAGTGTGTGCAAACCAAGGCATGCACCAATGTGTACATTCTACTTGGGCCATGGCTCTGCACATATTACCTTTTTCTGTCCTTCCTATGTTTGTGTCGTGTTACTTATTACCAAGATTGTGGTGCCAACCAGCAGGTACAAACGGTATGTGTGCATTTGTGCGTGCCTGTCTTTGCATCCATTAGCACAATAAAGTCAGACCTATTAGCTTTGCCACTGTTGGTTTCTTAATGATGTCTAGAAACTAATGAGTTCTTTATTCTGCCCCTTTTTTCTGTAGCTCGTGTTTTATAAATGAAGGATATGATATTGACCTTTTAAAGGTTTCATTCTCCACTGCAACTCAAAATAGCTTTCCGTCTCCTTCTCTCTTGGGACCATGCCGCTGGAGTTTATGAAGTTAATCAGTGCTACCCTAAACTCAGTCTCTCTTGTGTGGCTTCACCAACCACCACTCGGCTAACTTTCTTTTTATTACTGAACACCTTGCTCCTCTCCCATATCTCTGGCGGTTTGAAAATAGGGAAGTGCAGCACTTAGCAAATATGCAAAAACAATGATATCTTTCAGTTAAAAATAATTGTAAAATTTATAGGGAGAGTGGGTTGACACTGAAAGCCAAAACTCACCAACAACATCTCAATATCCCAAATAAAATGTAAAAGAAGAATTTAACTTACGGTCTGGCTTGAGAGTGCAGCTGTCACCAGACAATTTACGTGATCATCACTTGAGGGGAGTCTTTGGCTCTGCACACAAGTTGGAAGCCAGGAGTACATGTTTTGATTGGATAGAAGGTGTGTGCTTCCACAAAAATAGTGCTTGTCCTCCACACAGCTGTGATCCTTTTGTTTATTTATCCCTCTGCCTGAGGTTAAACTTTTAGGGTAAGACCCATGTCACCATAATACTATTAAAGTGTCTTAGATAACTAGATAATTGATTGTGTTTTTTACTGGCAGCAGCACAGACGAGAGGAGGGCAGTCATTAACCTGGGGAGAAGATGTGGCCTAACGGCTAGGGTGGTCGACCGCGAAGCTGGGGAACGGGGTTCGAGTCTCGGCAGGGACGCTCGACATCCTGTGATTCTGGGCAAATCACTTAATCTCTCTGTGCCTAA
This sequence comes from Lissotriton vulgaris, assembly GCF_964263255.1. Taxonomy (NCBI): domain Eukaryota; kingdom Metazoa; phylum Chordata; class Amphibia; order Caudata; family Salamandridae; genus Lissotriton; species Lissotriton vulgaris. The sequence continues at coordinate 148,870,914 of NC_141688.1, read as the reverse complement.
CAACCAAAATAAATGTGCCCGTCTGTAACGCAAGTGGTGCTCATGCAAAGAGCTCTGATACTCTCTGTTCTAGTTTGCGCTATATAATAATAAAAAAAAAAAAAACCTCCATGGATTTTAAGGTCTGGCTTGATAGTTCAACTGCCACCTGATCTTTTAACCTACACCAAATATTATTCAAACGCTCTTTGCTTCCACACAACAACATTTCTATTCCCATGCTATTAACTTGTAATGCTTCACATTATCATACAACATTCCTTTAAAGCCAGACCTGTGGGCATTAACAATGCTTGTTTTCTTTATTAGCATGAAGTTTAAGGCAATCTATGCACCTTATATTATTTGACTCCCAAGACATCACCAACTTCTCAGCATTACCCAATTGAAGATTTTTGAAGCATCTTTTTCCCCATTTTATGCTACATTTCTCCACCATGAATAGTGGATCTATGATTACAAGCCATGAAGTGGTACTGATATTAGGCTGTTTTGTCTCACTCTTTCTTGAGCAAGAGAGAAACAATTCAATTCAGATGATAAACTGATGATGAAAATGCCATTATTGTGCAGGTCTGGACTAGAGTCAGCTAAAGCTATCTCACATACTCATGTGATGAAAAACATACAACAAATACAGACATACATATTAGGACTAGGGTCAGTCCTCCTCATTCATTGGTATATTGAACTGTCATTAACATTGTAAATCCACTCATCGCAGCATACAGCATGGGGCGAATTCGTCTGCTACCCTCAGTCACTGATTTGCTTGCACTGGAGTGATGGCATTTTGTGCTAATAACATGTGCACAATTGCCTAAAATGTAGTGCCCTTCAGTGCCAGGGTTGGTAGGTGAATACAATACTTTGCTAATGCTGTTAGCTTTCCCTTCTTTATCCTTTTTATGGTTTGGCTTGACAGTGCAGCTGTCACCTGACTATTTTGGGAGAATCGCCTGGAGTGGGTCTTCGGCCCCGCCAACATGTTGGGAGCAAGGAGTACATTTTTTAATTTGTCAGATGTTGTGTGCTGCCACTAAAAAGGGCTTGCCCTACACACAGCTGTGATCATTTTGTTTATTGATTGAGCTGCCTGAGCTTGAGCTTTCAGGGGCACACGCGTGACATTATAATGCTATTTTTTAAAAGTGTCTTAGATAACTAGTTAATGTATGGTGTTTTTCTCAGGCAAGCAGCACAGATGGAAAGAGGTCAGTCATCAACCTACATAGATTTTTTCAGGTATGCATTGACAATGCACCTGTCACCCGACCTTTTCACCTACAACAATATTATTTTACAGTTCTCTGTTCCTATACAAAAACATATATATTCCCATGCTATCTACTTGTAATGCATCACATTACCATACAATATTTATTTAAACCCAGACCTTAAGGCATTGCCAATTTTTTAAAATTTATTTAGCCATGTGTACTTAAACTGTGTATTCAGGTTAAAGTAATTTAAAATCACTAGCACTTTTCCTTTAAGCCAATAGGAATCATACTTTCCTGTGGCGTGCATTAAAATTAAACAGGATTTTAATAGTGTTCTAAGTACCCCTGCCTACTAGTAAGCCCTCGTACCAGTCTATTAAAATTAAATGCAATGGTTATTTTTCTAATGCAAATGTTTTCTTGCACACCTATAACTGCCATTGGCAATACAAATGCGCAACCACATTGCACCAGCTCATTCCTGCACAACCGCTCCCAGAGAACCAAAATCTGAAGCTTTCAATCCGACCTTCAGTCAGTCAAGAGGGGAGTCCCACAAGGATCAGTGCTCTCCCCCCTACTCTTCAACATTCACATGGAACCCATCGCCACACTACTCAGAAAAGCTAACATCCCCTTCCACCTATATGCTGATGATACCCAAATCTAATTGGAAATCTCCTCTTCTAAAGGCATTCAAAGGCTCAATGAAACACCAAGGGAAGTGCAACTTTGGCTGTCAAGCAACCATTTAAAATTGAACCCAGACAAAACCGAGCTACTCCTCATCTCAAACAAAGAAGAGAACCCACAAATGGTCGAGTGGTTAAAAGATATCGATGCGATCAACGGGAACCTCACCCTGGCTGACTCTTAAATCATTAAGCATCACGCTAGACTCGAAACTCGACATGACCAAACACATAAAGATTTCGGCTAAGAGCGCCTTCCTTAACCTGAAGCTACTAAACAAAATAAAACCTTTCATTCCACCCAAAGATCTCAAACAAGCCACTCAAGCTTTGGTGCTGTCAAGACTGGACTATGGAAATGCAGTCCTCTCAGGAATAGTTAAAACACACTTTGCTCCTCTGAAAACAACTTTCAACGCGGCTGCCAGAATGGTCACTGGAATAAAGAAATTTGACCACATCATTCCTGCACTCAAATAACTCAATTGGCTACCAATGAAAATGAGGGCGAACTTCAGAACAGCCTGCCTCACCCACAAAGCCCTCCAAACTGGCAAACCCGAATATCTGGCGTCCAAACTCAAAAAAGCAGGTCAGAACAGGAACCTCAGAAGCTCTAATACCTTACTTCTTATCCCGCTAAAATCACGAAAACAAAAATCCACGGCCAGGTCCTTCGCCGGAAAAGCACCCAAAATATGGAACTCTATTCCTCCCCACATTAGAACTATTCCCTCCTTTGCTAAATTCAAAAGTCAGCTCAAAATCCTTTTCCTCGATCGATCCCTTGCGAACAGATAGGGGAAGTCGGAGTGCTGAAAGTGACACTGCACCTCTCTCGGATGCGGGTTGTAACGGAAATATTCAACATTCTCTTTACTACGACTCTTATCCTGAATGTCTCGCTTTATAGTAATATGTTCTGCTCTCTTTTGTTTTTACTGTATGTATGTAAAAATTACTGGCAAATGCGACTGGCATCTCAAAATACCTGAGTGAGAGCACCTATACCAAACTATTTATCAGGAAATGCTTTTATTAGGGGGGTAGGGAGGGGTGTAACACCACAAACACCCCCTGAAGCCACGCTCCTGGATATGATCCCCTGTAGTGATGTGAAAGCGCACCCCAGAGGAATTGCAGGGCAGAAGGGGTAGTGGTAATAGCCAAGGCTCTAAATGTAACACCTAGGCAGTTATTACCTGCAGGAGACCGTTAACGCTGCTGCAGGGGCTGCGGCTGCGCAGTACTAGCAGCTGGTAGACACTACTCAAGCATACAATAAATGAAAGTAAGTTATATACTAGGAGTGTGGTTTCATGTTCCTAATGGAGGGTTATAGGGATTTCACAGTCTCATCATTTCAGAATTGAAGCACTTTCAATATGATTTACAAAATGGTCATTGTTGTTACTCATTTATCTTGTGCTGCTAAGAACCATTGACAACGCCAATAGTGCTGGCTTGTTTTGGGTGTGATGCCAGTTGTTGTATTATATATCTGGATGCAATAACAGAAAGAGGCAGCAAAACAGTCGGGCTGCATTCTAGGAACACAGAATTTTAGGGGCATAATATCAAGCCCCTTATCGCCGCGTCATTGGCACTTTTCTGCCGATAATAGGGCAATGCAAATATCGCCGCGTTATCAAGACAGCGTTAAGTCAATTAACGTGGCTTAAAGCCACGTTAATTGACTACACGCTGTCTTGGTAATAGGGCCCCTTTCATGATAAACTCATCGTGAAAGGGGGCGTGCAGTGGGTGTTGCGGTGGGCGTTCCACCGCAACACCCATTCACTTCGACGCTGACACCTATTATCAAGAGAGGCGATAATAGGTGGCAGCGCCGCATTTAAGAACAGGAAAGACCTGTTCTTAAAGTGGCGAAACGAGGAGAAATGAAGCATTTCTCCTCGTTTTTCCATGTGTGCTGCCTTGTGCAGCACACATGGAAAAAGCAAAATGCCATGATTTGTTTATGTACAGGAAGGTGTCCCTTCCTGTACATAAACAAACCTCTTTTTAAAAATGCCAATTTGTAACTTACATGTGTGCAGCATGAAGCAGCACACATGTAAGTTACAAAATGACATTTAAGCTTTGTTTATGTGCAGGAAGGAACACCTTCCTGTACATAAACAAACCTTCCCTGCCTGTGCTGGTGTTAAGTTGTAAAACTTACCGCCATCGCAGGGGGAAACGCTAGGCTGCACCATATCCTTGGTAATATGGTGCAGCCTAGCATTTCCGAAGTGGCGAAGAGAGGCGTTAAGCTAAGGCGGCTAACACCTCTCTTCGCCACTTTGTTGGTAATATGCCCCTAAATTTATATGTTTAAGTCACGCCTTTAATCGCACTGGCCACGACCCTTTGAGAGACCCCGCCCAGTTTTGTCATCCCACTTAAATCCCTGATGGATTCAAGGGTGGAACGACTTCTTTGGTCGTCATACGCAGGCGTTAAAATAACTGTTAGACATTAAACGCTCTTACAGAACAGTTCCACTCCATCTTCTATTATTCTGACACTGCAGGTTTTAGTAGGTGATTGAAAAACTCCTAAATCTCCTCTCCCCCACCCCCACCCCTCCCGGAAGTGTAGCCTAGCCACTTTACAAATCCGCCACCCGCACTGGTAGTAGGGAGGGAATCCCCCTCTCTCTGTGACTGGCGCGCGCGCCACTCATTCGTCACTTAAAGAGACGTCATCGCTTATTTCCCCGCAGCTACTAATTTTCAGTAATTTGCCCACGAATAAGGGAAGAAAAAAACACACAACTCTGAAATTCATCTGCCTCCCTTTCCCCTGCTTTAGATGCGGCACGCAGTTGGAAATCACAGAGCGTGCCGGAGTAGGGATTGCTGCATTAGAGGATCGAGGGTCTCGCAATTAGGCAGCAATTTTGCAATTAGGCGGAAGAGGAGTCCTCATAACAATGATTTGAAAACAAGTCAAGGCAAGTTAGTAATTATCCCATTGAAAGGAGAGCTCCGCTTACACCGAGCCCAGACTACTCGGAATCCGCATAAATTGAGCTCCACCGAGCAGACAGAAAATGTGGGCGGAAAACTGCATTTCAGCCATTTACATAAATCAATAATTCAGACACATTTCAAACGGGGGGAACCTTTTACTGTAAAAGACAAATACTGCAGTAAGTAATGTGTAATCCGACTGAGCTCCGCTTTCATTGTTTATACACACACACTCCAGATAGACATGTTTTCCTCTCTACACATTTCCCTCCTACGCTCTACTTTCCCCACGAGATTTCAGATGCTGTTAAAAACCTTGCACGAGCTATAAACGGGCACCGACTCAAGTGTGGAAAGCTTTTTAAAAAACTCTAGTCGGTGTAATGCCGAGCGTTGAAGGTCTGTCAGCTGAAACAGGGAGACTTTCTTAACCCTTCCCCTGACTCTGAGCCCTCTCCACCCCCTCTTTATTCACCCCAAACCCCACCCGATTGCTATGAACCATTTCTAGACACTTCCCAATTCTATCCCTCTCTTCTATCCCTTCACTGTTCCTTTTCAATGCAAATATCTGACTAACATATTCTCGTCTCAAATTAATTTCATATTTCCCTATACTAACTCCCCACTAATCCTGTTTGGGTTCTAGCGTAGAATGCTACTAGTCAAAAAGGGCTTCAACACCTCATCAGGGGTAGCAAGCGCTATATAAATGTAAACCTTTTCCCTATTCTAACCATCCACTATCCTTCTCAATCCAAATAACAGACTAACATATCCACCACTCAAATTATGTTCATATTTCACTATACTAATTCACCATTAAAACTTTATGGGTTCCGGAGTAACGTGCTACTCGCCGAATAAGCGTTCCAACACCTCGTCAGGGGTAGTAAGCTCTATATAAATTCAAGTACAATACAATGTATTCTATGGAAAATGGCCCCTTTAGCTGTGGCTTTTGTAACTCATTGTGCATACTTGGGGCCCGATGTACAAAGCATTTTTATATTCACAAAAACTTTGTTTCGAAGTTTGCTACTGCAAAAAAAAATGTCTTATATGTACTGGCCACATTTTATAATCTGTAAACTTTTACCAATTTCTACAATTGAAGTGTAACCTCAAAACCGATTGGCTATTTGGAAGGGGTATGAAACATCAATGTTTTGCAATCTACATATAGTTGCAAAATCATTGAAAAATTACTGCTTCATGAGCTGGAGAGGTTATGCTTTCACAAAAAGATAATGGATCTTTTGGGAATTCTTTCCCTTTCGCGAATATAAAAAAAAAGTTAGACGGGAGATGGTGGTGGTCAACGGTGGTCCACGGTGGGTAAGCAAACTTTAAACAAAATGAAAACTTTTCTTTTTAAACGCAGCCCCACTTCCCTTAAGAAAAATGGACTGCATTTAAAAAAAATTGAAAAAGTTGCTTATATTGAAAGGCAATCACAAACTTGGTGGTCTGTTGAGCCGAGCAGACCTCCATCCCTGTGTTGAAGTGGAGTGAACCACAATTTGCAATATACCTCATTGCTATTCATGAAGAAGGTTGGTTTGCGACCTATTCCGAATAAATGTAGCAATCGATTTACTAGTACAAAGGTTGGTTCATTAAATTCTTTAATGGTCGCAAAAATACCAGTTGCAAATTGCAACTAGATTTTTTCCGACCGCACATTAGGCTCTATTTTAGATTTACATTTTAAATGGACATTGCAATAAAACTAGATATTGTAATTGATAAGAAAAGACAATTGAACAGAAATATTTTTCTCCCAATTTTGTTATATTGGGGTGCCAATATATTTAGCGTATCAACATCACCAATTTCGAAACAGTGGATGTTAACGAGGAATCAGAAACATGGTCAGTTGTGGAACTTATTTATGCATTTGTTTTGTGCACAATGAGAATAGGATGGGAGATTGGTAAGAAACATAACAACAATTCCATGGAATAGAATCAATCAATAGAAGGATTGAGGATTAGATTACGGGGCGTTAGTTTTTTTTTTTTTTTTAATATTTTTATTGGTATTTACATGTTACAAAAATGCGCTTTGACATATAACAAATACCACGTTTCGTGGACATTCACATTAGGGCATGTTTCTTGCTGAAACGGCTTTAATCGAATGTTCCAATGTGGACGAGCATTTTGTTTTACCGGTCTACGCTTGTCCGCCCTATAAGCTTGCGTACATGCAACATTGAACATATGGGTCTATTGCTTTCGGTTGCGTTTCTACTTGTAACATATAACTTCACACAAAACATATATGTTTGGCTGGTGTTTTGGGGATAGACCGCCGGCCTCTGGGGGTGTTTCCTGCTGGTGTAGCGTTGTTACACTGTTTTATGGGGGTTTGTATGGGTTTAGGAATTTGTCTAAAGTTGACCACATCCCTCTGTTGGGATTTCTCCAAGGTGTGTGTCTTAGTGCAGTGTTGTCCGCCCTTCTGAGATATGTCACCCAATTCAGTCATCCTTTGAATGTAGCTTTGGTAGTGTCTTTCCATTTGGCAAGCACCGTTTGGCTGCAATCGTCAGGAGGAAGTCTAGAAGGTTTCGGTCTTGTTGTGTGGCTATGTCTGCTGTGATATGTGCTGTGGTAATAGTGGCAAATTTCCGTTTAAGGGTGCAGCCTAGGGCTTTGTTAACGAAGTCGAACACCTACCCCAGAATTTGCTGACCTTACTGCAGTGGAAGATGAGGTGTGCAAGGTCTCCCTTATCTGTGCCGCAATTCCAGCAGCAGTCGTTGTCCCTTAGGCCTATCGATCCTATACGAGCTGGTGTAATATCCAGAACTTAGTCTGAGCTAGCACCGGTGATATCATGTTTTTTGACGGGCCGCCCACACGGTTTGTAGTTCTTGTTCAGTGAGTGAGCTCCATTGAAAACAAGGGAGTGCTCCGGACTTCTAACGGCTGATAGAAGCCCAGAGCACCAACATTCCAACCACAGCTGTTGCTGTGAACAAAACGCCTCATGGCGCACGGGGGTATTTCAATCCCCTCAGGCTCCATGAGGCCTTTGTTTACAACTTAGAACATTCTGCACTCTAGTGGCAGAATATTCTAATAGCCTTGGAGCACTCTGTAGCAGGCACCACTGGCCATTAAAGGCCCCCTCTCTTTAACCCTGGAGCGGGCCTTTATTGGCTGGTAGAGCCTTTTACACTGGGCTATAAGTCTATAATAGGCACTGACACCAAAACTGTGCTGAGCACAGCACATACTGCCAAGTGGTCAGCATTATCCAGCGGCATGAACTATCATGAAACGTATAACCTAAGAAAGGACAGAATCAAACCACGGGGTGTCCTTTCTTAGCCCAGAAGCAAATTAACATAGGTGTGGTATCACTTACACCTCCGTCACTGTGAATTATCCGGGCTCCATATCCTTTGTGTGGGAGAAAAGGTCTGGGAGAAAAGGTCTCCTGCAAGGGCTGGTGGACCCCTTTTGCAGAGCAGGTAATATTCCATCTACATCATTTTAGCTGCAAGCCGAGAGCCTTCTCCAACAGCGGACACAATGGAGTACTGGATAACCTATGGAACACTTATCAGTTTTAAGCCTCCCCAGGAAGTGGACATTTTAGACTGTATTTGGAGGTATCATGTTCATTAAGAAAAGACAGCCCAAAAGAATCTTCTACTACTCTCTTCCACGTCAAGTCTCCTCACCAATCCCAAAAAGATACTGTCAGCTACTGTTCTCCTTAGGCATTTCACACCAACTTGATCTTTAATCACCATAATGGTTCGGCTTCAATTCTGTTAAGCATTGTGTTAAGCGTTGTACCTGCACTCCTTCTATACTCTCGCTGTTAACCCTCCTGTGTCTGAAGATATGGTTCAAACTATTGTCCAGAGTACGGTTACATGAAAACCAAGCTCATTTTGGATAACATTATAGCATATATCAGTAAACATTTGATAAAGTTCAATTTTTTGGTGTAGCTCGTTTATATCACACACCAATGGCACACTCCATTAATTGTTCCCCTTCTCTTCCTTCCAGTCTAGGCTATGACAACATACTTCTACCATGTGGCACTTTCCTGCCTTTTCATTTTTTTGTACTGAACTCAATTACAGCCTGCAGCTTCATTTTGAAATCCACAGGGTTTTATTATTTATTGACTCATGGGTGCTCATGCTTTCACCTCAGAAGAATGAAAAACGGAGACAGCCAAAACAGTGCAATACATGATGCACACAGCTCTCTTGTGCTTTGGGTCACACCGAGCAATATAATTACCTTATTGGCTTATAAAAGAAACATTTTGGTGAAAAATGTCTCCCTACTTGTATTGAAGAATCTGTTTACCTTATAGCAACCTACAGTCAAGGTAAAAACCAATAGGCAGTTGGCCTTTATTCATCGTTGCAGCCAGGATCTGGAACAACATCTCCGTGTCCATCACCATCATGACCACCCCAACACTGCTCCAGTTTAGGAATGAGTTAAAGACCCACCTCTTTAGGGAACACTAAATCACAATGCATTAACCATCCACAATCCAGCTAGCTCGTCTGTCACTTGAAGACTTTATGCTTGTGTTTGACTCTGTAAAATGTGTTGCTGCCTTTTGGCTAGGTTTGCGCTTTAGAAACACCACATACATAAACACCTACAGTTATAGCCGATTCAAGGCAATTTCTGTCGATAAAACCAAGGGTAGAGGTTGGGACCCCCCACTCTTCCCAAGAGGGTATATTAATCAATGATAGCTTTTTTAACCATATGCTGTATGGCTTGATGAGACGTGTTAAAAACTATTCTACAATGAATTACGCCACATAAAATCAGTCACTTATGCTGGCGGTGCCATTCCTGCACCGCCAAAGTCGTAATCAGGCCTCAAGTTCAGAATATCGAATTTCATATGCTATTATGAGTTTGTCCTTTTTGTATGGCACTGCTTCAATACAGAGATTTTTTGGATGAGCTATTAAAAATAAATGATCTTTTTTTTCTTCAATATGTGTTACGTTGGTGTTTATCTTCCATGAACCCAGGTGCCTTTGTTTTATCAATGGTGTATCAGATTACTCAAATGAAGTTTCATTAAAAACCTAAAAATATATTATGCAGTCTAAAATCTATACCAACAAGATATTTGGATCCAGAAGGATCGCAAGGAGGGCAGGTAAAGTTTAAAATAACAATCTCTTATCCCTCCCCCCTTCTCTCAAGCAGTCTGACCTCTTACAAGGGAGAGCCAGTGACGTCAAGCAGGTCCATTACAGAGCTATGTATATCTCCAAGCTTTCCCACTGAGGAGTTTCTGCAATGGATTGCTTCATCAGCTGCTCTCTCGCTCTACACCATGTCACAGGCTCCCTTGAGGATCTACTAAAGAGTCTCAGTTCATTCACCTTCAACGTCCAGGTCACGCCTCATTTGCTTATCATTTTATTTCATTGCCAGAAATAGATTAATTTACATGTGTCTCTGTCAAAATGAGAATGGGAGCTGGACCAGGGGCTGCTGAAAAGAGAAAGCTGTGCTCTCAAGATAGGTTCCCCTGAATACATTAAAACTCAGTTACTAGAAGTGTAAATAAATAATGACTATTGATCACAAAATGGTAATAACCTGAAAACTGCCAACAATAATAACGAAGGAAGGCTGTACGCTAGATTTTCTTTTACTTTGAATGGCAAAGTGAAAAGTCTAATTGCATATCAGCTGAATTTCTGCTGCAATAATATTCATTTTCCCCGCCTGGCGTAAACTATACAGAAGTGAACTGTTGGCAACTCATCCCAATGTGGCAACTGTGAATATTATTTTATTTTTCTTCAGGCAAGAAAGGGAGGATCATTAAGTAATTATTGAATGAGCTATAATTTATTTAATTTATTTTATTTTTATTTAATTTTATCTACACAAGAATACAACAAATACATTTGAAATTAAATCACACCTCACCGCGAACAGACACCGGACAGCTACGCAGCCCAAAAGAACGCCATCCGAAGACACCATCACCTCATCAGATCCGCCAAAAGGGCCTCTTTCAAGGTCCACCTAGACAACAACGCACACAACAGTAAAGAGCTCTTCAAAATCGTGAAGGAACTTTCCACCCCAGCTCCAACACCCATCATCGTAAGACCTGTGCGACTCCCTTGCCACCTTCGACCATCGCAAGATCGCAGACATCCGCGACAGCTTCAACAACCTGACGGCTCGGGAGCCACCGAGACCTCTGGCCCCATGGCCATCACCCACATCCATCCCCTGCTCACCTGGACCAACATAAACAACGACAACACCATCCAAATCATGAACACCGTCCACTCTGGCTCTCCGTCAGACCCATGCCCACACCACATCTTCAACATAACAGCGCCACCATCGGACCCCATCTCCGCAAGGCCATCAACATCTCCTTCGAGACCACAACCTTCCCGGACAGCTGGAAGCATGCCGAGATCAACGCCTTACTCAAAAAACCAAGTCTGACCCTGCTCCCAATCCTGGCGAAGGTCATCGAGAAGACAGACAACTGACCCGCTACCTCGAGGAGAACTGCATCCTACACCCATCCCAGTCCTTGTTCTGCAGCAACCACAGTACCGAAACTTCCCTCATAGCCGCCACCGATGACATCAGGGCCCTGCTGGACAACGGCGAGACCGCGGCCCTTATCCTTCTGGACCTTTCGATGCCTTCGACACTGTGTGCCACTGCACCCTATGCACCCACCTCCACAACGCAGGGATCTGAGACATGGCTCTGGAATGGACCACCACCTCTCCGGCAGAACCCAGAGCGTCGCCGAGTGGATGAAAAACAGTCGTCTGAAACTGAACTCTGACAAGACGGAGGTCCTCATCCCCGGCTCCACTACCTCAGCCTGGGACGACTCCTGGTGGCTGACCTCTTTGGGAGCAGCACCGACACCCACCGACCACGCACGCAACCTGGGGTTCATCCTGGACTCAACACTCTCCATGACCAAGCAAGTCAACGCTGTCTCGTCCTTCTGCTTCAACACCCTCTGCATGCTCCGCAAGATCTACAGGTGGATCACCACGAAACTAGAAGAACAGTCAACCAGGCCCTCGTCAGTAGCAGGTTGGACTACGGAAACACCCTCTACGCAGGATCCTTGGCCAAACTCCTGAAACGACTGCAACGCATACAGAACGACTCTGCACACCTGATTCTCAACATCCCTTGCCACAGTCACATCACACCCCACCTGAGAGACCTGTACTAGCTTCCCGTCAACAAGAGGATCACCTTCAAGCTCCTCACCCACGCACACAAGGCACTCCACACCACTGGACCAGAATACCTCAACGAGCTACTCACCTTCTACATCCCGAACCGCCAGCTCCTCTCTGATGACCTCGCCCTCCCCACCATCCCCCTCTTCCGAATAGCAACCACCGGCGGCAGATCTTTCTCCCACCTCGCCGCAAAAACCTGGAACACCCTCCCCATCCTTCTATGGCAGACCCAGGATCTACTAAACTTCAGGAGGCTACTCAAGACCTGGCTATACGAGTAGTAGCAGCACACCTCCCCTTCCCTCTCCCAGCGCCTGGAGACCCTCAGGGGTGAGTAGTGTGCTTTACAAATATTCTGATTGATTGATTATTATATTTTCTACAAGAGCTATGAATCAGTTGGGAATTGTCCTTTCTAGGACTGAGCCTTACACAACTGCAGAGTGGTAATGAACGCCTCTTTGTGCCCATCGCTGCCAGGGGAAATAAATGATGTTGACGGCCACCCTCCCATTACATAAGAAAAAGTCAACATAAGTAACACATGAAAACATACAAACACACGCGCACACACACTGAGGCGTGGGACACTGATACAGCGTTGAACGTATAACAATGTCTCCTAAATATCAAGCTGGTTTTGAAAATTTGCATGGATCTGACTCATGACACCCACTTTCACCTGTCCCGCTAGACCACAGATTATTGAATTGGTGGCAAGATCTTGCATGGACTGTAGGCCCCCTGAACACATGTGTGTGCGAGTGTGTGTGTATGCGTGCATGTGTGTGTGTTATATTTATTAAGGGACAGCTAATATTTGGTTTAGATGTCTGTTCTGCCCTTTTCCTTTGTCATTAGCTCAAGCATCTAGACTTCAACACTATCATTACTGAGTCACTTGAGTGCTCAATACACGATTCACTTGGGTTTCCTACTTTTGAGTAATTCATGCAAAGTCTCTCCCCTTTTACTGTTGGTACCCTGTAACCTACACCGCAGTAGTTGAGTAGTGCAGAATTTGAAGATCCCATGTATCACTGGTGAGAATGAGCCTCCAGTCTCCAATTTGGGATGTAAGACAGATGATGTGAACACAGTGGTCAAATGAAACAGAAACCATGGACGGGAGTGAGTAGTAAAAGGTTCTGAGAGTCAAAAAATACTCAAACAGGCTGTTGCCTGGATTTACAACATGTAACCATTTTAAAGAGTTAAACGATAGACCCTTCTCTGTGTTTGCATTGAATGGTGGCTTCGACATGGGCAATATATCACTTTAATGCCAGGAGTAGCTAAAGTAACATTATGCACCTTTTGACATTTAATACACAATATTAAAACTCAAGCGAACCCCGGAGACGATGAAAAGCAGCAGTATCAGTAATATTAACACAGCATCAAAGATTGTGTGCCCACCTTTCAACTATAATCTGCAATACATCAACATAATTTGAAACCCTGCTGTATTGTATTATCAAAAATATGTGCAAACATATAGTGCATCAAAAAGGTTCATCAGTATGAGATCCCCACTCTTCATACCCACTCATTCACACTCTATCATCTAATTTCTGGAATATATGGGATCCCCTTCTGTAGATAGTTCATAGTTTGAGAATTCAAATGTACTGTGATCGCCAACTAGTATATCAAGTTAAAAAAAACATTCACATATGTTTTGGTGGGCTTCAATGACTCCTTACCACCTTCTTTTGGACACGTCCAAAAATGTAATCAAATCAAGCACAGGGAAAGACTCAGTCATATGTAGGATTTTTTTTTTACAGCTAAAATATATATTAAAATCATGTGATATATGTTTAGCAAATTGACCCACCACGAAACAATTCATTATAACTCAATACACAACAAATATTGTGAGTACCATAATTATTAGTCAACAAATTGACCCACCACGAAACAATTCATTATAAGTCAATACACAACAAATATTGTGTGTACCATAATTATTAGTCAACAAATTGACCCACCACGAAACAATTCATTATAACTCAATACACAACAAATATTATGAGTACCATAATTATTAGTCAAAGCATCCAATTAAATGAGTCCGAAAAATAATTCTAAAAATGTTCTCAAATCGAAAATGTTAGTGTAGATCAGCAGAGAAAAGAGACGGAAGACCACATCAAAGTGTTACACTAAAAATGTGAAACTACTGCACAGAAAAGTACTTCTCTCTTCCGTTTTAATATGACGCAAAACACATAATCTGTCCACAATGGTTATCCTTGGTATACAGGGTTCACCTAGTAATCACCCTGTAATTTTTTGGAGCTTACGAAGGAAAGGAACCTCAGCTCCATTTATATGTCCAAGATATTGGCATGGTATAATTCAAATTCACTGAAGTCTTCACTACCTTTTTCCTCATTTTAAGTTAGTCAAACTCGATCCTTCCTGGGTATGTCTCAGGGTCTTTAAAATGTGCATAAAGTATATCGTATGCAAGATGACTGTTCTCTATTTTATACAACCAGATCTACAAAACTCACTTTGGAAAGACATCAATCAGAAGAGTAGCCAGCTCTCTCTCCTTATATGCCCCAAGCACTAATCTATACATCTCACTAAACCGCAATATTATAAAAGCAACAAAGAAGAAAGAAAAAACATCAGTCACCAGGCATAATGTAATGCAAAGATGTTTGCAAAGTCATTGTATTAGAATCAGTGTCCCATTAATGCTGTACAGAAGGCACCTTGCTGGTGCCTGAAGTAACACAAAGCAGGGAATTACACAGTCTCAATGGTAATTCCTCTTAAAATATGAGATTTTCAGTTGCAAATCTGTTGGCTAGCGAACACTCGCCAAATAGAGAAACCAAACTGCACAACACGGCACAGGCGTGTACCAAAGTTCCTGACAGGAAAAACATTTTCCTTACAAAAATATACTCGGTGTTCCTGTAAGAAATTGGGTTATTAGTTAAGGAGGTTGAGAGCGGGTCACCACTGGAGCATCTTGTTGGTGCTAGATGCAGTCAGTCACTGGCGTGCAGAGCAGGACACTGTTGGAACTTCGCATTGGTGGGAGACGCTGCGATAATTGCTGATGCGATGAGCCCACAGGTGGCTGCAAAGAGCCCCTAATGTCAGAAATTTCCCTTGCAGCTTAATTGTAAGTCAGGCGGAGTATAATGCCAGCCAAGGCTAGTGCCCACTAGGTCCAAGACCTAGTGGGCACCTCTTGGAGATGGGGATTCAATGCTGCAGAGGTCTGCAGCAGGGTGCAGACATGTCTTGTTTTTGCTAGTCACCTGGGAAGTTGCAGGGAAAGCCTATAGAAGCGTGTTATTTCCATGTAGTTCAAGCAGGTCAGCCAACTGACCCATGGAGTCGTTTCAGGGGGTCTTGAGTTCAATGTAAGAAGCAATATTCCTTTTTCAAACTGCACGTCAGTCCTTCTTCTAAATCTTACACAGGTCTATGAGTGTTCTGATAAGAGGTTCCCAGTGGCAGCTTGTAGGTAGTGGTGCACACTTTGTCTAACCTTCCTCCTTTCCTAGGCTTGGCTCCAATCTGTCTTGGGGAACAATAGCAGGCAGGCCTAGGTATGAGGTGCATTTGTCAGTAGCAGGGCAAGCAGCCTTTGAAGTCAGGAAATGGGTGAGTACAGCCCTCAGGCTTCCCTTTGAAACTCAGGGAAGAGAGGAGTAGTACCCCCCAGGCCATTCTGCTCAGGAGAAGAACACCCTTCCCCACACCCAAGCCCCTTTTGTCCCCATGTCTAAAAGGAATACACGTTACACCACAGGAGGGTTATAACAGTCATATGACCCTGGAAACTGGCAGAAGGCCACATGTGGTTTAAGCAGAAAAAATCCAAGTTTAGAAAGATATTTTCAGAATACTAACTAAAAATACAACTTTACCATTAAAGACGACTTTCAATTTCAATTCAAGAAGAGGTGTGGTGCTGCGGCCAGGGCGGCTGACTCCGTAACACGGGGGCTCGCAGTTCGTTCCCAGGTGCCGGCGGCAGGTTAGCCCAGCACCTCTCTGGACGTACCTGTGCGCTTTATAAGTGCTGGTATTATTATTATTATTATTACAAATGAGTGGAAGAAGCATTTCTCTATCTCTTCTCAAACTGAAGTTATCACGTATTAAGTGTAATAAAGTAACCATGTGTTAGTCTATGGGACATATTGCCTTGATAAAGCGAAAAATTAGATTTCCCCTGTAAGGACATGTAAAACTTAAGTTCACATTTCTTACTTTATAAGTACCAGGCACCCCTGTCCTGTGAATCTTTAGGGCCTACTTTAGGGGTGACATAAGTATTAAAAAGGAAGAGTTACAACTGGCAAAAGTTTTATTTTGTTCAACACCAATGTGGCTGCTCCCCGTATAGTGACCAAAGGTGCTCAAGGGTTGAATTGTGAGTGTGGACATCCCACAAAAAGTGAAGTCCTTCACTTTTTGTGAGATGTCCACACTCACAATTTAACCCTTGAGCACCTTTGGTCATTATACTGGGAGCTGCCCCATTTGTGTTGAATATTTTATGTTGGAGGCTGACCTGCTAGCGCCTGTGCCTCTAGTTCCCTCCTCCAGTATTTAACTGGGGTCAGTGTGGTTTCAAAAGTTTAATTTTGCCAGGTCGAGATGACAATTTAAAATTGCCCTAAAGGCTGCAGTGACAGGCTGAGACAAGCTTTACAGTGCTACTTAAGTGGGACGGAAAATGAGTGCGGTTGTCCACTAGTAGCATTCAATTAATAGGCACTGGGTACACATAGTGCGATTTACTGGGGACTTTTCAGTAAATTAAAGGTGCCGATGTAGGTAATTCTAAATTACCACTTCTAAAATACCGAATCATACCGATTCGGTATTTTAGAAGTGGTAAATTAGAAGGGGGGAAATGTAGGTATTTCAGAATCGGTAAATACCGAATCGTTAAGATTCGGTATTTACCGGTTCTGTAAATACCGAATCGGTAAAGCCCATTGATTCCTATGGGCATTGGAGCCCATAGGAATCAATGGTCATTACCGAATCGGTATTTACCGATTCGGTAAATACCGATTTTTGCAAGGGTGCAGGGGTGTCACTTTGACACCCTCTAGCACCCTGAATTCAGGCACGTGTGCCATGTAGCACACAGACATGCCCTAGGGGCATGTCTGTGTGTCACATGGCACTGGTGTGCATGCACACCTATATTCGGTATTTTACCACCCAATAGGATTGGGTCGTAAAATACAGATTGTTAAAGCCATGTGGCACTCTGACATGTGCCAGCTACATCTGCATTTACAGAATCGGTATTTTACAGAGTCTGTATTTACTGATTCAGTAATTTTACCGAATCGGTAAATACAGAATCAGTAAAATACCTATTCTGTAAATGCATGCCCTACATCTGGAAAGCGTAATACCGGTCGGAAACAGCCGAATTTGGCCGTTTCCGACCGGTATTAGGGCACCTACATCGGGCCCTGAGTATCTACCAATTCTACCATGTTTAAGGGAGAGAGCTCAGGCACTTTACCTCTGCTTAGTTGAGCAAAAAGAGGGAAGTGAAGGCAAAATATTCAGGGGAATCCCATGCCAAGTATGCCAGGTCTAATAGTGCCTCTAGAGTCTGATATCCTCATGCTGTGTATGGAGAATAATATCATTTCACTGTTGGCTGAACTCCACAGCCACAAAGAAGAAAAGTTATTTTCCAAGAAAAAGCTGGAATACCAACCTATATGACCCTAAACATAGTCAAACAAATTATATATTGCAAAACTATAATAACAATAAGGTGTTAATCTCATGATCTGGAAATAGTCTCTCCTAATGTCCTATTTTATCAAGTGATAGAGAATTAAAATGAGAATTCAATTAGTAGAATTCCACATAATCACAAACTATACCACTGATCCATTTCTACACCAGCCATACAAACAAATATAAATTATTCAACCTTCTATACCACATACCTAGTGAATACATAGATCCAGAATTGTTCTCACAATCTCTAAAATCTAAGAAAAAAAACATTATATGTGACTGGGGCTCAATCATTTGCTTTTTAAAAGCGATCCTAATACACTAAATGGCATTGAAACAGGTGGTAGAAATGGGTCAAATCTATCTACAATAGCATATAACTGTCAATAAGTCCAAGACTGTTCACAGACCAAAGACAGAAACATTAACATACTGGTGACGTATATCTTCTTTAATCAAAAATAATGTTTACAAGGCATTGTTAAAAAATAAATAGCACAGTATCCACAGGGGGTTACAATGTCTCATGGAATTGTTTTATTAAGGCCTTATTCATAAGTGTAGCTAGGCTGATCTTTAGGCCCCCAAGACGGGCACATGCTACTTCCTTACTGCAGCAGCTGCACTGGCTTCCCATTAAACAGAGAGCCAGCTACAAAGGCTTCTGCATCGCTCACAAAGCCATCCATGGTCAGGCATGGCCCCAATATACATCAAGGAGCACCTAGGGCACTATGTGCCAGGACGTACCCTTAGGTCGTGCGAGGCAGGCCTACTAGCCTGCCCGCGATTCAAAATAACCTCAAAAGGTGGCAGAGCCTTTTCTGTATTGATACCCAACTTTGGAATAGTCTACCAGAGAGTCTACGTACAAATCCGCCCTTCTCCCATTTAGGTAAAGACTCAAGACTCTTCTATTTATAGAGGCTTTGGGCACATCATAGGCCCTGACCCGGAGCATGTACATTCAACTTTTTGTTGGGTTTTAGCTACTCTCTCGCAGTGCTGAGAGACCTGTTGGTGATTATGCGCTTTATAAATCCCAGTTAACATAACATAACATTCTGTTGTATACTTTTAAGTGGTAATTCCTGATCTGAAAGGAGTTATTCTGTCATGTTTGGAATATTAATGATAAATCCAGCTTTACTATTAAAGAGAGTTATCACTACAATTTTAGAAATGCTACTTTTAGAAAGTGGACATTTCTCTGCTATTCCCTTTGCTCAGTGTGCCTACAGCCTGTCTCGAATCCATGTGTTGCCAGGGTCACAGCTACACGTTTGTGCATACACTCTAGACAGCCACAAACACAGGAAGGGCTGGGTGATAGCTTCCCTAGTCTAGGAGAGGGAGAGGCGGTTCACACTTACATCTGATTGGGCTGTGTCCTGCTCTCACATAACGGGCTAATCTGCCACCAACCAGTAGTCTGGAGCCAGGACTGGGCTGGAAGGGACCCTTGATCACTCCTGAAGGCCACTTTTAAGTCCCTCCTGCATCAAAGGCATTTTGGGGTATAGGTATGAAGGCTCTAGCCCTATCAAAGTAGTACATTACTGGACCTGCAAGAAACTCTGCTGGAGTAAATGCTGCTGCGCTGGAAGGTTTGCCTCTCTGCTGTGCCTCACTGTTCCCAGGAAATGTTGCCCCAGCTTTTTGAGCTTCCCTGCTGCCTGCTGACCTCTACCCGGCTACAAGAACTAAGGTTTCAGCCCAGGGTGATTCCAAGGGCTTGCTGTCTTGCCTCCTGTTCTCCACAAGGTCTCAGAGATAGCAAAGACCTTGTGATCATCTTGTTTACAGCTCACCATACCGTTCTACTCTTGCCAGTACTTTGTCTTGTGAGAGTGTGCTGGATTGATAGCTGGTGCTGCTCAGAAGTGAGTGTGGTATTACAGTCTGCATTTTCGCGCTTATACAATCCTCCATTCATTTGTGCCTGGTGACGGAGTTACTGGCACCCAGGACTTTTTAGCTGACTGGAGTCGCCACCTCTCTTCGTGTGGGGCAGAAGTTCATTGAGGGAAAAGCCTGAGGCCGAAAGGAACCATCACCTGTCCAGCAATTTCCCCATGCTGCACCTCGGGAACCTCCCACAGAGTGACCTCCCCTCCTAGTGAGCATTTGTACCAGCGCCAAAGCTGCACCGAACGAAACCTTCAGTGTGGCCCCATGTGGCCGACGTGTTGCCAAGTGAAGCCAGGGAGACCTGCGACCCTCACCTGCCACGCAACAATACAGCTCTGAGAACAATCTCCCCGAGGTCGCCGGAGCCAAACTGCTGTACGTGTCTCTTCTCCCACCCCGGGGCCTTTCCTGCAGCGAGACTTGCCGCATGATGGCTACTGGATCATTACAACGGTACAGTACCTACAGGGTCGGTGCAGTCTCAACTGCCGGCCTGGCTATGTCAAAGATAGCTTGAGGTCCATAACTGGGTGACTCCTTTTGATTTACCAAGACTGCCCAACGTAACCGCAAAGATGCATTCTTGAATTAGAACCCGGTCTCTGTACTAACACTGCAACATTACCGTAAAGGGTCTAAAGCTAGTCCAGCCTAATTCAAAGCACTGCTTTTTGCCTCGTATTCACACTCTCAGTACCTTTGAACCCAGAGGTTGAATTTTTATCAGTGCGGCCAAATTCTGATAACCCAAAGCTTTTCGCTGTTTTTGCCTTAAATGTACAAATTTGAAACATTTGAACCCAGTGATTGGGTTTTTGTCATTTTGAACATATCCTAGTAATAAAAAGATTCTCAATTTTTTTTATAGATCTGTGTAGAGTCTTTTTGTGGTGCATTACTGTGTTTTGGGTTTGTGTGTTACACAAATACTTTACACATTGCCTCTAAGGGAAGCCTGCCTGCTCTGCGCCAAGCTACCAGAAGGTGAACACAGATTATCCTGCGGTGCTTCTGACTTTCTCTGATTAGAGTGGTGCTCCCTACTTGGACAAGGTGCTTACCTCTGCCAACTAGAGACCCCATTTCTAACACACTCTATAACTCGAAACCAATTTAATATCTGAGACGCCACAAACGGGCGTCCTTTACTTATAACCCTCAATTCATTCCAATGGAAGGCTTAAGAGGTTAGATTTAAGACAGCTATTCTGGACTTATCTTCTGTTGTTTCCAATACTTTTGTAGTACTGTTGTCTACTTCTCTTTAAATAATCCTGGGAGAGGAACTGACAGTGGTACCTGCCTATGCATAAGACTCTCTCGACCACTGCGGTACGCCAAAAAACGAGGGTAAGAAGCACATATATTATTCATTTAGTCCAAGATTATTGTGGGCCTCACAATCTAGCATCAGCCCTGAAGGACCTTAGCTATCTGCATCCGAAGAAAAAGTGCTAGAGCAAGTCACCACCTTTTTCTGTCTAAAATCCCGAACCTGGTAGTTATCAGAGCTTGATGTTGTGTATAATCCAGAAGATATTCGACGTTTTTTCTATAGGGTAATTCCTAGTATCTTTCTTTTAATAGTCCTTTTTATCAGATAGTCATCAAGTTTTTTCATTTGACCGTTTATTTCTTCATCTTTTTTCTTACCATCCATTAAACTATTGGAACGTTTTAGTTTTTCTTCCAATTGTTCAATTTCTTTGTTTTAATATATTTACTATCTCCTTTGCTGTATCAATAGGTAACATCATCCATTCTCTAAAACATCTGTTCATAATCAGGGGCATTTTTCCATAAACAACTTCTTTTCTGGAAAGAGACCTGGTAGATTTTGGACTTAAAGACCTGCCAGAATAATTCCAATCTACATCATTCTAACAAAAAATTATTCTGTTAGTTTTTCTTTCTTTTAGAATTTGTGACTTGAGACACTATTCTTTATCAGTAGTCTTGTGTTCTACCACCTTATTCAGGACAGAGGGATTACTAATCAATTTGGTAAATTCCTCTTCTGAAAAACAGAGTCTTCCAAAATTGAAACATAAACCAGGCACTATACAGGAGAGTGAAATGAAAATGAAAAATAGACCAAGGTAAAAATAAAAGCCAAATAGGGTACAATTCTGAAGCCAAAAGCACAGGGTTGCACAACCCCCTTTTTTCCATGTTCGTAGTAAACAGCCTCCTATATTCAACCAAAGGAGCATAAAATTAACAGTTTGGGGGCCGATTACGATCTCTCTATGAAAGCCCTCCATACGACTCGGAACCGGAGGGCTTTCCTAGCGAATTGGGCTCCGCGAATCCGACCGACTGATTCCGATGCACCCATATGGTGATGGACTTGGTTTGCTTGGACTCCCATTGAACTCTATGGGAGCCTGTATACCGAACGTGTACACAGGTTTCCATAGCAAAAAGTGGTGGGTGCCATGCTGTGTATGCATGGAAAGGGGGGACCCAAGGGTACTCCCACAGGACCGATTCGGAGAGCCCTGGGTGAAGGGGGGGCCTGCTACAGCCCCCCGAAGTCCGATTCCCACAGCTTTTTTGTCCCGCTGATACAGAGTCGATACAGCTGTCTGAATCATGCATCGTACTCGCTCATTCGGAAGCTGTGAGATTCGGTTGTGAACGAGTCAGGCTGGCAGGATCGGGTTCAGAAACGATTCGGTTGACGCGGATGAGATCTTCGCATCGTACTTGGTCATTCAGAACAGGGGGAAGATTCGGTCGGAGGCATAGGCACCGAATCAGATTTGCTCGTTCCGTAACCTGTCTGGAGGCATTCCTAGCGAGAGCTCAATCGGCTCCTAAGTGTACAATCTACTTCATACTGTATGCGAAACTCTCATCCATGTATGTGCCCCGTTGGCAGGAAAACCCTCTAGTCCCCATGCTGCAGAACTCAAATTTCAAATCTTTGGCTTAACTCTAAAAAATTTATTATACATATTTCAGAGGGCCCACCCGTCTGACTTGCTTTCCACATACACCAACCATCAAATCTATTGTCACCTGGCTTTCAGCCACCTGGCTGTGATTTTTTTAAGCCATGCTCCCGTCTCATTCCCGCTTCGAGGCGCTTCTCTGGGAGCCTATCAATCAATAAAGACTCAATCCCTCTCTTCACTGATGAACCCTACCCCGGTGGGCTGCAAGTCAGGGCCCGGCACATGTAAATTTAGAAATGTTTGCACTCGTGAAAGCTTTGAATCTTGCTGAGCACATGGACTCTATCATCACAAATCCAATTATTTACCCAGGGTTCTCCTGTTTACTCTCCAATGTCATATGAGGCAGAAGAAAAGAAGAAAGATTATTTGGCGCTGGAATTCGAGTTATGGTAGCCAACGTGTTTAAAATTCCAGTAAAGGTTACATTTGAACAGGAGAATCTTTTTTTAATTAAAGGAACAGCCTGTTGCTTTTGTAAACAGGCTATTCTAGCGCTGGGGCAATCTTCAATAGCAGTCAAGTATTTTAGTGTTTCCAACCAACGCGGTTTCAGAATCAAAACCTCTTTCTGAACACAGATACACTTTCCTTCTGTTGTTTTTACGAGTTTTACATAGACTAAAGAATGTTATTAAGAGGCAGGCTACGGCTATTGTGAAACTCGCCTCGGGCGAGGCAGGCATGTTGCTAGACACATGGCAGCGATAAGTTTATTCAGAATCACAAACGCTTTTCATTAAGTTTAAGGACCCATAATGTCTGTAATTGTAAAATGTGACTCCACGCAATACTACAGGGCTGCACACATGAAAGAAACACTAAAATAAAGCCTGCGCGCTGTTTTCATGAAACATATTGCAGTCTGTTCCTTCTCAGCATGATAAATATATATATTTATCTTGAACACTAGAATGGGGCTCCCTCACTAAATTCGGAGCCCCAAACCAAAACATACCTTTTCGTCCTTGTCGGCGTGTTGTAGATGTAGAGTAACATGTTATCGTGATATAATCCCAGTATAGACATTATTTTTCCTGGTTTGGTTGTTTGGCACTAAACATATCCTCATGGGTAGTTAGCGCTATATAAAATAAATGATATTAAATTTAAACAAAACATCTTTAAAATTAGCCAAAATATTGGTTTAGTAAGCCGAAGTTCTCTTGTAACCTGTTTAAGTGACACTGAACTCCTCTAAGTGAGTTGACAGCAGTCAATTGCCGGCACCCTCAATTAAGTGCAGATGGCAGGGAACTTAATTTGGTGAAAGGGCAATTAAGAGCTATAAATGCCTAGCATGAGACCATTATTCCATAGTGGGAATTAAGATAGCATTAATGGATGATCTAGAGGGCAATTTCACTAGTTAATTGCCAGCTCATCACCCAGGTTATACATATGAGCTAAATGTGAGGGCACATAACCAGTCTGAGAGCCAATTATCTCACTCATAATGCCCTCTCGACTGTTCATTAATGCTATTAGAGCATTTCCACAGGGAAGAACAGTTCTAGACAAATATTTCTTATTTTAAAGTTTTAAAAAAAGATCACATATAACTCATGTATTTGCCATGAAATATCAATTCCCGGGCTAGTTTGACATCTTAATCAGTTCCTGGAGATGAGAGCTGCAGGAGCTGGATTTTGATTGGTTGGTGGATTATGATTGCATCACATGATACTGTGTTATAGAACGCATCCATCAATTGCCATTAGTGCTTGAACATTCCACTACATGTTCTAATGTACATTATAGTATCAGTCTAGGGAAAGGTCTACAATCAGTTACCTGAGATCATACCAGGACATTCGTTTCTCTAATACCTTCTATACCCAAGTACTCTGTCCAGGAGACGAACTACATTTATTGTGTCCCCACACCATCTTAACCGATGCTTGAACCGTGTACATCTCTTGTCCAACGGCTGCATTTGTCCTGGTCACCACTACCAATCAAATAGGTCTGAACGTAATTATTGTAACTGTTACTTGCTGTACCTTTGTATCATGCATCAGAGCGTTGATGCCTTCCGGCCATAATGAAAAAAAAAAGTCCTCCCCGAAGGAAACTCATTTGACTACTGGTAGCCAACTGAAATAGATGCTGACAAACTGAAATGTCACAGTTCGCAGACCAGACCCTTGAAGGTATGCACACATTTGGAACAGTTTGGCATCAAAGAATGTTCTATTTCAGTTAACTTAGCCAAAGTCATGACAACAAGCAGAGACCATGCTCAGTGCAATACAAATGTCAAGGGGTTTCAAGCCTTTTACCTCTAGACTATACACATGCTCCATTCCCACCTCTGGCGATTACACTTCAGTGTAGATGTATGAAAGTGACTTGTTGCTATCAGACCACCTCTGAGGCCCTTATGCTAAGTTAGGCAAGGGGAAGTCCTGGCCTAGATTTATGAAACAGTGTGTGTTACCCTCTGGATACTTCAGGGCGCTGAAGGGCGCTGACGAGAAGGCAAAAATGTAGGTTAATGAGGAGGGGAGAGGAAGTTAGAATCTAATTGGGAAAAGTGAGTGACTGTGCGATGCTCTTCAGGCACAACCCCTATTCTGTTTGAATTTCAGCTGAAGGCTAGCCTAATAGCTCAGCTGTCAGAAATTTCCGGAATCCTGCATTCCTGGCATGCTTATATATCATAATAGTGCCAGATGGGTTCTGAGTCTGGCCCTTGTGTACACACTGAAAGGCCACAACGTGCCATCCTCTTGAAAAGAGAGTTGGTCGCTCACCTGTGGTATTCTGTTGCGCAACAGCTGCAACCTTGCCACATTCGCAATCCACTGCATGTCTCAACTCTGGCATTCTTTTGCACCCGGCAGAAGCTATCCTGCTGTATGGAATGAACTGAGAAACATCTGCCACACTCTGTGCTAGGCAACCTGTTCCATGGATCCCACACTGTGTGGGACCCTGGCACAAAGTGAGGCAATCTGGCTACCCCATAGCATGGTACACCTCGGACAGGCGAGTAAACACTGCCCTGCTGAATGGCTCAACTGAGAAAGCTCTGCTGCGCACTGCTAGAGTTATCCTGTTGCTTCGAGTACTCCTGTTAGTTTGCAGAAGCTATCCTGATGAATGTTTGAACTAAGGAAATCTGTAGTCCTGTTGCATGGCTGGAGTTAGCTTTAGCTGCTCTGTTACATGGCAGTGCTGTAGCTAAGCTGCTGCCTGCTGGAATTGAAGCAATCTGTTATCCACTATAATGGCTATCCCAAAGCTTGGCTGAACTGCAGAAACCTTTCACACACCACATGTGGATTTGCCGCTACATGCATAAAATGAAGGAAACAGCTACAAACTGCACTATCCTTGACACTGCTTGGATAAACTGAGGCAGTATGATACACACTGAAGTAGCTACCACACTGCATAACTGAGGTAAGGCAATCTTACACTGCAGTAGCTATTGTGCTGCGTGACTAAGATAAGGCAGTCTTACATGGGGAACAAGCAAAATCATTGCATGGAAAAACTGAAGCAAGCTGTTACTGCATGAGCTACACCACGCGTGGCTGAACTGCAGCAATATGATACACACTGCAGTAAATATAGCACTGCATGACTATACTAAGGCAATTTTACACTGCAGTAGCTGTTCTTCTGCATGGCGGAATTCAATCATTGAGTCATTTGTAAAGCGCTGCACTGTCACCCCTCAGGGTAGCTGGGCGCTGAGGGTCCTAGGTCTCCATTGAAGAGACAGGTCTTGAGTCTCTTTCTGAAGTTCGCCAGAGACGGTGCTGTTCGGAGTTGATGGGGCAGGTCGTTCCAGGCCTTGGCGGCGATGTAGGCGAAGGAGCGGCCCCAGCTGCGTCGGATGCGGGGAATATGTGCGGGGGGTAAGTGAAGCGGAGTGCAGGTGTCTTGGTGCAAATGGAAGTTTTGTTGATGCTTTATGTAGGATGGTCCTCTGTGGTCCTGTGTGAGTATCTTGAACTGGCATCTTTTCTGTGTGGGGAGCCAGAGGAGGTTGCTGAGGTGAAGGGTGATGTGGGTCTATTTTGGGAGGTCAAAGATGAGTCTGCTTACAGCGTTCTGAATGGTCTGGTGTCTTTTGAGGAGCGAGGTGGGGATTCTGGTGAAGAGGGCATTGCTGTAGTCAAGGCGACTGCTGACGAGGGGCTACATGGCGTTTTTTCAGGTGTAAACTGGGATCCATTTAGAGAATCTGTGGAGCATGCGGAAGGTGGGAAAGCAGGAGTCGACGCATTGATTAGTCGCTTCTTGATCAGGTGGTTGTCGAGGATGATACTGAGCTTGCATCCATGGTCCGTCGGGTTGTTGTTCCCGAGGATCAGCACTTCTGTTTTGTCACAGGTAAGTTTGAGGCAGTGGTATCTCATCCAATGGACTACGTTGGTCATTGAGTTGCACGCGTGGTGAAACGGAGGCACTATGATGCTCACTGCAGGAGGTGTCACGCTGCAGGAGTGAGCTAAGGCAATCTGTTACATGGCGCCTAGACTATCCCGCTGCATGCGTGGATTGAGGCGCTGCGTTACACCTTGCTTAAGCTGTACGGGCTGATTGGGGATGAGAAGCACAAAGTCGCACGTTCCGCGGTGGTGCAATAGTGTCTAGCTGGTGACACACCTAGAACACGCGGTGCTAAATGATTAGTAACAGTCGGGACACAAAGTAGCAGCAGGCCATGGTGTGAGTCAACTAGAAACCAGTGTGGGCAGACGTGTTTGAGCACTATGCGCTGGGTGAATGAACACAAGTGCCCGGCGAGAGGAGGGTTAATGACAGTGGGAGTGAAAGTCAAACTACATCTTAAAGCGGCGAACGCATCTTGATTTATCTGGGGGGGGGGGGGGGGAGTCGTGTATTTTGAAGTATGTTTAGTACAACACACGTACGTTTCGTCCATAAATGGAAGTGTTATTGTGGAAGCAACGGTTGAAGTGCGTGGATATGTGAGGTTGCTTGTCTGTTCTGCTGGGTCACGTGGGTACGCTCGGCTTTTGATGGAGGCTTGCACTTGCAGCTGAATGGCCGGCAGATGCTGGGGCGCTGCCTGTGCCCCGGCTGCCTACATTAATACGTTCCTCTTGGGGACGAGAGTGGAACCTGGGGTGGCCCCGGTCCTGCGTGTGAGTGGGTGCGCCAGGAGGTAGCGTCGCGGCGCCCTGGGACTTCTTGAACCCCCAGGGCCGTCTCTTCTGACAGAAACGATGCATCATGCGGGCCTCGCCCCCGCTCCTCACAGACTCCCTCGTTCAATGGCAGCCGCGACCTGCACGCCTGCATAACCACCTATGCCATGTTTTCTGCGGTGGCCCGTGCCTGCTGGCGAGTAGGACTTTTTAATTGAAAGAAAAAGGCGCGCAGGCAACTCCCAGAGAAAGGACAAACTTCTTGGAGCCGGAGAAGGGACACGCCAGCCCTGCTCTGCTGCTGCTCCCAAACATTCTTAAAACACCACCAAACACGCCTGCGATGCCCCCGCCCGTTCAACGCAGTATCTTGCCCCTCTACCAGCCTGTGGATGGATCAGTGTCGCCACCTGCCGGTACCATCGTCTCCTGGTTCTCTCACAGTCTGTGGCTGATGTCTGTCTGTCTACCAGCCTCTTTGTCTAGGCCTTCCTCTGTATGCCCTCTTTATACCCATCTGTCTCTGCCCGGCATTTCTCACACTCCTGATCTCACCGCTGTCTTCATCTGTCTGTCTAGACGTGTTTGCTTGTCTCTCTGTCCACCTCCCTGTCACTTCACGTCTTCTTTCTACGCATATCTGTGCCCCCTGTCTTTGCTTCACCCTTCTGGCCAGACCACGATGTCTCTCTGATCGCCTGTCTGCCCATCTCTGTCTGCCCATCTTCTTGTCGTTCTTTCTTTCCTTATCATTGACATTTCCACCTGTCTCTGTGCATTCAATAGCTTCACTCCGTGGCCCAATCTCTGTATATAAGGCGGCCTGGCCTGGCCTGTCTGCCTGTCTCTCCATAGCCCTCTCCCGCTTTCTATCCCCGTCTGTTCTCTACACGTGTCTGTCAGTCTGTCTGCGTCTCATTGCTCCCTCTGCCCCTGGTGCCACTCTTCTCCCTTCCCCCAACACCCCCTCTAGTTGTCCTGCTAAGCAGAGGGGCGTGCTGAGGGAAGAGTTCCGAGAGTCACCAGCAGAAGGCGCTCTTACCCTTCGCTCCGGCGCGCACACTCACCCCCTCGTGGCTTCCTCTCAGTTTGTTTCCTGCGGTGCATTCTTGTTCCTACAGGGCTCAGGGAGCCTCGCGTGCAAGAGTAGAGAACTAGAGATGCATGTGTGTGCCAGCTTTACACGTCCCCCTCATCCCAGGCCCGGCTGCGCGGGTCCGGGGAACCCCCGCGGCCGCGGCGAGGCTGGAAGCTCTACACACAACACTCTCTCTCAGACCAACATCTGCGGCGGCCGAGGGAAGGCTAGCCCAACCCAAACACTTCACCCTCTCCAACAGAAAACAGCACCCCGCGCCCACCCTGCATTGCATAACAACCCCACCCGTTCCTCACGAAGCGTGCGCTCAAAAAGTTCTTACGTTGCGGGGGTGACTTGGGCGTGCGGGGAGTAGTTATATTCATTACAAGGGTCCACTGGTAACCGTCAAGAAAAACAAATATATCGCCTTCATATAGGAGCGTTGAGCGCGGGTATGCAGACTCTAGCCTAGACGGAAGACTTTCATGCGGATCAGCGCCTTGAAGCGCTGGCGTTGCGCTCTACAAACACAGCAAACAGAAACAGAAGAGGCTATAAACAAGGGCGCGGAGACGAGGGGACATTGGGAGGGGATTGATGACTGTGTCCGAAGACCAGGGGCGGGTCTCGGGCCACGAAGGTCCCGTTGATACGTGAATCAGCGGGGGCCACCTGCTGCAATAGTATGAAATCTGCTTGTAAGCGTGGTTGCTGAACGAATATGAGCCATCCTTCTATTTTACTGCGCTAGGAATCAGGGGGCGCTATTAACATCACCACCACACACTTCTGAATGTGGGGGCAGGGTCCGGCGGGGACGCCTGCCCCGCACATAAACCTGCGGACTATTTATTGGTTTGAGTTCAGAACTCACAAGAAGCGAGGCGGGACCCAGCCGGGCTCTCCCGGTGGTCAGAGCCCATTGTTAGTCCTAGGTGCCACAGCACACCGTGGGAATCAACGTCAAGAGTTGCCCCCCTCTGTGCCACAGCACCAATGATAGTGAGAGCCAGGAGCTCTCTAGTAGGCGGGAGTCACAGCATCCAGTGGGAGTCACAGGCAGGCCACCCACCTTGCCGGAACCAGTGACAGGTGTTGACCCATGTGCCAATAGAACACGTAGGGGGCAGAGGCCAGCCAGTGTGCCACAGCACCCCAAGTGAGCCAAGGCCACGAGCCGTCCCGCGTGTGTAACAACACCCGACTTTAGTCCGAGCCAAGAGTTAGCCCGTGTGCGCCACAACACCCTATGGAGGTCAGAACCAGGAGTTATGCTGTGTGTGCCACAACACCCTACTATAGTCAGATCAAGGGGTTATCCCTCGTGTGTAACAACACCCTACTATGGTCAGAGCTAGGAGTTATGTCCTATGTGCCATGACACCCTATGGAAGTCAGAGCCAGGAGTTAGCCCGTGTGCGCCACAAAACCCTATGAGAGCCAGGAGTTGTGCCGTGTGTGCCACTACACCCTATGGAAGTCAGAGCCAGGAGTTGGGCCGTGTGTGCCACTACACCCTATGGAAGTCAGAGCCAGGAGTTGGGCCGTGTGTGCCACTCACATTACAGAACACAGAGCCCGGAATTATCCCGTGTGCGCCACAACACCCTGCAAAAGTCAGAGCCAGGAGTTATGCCCTGTGTGCCACGACACCGGATGGAAGTCAGACCAGGGGTTATGCCGTGTGTGCCACAACAACCTAGGGGAGTCCAAGCCAGTAATTAGCCCTTATGTGCCAGAATATCCAGAGCACAAAGTTATGCCGTGTGTGCCACTACACCCTATGGAGGTCAGAGCCAGGAGTAGCCCAGTGTGTGCCACAACCCCTCCTGGCTTTGAGTCCCACCCAGAGGCTGCCCTGTATGCCTCCGCCACGAGCACCCTATCCCGTGTGTGCCACAGCACCTTAGGGGTCTCAAGTCTAGGAGCGACCCTATGTGCGCCACATGTGAATCCCTCGCATACACAGTGAGGGGGTCTCCTGTCCTGCTCCGGGCGGTCCATGCAGATCTCCACCCCAAAAACACCACCCTGTTCCAACCCGCCCGCTTGCCTGGATACACTGACTGACCTGTGTGCGCCTCGATCCCCGCTGCAGGGCCCGGCTCCTCTCCAGGGAGCGCCAGGGACACGGCATGCCTGGGGTGCAGCCCCCGGGGGTCACATCTGAGCTCCGGTCCAGCTCCCCGCTCCCCCGGCTGCTCCTCCCGTGGTGCGCACTCAAGAGGGGCGAGCTCCCCTCCACGGGGTCATAGTCCCGTCCTGGGCAGCCTCTCTCCAGACTCGCGGGGAGGCTGCTCCACCGCGGCTCCCGCACTCCCGGGACTGCGCAGCCCGTCTCGGATCCTCCTAGAGCGGCCTCTCGGGGCTTCTGAGCCCGGTCTTCCTCCCTCCGAGTTCCTATTGGTCCGGTCTCCAACTTCTCGAAACTTAAAGGGGCCGTGGCAAGCTACCCTGTGTACCCTCCCCCTTCACCTCCAGCACACTCCCTGCACACTGCGCTCCCTGGGGCGGGAGCCAGGGGGTGGAGCCCTGCGGTGCCGTGTGCGCATCACTGTGAAATTAGGACCCGCGCCCCTTGAACTTCAAGACATGTTTTCATCTGGCAGTAGCAACAATTACGCAAATGATACTCTCAATAAAGAATATATATATATATATATATATATATATATATATATATATATATATATATATATATATATATATATATATATATCACAAGGTGAGAAAGAGAGATACTCGTACAATAATGCCTCTACATGCTGCGTGGGAATAACATGTAAGAAGAGCAAATACCGCTCAGAAGACATGTACAAATCTAAACAAACATAACACCGTATATGTACACATGCCTATATATGTATGCCTGTCCATATATGGATATATGGAATATATATGTTTATATATATATATATATATATATATATATATATATATATATATATATATATATATATATATATACCCACACAAACAAATTGCTGTCTGGAAGATTTCATCGCATAAGTAACGAAATGCCTCGCTAGCGCCTCGCGCAACTTTTGTTGCGCTTTTCCACTTGTAAAACAAAGTTGTTGCTGGGCGCTTGGGGCGCGAGAGCCGGTGCCGGGAGAGTCAGGTGCATGGAGGGAGTTGTGTGACAGCCCCTCTCGCACTCTCATTAGCCGTAAGAGAAGCTGCGGCTTTGAAAGCCGGAGCCGAGCGCGGTAGGTAACGCAGCCCCTGACCCCGCGCAGCTCGCCCATTAAGAATTCAATCGAGGTAATGTCAGCATGTCTTATTCATGCCCGGCTCACTTTCTGCAGCAGCCGGGCCGGGGCAGCGCCAGGACGCACACACAGACCCACCTGCTCAGTGACTGCTGGTAAACATCAAGCCCGTGGCATGGGTGGCACGGGCAGGGGCTGCCGGGTTGGGGGGTGGGTGCTCCTGGCCGGTCGGCTCTGCTGGGCGCTCCCTCTCTGCCCGGATGCGCCCCACTGGCAGGCACCGGCGGCGGCAGCAGCAGCAGCACTTAAATTATTGATAGCGGAAACTGCATGGCGGAGCAGGTAATGGCATCCCCCGCTGGAGCGCCTGCTCCATCCGGACGAGGAGGGGAGGGGGTGGCATGCTCCGGAGCGGACTCGTGTCTGGACGGCTCTCGGAGATGTGAATGGAGCTGTGGGTGGGAATCCACACTAGAGCCGCTGCTCCGGCTCTGACGTGCGGGCCACGTGACCCGCCTCTAAATAGACTCCCCGTGTGCTGCCTGCATTACCGGCAGCCTCTTGTCCCAGGGTGATGCGTCCCTCGCTGACAGCTCGGCTCGTCAGCCTCTCACTGCCGTCATCCCGGTGACTCCTCCGCCCCCGAACTCGGGTGGGCTTTTCTTGCAGATTCAATCAGCTCTAGGACCCCTCCAATTATCTCACCAAGTGTGCGCCTTTCATTAAGTGGGACACTCTGTGTGTGTCAGTCCACAGCGGGTGCCTGGCAGCTTGTGTTGGTCTACCTGTGTCGTTGTGTTTGCTGAAATGTGTGTGGGAGGGATGCTGCTTGTGTGTCTGTGTATCACTGGCTGCATGTGTCTGCCTGTGGGGGCTTTGTATGTTTGCGTCTGTATGTCTTTCTCTGTGTATCAGTGTGCGAATGGCTCTGCGGGTCTCTGCTTGTGTGACAATTTGTCAGTGCCCACCTGTGCGCCAGTACGTGCCTACCGACGTGAGCCTATGTGTGTGCGTGGCGGCCTATGCGCCTGCCTATGTGGGCCTGTGTTTGCCTATTTCTATGCAACAATTAGTGTGTGTGTCTGTGTGACAATCTGTGTGTCTTACTAAGTCTTTGTGTGCTTTTTGACATAACTTTGAGGAGGCGTGCGTATGTGTGTGTGCGCATGGACATTGGCGTACAGGCGTGGATGTGTACATGTGTGGTCAACTATTTGTCTGCCTTTGCCTGTGTCTGAGGCTGCATGTCTGTGTAACGGTGTCTGCTTTCTTGTCTGTCTTTGTGTATCTGTTTTAGCGTGTCTGGCTCAGTCTGTGTGTGGCTTCGCATGTGTGTGTGCTGGATTGTTTATTGATGTCTGTGTGTACGAGTGTGTGTTCGTGTCTGTTTGTCGCAATTATTGTGAACTGCTGCTAACATCTCGATTTTATCAACATCTTGGTTTTAATTTGAATAGGAGCGTGTGTTTTTGCATGAGTGTCTGTGTGATTGTATGTGACTGATCTCTTTGTGAAGTGCCTTTACGCGAGTCTCTTTTTTGTATCCCGTTTTCTACATGCCTCCCTTTCTGTTCGTGTCTGTCAGTGTCTCTAGATGTGTGTTTTAGACTGCGCTTTTGCTAGTCTCTTTGAGATATGTCCGTTTTTGTGTTGTAAACACTCGTTATACACTCCAATCATGTGTGTTTTCGTGTGTATGTTCGCGTGGTGCCCATTAGCCGCATGTGTGTGTTGCAGCTGTTCGAAGCTGGTCGGCAGTAATAACAGGATTGCCGTTATCAGCGTTATTTTCAAGGGTTGGTGTTATTAATATTCCAGCAAATCCGCCGGCACTCTCTGGTTTCTGTTCACGCTTGTTTTGTTCTCAGCCACACACTCGCGAGACGGATCAAGCCGTGTACACCCCCCCCCCCCCCTCCTTCTCTCTGACACCTCTGGCGCGCATACATTTTGGGCCCGGTAATGAGGGCTGTGATCTGCTGTCAGGCGTGTTGTTCCCCATGAGGAGTGGCCCGCACCCCTCCCCCTCCTGGGGATTCCCCGCGCTGCGGGATCCTCGCCACGCACGTGCCCGCGTCCAATGGACTCGTCGCCACTGTAGTAGCCCCGCGGCTAACGGCGACGAGGAGCTGACGCACAGAGTTTAGAAGCGCTGACCGTGTGCGGGGCTGCCTTTTTGCGGTTTGAAATGCGGCAAATAAACGGCGCTCCCCGGGGGGTTAGAATCAAACGTCACGGAGCGCCGACACCTAGCGCCGAGGGCGCGGGGACCAACAGTTGAGTCAGCTTTTGTCGTGTGCGGCCCTCCTGCGCCCCCACACATCTCTTCTTGCTGCCTCCAGGAGCGGAGGACAAGGGGGCACGACGAGTCGCAGTGCCCACGCCGAGCCTGCGGAGGGCACTCTGGGAGAGGGGCCACCGACCGTCTGGGAGGACACATCTGGCGGGGGTGGAAGGACAGCCTTACAGAGTGGGCACTGGGGGCCCGAGGGTGAGGGGGGTATCTCCAGAGTGTGCACTGGGGGCCCGAGGTGGGGGATATCTTCAGAGTAGGCACTGGGGGCCCGAGGTAGGGGGGGGGGGGGTATCTTCAGAGTGATATCTTCAGAATGGGCACTGGGGGCCCGAGGTGGGGGGATATCTTCAGAGTAGGCACAGGGGCCCCGGGGTGGGGGGATATCTTCAGAGTGGGCACTGGGGCCCCGGGTTGGGGGGGATATCTTCAGAGTGGACAAAGGGGGCCCGAGGTGGGGGGATATCTTCAGAGTGGGCACTGGGGGCCAGAGGTGGAAGGGGGATATATTCAGAGAGGGCACGAGGTGGGGGGATATCTTCAGACGGGCCACTGGCAGCAGAGCAGAGAAACCTGGGAGGCAGGCGCCTAGAAACCATGAGGCAGGCACCTAGAAACCATGAGGCAGGCACCTAGAAACCATGAGGCAGGCACCTTGAAACCACGAGGCAGGCACCTAGAAACCTGGGAGGCAGGCGCCTAGAAACCATGATGCAGGCACCTAGAAACCTGGGAGGCAGGCACCTAGAAACCATGAGGCAGGCACCTAGAAACCTGGGAGGCAGGCACCTAGAAACCTGGGAGGCAGACTCCTAGAAACCATGGGGTAGGCACCAAGAAACCATTATGTAGGCACCTAGAAACCATGAGTCAGACACCATGCATCCAGGAAGGGCAACACTTCACAGAGTACCTGGCGCCTATGAGGCGGGCGCTGGGCATTCTGGGCAGGCAGCTCTTCATCCAGCACCTGGCACTCTGGTGCCCGTGAGTAGCGCCCTGGGCATCCTCGGAGGGCAGCTCTTCATCCAGCACCTGGAAACCTGAGAGGTCAGTCCACGAGGAGGCCACAGCTGGGGGACAGCCTTTATTGGCGGCACCTGGGTGCCTGAAGGGCAACACACGATGGTAGAACTGGTAGAAGTTCTGGGAGGCAGGCACCTAGTAACTATGAGGCAGGCACGTAGAAACCATGAAGCAGACACCTATAAACCATGAAGCAGGCACCTAGTAACCATGAGGCAGGCACCTATTAACAATGAGGGAGGCACCTAGAAACCACGAGGCAGGTACCTAGTAACCATGAGGTAGGCACCTAGAAACCATGAAGCAGGCCCCTAGAAACCATGAGGCAGGCACCTAGAAACCATGAGGCAGACTAGAAACCATGAGACAGGCACCTAGAAACCATGAGGCAGGCACCTATTAACAATGAGGGAGGCACCTAGAAACCACGAGGCAGGTACCTAGTAACCATGAGGTAGGCACCTAGAAACCATGAAGCAGGCCCCTAGAAACCATGAGGCAGGCAACTAGAAACCATGAGGCAGATTAGAAACCATGAGACAGGCACCTAGAAACCATGAGGCAGGCACCTAGCAACCACGAGGCAGGCACCTAGAAACTATGAGGCAGGCACCTAGAAACCATGAGGCAGGCACCTAGAAACCATGAGGCAGACATCACGCATCCAGGAAGGGCAACACTTCACCTGCACCTGTCGCCCATGAGGCGGGCGCTGGGCATCCTGGGCAGGCTGCTCTTCATCCAGCACCTGGCACTCTGGTGCTCGTGAGTAGCGCGCTGGGTATCCTGGGAGGGCAGCTCTTCATCTAGCACCTGGAAACCTGAGAGGTCAGTCCTCGAGCAGGCCACAGCTGGGGGACAGCCTTTATTGGCGGCACCTGGGTGCCTGAAGGGCAACACACAAGGGTAGAACTGGTAGAAGTTCTGGGAGGCAGGCACCTAGAAATTATGATGCAGGCACCTAGAAACCATGAGGCAGGCACCTAGAAACCATGAGGCAGGCACCCAGAAACCATGAGGCAGGAGGCGGGCACCTAGTAACTATGAGGCAGGCACGTAGAAACCATGAAGCAGGCACCTAGTAACCATGAGGCAGGCACCTAGTAACCACGAGGCAGGTACCTAGTAACCATGAGGCAGGCACCTAGAAACCATGAAGCAGGCCCCTAGAAACCTTGAGGCAGGCACCTAGAAACCATGAGGCAGGCACCTAGAAACCATATGCAGGCACCTAGAAACCATTTGCAGGCACCTAGAAACCATGAGGCAGGCACCTAGAAACCTTGAGGCAGACACCTAGAAACCATGAGGCAGGCACCTAGAAACCTGGGAGCCAGACTCCTAGAAACCATGAGACAGGCACCTAGAAACCATGAGGCAGACACCTAGAAACCTGGGAGGCAGACACCTAGAAACCATGAGGCAGGCACCTAGAAACCATGAGGCAGCACCTAGAAACCATGAGGCAGACTAGAAACCACAAGGCAGGCACCTAGAAACCATAAGGCAGGCACCTAGAAACCACGAGGCAGGCACCCAGAAACCATGAGGCAGGAGGCGGGCACCTAGTAACTATGAGGCAGGCACGTAGAAACCATGAAGCAGGCACCTAGTAACCACGAGGTAGGCACCTAGTAACCACGAGGCAGGCACCTAGAAACCACGAGGCAGGAACCTAGTAACCATGAGGCAGGCACCTAGAAACCATGAAGCAGGCCCCTAGAAACCATGAGGCAGACACCTAGAAACCTCGAGGCAGGCACCTAGAAACCATGAGGCAGGCACCTAGAAACCATATGCAGGCACCTAGAAACCATGAGGCAGGCACCTAGAAACCTTGAGGCAGACACCTAGAAACCATGAGACAGGCACCTAGTAACCATGAGGCAGACACCTAGAAACCATGAGGCAGACACCTAGAAACCTGGGAGGCAGACACCTAGAAACCATGAGGCAGGCACCTAGAAACCATGAGGCAGACACCTAGAAACCATGAGGCAGGCACCTAGAAACCATGAGGCAGCACCTAGAAACCATGAGACAGGCACCTAGAAACCATGAGGCAGACTAGAAACCATGAGGCAGCACCTAGAAACCATGAGGCAGACACCTAGAAACCATGAGACAGGCACCTAGAAACCATGAGGCAGACACCTAGAAACCATGAGACAGGCACCTAGAAACCACAAGGCAGACACCATGCATCCAGGAAGGGCAACACTTCACCGAGCACCTGCACCTGGCGCCCATGAGGCGGGCGCTGGGCATCCTGGGCAGGCAGCTCTTCATCCAGCACCATGGCACTCTGGTGCCCGTGAGTAGCGCGCTGGGTATCCTGGGAGGGCAGCTCTTTATCTAGCACCTGGAAACCTGAGAGGTCAGTCCACGAAGAGGGCACAGCTGGAGGACAGCCTTTATGGGCGGCACCTGGGTGCCTGAAGGGCAACACACGAGGGTGGAACTGAGCATCTTGAAGCCCACGAGAGGCACGAGAAGCCTGGGCGGCCGGCCCAAGAGAGGAGCCGGCCTAAGAGGGCAGCCTGTGAGGGTGCCCAGGACCACCCGGTGGAGGTGCAGACTCCCCGGGCCCTGGCCTGGCAGGGAAAGGAACCTATCAGAAGGGCACTGCAGAGCCTGTCAGTGCAGACCTCAAGGGGGCACAGATCAAGCTGAGTCGGCATCCCATGAGGGGGGCATGGTGCACTGCGCCTGATGCGCCTCCGAGGGCCTGGGGGGCGGGGCGAGGTGGGAGTCGCGCGTGAACCAGGAGGTGCCCATGGTTAGTCTGGATAGGCACCCGTGGTGAGGGGCACCCGAAAGTCTGCACTGCAGTCTTTGAGGCGGCACTGGGTAGACCAGGTGAAGCGAGCCGACCTGGGCAGCCCCCGAGCATGCCCCGGCACTCTGGAGTCGCCGGGACGTCCCCCTAAACGTTTAAGTGCAAGCATGGGCCGTTGGTTCCCTGAATCATGTCCATGCAGGGGACTCTCCTTGGCATTTTCGCACCCACAGCCTCAAAATGTAAATATGTTATCAGGACAGGCAGCCCTGAAATGGAAAGACCGCCCCCACCGCCTGGTTGCCCCGGGCTGCAGGGTCTAAATGATGCGCCCATTCTCTAACAGGTCCATTTCGTGTCAGAATTGAAGGGGCTGTCTCTGCTGCATGGCCGCCAGTGGCCTGCCGGGGGCGCTCCCTCCCCCTCCGTTGGGGGCCGTGGGTGGACGCTCAGGTCAGCCCTCGGAGGTGGGCAGGTGAGAGGCGCCGCTCCCGGGAGGCCAGCCGTTCCCATGGCTATCTCTGGCTGGCGGAGGCATGAATAATGCATCCCTGCAGCGCAGCCGAGAGCAGGTACGTGCACCGGCGCACTGCACTGTGTCCACGTCAGACTCCCAGGACGGCCCTGCAACCGCATAATTCACACTCGCTCCCGCGCAGGAGGCGGTGCGCGGCTTCTGTTCGCCCGCTCCAGAGGAGTAACAGCAAACGAAAAAAAAACGCAAACAAAAAATAGCCACAACACGAGCACCGGCCCTGGGGTGGCTTATTTTCCCGACGTAAATCAGTGTAGTGAACGCACCGCACTTTCCGGGGCGTGGGAGTGACAAGGAGTACATGAGAATGCACCACAGGTGCCCAAGGATGGCACGCAGGTGTGCTTATGTGTTTGTTCGGTGATTGTGTGTATTCCAGCTCCTGTCTTGTGTGAGTGTAGGTATCAGTGAGTGTGCTCTTTAGAAGCGTGTGCGCGAATATGTGTGCTTCTGGTTTGAATGTGTATGTGTTTGTGCGTGTGCGTGTGTTCTCTTGTGCTGCGCGTGTGCGAGTAGGTATGCTTCTGTCTTGTATGAGTGTATGTGTGTGCGGTTATGTGCGTTTGCTCTTGTGCTGCGTGTGTGCTCTAGTGCCATATGTGTGCAGACGGGTGCGTGTAGTGCATGTTTGTGTATGCTTGTATTGGTGTGGCACAGACACACTAGGGTCAATAGTGGGCATTCACGCGCCCACGCTAATGACTTGCCACTGCAGTGCCCATCCCCCAACAAGCAATACAATTACACGCCAATCATGAATTATTGAACAGGCTTCACGTCTTCCAAAACGCAGGGGTGTCCCCCCTTCGCGCACGCAGGTCCCTAATCCCCAGCAGTGTTCCCTGGCGTGCGAGTTCTCTGCTAAAACATAATCTCTTTAGAACCACCCACGGCTGATTAATATATGGCGGGCGGGCGGGCGATCGATCCTCTCCTCTTAGGTGTCTTTCCGGGTCTGACTACAGCGCCAGTCTGAAGAACCCGCATCCACCTGCGCGCTTTTTCTTTATTCAAACTCGTTTCAAATAGCACCCCCATCAGCGCCAAGCCGTGTCGAGGCACCTGTCATAAAATGCGAAATAACCTTTCTTGCAGCTCTTCTGGGGAGGCGAGGGCCGCGTTTGAACCGCAGCATTTCCTCCTATTAATAATTTTAATTGGCTGGGGTCAGGTGCACTGCAAGGCGACACGTGTGTGCTATACAAACACGTGTTCGTCTCCTAGTTACATCTGCCGCTTACATGTGAACTAACAGGATCGGAAAGTTGATGGAAACGACGTTATAAGCTCCGAGGGATGAATTGACACGTCACACCAGATACCGGAAATGCAGACACGGTTTCAAGAAAGGCTAATTAGCTAAGGATAATTGTGTTTATTTGTGAAAGACGGCGTCATTTGTACAGTAAGCCTGACAGGGGAAACTGATGGGCAAACTCGCTATCGAAATCAGCATGGTGAGAATTGACACTTCGTGATTAACCTACCCTGACTTCTGAGCTTTTAACATAAAGTATGCCCCAAAATGGTTTCTAGTTTTAGTACAGAGGAAAACAGTCAATTTACTTGCAACACCCAATATTTTTCAAATGAAGGCTGTCATTAATAATAAATAACTAAAACAGGAGGTCAATGATTAGGTTTAATATCTATTTCATGTCACTTCCGGCGATGTCATCTTTGGGTGTCGGGCTCTTGATTTCACTTCCGTTGCAAGTATACCCGCCGTGAACTGAAACCCCCACTGCCAGTTAGCGTCATGCTAACTCAT
Organism: Lissotriton vulgaris; assembly: GCF_964263255.1. NCBI lineage: Eukaryota > Metazoa > Chordata > Amphibia > Caudata > Salamandridae > Lissotriton > Lissotriton vulgaris. Next base: position 148,830,306 of record NC_141688.1, on the reverse strand, counting down.
TCTCTAACCACTACTGGTGGGTAACCGAGCCAGGGAGGTAAAAACAATCGGAGGAAAGTTTTCAAAATGAATGTTTGAAAAGAAAATCGAGCCTCTGTCAAGAGGCCACCGCTGGTCAAGGGGCCTTTTCTGTACCAGAACCTGAATACCAAACCCGCGGACATTTCTACATTAATAACACAATTTACTGAGTGTGTTCTCTGTTTTTTTGGGGGAAAAATCCATTCGGGCTTTAGTGGTGTTTACTGTTGATTATATTTCAGAGTCATTCCATTGGGCTGTGGGTGGCGGTGGAAGGGTGCGGGGCTTGTGGATCACACACTTGCAGGGAGTCCACCAGGCTGTAGCCAGGAGGGACCCCTGCCCCCCGCAGAGCGTTATGCTTAATGCTGAGCTGTGATCGCTAATGGACAGCAGAGTGCCGTTTGTATGTCTTGTCCCTGCTGGGAGTGGATGCCCCAGGGGTCGTGCCCTCCAAATAACAACCAGAACCCATCCCTTAAATGCTGCCACACGTAGACGTTTTTGGGGTGACGGGTCTGCCAGTTGCATGTTGGTCATCAGGCACGAGAGAGCTTTTGGAAGGGCTGGCACCGAGGCTTGCCTTCCCCAGTGGCTACGTTAGTCCTTGCAGCATCCACGGCCAGTCTCTGCGCCCCGAGGCTCAGAGCTACGCTTTCAGCGCTGTAAGGATGGGCTCAAAGACCCAGCATGGAGTGTGTTTCGGGCTAAAATGATAGGACTGGATGAAGGTGGCACGCATGCCATGGGGCACATTGTCAGCTGGTCATCGTAAAAGAAGTGGGTGGACACCATGGCTTCCCACGATGGTCAGTGCAAAGGCTCCTTTGCTTGCGAATCGACATATTTTTTTAATTTCACGTATCAGATCTAATATATTCTTTTACATGCCCCTCTGCTAACAGTTTGCCTTGCTTGCTGTCTTTTACACCGTATACATTTATTGTGATGCCTTGAAAACCACTATTGAACATCAGAGTCTTGTGTTAGTCAAGTGGCTTGGCCCCATGGTTCACTGCAATTCTACAGCGTGCTTGCAGTACTTAGCGTCACAGAACGTGTGAAAAAATATATTTCTATTTTGTGAGCCCAATGAGATTATATCACGCAGGGACAGGTGGAATGGACATTTTTTGAAGACCTTTGAACAAGAGGGGTTGCCTCATTCCAGTGCTGGGGTTCCTATGGCAAATGATGGGTTCATGAGAAGGCAGCAGCCAGAAACATGTAATATAACAACCTAGAGCCAGATAGCTGGAAGTGAGCGAACAGAGTCAGCAACCTAGACGCTTCCCATGAAGGCTGCAGGAATTGTTGTGACAAGGGGTTTTACAACATGGTACAAAATGATGCATTGAACGACATGATTGAAAAAAAAAATGGCCAAAACGACGTTTAATAAACTCTGTTTCCTTCTTTCATTCTCTCTTTCCTTCGTCTTTCCTTTTATTCTTCTTTTACTCTTCCGTTTGTTCTTTCCAGTTCTCTATCGTTCACTCTTTCTTACTTTCTGTTATTCGTTATCTCCTTTTTACCATTCTACTTTCGTTCTTTCCATCTTTTTCTTTCTGCCAATTTCTCTATCATTCTATCTTTTTCTATCTTTCAGTTCTTCCTTATAAACTAGTTTCATTTTCTTTCCTTCTTTCCATATTTCCTTCTTTCCTTTATTTTTATCCTTTTCTTCCCTTTTTCATATAATCCTCCTGTCCTTCTTATTCTCTCTTGCCATCATGTTCCTTTCTATTCCTTCCCTCCATTACTTCTTTCTATGCATTCTTATTTCTAGCACCCTTCTTCCCTCCAGTCTGTCCTTTGTTCTTTTCATTATCTCATTCTACATGCATGCTTTACTTTACTTTTCTTCCCTTCTTTTTACTTCTTTGGATTTTTTTGTTCTTACTGCTCCTCTATCAAATCTTATTAATTTCTATCCTAATTTGGTTCCTCTTTGTACCTTTATTTCTCTTCTTACTTTCCGTCTTAGAATATAAATGAATTTAACATATTATTAGTATACAATAAAACACAATGATTGAGATTTTGTTAGAACATTCATTTTTATTTCCTCGTCATATATTTAATAAAAAGTTGTTTTTGGATTCAGGAGAATACATAATACTCCTGGCTCAAATATATGTACTTTCCACCATGTTTTTGTGATTAAAGTGAGAACAGTAAATCAGACACCTGAAATATATGCACTTTCCAAATGTTCTGGAACCAAGGTTAGAATATTAAATCTGACCACCCAAATATATGCAGTTATCACTATGTTCGTGAGACTGAGGTTAGAATTTTAAAACTGATCGTATCCTAATCTATGTACTTTTCCAATGTTTGCTGCACTGGCATTAGAATAGTACATCTAACCAACTGAATATATGCACTTTACCCAATGTTTGTAGGACTGGCACTAGAATTCTAATTCTGTCCCCTTTTATTTAGGCAGTTGTCCTGAATTTTAGTTGGACTAGGTAAGAAGAATATATCTCAGCCCATTGATTGATGCACTTCCTCAATATTTGTTGGCTAGGAGTTATAATGATCAATGTTAACCCTCCATCAAACTTCATGTATTTTTATTGTTTGAAGGATTGTAATTAATACATTACAATTTACATTTGTTTGCCCTCCTTTGCTAAATTGTAGTTGTAGCTTGAGCCTTAAAATTACATTATATCTGTTCATGCTATTTAATAAAGGATTAAATCATTTAACAAACATTTTTATTTTTAATTATTTACCATGTAGGTATGATTTGTATGTGTATACACTTGTGTATCATATATAACTATATATTTTTGTGGTTGATACTCAGAGCACTTCAGAGTCTCATAAACTGTGGAACAATGCTGTAGAATTGCTATAGTTCAATACATTGCAACATAACACTGCTTAATACGGGTTCATTTGAAAATTGGGCCTTCCGTAACTATTTGTTTTCATGACATGTTTTCTGAATGTCATCAACTAAACAGTGTGCTCCCTCTTGTCCATTAGTTTACCACCAATGTACTCACCTGGTTCGTTTGCTCTGAACACCATATACTATTCTCGATCATGTTAAAACAGGTCAACGACGTCTCAACCTCCTGATACAACACCCTCCGCATGCTCCACAGGATCTACAAGTGGATCCCCACCAATACCAGAAGAACGGTGACCCAGGCCCTCGTCAGCAGCAGGCTGGACTTTGGCAACGCACTCTATGCAGGAATCCCCGCCATACACCTGCGACGACTACAACGCATCCAAAACGCCTCCACCCAGCTGATCCTCGATGTCCCCCGCCGCAGCCACATCACCCACCACCTGAAAGAGCTACACTGGCTCCCCGTCAACAAGAGGATCACCTTCAAGCTCCTCACCCACGCTCACAAAGCACTCCACAACACCGGACCAGCCTACCTTAACAGCAGACTCAGCTTCTACACCCCTACCCGCCAGCTCCGCTCCGCCAGCCTCGCCTTCACCGCTGTCCCCTGCATCCAACGAACAATCTCCGGTGGCAGAGCCTTCTCCTTTCTCGCCGCCAAGACCTGGAACACCCTCCCCACCCACCAGCGGCAGACCCAAGACCTGCTCGCCTTCAGAAGACTCCGCAAGACCTGGCTCTTCGAGCAGTAGCGGCACCCCCTCCCTCAGTGCCTTGATACCCTCACAGGTAAGTAGTGCACTTTATAAGTAAATTGATTGATTGATTGATTGATCAGTAAATGGTCGCAAACACGGGAACACTCCTTAAAACAGCGCAATCTCGGTGCAGTTACTATTAGGTGGATTGTTTCAATGAATGTTTGCAGACACATATCGTTGTCAATGCCTGCTGGATTACTGTGAAATGGGGGCCTGCAATGCTCCTTCCAAAACTTTGTAACAGTTCACAGACCTTTACTCTTCACAATCCTCCTCATTGCTAACAAGTGCAATATAACAGTAATTTGGGAGTAAAATGGTGGTATATTTCATTGTTTGGGAAGGTAAAACTATCTTCAGGATAAGGACTAAAAAGTAACCATCCCTTAAAAATGGCATCTCTCTCTCCTCACCTGGAATTCATAGAAACTCTTTGCCAGTTGCGCCTCAGTCAGACAGGAGCAACCTTGATGATGAATGGGACAAACCAGAGTTTGTACCACAGATATGCACCATTTCATACCATAACAAAGGGCTCACAATGGACCGTCAGACCCTTCTCAATCTGGCTAGCACTTAGATCATTTGAGTTCCGTACCTCAAAAGACACACAAATGCTGGATGCAATGCAGAACAAATCAAACATTCACCCCCAGTCAAGAGATCTTGATTAAATCCTTTGTTCTTTTGCTCCTCATGCCACCCCAGTTTAGACCCAGCCATATGCAAATCAGTCTTGACCTTGTACCTCGTCCAGCCCGAACTGCCAAGCCATGTCCTCCCTAGACCAGAAACAAACATCCTAGGACCGGTTTCAGGGTGCCACTCCTCATCAGCCAAGCTAGCTTGAATCCAGTGGCACAGTGAGTCCGGGATCTGCGTATGGGCATACCTGGTGCACTTAGTTCTGACCCTCAGCACAAAGGGCTTGTAAAATGAAGAACGCAAGAGGGATTCTTGAGGCTGTGTCCTCGTATCTGGACTCCTTGGGGTAGCTCGAAGCTTCCACCCCAGCAAAGTCAGAAGTATTGAAGGGCTGCAGAAGTTGGGCAGGACCCCGGGAGCTTGTTTCCTTCCCAGTGTAAGAATTGGCTTTTGTAGTTTGGTTTGCCCTGTTCCCATCATGCACTGGGACAGGAACAGACTAATTTGCATACAGCCAGGTTCTGAAACTGGGATGGTGCAGTGAGCTAAAAAACGGTGTTGGATCTAGCCCTGATCTCTTGACTGGGTGAGAGCTTTCTGCTTAATTCAGAGACTCTGTCCCTCACCACCCCTTGTTGTAAATATTTTTGTCCACCCTAAGCGTGGAAGGGTATTCTCAGATGTGAGACCCTTGCTCATTGCACCATCAGGATTCAAGCAAACCGGGCCGAAGAAGGCTGTAATGCCAGAAACCGGTCCCCGGGAGCTTGTTTACTTCCCAGTGTAAGAATTGGCTTTTGTAGTTTGGTTTGCCCTGTTCCCATCATGCACTGGGACAGGAACAGACTAATTTGCATACAGCCAGGTTCTGAAACTGGGATGGTGCAGTGAGCTAAAAAACGGTGTTGGATCTAGCCCTGATCTCTTGACTGGGTGAGAGCTTTCTGCTTAATTCAGAGACTCTGTCCCTCACCACCCCTTGTTGTAAATATTTTTGTCCACCCTAAGCGTGGAAGGGTATTCTCAGATGTGAGACCCTTGCTCATTGCACCATCAGGATTCAAGCAAACCGGGCAGAAGAAGGCTGTAATGCCAGAAACCGGTCCCCGGGAGCTTGTTTCCTTCCCAGTGTAAGAATTGGCTTTTGTAGTTTGGTTTGCCCTGTTCCCATCATGCACTGGGACAGGAACAGACTAATTTGCATACAGCCAGGTTCTGAAACTGGGATGGTGCAGTGAGCTAAAAAACGGTGTTGGATCTAGCCCTGATCTCTTGACTGGGTGAGAGCTTTCTGCTTAATTCAGAGACTCTGTCCCTCACCACCCCTTGTTGTAAATATTTTTGTCCACCCTAAGCGTGGAAGGGTATTCTCAGATGTGAGACCCTTGCTCATTGCACCATCAGGATTCAAGCAAACCGGGCCGAAGAAGGCTGTAATGCCAGAAACCGGTCCCCGGGAGCTTGTTTCCTTCCCAGTGTAAGAATTGGCTTTTGTAGTTTGGTTTGCCCTGTTCCCATCATGCACTGGGACAGGAACAGACTAATTTGCATACAGCCAGGTTCTGAAACTGGGATGGTGCAGTGAGCTAAAAAACGGTGTTGGATCTAGCCCTGATCTCTTGACTGGGTGAGAGCTTTCTGCTTAATTCAGAGACTCTGTCCCTCACCACCCCTTGTTGTAAATATTTTTGTCCACCCTAAGCGTGGAAGGGTATTCTCAGATGTGAGACCCTTGCTCATTGCACCATCAGGATTCAAGCAAACCGGGCCGAAGAAGGCTGTAATGCCAGAAACCGGTCCCCGGGAGCTTGTTTCCTTCCCAGTGTAAGAATTGGCTTTTGTAGTTTGGTTTGCCCTGTTCCCATCATGCACTGGGACAGGAACAGACTAATTTGCATACAGCCAGGTTCTGAAACTGGGATGGTGCAGTGAGCTAAAAAACGGTGTTGTATCTAGCCCTGATCTCTTGACTGGGTGAGAGCTTTCTGCTTAATTCAGAGACTCTGTCCCTCACCACCCCTTGTTGTAAATATTTGTGTCCACCCTAAGCGTGGAAGGGTATTCTCAGATGTGAGACCCTTGCTCATTGCACCATCAGGATTCAAGCAAACCGGGCCGAAGAAGGCTGTAATGCCAGAAACCGGTCCCCGGGAGCTTGTTTCCTTCCCAGTGTAAGAATTGGCTTTTGTAGTTTGGTTTGCCCTGTTCCCATCATGCACTGGGACAGGAACAGACTAATTTGCATACAGCCAGGTTCTGAAACTGGGATGGTGCAGTGAGCTAAAAAACGGTGTTGGATCTAGCCCTGATCTCTTGACTGGGTGAGAGCTTTCTGCTTAATTCAGAGACTCTGTCCCTCACCACCCCTTGTTGTAAATATTTTTGTCCACCCTAAGCGTGGAAGGGTATTCTCAGATGTGAGACCCTTGCTCATTGCACCATCAGGATTCAAGCAAACCGGGCCGAAGAAGGCTGTAATGCCAGAAACCGGTCCCCGGGAGCTTGTTTCCTTCCCAGTGTAAGAATTGGCTTTTGTAGTTTGGTTTGCCCTGTTCCCATCATGCACTGGGACAGGAACAGACTAATTTGCATACAGCCAGGTTCTGAAACTGGGATGGTGCAGTGAGCTAAAAAACGGTGTTGGATCTAGCCCTGATCTCTTGACTGGGTGAGAGCTTTCTGCTTAATTCAGAGACTCTGTCCCTCACCACCCCTTGTTGTAAATATTTTTGTCCACCCTAAGCGTGGAAGGGTATTCTCAGATGTGAGACCCTTGCTCATTGCACCATCAGGATTCAAGCAAACCGGGCCGAAGAAGGCTGTAATGCCAGAAACCGGTCCCCGGGAGCTTGTTTCCTTCCCAGTGTAAGAATTGGCTTTTGTAGTTTGGTATGCCCTGTTCCCATCATGCACTGGGACAGGAACAGACTAATTTGCATACAGCCAGGTTCTGAAACTGGGATGGTGCAGTGAGCTAAAAAACGGTGTTGGATCTAGCCCTGATCTCTTGACTGGGTGAGAGCTTTCTGCTTAATTCAGAGACTCTGTCCCTCACCACCCCTTGTTGTAAATATTTTTGTCCACCCTAAGCGTGGAAGGGTATTCTCAGATGTGAGACCCTTGCTCATTGCACCATCAGGATTCAAGCAAACCGGGCCGAAGAAGGCTGTAATGCCAGAAACCGGTCCCCGGGAGCTTGTTTCCTTCCCAGTGTAAGAATTGGCGTTTGTAGTTTGGTTTGCCCTGTTCCCATCATGCACTGGGACAGGAACAGACTAATTTGCATACAGCCAGGTTCTGAAACTGGGATGGTGCAGTGAGCTAAAAAACGGTGTTGGATCTAGCCCTGATCTCTTGACTGGGTGAGAGCTTTCTGCTTAATTCAGAGACTCTGTCCCTCACCACCCCTTGTTGTAAATATTTTTGTCCACCCTAAGCGTGGAAGGGTATTCTCAGATGTGAGACCCTTGCTCATTGCACCATCAGGATTCAAGCAAACCGGCCGAAGAAGGCTGTAATGCCAGAAACCGGTCCCCGGGAGCTTGTTTCCTTCCCAGTGTAAGAATTGGCTTTTGTAGTTTGGTTTGCCCTGTTCCCATCATGCACTGGGACAGGAACAGACTAATTTGCATACAGCCAGGTTCTGAAACTGGGATGGTGCAGTGAGCTAAAAAACGGTGTTGGATCTAGCCCTGATCTCTTGACTGGGTGAGAGCTTTCTGCTTAATTCAGAGACTCTGTCCCTCACCACCCCTTGTTGTAAATATTTTTGTCCACCCTAAGCGTGGAAGGGTATTCTCAGATGTGAGACCCTTGCTCATTGCACCATCAGGATTCAAGCAAACCGGGCCGAAGAAGGCTGTAATGCCAGAAACCGGTCCCCGGGAGCTTGTTTCCTTCCCAGTGTAAGAATTGGCTTTTGTAGTTTGGTTTGCCCTGTTCCCATCATGCACTGGGACAGGAACAGACTAATTTGCATACAGCCAGGTTCTGAAACTGGGATGGTGCAGTGAGCTAAAAAACGGTGTTGGATCTAGCCCTGATCTCTTGACTGGGTGAGAGCTTTCTGCTTAATTCAGAGACTCTGTCCCTCACCACCCCTTGTTGTAAATATTTTTGTCCACCCTAAGCGTGGAAGGGTATTCTCAGATGTGAGACCCTTGCTCATTGCACCATCAGGATTCAAGCAAACCGGGCCGAAGAAGGCTGTAATGCCAGAAACCGGTCCCCGGGAGCTTGTTTCCTTCCCAGTGTAAGAATTGGCTTTTGTAGTTTGGTATGCCCTGTTCCCATCATGCACTGGGACAGGAACAGACTAATTTGCATACAGCCAGGTTCTGAAACTGGGATGGTGCAGTGAGCTAAAAAACGGTGTTGGATCTAGCCCTGATCTCTTGACTGGGTGAGAGCTTTCTGCTTAATTCAGAGACTCTGTCCCTCACCACCCCTTGTTGTAAATATTTTTGTCCACCCTAAGCGTGGAAGGGTATTCTCAGATGTGAGACCCTTGCTCATTGCACCATCAGGATTCAAGCAAACCGGGCCGAAGAAGGCTGTAATGCCAGAAACCGGTCCCCGGGAGCTTGTTTCCTTCCCAGTGTAAGAATTGGCTTTTGTAGTTTGGTTTGCCCTGTTCCCATCATGCACTGGGACAGGAACAGACTAATTTGCATACAGCCAGGTTCTGAAACTGGGATGGTGCAGTGAGCTAAAAAACGGTGTTGGATCTAGCCCTGATCTCTTGACTGGGTGAGAGCTTTCTGCTTAATTCAGAGACTCTGTCCCTCACCACCCCTTGTTGTAAATATTTTTGTCCACCCTAAGCGTGGAAGGGTATTCTCAGATGTGAGACCCTTGCTCATTGCACCATCAGGATTCAAGCAAACCGGGCCGAAGAAGGCTGTAATGCCAGAAACCGGTCCCCGGGAGCTTGTTTCCTTCCCAGTGTAAGAATTGGCTTTTGTAGTTTGGTTTGCCCTGTTCCCATCATGCACTGGGACAGGAACAGACTAATTTGCATACAGCCAGGTTCTGAAACTGGGATGGTGCAGTGAGCTAAAAAACGGTGTTGTATCTAGCCCTGATCTCTTGACTGGGTGAGAGCTTTCTGCTTAATTCAGAGACTCTGTCCCTCACCACCCCTTGTTGTAAATATTTGTGTCCACCCTAAGCGTGGAAGGGTATTCTCAGATGTGAGACCCTTGCTCATTGCACCATCAGGATTCAAGCAAACCGGGCCGAAGAAGGCTGTAATGCCAGAAACCGGTCCCCGGGAGCTTGTTTCCTTCCCAGTGTAAGAATTGGCTTTTGTAGTTTGGTTTGCCCTGTTCCCATCATGCACTGGGACAGGAACAGACTAATTTGCATACAGCCAGGTTCTGAAACTGGGATGGTGCAGTGAGCTAAAAAACGGTGTTGGATCTAGCCCTGATCTCTTGACTGGGTGAGAGCTTTCTGCTTAATTCAGAGACTCTGTCCCTCACCACCCCTTGTTGTAAATACTTGTACCTCGTCCAGCCCGAACTGCCAAGCCATGTCCTCCCTAGACCAGAAACAAACATCCTAGGACCGGTTTCAGGGTGCCACTCCTCATCAGCCAAGCTAGCTTGAATCCAGTGGTACAGTGAGTCCGGGATCTGCGTATGGGCATACCTGGTGCACTTAGTTCTGACCCTCAGCACAAAGGGCTTGTAAAATGAAGAACGCAAGAGGGATTCTTGAGGCTGTGTCCTCGTATCTGGACTCCTTGGGGTAGCTCGAAGCTTCCACCCCAGCAAAGTCAGAAGTATTGAAGGGCTGCAGAAGTTGGGCAGGACCCCAGGCTGTGTTCACAGTCCAGAACAAGCTGAAAACACTTGCCTCCAAGTTTTTATCTAGTACCAGTTGGAACAGCTTCCACAAAGTCAGGTCAGGGAGAACCCCCAAAGGACCAACCTTGTGCATTGCCCTACGCATTTGCTACACGTATGCTGGAAATAAAGAACATGATACGAATATGGTGTGAGGAATGGGGTTGACCTTACTGTCTGCTTTGGGCAGCATCCATCTTGGATCTCCCAATGGTCATGGTTGCAAACAGCAGATACATCTCTCTAAATAAGTGTCCCTGTAGAAACCCAGATTGGGAAACTATGTAGAAGCAAAGCCCCTGTTTGATGGAAGCCGTGGCGGAGCTCTAACACTCTTAAAATAACAAACCACCAAGGAGCAAACACTTATTTCTGTGTGAAATCATGATCTTACCCATGCAAGCTTGGCATAAGTCACAGGGCCTTTCGCAGATAAAAGCGCAGGGCGGTCCGGCGAGGTATGGCCGACCCTGTCAGGGGAAGACAGAAATGTCCTAACATGCTGGGCGAACACTCCCTACGCATCAGGGGCCTCATTTATGAGGCTGTGCGTCACTTTTTCGCCACCTGTGCATCACTTTATGTGACGCACCAGTGGCGTAAACAATGCGCCTTGTTGCGCCATATTTACAAAGTGACGCATCTAGGTAGATGCGTCACTTTGCAAACCCCTGCACCACATTATACCTGCGCCAGGTATAATGTATGCAAGGGGGGCGTATTGACGCAAGGAAGGGTCGTCGAAGTGATGTAGTGAAATCCATGAGATTTCACGGCGTCACTTTTAGGACGCCGTTGCGTCAAAATCTTGCGCCTGCCTCACAGCAGGCGTAAGACTGACGCAGGCCCTTTCACATGGGGCTTGCCCCATGTGAAAGGACGCATTGCTGGAGTTGTGTCACTTTTGTGACACACTCCAGCAATGCGTCACTTTTGCGCTTACAGATACGTCAGAAATACTGACGTATCTGTAACGCCTTGCGACATGATGCGTCATACATCAAATATGACGCATCAGGAATGACGCAAGGAGTGCGCACTGAGAAGTGACGCATCACTGCTTTCACTCAGCGATGCGTCATTTCTCATAAATGAGGCCCCAGGGATATTTGTTTATTTTCCCCTCCTGCCAATTTTAGGTGTTTGTTTCTGAAAAGAAATCAGAGTGGACCACCACACCATGGGAGCTTGCTCGGCATTCACCTGTGCACACAACTGTTGGGAAGCTCTTTCAGCACAGAGATCTCTGCTAATCAAGTGAGATCCCTAAAGGTGGGACGCTGACCCCACTGGGGGAGGGGCAGCGTGGCGGGACATCCTCTGCCCTACAGATGTGCCCCATAATGCCTCCTATGGTTATGGAAATATAGATCTAAGTTCTTTTCCAATCTTCGAAGACTCTATGTGCAGGCCCATCCCACAGGCCAGCAGTTGGCAGCACAGTAATCCCACACAGACACCCTGAAAAAGTGCACCCCAAGAAAGGTCTTTGTCAAATCTGATCATCTTTCATTTATACGTAGTGTTTCTATTATTCAAAAGGTGTATCCGCATCCATACCCAACCACTTCAGCTCATTTTAGTCCCTGAAACTGACAGGATAGGTTAGGTGTCTTTACATGTAAAGCAAACCGTTTCTGTGCAATCCGATCTTTGCTCGTTGGAGCAGCGAAACCACAAACAGGGGTTTGCATGGTATACATGACACCGCCAGCCTGGCAGGTGAGCTATACCTTGCACTGTTGCTCGATTCCTTCCTCTGCAACCAACAAAGAGAGCTTGTAATAGCCGATTTTACATCACTGAACGGATAATATTTGTGCTCCCCAATTGTTCCACTCGTTTTCTTTCACTTGAGATGCAAAAGGTTGACTGTCAGAATTCTGCTGTGATATATTTCATGGGCGGGGGATTTCTGTTGCGGATTCTTAACTAGTGCTTACTTATTCTGTGACTTAGGCTGCTAACCTATCGCCCCCCCCCCCCACCTCCTACAAACTGCCTCCCTCCTGACAGTCACAAAGGGACATATCATATGTCAGTATCTACAACTCCATCATCAGTCAGCAGCCAGACAAACCCCCTCCGTGCAATATTCTGATGGTTGTATTCTCTGCCTAATGTTTTTTTACAAGGCCTTTTTGAGTAGAAAGGATGGTGGTAGAGTTAGGCCCATCAGCTCAGAGCTGGTGATACTTTTTTTGTCTCCTCCTCCAAGTGCCAGAAACAGGGGCAACTGGGGCTGCACACTCCCTATTTTCGGTCAATTCTTTATTACACTAATATTAAATAAAGAACATATATTATTCACTAACTGCGTAATAAAAATGGAGTACAGTAAGCTGGAATATGCCCTTCCATGGCAGCTGAGGAAAGTGAAAAATACTTTAACGTGTATTGTGCTTCTGTGTGAGCGTGTGTTTATGTATGAGAGTATATGTGTGAATTTGTGTGTATGTTTAAGTATGTGTGTGTGTGAGTGAAAGTGGAGGCCAAAGGGCTTGTGATGTCCTTCCGCTACCCCTGGCATTTCGGTGAATTGACATTCATGTAGGTTTACCTACATTAGAGAAAAACGTGAAAGTCAGAGCCATTATATATTGTGTACGTTTCTGCTAATAAAGAAACATTTCTAAATCTACGATCAGCAAACCACCTCTGAACAGCAACGCTGGCCAGTATTCGATTTTCCATGAAGGTATTGTCGGCCATTGGGTTACAATCTTGGTTCATCAAATCAACCTATCAATCACATGATAATACACACATTTTGCCAAAAACGATTCTTGGTAATAAAGCGGATGGGAGATTCTGATGCTGCACTAGGGTGATTTTTTGCTCTTGAAATTGCTTTCGCACATAAGCGTCTCTCTGGACCTGCTGATGTTGCACTAGGGTTGGTTTTTCACCTAAATGTCACTTTGCAACCAACGTTTTTACACTTACAATTGACATCGCAGCAAGAGCTATTTTGCACCTACATGTGGCTTTGCACTTGAATTAATATTGGCTCCCTGTTGTCTGTCATTACTGCTGTTCATGTGTCACCAAGAATGATTGTGCTTATAAATGTGAACTTCCATCGTGTTATTCCTCCTAACATTGTTTATGCTCCTAAATGTGTTTTTACACAGTTTAGTTGAACCTAAATGTGATATGGCTCTAACATATGATACCACAATCCTGCATGCTTTGCACCAAGGGTGGTTTTGCACATAAAAGTGATTTTGCACCGGGAAGTGATATGTGCAGCTAAATGAGATTTTTCACCTAAGTGCCCTAACAATGATTTTGTACCTCAATGCACTGTCAACCAAATGTGAGCTTAACTGATGCCCATCTTATGCACCTGTCATATTACTACCACATTTTCTTTCTGTACTGAGTAATGTCGCACGCTTCTATATTGCTGCAGTCCCTGCCAAATCTCTTGATCATGGAGCATATAATAATGACCAATCCTAAAACAAAGAGCGCCCCTCTACAGATCAGACTCAAGGTTCAATATAACTATACCTTGGAGATTCTATTCCTAATTTCTATCCAACCTCTTCTGAAATACCGACAGCATCAAGCGGTGAGGACCAACCTGGGTAATAATAATAACAATCCTGCATTTGTTAAGTGCACAGCTACCCGCAGTAGGTTTCCCGGCGCTGGGGGCCGTCTGGAAGATTAAGCGAGCGATTGCCTAGAGTCGCATGGTGCTGGGCAGACCCCTGCCGCCGGTGCCGGGGATCGAACCGTGATCCCCAGCGTCCCACGTCAGTCGCCCCGGCCGCTGCGCCACACCTCTTTCAGGGACAACTTAATCAGTGACAAACCCCATAGCCTCAGCCTGGACTTCATTACAATTGACCTGCTTTTTTAAATCTAAAGACATACTCCATGGAATGCAGCATGTTACAAAGCATGCTTTTACCACGCGGTAGGTAACAACACAGTCGTTACATCACAAGGCGCTTCAACGACTTGCGCTAGGTGGGGCGCTGGACTTAGGAATAGTATTAATTACTATTCCTACTCCAGTTAGCTCAACAGCAGGGAAGGTGTAGGATTTAAAACCCAACACATTCCCTGGTGTTGCACGCCACCTAGCACAAGTCGTTGAAACGTCTTGCGATGTAAAGGCATGCGTGGTAAACACGCGGTCGTTCTAACGACCGTGTGGTTATCTACCTGCGTGGTATTAACTGCGCTGTAAACACTGTTTCCCTACCCCATGACCCAGTACCCCATGCATTCTTTTCTTAGTCTCAAAAGCCACAATATCCCTTAGAGGGAATCATTCCCATTGCATGCTAAGATAACCAAAATAACCAGAATTATCACCCACACACCACCTGGGGCATGAAAACTGAAGATACAATGCCAGCATAAATCAAGGTAGTCATGTCCACAACATGGAATACACCTATCCCTACAATGATACAGGCTGAAATATTGACAAGGACAAAACCCACAGGCCACCTGGTGGCCACTACCGCTCTGTGTATAACCTCTATCTCCCTATTAATCAACTATCCATTCCAGTCAAGCTATATGACAACAAAGATACACACACTGATTCTGTACTGAAGTACTTAACCTCCCAAAGGCACGATTCACATGAGAAGTGTGCTTACTCACTTCCTATGTCATTATGGGCACCTGTTACTGACCAGAACACACATCTTTAATCTAGTTCCCAAAATAAACAGTTTAACATTGAACAGTTGCTGAACATGGTGGATTAGATGGCACTAAAGGTGTCATGAAAAAGATGACCATTACCATGTCATTGGGCCTTCTGCCCTGTTTAGAGATTTCCACCTACCCAACAGCGATCTCTGAGCTGGGAAGGTACCCGCCACTGTTGTGGCTCCTTTCATACCACTGCAGGTTTGCTAAGCAAGTGCACTTTTTAGAGCACCTGCTTGGCAGCATTTTTGTTGAAAGAAACCAAACTTTAAAATCAGGACTTTGTTTACTCAAAAAAAAAGCAAATGGCATTTCATGGTGGGGCCATTCTGCATTTTCCCCACCTGTTTATTCCATGCATTGGGTGATGGAGAAAGTCAGGAATAATCATAGATAATCACCTTGCCCTCATTAGGGTGGCATGACTGTTACTTTAAAATGGCAGTACCATGGCATAGATGTCTCCAGGTTAGAGACTTTCCTTGACAGAGCCAATGGAGGACCCACTGATGTCAACCTGGCAGTTCCAACAACTCTAAACACGTCTTAAAAGTCTCTCTCTCCCACAAACACTCTTCTGACTGGGACTGCTAACCTAACCACTTTACACTTCACTTAATACACCTACTTCTGAGGAGTCTAAAACACATACCAACATTACCCCCAAAACATGCAATTCACCCAAATACTTCTCTGACTATAGGTTTCGGAAACGCTTCCTATTACCAAAACATCCGCAGCTAGATGTCCTAAACACAATTAAAGATAAATCTGTCCAACCAATCTCTAGCCTTTCAATCCAGTGACCTATTCTTGAAGCTCTTGTACTGTAGGTCTGGGGTTTCTACTTAACGTTCTACATCAGCCCTCTGCGCCGAAGGTGCGCTAAAGGCAAGCTTGTCTGCCAACAGCACCTGAACTCCTGTCCGTTTTCCTCCACAATCTCTTTCCAGACAACAGCTACTTGAATATAGGACTGGTGAGGGCCCCAACCCAGCCACATGTTGTGATTTAGGGAATAAAGGGACTTTCAAATGCAACTCCTGTGGTTTCTCTCTAAGGGATTCACCAAGCATGCTGTTAGACCCAACATCATTGGTGTGAGTCTCCCTTCCATTTTGACAGATTGCCTCCTCTGTTTTGATATGTTTTTGCTGGATTTGTGCTTTGGGCACTGTGCCAACGCTAATCAGTTCCACAGTGCGAGTCCTCCCTATGTTAAATTGATATACTAATTGGATTCCATGTTTGGGTTATTTGATTTATCTATCAGCCCCTATTACAGTGCACCATGTGTGCCCTGGGCTTGTAAATCAAATGCTGCTGGTGGGCTTGCAGCACTGGTTGTGCCACCCACAGAAGCAGCTTGTAAAGTGTGTCTCAGGCCTGTCATTGCAAGGCCTGTGTGCAGTCTAGCACTGCCATGTCAACTTGGCCAAGTGCACCCTCTTGCCAGTCCCTAAACTTTCCCTTTGCTTCATATTAGACACCCCTATGGTAGGCCCAAGGGCAGGGTGCATTGTAAGTATAAGGTAGGACATGCTCTGATGTGTGCAGCATGTGCTAATAGTGTATTACAGCCATTTTCGTGTTTCACTATTGTAGGCTACCTGTTCTCATAGGCCAGAATGGGCAGTTAAGATTATTACATTCTTATAATCCTAACTGACTCAGGGAACATGGTAGAAATTCGAATTTAGTATGCCTGAACTCAGAATAATACAATAAATCTTTTAGTAAAGTTTATTTTAATATTCTGTGTTTTCAAACAACACTTTTAGAAAGCAGGTATTTGCTTGCCTAACCATTTGAGCCTGCCTCTGCTGGGTTGTGTATTCCTTGTCTGGGTTTGTGTGTGACAGGGCTGGGGAATTCCAGGAGACAGGCTGGGGCAGCCCAATGGTGAATAGAGAGATCTGCATCTAGATGGGAGGGAGGAGTTTCACCTGGGACCTGAATAGGGCTGGGCTGTCCCTCTACAATGCTGGCTCCACCCCCTGTGGCTTGTCTGATGTCTCTGCCCTGCACTGTGAAAGGAGAGGAGGAATCATGTCAAGAGAGTGCTCTAGAGCTGTATCTTCCCTCCCCTGTGCTGGCTCCACCTCCTGTGGGGCGGCTGATGTCTCTGCCCTCCACAGTGAAAGGAAGAAGAGAGTCATGTAAACAAAGTGCTTAGGAACTGGTTTGGACTAGGCAGAGGCCTCTCTGCCTTCAGAGAACAAAGGATTTTGGGGTATAAATATTGGGACCCTGATCCCAAGAAATTAGATCACTTCTGGAACAAGAAACCTTTCTGCCAAGGAGAAGAACCAAGGAAGCTGCAGGAGTTTGGACTGCCCCTCTGCCAGTGTGCTGTTTGCTTGATTGGCCTGCAGTGGTTGTTTCATTGCCAAGGGAAAGGAGAAGCAACTTTGTAAGGAATTTCATCCACAGAATATTCTCCAAGGGCTTGAACTGTGCTTGCTTCTTTCTGAAGTCTCATGGACAAAATACTTCACCTCCAGCTCCCTCCTGAATTTCCTTGCTGGGAATTCTGACTCCAGTCACTTGCGTGCCGCTGCAAGCTGGAAGTGCGACGCATCAAGAAGAAGCGTGTCGCCGCCACAGCTGAAATCATCGCAACCCTGGAGAAGCGAGACTTCGTCGCATCTCCCTGGAAGCGTGTGTTCATCGAAGCTGCCTGCTGTCGCATCACTGGCGAAGCATTACGCCATTGAGAGAGTCGCCATCGCATCACCGGAGAAGCGTGTCGCAGGGCCTGTCGCGGCTCAAGAGTACACAGTCATCGCAAGGCTGCCAGGGCGTCATCGCATCGTCATCGCATCGCCGCATCAAGGGCGCCATCTTCTCGCATCGCAACCGGATCGCCGCATCGAATCAAGACGCCATAGTGCGCATCGCAACGGGCCCGCAGGCCGAGAATCTACGAATCACCTCCGCACCAGTAAGGCTCACGACGAGTCCCCTACTCTGCGCAAGCATTGAGGAAGGACGCAACTGTTCCCCAGGGTCACGGAACCAACGCATCTCCCCTTTTGCGAGCCGTTTGTTCACTTTGCGTTATGCATCCAGGTACTTTGTTGAGAACTTTGTTGCATTTACCAACAACTTGAACTAAGAGACTTTAATCATCTTTTAAGTAATCTTAAGTGTAGTATTGTGTATTTTTGTCGTTTGTGGTCTTGTGTTTAGTCTATATAAAGAATACCTATTTTCATAAAACCTGTGTTGTGTCCATTTGTAGTGTTATCACTGTATTACTGTGTATATTCACAAATGCTTAACACACTGCCTCTGATATAAGCCTGTCTGCTTCTGCCAAGCTACCAAGGGGGTGAGCAGGGGTTATTAAGGAGAGTAATCCCCTTATCCTGACTTAGAAGTAAGGGTTCCTATTTGGACAAAGGTGATAACCATTGCCAACTAGAGACCCTCAGATCTAACACATGCCTACAATGTATGTAAATACCTGCAGTGCAACTTCACCTGCTGCAACAAGGGGACTTAGCACTTTAGTAGGAAACTCAGAAGCTACTCTGCCACTTCTGACACGCCCAGACCCCGCTAAAAGAGATTCTCCTAAAGGAGGAACTGCCTTCAAGGGTATCTCTGAAGATGCCCTACAGTGCATCCTGCTGAACACCAGGTCACTGATAAGGCATAAATATGAATCCGAATACATGATGCAGCTTTCAAATCCAGTCCTAGTTTTCCTGACAGAAACCTGGGCTAACAACACATCTGAGCCAGATTGGAACATCACTCTTCCTGCGGGATATCAACTAGCCTTCTTAGACAGGGAAGGGAAAAAAGGAGGGAATATTGCCATTCTTTACCGCTCCTGCCTCAAGCTACAAATAGAGCCCATCAAACAACTTTCAGCTAAGGCCATGCTCTACAATATCAAAGTAAACACCACTCTGATCTTTCAGGGCCTACTTCGCATTCGACCACCTAGGCCAAGGTCTGTTCATTTCAGACATTTTTTTAATCCTGTCTGGAGCCCCCCCCACAAGTTTACAATTTTGGGCGATTTTAACTTCCCCTGGAATCTAATAATAATGCAGATACAGCACTACTGCTGGATAATCTCGCAGCATGTGGGCATGCCCAAATAATTCTCAATCTATGCACATGGCCGGGCTTACTTTGGACGGCATCTTCACAAACAATCCTAAAATCATACGGGACAAAATTCTCCCACTGCCCTGGACAGATCATAAAGCCACCCACTTTAAAGTACTAATACTACTGAGTAACAAGTCTCATCCAAATAGGCCACTTCTTGTTAAAACGTGCCCCTGGCACAGATTTCAGAAAAATGAGTTAGAAGAGGCCCTTGACAGACACCCGTCCACGCAGGCCTCCGACAACAATCGAGCAGCAAACGAATTCGATGAATGAATCAGATCAACAGTAAATCAGTTTGCCCCGGAAAAAAAACTATGACACTAAGAAGAAGCCAGGTGTCAGCTCCCTGGTATAGTGTAGATCTGAAAAACATCAAGTAAAAATGTAGATGAGACAAATGGAGGATCGACTACAGCAGGGAACACAAAATGGCCTACAATCTAGTCCTAGAGGAATATAAGGAAGCAATCAAAAAAGCAAAATCTGTTTACTTCACAACTAGGATAGGTGCAGCATAAAACTCCTCTAAGGAGGTTTTCAAGACAGTTAAGGTTCTGTCTAAACGGCAGCAGGACAATCATTTTACACCAGATCAAACTTTTTTCAAACCAAAGTACAAAGTAAAACAGCACCCAACTCAACTACAAATATTAACCTAACTAATGGTGAGATCCTACCCCCTAGCAAACTGATTAGGTTCTCGACCCTAACGACAGAGAGTGTAAATAACTTGCTACTACTGACCAAGTCAGGCTCTCCTAACGATCCGTGTACCCCTGCCATATTACATCTGGTCTCAGAAAATGTCAGTGTACAGCTAGCCCCTCTTCTAAACAAAATAATCGACACAGGGATTTCCCCCCTGCCCTAGAAAAGGCATGTATTAGGCCTATTTTGATGAAACACGCTCTGGACCCCACTGAGGTACAGAATTACAGTTCAATATCATGTTTACCAAGAACAGCTAAAATCTTAGAAAAATTGGTAAACAATGAGCTTGTCCACTACCTCGATTCCAACAAACATGGCTTTCGACCACGCCACTCCACAGAGTCTGCCTTGATCATGGCTATGGAGGAGATCCGGGGGATTTGAGAACCGTCCTTATCCTACTTGACCTATCAGCAGCATTTGACACTGTTAACCATGCGGTGTTAGTTTGGCGGCTGGCAGCAATAGGTATTAAAGAGACAGCTCTAAATCTAATCTTCTCCTTCCTAGCAGCCAGAGAGCAGAGGGTGTGCTGGGACAGTATTCAATCAGAGAAATTTCACCTCCCATACAAGGCTCGGCCTAATCACTGACCTTATCCAATATCTATGTCACCCCTTTGGCCAAGCTAATCAGACAGCATGGTTTCATGCTAGTCTCATACGCTGATGACACCCAGATAGTCATATCCATGTCACAGAGGGTTGAAGTCTCAGTTGCTAGCTTTTACAAGTGCCTGAAGAGCATCAAGAATTGGATGAACCAAAACTTCCTCAAACTCAACACTGATAAAACGGAGGTCATGGAATTTGGGAAGGGGCCATCTATTTGGAACCCATCATGGCGGCCATGCGAGGCTGGCAACTGTCCTCTTTCTGCCAAGGCGAGGAACCTAGGAGTGACTTTTGACAATCAGTTGAACTTTGCAGGAAAAATCAACCGCCTGACGTCCTCCTGCTTCTTTCTATTAATGATTCTACGTAAGATCCTGCCTTTTATCCCCATATATCTTAGGAGAACAGTAATAGGTGTGTGGATCCTCTCAAAAATGGACTACGGCAACACCTTTTTCCTGGGCACTGACAAGTATCAGATGGCAAAACTGCAGTCAGTGCAGAATGCCGCTGTTCGACTACTGCTCAACATTCCTAAATATCACTCTATCTCTGCTAGCATCTGGCTACTACATTGACTCCCGGCACAACAACGTGTGGAATTTAAGAAACTCTGCTTGGTACAAAAGGCATTGCGTGATGGGGGAGCCGTGGCTATGAAAAAACTATTTTATGGTACTTCCTGAAACGGAACCTCAGATCAGCCAACACTGGGCTGGTTCAGGTCCCTAACATTCGAAAAGCAAGATGGGGAGGAAGTACCCTATCCCATATAGCCGCCAGACTCTGGAACAGGCTGCCAACCACCATCAGGTTGCAGCCAAACAGGCCCAGTTCAGGAAAATGATTAAGACCTGGCTATTTACCCCCAAATAGGCTCCATGGATCACCTGAACAATACATGTCACACTTCCCGGCGCCAAGACGCCTCGGCATTCGTGCGCTTTAGAAGTTCACAAAATCAAAAGCTGTTCAATGACCAATTATAGTACTCACAGGAACTTGGTTCTGCTCATCGTCCACACTACTCTCTTATCACAAAGATGCAACGTTCTCCACATTGATGGAGAAAAATATGGTGGGGTGCCGTTATCCCCATGGAATCAATTAAGTGCAAAACGATTACTCAATAAACTCTGTCTCATCTGAATTGCTCACTGTTGAGATAAGAAACATGAAATCTGAACCTGAAAGAAAGGAGCATTTAATTCTTCCCACCTGGAAGCCAAACAGGTTTGTACATTATTGATTGCAAGTCTTGCTTTAATGCACTAACAGATATAAACACAGGCATGTACAAATGAGCACATGGTTTTTCTGTCATGACTCCGTGCACCCTGTCTTTTTCCGTACTGCCTATTTTTGTGCCAGGTTTTCACCCCCCAAGATTGTGGTGCTGTTTCTTTTTATTCTCTTAGCTTGTGGTGCTGTGTAGCTGTTGCTGGGGATTTTGTGTTCATATACTTAGTTTCGTAGAGAATGTACTCATGTACAACAGTAATGTATGCTGTATAACAGTAATCATAATAAAGAAACAATTATATAATACATGGCACAAAAGACCTTTTATTATTTGAAATTCTTTAACTTCTACAAGAGCAAAAGCCGTCAGAAAGCAATTGATTTTGTGAAAAATCACTTGCTTTTAGTAATCATTTTCAATTTTTAACACAATCTACAATAAAAATAATGTTCCCAATATTAATGTTAAAACCCCTAGTTGTTTTTTTTATGGGCAGCAAATATTTACAAAACAATTACAAAGCTGTCTTAAATTTAGTTCCTTTCTAGCCCACCTCAAATACATCTGCAATGAAAATGGCCCAGTGCAAATCTAGATGACATCCATAATGTTTAGACGTCCAAGGTTCACAACTGGGAGCTCACAAAAATATTTAGCACACATTTTGATATTGGCTTTTCTGAACTCTCTGCAGATCACATACATGGTCCAGCCTTGATGAGTATCACTGGTCACAAAGGGAAAAACCTTGATTAGGTGTGATAAGCCCGCTTTTCTCATCCTAATTCAAATTTCTGTGGCTCAAATAACGTTGGGATTCCAAGATGTGTGACAATTCTTTCCTTCCAAAGTGTTAGTGCGCCAGTCAGCTAATTTTATCCAATTAATGCTTAGTGAGGCTTGGAAATAGAAACAAATTTATTACAAATTGAGTTCAGAATTGTATGAAGTTGTAGTATTAGTTGGTGGGGGTGAGAACAAAGCGCCAACCGCAGGTATCTGGTTGCACTAGAGTGGGGCAAAGTAAAAAGTCAAGGCTGACCGCGATGGAGCGTGGGTCAGAAACAGGAACCAGGTTTGTCGCAGTAGAAAGTTTACCTTTTGATCTTTTGACTTAGAAACCTTTGTGGAGAAAAAGTAGTAATTGATGAGTTATCAGCAGGGCAAGCTGCTAGAGAGGCGAGACTCTACAAAGGCGGGTCGCTGATAAAGAGGTCCCATGCAGTTGTTGGAGAAGACGGGAAAGCTCAGAGGGGTGAAGTCCAAAGTCCATGCCCAGGAAGGCCCTGAAGTCGATTGGATGCTTCTCAGCATCAGTCCCGGTGAAGCCCTTTTCGTGCAGACTTATAAACTTCTTGGAAGTTGAATCTCCTTTAGCGAAGTAAGCTGGCAAGTTAAAGCCAACCAGCGATTCAACGCTGATGGTTAAGTCTTCAACAGCAGTGCCGGTCTCCGTCAGTTCTCCAGGCAGAAAGTTGGCAAACGTTTCTGATTCCCACTTCTTGCAGTTTTGGGCAGGACGAGTACACTATGGCACCAGCTAAGGGAACAGCAGCTGGGGCCCATCACTTGTGGTTTAGGACTTACTCCAGCAAAGGCTAGGAGCAGGGCCCATGGTACAGGGATTGTCCATTTGGACAAGATTAGCTTGGCAGTTGTAGGAGAGAGGCCTCTGGAAGCTTATTGTGACCCTGTAGCTCAAACAAGAAGTTAGCCAACTGATTTTTGTAGTCACTGCAGGACTTATGGGTTCAAGGCAAGCAGGTCCAGTTTTCTTTGAGGTTCTTCAGGCATCAGGGCCGTCCTTCTTCTGATTCTTCAGAGGTCCTGTAGTTTTCCGGGGGAGGTCTGTGCAGTCCTCATTTATGCTCAGTGCCAGGTTCTTGGGGAAGGTCAATCCTTTGTCCACCCCTAAACCAATTCTGTTCTGGACAGTTCCTACCCTCTCTCAGGGTTAGTAGCCAGCCTGACTAAAGAGACAAAAGGGAGGCAGTCTTAGCTGTGAGCTTTGTCGACCAGTGACAAGACAGACATAGTTTAAAGCACAGAAAGGGACTGGCCACACCCCCCAAGCCATCCAGTCAAGGTAGGAGACTCCCTCCCCACTCTATTTAAAAGCCACACACATCTCACCACAGGGGAGGCATCAGGGGTCAGTTGACAGCTGGATACTAGCAGGAATGCCTTTTTGGGTTTTAGGCAGGAAAAAGAAAACTTTCTAAAAGTATAATTTGCAAATCAGCAATATAAAATCTGATTTAACATTAATTTAGATTTTGTATTACTATAAAATGAGTTCTTGAAACATTTTCTGAATGCTCCCAAACTGAAATTAGCACTTATTAAATGTTGGGAGAGCCAGCCATGACATAGTGAAAAATGGCTTTGAAGATTTTTCTCTGCCAGAACATTAGATGTACATGTTCTATTGCACTCTGCCATATAGGCTTTTTAGACCAACCTTAGGGATGACTTATTCATATTAAAAAAGGTACGCTAAGACCTGGAAAAATGTTTATTTTGCCAGGAGTAAAATTCAGTTTATAACTGCACACCCAGGCTGCAGTAGCCAGCCTGGAGACATGTTTTACAGTGATACTTTTGTGGGTGGCACAATGAGTGCTGGCGTCCTCCAGTACCATTGAATTTGCAGACCCTGAGTACAGGTGGTATTTTAACCTAGGGATTTACAAGCAAATTTAATGTGCAAATCAAATGCATGCCAATTTGGATATATTTGAAAGGGAGAGCACAAGTATGTTACCACTAGATAGCAGGGGTAAAGTATAGAGAGTCCTATGGCAACAAAAACTTGTTCAGCAACAGAAGGCAACCATCTGGTAAACTTTCACACAAACTATAGTAATTTCCAACAATAATGTTTGAATCTGAGTTGCTATATTAGGCAAGATTTTTCATGGATATAAATCACTTTTGCTTGAATAAATGGAGGCTAATTAGCATGGCAGGTGTACTTTTTTAAAAAATTACCATTATGGACACCATTCTTCCTATAAAGCTGTCCATCATCCTCTGGGGTGAAATACTCCAGTTATAAACTGAAAATATGAAGAAGGTAATGATGCTGCATGCTGAAAAGTTCTGATGTCACTGTTGACCTCTAAAATATCAATGAGAAAGATTTGTTTGAGAAGGCTGTCATTTCATTGGTTCTATTTAGAGTATGCCTGGAGCCATTATTGGGCAATAATAGCCAAACATCAACTCTGCTTTGCAGGATTGAGGTTTTTGTCAATGTTCCTTACACATTTCTAAACCTTCCTTTAAAAGAATGACTCAACCAACATTGTTTGGCAAGAACAAATACAACTTGAAATACATTGAATTATTGTAGTTTTGAACTGTCTTGCTCTGTTGGGAACAGTGAAGATGTTGATGATGTGCCATCGACCTTGCAGCGGGCAAATCGCGCACACTGTCTGAATCATCAAATGACTGAATTCACCCACCATGCTGTAGGAGGAAAGAGACATTTTATCAGACTGGCTTCTTTTGGACGCTCCACATTGGGGGACTCTACATGCTAACCTCTTTTTTCTAAAATTGTTAATCGATCAGTGGGCAGCCCAATAATGGCAGGCAAGCTAGAGTGTAGTATTTGCTCCTAACGTGACGTTCTTTAAACAGTGAGACTGATAAAGATCAGTCCGAGAAGGTTTTTCATTGGTACATAGAGCGCGGGTCCCCAATTTAATATTTAAGCCCACAGACCATGAGATGGCTGGCATAGTTCCAGCAGTAGATAAAGTTTTCAGGTGTCTTGTAAACTACCTGGAACAGTGCTCTCTCTGTATGGTTTAGTACTGCTGAAAAGGTGGGAAGGACCTATGTGGGGACAAAGTGATGGGAAGGTCAGGATCCTCGACCACCACTGAGGGCTGCTACTGTCTTGGGCATCCCACCACCACTTGGGAATCAGAACACTAGTGGACTTGGAGAGGCCAAGAAGAAGATGGTGATACAGTCTGCTTGCTGTCTGCCTGGGAGAGGACTCAGTCCTTGGACTGTGCCCTCCCTTCTAACCAAGCACTGTAGGTGATTCTCAAATGGTCTAAAATAGAGGCTGACCTGCTATAGTCTGCAGAGAAATCAAGGACAAAACAGCACTCTGAGAGAAGGGTTCAGCAGGCCCCATAGATTGTTGCCCTAAGGAAATGGGGTAGAAAAGTCTGCCCCCTAAGTAAGCGGCAAGAATCTCTAACTAAAGTCCCCTGAAAGTTTGAGAACATTTGGAGCATTCCATAAGAACCCATTGAACGTTTGTGAAAATATAGACGTAGATATGTTTTAGTCTCCACAGAACCCGGGATATCCAAGAAAGCTTTTGACCTAGAAGTCCTCGATTTCTAGAATCCTTCTTCTCTGTTTCAGCTAAGCTTGCACAGAAGTTACCTGGATGTTTGAATCCAGCCTGTCAGCCCAGCTAAGGCTCACAGGCGGACTCATTTTGAGTAGTCACTAAGTCTGAAAGTAGAGCTCGAGAGAGGGAAAAGGCATTTCAGAAAGCCCAGTGACTTGAGACCTGCTGCAGGACGTATTCCAGTTCAAAAGTAAGTTTAAGTCAAATGAAGATACAAATACAAAATACCACAAAATCAAAAGCAATCGCATATATATAAGTAAGGAATTTAAAAAGATAGTTTATATAAATATATGGGTTGTACAAACTTTAAAAAGAGAAAGTATCAACGATCAATATGAAAATACATTATACCAAAAAAAATGAAAAAGCAGTGATAATCTCAAATAAATATAAATAATATCAATAGGAGGAATGAAAAAGCTGTTTTTATTCTGTATTTTATGTGGAATTCCACGGAATTCCAAATCATAATAAAAATAATTGAATTTGAAAACAATAGGAGGAAAGTCAAGGGGGTTTATAAACTTCTTGCTGCATGGGGGAACGAACAAATGATAGTTTAGCTTTAGTGTCAAGGAATTTAGTAATAGGTAACCATACAGTTCATCGTTTCGTAGCACAAATAAGAGGGTAAAGTAATGCTGTATCTAACCCATGGTTATGACAAACTGCGTATCACCAGGCTTGAAAGGATAATTTGGTCGAATCCTTCCAATTTCTGGTGATCTGCTGAAAAGCAGCTGCTATCAATAAATCTAAAATTTTAACATTAGATGAACAAGTAATCCAATGTTTAGATAAATAACCCAGAAATATATTAACAAAAGAGAAGGAAACTGTAGAGTAAAAAAATAAGTTAATCTGATTCCAAACATCTTTCCCAAAAAGATGTACATAAGGACAGGTAAAAAGCAAATGTTTTATATCTGCATGTTGCAGTACATTTTCAACTTCACATTCAGCTTTTGTGACCAAATTTCAAGACTGCATCGGAACCAGAATCCACATTCCTGAACACGTGGAGCACATAGTGACAACAGTGTGCTATATTTTCCCACTGAAGGATTTGTAGCTCCTTAGCCTTTTATTCATCTTACTAAATTGGTTTGAGAAATGCTAACTATTTCATTTTTTGACTTTTGGATTGTTTTGGTGCTGCTAAAATACATATTTTCTCTGAGAGAAGCTTGTCACTTTAAGCCACACTATTTGAGATTCAAAACAGTGAGATATTAAAGTGGTCATCAATTAGTTCTGTGTTAATGCAAGAAAGAATATCAGAGGATGTAAGAGTATTACATATTTTGTGCTTCAAGCAGTGGTTAATGTGCAATAGAATGAGTGTTGCTGCCCAAAGCTCTGCTCTGAAGCCCACGGCTTAAATGTCAGCACACCAACACCAAGCCTGCATAATCTTGAATCCATCTTATTTCTTTTTACTCCTCTCCCATACACTCCTTAAAACCTTAGGCCACTCTTACAGGTTCCTGCTTACTCCCTCTGTGGTTTCTCTTTCTTTTTCCTTGGTGTGTTTTAAACTCTCTTGCCCTCCTGAAATGACTCAGGAAAAATAAGTGCTGGTCCCCAAAAATACCCACTGGGTCAAGTAAAGCTCTAGCTCAAAGTCTTCCTCAAATTTTTTGGGAATAGGAATAGAGGTTTAGTGAAGAAATAGAGGGAATTAATGGAGGAACAAAATATTTCTGATCACGGGGAAAAATATGCAGTTGACATCATGGGATAGTTGGCTAAAGATAAAGAGGGGGAGATCAAATTGATGTGTGCCACTACCAACCCCCACCTACACCCGTGACCAAACTCCAATGGTAGAACTGCGTAGTTCAAAGGCACTTGGTAAACAGACCATTAGTTACAAGGCCAATGACAGTACTGGGGTGGGAGCAAAGAACACCATGGATGCTGCCAGCCTGGATGTTGCTGAGACTGCAGGCTCCAAGCTCCATCCAACATTGTGGTTCCCTAGGGAGTTGGAGACACTCCTTGGTCCAGATTAGAATGTAGGGGTAAAGGGTAAGATATTTTTACAGCACATGGTAAATATCAACATCCTGTGGGTGCATTGTTTATTTTGGCGCGATGTATAGAGCAGATTCTTATTGTTACTTCGGAAAATTATACATCAAACGCATAATTAGTATATCAGATGCGAAGTACATTTTCTTTGGTTTCTCAGGGGAAAATTGCAGGAGTGTGCTATTTACAGAATTAGTCATAATTCTAATCCCTCTATAAACTTCCTTCAGCACAGGTATCAAAATCCCCCCCCCATCTTTAATTATGGCCTACGTTGAAAGACATAACATGCTCTGATGTAAACCCTACATGGACTAAAATCTTCTTTGCTTCGCCTGTGTCCAAATTACCCGCCACAGCCGCATGGCTTGAAATGTTATATACAACTTTACAAAATGTACAACATACATTCTGAATCACTGCGGGAAGCAAACGATAGGATACGAGTTCTTTCCAGATGAAATTTACTTCTGATATTTATTTTTACCGTATAATATTTATTTCATAAAGTTGAACTAACGTTTTGAAATCAGCTATGGGGTTAATGTGTTTGCTCATGGGAGACATGTACAACAGACTATAAACACATCCAATTGATAACAGTTTCGATAACGCTACTCTAGTACCAATTGCATGCTCATTAAGGAATATGAAGAACCTTACTAATTAAGGAAAGGTTACATTTACATTTGAAACATGGTACTTGTTGAACAATCTTTAAAAGTAAATACTATGGTAAATTGGTTAACATGACCTTTAATATTTTAAAAATTACACTATCAAAATTACAAATTTTAAAACTAATGACAGTAAGCAGTGATCAATAAGTCTTCTTATTTACACTTGAGCATTGTTGGGAGATTGCGTGGCTCTGTATTCCCAACAGCAGCCAAGTACAAATCATTTCTTTATTTCTTATTTTGTTATTGGTATTTTCACATTACAATATATGACATAACATATAACAAATAGCTGGCTCTCTATGCAGATGATTTGATGCTATTTACAGATGAATATGTAAAATCCAAACCAGCGATAGAAAAAATAATCAGCAAATTCGGGGAAGTTTCAGTATACTTAGTTAACCATGCAAAAACAGAAATAATGACATGGAACACACAGTTTAACAGCCCCAACATAAAGGAAGAGATAAGATATCTAGGCATCTTGGTTAATCAAAACCTTAACAAAATAACACAAAACAATCTGAATAAAGTAGCTCGAGAGGTGCGAAAATTGCTTAAAATATGGTCTAGCCTTCCTTTAAGCTTTATAGGGAGGTCTAATATCATAAAAATGAGTATACTCCCAAAATATACCTTCCTATTTAACACTATTCCTTTGGATTTTAAAAAAAACGAGCTAAAAAGGCTGCAAGGGGAAATAGCAAGTTTTATATGGGCCTCCAAGGGAACTAGAATATCCTGGAAAAAACTTAGGAGAAAAAAAGAGAAAGGAGGAATAGCAAGTCCCGACTTAACAGAATACTGCAGAGCATTTCAATTTAAAAACATTCGGTCTCTTCTAAGAATACACCAATATTACCCGGAATATTTGAAAGGAATGACAGAAGCTGAGGATCATTTTCTTTTCAAATTTGGTCACCAAAAGTACTTCAAGAAAATTAAGCTAAAAGTTCTGAAGGAGGCGGCTAAACTCTGGATACAAATCAGATTGATCTTAAAAATCCCCTATTATAGTGCAATGGCACCGATATGGAACTCTCCCGGAACTCCGGATTGTTTAAAAGATGTCATGGCTACCCCCTTAAAACAATGTAACATCGAATATTGGGGTCAAATTTTGAATGGAACAACATTAATATCATGGGAAGAACTGAATAAGATCTCCAATAGAAGAATATCAAAATTCAAATTTTATCAACTAAACAGTTGGGCAAAGACACTACCAAAGTACGGTAAAGAAAACAAGACCATTGAAAAAGAAATGATAAAAATCTTACCCATAAAGAAGGAGGTAGCAAAATGGTATTGGACTTTTATAGACAATGAAGAGGAAAGCTCCCAGATGGTAGAGCAAATCTGGGGAAAAGACCTGGCTTCAGAAGATCTAGTAAATATATGGGAAGATTCCATAGAGAAATGTTGGTCAACATTAAAAACAGCGGCACT
Organism: Lissotriton vulgaris; assembly: GCF_964263255.1. Classification (NCBI taxonomy): domain Eukaryota; kingdom Metazoa; phylum Chordata; class Amphibia; order Caudata; family Salamandridae; genus Lissotriton; species Lissotriton vulgaris. The sequence continues at coordinate 148,800,223 of NC_141688.1, read as the reverse complement.
AAAAAGAAATCATCTGTACACCCTGCATAGAGCCTATTGGACACCGAAAAAGCTTTCAAAATTTAAAAATGCGAGAATCAAAAAATGCCCTAAATGTGGGGAAGAGAAGGCGGATGATGTCCATATGTTCTGGAGCTGCCCATCTTTGAGAACATTTTGGGAAGGAGTTGGTAAGACGTTGAATTCAATATTTCAAAAACATCTAAATGTAAGTACAACTCTTATTCTCTTCGGGATTGATAACACAACGGGGGTAGCTAAATTAACAGTAATGGAAGCAAAATTACTCTTTGTACTAATGGTGATAGCTAGAAGGGAGATCTGCATTAAGTGGATAGGTCCTCATCCCCCGACACATGTAGAGTGGTTAAACTCAGCTATCAAAATAAATAAATTAGACAGAAGGGGAAAAACTAGTAAGAGGTTCAAGTATTGGGAAATCATGGAGAAACATCTGACCTCCGAGGATCGGGCGTAACACACTGTCCTATGATTAATGCGAAAGCGTATTCTGTGTTATGAGTATGATACTCATAGAAGTAGCCAAGGTGGCTAGCTCCCTCCCTCTCGACTACAGATATGTTAATATGTAAATGGAAAAGGTTCTCCTCTGATCAAGCAAGACAAGGGAAAACTCCCAAGTAAAGAGAGACCATTGGGCAGTGACGGTACAAAAAGGAAAGCTTCAGAGGTAGAAATCAAACTTTCCAAAATACATAAAATTTTCGCAATATGAGGATTATTTAAAAAAAAAAAAAAAAAAAATAGCTTAATTGGCGGATGTTTCCATCCGGGTGATCGTGTTACAGTATTTGCTGCTTGTATTAGTGGGGTATACGTTTCAGCAAAATCTAAAAGATGATCTTTTTGAATAAGTAAGAATCAAAAGTTCCCGGTGAAGTCCTTTCACAAGGCTTTGTGAGTAAACCAAAACATAGTACATCATTCAAAGTCAACCAAAAGGCAAAGCTTGAAATAATGATGCAGGAGGCCTATACAAGCCTTTGTCAGCCCTGTCAGCGCCATTGTCTTAAATGGAGGGCCTAACATTCCACACATATCAGACTCAAATGCAGTATGTAAAAGGAGTTCATGAAGGTGGGGGCGAACATGAACTATTTTTATCATCAAAACTTCTTTTGGGCCTTTTTTTTCAATAAAGGGGGCTTGTAAGAGGAAAAGTGCCTCCTGCGTTAACTGGACTCAGTTGAGCGCACCTTCGAATACCGAAGGGCTATCAAGGCTCTTCTGTAATATCAAATGTTCAGGTGATTTTCTATTTCTTGTGCATTCTAAAAAATGTGTTCTCTCATTTGATGAAGACCCAATGCAAATGAGTCCATCCATTTGGGGCCACTTGTGCAGGAGCTTAACGCACGCCGTGAGGGCAACGGCTTCAGCTCCTTCCATCAGCGCCGTGAGGGAAACAGCAGGACTTGCCAGCACTGGCCACGACACGCCGTAGTTCAACCAGGCGAACTACAATACCCAGAAGCCCCGGGGGCCGCGCACTACTCTGACGCTCCCAACGCGACCGGAGGCACTTAAGAACTCGGAGCGCCGAGCACTCCATTAAATTATTGGCGCCCCAGTTGTGGAATAAGCTGCCTGTGACCCTGCGCAGCACTCCTAACTTGTTGGCTTTTAGGAAGGGGCTCAAAACCTGGCTTTTTACCTCTTAGTTTCTGGCCCTATTAGGTTTCCTTCTCTCTGTCTTTTATTTGCTTTCCCTGTTGTGTTATGAGATTAGTGTGCAATTTAAAGCGTCGGGACACTCTTTCGAGTAGCCGCACGCTATATAAAACCCCGGTATAACATAACATAACATAACTCCAGGGGGCCACTTGTGCAGGAGCTTAACGCATGCCGTGAGGACAACGGCTTCAGCTCCTTCCATCAGCGCCGTGAGGGAAACGGCAGGACTTGCCAGCACTCGCCACGACACGCCGTAGTTCAATCAGGCGAACTACAATACCCAGATGCCCCGGGGGCCGCGCACTACTCTGACGCTCCCAACACAACCGGAGGCGCTTAAAAAGTCGGAACGCCTCCCGCATCGCGGGACGCGTGCGGGTGACGCCGGGAGAAGCCCGGGACAAGGGTGGGACAGTCTGTGGCAGTCCGGGGCAGGACGAGGCTGGGCTGGGCCACTGACTTTGGTTGCCGCTAAGTATAATTATATACTCACTCTGAGGCCCCTTTGGATCTATTTGGTGGAGAACACTATTTTTTGTTGCTTTCCACAGATCTGTGCTATGTATTAGGCCCAGACATAGTCCCTTTTTTAACCCTTAAGTGCAATTCATGTTAGCTTTAGTATTTAACTAGCTTAAATTCAGGGGGATATATCTTATAGGTTGCAATCATGTCTAAACAAAAACCCATTAAAACCCTGTCAGTACCAGCCACTTTAGATAACTACTTAGTTAAAGTGGTTAACAAAATTAATACTGAACGCCAACGGTCATTAGGGCGGGGGAACTCCCCTAACAATTCACCCAGTATGCCTACCCAAACACAGATATCTGTACCTGTAGTTAACGATAGTTGTGTCTCTGATGATCCTGATCCTGATACAATCAACGTGGAACCTCCAGTAGAACCGATACCGATATCCAATCAGGTTTTGATAGATGATTCTATTATTAACCCGGAACCTTGTACCCCGGCCCCCAGAGTACTTAGAGCTTGTAGGAAAGTCCAAACGAAAAGGGGGGCAATTTGTAATAAAAAAAGGGTAACCACTCCACCCCAAAAAAACGCCGATGAGGACGAGATCACAGATAAAGAAGGTACAGTTACATTGAACACCAAGCAATTTGATCTCCTGGTGAGCATCATTGATGCCATGATAGATAAGATCATCAAACCCCTGGTAGATAAACTTGATTTGATAACAATGGAGCTAAACGGATTGGGATGCCTTCTGAGCATCCGCCGAGACCTGGCAGGAAGTCCAAAACCCATTGCAAAAGGCCCTAGCATTAGTAATGAAATGAAATGCCTATTCCTTGTGAGGGGGGGTCAAGTGCTAATAAGACAGTGACGCCAGTGCTCCCGCAAATGGTCAGACTAGATAAACAGGATACAGTAGCAGCCGCTGCTGAGAGTAAGTATGGATGGGCAGAAGTCAGGAGGAAATGTTTTAATAATCTTCCCCCTGACTGCGCACCCTATGTGGTTGTTTTATCTAATGTACCACCCTCTGACTCACTAATGACCCAGCGTCAGCAGGAATCACACGCTTCATTAAAAAATAAAACAGTTTCTTGGCTGCACAAGCAATGTGGGTTCCCAACAGCCTACTCTGACCAAATTTTGTCAGTTAGAATGGTCAACTGGATAGGCAATTCCAGAAAGAATTGCAGGGGCGACTGTGTTATTGTTAATTTTAAGCATCCACAACATTTCGCGACCGTTCTGCTAAGAGCAGCCTCCTTGCCATCTAATGATAATAGCGTGTGTGCACGCCCACTTGGTTACTTTTATAGTCATCTCATGACTAATCCACCCAAAGATTATACTAGAACCAGGCCACCATTGTCCTTTAATTATCCAGTTTTTGACATCCCAATGCAGAACCGATTCCATATGTTAAATTGCATGGATTCCAACAATTGACATAACCAGGTTTCGGGGACTGATCCAAACTCGAACTATGATTGTGGGGAGTCATCAAGTGGAAATTTGGACGGGGGTGTTGGTGCAAATGGAACTACGAATATGGACAATCCTGTTTTAATCAAGGGTGCGGATTTAAACATGAATAATGTTTGTGGGGAGCCATCAAGTGAAAACTTAAATGGGGGAGATATCTCTAATGAAACCACGAACATAGACAATCCTATCCCAAACCAGGGGGCTGACTTAAACCTGAACAATGTCTGTGGGGAGCCACCAAGTGAAGATTTAGAGGGGGGAGATGTCGCTAATGAAACTACGAACATAGACAATCTTGTTCCAATCCAGGGAGCTGATTTAAACCTGAACAATGTTTGTGTGGAGCCACCGAGTGAAAATCTAGGTGGGGAGATGGCTCTAATGAAATTATGATCTTGGATAACCCTGGCCCAAGGAGCAAATGGATAACTATTGTTAGTTGGAACATTGCAGGCTGGAAATCTAAAGTTAATGTACCAGGCTTGATAGATTGTGTTAATACCTACGATATTCTCTGTTTCCAGGAGACATGGGCCAGGGAGGACGTTAATTATGAGGGGTTTGTTTCCTATAACTTGCCCACATTGGGTACTGGCCCAGGGAGAGCTAAAGGTGGTTTAGTAATATCTATCTCCCGCCCGATTGCAGTAAAAAGGTATATTACCGTAGGAGCCCATGTGCAGATCCTTTGGCTCCATGGTGATTTGGGTCGTAATATTTTACTGATCAATTACTATAATAATATTTTTGACAACTCTAGGGTAGCAGTTGTAAATGACCTGGCAAATGTGATTGATAACCTGAACTTAGAAGCTAATGTTTCTTTTGATTTTATATGGGTAGGCGATTTTAATATTATTTTATGTGAATTGTCTGCACAAAAAGTATGTGGGGTTACTGACAATGCTGGATCAGATGACTTGCATTTTTCACATAATAATTACGGTGAAACTTTGCATAGATTTATGGGCTGTCACAACTTAGAAATATTAGACTTTGTCAAAGGGGAACAAGGACAGACTATCCCCACTTCTAAGAGCCGGCATACTAGTTCCACTACTATTTCATTTATAGATCACGTGATTGTTTCCTACCATATTGTTTCTTGTTGTGCTCCCCCTAGGATTGAGGTAACTCCAATTAGCGATCACAATTGTATTATCCTGGAAACCACCTTCTGGGGAGGAAGTTCTGTTAAAATAGGGAGTACAGGGGGGGAAGCCCAAGGACCTAACGGGGTGCCTATCGATGTTTATACAGCGGCCCCAGAGATGTGGAGCCCCCTTCTGGCCATCGTTTTTAATGCTGCAGTCTGCTCCAAAGCCCCCGATACCTGGGGGAATCGATCATTATCCCGATATATAAAAAGGGCAGTAGGTCGGAAGTGAAAAATTATCGCCCCATTTCCCTACTTGACTCTTCAGTCAAGATTATGACCAGAGTTATGTTGGTCAGGTTAGAGGAATGGGCCGAGCAAGAGGGTATTCTGTTGCAGTTAGGTGCGCCAGAGGGTATAATCTTCTTTTTAGCTAGACTTTATGGGAAATTACAACTGTGTGTACGTTTTGGCCCCAATGGGGAATGCACCCCGAAATTTAGAGTTTAGAGAGGGATTAGACAGGGCTGTGTATTGGCCCCCCTCCTTTTTATCTTATTTATTAATGGCATTGATGTCATTTTAAAAAACGTAAATGCAGATGCCCCCAAGATCAAAGGTGTCTCTGTGCCGGTGTTACTTTATGCCGATGACGCTGTATTGCTCTCAAGAACCCCTTTGGGACTGCAGCGTTTGATTGATAGATTCTCCATCTTTATAAAAGAAAGGAAACTAATTATTAACAAAGGAAAAACACATACCATGACCTGTGGGGCTAAAAGCAAATGTTTAAATGCCTTTTTTATTGATAGAGACAAGGTGCAACATGTAAACACATTTTGTTACCTTGGTATAACCTTCTCCAAAGACAGAAAATGGCTTAACGAATTTAACAATATCCGTAACAAGATGGCCAAAAATGCCCATGGTGTTTTTAGGTTTGCGGCAAAGGTTGGGAACTGCCGCACCAGGGACATGCTCACTATTTATCAAGCAATATGTGTCACTATTGCACTTTGTAGGGCGGGTGTTTGGGGCCACAAATGTGACCATAATTAGCAGCATGAGGAAAATCGCTTTTTGAAAAAACTGCTGGCTCTACCTGCGTCTGCCCCAACTGAGCAAACCCATTGGGAATTGGATATTAATTATCTGATTGATCTATTATCCTTGAGGCCACTTATGATTTGGCGCTCCATTTGGCTACAAGAAGAAAAGTCTTTTAATAGATCTATAATTGAGAATTGTCTCTCTCTGGATAAACACCTTAATATTCCCTGGTTAAAATATGTGGCTGTTTGTTTCTCCGAGATATTTAATTTTAACATATTGAGTGATCCTAGTGCAGCATCCCTGATCTCTAAAGCAGAACTGAAATACAATTTTCTGACTGTTAGAGCAAGGAAGCGGGCACTAGTAAATGGATCCTTATCCACTGTCTTGTTCTATAGCACTTAGAAGGTTGGTGAAGGATTCCCGAATTACTTAGCCATGGTGACAAGGCCATCGCACAAGTTTGTATTGACCAGATTAAGGTTTGGTGTAGCACACCATTTGGTGGCGCTTCCGATTCTTAAGAAGCACTTAACCGGGCCTTGTTTATGTGATGGTATATCCAAGCAGAGCACCATGCACTTTTTACTGTTTTGTAAACTGTACACGAATTTTCGTACTGCCTATCTGAAACCCATGTTTGTTAAATATGGTGTACGTACAGTTAATCAGGCTATGAGTTTAATTTTTAATCTGCAATTCACTGATATCTGTTTTTACACTGCTACGTTTCTAAACCAGTCTATCAATGCCAGGAAAAGCATGTGTTTTTAAGAGTTATGTCTGTCAACCCTCTGGTTGTTTTTAACTCTGAAATTTATTGTATGTAATAGTTACTGTATTTTTATCCTTTTGCTTTTATGGTCATTTACGTGTGCTGAATAAAGCTTCATGAATTGAATTGAATTGAGTCCATCATTTTTTTCCATATACATATGGCAACAATGTAAATATGTCCAATATCAATCTGGCCTCTCGTGCAGCACTCGCTGACAGTCATATAAAGGATGGCAAACGTTAGTGTCAGCCATGGATTCCTAGAGTGGAGTCATGGAGAACCACAGGGAACCCACATCCCCAGCAGTTGGATTCGGATACAAATGTCACCCTTTATGTGGGACTTTCAGAATCTGGCAAATGTAAAAACATCCCTGTACTTTTTGTGCAGCTGCACAGATGAGATATGCATACATTGTTCCATGATGATAGGTGCAGACTGTGGGTCCTTCTAGCCCCTCATCCAAACATGAATGAAACCTACAGCGTACTCTTCATGAATGATGTGTGGATCTGTTGCTCAGCAATGGCAGCTGCACCATCTGCTGTGCAGGCTACAAGGACTTTGTGGGCATATGATCAGCTGGTAATATTGCACATGGGCCTAGTTAACTGATATTTTTTCAGACTTTAATGATGTGCTTTGTCTGTATACCATGATCTATCTCTTTATATAGGCAGACACTGGCTCAAATAAAGCTTTGTGTGTCTTGCCCGAATATTATTTTCTTGAAAAAAATCTCTGTACCTCACTGTATCCAGGGAACGGATATCTTGATCTCTGAAAGATAATATTTTTAGCCAGAACGTTACTACTAGTATTATGGAATAGTTTGAGTCAATTGCAGTTAGATAACTAAGTAAGTAGTCTTTCACAGAGAGTATTGGAGTGATAGAACCCTATATTATGCCACCAGTCTGTGACTTTGGGAAGAGATGTATATCTGTTGACAGGTGTTTTAGGACTGTTATTCCCCAGAAGTCCAGGGATTGAGGTTGAACATTGAATGTTTTGATCAAGCCTTCTGCACCCACCAGACTCACATGTAAGCAGTTCTCCCGCATCCTCATGGTTAATTGACTCAAACAGGAAGGCATGTATTGGCCATCTGGCCTGTGATAGAACCCTCGTCTTCTGGCAATCTGCCATCAGCAAGCACTGAAGGTATACTGATTTGTAAATGTCACCATGGCCCAAAGATGGCAAACGAAATCTAAATACGTTGTCCGTTTTTAATTTTTAACCCTTTCAATGCTGGAGATGTTTTCATATATTTCAGCTTTAGATTGTTGAAGCACATGCAGCTCTTTGGTGTCTTTGTGCACCCATACAAACGAAATGTTTTTTCACCACATACAGTCTATGGTTTAGTGCAAATCCCACATCAGAATGAATATATAAGAAAACATGCGGATATATTTACGTTTTCACATTTTGATGTGTTACTTAAATGTACAAACATGCATCTGCAAATACCAAAGAATGAAATTTTGCCCTGAATGTATGGAGTCTGACAATACCAAACATGTGGAGGTTTTCTCTGGGAATATAGTCTGCACAATAAAGCATGTATTATTATTGCAAATCAAAAAAATGGTGGCAAGAGCACTGTTTAAGGTACACTGTTCATTTTTAATCAATCAATCAATCAATCAATCAATCAATTAATCAGTACTTGTAGAGTGCGGCCTATCACCCTTGAGGGTATCCAGCTGCTGTTTGCTTTCAGTCACCTGCACTGTGCATTCAGCCACGCCATTTGAGGAAAAATATGAAACTGAGGACTCTTCGGAGAGTGCAATGGTATATATGTTTAATTCAAAACTACCTAAGAAATATTGTGTTACAAACCAGGCCTCCCTTGACCTGATTGACTGGACAGTAGAAAAAACTGACGCTGATATTTGTCAGATTATTAGCAATTTATTTTCTAAAATATATTAATTCTCTTCAGTCTCATTGCGCAGGAACATATTCCAGTTAAAGCGCGACATCTTCTTCAGGGTCTCTAGTGTGTGGGTGTATCAGACATGTATGGGTTTTCTATGGACTGGGGCATAAACAGGAGACAAACGTCCGCAGTGCATTTGGGAAATTTGGAAAGCAACTGCTAGTGAAGTCCCAGTTTAAGGTACTATCACAAATATCACCTGTGGGCTGTTTGGAAACACGTGCCAACCATTTGTATTCAACATCTACACATTCTGAATTTTCTATTGACAGGAGCCAGATCTCCCTCTCCCTGACTGGCTCCTTGTAGAGTGCGCTAAAACATAAGGTCTGCCTCATCCAGGAACATGTCCAAGACAAGATTTGGCATCCAATCCGTGTTCCTCAAGGTCTCCTTAGCTTGGAGGCATCAGTTATGTATGGGTCTGCTATGCGCCGAGGGTGTCTACTAGTGATAAACTGGGTGCGCTGCATTTGGGTATACTGGGAAGGAACTCAAATCAAAACGTCGATTAAGGGTACCTGTCTTTTGGTTGCAGGTATCACTCCTGGATTGTACAGAAACACGACAACCATATATTATCAACATATAGGCATCCTAAGGTGCCTAGAGCTGGGTTCCAGATCTCGTTCTCCCTTTGAGGATGGTGGGAGAATGCACTGAAACATGACATCTGACAGATGTTTTGCATTTGGTTTCTAAAACATGGTCGTCTCCCACGCACAAATCCATAACTAGGCTTGACCCCAATCAGTGTTTCAAAGGGTCTCCATAGAATGGAGTTATAAGACACAATCTGGGGTTCTGTGGGTTCAGGGCTACCATGGGTGATAAACTGGATATTGTGCATTTGGGAAATTGGAATGGAAGTGAAATCAAAATGCAGGTCCTGGACTCTATGGAAACATACCACAACCATATATTTTTTCATCTACACAACCCAAGGTTCCACAACCATATATTTTGAACATTTACAGATTCTAAGGTATCTATCACTAGGTGCCAGAGCTCCCTCATCCTGAATGTCTGACTAGAAGAATGGTGTTTTTCAATATTTTTAGCACATAGTTTTGAACCATGGCAATTCCCTTCAGCTGAAGAAACATAAAAAGTGATGGGTGGAATACCTGAATCAATCTCAGCCACTGGTAACTACTCAGGAACTCATCCTAGTACATTATTTCTTTTGCTCACCATGCAACCTCAGACAGGAGCATCCCATATGTGAATAAACCTTGGTCCTGCTCGAAAAGGAGTCGTCCATTCCGAACTGCCAGGCTAGGTCCCCTTTGAACCGTAATACAAGCAACTCCAGATTAGTTTCAGCCTGTGTGTGCCTCATCAATTGAGGAAAAATATAGTTCCAGTGCCACAGTGAGCACGGAACCCATGGCTAGGTATACCCATCACACTTAGGGGCTGATTAGGATGGCGGACGGACTTGCGTCCGTCCGCCACCCCTGAGTAGGAAGGACCGTCCGCATGGGCAGCGGCGGTCCCTCCATGGCAATTAGGATGTGACCGCCACCCTGGTGGTCACATCCTGTATGTTTTACATTGCGGCGGGTGCTGCTTGAAGCAGCACCCGCCGCAATGTAAAAAAATGAAAGCAGTGCATTTGCATGCACAAAGCGGCAGGCACCGCGCGGTGCCTGCCACTTCGTGCACGCAAAGGCAGGGGGGTACCATAGGTACCCCCAATGTGCGCCCCCCACGCAACCTTCACCCAGGGGGCCCGCAACGGGCCCCCAAAGTGAATGTCCGTATGCTTTTCCACGGCGTAAAAGCCGCCGCGGAAAAGCATTACTTTCCCTACATCCTAATATGGCTGGCGGTGTCTTTCAGACACCGCCAGCCATGTTAGTGCTTTTCCGCCGTGGTCGCCTTCCGACCGCGGCGGAAAAGCTGAGGACAGATTGTGAGACCCACCAGCCATCCTAATTTGGCGGTGGGTCTTTCAAGCCTCCTCGCGGATTTCCCGCATCCTCCGGGCCGGTGGTGGCTTCCGCCGGCCCGGAGTATGCGGGAAATCCGCCATCATAATGACCCCCTTAGTGTGTCTCACTGAGGAACATAAAAAAGTGATGGGTGAAATGCTTGAAATAAGCTCAGCTGCTGTCTCACTGATGAGGCTTAAAAAGTTTGCAACTGGTCTGGCGTTGCTTGTGTTGTATTCTGGAGTTTGGGATAAACTGTTCCCATGAGGAGCACAGTCAGCACTGCTTTGCCTCTGTCTCTGCACGGCGGGTAAAAATTGATGGAATGCAATGCTGCCCATAGTTGCTGCCAATGCTTTAGACTATTTGAAGCATTTCCCCATTCCCTTGTGTGTGTTTGATGCAATGTTCTAAGTGGCCAAAGATTTGCCGGGACGTGGGGCAGTACCTATTTTTGCAATGTATCGAAGCTATACCTCACTGATAAGACCTAACAAGGCCATAACCCATCTGAGGCTGCTTGTTTACCTTCTGGAGTAAGCCTCTCCAAGCAGTTCTGGATGGATTGTTCTTATGAGGACCAGGGACAGTTCTGATTTTCATAAAGTAGGCCACTCTCTAGAGTGGCACAGAGGATAAAATATGTGGGTTGGAATGCTGTGGCCTGAGCGATTACGAGTAGTTTACAATATGTGTTAGCATTATTCCTATCACTTTTGTGTGTTTGATTCCCTCCAGTCTTCCTTGTGCAGGCAGATATACCTACCAAGGCATGACCCTTATCTGTTTTCCACTGGATAACCTGAGTGTGAAGTGCCATGAGCAGAGCTCCACACTCAAGACACCGTGGGCTGCTTTTGATGAGGAGCTTCCATAGAGGATGTCTACAGTTTTGTTGCCTAAAGTCATGCAGCTCCCAGTGAAACCTACCATCTCATGACATTTCTAAAAAGTACAACACAAGGGGAACCCAGCATGATGTGGCTTGCATGAATCTTGGCATATTTAATTACCCAGAATGTTCTGAAATATGAAAGTGTGTGTAAAACAAATCACAATTCCTCCAAATTTCCCTCACTCCTACTCATAGAAATGGTACCCTCAAATATGTGTAGGGGTCTATTGCATGGTAAACATTGTTAGATAATTTAGTTGTGTGAAATTTAATCAGGGAATTTTGCTCTTCACCTTCCAATCCCCATCCTCTAATTAATTGTTTCTGTTATTGAGGTAGGAAGGCGAGAGGGTTTCAGGAGCTGGGCTGTCCTCCCTTCCACCGCCTTCCCTCACCATCTCCAGTAAAAAAGAAAGTGCATCCGGCCAGTGGGCATGGCTAGCGAGGGGTTGAGGGCAGTGATAGGTGGATCCTAAGCCCTTGCATAGCCCCTCCTACCAGCTTGATCCATGAGAGGACTCCAAAAGGACATGAACATTTCTCTCAGGTCCTTCAGATTCGTGTGTGCATATCAATCAGGTGGCCAGGAAGTGAGCACAGGTATGCCCCATTCAGGGGTTGCCAGTGCCCAATAGAATTGGACACTGCAAGACCTCTTCTAGACCACCTCGGGGGACAGCTAAAGGTTAAAGTAATGAGTGCCTGGCCTGGGGACAAAAAATATTATGCTTATATACATGTCAAGAGGACATCCTGGTGACATATTTTCATGATGTACATATACATCATAAGGACAATACAAGGATTAATATTACATCTTTATTTTGCAGCAGTTAGATACAAAAGTTTTTTTTTCGAAAGAGGAAATCTATACTACTATTATAAAGAGAGAACTGTGTCCTTTGAGCCAGGTAAACTCGAAAAGTACACCACCAATCAAAACACCCAAGACATCTTTGAAAACCTCAGGGCAAGCAGAAGAACATAGGCTAAAAAAAAAATATATATATATGTTGTTTAAAACATTTAGAAATAAAAATAAAGTAGTCTCTTGCAAGTAGCGCCGGCCGCGACATCTGCGTGATGACATCATTTGCGCTCCGAACACTTCCTGAACACTTCCTGAACACTTCCTGAAATGGCGGCGAACATCGCGACCTACTGGGAGGACTGCGCGGGCTTGCTTGCTGCTGGGCGTAGTGGCGGCCTGTGCGGGCGGGGCGCCTGGATCGGGACCAGCGGCTGAGGTAAGGATCAGGCTCTCCAGGACACGGTCGGGAGGGGGCCGGGCCGGGCTGGGAGGGGGCCGGGCCGGGCCGGGAGGGCGCCGCGGCGGGAGTGCTAGCTAGCCTCAAATGCTGCCCCCAGCCCCTTTCTGCCCCAGGCAACGCTGGGGCGGGCTGCTAGTTATTATTAAAAAGAGTGAGTGAAAATCTGGACCATACTGTTTGTCAGTAGTAAAATAGAAAGAAAAGCGTTATGCAGTTAAAAATGCAGACTTTTACAAAAAACATCCTTTGCTGTGTTAAAAAAAATCCCATTCTTTCTGAAGCGCGTAGAATTGCAAAAGCTGGTCTCTCTAGGGTGCTGCTGTTAATGGACACTGATTGGAATTAGAATGTTCAGAATTTGTTTCCCTTTAATGACCTGGATATTGATTGAACAATGTACAGTGTAAAGGATCAGCAGAGTGGTTTGGGGCTGCAATTATGATGAACCTCATATATTATAGAGACTGCGCAATGCTGCCAGAAAAGGATTCAATTCATTTGCTTTTCTTTTATGTCATGCCAGTGGAGCGCAAGCTGTTCCTTGCTTCACCATAAACTGAGTTTTTTCTACTCATCTTTGGCCGATTGGACTTCTCTCTAAGAAAAATCAAAGGGGGTATCCGGCCAGGCATGTCTCAATGGGCTGCTTGAGAAGAGGCTGAAGAAGCACCGCTGGAGATGGGTTCATATTTTATCCTATCTTTCAGGTGAGAAGTGGTTCTAGCTCACAAGGAGCTCCTCAATTTGACCAGCACTTCCCCTTAAGCTGGGTGAGGTTCACAGCACCCTTAGGAGATGTTGGGTGATGGTACCAAAGACTGCTCCCTCTGCGGTCCTGTAAAAGTAGCTGTAGCCTGTAAACGGAGCATCCTAATTGGTTAGCCTGATTTTTGTCATGTTCACATCTGTAGGTAGTAGGAAGGGCAATTATTGGGGAGCCAGACTGAGAATGGCCTCCTTTCCGATGATGTATGTACATTTTGTGGCCACCCCATCATCGTTGGCGTAATCCTCCCCTCCACCACCCAAATTTTAAAGCGTGTCTGGTGTCCGCCATTCATCACCACTGCCTGCAGTACTTCCTTCTCCTTTCCACTCAAATATTTAAAATTACTGGGAGTATTTCTACCCACCAATACCATCTAGGGGATCTCCCCTCCCTCACCTAAATAATGGTATTTACTGGGCCTTCTGTCATACTGATAGCACCCTCTGCTGCTCCCCTTCCCACCCGAAGCTCTGCTCTCGGTCAGAGCAGAGAGCTGGCCCTACGCTGATGGGATCTCTGAGAGCTCTGTCAGCACAGCTTAGAATTCCCTGCATAGCATGGGGCTGCGGAGTCTTGTGCTGACAGAGAATGTGGCGGGTGGTGGAGGCAGCAGGTGCGGCATATCCGTTTGAGCGGAGGAGCGTCACCCCAATGGTTAAAGGGCCCTCAACGTCCCAGGATTAAACAATAAATTGGTGGTAAAGTGGGTTTATTACCATTATATTGTTCAATATAACCACCGTCCTGATGCTCGCGTCAAGACCGGGACGGGCCACAGTTTAGTGACAGCAGCAGGGAGGAGAGTGGGCTGTCTTGGCAGTTTTCAAATTGCGCATGTCTTTTTTTGGCCAGTGGTCTTGCTACGGCCAGCCAGACATGCGCAGTTTGAAACCTCTAACTCAGCTGTCTTAAGCTGGGTTATAGTAAGTGCAGGGCTGTATTGTCCTCGGGAGAGGCAAGTGTGGCCGCTCCCTTCAATCAGTGCACTGCTCTCACAGCATGAGATCAGTAGCAGGAATGGTTCAGGCACTTTTCAAGGGCTTGTGCTGCAGGAGGAAGACGTGCAGCAAGGAAGGTTGGACTTGCCGCAGGTGTTTTTTATTTTTTATTTTTACTCACCACTCCTCATAGATGCCAGCCGCCACTGGGAGGCAGAACACTGCCCCATGTCTTCCCTCTTCCCTCAAGACTGCAGTCACACAAAGGAGGTCCGAGAAGTTAGGTGAGTCTGTCGCTCACCATTCTGCCTCTTTGCTCGAGGCTCTGCAGTCCCAGAAGAGGCGTGGAAAACCAGGGACGCCCTCACTTCCCACTGACGTCACAGCAGTGGAAACGAGATTTCCTATTTCAGCTGCTGTGAATAACCGGGTTTAGAATCTCATATTCAGCTTACGACTCTGAGAGAGGGAGGCAATAATTCAGACAGTGAAGCATTTCCTTCTACATTTTCTGCTGGGGAAGTCTGAAACCTAGCTCTGTTGCCTTGTACTGTGACGAGTTTATAAAATCCATACGTGTCTGAACGAATGTCACGCACACCCCGCGCGTGCCAAACGCTGTCCAGCCATCACTAAAATCAAATCTGCCTTTGTGAGCAGTTTTCAGGTTTCCAACACCTACGCCACTCCTTAATTATCTCCACAGCCACGAGCTAGTTAGGGCCTGATGCATCACATTTTCTGCATGTCAGGATGCCCACACACCTCTGCCATCAGTGGGCTCCCAAACCCTTTTCATATTCCCCCTAGTTGGTCTAGCTAATTATCCCTCACCTCAGCCGTTCCTTGAATTATTCATGGGTTAGACTGGATTTCCAGGTACTCCTTCTTTGGTTTTGGAAAAAAGAAAATAAATGGTATCATTAAACTCTCAGACAGAAAGAAAACAGCTGCAGCGACAGAACCTACAGCTTCAACATCTGCCTCCTCCGGCTTCCTCCAGTAATCTCTGGCCCTGCCATTTCCGCCCACTGCAAAGAGTGTGGGAAGGACTCTAAATCATAGACACAGGCGCTCCTTAACAGTTCAGTGGATGTCACGTCACTTAAGCAATAAATGTTTCACAGCAGACTCTACTCTGCTAAATAATTAAGCCATAATGAAAAAACGAGGGCATTCCTTGGCAGATTTAAGGAGAGCTGAGGTGAAACTGAGGCCTATGCATCTGTAAAGATTGTAGCCCTCAATGCAATATAAGGCTTATGTCATCATTCAGATATGTTTTTTAAAAGCTGGATAAACTATAACCTCCGTTAAAATGCCAGTTGTTGCTAATTGCAGCTTGGGGTGGGTTGTGTCTCATGATGTCTGATGTTTTAGCTTGCTTGTTCACCCCACCCTCACCAGTAAGAGGATACCATTGTAATTTCCTCTCCTCTGAAAAATCTAGGTTATTCCTTTCTGTGGCGCTTTTCTACCTCATGTCGAAACCCTGAAGTTCTTACAACGGGATCCAGTACAAATCATTTGTAACTAGGTGTCCGGCTGCCATGTCACCGTACTCAAAATGGTAACACGGAGCGTAAAATGGACGAATAATTGCCCTGCTCCTCCCTTCCCAAAAAGTAGAGCACAAAAGAGCCCGATTGTGCCCGGACCGCAACATTGGCACACAACCCCCCAGTGCTCCAAGCCTCCTGAGTGGTCCGCTGCCCCACCCGCCCCAACCCTACCCTACCAAAGCCCGATTCCTCAGGAATTGGGCTTTGGAGGGGGAGGAGGGTGGTAGTGCTGCAAGCCTCCTGAGTGGTCCGCTGCCCCCCCCCCCCAAGCCTACCCCCCCTCCAAAGCCCAATTCCCCAGGACATAGAACTAGTGGAGTGGACATTCAGCCGCGGCCCGTGCAAGTAACAGCGGTAAGGCGGTGGGGCCCAGTGTGGGGAGAATCTGACCGACAATGACGAGGGAAAATAAATTATATATTTCAATTTCCTTTGGCATCGTCCCTGGAAATCCCCCTCACCCGGCCCTACTGACCTCCACCCCCCCCCCCCCCCCGCTGTTACCTGCATGGGCCGTGGCTGTCTGTGCATTAGGTGAAACAAACACAGGCAGATTAACAAAGTTGTGAAATCGCTGCATGTGTGGCTCACACTTACACATCGAACACACAAACGGTGATGGGAGGAATTCTTACAATAAGTCTAGCCACTGGCAATTGCTTGGGTAGCATTCTAAAATATTGTTCTCTTGGTCTTGGTCACCATGCCACTTCACTTTCTACCTAGTAATATGCAAATCGGACTTGACCCTGCTTCTAAAAGAGCAGTCCAGCCCGTACTGTCAGGCTAAGCCCTTCCTGAACCAGAACACAATCAACCCAAAACTGTATTTGCCCTCTTTGAGGCTCACCAGTCAGTAGTAGCTTATGCATACACATGGCAGAAATTTACCATAGACCTCCGGGTTGACAAAATCTCTAGGCATGCATGAGGCACAATCCTTCCTTCTTTGCCCCTAGTCCTGACTGTGGCGCATTGGGTATCCACCCTGCAGATATTCGTGAAGCACACTACAGGAGAATTATTAGAGACATAGTGAAATTAATAATCAGCATCTGTACATTTTCTTTTCATTACAGAAATCGTTTCCTCACTCCACTTGTGAACAAAGGGTGTAATGGTGCATTATAGAAAGTGAATCATTAGTTGGGGTGGATGGTCCACCGCAAATAATAGTCGCATATCAGTTCAAGACACATTTCTTTAATTTATACCTGAGCTCAACAGCTGGTAGCTATGGCACAGAGCAGACAGGCTTAAGTTAGCAAAATGTGTGAAGCATTTAAAAGTACCAAAGCAGTTAAAGAGTCAAATTTACACACATAAAATCCCTCTCATAATTTAGAATAAGAGATGTAAATGTAACAAACAAAATAACACAGAAACAACAAAAATGAAATAAGGGAAACTGGAGATATGATTTTGGGAAGATTTAAGGCAAAAAACATCCCCAAAAAACATAAAACTCAGCCAGAGGTCACAGTTTGCGGTTTACCAGTACCTAGGCGCAATTTCAGGGAGCCCGCAATGGAGTACCATGCAGGTTCATCTCAATCAAAGATTTTACCCTTGGACAGTCTCTGAAATGAAAGTTGAAATGCTGTGAGGAAGTTTTCTCGAAGCTGGATGGCCATTGGAGGAGGTCCCTCAAAATGTTTTTTGTTTGTACAGGAAAAGCTCAGAGCAGGGAAACTGCAAATGTTGTGCCTGAGGAAGTCCACTCATTGGCTTGACACTTTGCATGCCTTCACCAGGTCAATATTTTGATGTTAGGACTTACTCTTCTTTTTCTGACCTCAGTATTCTCCAGTGGGACAAGGCTAGTTCCTAGAGGCCAGATAGCTTCTTGCCAAGGGCCAGCTGAAAGTGATTTGCTGCTGTGGAGAAGCTCCAAGTGGGAGAAACCTTTTTCTTCCACCCAGCAAAATCATGCATTGGCCAGATCGGCTCAGGTAGTTTGTCCAAATCCTCCACTGGGTGAAAGACAGAATTGTTTTAAGTCCCACAGCTTTTCAAGGAATGTTTAGGAGAAGTCCAGTTACATAAGACCTAGGGTGCCAGGACCCCAGGTTCAGGACTAAGCGGTCATGACTCATGCCTGCAGAGGCCACCCGCAGGGAGCAGTCCAGGTCCAGTTGCTACTGGTCAGGTGAGCACTTCAGAAAAAAGACCTCTTGCAGATTATTGTTTCCCTACAACCATACAGGAGGTCAGCCAACTGACACTTGGAGTTTACTTCTTTGTCCTGAATACAAGTGCAAGCAGGTCCAACAGTTCAGGACTCCTCACAGGTCTTAAACAGCAGATGTAGTCCTTCTTCTGCTCTTCCAGAGGTCCAGAAAGTGTTCTGAGGAAGGTGTCTTGCGCACCACCCTTATGGTTGGCATTAGCTAGTGGTTGAGGGAAACTCCTGGGATTTCCTAAAATCCAAGAAGGGGAACCCTTTGTCGCTTGTGCAGAGCATGTGTACAAGCCCCTTCTTTTGTGGTTACTTAAAACTGGGTCATGGGGTAGCTATTTTTCAACTGGGTTTGGAGCCAGTCTGGCTTAAGGAGCAAAGGTTTGCCTTTACCAGGTCTCACCTTACATGTACTTGTAAAAGAGCAGGTATGTTACAAGTTAATGAAGTTACTCGGTCTACCCCAACACGTCTCCTTACAAGGGGAAGATAAACACCTCCCCAAGCCATTGCTACTTCATTGTTCATTCCAGTGAAGCACTGACAGGGCCCCCGAGAAAATCAGGCAGGAAAAATGTAACTTTCTCATTATTACCTTTCCTAAATACTTATTAGAAATCTAATTTCACAATCGAATTGAATGTCTAATACATTTGACAAATAGTAGTTGAACTGTTGTTCTATCTTGTCACAAACCAGAGATATTAGATTTAAAGTTGTAATATGTGCTTTACTTTTTCTCATATTAGAGCCAGAGGCTGCCAAAGTGAAAATAGCTTTTGCAACCTTTTCACTGTAGTGTCATGGTAACTACTTAGGGGAGACCTATTAATATATAAAAAGGGGGTCGTTGCATTTCTAAAAATGTTATTTTGAAAGGTTGGACTGCTGGTTTAAACCGTGACAGTCAGTCTACACTGGTGGGTTGAAGGCATGTTTGTCATGTCACGCTAGTAGATGGCACAATAAGTGTTGCAGTCCACAGGTGACGATTTACTTTCCATGCCATGGGTTAATTTCTACAACAATTTCTTTCAGGAAGGTTAACTATGGAAATCAGGAGGTAGCCATTTTTTGCCATATTTTAGGGGTCAAAGCATGTGCAGATGGGCCTGACTAGCACCATCCTGGTGCACAGAGTAAAAAACCAACATCATCCTTCAAAGAAAATGGGGTGATTACCCAAAATGTTCACAGACCATATTTCTTTACCATCAATGCCTGGTTCATTCTGCTGAACGTTTAGAAATGTGGGAGAGCATTATAAATGTAGCAGCACCACATTGCTTTCTGCATGGTTCACTCTTTAGTTATACTCATGCATACATATATGCACACATACACACATAGATGCATCATGTCGAACTTCTAAGTGCCCTAATCCCCATGATTAGGCTACTGCAATACCATCTACGCAGTAATATTTAAATTGCAAACAGAGCATTAACAGAGTGCTTGAACCATGTGAAACACAGGTACACCAGCATTTGCCCTATCACACTAAAACAGTTGTACCACATCACTGCATCAAACCGGACCGACCACCCACTCAGAGTGTGATCAAACCTTATGATATTCAAGAACAATTTAGAGACCACAATGTCGGAAAGTGGCTCTGTATATATGTAATGTAATGTATAGGCATTTATATAGCGCACTACCTACCCGGAGGGTCCCAAGGCGCTTCGACCACTGCGAAACCCTTCCTGGCTTCCCTGAGAGATGGTCCCTTAATGGGTATCTCCAGGGTGAGACCAGGCATCCCCGGCAGTCTGGTGGGGCCGTTAGTGAAGATGAGGCAAGCTAATGCCCAGAGTTGCCGAGTGTGATCGCTGATCAGAGTGGGCACCGAGGCGAGAGAATTATCGAGACCGCTGACCCTGGTCCAGAAACCTGCCGCGCCGGGAATCGAACCCTGGTCCTGGGCCGTCCTCTGCTCTCGGGTCTGCCGCCTCTAACCAGTGAGCCACACTACTTCTATACCACACCAAAGTAAAATATAGTGTAGACAGAGTCCCCAGAAGCTAAAGTAGATCATACTAATGCTCTATTTGTGGTAGTGTGGGCGAGCAGTTAGGCTTATCAGAGGGCAGTGCTAAGCATTTATTGTACACACACCGGCAAGAAATGCTTACACACCCTCAATTTCTAAATCCCAAAAGAATGGTTTGTAAAATAACTATTTTATTTTATAGCACCGAAGACAGTTTGCTGCAGTAAAATGTCTTTTGCAATATCACTGTTTTTCGATATAAAAAGTGGACACAGTGCATTTTTCAAACAGTACAATGTTATCCTAGGGGAGGAAACATAATCCGCAATCTACAGGTATGTAAACAATTTACGGTATTGAGCTTTTGGATGAAGAATCAGTACCAGGCAAGGTTCAGGTAAGTGAGCTCACAGCACCACCAGTGGCATTGGGCTGCCGGGGGCAGAGGTCAAACTCCGGATCTGGTACTAATGTTATATATGAGGGAGAAAGGGGGCAATGGAAATGGTTCTACTTGCATGTGAATAGCACTATTTTCGAATCCAGTCTCCGGGGGTTAAGGTAAGCACAAGGGGGTTCACAAGGCAGCACCAAACTTACACCTCCAGCGGAAAAGGAGCGGTCGAATGCAGAGTGCCAAGAAAGCATCCGGCACCCAATGCAAACCAATGGGAAATCTTTAACTTGGAAAAAAGCTGCAGGCTCAGGCCAGGAGGCTGGATAAATGAAACCTACAGCTGCACAAGTAAGTTGGGATGTGCATTGGGACACCATCAGTAGATCTCTCCAGTGCCCAGGGGCTCTGGCTTCAGGGTTGTCCTTTAGCATCGGAAGTCAGTTTACCAGTGCATTCGCGTTTGGGGGCTGCAGGCGTCAACATGGAGTCTTGCAGGCTTCATCCGATGAGTGACACTTGCTAAGGATCACTGGGGAACCTTTTCTGGACTGGTGGGTCTCTTGGAGCCAAGCCATGGACGTTGGGTGCAGAGGTGGTTGACATCGCTTTTCCACAGGCAGAGCTTTGGTCTTTAAACTTGGTGTTCTACTGGGCAGGTCCACTGTCCACGGGAGATCAGGCAGTCCTCCCATTGTTCTGGAGGTAGCTGGGCTGCGATACAAGTCATTCTTCTGTAGCAGGGTCTTTGAGGGATGAAGGCAGGCCAGTAGGGCTGGGGCCAAGTCAGTTGGTATCTTCAGTCTTCGCTGCTGCATGGCTCCTCTTTGTCCTCTTCTTCGTAGGTTGTCAGTAATCTGAGGATTAAGGTTCAGCATTGCCCCTCAATACTAGTTTTAGGGGCATTACAGGGGGCAGAAGGTAATAACCAGTGGGCTACTTACCTTTAGGGTGCCTACACACTTTGTATGTTCACTCCCTTTGGCTAGAGTCCTCCAAAACAATATGGAGGATTCTCAAAGGAGGGGTCACTTCAGCTGAGGGCACCTTAGGGGTGGTTCTGGCTGAGAGGGGGCACACCTCTGTTGCTTACTAATTTTCCAGTAAACCTTGCTGCCAAAAATGGGGCTTGGTCAGGGGGCGATAATTAGCTTGAGAGGTCACAATCAGCATAAAAAAGGACGAGAAGCCTTTAAGGCTCAGCACCTTTCTATGCTGTTCCTGCTAGGGGGTAAGTAGGATGCAGTGGCAGTATATCTGTGTTTGGTGAGGTGTCTGTTAGGGTGGCATAATACATGCTGCATCCCTCAGAGATCCTCTCTGGCCACAAATCCCTGGTACCTTTTCCAGGGGATTTATATGTGAGCCAGAGGCGTACCAATTGTGGAAATTATGGCACAGTTTGGGAAAGAACAGAGGCACTGGGAAACTGGTAAGCAGAAACCCAGTGCACACTCAGTCAAAGATGCATCAGAATCTGGCAACACATGGGGAGGGCTACTGCAACAGTAACCCACTTTCCTACACACAATATTCAGGTAGACATTCAAGTGCTTGTGGAACCAATTCCATCTCTTTTCACAAGTGAAAAAGCATTCCCGATGATGACCCGAAAGGTCCAATAATCTACCTCCAAATTTGTAGTAGACATCAGCTATTTCATTGACACCTAAGAACACATTTCCATGATCTCAACAACAGCATCGGCTCCTTATCAGGGGACAGAGGGTGTAGCCCTGCCTCCTGCAAGCCACCACTTTCTGCCCCTTGCCATTGCTGCTAAAGAGTTAACTGAACAGCGTTCAAGAAAGCATGAGTTTCATGTTTTTCACAAACACTGTCAATACAGCAGGTTAGCCTTCTCTCCAGGCTGCTGATGACAGGAGGAGGAGCAGTGGGCTGATGCATGATCCAGCTACAGAGGGTCTGAGTTCAAAAGGTAAACTTACACTTTTGTGTACATGACCTCTTTTTCGGTATTCATAAACAAACAATTAAACAGTAACTCTGCACATAAAAACATAGAAATGTGAATCTATCTATTATCTGCAGTGATAAAGTTACTATTAAATTGTATGTGAATACCAAAAAAAGAGTAAACCTAAACAAAGCGTAAGTTTACCACTCTGAATTGGGCCCATATTGTTGTACAAAACACAACACTATGCAGCTGGATGTCTGGATTGCTCATGTCTGAGGGGCGCAGTTCAACTAAGGTCAGCTCATGCAGACACAATCCATTTAATTTAGCAGACATACTGCATATGCCTCAGGCAACACAGTATACTGCTAAAATGTGTCTGTCAGGGCGCATGTCAGTGCATTCCTGAGGCCAATGCGGAGCCACACAGTGCCGCAGGGGGCAGGATCCCAAGCCCTGTCCCAGCTTCTTCCAGGGTGCTATCAAGAAGTTGGGAGATGGCCTCTTCTGCTCTGTCTGACTCCTTGTTGAGATTCTTGGCTTGCTGCTTCTAATGCCCAGCTCCAGATACCTACTCAGCTGCTGCCATGGAGCCCCCAAGGTGCTGTCTAAGGAAGCAAGGTAAGTAGGTAGAAGAACGCTGTTGCTCTGTGAATGTGTGTGTTTGTTTGTGAGTGATTGACAGTGATTGAGATTGATTTAGAGCAGTGATACTCAAAGAACGGTCTGGGGGCCGCATGCAGCCCTCCTGACATTTATGTGCGGCCCTTTGGTCAACAGCAGCACTTGGCTGCTGTTTACGAGAAAAACATGTTACATAAACTGGCAAGAGTTTATTTAAATGTTAATTGCAGTTAAAGAGAGAAATTAACTAGAGAGTCCTGAACTGCTTAACTTTAGCAACACTTTCATTCATTAAGACATCTTGCAGCAAGCACGAGAAAATACGATAACGTTTCTCCAAAATGCAAAAAGTGTAACACACAGATTCTTTCACCTTAGTAAGTCAGATTCTACCAGTGCATTGAGAAGTATTTGTTTTAAAGCAGAATAGTTCTAAAGCATGAATTTAGAAACAATCATGATTCCCCACCAGCCTGGCAACAATGCCAATTGTGAACTAAGAGGCAAGTCAGTTGCCATCATACATAACAACATTAGAGTTTATTAAATGAATCACAGGAGATGTTTTTGCAGAGCGCACATTCTGAAGTTATGTATTTTGAGGTCCTCATATGTGTAAAAATGAAAGAAAAGGAGGGAAAGTAAAATAAAACAACTGACAAGGATCACACAATTTGGCCACGCAGTAAAGATTATTCCGGGTTTTCTGTTTCCAGATTGTGCAATTGAATTCAGCCAGTAGATGTACATACTTCGCTTTCCCTACACCCACATTAACACCTCCGCGATCAACCCTGCTGGTATCTGTGGGGCCGTTGGTCACACCAGTCACCAAATATTTTGGCCACCTTGAAAATATTTGCGAATACCCATCATTTAGAGCATGTGTGAATGTATTTTAGAGTGCCAATGCGAGTGAAATCTGAATTTGAGAGAGTGTATGAATAAATGTAAGTTAGTGCGAGGAAGTGGGTGAAGGAGTGTGAGTGTTATAAGAGGTTGCTGATTGAAAATTGTGAGAAGGTGTAGAAGGGCATTTTTTGTGTATCTAGCAATAGTGCAGTAGGTACAGTTACACCAGGGTCCAGAGTCATTGAGTGTGAAAGGGTGAATGTGTGTTTGTAAGTGAGTGAGAGAACAAAATAGTATGAGTATGCTTGTGTGAGTAACTGTGAGTGTAAGTGAGCTTGAGTTGATTTACTGTGATATATAAAGAGAAAGTGGGAAGAGAGTGATTGTGAGAGGGAGTAAGTACGAGTGAGATAGTGTGCGTGAGTAAGAATGTGCTTGAGTGTTTCTGATTGTGAGTCTGTCGCTGGCCATGGCTTAGTCAATATAATTCTAGACTTATGGCAGCACTTGAGGTAAGATGGTAGCTGCTGCTAGCATGTTGGAGATAATTCATACCATAGAGAAATGGCACCCATGGCAGAATAAAGGACGTGACATACTAGAAAAAATCTTTGGCATGGCACCTGTGGACAAATGCTTGTGCTTGCCTACTGAATGAACATTTTTGCATGGGGCACCCGTGACAATATGGTTTCGCTGTAGCTGTGGAAGCAATTCATGGCATATGGGAGAGCACCCAAGGCAAAATGCAGGAAAGCAAACTGTGATAAAATGCTGTCTCTAAAATACTGGAGGTAATTTTTGAGGAAGGGGCCATCTATCTTATGTGGGCAATATCAGTGGCAAATTCTGGTACAGGAATATTGTATGTAATTATTGCCATAGCGAGTACCCATAACAAAATGCTGACACTGGCACATTAAATGTAATTCTTAATATATGAGCAACTTTCGAGGAAGTTTATAAAGTAATGGGGTGACCTCCTAGCATGTATATACACCCCGCTACTTTTAAAGATGACCAGCTACCACTGCGCAACACTGAACCTTTAGCAACATGAATTTAACATTTTTGTGAAATCCAGAATATCTATGTGGTACAATATGTCTTAAATAGCATGAACAAACAATTGCCCCACAGGAGTTAATAACAGAAAATCTGCAACCAAAGCACAATATTTTTGATAAACCACATTTAGCAGACAATACTTCTGTATATTGAATTATGATATACAACCATCTATGTGCCTAGCAACACAAGTCACCAAGGGTCGCTGGACTCAACAGCTTGAGTATAGTTAAACAGTAACAAATTAGCCTTCTACTATATTCGTAAATAAAAACAATAAATGTAATTTTTTATGTAGACCCCAAGTGTGCAGTAGCAATTAAAACAAACAATTAATTCAAGACAAACAGAGAAAATAAAGCAGTATATTTTCTTAGGTTCTCAGAAAAGAAAAATATTTCCAATGAAAAATGTAATACAATTTATATTATACTAGAAGAACAATGGAGACAGAACAGAAATAACTGTCTTCAGGTGTGGCAAGGAACATCACATCTTCACAGGGAACATTCTTTGTAACATACTGTATGCAAGCACATAATTGTGCAAAATTCTTCTAATAATGACCATATATGAAACAAACGAAATTGGTTCTATGACCTCAAAAAAGGTTGTTAATTAAAAGTCAGCATAATAGTACTTATTTCAACAACTTTTGAAAAAAGAAAGTTTGAGAGAACGTTGCTTAGCTACAAACCTACTCTCTAATAAGCTAAATGACCAGAACTGGGATTTTTTAACCTGTCAATCCATTTGGCTGCTCTCCTCTTTTGTCAGTTCTATCACATCTGGCAGACCTGTGATCAGCCTGTGGCTGAGTGGACTGCATGCGTATGAGCCATTAAAAAAAACGGATGTATGATAGTACAACGCGATAATTTTGATCGCGGTACTTTACATAGCGGATTTTACAACGCAAGTCGTTACAACGACTTGCGTTGGAGGGCGCGGATTGAGGATTATTATAATTTTCTATTCCAACACCAGCCCACGTAACAGTAGGGAAGGTGTTGGAATAAAAAATTACAATATTCCTTAACCAACAGCGCCATCCAGCGCAAGTCGTAGTAATGACTTGAGTTGTATTGGCAGCGTGGTAAAGGTCGTGCGGTGTAAACACCGCGTTGTAAACAACGTTTACCAAAAAAACACTCTTTTATCGGTCTGATATGTTAGTTATTTTAGGTTTATGATTAATATAGCTTTATCCAATTGTTGTTATTTCTTCTTTTCTTTGGTGTATTCGTGCGGCAAAATTGTCAACAACTAAGTGCAGAAAAGTTGCAGAAAAAGGTTTTCATATTGTACATTTGCAGCACACCATATGGTAGAGGAGGCAATGCAATCATACTGATAAAAGAGTTGCTGATGGAGAGCAGCCAAACATACTTTGAGGGCCCTCATAGAAGGAGGGCTCAGATGTGCCAGGGATCCCACTTTTCAATAAAGGCTGTGTCTGGAAACAGGTAGACCAGATGAAGTACGCTGGTGATAATGACACAGGGGGCTTGAGAAAGGATGAAGGGTGGGAGAGTGGAACTGACAATTCAGCCTTGCAGAAAGTAGCAGGCATTAAAAGTTCACTGAGCAACAGAGACTGTATGAATCAGACCTTACAGCTTCAACATGAGATGTATACCTTTGATTGTGCATGGTGACCGCATCCAGGAGTATTGCTTTTCGGCACATTGAATAGTATTGTTTAGGCATAACTGTCATGCATGTTGTTAGAAATGGGGTCTCTAGTTGGCAGTGGTTTGCACCCTGTCCAATAGGGACCGGCACTCGAGTCAGGGTAAGTATGTGGCACACCTAAGATAACCCCTGCTTAACCCCTTGGTAGCTTGGCATAGAGCAGTCAGCCTTACCCTAGAGGCAAAGTTTAAAGTATTTGTACACACACAGTAACACGGTGAAAACACTATAAAAGGACTCCACACCAGTTTAGAAACATAGTCAATGTTTATCTGAATAAAACAAGACCTAATTGACAACAATCCATCATACACAAGTCAAAGGTGATGTGTGGCGCAAGGGGGGTGAGGTGCTGAAAAAGCAGGCGATGCATCAGTTCCTTAGTGCTACAGGGGAGGTGATGCATCGGCTCCTTACTGCAGAGATGTCAATGAATAAATCGACACTCAGAAATGATATTTCGAAAGTCATGTCGCGCTGGGTCGATTTCACATTGTTGAAGCAGGCGCTGCATTGGAGTTCGGGCAATGCGTCACAGACTTCAGTGATGCAGTGTTTGAGACTCACGCAGCGGCAGTTCTTCGGACACGCTGCAATGAAAAGCCAGAGCTTGCGTTGTTAGCTGCAGTCGTGGCATAAAGTGGAAACCAATCTTCGCTGCAAGCATCGGTGGTGTGATGAAATATGGCGGTACTGCGACGATTCTGAACAACATTTGGAGTCAAAGCATATATTTTCTTCTTTGTATCACCAGAACTATCTTCCAAGGGCCCAGGAACAGGATTTGGCACCACTTGGCAGAGTAGGACTCACAGCCGCAGAGCCCAGGTGATTGCAAGTGAAATCTTTGATGGCCCTGAGACTTCTTAACAGGAGGCAAACTCTAATCAAGTCCGTGGAGAAAGCGCTTTTTGCCGGAAACTGTCTGAAATTAATTGCCTGCTGTGTGCTTTGTATGCCGCTTTGTATATTTAATTATTAAGATTGCCAGCGCGACTTTCCTGCTCTTTTAGCGTATTCCCCCAAGCGCCCTCCATTTTGTTGTTGTTGTCCTCCTACATAGCCCGCCCCGCCTCCCAGCTGAGCCGCCCTCCCACAGACTACAACAGCGCTCCGTTACCTGGAAGCGCTGTGACTCGCTCTACGCTTCCCAGCTGAGTGGTCGCTCCCCTTTGGCTCCGGTATCGTTGTGTAGCGCTTTTTGCCGGAAACTGTCTGAAATTAATTGCCTGCTGTGTGCTTTGTATGCCGCTTTGTATATTTAATTATTAAGATTGCCAGCGCGACTTTCCTGCTCTTTTAGCGTATTCCCCCAAGCGCCCTCCATTTTGTTGTTGTTGTCCTCCTACATAGCCCGCCCCGCCTCCCAGCTGAGCCACCCTCGCCCCTCCCCCCCACCCTCCTTATATGACAGCTGTTCCCGCGCACAGCGTTCACGCGCAGCGACCGCGCCCAACCCGCGCCGAAGGTGCGCCAAAGGTAAGCCCGTCTACGCCTGGACCGCGCCCAGCGCCAGACCCCCTGCCCCTCGCGCTGCCCAGCCCTCCCGCATTACCTACGATGCCGCCACCCTCCTAGCCCTTAACCCCGGTCGCGCCCCCAACTGCGTCCAAGCCGCTCCCGGACACACCCATGGACCTTTCTCTTGCTACTCCTGCAAATTCAGCGGCACCGACAACATATCCGCTAAGATCACACCACAGATTCCCGACCCCAATCACCTACAATGCATCCTTCTCAACACCCGATCGGTCCACAGGCACGCCATTGACCTATGGAATCTACTAGACACCATCTCTCCAGACGTCGCCTTCCTAACAGAAACATGGATGAACGCTTCCTCCGCCCCAGACATCACCATTGCCATCCCTGAAGATTATAAGATCACACGCAAGGACCGTACCGGCCACACAGGAGGAGGAATCGCTATTGTCCATAAAAAATCAATCCGCATCTCAACCAGCTCTGACACCAACCTCGCCAACTCCGAACACCTTCACTTCCAGATCCACATCGACCCCAAGACCACACTCAGAGGCACCCTCCTCTACAGACCACCAGGACCCCGCGCAAAATTCAGTGAAGACATCACGGACTTCATCACTCCACACGCGCTCCCCTCCAAAGACTACATCCTTCTGGGAGACCTCAACTTTCACCTTGAAAAGATCAACGACCGCAACACCACCACCCTCTTGGACAACCTCGCCAACCTCGGACTTAAACAACTGGTCACTTCCCCCACCCACATCGCAGGCCACACACTCGACCCCATCTTCACCTCCAGCAAACATGTCTCCTTCAACCACACTACGGATCTCCTCTGGACTGACCACAGCTGCGTTCACTTCACCTACAACAAGCCAAAACCCACCAACCACCTTCAACCAACTCTGCAAAGAAACTGGAACAAAATCACCATCGACCAGATCTCCTCATCGCTCCTTCTAAACACCCCAGCCCACTCTTCTAACCCAAACCAAGCCGCCGCCAACTTCACCCTTTGGTTATCCAACACCGCCGACACCTTAGCACCACTGAAAAAACGTCAAAGCAAACCTGGCAGCAAGAAGGCCTCATGGTTCAACGATGATCTTAAGAAGTCCAAGAAACTCTGCCGCTCCCTCGAAAAGGCCTGGAAAAAAGACCCAACCACTAGCACCAAGGACGCCTTCAAAAACGCCACCCGCACACACCACCAATTAATCCGAAAGGCCAAGAAAACAGCATTCAAGGATCGACTTGACAACAACGCCCACAACAGCAAGGAACTTTTCAACATCGTCAAGGAATTTACCAATCCCTCGGCCAACTCCAACGACATCACCCCCTCTCAAACCCTCTGCGACTCCCTAGCCTCATTCTTCCACAACAAAATTGCAGACATCCACAACAGCTTCGACAACCAACCCGGAGACCAACCCACCAAACCATATGCTGAACATTCTCCCCCCTTGAACACCCTTAACGACTGGAACCCAATCTCCACTGAGGACACCATCCACCTGATGAACTCCATCCACTCAGGATCCCCCACAGACCCATGTCCTCACCACATCTTCAACAAAGCAGACTCCGTCATAGCACCACACCTCCGAGACGTCATCAACTGCTCCTTCAACTCCGCCACCTTCCCGGAAAGCTGGAAACACGCTGAACTCACCGCCCTTCTGAAAAAACCCACAGCGGACTCCACCGAACTCAAAAATTACCGCCCCATTTCGCTCCTTCCATTCCCGGCCAAAGTAATCGAGAAAGCTGTCAACAACCAGCTCGCCGCTTTCCTCAAAGCCAACAAATCCCTCGACTCCTCACAGTCCGGCTTCCGAGCAAAACACAGCACTGAGACTGCCCTCATCGCAGCAACAGACGACATTCGAACACTACTGGACAATGGAGACACAGTCGCCCTCATCCTCCTCGACCTATCTGCAGCCTTCGACACAGTCTGCCACAGCACCCTTTTACAACGCCTCAGAAATATCAGAATACAAGGAAAAGCACTTGAATGGATCACCTCGTTCCTCACCGGAAGAACCCAGAGAGTCCGCCTTCCACCATTCAAGTCCGAGGCCACTGAAGTCATCTGTGGCGTACCACAAGGATCCTCACTCAGTCCCACCCTCTTCAACGTATACATGAGCCCCCTCGCGACCATCGCCCGCCAACACAACCTCAACATCATCTCTTACGCGGATGACACTCAACTGATCCTTTCTCTCACCAATGACCCCAGCACCGCCAAAACTAACCTACACGAAGGAATGAAAGAAGTTGCCGAATGGATGAAACACAGCCGTCTGAAACTGAACTCAGATAAAACAGAAGTCCTCATCTTAGGTACTTCCCCCTCTGCATGGGACGACTCTTGGTGGCCGGAAGCTCTTGGAAAAGCACCCATCCCTACAGACCACGCACGGAACCTAGGCGTTATCCTGGATTCTTCACTCTCAATGAACAGACAAGTCAGCGCCGTATCCTCATCCTGCTTCAACATTCTTCGCATGCTCAAAAAAACATTTCGCTGGATCCCCACCGAAACCAGAAAAACAGTCACCCATGCTCTGGTCACGAGCCGACTGGACTACGGAAACACCCTCTACGCAGGCACTACCGCTAAACTCCAGAAGAAACTCCAACGAATCCAAAACGCCTCAGCCAGGATCATATTAGACATCCCGCGCAACGAACATATCTCTGGTCACCTGAAAGACCTCCACTGGCTACCCGTCAATAAGAGGATCACTTTCCGACTGCTAACCCACGCACACAAATCACTCTACGACATCGGACCAGAATGCCTCAACTCACGACTGTCCTTCTACACCCCCTCCCGCCAACTACGTTCTTCCAGCCAAGCCCTCGCCACTGTACCTCGGATCAACAAGACCACAATGGGAGGCAGATCCTTCTCATACCTGGCTGCTAAAACATGGAACTCACTCCCCACTTACCTTCGCCTTACCCAGAACCACCTAGCATTCAGAAAGCAACTTAAAACGTGGATATTTGACAAGTAATCCTCCTCCCCTCCCTAAGCACCTTGAGACCCTCTGGGTATGTAGTGCGCTATATAAATTCTTTGACTTGACTTGACTTGACTGTTTAGAGTGAAAGCACAACCAGCCCAACGGTCATCCTGACCCAGACGAATATTCAGAGGCAGGCAGAAGCACAGAATGGTTAAAGTAAGAAAATTACAAATTTCTACAAGTTATGAACAAGGAGAGATTGGGCCTATTTAACGCACCCACACTAGGCCTCAATTAAATATAACTGAATTATACGGTATATGGGTGCTACAGTCCATTTGAAAACTACAAAAACAGGACCGCCATATTGGATTTAGTGGTCTTAGTGATTTAATTCACCTTCAACGTTTACTTTGCTTCTTCGAAAAAAAGAGTCATGTACATTTCAAACATGTCATACATGAAAAAACACTGGTTCAAGACATACAAAAAAACATACATAATCAAAAGAATGAATACAAAATGAAAAACATGTGAAAATACAAACAACAATTAATAGGCAGACCTATCCTTCATTTCTAGTTGAAAAGAATGGCCGTCAACAGATTTATACACTAGTCAAAATGTGAATCCTGCCATTACAAGCTAGTACGGATCGAATGGAACAACAGGCTGATTGCCATGTTTGTTGGTGCTTGTAATCAATACAACTTAATGGCTCATCCACCTAGCTGGGTCAACTCGTTTCGAAACCCTTTAAATTTTTTGGGGTTCTCCCCAGGATCAGGACCAGGACTAGGTCAAACACATTAGTGATCAGTGCTGGAACACAATTGGATGTCCAGTGTTAAGACTTTTTATCTTGCTTGCGATTCTTGGGTATTTAATGTAATCGGTTCTTGAGTACTGGAGAAACTTCATTCACCCCTGTGTTCTCAATCTTTAGTGCAACATTGTTGCAAACCTTTGAATGAAGCTCAACTTTTCCTTCCTTCTTCACTGGCAGTAAATTACAAATGACTCAGAGTGGCATTTTCAAACCAGCAATTTAAAAACCAACTTCACCAAAAGATATGTTTTTATATTTTGAGTCCAGAAACTCCAAACTCCAATTTTCTATCAGATCTGAATTGGCAGATACGTATGTAAGATGTTTCAAGGCAGCTCCAATGCTAAACCATGGGAGAGATAGGTCTTACTGTAGTGGAAAACGAAATTAACAGTATTTCGCTACCAGGACATGTAAAACACAACAGTATGTGTCCTACTGTTTAAATACACTGCACCCTCCCCTTGGTGCTATTTTGGCACTACCTTAAGGGTGCCTTACATGCAATAAAAGGGATGATTTGGGCTTCACAAGTGGGTGCACTTGCCAGGTTGACATGGCAGTTTAAAACAGCACACGTTGACATTGCAGTGTCAGGTCTGAGACATGTTTGCTTGGCTACACAGGTGGGGTGCACAAACAGTGATGCAGGCCCACTTGTAGCATTTGATTTACAGGCCTTGGGCACAGATGGTGTACAGTACTAAGGACTTACTAGTAAATCAAATTATAAAATCATAGAGAAAATGGATACCATTACATTTTAGACAGGGAGCACTTGCAGGTTAGCACTGGTCAGCAGTGGTAAAGTGCACAGATGGCCAACAGCAGCAAAAACGAAATGCAGCACACAGTCAAAAACTGGAGGTCAGAGGCAAAAAGACAGGGGAAACCATGCCAAAACATGCCAGGTCTAAAACTAGTATACCAAAGCAAGGCACAACTGAAGTACAAGAACATTGTTTGTTTCTAGTACTGTCAGTGGAGTGCTGAAACTCCCACCGGACTACCAGCCAATTACCATTCTAAATTACAACAAACATTTAGAAGAATGGTTTCTTGACTGAACCAATGCCCCATCCATACAAATATAACATTTTCTAGTGGTCCAAGGGTGAAAGGATTGTTGATCAGAGGTAATGCCTGGTGGCACTTTAGTTACCTGCTCTTTCATCTCGAACTGAGGATGGAGTGAGGCAGGCATCTGGCTGCACTGGTGTAGGACAAAGCACACCTTCCCTAGCGAGAAGAGGATGGGTAAATGGCGCAATCAGTCAATTTCTGTAGAAGAGAAGCATCTCATGCTATCAGGGGTAGCAAAGATAACTTTAAGTATTTTGCTTTGTAGTGTGTGGGTTTGGTGTAATATTAGTGGAAGCTGTAGTAGTGCTGGGTTCTCTAGGGTTTTAAACACTTTGCGCTTATCATTGACATAACAGTCACTTTGCAGTCATCACTGCTGTAAAAGACATCTGTGGCAGACAGAATTTTACCATAGTTATCATATTCTGTCTGAGAATAGATTGGTGAAACTGGCTCAACACATTAGGGAGAAAGATAGTATGCAATAAGACAGTATTATAAGAGGGTGACAATAAGACTACTCGAGTGGCAGAGTACCTATGACAGTCACCTCTATGGATGTAAACCAATGAACTGGCAGGATTCATGATAAATATTCGATTGGACTATTTGGAGGTAAAACCAAGAGTGTCCAGCTTTAGTATTGCCTTTCCAGTACCTGCACAAACAGTACTGAAACTGCAATTTGTTTTATTTATAAGGATTTATCTTTTGACCCCAAAACTGAAGTTTGCACAGTGAGCATTATAATAGCCTATCATCTGCTAAATATGTAAATTGCCCCAGGTTGTAATCCTTTCTATACTGCAATTCAGTTTGAAACTGGAATTCAACATAATGAATTTTGTTTCGTGAAATGACAAGCATCACAGAGCTAGAATAATGAAATATCTTTACCCTAAAAAGCTCAGTCATCTTCCATTAGCTTGTGAACATCTGGGCTACGTGCCCACTCTGTCACAGATTTATATGAGGAATCTGAGGGGATTATAGTGGGGTGTCCACAGAATGGACGGACATGGTGCCACAGTGTCAGCCAAGCAGAACTGTACCTTCTGCTTCAGGCCCGACACTGAAAGTGTTTAAGTGGACAAGGTTTAGGATCATAAAGTATTTTACAGAACTCTTACATAATGCAACTGGCAGGTGGTGTTTATAAATGCTTTGCTTTTTCCCCCTTCAAATTAACCTCTATCTTTTTATGGACAAACAGTGTCTGCTGTGGTTGTACTGTATGAGTCCGGTGCAATTGTATGATATTGATAATTTTGCTTTGCTGGAGTCTTGATTTGTCTGCAATTTGAGCATGATAAATAGTAAAGGTAGCCGAGCCACCTTTTCTGCAGGGTCACCCCAGATGTTTTGCCTTTTTCTGGAGCTTATTGTTGCTGGTTTTTTAACTCTCTTCATGTTATCACTGCTAAACAGGTGTTAATATTTGTGCTCCACCTTTAAACATTGTTAAATTAGCTCACATTTTTGACTTGCCTTTGAGTTTCTAGTATATTGTGTGGGAAATGCTCTCAGGGTCAGGAAGTTAGATGCCACCTATGGAATGCAGCATCTACTGTGCCATCCACAGACTGTGCCTGTAAAAATGTGTTCAGGCCTAGCCTGGCTGCTGCAGCCTAAAAACCTGCTGTCAAACATGTAAAAATAGCTCTTTTTGACTGGCAGGAAATCCTACTTTTAAATATTAATAAGTCCCCAATTAGTATACCTTGTCACCCACAAGGTGGGATGCCTGTATTTTAAAAGCGGTACATGTGCATAATTAAAGTTGGTGCATTTCTCCAGTGACCAGCCCCAAAATATATTTTCACTGGCAGGGCCCTGGCTAAGCACTATGAAAAATGTCTAAGTACAGATTACAAACTTTATTCTGTTACCTTTGACATTAAATGACAAAACTAGTCTTCAAAAGACTAATTTTCACATTTATTAAGTGCAATTCAAAGGTAAGTTAGATATTTAATAAACATGTAGGGACAGTAACTTTCAGAAAGTTACCTTTTCCCTGCATGAAGCCCCTGGAGGCAAATTTACATTAGCCAGCAGGCAGCTGCCCGGCAAGTGACTGACATTAATGAGATGCGAAAACAGCCTCTGGAGTAGAACAATAGCATAAGGCTGGCTGAAGGATGGACTGGGTGTGTGCAGCAATTCAAACCTTTTAGACAGTTACTGTGGACTCAGGAGCTTTATTAACTTGAAAGGGATAGTGGTGAGGCCTACCCAGTCTCAGTTTATTTTGAGTAAATACCTGACAAAGGGAAAAACTTTGTACCCAAGGATCACATTACCCAGGCTGACTCTGAACCCAGTGGGAGGGGAGAATTGGGTTGAAGTGAACAAAGGGTAGGGAAAATACCAATTTTCCTGGCTACACCTCTGGCTGGACACAAGAGCTCTGCACAAGAGAGGAAGGTTCCCCCATCCTGGACCGTAAGGCGCACTATGGGATAGTTTGAAGAAGGGTAAACAGTAACTACTGAAAACGTGGATAGAGTTTCCACAGGGATCTCTTTCTCGATTGGTTAAGGAGTGTCCAGGAGTCATCCCTTCCCAGTCATAAATGAGGCACCCGAAGGAACCCTCTTCAGAACACTGTCTGGACATGTGGAAGATCAGAATAGGATTGAAACCGCTGTCTGTGAGATAAGAGGATCCCTGAAGGACTGTATCTGACCCTTTTGTATCTCGAACAAAGACATGGACTCCAGAGGGCTGTTTGTTGGCCTCTTGTGTGGCTACAGGGACACAACAAGCTGTAGTAAGCCTTTTTCATGAAGTGAGCAGCTGACCAGTATCAAGTAAACCTCTACTAGACTGAGCTGGTGGTCTCTGCAGGAGTTAGTCATGGCCACTAAGTGCTGTCCCTAAGATCCTGATAGCCTTAGAAGTGGCCCAAAAGAGCTGCTCCAGAAACACTGAAAGGTTGTGACTTAGCAAATATTTGGATTTCCAAAATCAGTGGAGCTATCATGAAGACCTTGTGCCAAAGGTGCCAAGTTATAATGCACCTTCTTTGGATATAGTTTCAGTGTTGCCTAGCTGGAAGTCCATAAAAAAGACTAAGTCGGAAGGTAAAATCTTTGACCTGGAAAAACCCGATTGGTGTATCTGACCAATGCCCCATCGCCGTTGGCCTGAATTCCGAGGTAGGTCTCTGCTTACCACCTCCCTAGACAGTCAATGGTGCTTAGTTCCTTTTGGTGCTATTTTTACTTAAAACTTGAAAAAATCAAAACTCAGGTTTCACATATTAAATTTCTGTTGTTCTGGTGTTATTTGGCTCATTAAAGTTAACTCTATTTTTCTATATTGGCTTAGGATATTTATTATATGGTGTTTTGACTTTATTACTCTTTTGGTGCTGCACTATTACCTCAGACATCACCCTAAGTTGTGCTTGTCTACTCTGTGCCATAACTACCAGGGGGTGAAGCTCGGGTTCATTTAATGACTTTCGAGTTCCCCTTGACAAGTTAGTGCCATTATTCATGTGACATTATACCTCCCCCACCTTGCAGGAATTCAGAAAATGTCTGAATCCTGGCTGTTCGACTAACTACACCCAGCAACGTAACCCACCAGCGCCTGGATACCCTCACGGGTGATAAGCAGTG
The DNA here is from genome assembly GCF_964263255.1 of Lissotriton vulgaris. Lineage (NCBI taxonomy): Eukaryota > Metazoa > Chordata > Amphibia > Caudata > Salamandridae > Lissotriton > Lissotriton vulgaris. Next base: position 148,763,574 of record NC_141688.1, on the reverse strand, counting down.
CTTTGCAAATCAAGTTTGATTGATTGATTCCTGAACGCACCCACGCCAAACAATAATCCACTTTTGTACTGTAAACAAGCAAACAAAAAAAAAGATACACATGTAAGATGCCTTCTGTAATGAGGTATACTGCTTTCAACTAGCATAGGTTGGGTCTGAGCATTCGAGGTACACATGGCTCTCATTTTAAATCCAGTTTAAATAAAGATTACACTCTACCACTGCTGTTGGTACACGCAAAAACATTGTAAAAGTTAGAGCAAGTGATATGTTTTCCTTCAAAATCATTGGTCATTATCTGTTTCAATGTGCATTTTCCCCACTAAATAAGCAATAGGGTTCACACCACTATTTTATATGACAGGTTTGAAAATCACATGTTGACCACTGTTTTTGACATATCGGATGCGCTTATGGGTTTACCCTAGATTGTTGTGATAATAATGAATAGTGGCTCTACCATAGCCAGGGGTTTGCTGACCAGATCTTAAAAAGTTCTTCACTGGGAAAAATTAGAACACAATTCTAAATCCAAAGGGGCTGATTATGGTTTAGACGAAGGAGACTTGCCGCATAATTTTCGCTCCTCTTGATTCCCAGCGGGTCAGTTTTTCTACGCTCGTATTTTTTCATTGCAGGAGAACCATATGCAATTGTTCTGGTTTGTAATTCTGACCTTGAAAATTGCCTTAGTCTTTGGCAGCTGCAGCAGTCAATGCTCCAGTAGGGTAGGGTAGGGATAGTTTTTTTAGCAGGAGAAGCATAACATTCTACCCTTGCTCAGTGCTTTAAATGGGCCGGTACTTGCCGGTACTGAGTACCGGCACTTTTTATTTTTACCAAGCAGAGTACCGGCACTTCTCCACTGTCAAGGAGAGTACCGGTACTCCGATTCTGACTGATAACTTGGTGCCCGAGGGCCAAGTGAAGTTTTTTTTTAGCAGCATGTTGCTGTTGCCGTCTGTCTGTGTTATTCAGTTTTGGCAACTGGCACGCTGCCTGATGGGGTCTGTACGGCGAATTGGAGGCCTAACGCTGGGTTGTCTGGTTAGTGTTTTCCTCCCAGTGGGTGTGATTGTCTTTCTCCTCTCACTTGGCCTGCAAATCTCCCCCTTCCGACCCGCCTGCTGGGACATCGAGTCCATGATGGGCGGGGATGAGGTGGTAGACTCCCCGGTGCCCAGGTGAAGGGGAGGAGGTCAACTGACCTTTCCTTTGGAGGACAGTATTTTATTTCCCCGACCTCGACCCTGCTGGGCTCTGCACGCACTTGGGACCCTTGGGACCCTGCAGTGAACACTGCAAGCTCTCCGGCCGCGGGGCCTTCTGTCGAGAGAAAAGGAGGGAGAAGAGGGGTGAAGGAAGGTGAAGGGGAAGGAGCAGAGAGTACGGAAATATAGAGAGGCTGAAGGGGTAAGCGTGGAGTAGTGTGGCTTAGGGGTTAGACGCGGCAGACCCGGAAGCTGAGATCGGCCCTGGACCAGGGTTCAATTCCCCGCCTCGGCGGGTCTTGGGCTAAAAATTCCACGGACTCGATAATTCTCGCTCTGGTGCCTTCTCGACTCACGGGTTCACATTCTGCGACTCTGGGCAATAGCTTGGTTAATCTCCACAACGGCCCCTCGCGGCGGGATGCCTGGCTTTCACCTTGTGGATACCCTGCCGGGGTTATCTCACAGGGGAATACCAGGACGGGTTCCCTAAGCAAGCGCCGGGAAACCCACTGCGGGTAGCTGTGCGCTATATAAGCTCAAATACATTTACATTTACATAAGCGCCGATAGAGATATGTAAGAGATCCAGACAGGTGATAGAAAGGGGTGGAAAGACGCTGAGACGGCAGTTAGAAATACAAAGAGTGATGGTAGAGAGACTGATAGGATACAATAGGGGACAGAATTAGCCTCAAATGGGAGAGAGGTGGGTGTGGGACGGATCGTGAGGTTTGAGATATGAAGACAGTATATATTTGAGAGGAACAGATTTGGGACGTATTTTAAAGAAAAGCGAGGAATGCTTGTTTGTGTGCATGCACTCTGGAATATTAGGATTGCGCCAGATGCAAGCAAGTAGGAACATTAGAATTATTATATTAAGGAGCTGTAAATATTACAAAACAAGGAAACATGAACATGTGGCGTTTGGACATTTTTTTGGGATTGATACATTTCTCACATGTTTTGTTCTGTCCCGTAACCGAAGTGGCAGAGTCTCTCTCGCCCTAGAGCATATTAATTATTAGCCTGAAAGTGCTAAAAGCACTGTTGATGGCTTGGCACATTCAGGCTTTTAGCTATTAATCTGCACATATGTAAAGTTTGGGACCACTCTCCAGGAAATGCAAGGGCAAAATGAATACTCAATGGAAGTGTTTTTGTATCATGTCTCACTCTGCCTCTAACCACGCCCACTAGCCACGCCCCTAGCTCAATTTAATGAGTACCTGCACTTATTTTTTCCCATTTAAACCACTGCCCTTGCTAGAAAAAAGTGTCACCTTTGTTCTTCTACTCTCCCCAACTTCTCCTTACCTACTATCCCACCCACAGGGCTGTGCATATATTTAGCACCTGTTCAAAGCAGGTGTTAAATGTATGCGAAGAACCGCGTGGAATGCAGGATCTGTGTGGATTTACAACAGGAAAATCAGTACCATGCAGTAATTCCCATTTCCATGAGTTTTACATGGAGTTGCATGATACTGGCGCAAAATTACCACACTGTAAACTGCACCTAGGTATCATGGCCCGAGTCTAATTTCTTTGCCTGCTTGTCTTCATGAGTTTAAGTAGTTTGATACCAATCTAATAGCTTGTGGACATCTTTTTGAGACTGTGTGTAATTAGAGTTTATTTGAACCAAGCCTCAAGAACTGCTGTACCTCTACTGTCACGGAAATAGCACCAGACGCTAATTTTACTGAAGGCAGGACAACATTAGTTACAGAGCCAGGGAGGAGATATGGCGAAGTGGATAGGCCTATCAACTTTGGGATGGGTGAAGGTGGTCTGAATGCCAGCCTTAGTTTAACATCCTGTGATCCTAGGCAAATCTGCAATCTCCCATGCCCAAAAATGTGTAACATATGGTGCTCTTGTAAAGGGTTCTGATGTCCTTGGGTCAAGTTTATGCAATAAAAACTGCAAAAACGAATCTACAAATGTTGGCCTGATGCTAGCGTTGTTCCCTGCACTAGCCCTGAAAGAAACATGGGGAAGGGAGCATACTGCCTAGTGTACCAGCACACAATTTGCACAGATACATTGTGGTAAATGCAATGCATGATAAACCACACTTGAGGAAAAACGCTTTACACTAGTCATCATTGTGTACAAAGCCAATGATGTGTATTTCTTGACATGTGTTTCAGGATGTTTGCCCTTCTTTAGTATTTACCCCAATGTATTTGTGACCATTCATAGTGAGTCGCAAAATGGAATCTCCTTAATTAAATATGAATTAAGCAGGTTGGTCTGCACACCACTAAGATTAAGTATTTTTGAAAATGAACTTTTAATACATAATCCAGTTCACAAACATGATACTGATCACAAAAAGAAGAGTTGCTTTTTGCAGCCACTTTTTTTGACCAGTATCTGGGTACATTTGACCCTTTATTATTAGTACAACGTATGTGAACATTTAAGCTATTTAGGGCTACATGTTCAAATGGTTTTAGCAGTCGCAAACAGTGAATTGGGCCGTGTGCGGTCGCTAAATAGCCTTTTGACATTTACTAACCCTTTTTTGAGAGTCGGTAACTTATTTTCGACTTGGAAAATAGGGTTTGCGAATTGTATTAGGAAGGAGGGTGTTCAGGGCGCCCCTCCCTAACAGCAAGTCGTAGGTTGATGTATGAATGCTTTGCAACCAAATTGCGGTCACAATCATTCACAACCTACTGTCCAATTCAAGTAGATGGTAAGCCAGTCACAAACAGAAAGGGGTTCACAGGGGACCCCTTCCCCTTTGTGAATGGTTGTGATTTTTTTTTTTTTTTAAAGCAGGTAGTGGTCCGACAGACACTGGCTACTCCTAACGAAAACGAGCTGTATTAAAAAAAAAGTTGCTTTAATTAAAAGCAAACACAGGCATGGTAGTCTGCTGTCCCCAGCAGGCTACCTGCCCTGTTATTTTTAGCTATTCCCACGAATCGCAACTTGTGATCTGCCTCATAAATATTGATGAGGCAGGTCCAAAATCACAAACACATATATGCCCACATGCATCAAAGTCAATTGCATTCGCAAACTGTGCGAATCACATTTTTCGTCCGTTTGCGAATGCAATTGACTAATTTGGAATGCATCATGCATTTCACAATTTTAGGAATCGCAACAATGTTGTGATTTCTAAAATTGCGATTGCATTTAAGAAATCGCAATTTCAGATTTCTTAAATGCAATGCATGATTATTTTTAAATTGCTAATTCGCACTTTGGAAGGGGTAAATTAGCATAAAGTTGAACTTCATGCTAATTTACCGAAAACTTTCAAACATGCACTAGTTGCATATTTGAAAGTTTTAATTTACACACACACATGTCGTTGGTTCATGTATGTGTGTAAATTGCACTTAAAGTTAAATTTCAGGGGTGCAGGGAGAGGTTCTTTGGACCCCCCTGCACCCTTGAAATTGCATTCACATTTTGCGAATCGCAATTTGAAATTCGCCAAATGTGAATGCCTTCCCATTGATTCCTATGGGCCTTTTGGCCCATAGGAATGAATGGGAAGGGTTTTCCTTAATTGCGATTCGCAAATTGTGAATCGCAATTAAGGAAAAATACAGAATCACAAAAAATATTGCGATTTTTTAATGCATAGCATTTTGCGATTTCTTAATTGCGATTCCTTAATTTTCGCAATTAAGAAATCGCAAAATGTTCATAGTTGTATATCATTTTATTTCCTAATTGCGATTCACAAAAAGGTGCGATTAGGAACTCGCAAAATGTTGCAGTCATACATGTGGCCCGTAGCTTCTGAACTGTGTAGTTGTTAGGTTCCTATTGTTACTTCACCTCTACTCCACATGTAAACATTTATTTGACTTGCTGCTTGGAACACATAACAAAAGGAGAGTCACAGATAGATCCTTATATGTGTCTAAATGTTACATTTGGTCATTTTGCATGGCGTTTACATTTTGTAATGTATTCACATACCTATTATTTGCAAGCCTCACTTGAAATGTATGTCTTTTTTACCGTCTCTTTCAAAATCTGGCATTCGAACATTGTGTGAGAATTTCGATAGCTAAAAAGGAAAGCAATGCTGCAGTGAAAGAGGAGTAAAGACTCACTTTGAAGTGCCCGAGTTTTTTCAGAAGTTAGTTCTAATACTGAAGCGTGTTTTTGTAGTCTCAGTCTTGGCTCCAATCAATTGGAATTGTCAATTTTTTCAGTATCGGCAAGCTAGTCAGTAACACCTGAAAGCTTTGACAAATGCCTTGAATTTATACTTAAAACAGCTCTTCATTTTAAAAAGTATGAGGTCACTGTAGGCCTCTAGGAGCCTGCTGGGTCTGCCACCCTTGGAGAGTCACCCAGAGGGCCTGGGGACTCCCAAGATAAACCCGAGATTGCGGAGAGGACGATTGAGTATAGGTAGTTCAGGGGCAGAAAGCGGGACCACAAGGAGATGGAAGCGGACAAGGAACGGCTCCTCTCTCAGCTGAGACAGGCAGCTGCGGAGCCCTCAGGACCCTCTTCTATGGGAGACGTCATGGAGCCACACCATGATTCAATAGAGTGCCTCTGACGCGAAGGCCAACAGATCCTTGCAGAGCAAGATCGAACATCTTCAATTTGTTGACACCCTGGTGTGGAAGGTGTACCCTGGAGGAGAGTATAGAGGTTTAAACACTGGACTGTGACCTTCCTGTGCATTGATAAGAGTTGATTTCTTTCTGTGGGGAGCAAGTTCATGAGATACTGGAACTTTCCCGGATGTCTTTAACGCATTTTGTTTGTTCAGTAGGTTACCCCAGTTTTTTTGTTTTGGTTGGGAAATTCTTGGGGGACCCACCACGGCCTGAATCCAAACCCCAGCAGCACCCCATTTCACCGCACGTAGGGCAACACTGAAGACAATGATATTCCCCATGCAGGCACCAAACACTTTACAGGTAGTGACATATAATGTCCGGGGCCTCAACAACCCCACCAAACACCTACGTTTTTTGGGGGGAACTGAAGTGATCCGGGGGAGTAATATGTTTCTTACAAGTGACCCTTTTGCTTAACCCCTTCGGTGCTGCTGACGAGCTCAGCTCGTCATGCAGCACGGTGGCCGTGTGCTGGTGACGAGCTGAGCTCGTCATGGCCTCCGCGGAACTCCCACGCAGGGATTATTCCCCCGCTGTGCTGGGCATTCCATTGAGCGGGCGCGGCTGTGACGAGCTCAGCTTGTCACCAGCACACGCCCACCGTGCTGCATGACGAGCCAAGCTCGTCAGCGGCGCCGCACGCGGCTCCCTCCCCCGCGCCGCGGGGGAATTAGCCCCGCGGCGATGGCCTTAAAAGATGACCAACACAGGCAGCGCTCTAGAGCATTCCCAATCCAATACTACGCTTATGCCCAGGCTACAAAGGCAAGAATTGTGATACTCATTAGGAGCAACACAAAGCTCCATGAGTGGCAGGTCCTAGTGGGTGATCAGGGCTAATGGGTGGTGGTGGTGAGGGAATGGCAGAGGACACCAGTAGCAATAGGTAATGTTTATTGCCCACCCAGAGGACAAGGGGCATTTCAACTCCCTGTTCTCCAAAAGTTTCCAGAGGTCACAGAAGCTCCCCTCCTGATAGGAGGTGACCTCAATAGCGTTATGCACACTACCTTGGATAAATCCCAATAGAGGGTGGGGGGTACACCAACACTATCAGCGGTAGGACAGATGCTCCTCATGGACCTGAGCCTGACAGGCGCCTGGCGTTATCGACACCCACTGGCCTTTTCACATTTTTCTGTTGAAATCAACACCTATGCCAGAATTAACTATCTCCTTGTTGATGAGCGACTGCTCTCCTGGGTTGAAGATGTTACTCAGGAGCAGATGACTATATCAGACCATGGCCTTGTACAGATTGCTCTGTGTCTTGGACGGTCTTACCTCAGGAGTGCAGGCAAATCACCTGACGACTGAATGACTCCCTTCTACGGAACCCTGTGGTGCAGCATGAGGTGATGACTGATATACGAGAATACTTGCAGCTCAACCACACAAGCATGTTATTGCCCTTAGTGGTATGGAATGTCCTGAAGGTGGTCATACAGGGGGCTATGTATTACGGAGAAAAGGCACCTTAAGAAAATGGATGAGCTAGAATTGATCTGGTTGCGGGAGGAACTCCTCCGGGTGAAGAGGGACCATGAGGACTGTCCCTCAAAGAAACGCTGTAGGAGCCTAATAACCACCTACAACCAGAATAGGGCTGTGGAATATGACAAAGCTAAGTACTTCTTAGCCTGCTCAAATCTATGATGGCAGCAATAAGACGGGGTCCCTCCTTGCTAATAAAATTCAGGCACAGCGCACAAAGGGGTTTATCCAAGAGGTCAAAAATGCGACCGGGAATCTTTGAACCTCAGACGCCAAAAAGGCCAAGTTCTTTGATGAATTCTACTCTGTATACAGCTGAACCCCTGGAGTTGGGCTTTAGGCAGCGCACATATTTGCGGCGTTTCAAAAGGGGTAAGGTTGCACACCTGATAGCCCCACTATTGAACAAAGTCTATAAAAAAACACTCACTTACTTCAAGAAATTCTTGCAGAACCTCTCCATAATGTGACACTTAGTCACTCAAATCCTTGTTCCTCAATACCCCTCAGAAGTCGCTTGCATACAAGATAAGAGGGAAGAAGATCTGGGTATTGCACTGGACAGCCAGCAAAATGGAGTACCATACACACACGCACAACTGATTTTGCGAGATATGCCCAGGGTAGGGTAGCACTATGTAAGACCTTGTATAGATGGCAATTTACACCAGTACTCCTACATGGGTGGGACAATACCAGGTCTGAAGACTCTGGAAGGGTTGTGGAGGTACTGAAACTCTATTTATATTCTGTGGTCCTATCCCCACCTGGCCCAGTTCTAGGGGGAGGTTCTGGAAACTGTTGCAGCTGTTGTGGACAGACCTTTGGTTGGTGACCTATCCTTCATCCTCTAGGGACTCGCCACAGAAACATTCCTACCTACTTTATTCCCTTAAAGAGAAGAGGACATCCATCTTCTCTTTATAGCAAAACAACCATCTTGGGTATCTGGGGGATGGACACTATCCCGAATACCTCCATATGGCTGCAGAGAATCTGGAAGCGTTTAGGCAATAAGAAAGTATCCTCCGATATGCAGTGTGTTTCTGACAAATCCACTATGATGTGGGACCTTAGCCTAGAGTTCCTAGGTCAATGCAATAGAGGCCTTAAATGCCCAGGTCACCTTAGGGTACTAGGCTTACAGTCTCATCAGAAGTGGTGAGCTGACAATGTCACCTGATTAAATTGAGGAGGAGAGACTAAGCTCTTGCCTATACCGCTTGTTAGCTGGGGTGCAGTGGTGACATGGGGAGTTCATGGTGGGGATCAGTACTTTTTATGTAGGTGGCTATGCCTGCCTCATTGTTGTATATAAAAGCACCTGTAAATATGATTGTAACTAGAAAGTATGAAGTGAAGATCATCAAATTAAAATAATCCAGCTGTGTGTATAGGTGCATTACACCAATTGTAACATACAGCAGGGTCAGTCTTTAAGGATTCATCTTCTATTTTACGTTGTGAAAGCTATTCAATGATGCCAAGAAAAATTGGTACAAAACCAATGTACACAGTAAGATGGAGGAAAATGTGAAGATTGAGCCATTGGTAAGGCCTTAACATAAAACATTTGCCACTTACTCCCAGTCACAGAGCTGAGTTAAATCTATCTTTGTTCTTTAGCTCACTCTTCCACACCAGTTCAGACCCAACCATACGCAAATCAGTCTTGACCCTGTTCCTTATGGAACAGTAAAGCCCGTACTGCCAAGCTAGATCTTCCCTGGACCAGAAACAAGCATCCTGGCATCGGTTTTGCCCTAAGTTGGCTGGGTATGCCAAGACGTGGACCCCTTGCTCTCTTTGCCACTGGATACAAGCTAGTCTGGCTGTAGAGGGGTGTTACCCCAAAACCGGTCCCAGGATGCAAGTGTATCTACCTTAACTTGACTAGAATGGTGGGTCCTGCCTGGCCTGGGTGCCTACCTCAGCCAATCAGGAATCCCATTTCTAACAGGGTGTGAATGTTTTAAGTGATTTTCAGTTAAAGATTAAGTAGTCTCTAAGCGGATCAGTGTGGCAACTATAGGAAGCAGTATGCCTGAACATAGGTAATATGATCAGGTTGTCTGAGTCTTTCTATTAGAAGCTCTTCAAAAGGGTCAATAGAGGCAGTGGGTAGATCTTCAAATTTTCCTCCAATAATCAAAGGATGCTCCTACTTTTCCATGTGCCAGGACTTTGGAAAAACTGTGACTGATGTTGGTATGGGAACTTTTACAGGAAGCAGAGAATGGTATTCTGCACCAACACAATTAATAACATAGGCAATATCTGTTAAGCACACATTTATGTTGAGAAATATCTTGTCAACCTTAATCTTTACAATAAGGGCATCAGCTTCCTCTCCCGATTTTATTTGATACATTTGATTGTACACACATCACACAAAGTACTGCTGGGAGCTTCAACTGCGCCTTGGCCCCTATACTATTCAGCTCCTCCAACCTTTTCCCCAACTCCCATTGTCTAGTTGCAGTGGTATGGGAAATTTCTGATCTAATTTGAAAAGAAAAAGGGTTGGAGCTGTTAAAAGTTTTGAAGCCTTCTTTTAAGGCAGAGGACAAGATCTGTTCCTTAACAAAATAAGTTAAAAAATTTAGCAGAATCTTTCTTGGCTTTTGTTTGGCGGGGTTTCTCCTAAAAGGATTGCGATGTACCCTTTGGATTTCATGCACTAGATCAACTTCTGGAGCTCCTTTTAGAACTGTTCCCATTAACACAGATATTACAAATCCCTTGATGTCAGACCCCTCTAAGGCTTCATGAACATTCAAAAGCCTTAGGTTGTTCCGTCGAGAGCGGTTTTCTAAACACTCAAGATCTTCTTTTAATTCTTTGTTTTGAACCGATAGTTTTGCTACTTCTGCTTCTGTGGAATGCCATTGATCTTAGGGATTTCCACCTCAATGACCTCAGTTCTCAGGGTAACCTCATCCAGCCTTTTAGTCAAAACTTCACTAGAGGTTTAGATTGCTGCCTGATTAGCTTCGGAGACTACAAATCTGTCAGTCATCTCTGCTTTCATTGCAAGGAGTATGTCCGCCAAAGAGTGTGATGGTGCATCAGATTTACCTGCGAGAACTATAGTATTATCCGCTGTTGCTACTGCGCCTGGCTGTACTGGGTTCAGGGCTGAGTTGTGAGCTTCAGATGACTCCGTATGGGAAATCTTCTCATTGTTACTTGCCAATACTGAGTATCTATTTGCCAGGCTCACTGCTGAATGTATCATGCTCAGGGCAGGATCCACTTGTACATCTGTGTCCCTTTCCTTTGCAGGGTTTGAGATACTGCAAGACCCCAGAGAGTCACCCTGATTTTTGTTTTCTACAGTATTACCGACAGGGGTTGGTTGAAGGGACAATGTGGAAGTTGAGGTAGTAGCCATAACTTTGTAAAACGTTTTGAGCGATGGGGTAACTTTTGTTTTGGGGTAGACCCATTCTTGCCCTTGCCCTTTCTTTTTTGACGATATCACCCTTTCTGGCCTTAAGCTCAATGTCCTCATTAAGATTACTCCCTTTGGCTTTACCCTGCTTGGTGCGGGTGTTTATTTCAGAAACTGGAGGTGAAACGCGTCGGGGGTAGACCGTTTTTTCGTTGGTGGGGTCAAAGACAGACCGAGCACAGAGGGTATATCTATTCACTTTAGACACCTGTCTCCCTTTAGACTCTGCTACCTCCGTGTCTCTGAGGCTTCCAAAACTCCCACTTCTGGTCGCTCCTTAAATATCCATACATTTGCCTAACACGTCCGTGTTTACTGCCCTGAATCCTAAATAAATCTGCTCCTCCCTGGTATTGCAGATGGTGCCCTCAGAGGGAAACAAAAAACAGGGATATTGACTCCCTACTTTAACGCTGGTCTCAACTTCGCGGGTCCCGCCGCCACTCACGCTCTACCTCGTCCTCGCCTGCAGCCCCCAGCAAATCACTGACTCTCCCCCTTACAACCCGGAACAGGAACAGTGCTGCGTCTTGTCCCTTCCGCGATCGAGCCGCCTCCTCCCAGAGCCAACTGCCGCTAACCTTGCCGACTCCAGCCGCACTGCTCTCCGCATAACCCGCAGCCAAAAGCCTCGATGGTCCGGGGCAGAAAAAAGTCCGCTCCAGCAACATATCGGAATAGTAAGGAGGGGCAACGAGGGGGGCGGGGGGCAAGCTCCATCAGCGTCTTACTTTTTTTTCGCTTAAAATCTCAGCAAGAACTCATTATTGTTTGTAAGATCCCCACGGGGGGGGGGGGGGTATTGAGCCGAGCCGGGGCCGTTCAGCTGGCAGCCGCCATGTTCCTCCCAGGGGGCCTTTGATTCTGTCAATCAAATGTATCAAATTAAATCGGGAGAGGAAGAGCTGATGCCCTTATTGTAAAGATTGGGGATGAGCGGGGAGGGAAACAGGGAGAGGTGAGCAAGCGAGCAAAAATGAAAAGTTTAGTTGCTACGGAAAGGTATGTTTTCAGTAAGAACTTAGTTAATGTTTCTTTTTTTTTGGTACCCCGGGGGGGAGGAGAAGAGACGAATAGGCTTTTGCCTATTGGAAGGGCGGTTCCTCATGGGAAGAGAGGGCACAGGGGTTCTGGGGAGGAGGGTGGGGGAGGGGCACTCGGGTGGGGAGCAGAGGGTAAAAAAAGGAAAAAAACAACCTCATCTTACCTTAAAGCTAAGAACATTCTGTTAAATATGGCAATAGCCATACAGGTAGACCATGTGAATGGCAGGAAATCAAGATCTAAGAGGTAGAATGACCATCTTTATCTCCAGGAATGTGAATGGGTTGAGATGTCCCCGGAGGCAAAGGCAAATTTTAAAGTATTTGGAACTCTCTACTGCCCAAGTGTGCTTATTACAAGAGACGCATCTGAGCTTCACAGAAAGTTGTCACATTTTTTCCAAGGTTCCTTGGATTAAATGTTTTAGTGTGTCACAGCAGACGACTCATAGTAGAGGTGTGGCAATTTTGATAAAGCATGCTGCTCCGTGTTCTATAGAAAAGTCACTTTCAGACTCCTCTGGAAGATGGTTAGTGGCCCGAATCACATTTGGGAAAGTGAATTTAGTGTGTGTTTCATTCTACGGCCCAAACGTAGATGATCCGACCTATTTATGTAAGCTGTAGTCCATATTGACTTTGGAGTCCCCTCCCTATGTTGTGGGTGGGGATTTTAATGTTTTGTTAAATCCCTTCATGGATAGGTCCATTCTGAGCCATTATATAGGAGCCCCAAAGATACGTCGGGCATTAGGGAACATGTTGCAGGACCTGGATCTGGTGGATGTATGGAGGGCCCAGAAATTAGACCAACAGGGTTTCACGTTCTATAGCAAAAAATACAACCACTCCTCTAGGATTGACTAAAAATTTACGGATAGATCGTTTTTGAATAACCTAGAGGGGATTTCTGTCAGCCCAAGCCACCTCTCAGATCAGGCACCAGTGGGATTCTCATACCAGAATAAAGGGTCACAGACACAGCCTAGATGGACATTGAATAGGGCCAAGCTTCTAGACTCAGAAGTTATAGAGGCTGTTAAGTTATCCTCCTCAGTATTCTTCTCCTTAAATATGGGATCCACAATCATGGATTTCATTTGGGACACATATTAGGCCAATCTAAGGGGGAAGTTCCATGGCGTTATTTGTTCTAGAAATAGAGCTTAGGCCTGGGTATTGAAAAACATTGACGGGAAAATAAGCCAGCTGAAGAGAGAGCGGAATAGATTAGACGGGGACTCTGTGCATTGCTCTCAAGTCTTGAAGGATTTGGATGAGGCAAGACAGGAATATAGGGGGAAATTAGAGGCCAGGTGCTGAGCTCAATGGAACACTAGAAGCATGCAAAACTTTGAATATGGGGAGAAAGCCGGAACTCTTTTGGCATGGAAAGCCAGATCTGATCGCACTAGGAATGATATTAAAGTACTGGTAGTAAATAGTAATGGGGAAACATCAAGTAGCAATGAGGATATGCAAACTTGTCTTCTAAAGCTCTTTTCAGACCTCTATGGAGAGGATTTGGCTCCATCCTCGAGTTCCATCCGCTCCTGGTTGAGCAATAAATTATTGCCCTCCCTTTCGGATGAAAGTAGAAACAACCTAGATACCCCCTTTACGTTGAAGGAAATAACCGAGCAAATTAAAAAATCTAAGGGGAAAAAAACTGCAGGCTCGGATTCACTTCTGAGCGAAGTATATAAATTGCTCGCAGACGAGTTGATCCTTGTAATGGGCACTGTTTTCAACTCAGTCGACTGTCCCAATGGCAGAGTCCCCGTTCCTAGAGAGAGGCAATAATTGTACTAATCTTGAAGCCAGGTAACAACCCACGTAAGGCCGATTCATATCGTCCAATCTCCCTGCTAAATGCCGATTATAAGATCTTCATGGGCAAATTGGCAGGGAGATTGGCAAAACTGGTCTCCAAGTTGGTGCATACAGATCAGAAGGGTTTTGTGGCAGGAAGGTACATCCAGGAGCAGACACAGCTGTTGATTGGCAATATAGATCTAGCCATCCAGAGATCTGCTCCCTTGGCCATGGTGGTGCTGGACACGCCCAAGGCATTTGATAGAGTCTGCTGGGTGTATCTTCTATATTGAACCCCGTGCGCAAGCACTAAGATTGGATGATTCAATCTATCCATTTAGGTCCGAACAATATTGGTCTAAAATTGCTCTCTACGCGGATGATCTGATACTATATACTAGTGATCATGAGAGAGTGATTCCCCGGGTTGAGAGGGTGTTGGTTGGATTTGGGTCTCTGTCTGGTTATTCAGTCAATAAATCAAAGACAGAGGTAATGTGCTGGAACCTGGATCAGTGGACAGGAGCAGTCAGTTCAGAGTTTAGATATCTGGGGGTTTATATTGTAAAAGATCTGGAAAAAAATCCCCCAGATTAACCTCAATAGAGTGATTAAAGAAATAGATCGTCTTTTCAGTAGATGGAAGAATCTTCCTTTAACCATTTATGGGAAAATCAATCTGGCAAAGATGGCCATTCTCCCAAAGCTCTCCTATCTTTTTACCACAATACCTTTAACTTTTCCGAAACAAAGCATCAGTAAGGTGCAGTGCAAGATAGGTAGTTTGTGTGGGGAGATAAGGGTCACTGGCCTGGAAGAAACTCAGACGTAGACTAATCAAAGGGGGGATGGCCCTCCCGGATATTGGTTTATATGCTGCTGCATTCCAGTTTAAAAGCATTCGGATGCTACTAGTGAAACCAGAGGGGTCAGCATGGGCCAGGCTGCTGGGAGAGATGGTGAGAGTGGAAGGAGGAGGTGGCAGGGAGGCCTTTGTATACAAGTTTGGGTCTCCAAAATTCTTTAAGCGGGTGCGCCTAAAGGTCCTGAGGGCAACCCTGGAGCTGTGGTATAGGGTGAGACTCAGCTGGGGGATAGGCTATTATTCGGACCTTGCACCCGTTTGGGATTCACCAGGGACTCTGGACTGCCTGAGAGACAGTTTGGCGCTGTCTATAATGAGGGCTGGTATAACTACCTGGTCCGAGCTGGTGGATTCCGAGGGGGTGCACCCCTGGGAATATCTGAGAGCCAAGATAGGTACAGGGTTATCAAGATTTGAATATCTGCAGTTAGTGTCTTGGTATGATGCCGAAAGAAGGGAAGTAGGAGGGAATGAGGAGATTGAAAGACTGTGCCAATGCTCCCTCCCAAAAAGGAAGGAAATTTCAGTATGGTATCACCATCTACTAGAAGCTGAAAATCTTGAGATTCCTTCCTTGGAGTTGGTGTGGAACCAAACTTCTCATGGGCCTTGAATGGAGTCCTATTTCGAGCCTTCATTAAAGATACTATATAAGTACATAAAACCCACCTGTCTGAAAAAGAATCACTTCTTCGTTATAAATAGACTGTATTATACTCCCGCAAAGATTGCCTAGTTTGCCCCAGTACCATCTCCCAAGTGTCCAAGATGCCTCTCCCCTCTTGCTAATGACTTGCATGTTTGTTTTGAATGTTCAGAACTGGGAACCTTTTGGAAAGAGGTTGGTGATTCACTCTGAGATATTTTTAAAACGAATATCAATCTCAATTTCCCAGTAGTCCTCTTTGGAGATGATGGTTTATTCTGTCAGATGGCCCCACAGTTGCATAGAGGTCTGCTTTTGTACCTGGTTTTATTGGCTCGGAGAGAGATCTGTAAGAAATGGAAAGATCCTCTCCCGCCAAAAAGGGAGGACTGGCTCAGAGCATCGTTTAATATCACCAGATTGGAATATGAAGTTGTAGAGGATAAGCCATCAAACATCTGGTATCCTTTTTTACATACTGCTTTGTTAAGCCACTGATGGACTCAAAGCAGACGGAGAGGTAATTCCGGGTGAACCGCTAGATTTCTGACCGTGCGGTAAGTGCTTTGCGTGAATTTCAACCGGCGTGATGTTTCCATACCTGGACGAGGGTCACTGGGCAGGTTTCTCCCTACCAGAGGCCTCAAGATCTCCAAAGCGTATGCTGTGTCTGCTGCTGTCTTTTTGTTGTCAGCATTTCCATCTGATGCCTGTTCTCCACTCCCTAAAATTTTGAGAAAGCATCTTATGCCAGCGAATACTGCTGGAAATTTGGATTCTTCATCAACTTTGATCCAGAGAGCTAAAAAAGGGACTGTTCAAGCAAAATCAGCTGCTGCATGAGCAAATCTCAGTTTCCAGCTGTGAAAGGAGTTAAGGATGGCAGCAAGTTCAGCGAACTCTGAAGATAACTTGGCCATCATACAGAAGCAAAGTGTAATAGGGGCAGTGAATGGAATTTAAGAGCAGGCTGCAGAAGCCTCAGTTGGCTCAATGAATTCTTCTGTAAGGTTGGAATCGCCTGCTCCTAACAATGAGAAAATTGGGTCGCATTTGGTGACTACGGCTGAGGCAGAACTAAATCAGGTTAAAGCTAAAGAATGCACCTTGTTTGCTAAAGGGAAAGCAGTGTCATATGATTTTTCGAAGTCACCTCAGTCTATAAGCACAAGATCTTTAGTAATAACACAGGTCCCCCATATCAATGGTAGGGTTGGACCGTTCTCTGGTGGATGCTTCTGATCTACAGGCACTACTGTCCTCTAGATCAGATTGCAGTAAGTGAGCAGTTGCTTTCTGACCCAATGATTGTCCCCTTGCCCCTGGAGAAGCAGCACCAGAAGGATCAGCAGCGAGGTCAGAGGGACGACGAAGTTACTGAGCAATGTGATGTAAAATCCATGCATAACATTATTCTGGATGAGATGATAGAAATCATGGCCTCTCAGGCAATTGAAATAGCAACCATACACTACTGAATGTCCAAATACTATGGCTCAATTGCCAGAGAGATTGAGGGAGGCTGAGTCCAGAAAATCTGAACTTGAAGATCAAGTTACCACTATGCAGGAAGAAGTCAGCGAGTTTCTAAAGCAAAAGTCTTTGCTGGAGTACAAGATTGAGGAGCTCGAAAAACATTCATGGCACTCTAACCTACACATAGTTGGGGTCCCAGAGGATGGATGCAATTGGGGTCCCAGAGGTGGATGCAATTAGGGTCCCAGAGGTGGATGCAATTATTAATACCCATGTGCTGCCGGAATACTCGAGGGATTTAGCATATCGCGTTCTGGCCCAACGTTCCCCGAGCTCGAAAATTTCCACGTTCTATTTTGGTCAATTTTCTTTTACTATTGAGTAAAATAACGTATTTTGGACAAGGCAATTGTGGAAAAAACCATTCGCAACATCCAAGATACCCCATTGTCGTAAATTTGCAGACATGTCAACTTCAGCAGGTTGCGGTCTAAAAGACATTGTAAAATGTTGTATTTGTTTAAAGCGCAGGGTGCTCAGGTGACCATTGCGCGTCAGTCTAATTTAAAAGTCTTTGTAAAGGGGCAGTCTCATCTGTTCACTAGTTTGACAGAGGCTCAGGAGCCGCATACTAAAAAAGTGATTGACACGCTGAAGCAGGAGTTCCAATTAATCAATCCATGGTATGGTGACCACAAATGTATTTTACAATACACTTGCTTAAGACAACGATTTCACATAGCCTCCCATTTTGATCTTTCTCTAATTTCTCATTCTAATAAAAGGGTGGGTGTCGATATTTGGGGTAACTTTTTTCCTGATCATTCGCTGGTCACCATTGTAATATAACTGGATACAATATGGGGAGATAGGCTCAGGTGGCAGCTGTACCTGACCCTTGTCACTGATTAAGCATGGCTTAAAGAAATGAGGTAATTTATTCAGGATTTATTCATGTTAAATATGGATACAGCATCTTTGTTTTCCATCTGGAAAGCCTTTAAGGCTATAGCCCGGGAGAAGATTATTGTTTATAAGGCTCAGCAAAGAAGAATTTGTGCTGATCAAATAGAACAGTTACAATCTGCTTTAGATCAAGCTCTTCAGACCTAGAATAGGCCTCAAATTTCATATATTTCTTTGGAGAACCATCTTGAAAAGGAAAAGCAAAATTTGAGGGGCTTCTTTATTATTGAAGAAAGTAACAGTTCTAGGACATTTCAATATTCAATATTGAGTATATGAAGAAAGTCAACAGATTGGCAAATTCTTGGTGTGGTCAACATGGGTTAAGAAGAATGCTGCACTAGGTAGGAAGTTACAGAACCCTGTTACTGGAGAACTAGTCTTAGAGAAGGCTTTAAGTGTCCCAAGCTTTTCTGCTGCATTATAGAGCCATGTATGAAACTAGTAATTTGATTCCGCAGTCAAGCATATTCCAATATTATCAGTCCATCACAGTATCTTAGCTGCCACACTCTCAGGCTGAAAATATTATCTATTCTATATCAGTCGCAGAGGTGCAGGAAGCTCTTGTCACAATGCCTAGCAGAAAGGACTGGGTATTGATGGGTTCCCAGTCGAGTTTTATAAAACATTGCAACAGATCTTGTACCTTTATTGACTGATTTGTTTAAATTTGTTAAGGACGTTCCGGAAGTTGCATCATCCTTTAAGAAATCCTCAATAGTCAGTTTTTGAAGAAAGATGAGAATTTTAGTTTTGTCAATTCATACATACCTATTAGCTTACAGAATGCTGCCTGTAAGATTTTAATAAAAATATGGGCTGATTGTTTTACTCCAGCAGCTCAGGCTCTAAGTCATATAAGACAGGCTTGTTAGTATTTGTTTGATGACTGCGAATACAACTTTCTAATACATGTGCCCGATTATTTCCCTGTTAACCAGATCAACGCAGCAGCAGTGATAATGGCTCTTTTATGGCCTTGAGAAGTTTGTTTTTTGCAGCTCAATTCATTTCAATGCCGGGGATATTTAGGGGCACAAGCAAAGGTACTAGTGAATTCCAACCTTGCAGGAATAGTGGCTGGTAGCAGAGGAACTCATCAAGGGTGTCCTCTGACCACAATTGTATTTACTTTCTTTATTGAGCCTATGGCTTGCAGGATTCAGGTCAATGATGTGATTGAGGCCCCCATGTCTGGTATGGCCGAATGATGACATTATCCTATTTTTTAAGCCCAATACGGAAAATGTTCAGATGCTGCTGGATGAGCCTGAGCAGTTTAAAGGATTGGGGGATATAATATTTATCAAAATAAAACTGAGCTGCTTCTTTTTAATACTTCAGCTAGTAATCTCCCATTTCTTTGCAGCAGCAAGCCCGTTTTCAAAGCCTGATACGTGACTAAGGGGTGTTTGTGATGAACAATTGCTCCCAGCTCTTTCAATTAAATTATGTATCAATGTTGGAAGAAAATGAATGGGTTACTTGATAGGTGGGCACTTCTTCCCCTGACATTGGTCGGCAGGGTAGCTCTTATTAAAAAGTGAATTCTACCTCTGCTTTTATTTCTGTTCTCTAATGTCCCTATTAAAGTTAGTAGGAGTTATTATAGGGACCTCAATGTACTTTTCAGGCATGTTGTTTGGAACAGGATGGTACCAATGGATGGCTTATTCTACTCCTGCAACCATTCATAGAATGGATCCATCGGTTGAGGATCGCCGCTTGCGATGCCATCAGTAGGGGGCGATGCCATCCGTAGGGTGCGATGCCATTCGCAGGGGCGGGGCCTGGCTCCATATTTGTCATACTTGCCGTATGCTGGGACAGTTTTGGGAACAGCTCTTCTTCGCTCTCAGTCTTGGTCTCCAGGTTACAATTGTTTCAGAAGCTTGTTTGGTACTTTTTGGGCTTATTAAGCAGAGCCAGTGCTCCAGCATGAGTAAATGGAGGCAAATGTTTATATTCATTGCATTCTCAATTGCTCCCTCCTTGGTTTTACCAATGTGGAGCGCATACAGAGTTCCAGCATAGCAGGACTGGATGAATAAAATGTTTAGAAAAAGGAAGTTAGAGGACGTGTTTGCAAAAAGAGTTGGGGGGGCTTAAAGAGATTCTATGCCTCTTGGAAATATCTCGATGTAATTGAAAAGGTGGGTCCTGATCTTGCATTAGTACTACCTGAGATAACTTGACAGAGGTGTTAAGTCTGGAATTTTAAAATAGTGTAGGTGTTTTTTAAAATGCATGTCAACTGTACGTTTTTAAACCTGGATAGGAAGCCCCGGCACAATGCACTTTAATATAATGTTTTATGGCACTGTAATTGCTTTACCTGTTTTTGAGAATTAGGGAGCTTAGAGATGCATTGCTTCTTGACAATCGCATTTTTTACTAAGCTGCTACTAGAAGTTTAGTCTTGCTAACTGCAGCTATCCTACTTTTATCAATGAAATGATGTGTTAATTGTACAAGTAGGGATTTCAAGAGGCGTAAAGGCACTTTATGTCTAATATCTCTGCTGTATGAAACTTGAGTTCTTATTTAGTTTTATTGTCATTTCTAATTTATTGACTGCCCTATGTTAACTTTTAGAATTTTTTGTTTCTGACTTTTTTTGTATAGGTTTTCGATATATATTGTGGACAAATAGACCTGATATCATACATTATTCTATGTTTATAGTGTTTCTTATGTATTTTGCCCTTGCTAATATAATGCTGTTTGATTCTGCTCAATAAGAAAAAAAAGAAATATTTTGTCGATATTAGCAAACGTTTATTGTGCCTTACTCAGTGCTACTTTGTTTTGTATGGGAACAGCATCTCTCTAATACAAAACCAATGATAGACTTGTGAAAACACATTTGCACTGTGGTGCAAATGTTTATGCATGGCACTTGCCAGTCAAATTGTGCCAAGCTTGAAAAGAGTATTGTGTAACAATGCCTCAATGGGAGTCAATGAGTGGGTACCAATTTTTAGATAGTAAATTAATTACAAACACACACGTAACCTCAACATTTTGTTTTCACGTAGCTATATCAACAGAAAAAGCATAGACTTAGATTTAACAAAGTCTATAATTCATTATCACCCATGATTTTTCAGTTGTGTACTAAGTGCAAAGTGAATACATTGCCCTCTTGCAAGACTTAAACAGTGCGAGTTAAACAGGTGTGAAAGTAATGCAGCATATTTCTTAGGAGTATTTTTGAAGCAATAATATGCATAAGCTTTTTCTTTATAACACAAATAATGAAAAATCATTTATTAATTAACAATCTTAATTTATCTGATACAACACTTGGAAAGAGAGCAGCAGTGCCACATCTTAGTAGACATAGCACTGTCCTGCTCTCTTCCTCTCCAACTGATGTTTCTGCGATGCGTTGCATGAGATGTTAGTAAATCTTCTCGAGATTGTACATGCTACTTCACTAAAATAGCTATTTTTCAAAAGACAACTGTTTCTTTATCACTCTAAATTAAACATTTCAATTCGTCTTTTTTACGTAACCATAGAACCCAGTGCTGCCTATCTGCAGCTTCAAAATATTCTACACGCCAGAGTAGCAGTCGGGCACTAAATATTGCTATCATAAATAAATAATATAAACAAACAGATCCATCGATATCTCCCAATTAACAATATTGTTATGCACCTAGTCCTCCCTTAGAAACAGTAGGTGTCATACTTAAGCAAAAATGGCAACCAAGATGGCCCATATATACTATAGGTTTGGGTGTTGTGTGAAGATCAACCTTTGATGATTTGCGCATGAAAATTAATACACTGATGATGCTTGCATTATTTTGCAACTCTTTGGATTGGAACCAACCGCACAAACCTTCAGTAAGTCTGATCTAAATTCATAAAATCTGATTTTGCAGACATTTATGCGGGCAAATGGAGCATGTTATTGCAAAACTATGCCAGAATGACAGATTTTCCACAATTGAACATTTTCTGCTAATGTTAACAATATGGGGTTTTCAAGGCCTGGGCAGGTCACTCAGAAGTTGCCGTAGACCCAAAAAGTGAGATCTTTGTCGCAGTTTCACAAATTACACAATAAATGTGTTCTCAGTACTAAACAATGCTGGAGTAAGTTTGTAAAGTAAATGTGAAAACTACAAAAACCACCATAGTTTCAAGGATTGTGGGAGAAGATTTTTCTACTTTAAAAATATTTCAATGTGGAAGGAAAAAAGAAGATGAAAGTTAAAATGCATTCAGATCTTGACTGTAACTGTCTACCAGAGAATCATCTATAGTTGTAGCCTAGAAAGGTTAGAAAAAGACTCTCATTATCAGGGGCATATTCCTAGGGCTCATAACATTACTCTTGTCATGAATGAGGCCCACACGTTTATTATTATTATTAATATTATATGTTTCCACAATCTTCTTAAAATTATTTTGAACGTGATATGTGAAGGACCATTGATTGGGTTTGTCTTAAGGAGTACGAAAATAAATCCGTCTAAAATGGATATACAATTCATCATTAGACAAAAACTATTATTTCTTTTCACTACTTGTATATAAATTGATATTGATCACATGTGTACTTTATATATTTTGGCGATAGGTTTGTGCGTACAAACCTACTGCAAAAATACATGAAGTATACGGAACCATAATACCAGAACACTAGGGGACATGCCGAATCTTTCAATCTTACAATTGTACTCTATTCAATCAATGATTCCTTGTTATTGCTTTGCTCATAGTCACTTTCTGTTAGTGAACCTTGGCAGGTGATAAGTGAAAGGAATGGCTTTACACGAGATACAGAGTTAAAAAGTTACTACTGGAGGATGAGCCCATAATGTGCTTTGAGATCCATAAGATGAAGCCTCTCAAGATAATAATAGTATGTTGTTAACATCATCGCTGCTTGAGATATTCTTCTTCTGTGCTGAGGATCAATATAAATGGGTGTGGTCATGACGAGCTCAGCTCGTCATGAGCACATGAGCACCGTGCCTCATGAAGAGCTGAGCTCATCATGAGCACGGAAGGGGTTAAAGACTGAATGGCTGTAGAGCAGTTGTTGGGAGAACTCAGATATGAACTCTCTTTTTTTAGATTTGCTTCTGGAGATTAATGTTCCTTGTGTCACCTCTTCTAATATTGTTCCCCATCTAAACACATATCCTCTTCACCAGCTATGAACTGATATCACTTTGAGAATATGCATTCTATAAGCATTCCATAAGCAAGCAATCTGCCATGCTTCCGTGGATTTGTTGACATGTTGGGTATATATATTATGTAGAGCAATCCACTGGTGATAGGGGACTTTTGCATAAGAGACTATCCCTGTCAATCTCTCTATTTCACCAAGACACATCACAGAGGATTTTACAATAGCATATTTATCTTGACAATGTGGGTGAAAATAGAATTAACGTCTTTGAATCCAATTTTACTAAATGAAGTATCAGGGAAATCTTGTGTCCAGTGCCTGGTGCTTTACAAGACATCAGTTATTGTCTGACTCAATATGAAATCAGGATTCTTTAAAAAGGAAAAAAATTGAGGCATAAACAATTATAAGCAAGACATTTTTTCCTTTTGTTGGTCGATAACTTTTTAAAATTGAAGTAAGGTTTTATCTACAATTTTTGTCTCACTGGACAAATTGTACTGTTTTTCTGTTACATAAGATTAATATGAGTGAGATTCATCAGTATTACAAGATGGTCTCGAATTCAATGGTTTTGATTATAGGAAGTTAAAATAGGTTTAAATATGTCCACATACTTGATGCAGACAAATCCAATATTGCATATTTTTTGCCATTTTGACAAATCCAATCTTAAATGTGATTTCAGCCAGCGTGTTGTACAACACCTTGTCACCTTTACTTTTATTTCTTAATCCCGACACAGAAATATAAGTCAATTAGAAAATCTAAATAATACCTTCCTGATAAAGAGAAGATCTCTTATACGATCTCCGGGCATCTTGCATTTTTCAATCCAAGGTAAAATACTGTGGCAAAGTATAGGAGTCAACTTAATACAAAAATCCGCTTTTACTTAAAACGGAAACCCCTTGATATGGTCTCCATGCATCATCAGAGTATCCCCTGTGAGATACAGTCAATCTTTTCCTGTGGGTGTAATCTAGTGATGGATACATTGTTCATGCATCTCTTAAAGGCCCCCTTAATTCACTTCACTATCTTGGAAGCGAGGCCATGGATTCAGTAATTTTCTGTGTTGCAGCCACCATCCGTCTCCAGGGACATACTCAGAACCGGATGAGCAGGTGACTGAATGATGCTGTTTATAGCTACCTGATGCATTACATGAGGTGAGTACTTTCATTTACTTTGATACTTTGATAGCTATGAAGTTCGAAGCCTTGAGAGTTGCTTCCTTAAAATGGCCGTAAAAGTAAATATTGTATCAAACTGGCAACTCTGAACGTATTTAGCTATTCAAGCATTGAAG
The DNA here is from genome assembly GCF_964263255.1 of Lissotriton vulgaris. NCBI lineage: Eukaryota > Metazoa > Chordata > Amphibia > Caudata > Salamandridae > Lissotriton > Lissotriton vulgaris. The sequence goes on along the minus strand of NC_141688.1, from coordinate 148,739,515 downwards.
TTATGTTTAGTTATCTGTTTAATAAATGTTATCAAATGGATGATTGTCTACTTGTTAGTGACAGTCGGGACTCCCTAAATGTGAAAAAGGATTCACACTGAGATCCTTTAGCGGAAATGAGAGAAGAAATTTAAGGATTATTTGAAGCCCTCCATCCTCCTACTTTCACCTAATTCCAGCCGTGACATGGGTGAAGAAAGACATAACGGATGTCCCATAACGAAGAAGCTCATTTGCACTCTATTTTATTTCACTAAAAATACAGCAGTGTCTTAAGCTTGATGGGTTTTTTCTGTTTCCGAGGGGCATAGGAAATGCTCTTCTTGACCAGTGCATGGCACCTCCTTAAGATCAATAAAGCCCCCCCTTCCCAGGGGGCTACGCCCTCCACCCCCCAGCTTAAAGACCTCTTCGCCAGCTTGTTTTCTCCTTTTATTTGACTGATTGTCAAAGCATCGTTTGATGAAGACAGTGCCCCTGTAGTTTTACAGACGTCATAGTAGAAGGCTGGAAATGAGTCACTGATCCTATCCCAGCTGCCCAATTTAACTACCCTTTTGAAATGTTCTTTCGAATACAATTGAGCACACTTTCATTAGACAACTAGAATTCCTCTTGGAAAACATTCAGGGGCACATGTATAAACAAGCCCTTTTGCGATTCCTTAAAAGCGATTTTCAGCGAATTGCAATTAAGGAATCGCAAAATGCTATATATGTAGGAATCATAATAATAATTGTGATTTCTTAATATTTCTTAATTGCAAATTGCAAATTGCAAATCCTGATTCGCAATTAAGATATACCTTCCCATTCATTCCTATGGGCTATAGGAATGAATGAGAAGACATTCTCATTCATTAGGAATGAATGAGAAGACATTCTCAATTTGCAATTCTCAATTAGAGCATCGCAAATAGAGAATGCAATTTCAAGGGTGCCAGGTAGTCAAAAGGACACCCTGTTGCACCCCTGAAATATGTATGTGCGCCACATGGCACTTTGAAAAAATGAAAAAAAAAGTGCATTTTTCAAAGAAATCGCAAATTACCACCGACTTGAATTTGGTGGTAATTTGCGATTTCTTATGGCCAAATCGCACTTTTTCTGTGCATCATACATTGCATTTAAGGAAACACAATTTGCTATTCCTTAAATGCAATTGCAAAAAAGAGAATCGCACATTTTGAGATTCTCTTATTTGCAATGCCCTTTTGGGATGATACATCCCAAAAGGCCGTTTCTCGTTCGAAAACGGGCCGATTCTGTGAATCAGCCCATTTGCGAACAGGAAAAAGGCATCATACATATGCCCCTCAGTTCCTATCTTCAATGAAGCAAGATGGTTGATTATTGAAAGGAAGTGATGCTGCCCTTGCAGAAGTATAGGAACATTTCTTATGAAGGCGGATTATTCGGGGGGCACACCTACCCAGAGCATTGAACAGGGTGGATTGTGATGCCTTCCCAAAAGCACCGAAAGAAGGAATAAGCAAACTTATTCCTGCTGTGACTCAGATATTCATTTTCCAAAAGGTAAATATTTACCCTTTTTATTGGAGGTGCTACTTTTTTGTGATGATATACGGTAGTGCTCTCAAGGAGTCTAAACTTTTTAATGAGTGCTTGGTAGTCTCCTCATTTTTAATTGTGAAAAGATGGAGATCGTGACTCTTGCAGAAGATACCAATTGCGATGAGTGAACTGCCAACTTTAATGCTAATACTGATAACTCTCCGAGTAGAGAACAAAATGAGACACCAAGTAGCATCTTCAAAGAAGAAACTAGTTTTGAAAACCAGATTGACCAGATTGCACTTAGAGACTGTTTCTTACAATAGTCTTCCTATCAAAGAACCTGTACTGATCAGTTCCTTTTCAATTTAGTATTATTCTTCTTTATTGGCAACTCCGCTCCCAGATAAATTATTACAACTTCACATAACCACAACTCCGTTCAAACTGTCCCTCCCAAGAATCGCCTGTACATTCTTTATTCTCTTGAAGAACCCTGTAGCATTCCAAACATAGAATGCTCCACCATAACACATCTTCCTTCTTGCAAAGAAAAACAAAAAAAAACAAAAAGAAATAAATAATAAAAAAAACTATATACACTATAAGATACGAGAAAATAATTTTACTCTAAAATGTAATCTCAAAATTTGTGAGGAGTATTAATAACTTTTCCAAATCTTCCCAGTCTCTTTGAATCTTCACAAATTTGTTGTTCACACAAATCAGTATTTCTTAAATCATCTCCCTGTCCATTTTCTGGACCTCTCTCCTCTTCGATTTCTATATCGTCCTCCACCTCATCCTCCCACAGCCATTCATCAAACATTGCCGCAGCTCCAGCCGCAGCTCCAGCTCCACCAACATCCTCCTCCTGTGTTTTTTTTTATATTCCTACATTTCGCTATACGGCTCAATTGCCAAACCCGACCATCAGTAAGTCTGGCCGAATTCCTCAGACATTCCACTACTCTACATGGTTTTGAAAATACACTTTCTCCTTTTGCTACTTTTCCCCACTTCTTAGTTTTTACCCAATCACCCACAACAAGTTCATCCATTCGTGTGACATGCTTTTTTATCAAAATTCCTTTTGTAAACTTGTTGTGCCTTAATATTGTTTACTTTGACATTCTTTGGTGACCATTGAATGTATTTCGTACTCTCCATCCATCCAATATTATCTTTATTAAATTGCTCTCTACCTCTCATCATCACAAACGGACTCAAACCCGTGAGAGAAGGTGTTAGACGATAACCCCATAACATTTTTTTAAGTTCTACTTCCCAGTTCTTCTTATTCTCACACGCAATCTGAATTGTCCCTTTTATGACACAATCAAATCGCTCTACTGCACCATTTCCTGCTGGATGGTAAACAGACGTCAAACCGTGTGTAATTCCATTTCTTTAAAAAAATTCTTCAACTTTCACAGCTGTAAAATGCGTTCCATTGTCACTAATTATTCTTTTAGGCAAACCTTCTCTCAAAAATACTCCATTGAGAAAGATTACAACTGTTTCTGCATCAGCTTTCTCTACAACTTCCAAATCAACCCACTTGCTAAAATAGTCTATTAAGACTATAATGAACTTACTTTCACCACTCTTGTTCCGTATCAGACAAACAAAATCAATAGCAATTAAATCCCAAACCATTTCTAGGCACTGTACAGGTGACAATTGTGGTCTCATTGTCGTTAAACTTTTGTCCGAATCAGCATATTCTTCACACTCCCTCACAACTCTCTCCACTTCTATGTCTACACCTGGCCACCAATATGAACCTTTAACTCTCTTCTTTGTCCTCACGATGCCAAAATGCCCTTCATGACATAGATCTACTATTCTTTTCCTCAAACTCTTCAGTGGTATCATTTTTCCTCCCCTTAACATAAATCCTGAATCTACACTCAACTCACTTCTTACCTCCTAAAAACTCCTCTCTTCTGCTACATCAGGTTTCTTTTCATTTCAACCATTTATCCCTATATCCTTGATTTTTTTCATCAATTCATCCTTTCCATAATGCAAAAGCCATTCCTTCTTATCAATAGATTCGACAGATTCTTCCTCCACAACGGCAATTTGATAATCATCCCACTCATTTTTTGTTGTCTCCTTAATCAGTAAAGGCATCCTACTTAAACAGTCTGCAATTTTATTTTGCACACCCGGAACATATTTGATCCTGTAATTATAATCCTGTAATCTCATTGAGAATCTTGCTATTCTTGCTGAAGCTCTTACCATACCACTAGTAGTAAATAAATTCACCAAAGGCTTATGATCAGTTTTCACATCAAACTCACGCCCCACAAATACGCTCTGAAATGTTCCCTGCCCCCGACACAACCTAAAGTCTCCCTTTATATCACTGAATAAAGTTCTTCTGCTGATGTTAAACTCCTTGACGCAAATCAATGACCACTTCCTTTCCACTTTCCTCATTCTGTGTCAACACTGCACCCTAACCTTTTCCGCTGGCATCCCCTGTTAATACACTCCTCAAATTTGGATCGAACCCTTTAATAGGTGTGGCATTGCATACTTTCTTATTCAAAATCTCAAAACTCTCCTTACATTTGTCACTCCAAAGAAATTTACTCCTTTGCTTCAACAATTGCCTCATCAAGATTTTTCTGAAAAATTTCTTACACATTTGGAGTAATACTCTGTCAAACCTAGAAATGAACAAAGTTCATCCTTATTTCCTGGCTCTGGTGCTTTCCTCACTGCCTCTTTGGTGATATACCATCAACACCAATATTATGTCCTAAATAGGCTACCTTTTGTTTCGCAAACTTGCATTTATCATATTCTGCTGTTAGTCCTCTTTCTCTAAAAACATTGAACACCTCCCTCACTCTTTTGTCATGTGACTTCTTGTTCTCTCCCATGATCAATATATCATCCTGAAAATAAAAGACACCTTGAATACCTCTCAAAATCTCACTCATAATCCTTTGGAATACAGCTGCCGCAGAGGCTAACCCAAACGGCATCCTAACATACTTGAAACATCCAAACGGTGTGATAAATGAAGTTATTCTTTTGCTTTCCTTATGTAGTTCAACCTGATGGTATGCTGATGACAAATCAACCGTTGAAAACCATCTCATACCTTTCATTCTTGCCAACAACTCATTATTATTTGGGAAGGGGTATTTGTCCACCTGAATTTCTTTGTTCATACCCCTCAAATCAACACACAACCCGATCTTTCCATTCGATTTCCTAGCCACAACAATCGGAGACATCCACACAGACGATTCAATCCTCTCAATTATACCTGATGTTTCTAATCTGTTCAACTCTTTTTCCAATTCACTCCTCACCGCAAACGGAACATTCCTCACTTTATAATTCACAGGAACTGCATTTTCTTTCAACTTAATCTTATGTTTGAATCCTTTGAGTGCTCCAATTTTCCCAGAAAATACGTCACCATACTCCTCTTTAATTTCATTTTTCAAATCATCACTCTCACCTATAACCATAACTTGTTCTATCGCGATTGGATTTAGAATTATATCTAAACTTTCCTGATCTTTCCATCCCAAAACACTCAGTCCATATTCAGCAACATACATTCTTCCCTTCGCTACTCTCCCTTTGAATTCAAATTTCACATCTCTACACCCCACCATAGGAATGCATTGCCCAGTGTAACTTCTTGGAATAATATCACATTCCATTTACTCAACTCCAATTTGGTTCTCAAATTTTTCCTTCCAAATGTCTAAATTCACAATAGTGTATGGTGATCCCGAATCGGCTACCAATATTACTTTTACACTTGAAACATCAATCTCACATTTTGGTTTACTTCTTCCCTTACACTTAACATCCAAAATGAAGTCTCTTATCATAAACACATCATCATCATCCTCTGAATCTTCTTCTTCATCTCTTCTAATCTTCTCTTTTCCTTCTTCCGTCACATATTTTATCCTTGTAGTTCTTTCTTTCCTGTAACAATCTCTTGCATAATGTCCACCTAAACCGCATACCGTGCACTTCTGATCTCTCACCCTACAAGCCTTACTGTCAGCTAAATGTGTGTAACTTCTACATCTGTAGCATGCCAAATTAGTCCGGCTTCCTCTCCTGTAGTCACCTCTAATTGGCTGGAAATTCTTCTTCTCCATCCTCTTTTCATTACTCTTGTCTTTTTTCTCTGCGCCAACACTACTTGCCCTTATGGTCTTCCTTACAACACATACTTCTTTACTTTTTCCGTTCTCTACATCCAAAGCTTCCTTCGCACACCTGACAGATACTTCTGCTTTCCTTACTACAGCCAGTACTTTATTCAATGTTCCATCTCCCATAGTCCATAACCTTTCCTGCACTCTTTTGTTGTTAGTGAGCATAATGATCTGATCTCTTATCAGTTCTTCTTCAATTTGCCCAAATCTACACTTCTCCGCCATTTTCTTTAATACACTTAAACAATCATCTATTTTCTCATTCTGTTCTTGATTCCTTCTGAAAAATGTATATTATTCAATAGCTACACATACTGTTGGTGCGTAATATCTTTCCAAGTCATCCAATGCATTTTCATATTCATTTGTTTCATCTTCTCTTCTTTCTTTCTTTTGCATTTGTTCATACTGTCTAATTCCTTCTGGCCCCAAAGAATGTAACAAAATTCCTTTTTTTATTTCAGGTGTCATATTATCATTCTTAATTGTAAACATGTAGTTCTTAAAATACACCTTCCATTCTTGCCATCTTATTTTCTGTTCCCCTGGTTCTGCTAGGAATGGTATTGGTGGTGTTAAGGTGAAAGTTTGTGCCGCACACATCTTCTTCTTTTAATTACTCCTCAAATATTACATTTTAAAAACAATATTGTATTCTCCTTTTTTTTTTTTTTAAATACAATTTTACATTCAAAATATGTAAATTCAATATATTCCAATTGGTCTGTTCTTTATTACACTAAAAACTACCGCCTGCTTATGTTCAATACACTTCCGTGTTCTTTCTTTTTAACATAATTTCCTTCGATGACAAAACGCTCATTCAACCTTGTTTTCCATTGAAATCCATGTTAATCTTCCCAACCTCTTAAAATGGTTGCCGAGCGCAATGACGTCACACGCTATTCTCGCGTTATCTTATTCTTAAATCGATGTCTTCACAACTTAATCTCGTGCTGGCGCGCGACAATTCCTCCTTCTTATGTCAGTGCAGACGGCGCACGAGACACCTCCTCTTTCTCGTGACGCTTTTAAATCACACTCCACATGCCGTCATGCTCGCGCAAGGTACCGATTTCTTTCCTTTTCATGCGCCACTCCCAACTGGCTTGCACTCGTTATACGCTGTATGCGTTTAAACACATTAAACTTTCCCCTCCTCCTCACCTCGGTATTTTTTCATTTTTCCTTCCAGCGTGTTAATTCCTCATATCATTCATGAACTCCTCTTCTTTTTCCTCAGTGGGTCCACGCAGTTGGCTATCCTCTGTCGCCAATTTGTAATGATCAGTTCCTCTTCAATTTAGTATTAATCTTCTTTATTGGCAACTCTGCTCCCAGATAAATTATTACAACTTCACATAACCACAACTCCCTTCAAACTGTCCCTCCCAAGAATCCCCTGTACATTCTTCATTCTCTTGAAGAACCCTGTAGCATTCCAAACGTTGAATGCTCCAACATAACAGAACCCTTCCTAATCATTCAAAATGAGTACCTCAACATAGGCTCTAATTATTATTATTATTATATCATCCTGAGGGATCTAAATACACTACTGATTAATTCCGGAAGTAATTTAGCAAAGGCCCAAACAATGATAGCCTTTGTGTCTTCAGCTAGAAGGTCTCTTCAGAGTCTGCCCCTGGGACAATAGCAGAATTTAAATTTGAATGACTGGCATATACATTCATTCCCTAATTATAGCCCCTTTATTCTAGACCAAAGTATAGCAATATGATACAGACAAAACTCTACACTGGTTTGTGCAATCTCCGAGAGACTCTTTCAAGGGGCATAGCGCGTAGAGAAAAAAACTGTTCTCTCTTCCCAGTCCTTCATCTCTGACACTCCCCAACAATATCACTCCAGAATGATCCTTTGTGTGATGACATCTGTTTGGGTTTTGAGATCTGTTGTGACATCATTCACTAGACGGCCCCTTTAAGATTTAAAATGACTCAATGGAAGGAAGATAGAACATTTGGTAGTACTCGACAGCCGTAGACTGATCTGCCCAAGGAAGAAACATTGTGTAGCCCAAGACCAGCTCCTGCAGAGTAGAAATGATATAGGGAACTACATATGTGCAGTCAATCAAGCAGAAAAGATAACCATTGTACTCTTACTGTTTATAAAGAGAACATTATATCTGGGTGAGAAGAGCAGATGTAGTTAGATCTATGATTCATGGGGTGTGCTGAATATTGAAGCCAAATTTGAGCCTGACATTAGATGAAAAGCATCAGTTTATAACCTGGCCCTGGCCTCGTCCCATAGACACAGTAGTTGCCACCATTGTTTTGAAATGTGGTACTTTTGCGGGAGTCATTTTCAATTTCTCATACTAAAGGTATGCAGGGGAAAACATAGCAAGCAAGTCAACCATATCAAATGAGCACACTCTTTTTAAACCTACTCCCAGCTAGGACATGACAGATCAAAGGTGTTACTGAGTACTCATTAGAGACTGGGCCAGGGACACTCCCTTTTCTTTCACCAAAATCACAGCACTGTGTTTCAACATTTGTCTGTGTTCTCCGTGGTTTATTAAATGCACCCCTTAGTAGAGCTGCCTCCCTCACACATACACGCCCAACATCAATTCACAATGCCCCATAGTTTGAAGACCTCTAATTTTAACCAACTGATCACAGACAAATCAATTGTTTGGATTATGAAAAATAGGAATGGGATTATTACTGCTTCAATTATTCCCATGTAGGGTTTACTGTAAGGTTTAATGCTGATTTGTCAGGAGAAATGGAGAAAAAATCCGTGGAAAAAAGGGAAACGATAAAAGAGATCATCTGAATCATTACACATAATTCATAGGCAAAGGAATGGTAATGATGGTTTTGAGGGTGTGTGGCAATAAAGGCTTAAAAACAAGACAGGAATACCATGTAGGATACTAAGCACACAGTTGTTCTGTTTAGCAATAATAGTTCCAGGAGTATTACATAAAACAGTTGATCTATGCTTCAGGCAGATGGACACTCTGAAGTCTAGGGCTATATCTGAACATAATATGCATTAATGCTAATAGAAGCGCCTGCCATATTTGTATGAATCTTCATATGTGCTGAAGAACTTGTTTAGAGATATGTTTCTCAGACATACTATTCTATCATTACCTAGTTAGGCTCCATAAGGTGGAGGGAGCTCGTTTCAGTTGAATTTCATGCTTATAGCATCCAAACACCGACTCATTGATAACTAAGGGCCCGATGTAGGTAAATCTCAGTTACCGACTCTAGAATACCGAATTTTACCGATTCGGTATTCTAGATTCGGTAAATGAGATGTAGGTAATAAATCGGTAATTTTTACCGAATCGGTATGATTCGGTAATTACCGAATCGGTATTTACCGATTCGGTAATTGACATTGATTCCTATGAGGCCCATAGGAATCAATGTCAATTACCGAATCGGTAAATACCGATTCAGTAAAATTACCAATTTGTCAAGGGGGAGAAGGTGTCACTTTGACACCCTGTTGCACCCCTGATTCTGGCTTGTGTGCCATGTGACACACATACATGCCCTTAGGGCACAGGTGTACATGCACAGATGTGCATGTACACAAGAATTCGTTATTTACCATGAAATAGTATTTCATGGTAAATAACGAATTCTGAAGGGCCTGTGGCACTGTTTACAGTGCCACCTACATCTAGATTTACAGATTCGGTAAATTTACTGATTCAGTATTTTACTGATTCAGTAACTTTACCGAATCGTTAAATTTACCGAATAGGTAAATGTTAGGCCCCCTACATCTCAATCTCCAAATACCGGTCTGTAACGGCCGAAATCGGTTGTTACCGACCGGTATTTGGCGACCTACAACTGGCCCCATATGTGGATCCTTCTTGAGGCTACTCTGTTATTAAATGCAAAACGATGTTTCTTAGTGGGGCGCATGTGTGTGTGTGCGTTTGTGTATGTGCGCACACATCCACTGGTGATACCTGAAATGACTCAGGTCATTGCCATTTCAAAAATAGACTAAGATTTGGGGACATGGTCCCAGGACCCATTAGTGTTTATATGTTGGCATTTAATTGGCAAAAGGCATCTGAGAAAATCTTATTGTGAATGCACTTTTTGCAATGCCTGCCTTCCGGTACTTGCAGTGAAGCGGTCTTTGGTTAAAGTATTTATTTAACATGGTGGAGATTCATAGTGGCTCTTTATGTTTTGGCAAAGTGGGGCCAAAGTAAGCAGACCGAAGACTCGGCAGATTGCCTGTGGGACTCAGACATTTTTCACTATTCCCTTAGTGACCAGTCATAGTTTCGAATCATAAAAGTCTGTAGACTTGTAGTATCCAAACATTTGTGGCTTTCCTAAGTTTATACTGACTGACACACAGTTCACGTTCTACTGGAAAAAGTATTGCCAAACCATGTAGAATCTATTTCCAATATTGGTATCAATGAAGGCGGTATGTGGACACCTACCCTTTTCCCTGTACCCTCTCCAGAATCCTGTATTCATAATACAGTGGTATAAGGTGTTAGGAGTAATTACTACCTTAACTTACCAGCAAGGACGGGAAATGGCAACAGTTAAAAATGTTTTGTGATTCGGTCTGTGGCTGATGTCAAGTGTAGTCAATTTGGCCTGGGCAGAGTTTGTAAGGTTTCTCAAATCGAGAGGAAGTTGCCATGTGCGACTGCCTGAGCAGAGGAATCGTGCTCGAAAGTGGTCTGGAGCAAGATTAACCGCACTTGTGTGAGTGTGGATAGAATTTAGCTCTACTATGCGGAACAGAGTTTTTCAGAACTCTGCTTGCTCCGCTGAGCACAGAGTGGGAAAAACTCAGCAAACTCCGCAAGCGGAGCGGAATTTCACAGCTAGGCCTACAATGAACATTTGTTAGACGTGCCTAGCAAGTTAAAGGCAAAAAAACCTAACTAAAATATACTTACGTCTGTTAACTTTTGGCAAGCCGAATTCGCAATGCATACCATCGCCATGAGTTGCTCTGATTGAGTAAGAAGTATCACTCCGTGTAATTAAACTGTGTAAATGTGTTACTGTGTACTTGAGCAAATATTGGGGAGAAAACTGCCTCACATGTGTTTTGTATACTTTACTTTTTTGCGTTTGGACTTTTGTTTGTTCTGTTTTCTCTCATACAACTAAATCCCTAATTCACACAATAGTTCGCAACACTGGTGTATGTAAGACACATATTCTGGTCATGGTTTGCACAACATTTCTAAACAAAATGTTACACGGTGCGTTCATTAATAAATACAGCGGTATTTACTGGACCAGTCAAGCAGAGGCATATGATGGTCATTTGTGTTCGCTGTCTGTGGTGGGCAAGAGTGTAAACACAGGTTTACTTTTTAGGTTGAGCATTCGAGATCTCTTTTATATACTTTAGTATATACTTATTATATACTTATATGTATATGTGCTTTGTTGGCTCTGGAAATCAGCCCAGGACTTGTCTGCTTCCGCGTAGGGACTTTTTTTTTTTTTGCAACTGCCTCTATTTAACTGTCTTGATAGAAAATGACCAGCAGAGGTCAGTAAAATACCAGGATTGCTTGCTGCTGAGGAACTTTGTTTTTTTATTTTTCTGGCAACAGCCTCTATTTAACTTTCTTGATAGAAAACGACCAACACAGATCAGTTAAATACCAGACTCACTTTAGCATTCTCTAGATTCCAGTCCATAGAAATTGTCTTCCACAAGCACCCGTAACCAATAATATTTTTTCCAAATCATGCATTTTCAGAGATATCACCACTGAATGCCCTTATTTTATATTAAAACCAGAGCTTTGGACTATATCATTTCCTGCTGAAAGGCAATATTTCTCTCCTTGTGTTCCCATACCTAGTATGTCACGCAGTTTGGTGCTTACTTTCCCTCCATGTTAAAGAACAGTAGATGATTCAGCACCAAGCTAATGTGCTGCATAGCTAAATACATATATAAGTCCCAAAGGCGAGACCAATTGCATTTCAAATGCTTGTTATGATACAGGAGCCATCATGGATTTGTGGGACCAGTGAACCTAATTAGTGCAGTGTTGCACCGCGATGCCATCTGTTTTTTATATGCAAACTTTAAAGAGTCTACACAGCACACTAGACATCACTAAGTAATTATTTACAATTGAATTTTCTTTACTGCATGTTTGAGTCCATTGGATTGAGGCTTGCAACAAGCTGTGATTTAGTCACTCTGGTGATAGCATTTATCTAGCGCGCTGAACACAAGAGTCTCAAGGCGCTGTAAACCATAGTGTCTGATTTAATGTAGCGCAATGTCATCAAGACGATTAATTGTATTGGGCTTGATTTAGGTTTTTATGGTTCATGTTCCACTCGAATGCACTTCAGTAAATAAATAATTAGACAGTAGACAGATGCTATGACCCTGTAAGGCAGATTGTGGTACTCCACAGACATTAACGTGACCCTTTCAAATAGCTGGAGACCTTATTGAAAACATATTTATGTAGGGTACAGAGCAATTTTGAAAGTGAGACCCTTTTCCCCTTAAGTCACTGTTAATCCCCTTGTCATCAGGGAATTGTGCTCAATTTTAATCCTGTCTTATGCACGACGCACAGTGTGTGCTACATTCACTTTGTCTCGATAAAAGAATGCAGAGTGAGGATGCACAGTTCTGGCACTGACCCATCACCCAGGGGGCGGAACGTAAACGAATTCACTTGCAGCACTCTCAGAATTTAATGAAAGATAGTTTTTGTCACAAAAATCCACTTGGACCTTCAAAGGAGCAAGGTGTTTACTAAGTTTGGCTGTGCATTCCCCAATTCATTTTACGGTGTTTGCTTTCCAAAGCTGGGTTTATTCTTTATATTTATCACTCAATCTTTTATTTCTTTATTGACAAAATGCTGCCAGGGTTGATCTCACGTTGACAACGTTTTTATTGCGTTGTTTTAAAGTATTGAGTTAATTCTCTTGAACGTCTTCTGTTCTGAGCTATATTTTGTATTTAATTATATGTTTAGCAGCCAGTCTTTGATGTTGTCCGTTTTCCGTTTCTATCTCTTGAACACTGCACCTGAGTGTGCCACCTGCGGCGTGGCCACACAGTATCAAAGGCACAGTAAAGCCGAGCCCATGGGGCTTGTTCAGGGCCTGCTGGAGCATAGGGCCAGCCATGCGGCACATTTGGCAGCGATCAGGACCAGTGATCCCATCCACACCAAGGCAGGTCTGCACCACCTTTGTGGGCCGGGCTTACTGACCGTAGCACCTTTTACTCTTCGCAGCCTTAAATATCTTGACCACTTGCCTCCAGGGTGTGAGTCGTTTCCCATTCCTGTCAGACTTGGAAGTCCTTCACTGTCCAATGATCATCCCCACAGATCTTCCATTAAAAGTAGATGGGAGATTTGTGATTGGATTCTGCCAAATAACTTGGATATTTGTATGTCAACAGGCCGGCTTTAGCGCTGGGGGTGCCCCGTGCGACAATACATTTTGGTGCTCCTACATACCACGACCACCTCCTCGAATTCTCTCACTACCACCAGACAAAAGTGCCCCTCATCTCTCCAATCATAAATTATTGCTAAACACACAGCGCCCCCTCTGAGGTTAGCGCCTCTGCCACAGGTCAGCGCCTCTGCCGCAGGTCAACGCCCATTGCGGCTGCACGGGTCAACCTTCCCTAAAGCTAACCCTGTGTTTCAAAAACATGGTTGCTTGAATTGACTGGGACTTTCTGCAGGAATTTAGTCTCCATTACGTTGCCAGAAATACTCCTAAAATGGCTCTATCCAGTCAGAATGTAGCAGCCAGAACAGCTCTGGTGCCTCCCCCACCACTCCTCCCTTTAGTCAGTTGTGCCTCTCCTAATATTTTTACTGGCTTCACATTTTGGTCAAGATCTTTTTTATGAGGTAATGGCTTGTTGACAACTTTTTATTCGAGTCTAGCCCTACTTCTTCTGAAAAGTATATTGAGAAACAGTCACATATGTGCAGTTTACTTTTCGGTAATCTTGTTCTTTTGTCAGCACCAGGCTTTCATCACCAGAGACTGGGTGCCTAGCTCTACCTATTGCTGGAGTCTGCTCTTTGGATGTCGATTCCTTCTGCCTTAAGGAAGATCCAGAGCCTTCCATCATTGTGTAAACGTGTTTAGCACTTACTCTTCTACCGATTTATTTCTGCATAAGGGATCCAGACGAATTAAAGAAAATCTATTTACTCAGTTCCATGAAGACCTTTGTAGTGTACATGAGCCATTTAAAAATGTGTTAATATAATATTACATAGCATACCATCGGAGCTATCATCTTTACTTTGGAATAGGTGTTGCTTAAGTTAAAGCAGTCTCTATCTGCATCTTGGTTCCCCAGGGATCTCTCCTCTGTCTCTGCCTGATCACAAAAGGTTTAGAGATCCATTCTGATAAGCATAAAAAGTAAGCGATTATGGTCATGGTCTGTGCTTTGTGCCTTTAGTCTGATTTTAGTGGAATGGTCACCAAACAGATGCTCGGGGTAAAATGGACCCTGTATATGACCGGTGAACATGGACGTTGGCTACCTTAAGATCCTTACTTGAAGATGACTTAGGGCCTGATTTAGATCTTGGCGGACAAGCTACTCCATCACAACGTTGACAGATATAGCGTCCTCTGAAATATAAATCCCATAGGCTAGGATGGGATTTATATTTTGGTGAACGAGATATCTGTTTCCGTGGTGATAGAATAACACATCCGCCAAGATCTAAATCAGGCCTTAGTCAAATCAGGAGCAAGAAAGTGTCTCAAACACAGTCTTTGCTTACCTGAAGTTTCTAGAAAATGTGGACTGGCAACACCTGTGGTGTTGATTTGTGTTTTTCAGCAATTTGATAAACAGACTACATTTTTGGTGGACAGATGTGGTTAGGCATTTCTCAGACAGCTGTGATTATGGTGTTGTTAACTAGACAGTTGCCACAAGTGTGCTCATAAGATCCATGCACTGTTGACAATATTTTGTGCACTGGCACTGAAAAAACAAAACCCAGACATTTTACAGCCATAATCTATGAAAGGTAGACAGGTCAATCAAAATGTAACCACAACTGCATCCGTCCACACCCTAGGGCAAGCAAGTTTGCAATTATATACTGACTTATATTGAATCAACTACATGGAGGTCTGCAGACCCAGACGACATGGATTTAAATCACAGTTTCCCATCTTGACCAAACTGTGTCATGTTGGGCATACCATCTCTTGTCACCTTTGTTATACATGGTATTCTGTAATCCCTGCATAAAAACGCATCTCTGCTGTCCTTATAATACATTGGAGTCTGCATTCGCTGTATAAACACCTGTATCTATTTTCTCTATGATCGAGGACCTCTGACAAACCTAGTTGCCGATTATAAAGAAAAGATGTCAGCATTCAACTATAATAACTTAATACAGTTGAGTTCTGACCTCACAAGGCCTGCTTCCAGAGCCAGCAGCTGAGTTGAAATGCAGGTTAGATCACGGAGCCGCTCCTATAATTAAAACACCGTTCAGTCTCTGCCTTCAGGAAAACGCTGGCCACAGATTTTGAAAACCAGAGCTCAGAAAGCCCCACAAGAACAATAACAGCATAGAACAATGCATAGAAGAATACTTTCAGATAAACTCACAGCCGGAAACAGATCCTGCCTTAGTATGGGACGCATTTAAGGCCACATTAAGGGGTACGCTGATAGGTATCAGGTCTCGTATGAATAAAGAATTACATTCCGAACTGGACTCTTTAGAGAAAACAATCAAGCAGCTAGAGATGCAACACTCCCTTGATCTGAACAATAAAGCTACCATCGACCGTTTGACTAATCTGAAATATAAATACAACGCCATCCTTAGTGAAAGGGCAGGAGTATGGATTAATAAATTCAAAGCCTTAAGGCTATGTGAGGGTAACAAAGCAGGGAAACTCCTTGCTTCCTATCTTAAACACAAAAGGAAGCAATTCCATATAACATCTATTAGGGACCAGTCCAATACCACCAAAACCAAACAGAAAGACATTCTCCACACATTCCAGTCCTTTTACGAGGATCTTTATAAGAATAACATTCAATTCAACATGGAAGAATGTAACAAATATTTAAACTCAATTCGACTCCCACCCGTTTATCCGACCTGACAAAGCCAAACTTGGGGCCCCACTGACTATAGCAGAAATTTCTACCGCTGTTAAAACACTGAAGAACAATAAAGCTCCGGGGCATGATGGCTTCACGGCCAATTTTTATAATACCTTTGAGGAACAACTTAACCCACGACTCTTCAAACTGTTCCAATCCTTTTCACTATCAAACAGAACCACCCCCATGATGAGTGAAGCAACAATAATAGTGATACCTAAAGATGGGAAGGACCCTTTACCTCCTAAGAACTATAGGCCGAAATCCCTCATAAATTTGGACTGCAAGATTTACGCGAAAGCTCTAGCATGCAGACTAAACGCCGTTCTACCCTCCTTAACCCTTTCCATGCTCATGACGAGCTCAGCTCGTCATGATGCACGGTTGAGCTGTGCTGATGACGAGCTGAGCTCGTCATGATTAGTAGGAATGACGAAAAGTCAGCATAGGAGGGGAAAACACCTAGCAGCCAAGGTGTTAATAAATAACTCACAGGTGGGGTTCCTGAAACACCGCCTTTCTAACGACAATACAAGACTCCTATGCCATGTGCTGGAGAAGTCAAAAATCTTTAATGCCCCCACAGTAGCAATCACCCTAGACGCGGAGAATGTGTTTGATAGGGTGTCGTGGCCCTTTCTCCGTCAGTGCATGCACATATTCAACATGGGTGATACTTTTATTGATATGGTCATGTCATTATACGCCTCTCCTTCGGCTAGAATTGCCGTTAACAGTTCGCTATAAGAACCATTCCTTCTTGAACAAGGAACTAGACAGGGTTGCCCCTTATCTCCCGCTCTATTCCTTCTGGCGTTGGAACCTCTCCTCCGCGACATACAACAGAATGTAGATATTAGTGGCATCACCTTCGGCGATAAAAGTATCAAAATTGCTACTTACGCAGACGATATCCTGATAGTCACTGAGAATCCTGATACCTCTAGAGCCGCACTGATGAACTCTATAGAATCCTACTCTAAGCATTCAGGCTACAAACTGAATCGCGATAAATCTGAAGTAAAACCCCTTAACATATTCACTAATAAGGAATCGTTAGGCACATCAGGCTTAGTCTGGCATAATAACCACATCAAATATCTAGGTATAGAATTTGGAATCTCCATCATAGAGACCCTACAACACAATGAAAAACTCAATCTAGAAAAAATAAAAACTCACCTAGACGGATGGTCACCCCGCTTCATCACTTGGTGGGGCAGGCTAGAGACCATCAAGATGATGATTACACCGCTAGTAAATTACTTAATTACCATGCTCCCCTTGATGCTGTCCCAAGAATTTCATAATAGATTAGATAAAATGATTAACAATTTCATCTGGAAAGGGAAAAAAGCACATATCAGCCTGCAAAAACTGAGATTAGATAAAACCATTGGTGGAGTCAATCTCCCAGACTTTAAGAGATATCAAATAGCCTTTTTAGTGAAACAAGGATCCTATTAACTGTCCCCCCCAGCGGACTATTCGCTGGTGTGGCTAGACATCGAAACAGCACTCCTGGAAGGCATTCCTCCCATCTCGATCCTATCAATGAAAGCGAATCAGCTCCCATGCTCTAAGCCCATATTTACCAACACCAAAATAGCATTACTAAGAGTAGATAAACTGCTAGACTCATCAATAAGAAAATCTAGGTGGGAAGCGATTTGGAAAAACCCCTCAATCACCTACAAATGTAAACCACTATTCAATCCATCCTGGATCAAGAAGGGTATTATTTTCCCCCACCAATTCTCTGATAATGGCTACCTTTACAAAAATCCAATCGAACTTTGGGATAGATAGTTCCGACTTTTACATATTCCTTAACGTTAAAACAGCCCTTACAAAAGCTGGATTGACATCCAAAGAATCGGCTCTTCCATCACTCCTCTCCTCCCTAAATAAAATTGGTCACCAGGTCTCGAGGCTATACAAATTGCTGAGCCCGCAACCATCCACATTAAATACCAAGACAACACAGTTCTGGTCGTCAATCGCCTCCTTCTCCATCTCAGAGTTGGAGTGGTCCACGGTGTGGAGATATTGCACAAGCCATAAAATAAGCCCTACATTATCACAAGCCAAGTTCTGGCTCATGCATAAAGTCTTCTGGACGCCAGCTCGCCTATACGCACACAAACTCAGCCCTGACGCATTTTGCTGGAACTGCAAGAGGGCAGAAGGAGATCTGGACCACCTCATCCGCCAATGCGATTGCGTCTCAACGTTTTGGGATAGGGTATTTGACTTCATCCACAAAGTATTTAATATCTCACCTGCCAAAGAACTTCCCTATCTTGTTTTTGGCTTTACAAAGAAAACCCAAATCCCAGATATAGACAGGGCCCTCCTAGACCTCCTCCTCACGGCAGCTGTGAAAGTCGTTCTAAACAATTGGAAAGACACCAAAACGGCAAGCTATGCCTGTTGGCTAAACTCGGTGATTAACCTACGAGGGGCAGATAACATCTCTCTACAAAGCACACCAGGGCGACCCTCACAAAGGAAACTTTGAAATTCACTGGATATCTACTTCAAAACCCATAAACCTCCGTGATTACCCATAACCTAAACTGCTATGCCGCATCGTGGTGTCCCATCTAACATATCACATCTTACACCTTGCATCTTACCTCTTACCTCTTAACTCTTACCCATATCCTTTACTCTCTCTCTCTCTCTACTCTCTTCTTCGCCTCCTATCTACTTTGATCCTTTCCACTTCCTATTGCTCTCTATCCTCTCAGGAGCCCAGCCTAGAAAGGCTTCATGGCTGATTGTCACATTACCCTCGTGACCGTCCCGAACGACATGAACACCATCGTGGGACATAATGACTTTCTCTACTAATATTCACGTCACATCCTCTTTTTGAATGATGTATAATTACATGTATTGGTTATATGTACATTGCAACTTCTGATTTGTATGCTACAAAACCCTGAAATTTCCAATAAAAACTTTTGAAATTAAAAAAAGGAACAATAGCGTTTACTTGAGCCAGTTTGCTCTTGATATTTTGGGGGAACTTGCCCAGCGACCTACAACTGGGTAAAATGCATCAACAATAGCACTTACCCCCTGGTCTGAAGCCAGGGAGCTTACAAACTATTATGATTGTCAGCTGGAGGGGGCAGCTTGAAAGTAACTGCTGCATTCAGCAGGCCACCTCAGTGTTCACTTGTGTGAACTGCCGCAAGCTGTGCGTTGCCAATACATCGTTGCCACTGTACCGAATACCAATATTATGGAATTCTTTTTTGTTTTTTTGTTTTTCTCCAGCCATGCTGCAGACCGTACCACGTTGCTACTGCATCCATCTCACAGCGTTGCGGCCCTGAAGCAAAAGCGGCATGGAGGATAGTGAGGACCAGTGGAACAAAGCTGCTAGGACTGTTGTTAATCTTGACCCCGCCTCAACGCTGGTCCTTGAAACAAAAAAGCGCACTGCACAAGCTAAATCCACAGCTGCAAGAGCGAATCGCAGTTTTCAGTTTCATTAAGGGGCAGGGATGGCAATAATCCCATTAAGCTCAGAAGAAGATATCACTCCCACATTTGAAGAAAGTGAACTGGGGCTTACAAATCTCCCTGTGGAGTTGGGAATGGAAGGTGTAGTAGCTGAGACGGAATATCAATCAAGGGTGGAAAATGGGAAGCATAACAACCAGACCTACATGATTGATTATTAAGAATGCTGAATAACAAGAAGAATGTTACACCTGTGGCTAAAATTAAAGATTAACCTTTGTTTAATAAAGGAAAGGCGGCATCATCAGGCTAGTCAGAGTAACCTCAGCCCTCTGATAATCAGGCACCAGCGCAGTTACAGACCTTTGCAACAGGTTTGACTCCAGAGTCGTCTCACTCACAAGCCATCGACTATCAGATATCTCAGTCTTTCAGCCCAGACCTCATTTCAAAGACAGATTCAGGAGTGCAGCTCCAGATTGTGAAGTCATCTCAGTCGGCGCGGCAGCAGAATGACCAGGAGAACACAAGGGTCTCTGCACAATGTTATATCAAGAAAATGTTCACTATCATCTGTGATTAAATTAGATATTTAAAGATCTCTCAGGCAATTGAAATCACAGCCTTGTATCAGAGACTGTCTAAAACCGAAGAAACTATGTTTCATCTCCCAGAAAGGTTGCAGGAAGCTGAATTAATAATATGGCAGCTGGAGGATTAAGTCAGTTCAATGCAGGAAGAAATGAGCAAATTCAGGACTCCATTATCCTCGTTGAAATTTAAAATTGAAGAGTTATAAAACCATTCAGAGCGCTCTAATCTGCAGATAGTTGGGATTCCGGAAGGTTGTGAGGGCCCTTAGGTCATTTAATAGGTTGACTCTTATATTAAAACTTATGTCTTGCCAGGACATCCCAGTGACTTGACCATTACACAAACCCATTGAGTCCCTGCTCAACAGTTTTCAAATTTGCAGCCGCCTCGTACTATCTTGGTGAACTTTGCTGACTATCATGTCAACTAGTGCATATTAGCCAAGGTCATTGAGAAAAAACAGTTTCATATTTCTACTACCTTAACAGTGGCTTAGGAGATCCTGCAAATGATCTCTGACTGATTAGAATCATGAAAGATGACTATGCTGTCATTCTGAATGCTGGGCCAGGTCAATGACCTTAATGATGCTGCCAGAGGATGCAATGTGTTAAAAGCTCGAGATCCTTTTGATATAAATGAGGTATAGGCCGCTATCCTTAGTGGCTGAGGTAGACTAATGACACTATGGATAAGGGTGGTTCTAGTAAACATGATTTGTTGGGAGACTGAGAATGTGCGGGGCTAAGGGTTCTTATAATATCAAGGGCACTGGAGGCAGGGGAGGGTGGGCTGAGTTTATTTTGGATGCAATGGATAATGTGGGCCATTTCCGTCCCTCAGGAGGAGCACATATGGTAAAATGGAGCAGAAACATTATTGATCATGAATTTCTTGCTACATGTTATTGTTCTGACATGGTTTTTGGCTCTATTTCGTAGTGATGATGACTTTAAGCTTGCTAACATCTATAATCTGTATTCTTACCTTGTGTTGGCCCTTTTAAGCCCTTTCTTCCAGACCTAGAAGCATAAACTAGAGGATAGCTGCTTTATATGATGATAGATCCCTTATTCTTGACGACTCTAATCCATCTATTGCCTATTGGCTTTGACATAATTATGTGTCCTTTCATCATCCTGCCTATAGTAGAGGGTGGATCCTGTAGTCCTGACTTTATATTACATATTGGTATGGTTTGTGTAGGTACTCTGATAGAGCTAAGTGTTATTTTATCCTTCTCAGGCCTACAAGGCCCAGAACTAGAGAGACTCCATTTTGCTTTCTATCCCTGCAGAACTGAGATGCTTGCAGGGTAATGGTAATGTTTTAGTTTTGAGCTGTTGTTCGTCCTAAGCGAACCGGAGAGAACCGGCCAGAGCTGAATCTAATCAAGAAGTGTCCCTGGGCTCAGGTCTCTAGACGAAACAAGCAGCTGATCACTGTGGGAGCGTCTAGAGCAAGGAGCCTGGTGCATGGACCTGGTGGGAGGAGGCTACTGGCTGGAACTTTCCACTAGAGGAGAGGATTCCATATTAGCGAAGTGCAGGAGAGGAGGGGTGTCAGTTTGGTTCTTGAAGTGTGAGAAGTAGGATGGTTGCTGGAGCTGAAGAGTACAGTTCAGTTCAATTGGTTTTCTGGAATGGAGAGAAAAGGCAGATAATTGCTGAAGCTGGAGATAGCAGTCATAGGAACAAAGTTGGAACTATCAGCTGGGGCTACCAGTTTATCAGAATGCATTAAAGCAGATGGAGGAGTTGAAGCTGCCAGCTGGAGCAGTTGAGCCAGAGGAGTGAAGCTGTGGTGACGGAGGGAGAGAGAGAGAGCCCTGATTCCACCAGAGAGAGAGAGAAACATTCCTTCTAATAGGGTGAGGTATTCTGAACTAGTTTGCTTTACACTTACACCTTAATCTTGTCTTTTATTTCCTAGGCTAAAGCCCCCTTATTGTATGTGTAATCCTTTTTCTTTCAGCGGTGTGACAGTCCCTGTTAGTTACATGTGGATGTAGTATAGTAATAAAGCTTTACAGAGACCCCGCAGATCTGTGTATGTGTCTATTCCCATTTTATTGATATTGTAATAAATACCCCAGTTCTTAGTGAACCAGTGTGCATGTGTTGTTCTTATGATAGAGCTAACCTTTCTTCTAACCAGATGCTGTGTAGCAACTGATGGATCAAAAGGGAGTAGGAGCGCTTAAATCAGGGAATAACTTTTGCATACAGCATGTGCCTCGTATTCTTGTTCAATCAGGGTAACCTGTTCTTCTAGTCAGGCATTGTTTTCATGAACGGATGTAATTCCCGGTCAGGTAAGTAGTGACTGAGCAATGAGGGAGAGAGGGGCCCCTCGAGGAGGAGAATAGATTGTACATCATCTAATTTGGTAAACTGTTGTGTGCTATAATATTGTAGTATCATATCCTGAGTAGCCAATGAGAGATTCCTTCCAAAGGTATTCATAGGAAAGTGATCGTCGTTGGTAAGCAGCGTTAATGAGAACACCAGGCGGGATACTGGTGCGTAGATCCGCCGGATTGTGGGTCGGGCTGTGAGTGAGAGAACACTAGGGAGGATACTAGTGTTTAGATCCGCCGGATTGTGGATCGGAATGTGAGGGAGAGAACACTAGGGAGGATACTAGTGCTTAGACACGCAGGATTGCGGCTTGTCGAGTGGGCACTGACTGTGGTCAGTGTGTAATGGTAAATAATCAGAACTGCCCCAGGGTAGATTAGTCTGGACCCATGTGGTCGCGAGACTATGGGGTATGAGTGTGGTGTAGGGCATGGACGTCCTTAGTAATCAGTGAGTATTCCTAGTAATCCCTATAGATTTAGTGGTGTTTCTGATGATATGAGCTTGTATATTGCGAGTTCCCCATCCTCAGGTAGGTACCCAGGTGCCTGGACAGATGGGTCCTGAGGAGGGAGGTGGTTGCGTTTCGGCTGGGTTGGTGGTGCTCTGAGGAGCTGATCCTATCTGGTCCGAGAATCCGGCCGTTACAGTTATGTAGGTATATTACCATTGGGAGCGAAAGGTTATTTATGTAAAGGGTATTGAAGCAAAATGTGTTTCATGCAATGTTAACGGTATAGCAAATAAGCGGAAGTATGGGGTGCTGATTAGATGGCTGACTTCTTTCACTCCAAAAATATTGTTTTTGCAGGAGACCCATGTGAAAAGTAATTCTTCCGAACTGTTTATTCTGTAGTTTTACTCAAATGTTTGTTTTGCTTTGGCCGGTCAGGCAGTGAGGGGAGCAGCAGTCTATCTAGAACAGTGGGATGGACTGGTTGGCTTCCCATGTGATTGGAGAGCCCTAGGGGAGGTGGATTTGGTTGAAAGCTAGCGTAAATGGTAATCCCTTAAACCGGGTCAATTATTACGTCACCATTTTCAATGAACCTGATTTACTAAGACAGATGTAGTCGGTCCAACAATCTTAGGGTGACATTTTAACTTTACCCAGTACCGGGCATGGGATGCATCTAATAGAAATAAAAACTTTTGAAGCCCCAAATAAAAAAGGTGGTAGGTTGATGCACTGAAGCAAGATTTTCAACTACGGCATCGCTTGCAAAGTGATCATCCTGGTTTGTCACAATATGCCTGCTTCTTTTCACACTGCTTTCATTCAGCATCCCAATTGACTATTTTTGATTTCCCAATCGCTTAGATGGGTCAGCTCAGATATCTGGGAAAACTCATTTTCCGATCACTCCCTGGTGATCATTGCACTTGAGTGTGATACAGTCAGAAGGAAAATATTTTTTTATCCTGATTAGGGATACAGCTTTATTGTTCTTGGTTTGGGAAGCCTTTAAGGCGGCAGTCACTGGGCAAATATTTGCTTATTAGGTGCACCCATCAAAATTAAGAGTAAAGCATATTGTAAGCTTCAATCAGCAGTTAATGTTGCTCTTCATGTGAAAAATAGGTCTCAGGGACATTACTCCCACTGCGAGGGACATTTGAGTAAACACAGCAGGATCTCGGGGAATTCTTTATCATGAAGAAGATCAATAGCACAAGGGCCTTTCAGCAGCGGGTTTATGAAGAAAGTCACATTGGGAAATTTTTCTCATGGTCCTCGCCCGTTAAGCATGATACAGCATTTGTTACTCACTTACAGAAGCCAGATACTGGGGAGTTGGTCTTAAGTAAGGCTGGAGTGTCCCATGTTTTCATGCATCATTATAAGGCTTTGTATGAGAGCGAATATATGATCTCGCAGGCCAATATAATTGAATATTTTCAATCCATTAGGCTTCTGCAGCTGACAACTTCACAGAGTGAAAGAGTGGCCTCTATACATCAGCAACAGAGATTCAGATAGCTCTGTCCAGAATGCCTAGCGGGAAGGTACGTGGAAACTTGATTTCTGGTAGAGTTTTTAAAAAGTATTTGCAAGGAAACTTATACCTTTTTTGACTAAGTTGTTCAATTTATTAAAAGGGGGGTAAAGTTCTTTTTATCTTTAAGGTGTCCACTATTGTTAATTTTTTAAAGAAGGATAAGAACATAAAGGATGTTAATTGCTACCGACCAATCAGCTTATTGAACACAGACTATAAGATTCTAGTGAAAATATGGGTCATACGTATTACCCCGGTAGCCCAAGCCTTAACTCATAATGATCAGACTTGGTTTGTGACGGGTCAGGTGATGTCAGCGGATACGAGCTATTTGATACATGCAGTCAATTGCTTTACTGTTAACCAGGCTCATGTAGCAGTAATAAGGATCAATGCAGATACAGTATGCTCCATGGTTAGCTTTTATGGCCTGGCAAGGTTTGGTTTTCCTGCCCTTTCTATATCTATGCTGTGGAATTTGTATCAAGGGGCACTAGCGAAGGCGTGCGTGAATTCTAATATTGCAGGGGTAGTCAATATATGTAGGGCAACACAACAGGGGTGTCCTCTGTCCCCAATTGAATTCACTTTTTTTTTATCGAGACTCTGGCTGTTAGGATTCAGGAAAATACGAGTTTCAAGGCCCTGTAATGGGGATGCCTATGCTACAAATGTTTGCGGATTATATTATCCGATATCTCAGGCCAGAGATGCAGATCCTCCAATGGGTGCTGGATGAGTTTGATCAGTTTAAATGTATTGAGGGGTTATAAAATGAATCAGAACAAAACAGAATTTCTTCTTTTTGATTCCTCAGCTACTGATGTCCCTTCTTGTTTGCAGCAACAGGCCAGCCTACAAAGTACGATTTCAAATCTGGGAATCTTCGCAATGAATTATTACTGCCAGCTTTTTTAATTTATCTATCTGGTAATGCTCAAGAAGATCAAGGGATTATTGGATAGATGAGCACTACTACCCCTTACATTAGTTGGTAGAGTAGCTCTTATTAAAATGTTGAAGAAACCTCTGCTCTTATTTCTTTTTTCAAATGTCCCCATAAAAGGAAAGAAGAGCAATTTTACTGAGCTAGAAATACTTTTGAGAAACTTTATGTGGAGCAATTAGGCCTCCACGGTAACACTTTAAGTACTCCAATTATGTAATAGTCAGGGGCTGGCATTGCCCCATGTACAGATATGTCATGTAACAGATTTGTTAGATGCGCTAGCAATATGAAAAGACGGCAAGAGGACGCTCGATCTTTTTGATAGACAAAATGGTCCAAGAGGTTGACTCCCAGTTGACAGTGTTTTTTTTTAATGGCTAAACGCAAAAACAAACCAAAATACAAGGTGTTACAAGAGAGTTGGGACTGTTGGACCTGGCCCTTTTGGCAGGTTCACCCCGAAATTTTTTGCTTTTACCTAGCCTATTTCTGTAACCTGGTGGTGGTGATTTTAGGCCTCTGCGCACTTTTTTACTGTGGTCCAGTGTAAAGTGCGTGCGCTCTCTGTGTATGTGTGGTGAGAATGACCTGCCCTCCAATAGGAATGCATGGGGATTATGTGAGACCATGGTAGTTGGGGAGTGCAGGGTCGAGTTTGGTATGTGCAAACTCGTGAGATTGAATGCTGCGCGATGATGTGTGCGGCGTTCATGTGTCTAGTGTGGAAGTGCCACTTCTAGAAGTCCTGGAGTCTGGGTGGGTCTGCCCAGGTGGTGAATGAGGAGATCTGCATGTTGATGGCAGGGAGGGGATGCACCTGGGACCTGAATAGGGCTGGGCTTTCCCCACACAATGCTGGATCCGCCCTCTGTGGTGTAATGACCCTTGCCTTGCCAGTGAATAGTGAGAGGGGCTGAGCCCATCAGAGTGCTCCCAAACCAGCTGAGTCTGGTTTTGCCCCCACCCTACACCCTAGAGACAAAGTGATTTTCTGAATAAAATGAGGCTGGGACCTCATATTCAATATTCTTGTTTCTGACTGGAATCAACCAGGGGCGTGCTGCTGCTGGGGCCCAGTGGAAGGCTTGCCTCCCTGGGCCCTGCCCAGCCCCTGGATACCTGATGGACTTTTCCTGTAGGACTTCTCTTGGACCTTGTTGCTGGGACCCACTTTTTGCTGTAAGGGTCCTTTCTGGGGGCTTGGTAGTCTCTGTGCCCCCTTAGCGCCTTGGAAAGTGCTTTATTTTAACTGTGCCTGTGTGTGAAAAGCAGGTGCCCACCCTGCGTACTTGTATTTAACTATGCCCATAGTTTTATATTTTAAATGGCAGGAGCCTACCCTGCATTATGGCCATGGATCGCGTTGTTTTTAATCACTACGGGTGCCCACCCCGTTTATGCTGCTTTATAAAACATTGCTGGGCCGCTGCAAATGAGACCCGGAAGTCAGGCACCCTCGTTGGGACATCGGCCTGGCCTCATGAGGCCTGAGGGAAGTCCCGAGGAAGTGATGTGTGCCGAAAGAGCGGAGCTCCCATGTGCAGAGGGGGAGCCCCGCCCGCGCTGATGAAGGGGAGGAGCCCCGGGTCCCAGGAGGCGGGGCCCAGGTGAAGCAAGGAGACGTCTGTGATCAGGAGGGGCTCCCATGAGCTGAGGGATCCCCGCGATGTTCACGGGAGGCCGCCGATGAGGAGAGGCGGCCCCGCTGGAGGCAGAGTCCGTGAGGAGCGGGAGCTCCTCAGATGTCGCCGAGCATGCCCCCGCCGCACTGAAGACTGGCGAGAGAGGAGCTCCAGGCTGGTGAGTGGAGCTCAAGATATTCCCTGTTTGGGGGAGGCAGTGCCAGAGTGGCCCCATCTGGCAGCCGGCCGCTCCAACGTATGCTGTGTTAGGTTCTCGAGCCCGGGTGGCTCCAACGTTTGGGGGCAGTTTCTTTGTGGTGCCGGTGTGAGGTACTGAATCAGAGCGGCCCTGTGTGTTAGTGGGCTATTCCAATGAGGAGAATGGTTGTTCGGGCCCAGAGGGGCCCACACTAAGTTGTTTAGGGGGGGTGGTGTCGAGGCACGTTGTCGGTGCCCACCCCCCCTTTGCCCATACCAGTGCAGTGCCCATTTATAGAGCGGCCCTGATGGCAGCGGGCCGCTCCAGCCTATTGGGTCATAATTGTTTTAGGGCCGTGTGGCTCCCACGAGGTCCCCATTGATTTGCAGAGTCCCCACGAGGGACTTGGGACACATTATTTTCAGAGCCTTGGTGGCTCCAACAGGGCACAGTTGTTTTCAGAGCCTGAGGGCTCCAGTGCTCTGTCTATGGTGGGCGCACAATTTGTTTAGGAGCTGGAGTGCTCCTAGTGGCATGTTTTATTTCCAGAGCCTGTGTGGCCCCAGCATTTGGCGCAGTGTTGTTCCAGGGCTAGTGATGCCCCATGCCGCAGTTTTGCTGATTTATCAGCTGCCCAACAAGTAGTGGGCAGCTGCAGCGTTTAGGCTTTTATTTCTTTTAGGGGGACCTGTTCTTTGTGAATCCAGGAGTGAGTCGTACTCCCTTCGCCCCTACCATGGCCTTTCACAGCTGCGCAGCACTTGTGCCAGCTGCAGCGTTTAGGCCTTTGTGATTATCATCAGCTGCCCAGCAAGTAGTGGCAGCTGCAACGTTTAGGTTTGCGCCGGTGGCGCAACCCTGACTGGCACTGCGTTGGCAGCGCTCCCTGACATTCTGGACACAGGGCATTTGAGCCCCTTCTTGGATGGCCAGTAGGCCAGGGGGGCTGGTATGTGGATAGGGTGCAAAGCCCTAATGTGATTTTTGTGCAATGTGATTTCTACTGTTTGTGATGATAATTGCCTAATGTGATTTATGTGCTAAAGGTGATATGTGCTTTAAATGTGGTGCTAGGAAATGTAATGCATCTAGTATATTTTACGCACCCTGTGTTGATACCTCTAGAGATGGTTTTACCTATGGAGGTTAGTGTTAGTGAGATTTTACTTCACTGTGAGTTACGCCCCTAAATGTGAGTTATTCTTAGGGGGTAGGGTCTAATGTGTTTAGACTAGTGAGGGGAGTGCCTACTGTATTTATACTGGTTAGGTCTAACTGTGATTCTTGCGTAATGTGCTTTGCCATTATGCCTGTCATACCTCTAGATGTGCTTTCATGCTGAGGAGGTTGTTTTGCCTAGTATAGTTTATACTAGAGAGGTTATGTGTCCATGCGTGATCTATGCCTATGGGTATTAGTATTGCGTAGTGTGTACCTACCTGTTACCAGTGGTTACTGGTTGTGGTCTATAATTGTTATTTTGTGTTACACTTATTCTATGTTCTAGAAGTGCTATTTCTGCTAAGTG
This sequence comes from Lissotriton vulgaris, assembly GCF_964263255.1. Classification (NCBI taxonomy): domain Eukaryota; kingdom Metazoa; phylum Chordata; class Amphibia; order Caudata; family Salamandridae; genus Lissotriton; species Lissotriton vulgaris. Next base: position 148,710,900 of record NC_141688.1, on the reverse strand, counting down.
TTGATTCTGACAGTGGCCCATGTGGCCCTGTCCTGGTGTAAATAATCAATTGTGAATATTGCCCATGCCAGTTGGCAAAATGTATATTGTGTGATTACTATCTGATGTGTTTTGACAATACAAATTTTTTTTTATATAACCTTGTGTGGAGTTCCTTTTGTGGTGTGCCTAGGATGTTGTTGCTGTTGTGTGCGTGCGCAAATGCTTTACACATTGCCTCCGGGATAAGCCTGTCTGCTCGTGCCAAGCTACCAAGGGGGTGAGCAGGGGTTATCTTGGCGTGTGAATCACTTCCCCTGACTAGAATGGTGGTTTCTGCCTGGCTTTGGCGTAAGCCTCAGCCAACCAGAAAATCCCAGTTCTAACAGGGACCAACTTCAATTGCTTTATCTTTCAAATAGCATTTCCGCAGGTTTTCAGTATCTTGCATTCCAGGAGTGTAAATATGCCGGTTTGTCAAAATCAGAAAAGATTTTGGAATGCTTTTATTTTATGTAAAAGGGTAAGTGTATTACTTGGCAAGAATTGCAAGCCGGTATGGTGATAGTTGAAAGTTGTTTTTTCTAGGGTTTCATCAGATCCCTTTTTCTGAAAATCTCTGCCCACCCCCATTATACGATTATTTTTAAGATCGAAACTTAAGGGAATTGGTAATTGGTATAGCAGGGGGGTAGGCAGCAGGTTCAAAGTTTTTTAGATACTATAAGCCTGTCCACACAACGCACTCTTTCAGAGGCAGATTTGTACTTAATTTCGTTATTAGGGTATAAGGCATTAAGGGCCGCTATTTTCAAGAGGATGTCCTTCCTATCTCCCTGGATAACAAATTTTGACTTGGAGGCAGGTACAGCACTTTTTGGGTTAGTTAGTCAGAATCGGGGCGCTGGTATTGGCAAGAGAGGAAACGTTTTTATTTCAATTGCCTCTATTGTTCATTCATTAATTTTCTTCTGCACTGGAAATCACCCAGGGTTCCATAATTTCAAAAGTGGTTTAATAAAATGGGATAATGTAACCCCTGCTGTACATGATAAGGCTATTGCAAGTTTCCCAGAAGTTCCATAACCTTATAAGGGACTCGACCTTCAGCCTTGTTCCTATATATGGTTATGCAACTCCTCAGAGTCTTGCAATATCCTTATAACTTACGGCAGAAGGTATATAATAACTTGCTAGAGTTGAGTTCTGACCTCCCAATACTACTGCTAAAGGCAACAGTTGAAGGGAAAAGCAGGACAGGTCACGTACCATAGTCAAAACAGCTGTTTATAGAAAGTAAATGGAACATGGCTGTTCTTTCTTCTGCTCTGGTGTTCTAGCTGTACAGTGACAACCAGAAAGAAGATTTGTATGGCACATGTTTATTTTTGCGCTCCTTAGGCAAATATGGAAAAATTAGAATCTTCTTTCATGTTTCTACACATGCCGGGCATCTTAGCCTGTTGTTTTAAAAACGGACTTGTTTAAAATTGATTCTAAGATCTTCTAACAACAAATATCTCTCAGCATCTAAGATGTGTTTGATTTTGCACTAGAGATTCTGTCTTTATTATTCATGTTTGCAAACATGTTCTCTCTTTTATATGAAAGAGGTACTACCAAGGATTTAAGTGATTTGCGGAAAAGGAGATGGTGCGACCACATTTATTAAAAGATACAACATAAGGATATTGCAAGTCACCTCAGAGTTCCATAACTTTATAAAGGAACTCAGCTTCTGCCTCGTTCCTCTATATGGTCATGAAACTCCTCGGTGACTTGCAATATCCCTATATTGTACTTCAAGGAGTGAGTAGTTTAGCCCAAATATAAAAACCCACAGAATGCCCTACAAATGGTATAGGCTTTCGCTGGGGGATTCACGACCCCTCAAATTCTGAAAATGGTGAAACAGATTACATTCTTGGGATACATGCTATATAAAAAAGGATAGAAAGACCAGTCTGCAAACAATTCTTAATGCTAGGGATCACCCGACTTTCTAGCTTTCTTGCCGCTAGATGTGGACTTCTAGTATTTGGGTATTTTTTAATTGTGTGTTTTTAAATAGTGACAACATAACCCTTTGGCATTATTATTATTATTATTATTATTATTATTATTATTAGGGAGATTTGTAAAGCACCTGGTTTACGCCTACAGGCGTGTCCCCGCTCTATGAGAAGTGGGGTGAGCAGTCCAAGCAGCCAACACAACCGTCTACCGTCTGAATAAGTGAGTCTTAAGTTTTCTTCTAAACATGGATTCTGAGGGCTCCAAACGTAACTCTGACGGAAGGTCATTCCACTGCTTCGCTACCAGATATCTGAAAGACCTTCCCCTCATACGCGCTTTCTTAATTTTTGGAATTTTCAGGAGACCTGTGCAGGAGGAGCGCAGAGTCCTTGTGGGCTCATACCTGGTGATCAGACTCTGTAACGGGGCAGGGGCTTTGCCACCCAGAATGCGGTGACATGTGGCAAGAGCTCTGTATTCCACCCTGCTCCTAACAGGAAGCCAGTGCAAGGCCTGGAGTGCTGCCTTTGAGGATGATCTTCTTGGAAGCCTCAGAATAAGGCGAGCGGCAGCATTTTGCAGCACCTGGAGGCGATCGAGAACCTTTCCCGTGGCCCCCGGATACAGCAAATTGCCGTAATCCAGGCGTGAGGTGACTAAGGCATGCACCAGCGTCCGACGAGCAGTAATGGGCAGAAAATCCAAGACCTTTCTCAGAGTTCTTAGAACTCCGAAGCATGCCCCCACCACTCGGCCAATCTGGGGGCCAAGGGCAAGGTCAACGTCCAACCACACCCCAAAATTCCTTACTACCTGGCAGGGAACAGGTGTCTCTCCTAGGCAGGGCGGCCACCAAGCCGACGACCATACAGATGGGCATCCCCCCACCACAAGCACCTCGGTCTTACTGCCATTAAGTTTCAGGCATTTGGCGGACATCCAGGTTGCCAGTTCTTGCATGCACACTCTGAAATTGTCTGCCATCAGACCAGGTACGCGTGAGAGGGAGATGACCAGCTGTGTATCGTCCGCGTAGGACACCAGGCGTAGTCCATAGCTTTCAACTATGGCCGCCAGCTGGGAGACATACAGATTAAACAGAGTCGGGCTCAGGGACGAACCCTGCGGCACGCCCTGGCCCAACCCAATCTCCCTAGAGTAGCACTCTCCCTGGCGGACCTGAAAGCATCTGCCTGTCAGGAAAGACTGGATCCACCCAAGCGCAGCCCCTGAAACCCCTCCATCATTCAGACACTGTAGCAGGGTGGAATGAGCTACAGTGTCGAATGCTGCGCTTAGGTCCAAGAGAATCAGAGCCATAGTCTGGCCCTCATCCACTCCCTGCCGTAAGGACTCTACTGCCATTAGCAGCGCTGACTCCGTCGAATGCCGTGGGCGGAAGCCGAACTGAGAGTCATGGAGTAGGGAGGCTTCCTCTACAAAGCCCATCAGCTGGAGGTTTGCAATTTTTTCAGCAACCTTTGCCATATATGGCAAAAGAGAAATAGGGCGAAGATTGTCTAGCCTGTCATAGCTGATATTGGGCTTCTTTTGAAGAGGAAGGACTACCGCCCGCTTCCAGGCCTCAGGGACAGTATGGGTCCCAAAAGAGATGTTCAGGAGGTGGCGAATGTACGGCTCCAGAATATGCAAACTGCCCATCAGGTGCCTAGGAGTAGTGGGATCTCTTGGGGAGCCTGATTTTATCGAGCCACAGATCTGAATGAGTTTTCAGTAGGCGGGGTGACAAATGTAGTTAACATCTGGTGCCCTCCCCTTACCCCACATTCTTCTACAGTCTCGGAGTCTATGGTGGCTTGACTAGGAAAGGCCGAATAAATAGTTGCCACTTTGTTAGCAAAAAACTCTGCTACTCGGTTACAACTATCCACCGTACAGAATTCTTCTGGGACTCCTGCAGGCTTCCCGACCGAGAGAGATTTGTAAATTAAAAACAGTTCCTTCGAGGAATTTTCTGCTTCCTTGATCCAAGTGCCAAAATACACCTTTTTAGCCTTTCTAATTAGTCTATGGTAGTTGCGCCTACTTACAACATAGCCCATCCTAGTTTGAGCGGCAAAATCTAATCTCCACTGCCTTTCTGCGCGTTTACATGCGCTGCATCAAGGCACCATAGAAGCACTGCATAAAAAAAAATACTAAAACCCCCCTTGCCATAAAAATTAAATATTGAGGCTACAGCCAGGTTTTCAGGGTTGTTCTGAACTTAAAAAAGTTTGTTTCTTTATAAATCGAAAAAGGCATAGATGTGAAGCACTGCAATTGAAAAAGCACTGGTGCTAATTCTTCTACATTAAAGTTGAAAGAGACAATAACCAGCAGACCTTGACCTATGGGATGGGTTGTTACAGTTAAATGATTGGGCTGAAGGTAAAGTAGGAAGATTGTTACGCGATTTATGGACAAGGCAGAGTGACTTTCAGTTAATTCTCTCACTGGCATGCAACCAAGGTAGCAATATCAGTGCAGAGGAATGTGTTCAACTCTGGCTAGGCTACTTACTCACCCAGGTACAGACGTTTAACTAAATGGGACTTTGTACAGTCACTTCTTAGGTAAATCCAGGGAGAGTGTATTACATTAGTCTACTCTGGACCATAAAGTTGTTGCTTTATAGAAAAGGTAAAGGAGTGCAGGATGTAGTTTAGGGTACAAAATGGGAAAAAACTGGCTCTAATAACTGAATCTTCTGGCTAAACTCCTGGACTTGAAACTAGGATTTAAGGTGATGTTGGAGCAATCGCTATTGCCCTTTGCCTCTTCTCCATTTTCTGCTGAAACTGTGTATGCATAAAACAGGTTTACGGCTAGCAAGAATAGCTGAACAACACATCAGCATCAAGATCTTCCATAGTGATCCTAATCCTTGACACCCACCCTCCTCCTAGATCTGAATTTGAATTTATTTATTAACTCCCAATTAAAAAAACATAAAAACCAACAAGTAAAACAATGGTCACAGTCAATGTATAGAGGCATCAGTTAAAATTTGGTTGATATACCATCCCCCAGGGCGCCCACTTGATCGACCAGCACGGGTGGTCATTGTCATGAGTCCTTGCACAAAGTGTCTGAGGCACCTGCATAAGCCTAGGTAATTTTCTACTTCAGCAATCTGTAGGGCAATCTCCTTGACCTTTTCCATTGAGAGCCATAGATATGGTGCAGTCTGAGTAGGACGAGTGAGAAGGTGCAGGTCTCTATGTTTGTTTGGGGGGAAAGCTGCTTATCCCCCTTATTGTGCAGTGCTGTACACCATAGTTTGATTGTCTTCGTTTGCGGTCTTTAAAGCAATCCTAATCTGATGAGTAAATTTCCCCAGTCTCGCCAGGGTCATCGTGGTTGTTTTAGAACAGCACTAGGCTGACGGTTCCCTTGGTGATACAAACTGGGCGAAGAAGTCGTCGGCGTTTGTTCCTAAGGGCAGGGATCTGCATAGGAGATGTAACCAGGATTCCCTCATGTAGGAGCACAGTCTGCAGTTTGTGGATTCCTCCTTGCGAGCCATGTAGGGTTAAAGTCAGTGATTCCTAGTATACATAGTCTCATGGAGAGAATTTTGGTTTAGGCTTGTGATGTCAGGGCATCGTTTAGGTAGGCTTGTGCCTTGCCTACCATATAGGAGCTGGTCAGCGGTACTAAGTGGGGGCTAGAACGAAGAGATTTAGGATCCATATCAAATTAAGTTTTGCTGACTTGTCTATTCATGGCTTTTTTCCAGGCGTTTAGTGGAATTTCCGGCAGCTGTATGCTCTTTTCCTCGATCTTTAATGTGCTGAGCTTGGCCCCTTTGTCTTAAGGAATTTGTTGGGGCCCTTAAAATCCTTAGGTTTAGTTTTATAATCTCCCCTTGGCACATCAGGTCTGGCCTTATCGGGCCTAGCTCCAGTCTTAGCCTTGACTTCCTTGCTGTCCTTTGGATGGAAAGGACTGATTTATACGCTTTGGCTTGGGCTGCAATAAGGAGGGCGTTCTGCGACTCTGGGATGGCCTGGTGACCATTACTATGTAAGCTCAGTTGCTTTAGCAGGATAATAACCTTATAGGCCTTAGAGGACTGCTGTTTCAAGTGGACGTTAGCCTTGGCCCGTTCCATGAACCAGACCCTAGATAGTTGTAGGATGCCACTGTACTGATTTGCAGATCTCCCATTAGCCACTGCACTTTTTATTTCAGGTGGTAGCTCCCAAAAATGATGACCTTCATTTTCCCCTGGTTGACTGTAAGATTGTTATCATTGTTGAATTGGTTCAGTGTGTTTAGGGCTCTCTGTAGGCCCACCCTCGTGTGGTCCATTATGGCAGTGTCATCTGCGTATTGTAGCACCGGCAGCCTCATGCTGCCTAATCTCGGTGCTACTAGGCTGGCTCCTTTGAGGGCGTATCCCAAATCTGCGGGGTACAGGTTAATGAGGATGGGGGCCAGCACGCATCCTTGTTTCAACCCGTTGTTTGTTGTTATTATGGGGGCCACTGTGCCGGAGCTAGTTTTAACCCGCACCTAGGTGCCTTCATATAGTGATCTAATTGCCTTCAATAGGTTTGCTGCGATGCCCCAATTTTCTAATTTCTACCATAACCTGTTTCATACCACTTTGTCGAAGGCTGTGCTGTAGTCAATAAAGCAGCAAAAGAGTGGTGGAATTTTCTTTTTTCTGCTTGAGTTGCTAGGTGCGCTAACGCAAGTATGTTGTGCATTGTCGATGACTGTGTTCTGAAGCCGGTCTGGTAGAAGGGAATTATACTTTTTTCTTTGGCCCATGTTTCCAGGTCCTTCAATAAGAGGCGGGCATAAGCCTTGGGCTCGAGGTTGGGCAGAACGATGAGCCAAGATCTGGTATAATGAATACATTCTCAGATAATAAATCAGAAGTCTGGAATTCTAACCCTGCTTTCAAACCAGATTAAATCATCTGATGTTTGGTGAATTGCCATGGCCTCAGAACTCACAGCCTGGGAGAAACCAAATGCAAATCTAGCAGCACACAATGTTAGGTATCCATTTCAAACACTAGGTTCACCTACAAAATCACCACTTTTAGGTATTTACTGACGTTCGCAATGGTCTGCATAGTCTAAATGCACATATATTGTGACTCCAAAAAATGCAGGTTAAGAGGCAGAACAGGCATGTAATACCTCTATGTTTGAGGGTGTGTCCACTTGGGCAAATGTTGTTGTTGTTGCAAACAAAACCGGAACTAAAATTAAATTGCTAATGCACATTCACCCTAATCTTGTGACTATGGACATCTGTACTGAAGATAATTTGCATAACATGGTCAAGACTAATAGGTATATTCCTGAGGAAATACAACATTGTAAAAAGGAATATATTCATGCAAGTTGTCAGGATACACCTAAAACAATTTGGATATAATTAATTTTTTCATTGCATGACAAAAATTGAAAGAGCTTAGTAACAGTTTACATTCTGGTAGGTAGTCCTGACTTTAAAACATCTAATAACAGGGTAGGATTCAAAAATAAGCTGGGCATTTTCATTCAGATGAAAGCCCGAGCCTTGTTAGTCACCCTATCGACAAATGTGATGTTCTTCATTCATTGCTGGAAGAGGAACTATGACAAGTGAGTGCCAATCCACCTTCCCCACTTAGTCAATGTTTGTAGTTTTGTATACATATCTATGGCTTGCTTCGATTACCTGCCAAAATATTGAAGTGCTTTGAATCAGACCTGACAATGGTTTCAATTCCTGCATACAAATACTGGCAGCTAAGAAGCTCAGTCCCCGCACCACCTAATGTAATCACAGTTGTAATATTACGTTAGTATTGCCTACATCAAACGACCAGCTACCAAATTGTCATAAATCTTACTTTTTGATATTATGCATGGATTTGGACGTGATTGGCCGGAAGCTTCTGCCGAACACAATACTTAACCCAACTGAATCATTATGCTTGAATTAAAGACTATTCATTTGGAACTGTGACTCTGAAAATGATCTAGTTTTACTGATTACTCGTAATTCTATTTAAATTTCAATGAAGTGGAACGTATGTCGAAGGACTCCAGTAGGACACTGTCGTTTTTCCATTACATCCCTACTGCCTTGATAACAGTGTCCTGAAGAAGCCCATGAGAATAAGCATACGCAACCAACACGCTTCGCATGCTTGGGCGAAGCGTGCTGGTTGCGGTTGCTTATTCTGTCCTCCAAATGAAAGAAAAGCAATAAAAGAACAATCAAGCATAAATGGACTTGTCATGTATTTTACAAGGAACTCTGAATTTGACTTTCTGTTTCTCATTTTGCCTATTGAATCCTAGCACATTCTCAGAACAAGGAAGTCCATCAATTGTGTTTGATGTTTACTGGTGGTTAATTATGAGAGGTCAGTAGGGGCATGTTCAGTGTATAAGTGATTTGTGAGAAACATGAGCAGTGTTTAATATGTAAAACAACTAAGTGCCAGGGCTCTTATCAGAAGGCCACGGCAGCTTGTACCACACATGGTCCCTGCCATGCCGCCAGTGATAGTAACAACTCAACTACTTACCATCACACTCCTACAAGTGTGACAATTTGGACTATTTCAGACCCCAAAGCTATAAGAATGACTGAGGCAGTAGGTAATAGTGATTTCAAATGTATATTGATTTAATAATTAACTGTTGTTGTGGCCATCTCTAAATTAGCCAGGCAGCACCACCTTATGGAAGACTGTCATAAGCACCAGTCTTGACAATTAAGTGCCGGTGCTGAGCACTAGAAACCACCAGAACAAATTAAGCAATGAGCATAAAATGTGTTGAATCTTGGGAGATCTTTGTATAGTTTTATGTGTATGTCTTGTCCGAATATCCATGCCTCTGTCAGAGTAAAATATTCTCTATATAAGCATTACAGTCCAAGTATGTACTTCTTGTGCTCTTTTTTGTGCATGAGGAATTGTGTTTTATGCTAGGTTGTTGAGGTGCTCCAGTGATATGTGTTACTGTGATCCAGGCCAGTATGTGTTTTGCCAACTGTATGGATACATTGACATGTTGTCTGTATGATGATATTAGGGCTTTTCTAACAGCTGCTTGTGTAGAGACCCCATTCATGCCTGTAATCTTTTAGCTATTCTCTCTAAATGTACTTTTGTGTATTTACCTCTTTTTCAGGTTAAATAATAAAATTAGGTCTCCTAACCACGATTCGCAGTGGGTTAGACATTTTTTTAAACATTGTTTTTGTCTTTTTGTTTAATACGTAAATATTTTCTAACTGTGCTTGATTTATTTTATTTGGTTTTCTATAAAATGGTATTTCTATTCATTCGTTTCACCTTTAAGTGGGTTTTCGGTTAGTTGGGTTTTTATGAATAGATTTCTATTATTTTGTGTTTTTCACAAATTTATACATTACGTACTATGGAACTTCAGATTGTCTTGACACTCTGGAAGGTCATTCCATGACTGGGAAAATGATTATGGAAGCTTCTGTCACCAGCTCTAACTCTGCAAAACTTTGTTACGACCAGAAGAACCAAGATACCTAGATGTCTTTCCAGAGACCAATCAGTATGTCAATAATGGAACCACAGATATCATCTATGGACAACCGGGAGGTAGCAGAAGCTAACCCCGACTAGCCTCTTGGGATTCTGGCTCTCCACTTGTTACCATGTTCTTGAGGTCATGAAGGCAGTAATGAGCAAAAGAAAGATAGATTAAACCCAGATCTCTTGACTGGACTAGGGGTGAGTGGTTGAAACGTTTCAGCACTTCAACCATCATTTGGTGTTTGCTATGTTTTCCCTAAGTACCCACGGGTATGCCCAGACATGGGTCCCTTGCTTGCTGTGCCACTGGATTCAAGCTAGCCTGGCTGATGAGGGGTGATACACTGTAACAGGTCTCAGGATGTTTATTTCCAGTCCAGGGAGGACCTGGCCTGGCAGCTCGTGCTGGACTGTTCCCATGAGGAGCAGGGTAAGACTGATATGCGTATAGTTGGGTCCAAAAACCGGGGTGGCATAGTGAGCAAAAGAACGATGGAGTAAACCCAGATCTCTTGATTGGGGTGAGTGGTTGAAAAGTTTCAACCATCATCTTATTGTGATTGTCAGGAAAGCAGTAACAGGAAAAGAAAGTAAGTAGAGCTCTGGTTTCCCCCTTGCACTCTAGTCCTTCCTGTTATAATTGCACCACACCAACAAGAGCCTGCTGAGGGCCGAAGTGCGTGATAAAGGGTCAAGCTATATATGTCTTTGAACATTAAATATCATCATATCCTACTTCTGTTATGAGTGGTATTCTGGTTAACTGAAATCCATCGCTAGTAACTTAAAATGAATCTGAAGGTTCACTGGCAATCAGAGCTCCTGGCTGGGAGTTGGGGGCGTAAAATGCTTACTTTGAGACGGTGAAGGCAGGTGGGGCCCCCAGCACTCATGTTTAGGGACTGGCGCTTATTTGTCATCATCAGACTTTGACCCAGAGCAAGAGAGCGAAAAACACAAAAGAGGGAAAGAGAGAGGAAGAGAAAGTTAAAAAAACTTAAAGAAGAAAAGAAAGTGTGATGAGGAACAACTTGAAACAGTGAATTAACCCCTCCCCTGCTGATGACGGAACCGCTCTGTCATTAGCCGCGGTGGCGCTGTGCTGATGACGGAGCGGTTCCGTCATTTCCCGCCCGCCGCTCATGCGTGGCACGAATTCCGCGCCTGCGCTGAGCGTTCTATTGAGCGGGCGGGGCCATGACGGAACCGCTCCGTCATAAGCACAGCGCAACCGACGCTGGTGATGGAACGGTTCCGTCACCAGCATGCGCCCGCTGCATTTCCGCCCCGCCCCCTTAGCACTGCGGCTGAATAGCCGCCGCAGTGAAGGGGTTAAAGGGGTCTTCGATACTGTCAGCCATCAGCTTCTGAACAAAACTTTGGACCCCGAAACGTATTATTTTCCAAATTAAACTCTGAGACATATGTTCTCTTAGGATTTTTAATAACAGTTTTGGCAATTTCGTTTTGCACAACTGTGGACAGAAGATTTTCGGAACCACAGGCAATATGATTTTTTACCTTTTGTGCACACTTTTTCTCCTAGCATCAAGTTCTCTTTTTAACTCTTTTGTTTCGAACTGGAGCCCCCTTTGTGGCCATTTGCAGAGCAGCCTTTAGCTGGTGAGTACAATGGAGTTAACTCACCATTCGCAAGCCATGTGCCAGACCAAGGGAGGGCACGAGACAAAGGGCACTGCAATAAAATGACCCTGCGACTGCAGTAAGGAGCTGGCCCGTGGTAGGCAGAACACATCTGCCAATAAGTGGCATTTTACCCCATTTCTTTACATTTACATAAATAAAAATACCAGAATTGGGTCCACTATGTGGGTGGTCTCCAACTAGACACGTTTAGGACTTTATAGGTCTCTTGAGCACAGCGATGAGAAGCTAGTGCAGACAGACTCCGCCTTTTCTTCTCCCCGTGTAGGTAAAATGAGGACACATTCCAGCAAACCTACAATAAGCTATGAGAAATTCAGCCCTTAACCTTTAAAAATATTTGCTCATGGGCTCACTCGAGAGACCCTGCTGCTTTCTGCAAGTTCTTCGGAGCCGAATTTGTTACAACACATTCTCAAGAAACCAGTGCACTATCGTATTCGTTTTTATTTAAGAGGGAAAGCGAGGAGCGTCAAGGGTGACTCACTGAAATCTATTTGCATGCATTATTCATGATAAAAGGCTCGCTGTAAATCTGGTAATTTTTATTTTGCGTTTACTAGGACTGTCACGTCGAAGCTTGTGTTTTGACTAATATCACCTGTTAATATTCGGCGGCGTGTGCGGCAGGGGACCTTGGGTGCAGGCTTTTTGGCGCTCATTTGCCTTGGGGTGTGACGCACTGACGCCTCAGAGGCGTGGCACCCCCTGGCTCGTTGTTAAATAACCGGAGGAGGAGGCCGCTCCCGCACTCTGCAATGTTTCCTGCGAGGAACGCAAACATCCCTCCCACCAGAGCAGGCGGCGATCTACAATTTGCTCAGTTCAACTGTCAAATAAATTGCCATGTACACTAAAAGGATAATACCCCTTAATGATGCGTTTATTTGAAACCCTAGCAACTGAATTAGGCCGAGGCGAGGATTTACCAGCAAGGCAGCCCACCAGGAAAGTGAACCGAGCAATTTCCAGTGACAACCGGTGTTTTTCACATCCATCAAGTCGACGCGAAATGTAATAATATTGACTGCTCCGTACGTCATGTTCTGCGCGTTACGGGGGAAGGAGGAGGGGTGGTTGGTAAGAAAGATGGTTTCCGGGGGCGGGGAGGAGGCACGGGGGCGGGAGAAGCCACCGTGCCTTTAATTGCTCGGCTTTAATCAATCTCCAATTTAAGCGCGCATCCCTGCGGGTCCTTATTTAAAACAGCGCCATCTGGGAAGGTGGGTGGCGCTGGCGGAGGCTCGGAGTTCCTTTGCAGCATGCCTGGAATTTCATCAGAATTGATCGCTAGCCCCACCACCTGCCCCCACCTTGATGGAGCTGGCTGACAACGGGGCGAGCTCAGAACACGATTTTACCTTGTCCTAGGTCACATTGTGCAGTTGTGGCTGTGGTATACATTGAGGTATTTTATATAGCAAAGATAGGCGATATTCTATCATCTTATATTAATATGAACGGCGGGGGTGTTTAGATGAAAGGAGATAGATAAATAGACAGAAAGAGACAGACAAGAGAGGTAGATAGATAGATAGATAGATAGATAGATAGATAGATAGATAGATAGATAGATAGATAGATAGATAGATAGATACCACACTCTACAGTCTAATATCTCTTGCAGTGCATGCACTTAAACCCCCTGTACTTCTCCGGGCATTTCTTTTTGTTTCCGTGTTGCTTACGTCTGTGCAGGCTCATGGTTGAGGTTAGCTGCGGGGAGACGACCCCCGAGGAGAGGGGATTGCGAGCAGGTACAGCGAGGGCTGAGACGAGAGAGCCTCCTTTGTGCAAAAGATAAAACAAGGGAACTGCAAAACAAGGCAACGAGCTCGGAGAAGAGAGCGAGGGAACAAAAGGCGACAGAGGGGGAAACATCTCCCTCGCAGCTTGTTGAAAGGGCAGCGGGGGCAGCAGCAACGAGGCGGAAATGTCAGGACACCGATGAGTGTAAAAATGAGCGTCTCTATCAGTCTACCCTGATGGGGATGTGGGGGTGGGAGCGGGAGATCAGCAAGAGGCGCTTGGAATAATAACAGAACCATAGATGCAAGGAAGTCCGATAGATGGATAGAGAGATAGATAGATAGACTGATAGATAGACTGATAGATAGATAGATAGATAGATAGATAGATAGATAGATAGATAGATAGATAGATAGAAAGATAGATAGATAGATAGATAGATAGATAGATAGATAGATAGATAGATAGATAGATAGATAGATAGATAGATAGATAATATGAATATGATAGACGAATAGATAGATAGATAGACAGATAGATAGATAGATAGATAGATAGATAGATAATATGAATATGATAGACGAATAGATAGATAGATAGATAGATAGATAGATAGATAGATAGATAGATAGATAGATAGATCGACAGATAGATAATATGAATATCATAGATGGATAGATAGATAGACAGATAGATAGATAATATGAATATCATAGATGGATAGATAGATAGAAAGATAATATAAAAATGATAGACGGATAGATAGAAAGATAATATGAAGATGATAGATAGATAGATAGATAGATAGATAGATAGATAGATAGATAGATAGACAGATAGATAGATAGACAGATAGATAGATAATATGAAGTTGAAAGATAATTTATAGATGGATAGATAGATATGTAGATGATAGATAATAGGTAGATAAATAATAGACACATATGAAGATGTTAGATAATAGATAGATAGACAGATAGATAGATAGATAGATAGATAGATAGATACATAGATAGATAGATAGATAGATAGATAGATAGATAGATAGATAGATAGATAGATAGATAGATAGATAGATAGATAGATAGATAGATAGATAGATAGATAGATAGATAGATAGATGTGCATCACTTCACCTTCTTAAAACCAAGCCATTCTGTCAGTGTGAGGCTGGAGGTGCTCTTCCACCCAGTGAAGCGGCTTACACTGTTCTTCCGACTGTAAACAGTTAAGGAGTGGGCTGTCAGTGGAGTTAACCCTTCGGTCGCCAGAACGCCAGGGATGTTTCTATCAGAGACCGCCGCCTGCCTCAGTCCCCGCACAGAGGAAAGACGTCTGCTCCGGAGGCTGGGGTGGGAGGATTTCCTTAAGCCTTCACCCTCTTCGGCTGATGACAGCCTCCGACTGCATGCTATGCAGAACCCACGCTCCCCTCCCCCCTCTGGTGATGCTGCCTCGGGTCTCCCCTGCTATGAAAGCTTTCTGCAGAGACCACAGGCCGGGAGAACAGAATCTGCCCAGTCCCTCTCTCTGCACTCTCTCTCCAGCGTCCATGCACTCTCCCTGCTTCTGGTGGCAGCCCCCCTCTCAGCACTCTCTCTTCAGTGCCCATGCACTCTCCCTCCCTCTGGTGGCAGCCCCCCTCTCAACACTCTCTCTCCAGTGCCCATGCACTCTCCCTCCCACTGGTTGCAGCCCCCTCTCGGCACTCTCTCTTCAGTGCCCATGCACTCTTCCCCCTCTGGCTGAAGTCCCTCTCTCTGCACTCTCTCCAACGCCCAAGTACTCGTTCTTCCTCTGATCGCAGTCACTCTCTCCATGCACTCTCCCTCCCTCTGGCTGCAGCCCCTCTCTCTGCACTCTCTCCAACGCTCAAGTACTCTTTCTTCCTCAGATCGCAGTCACTCTCTCCATGCACTTTCCCTCCCTCTGGCTGCAGCCCCTCTCTCTGCACTCTCTCCAGTGCCCAAGTATTCTTTCTTCCTCTGATCACAGTCACTCTCCCCATGCACTCTCCCTCCCTCTGGCTGCAGCCCCTCTCTCTGCACTCTCTCCAACGCCCAAGTACTCTTTCTTCCTCTGATCGCAGTCACTCTCTCCATGCACTCTCCCTCCCTCTGGCTGCAGCCCCTCTCTCTGCACTCTCTCCAACGCTCAAGTACTCTTTCTTCCTCAGATCGCAGTCACTCTCTCCATGCACTTTCCCTCCCTCTGGCTGCAGGCCCTCTCTCTGCACTCTCTCCAACGCCCAAGTACTCTTTCTTCCTCTGATCGCAGTCACTCTCTCCATGCACTTTCCCTCCCTCTGGCTGCAGCCCCTCTCTCTGCACTCTCTCCAGTGCCCAAGTATTCTTTCTTCCTCTGATCACAGTCACTCTCTCCATGCACTCTCCCTCCCTCTGGCTGCAGCCCCTCTCTCTGCACTCTCTCCAACGCCCAAGTACTCTTTCTTCCTCAGATCGCAGTCACTCTCTCCATGCACTTTCCCTCCCTCTGGCTGAAGCCCCTCTCTCTGCACTCTCTCCAGTGCCCAAGTATTCTTTCTTCCTCTGATCACAGTCACTCTCTCCACGCACTCTCCCTCCCTCTGGCTGCAGCCCCTCTCTCTGCACTCTCTCCAGTGCCCAAGTATTCTTTCTTCCTCTGATCACAGTCGCTCTCTCCATGCACTCTCCCTCCCTCTGGCTGCAGCCCCTCTCTCTGCACTCTCTCCAACGCCCAAGTACTCTTTCTTCCTCTGATCACAGTCACTCTCTCCATGCACTCTCCCTCCCTCTGGCTGCAGCCCCTCTCTCTGCACTCTCTCCAACGCCCAAGTACTCGTTCTTCCTCTGATCACAGTCACTCTTTCCATGCACTCTCCCTCCCTCTGGCCGCAGTCCCTCTCTCTGCACTCTGTCCAATGCTCAGGTACTCTTTCTTCCTCTGATCGCAGTCACTCTCTCCATGCACTTTCGCTCCCTCTGGCTGCAGTCCCTCTCTCTGCAATCTCTCCAGTGCCCAAGTATTCTTTCTTCCTCTGATCACAGTCACTCTCTCCACGCACTCTCCCTCCCTCTGTCCAGAGTCCCTCTCTCTGCACTCCTCTCACCAGTTCCCATGCCCTCTCCCTCCCTCTGCCCACAGTCACTCTATCTGCACTCTCTCTCTCGTAGCCATTCCCCCCCCCCTGGCTGCAACCCCTCTCTCTGCACTCTCTCCAGTGCCAATGCACTCTTCCCCCTCTGGCTGCAGTCCCTCTCTCTGCACTCTCTCCCAGTGACCATGCACTCTCCCTCCCTCTAGCCACAGTCCCTTTCTCTGCACTCTCTCTCTAGTGCCCATGCACTCTCCTTCCCTCTGCCCACAGTCACTTCCCTGCACTCTCTCCCCAGTGCCCATGCAACCTCCCGCCCTCTGGCTACAGTCCCTCTCTCTGCACTCTCTTCCAGTGCCCATGCATTCTTATCCCTCTGGCTGCAGTCCCTCTCTCTGCACTCTCTCCAGTGCCCATGCACTCTTACCCCTCTGGCTGCAGTCTCTCTGTCTGCACTCTCCCTCCCTCTGGCCACAGTCCCTCTCTCTGCACTCTCTCTCTAGTGCCCATGCACTCTCCTTCCCTCCACCCACAGTCACTCTCCCTCCACTCCCTCCCCAGTGCCTATGCAACCTCCCTCCCTCTGGATACAGTCCCTCTCTCTGCACTCTCTTCCAGTGCCCATGCACTCTCCCTCCCTGTGGCTGCAGACTCTTCTTTCTGCACTCTCTTCCATTGCCCATGTGCTCTCCTTTCCTCTGCCCATAGTCCCTCTCTCTGCATTCTTTCTCCAGTGCCCATGCACTTCTACCCCTCCCTTGCACTTCCTCCCCTCTGGCCGCAATCCCTCTCTCTCCAGTGCCCATGCACTCTCATTCCCTGTGCCCGCAGTCCCCCTCCCTGTACTCTCTTCCAGTGCCCATACACTCTCCCTTCCTGTGGCAGCAGTCCCTCTCTCTGCACTCTCTCTCCAGTGTCCATGCGCTCTCATTCCCTCCGCCCGCAGTCACTCTCCCTGCACTCTCTCCCCAGTGCCTATGCAACCCCCCTCCCTCTGGCTACAGTCCCTCTCTCTGCACTCTCTACCAGTGCACATGCACTCTCCCTTCCTGTGGAAGCAGTCCCTCTCTCTGCACTCTCTCTCCAGTGCCCATGCACTCTCCTTCCCTCCGCCCGCAGTCACTCTCCCTGCACTATCTCCCCAGTGCCTATGCAACCTCCCTCCCTCTGGCTACAGTCCCTCTCTCTGCACTCTCTTCCAGTGCCCATGCACTCTCCTTTCCTCTGGCTGCAGTCGCCCTTTCTGTACTCTCTTCCATTACCCATGTGCTCTCCTTTCCTCTGCCCATAGTCCCTCTCCCTGCACTATCTCTCCAGTGCCCATGCACTTCCTCCCCTCCCATGACCTTTGTACCCTCTGGCCGCAGTCCCTCTCTCTGCACTCTCTACCAGTGCACATGCACTCCCTATTCCTCTGGCTGCAGTCTCTCTCTTTGCACATCTCTCTCTGGTACCCATGCACTCTCACTCCCTCTGCTCGCAGTACTTCCCCTTGCACTCTCTCTCCAGTACCCATGCACTCTACCCCCCTCTGCCCGGAGTCCCTCTCCCTGCCCTCTTTTCCAGTGCCCCTGCACTCTACCTCTCTCTGCCCGGAGTCCCTCTCCATGCACTCTTTTCCAGTGCCCCTGCACTCTACCTCCCTCTGCCCGGAGTCCCTCTCCCTGCACTCTTTTCCAGTGCCCCTGCACTCTACCTCTCTCTGCCCGGAGTCCCTCTCCATGCACTCTTTTCCAGTGCCCCTGCACTCTACCTCTCTCTGCCCGGAGTCCCTCTCCCTGCACTCTTTTCCAGTGCCCCTGCACTCTCCCTCCCTCTGCCCGGAGTCCCTCTCCCTGCACTCTTTTCCAGTGCCCCTGCACTCTCCCTCCCTCTGCCCGGAGCCCCTCTCCCTGCACTCTTTTTCAGTGCACGTGCACTCTCCCTCCCTCTGGCTGCAGTACCTCTCTCTGCACTCTCTCTCCAGTTCCCATGCAACCTCCCTCCCTCTGGCTGCAGTACCTCTCTCTGCACTCTCTCTCCAGTTCCCATGCAACCTCCCTCCCTCTGGCTGCAGTACCTCTCTCTGCACTCTCTCCAGTTCCCATGCAACCTCCCTCCCTCTGGCTGCAGTACCTCTCTCTGCACTCTCTCCAGTTCCCATGCAACCTCCCTCCCTCTGGCTGCAGTACCTCTCTCTGCACTCTCTCCAGTTCCCATGCAACCTCCCTCCCTCTGGCTGCAGTACCCCTCTCTGCACTCTCTCCAGTAACCCCATCTGCCTAGTGGCACCCTCTTCCTTAACTCGTGCACACTCTCTCTCTTCTCTGCCCGGGCTCTCCCTCCACCATGAGGCCTCTCTCTCTCTCTTCTCTCTCACACACATACGTCTCTTTGCATGCTAACTCTAGTCCGCCCTATTCACCCTACGTCTTCAGCAGATCCACTGTTACTCCTCAGCCTAAGCATAGCTGTCTGCTCTACCAAGGGGCACTCTCTCCTCTCCCCTCATGCACCCTTGCTCAAGCACCCTCTCTACTGCCTACGGGCGCTCTCGTCAGCCCATGTGCCATCTCTCTCTCCACTGCCATGCACTCTGTCCCAGCCCGTGCTGTCTCACTCCTCGGCCACGGTCTCTCGCTCTCCATGCACCCTCTTTCCCCATCCATTGGTATATCTGAGTCTCCCCTCTCCACTCACTCTGTCTTAACTCCCCAGTCCTTTATTCTCTCTTAATCGTAACGTTATGCGGGTGAGTGGAGCGCTATACAAGCATCAATTTACATTTCTTCTGTCTTTTCTTACTCGAGGCAATCTGCCTCTCTTCTGCACGCCGTGTCCTCAGCCCACTCTCCCTCCTCCATTCCTATGCTCTCTCCTCTGTCCACGCACTCTCACTCTCCTCTCCACGCCCCTCTCTGAGCCCTGTCCATGCTCTCTCTCCTCTGTCTCCTCTAGCCCTCTCTCCCACACATGCACTCCCTCTTCGGCCTAAGCACTCTCTCTCCACAGCCCATGCCCCCTTCTCTCCTCTTCCCGTGCACTCTCTCCTTTCGCCCTAAGCCCGTACGCACCCCCCCCCCTCCAGGTGCTCTTCTCCAGGGGTACGCCCCTCCCCCCCACACACGCCCCACCCGCCCTAGTGCGCTCCCGCAGGGGTCCCCGCTGCCCTCCCTGTCCGCCTCGCTCCAGTGAAAGAACCACGAGCCCCTCTCAAAGCCGGGACCGCAGGCGTACCTGGGAGCCGCTCAAACTGCTGACTGGGGCACTTGTATTTTTAGCTACGAGACTAAAATATTATTAGCTACAGTGCTAGGAAGAAATGAAAAAAAGCGACGGGTGTCCTTAATTGTCTCACGGGCTGTCTTCTTTTCATTGTCAGAGCCTGAATGTTGGCAGAAACAGACGAGGTGCGATGAAAGAGCATCCATTCGAAGACATTTCACTCTTTACTTTCACGAGGATGTTGCTACCAATTGGAGTTCAGATCGCACTTTCACCATTCACCCCCTAAATATTATGCTCGTAGGCAGTATGCACACCCATCCTGATGAAAGTGAACACTCCATGTGGATCAGCGTTCGCCGTGTGCAAGTGTGGTCTCTGTTCGGTGGCATATGTCGCACAACAGTGCCCCAGGCACGTATGTGATCTGGTGTTAAGGTTCATGAAGAAGCCAGGATAGGGTGGGCCTGCCTGGGAGTGGGTAAGATGGTGTGTGTGGGGGGTGGGTGGGAGGAGGGGGCGAGGGGGGGGGGTAATGTGTGGGTGGGAGGGAGGGGCGTGCGTCTTCCAACTCGCAAGTAACTGTGCCGGGAGTAGCCCCTGAGCCACAACAAGCAGCCGAGACCCCCTTCCAAACTTAGCAGAGCATGGCCCTTCTCCTTCCCGAGCCCTCCAAGGTGCGTCAAAACTCGGACCGGAGAACTGCCCCTGCTGCCCATCCCACGGATTAACCGCCCTCGCGTGGTGCCCTGCCCTTGCTTGTGTTCCGAGGCCGTGTGTCTCCCAGGACGGAGCTCCCTCCCGGCCTCTCCCGGCCTCTCGCTGCCTCTGTCCAAAGTGCTGAACCGCTCCTCGCGGCGCAGGCAGCTCTTCACAGCGCAGAGCCGCCACTCCAAGAATCTCAAAGTTAACACTGCAGCTGCCCGCGCGCATCCAGTGCACGACTAACCGGGGCACCCAGACCCTTCCTTCCGCATCTACACGTGGCAGGGACACTGCGCCATGAGACGGCGATCCAGCACCTCGTGCAGGTACCGTTCGTGTTCTTGCCCCGTGGTAGTGCCCGAAACATGGCCCCAGAGCAGCAACTGCCAACAGCCCGGTAAAGTGCATCTATCCCAAACACGTCCCCACTGCAGAGACGCACCGCGCCACAGCGTTTCAGAGAGCACATAACACCCGCAAACACATCAGCAGCCTGCATGCTGCAGCCCAAGACACAGTTGCAATATAGGCAGTCCCGGGTCAGAGGGGATGTCTCTTAAAGTTACCCAAAAACGCATTTGTTCCAAGTGGCCCCTGCGCGCTACCTGGTGCCTCTGGCGCTAGGAAAGCGCACCGGGCGGCACAACCCCCCAGTTTTTACGCAGCAGGCGCTGTGCCGCGGCGATAAAGAATGGCTTCATTGCTACTCACCATTGTCTTGCCTGCTGTCCTGGAGACAGAACGCCTTAAAATCCCGTCTCTCCAACAGATGCTGGAAGGTATTGTGCCGTGTTTGAAGTCATCATGTGAGAAGTTGCGCCGTGCTCAGTGCATCGCCCACCACTCGGTGTGACTTATGAATCTAATAACCCTTTGCAATATCCGCGAGCTTAAACCCTCATCCACTCTGGTGACTACAGGAGGCGACTGGCGGACCGTTTTAAGAACCTATACGTTTACGCAACGCCTGAGCCCAGAGGCGCGCGCCTGCACTTGATCCCACGTGCCCCACTCCACTCGGTGCACGAGAGGGGGGTCACCCCTGCTCGCCCCACGCGAAGCCAGCCTGCAGGAGATAGCAAGCTGTATAAATAGCTCCCGGGAGAGAAAGTTCTCCGGGAAGCCCTTCCTGGACACTGCCTAAAATAGAGGGAGGAGGGCTCCCAGCTCGGGGCTCCATCGCGCCCGCAGGTGCAGGGGGGAGTCCGCTGGCATGCTAGCAGGTAAGGGGGAGCACCGTGGGACGCCCATCCACTGATCGGCCTCGAGAAATGAAGAGATGCAAAGACTTGTTGCATATATTAGCAAGTGAGGGCTGAAGGCGCCTGCGGGGCTCTGAAATTTGAACAAGCGCAGCACCAAAGCTGGGACTCCCCCCCCCCCCCCTCCGAGGGGGGCTGGGTGTCTGGGACAAAGCTCCCATCTTACGGTGACCAACTGGAACCGATCCTGATTGCATCTACAGTGGGAGGAGAAAAGGCAGAGCCGGTCCTGGATCCCTTTCACCCAGGACCCCCAGCAGCACAGTTCTTTCTTTTATCAGTTGCGGCTGATTTGATGCGTTTTTAAGCCTGGCCTTCTATCTAGCGACCCCATCGCACCCTGGAGCTTGAGGTGGGGTTACACTCTCGGCTCACCCTTTTATCTATTGTTCATTCGTGGCAGTTCCAAACCGGAGCCTTTTGATAGCAAGTTAACAACAACTAGTCACTGCCTCTTCCTAAAGGCGCTGCAGCGCCCAATACAAGCGTTCAACTGTTTCTAAAGGCTGCGCAGTTTTGCAGCTGAGAAAAGCGAGGTAGAACCTTGAAAGGACTTGTTCTGTCTAAAATAATTTTTTACCGCCGAGTATTCCCGGATTCGCTCAGATAGTTCCGCAGCTGGCAAATGAACCACCTGGTTCCATCTTCCACTTCTGCCTATACAATGCACACCTTTCTTACCCATACACATTCCTAAATTCTTGCATTTCTTTATATCAATGCAATATAATCGTTTCTTAATCGTACACAATATATTTCTACAATATCTTTTCTTGCAGTTAATATTTCCAAAGTTCTTACAATGTGCAAGTAAAACGACTAGCGTAGTTTCGAGCAACACACATCGTTTCAGGTAGCTTGGCATCTGTGGACCTTAAGAGAAAGCGAATTGCCCAAATCACACAGTGTGGTCAAGGTAGGAAATTGGGACGTAGTGATTTGCCCACGATCACACACCATGGCCAGAGGGTGAATGGTGTTGGTACTCGGGTCTCCTGCTTGCACAGACAACGTGTGCAGAAGATCACATGCTGATTGCCTGTGTGCTACCTATATTCTGCCCAGTGCCATAATACAGTGGTGTTAAGGTCCGGTTCATGTTTAGTGCTTATTCGCAGGATTTAACCCTTTATGTTTGACCAGGAAAGGAGGACTTAATACGCACTTGCCTGAGATCAGACCATCCCGCCAAGTGGTGGAGCGGGATTCAAACACTGGTATCCTGGTGCCATGGTGGAAACATTATCCACAAGCTCACACATGGGGTCGTAGGTCAAGCTGACAGCGAGTCGGGGTGATACTTGCCTTCAGAAGATGTCCGCTGTCATGTGAGCCCTGTCCAGCTCTTTATGGAACACTTACTGCCAAGGCTTAGTCTGCTCCTGTGCCCATGAAGCTACACATGGCAAAATATATGGATTTGTAATATAACAAACAATACATGGGTTACAACAGTCCTCAAAACCACAGTACTTACTTCTAAAATCATGTCTTAGACCTTACATTACCTTTGCTTAACATGACCAGGCCCCCCCCCCCTCCATCTTCTGCTTGTAATCTGAGTAAAAGGCTTGAATGCAGTGTGCCTAGTAAAAAGAGAGTGGTACAAGAACAGCAGCTTTAAAACACTTCTCAGGCCACAAGGATGAGCTGTCCGTACTGATGCAGTGGCAAATCCATACCTGTGGAAACCATTACGGTGCAGTACCGCGCTGGCGGTACCATGCAATTACAAGTTTATCCTCATGGTTGGAAATAACTATGTTGACATCGGTTTTGCCAGATGGATCTCAGCACAGTATTCACTTTTCTGTGGGGATTTTCGATGACATTCACTACCTGCTTTGAGTAAGTGGTAAATGTAAGTGGGGCGCCTGCTGCTGGGGCATGGAGGAGAAATGGCCTGGATTCTGTTGACTGGCCTATACCATGGTTAAAAGGTGGGATTTTCCCTTGGCAGACACAATTATAATTTCATGCATATGCAAATACGTTTATGTAAAGACACTAGGTCCCATGCACTACAGTACATCCACACACAAATGGTAAAGTTTAAAACATTTGTTCTTGTTAAAAAAGTTTTTTTAATTAAGAGATTTTTTATACACTTTTAAAAAAAAATTCATAAGCACAGAACGTAATCACACTGTAACATATTACAATTCATACACATAATTTTATACATTGGAATGGTTAAAAACACAATATCTGAATTTTCACAATAATTGTTAAAAGAGAGAATCACATCAAAGGACAGACATACAAAAGACACAAACAATTGGCCATTAAATGCTACACATCTGAGAACCTGGGCAATTTCAGAATCTAAACCTGGGCCTGTTATATTCTTGACTACAGGATAGATTCGTTCTCTTGATTGTGTATAGGTGGCGTCGACGCCTTTCGATGGCTACACTTGATATCTTGCCATCTTTGTCAAGACTACGTGATCATAATAATAATAATCTTTATTCGGTTTTTTAGCAGTGCAAAACCATAAAAGTTATCATAACACACAAAATACGCGAAAGAATTTGTTAAAAAATATACAGTTAGTGTAAAAAGTATTTTTTGTTTTTGATTAAAAAAAAAAAAAAAAAAGAAAAAGCGTACGGACAGATACTGTGCAAATGAGTCCTCTATTTCACAAGTTATTTCTGTGCCTCATGATGCACTTTAAAAAATTCAGTACATGATAACAAGTGCTTTCGGAGTCCAAAGTCTGAAGTGCTAGCATGGCTGGACGACATTGTCTGTGGCCTTATCTTTTTAATAAAGGTATTAGCCAGATTTTTCGGTGGGTGTGG
The DNA here is from genome assembly GCF_964263255.1 of Lissotriton vulgaris. Lineage (NCBI taxonomy): Eukaryota > Metazoa > Chordata > Amphibia > Caudata > Salamandridae > Lissotriton > Lissotriton vulgaris. The sequence goes on along the minus strand of NC_141688.1, from coordinate 148,686,903 downwards.
AAAAACTTACAGAACAATATTGTGTGCATGGTGGACTGTTGGGAAAGATCATCGCATGGGCACGGTTCCATGTGTGTGTTCCAGTTATTTTTTTCGGGAAATGTCACTAGTCTGTAGAAAAGATTAATTCTGAACCTTGTTAGGAGCATCTTGTCATATGCTGTAAGCTCCAAAGTCAAGTATAACTGGATTTTCGGGGACTGCTGTGTCATAATCGCATGAATAACAGATTTTTTTGATGTCAGCAAAGGCAATCTCAGGGATTCCAAGTGGCTCAGCGCTATTTGTTTCAGTTCTTTCTTGGATATTTCTTTCAGTTTTTCGGGCGTGTGGTAATACTTTTGTAAGCCTAGGTCGGAAAAAAAGTGTCTTACATAGGAAAGCCAGACTATTTTGTGTGCATGGTCCAAATCCATAATGTCCCGTAAAATATTTTTAGTCAGGCTATTTTTTTCCGACAACCAGACACGCCTCCAAAGTAAAAGAGGTTGGATCTTAATTAAATCTTCGATGTATGGGATTCCCAGTTCCATGTGTGAGGCGTAGGTGGAGGTGCCTCTTGGAGTTGACAAAAGGAATCTCATGAAGATATTCTCCTCTTTTTGTAGAGAACCAGTGGCTGTATGTCCCCAAATCCCTGCACCATATAGTGCAATGGCTTGGCATTTTGCTGCATAAATCTGTAGCAGTTCTACTGGTGGTCTTTTTCCAAGTTTATTGGAGAACTTCATCAGCGCCATAATGGCTAGTTTGAAAAGATGTCTCCTGGCCTCAACCGCCGCTTTCCAGTTTAGACTGTCATCGATCATAATGCCTAAATATGGGTATTGTGAGGTCTTTTCGATTTTTTGTTTTTTCAGAAAGATGGACTTAGTGGCTTTTCGTTGTCCACCAGCTACCATGACAAAAGTTTTTTTGACGTTGATGTGCAAGTCCAAGGCGCCCATAAAGTCCGCATATTTGGATAGAGATTTCTGGAGTTCGATGGGGGTACGTGCTAAAATGACTGCGTCATCCGCGTAAAGCAGCGCGGGGATCGGGCGATGTTTCACTCTAGGCAGGTCCCTCCCCCCTCTCAGCATGGTCTCTTCTAGGCCATTGGTGTACAGAGAGAAGAGGAAGGGGGCCAGGACACAGCCTTGCCTTACTCCCCGCTCTACCCTAAATGGTGCTGTCAGTTCTCCTTTTGTCCCATATCTCACTCTCGCCGTGGCTTCACCATATAGCTCCCTCAGAAAGTCCAGGAGGGGAGGGTCTACCCCTATTGAGCTCAGCAGTGACCAGAGCTTCGCGTGCGATACACAGTCAAACGCGGAGGACAAATCCACGTATACCATGTACATGGACCCTGGTTTAGCATGGATGTATTTTGATGCTAGCAAACTTAGGTTTAGGGCCTGTTCAACTGTTCCAAAGCCCTCCCTGAATCCGAACTGTAAATCCGAGAGAATATTTTTGTCTTCTGCCCATTGCTGTAATTTTTCTAGAAGAACTCTGCCAACTACTTTGCCTAGGGAGTCGAGCAGCGAGATTGGTCGATAGCACTTCGTGTCTTGTCGGTCCCCCTTCTTGAAGATTGGGACCATGATGGAGGATGACCATGACTCTAACAGGCCAAGTTTCGCTGCTGCCATGCATACTCTTGTGAGTATTGGTACCCAGAGATCGGGAAGGTGTTTAAATAGATTGACTGGGACCCCGTCGTGGCCGGGTGACTACGTGATCAGTCTCTCCTAATTACTGGGCACTGGATGGTTGCCATTTTCCTGGTTACATAACAATCTTAGTCTTGAGGGATTTGTTCACGATTTCAGGCTCTAAGTGTTTGTTCCATTTCTATACTGCATTCTTTGGGACCGCGTTAGCAGACGATAGGACTAACGTGACGGAAAGCTGGAGGGAGTGGAAGACTTTGGAGGCTCCGATTACGGAAAGCGGAAGAAGTCTACTAGACAATCCACTCCCCGTTACGAGTTTTTCAATAGGAGAAAGGCAACCAATATTTGTCGATCATTTGAGAAGAGAAAAACCCATAAGAATAAAATAGAGCCCGCCAAGATAACAGTCAATCAAACAACTGCAGCATACTAAGGCAGTAAGGCTGGTAAAATTACGTGAGACAAGAGTAAGACGGACTTGAAGAAAAACCAAATTCGCCAAAAGGGAAGCTAAATCCATACAAAAATATCATGATGCGGGGAGGATACCACGAGGATTACGCATTATGCTAGCGCCGAGCTTTGATAAACCGACCCCATGTTGTTAAACGAATGGGCGGACAGCAATTTAGAGGCCTCTATGCGCTTAGTTTGCCTCCTCATAAAATATGCAAGAATTGATCGAGAGACTGACTTAAAAGAAATAGAACGTTTGCAAGGGGAAATAGATGCCCTGACTACCGATAGTAACAAGGAGACAATAGAAAAGTCATTACGGGAGATGCAGGTAAGAAAAAGCAAATTGGAAGACACGATAAAAAAGAGGAAGGTGTGGAAGTTTGCAAGGGACAAAAATAATTACGAAACTGGGCAAGTTTTTACCTTTGCCAGGAAATACGATCAAGTTAAAAAACAGAAGCTGAATTTAATGGTTACATCTGCACAAGGAGTAGGTAATCAAATGAATCAAGCTTCCTCTTCTGCTACTCAGGCTATTGGCACGAGCTCCAATGGTAGTCTTGTTTCAAGTGACAATGATTCCGATCGAGGAAGCACAGGTCAGATATCGGAAATCTTGGGCCCTTTATCTTACGCGGAGGAACTGGAGTACATTCGGGAACAACGACTCCAGTCCCTGAGACCGCGGTTTCAACAACAGTTAAGCCCACAACAACAGACAGGAACAGGAGCCGTCGCCAACGACGAAAATATGCAAAAAAAGCGAGGAAATTGGCAGCAGCAGAAAAAACGCAGCTGGAAGAAAAAACAAAACTAATGACAAGCAACCAAACTATCGTTAACCTGACCAACATACAACTAAATGAGGCAGAGAAACAACTTTTAATGTTAGGCCTTAGTTTTTGCCCCGAAAGTAATTTTAACTTTGTGCAAACCAGGGTGGATGTTTACAAGTTCATCAGGAAACTAAAACTCAGTAAGTACTTTGCTATAAAGAATCATGGTGAAAATTAAAACACAAAGAATAAACAAAAGCTGGGAAAGGCTGGTGGACTTATGGTGAACGAAATTCCACTATTGAAAACTCTGCATACTTTGAGGCTGGATACAAGAGAGCAGGCAGTCCCAAATACACAGGAGATCCTTGAACTTGAAAACATAACAACTAGTGGAATTGTAGCAAGTCCATTCAAGGCCCCTTCCACATTCGTCCCAGTCATGCCAAGGGACGCTATCGATGTCTTCCATGAAAGAATCACAGAGGAACTTAAAATTTTGCAAAAAAGAACGTGCAGATCCAAAACTAACATCAAGGAGCAAGATAGACAATATTTCCAATTAATGGAGAAATTGAAAAAGAATGATACTGTGGTCATCAACAAGGCCGATAAAGGAGGGAACATTGTCCTCTGGGATAACATGGTGTACCGAGAGGAGGCGCCCAGACATTTGAATGATATTGAGTGTTATGAGGTGTCCAATGGGGCGAAGGTGTTTAAAACAAATGAAGACTATAAAAAAGATCTGAATGAATGGTTGCGAGAGGGATTAATTACTAAGGACGAACATAAATTCCTTCTCAATTCACAACCAACTTCGCCCACCTTCTACCTCATACCGAAGGTCCACAAAGGGGTGGACCCATTGCAAGGGCGGCCAATCATCTCTGCTATGAATAGCACTTTTGAAAACACGTCGAAATATGTAGATTATTATCTGCAAGAATTCGTAAGGGACTTGCCTTCTTATATTCAAGATTCACGAGACTTTTTATCCAAATTGAGGGGTATTGAATGGAAAGAGGACTACTTACTGGTAACTTTGGACATTGCATCATTATATACCTGCATAAAACACACTGACGGTTTGAACGCAGTGGAATATTTTTTTAAAACAAAGGGGTATAGAATGGTATAATCACAACAAGATGTTATTGAAAATGATGCATTGGTGCTTAAACAATAACAGATTCTTATTCAATGTTATGATTTATAGGCAGACTCAAGGAGTGGCAATGGGGGCATGCTTCTCCCCCAGCTACGCATGTTTACATGTGGGCTGGTGGGAGAAGCATGTCCTCAACGGGGAGCATGGTGCATTGGTTGGTTACGGCTATGGAGGTTTATTGATGACATCTTCATTATTTGGCGTGGAACGGAAAGGGAGGCTAAGAGTTTTGTGGATGCCATTAACAAGAATCAACTAAATTTGAAATTCACCTATCATATTGATCCCACCTCCATCAGTTTTTTGGACATTCAGGTTTCTATAGAGGATAATGCAATTGAAACAAGTCTTTATCAGAAGCCAACGGCGGGCAATACTTTGCTCCATGCCAACCGCTTTCACCCCCACCACACCATAGCTAGTTTGCCATACGGTGAGTTCCTGAGAATAAGAAGAGCTTGTAGCACTAGTAGAGCTCTCGAGGAAGCGCAAGCAATAGCGAAGAGTAGATTGCTTGAGCGGGGTTATAAGGAGAAAAACTTGAGGGTAGCCATGCGAAAAGCCAACCAGATAGATAGAGCTGCGCTTCTTCAGAAAAAATCAGAGGTAGTAGCAATTGGTCCAATTGAACAACAAGAGACAATCGAAATCAGTCAAGAGGATAAATCCAGTAAGATCTGCAGGTTCATTACAACATACAGTCGACAGTCCCAGACTATTAAGAAGATAGTTACAAAAGAATGGACTATAGTGATGACCGACAATGTCCTTAGTTGGATGTATGTGAATAAACCTACACAAAAGGTTTTTAATGCCTGCGTGTAAGTGAGAAGATGACGTGAGACTCTGTGAAAAACCAGTAGAATGAGTCACATAGATATCCTAATGGTTTGTTATACACTCATGTTAGACACTCATGGAGTACCTTATGTGTGTTTACTTCCTTAGGTATCTGTTTCCCCACAGAATTCTGGCGAGGGGGACATACAAGGTGGAACAGATCTGTCCATTTCGAAAAAATTTAATTAAGGTAATATTCACCCGACTTGGGGGAGGATTGGAGAACAGGGACCAACACCCTGATGAAAGCCTAAAGCCATCCAGTTGGAGGCATCCAAAAAAGGCAGAAACATGTTGGTAGAAGCAGAGGGGATTGAGGGATCATAATTTCCCTATATATACCCCCATTATCTCATTTTAATCCAGCCAGAGTTTTCCCTATAGAATAAAGTAGAAACTGGGAAACCTCTAGCCTGTTTTATTTCACTTTACTGCTAAGTTTGGTCCTGTCAGTGTGGGAAAGAATTAATCCCGCCATTTATGTTTTGTATGTTTTCCTTTCCATTTAATGTTGCAAGTGTCTTGTGTGTAGTATCACCCCCACCTTTTTTTATTTTACTACCCTTACCACCTGTCTTCGTCAAAAAAATCTTACGCTCCACCTAGAGTGTTGGTCTGAACCTAGGTGTCTGATGCGGCCCAATGATGAAGCATGACACCGCAAGGTGTGTGATGGCAGTTTTAAGACACCTGCGGACCTTCCTCTGGTGTTTCTGTTGAGTCTCGTATGTCATTATTTATGTTACTTTGGGAACTTGATCTGTTAACACTTTAAATACAGACGAGGTCCAACATTGATGCAATATAGGTTTCTCTGCTATGTGGGCTTGATATGTGAATAAGGGAACTGGAGAAACTATAATCCCTTGTCTCTCTTTTGTGGGTACTAATAAACCTAACTTCACATTCCGTAAGGCTCACTCAATGAGAACAGATCTAGTAAAGACCAGTCCAGAACTATATACCAAAGACAATTGGCTAACCACCAGAAACGGTTTCTATAAGTATAGCTCGTGCAGGGCCTGCAGATTTGGTTCTAATAGCACCACATACATCAATGCATTTTCAGATACCCCTATTAAGATCAAGGGGCACTACACGTGCAAAACGGAATTTGCTGTGTATGTGTTGACTTGCATTTGTGGTCTTAACCCCTTCCACACTCATGACGAGCTGGGCTCGTCATGGCGTAGCCTCCTCGCACGCTGATGCCGAGCCCAGCTCGTCATGAAATGATGTAAATCTGAAAAGTTGAGCACCGGGGGGGAATTGGTGCAGCGGCGATGTGGTTAAATATGTAGGCAGTACAAAGCTACAGGTACAGGCCAGAATACTGCAGCACCTGAGAGCCATGGTCAATTCTGACCTGACATATCCAGTGGCCAGGCATGTAAAAAGTGAACATGAAAACAATGTGAATGTTTTGCAGTATTTTGTGACAGACAGTGTTGCGTTGAATAAAAGTGGCAGAGATAGAAAAAAACAGCTGCGCCGATTGGAGACAAGGTATATAGTGGAACTTGACACAAAGAACCCTGGAGGATTTAATATTTGCGAAGATTTACATCACTTTTTGTAAATAGTTGGACTCATAAACAGTAGTGGTCTTGAAACATCTCGAGGTGGGATTTTAGATATGGACTCATTATGAATTGTTTATTTATGTATTTAATAGAGTTGCTAATTGAAGCATTTTTTAACATATTTAATATGCTATATGTTCTTAATGTTTTAAAACTATATTCATCATGATGAGTGATCTATTCCTATCAGTGAGATGGTGTATCTATAACATTGAGTGGCCAGTGTATAGAATTGGAGTGAAATATGAATTCTTTCTTCCCCTGACGAGGTTAAAAACTGTTTCCATGTCCGGTATATTAAGATAATTTGTATTTGTACAGATATTGATGTACTGCCCTTTACTTAAGAAGGTTATTTTTATACTCCTGGCTGGGAGTTCACAAAGCACAGACTTACACATGGGGGTGATTATTTTTACACCATCTTCAGCCATCCGGTGAAAGTTTAAACACAGTTATATAATGATGTCATTGGAGGCTTTATGAATTAATGTTTTTACTGACAGTATGAATTTTGTGGATGCAATTTTATATGATGTTTGTATTAACATTATATTTAATATGCAGTAGTTTTTGTATTTGTACAGTGAGATGAATTATTCCCCGTCGTTAAAATTCGATGGATTTATATTTATTTATGTGTATATTGAATTTATATAAATTCTATTTTAATGTTTAAATGAATTGAATCAATTGAGTACAGAGGGGATTTAGACTGAAAACGTAAAAGAAGTTTTGTGTCTTTAAGTTTCAAAATCATTGTCAGTATATACATGCGGGTATTAGTCTGTTGTTTATTTCTATGATTTTGTGGTGACCGGGGATTGATGGTGTGTAAATTTAAAAATCAAAGGGATTTCGAGCACTTGTTACCAGCGAGCAAGGCGACTGGGATCGCCGAAACGCGTTTGGTTTGAGCACGGCAATACACTAATGAAAATGAAAAAATAAAACTTACAGCGGCTGCTGAAAAGAAGGAAGAGTCCGTCTCTCTCGTTTTTTGGGAGCGTGCAAGCAGCGCTGAGGGTGGAAACTGGATATATATGTATATATATATATATATCCTTCAGCAAAGACGTTTCAATAAAGAAACACGCCGCACACTACTCCGTTTTTCAAGTATTTCGGTTTATTTTCTGTAGGTTCCCCACCTACGCGTTTCGGACATAAATCTGTCCCTGGTCACGGTACAAACATTAGTCCATCGTTACTTTTCAAGTTATATACCTGTGGTCACCACTTGGCAATTATGGTGCATTGTGGGCCCAGTAGTTGTATGGAAAAAAGTAGTTCCAAACTATGCCTTACCATGTACCGGATCCAAGCATTCTTACGATATAATTTAAACTCGGTTATTCATGAAGAGCGGTGTTTACTAAAGCGCACAAATTGGTCATATAGACCGTGTAAGATGTGGCAAAGTGGACTCACATGATTGGCGCGATTTTACACCTTAAGATGAAGTATACCGGACTGAGTGTCCAAGTCTGGAAATTATGGCTAAGTGCCTTTGAGTTTGATCATGTCGTCTTCTGCTTGGATCAACAGCAATCACAATGCATAGATAATAAAATACCAATTATGTTCTTTAGATGTCACATACATTGAATTCATGTTGTTCAATCATCGTTATATCTATCATTAAACTGCTAGTATCTACTTTTCACATTTTACTCAACAAAAAAAGAGAAAAAGTTCCAGAGATTGCTTTGTTGAGCTGGTTTTGGAATTATAAGTGTACATAAAGTTCCTCATCGACGTTGAGACCCCAAGGGTTGCTGGTTTTGAATTTTATTATTAATTTTGATTCAAGCCTTCTCAAAGCGATGGTTCGATCACCTCCTCTTTCATTTTCGCCAACTACTGCTATTCCTGAATATTTCATGTCCCTCCAGGTTTTTCCCGGGTGTGAATTCAGGTGTTTAGCTGTTGCGTAAGTTGGATCATTATTTTGAATTGCTCTTGTGTGTTCAAGAATTCTTTTCTTGAGTGGACAGATTGTCGAGCCAATATATTTTTTGCCGCAAAAGCACTGTATTTGATACACAACAAATTGTGAGTCACACGTTATTTTATCTTTGATGACAAAAGTTCTTCCCCTGGGATCAATTATTGATTTCAAGTTTCGGCCAATCTTGCACGTTTTGCATGTCATGCATTTGCTGAAGCCTAGTTGTCTTTTTTCCAGCCAGCTTTGGATTTTTGTCTTACTGAAATGGCTATTTACCAGCGTGTCGCGGATTGATGGAGCTTTGCGATATGTTACCAGAGGATTGTCACCAATTAGATTGCCTATCTCATTATCCTTTTTGAGAACGTTCCAGTATTTGGACAGAACTTGGCGAATTTTATAACTCTCCTTGGAGTATGTTAGTATTAATCTTGGTTGTTCTTCCTCCATGTTGTTTGCCATCGGTTTTGGTCTTGTTATTAGTGTTTCCTCTCTCGTCTTGGCTCTTGCTTTCTGTTCTCCCTTAATTATATCAGCATGTTTGTATCCACGTTTGGAGAAGCGGTCTTTGGTCTCTTTGAATTTGTTCTCCATTTCATTCTCATCAGAGCAATTTCTTTTCATTCTTAAGAATTCCCCATAAGGGATGCTTTTTTTGAGGGAGGTAGGATGGAAACTTGTTCCGTGCAGTACACTGTTTGTCGATGTTGTCTTTCTGAATACAGTTGTTTCGAGTTTGTTGTTCTTGACATAGACTTTTGTGTCCAAAAAATCTATTTCTTCTTTTTGAATGTTTGATGTGAATTGTAACCCCACTGAGTTGTCATTGAGGATTACGATATATTCTCGCAGTTTCTTTTTCAAGCCTTTCCACAGGAGGAACAAGTCATCTATAAATCTGAGCCATATAACCACATCCGTGGTATATGGTTCATTTTCTTCTCTCCAAGCTATGTTTTTCTCCCACCACCCCATGGTGAGGTTCGCATAGCTTGGAGAGAAAGATACACCCATGGCACATCCGCATGTTTGTCTGAAGATTTTTTTGTCAAAAGTGAAAACGTTATTTTCTAGGCAGAAAGTCATCATATCTATTACCATGTTGGTATGTCGTAACTCAGATATGGGTCTTTGATTCAAGAAATATTTAGTTGCAACCAGTCCTATGTTCCGCGGAATCGATGTATATAGCGAGACCACATCAATGGTTGCTAGCCAATACTCCGGTTGCCATTGAACTCCCATTATGATTCTGAGGAAATCCCCAGTGTCCTTAATGTAGGAGCTGAGTGTAGGAACGATTGGGGCTAGAAAGAAATCGACATAGGAAGATAGGTTCTCACACAATGAGCCACAACTGGATATTATTGGGCGGGCTGGTGGTTTAACAAGAGTCTTGTGAATTTTCGGAAGAAAATATATTGTTGGCATTATTGGATGTGTGGTTGTCAAGAATTTCTTTTCTTCCATGCTTAGAAGGCCATTTTCTTGCCAAAATTCTATACATTTGTGTAGTTTATTCATCATGTTTGTTGTTGGATTATTTTTCAAGACTTCATAGTTAGTTACATTGTTGAGTTGGCGGTAAGCTTCTTCCAAATAGTCTGTTTTATTCTGAATTACAATATTCCCTCCCTTGTCCGCTGGTTTTATTTCTATTAGAGCATTGGACTGGAGATTTTTCAGGGCTGTGCGTTCCTTTTTCGTTACGTTTTCCTTTTTGTTATTGATGGTATTATTCATTGTTTCTAGTTCTGCTACCACCAAATCATGGAAGACATCTATGCTGTTGCCTGGATGTAGGACAGGACAGAATTTGGATTTGCTTTTTAAGGTTGTTTTAGGACGTGCTCCTACTTCATGACCCATTTGGGAGAGTGTTTGAGTGTTCGTTAGTACAGTATGATCAATTTCGTGCGATAATTCATAGGCCGTTTGTAGGCTGTTGGCATCCGCTACTGAAAAGACTTCAGATCCATTGTTTGTAGTTGGCTGAGTAACTGTATTTGGTTGTTCAACACGCTTGTTTTTGGAAAAGAATTTTTTCAGTTTTAGTTTCCGCACATATTTGTACACATCAATCCGAGTTTCTACTTGGTCCTGATGTTTGTCAGGACAGAACGATAGTCCTTTGTTCAATAACATCTCCTCTGGTTTGGTCAAAGTATGATCTGAAAGGTTGATTATCAGTTTGGGGTCTGAGTGTCCTGACTTGGACACTCAGTCTGGTATACTTCATCTTAAGGTGTAAAATCGCGCCAATCATGTGAGTCCACTTTGCCACATCTTACACGGTCTATATGACCAATTTGTGCGCTTTAGTAAACACCGCTCTTCATGAATAACCAAGTTTAAATTATGTCGTAAGAATGCTTGGATCCGGCACATGGCAAGGCATAGTTTGGAACTACTTTTTTCCATACAACTACTGGGCCCACAATGCACCATAATTGCCAAGTGGTGACCACAGGTATATAACTTGAAAAGTAACGATGGACTAATGTTTGTACCGTGACCAGGGACAGATTTATGTCCGAAACGCGTAGGTGGGGAACCTACAGAAAATAAACCGAAATACTTGAAAAACGGAGTAGTGTGCGGCGTGTTTCTTTATTGAAACGTCTTTGCTGAAGAGTGTTTTGCAAGGGTGTCCCGAACCTTGCCGCCGGCACCAGCTTGGGATCGCTCCTCTCATCTTGGGACAGTTGCTTTTGAATATATATATATATATATATATATATATATATATATATATATATATATATATATATATATATATATTCACTGAAAAAACCATAGGTTTCACACCAGTTATAGTTAGCTGGAAATTTTACTGACATAAAACCATTGAAATTCCCATGTTATAGTTAGTTGGACTCACTATAACTTGCGCGCCTGCAATGCACTGCTGATGACGTCACATATTACATCACTCATGACATGGTCAGTGACATCACTCATGACATCACTGATGACACCATCCAGTGAATGTGTGTCTTTCTGAAATATCAATATTTTTTATATATGTATTTGTAAAGGTCGATGGACGAATAAATGTTTAAATAAGTGTGTAAATTGATGTTTATTTTTAATGAAATATTGATTGGTTAACTGGCTTATAAAGTGTATCTTAGTGAATACATATATTAGCGAGTAATTTGTAAATATTTTAAATATATGTATCAGTGTTTCACTTTGTGTATAAGTGGCTGCATGGGTTGGTGACTAACTCACTGTTTGTATGTGTTTTTAAGACAGCGTATGTGCAGGACTGTATGGGTGGATGAGTGTGAATATGTGTGTGTTAGTGAGTGAATGCCTGCCTCACTAGTGTGTTTATGAGTAACTACATATGTTTTAATCTAGTATATGTGAGTATAGATGTATATAAGTGAGTATATGTGAGAGTGAGAGATTGAAAGAGTTCCTGTTTAAATAGGTATGTGTTTCTATAAGTGATTGTTTAAGAGAGTAAGTATATGTAAGTTTCCTTAGAAGTAATGTACTAGTGTGTGTATAGCTGTATATGCAAATAAATGGATGTTCAATAGTTTATTTGCATGTGTGAGTAACTTTTGGATGACTGTCGGTGTGTAACAGGATGTAAATGTGTATCACTACATATGATGAGTGAGTATATGTATCAGTGACTATAAAGAACTGTTTCTGAATAAGAGGATGTGTATATAGATGGAGGAATTACTGAATTGGTTGTTGTAACTGGTATGGGTATCTCAATTTTTTTGAAAATGTTAGTGTCTATTTTTGAATATGTGTTTCAAGGGTTACATTACACCCAAAGGATGTCTGTCAGTCTGTCACAAGGATGGTTTCATCAGTGATGTCATGAGTGATGTCACTGACCATGTCATGAGTGATGTAATATGTGACGTCATCAGCAGTGCATTGCAGGCGCGCAAGTTATAGTGAGTCCAACTAACTATAACGTGGGAATTTCAATGGTTTTATGTCAGTAAAATTTCCAGCTAACTATAACTGATGTGAAACCTATGTTTTTTTCAGTGAATTTAATAGGTTTTTTAAATGCTAATTCCTAACTATAACTGGTGTGAAACCTATGGTTTTTTCAGTGAATTTCATAGGTTTTTTAAATGCTAATTCCTAACTATATATAAGGCCCCAAACTATGTTTTTTTCAGTAAATTTCAAAATGTTGTTAATAGCAAATGTCTATAGCTATGAAATGTAATATTTTCGAAAATGAATGAATCCTATATTATATTTGTATTTAAAACAATTTTTTTAATGTATATATATATATTTTTTTGCCCTGGAGCGCTCCCGGGGCGCGCCCCGGTGAGCGCCCCGAAAAGCGTAGTCTTTTGAAGCGCTCCGGAGAGCGCCCCGTTAGCGCTTTTGCCGCGAACGAAAACAACATTGTGACGTATCGCGTAGCCGCGTCCACGTGATACGCACAGCGTAAGCGCACCCGGAAGCACTCGAGCGAATACGATCACGCAACGTAAACATCCGACGCGCTTACGCGACGCGACCCGGGGCGCGCATACTGGCGCGCCCGGGGGCGCGTCGCGTAAGCGCGTTGGGTCATGTGACCTGAACTAACACTTTTAATTGGTGCAGAACAGTTTTGGTTTCATAATGATGAAATCCCTAGTCTTGCGACCTGAAAATAGCACTTCTCATTGGTTCAGGACATTTTTTTTTCCAAATGATGAAAGACCCCACCTTTTTACCTTATTCTGACTTTGTCCTTTGACTGAGGAAGACCTGTTTTGAAATCTTTTAGGTATATTTTGTACTTTGAAATGGCTACAGTTGCAGCATCAGCTGGAGCATCTCCACCACCACCAAGAGGACCACCACAACATCACATTGGTGGTCAAGAAGAAGAGGAGGAAGAGGAGGAGGTGGCTGGAAGAACACAATACCACATACCAACCCAAGCCACACATTGTATGGGAGTTTTTTTTCCATCCCTGAGGGAAAAAAGAAAGTGAATGCGGCAAAGGTGACTTGCCTTATCTGTGACACGGAACTCTCAAGGGGTAACCCAAGTAAAAAATATCCATTTGGGAACAATAGCATGATAAGGCACATGCAGCGCAAGCACCCTAACAACTATGCTGCCGCAGAAATGAGAACTGGCCAGCAACCCTCCCCAATTTACACCCAGCACCTCCAAATGAAAACAACCCACTCCATCGGGACCAGAGACAAGGGAGACAATCCCTTGCATTCAACCACGATTTGGAGAATTTAGGGTCACCTGTATTTTTTGTGCTAAGACCATCTCCTATAGTGAGCAGAGCCTAAAGCTCATCCTCTTTGCTGGTGACAACCACAATTGCCCCAAAAAACCCTTTTTTTTCCCTGATTTTTTTTTTGCTCCTGTTGAGCCATTTTCAATTCCCTGTTTTTTGTTTCTCCCCATAAAAATAACCAAATAAAATACAAAATAGTTCATAAAAGCCAAAGAAAAGTACAAAATGTTCAAAAAACATTAAAAAATATAAAACAACAAAAAGAAGAAAAAAACCAGTTCTTTTTAGAACTACCTTCAATTTCTAAAAAAAGGCTACATTTTTTTAAAACTCTATCATTCATTTTTCCCCATGACACGCTCCCCGGTACGCTCCGCGGTGCGCGTACCGGGCGCTCCCCCCGCGCAAATAAAAAAAAATATATATAGCCCCCACATCAAACCTAGGGGGTCAAGGGGGGTCTACTCTGCCCCCTTATGGTCATTTCCCCCTTTGTTTTTCCCACCTCTTGTGTCTCGATCCTACCGAGACACAAGATGGCGGCGGCTCCGGAATGTTTCGAATGTTTACAGACACTCGAGAGTCAATCAGCTTTCCGTGCGCACCTTGCGTGGCGCGCCCAGAGCGCTCCCCGAAGCACGTACCGGGGCACTGCCATAGATATATATATTTTTTTGAACCTAAATTACTCAAAAACCACTGGAGCACATATCTTGAGACATATCAAAGGCACATCGGGCTACCAGTCCCTACAATTTTGCCAAGTGTAGTGGAAATCCATTCAGCCGTTCAGGCTAAAAGTGAGGTCGACTGCCCTATGGAAATTAACATGGGGAAAACATGTTTTGGGATCACCCTTTTATCTCGGCCCCCGCTTGACGAATCCCCCCCAAACCTTCTAGGAACGACCAGAGCTCCGCGAGGCAAATTTGAGGAAATTTTCAGGCAGATTTGTCAACCGGCGCCAAAGTTATTCACAATAGAATTTTGAGATTTTGCATTGAAAAAAATCCTAACTATAACTACCTACTGGCGACCGCCAGTAGGTAATATATATATATACATATCAAAGAAAAGCGACCCATCTACTGAAGTCCAGGGCCTGTTGACAGATGGCGAGCACACACCGAGCGGATCACTCGGTAATCAATGCCACACAACAATCCTTCACAGGAAAGCTCTTACTCATGATAAATTTCACCGCATTTTATTCAAGCAAAGTAACGCGTTTCAACAGCGAAAGCTGTCTTGTTCACACACTTGCATATTGGAACAGGGGGTCCATACATAGGTATACAACATAAAAGAAGGACTAAAAGTTTGATAACTGGGGGGCGTGGCTTGGCGGGCGAAGATGGCGGTCGCAGCCTTGTAGAGCTCCTGCCGGCCCGGACACAATTTGCTCATTTATCCTGGCCCCCGAGCCCACTGACGATACCACGTGAGTGGCGTCTGTTCCTGGGGGTGTTCTGATCCCTCCGGTGTGCTGATCCCGCGGTTCCTTCTCTCCCGGGGACCGAAGACGCCGGCAGCGGAGTGCGGCCTAGTGACTGGCGGTGGACCCGGGACCTCGATTTTCAGGACGCCGGGAGGCGGTCCGTGGCAGACTGCCGGAGGTCGCATCAGCTGGGTGGGTCCCGGCCCGACTTTGCAGTTCCAAGTGCCAACGAGTCGCAGAGGTGCCCTGAGTTCTGGCGCCATGCTTTGGAGAACCTTTTCAGGCGACACGGCGTGGTGGAGGCCTACCCCGCCCTTGTGAGACCGGGGCCTCGAGTTTCACGACATTGAGACTGGCCTAGACCCAGACGCGGTGGTTGTCGCTCTTCATTCCAAGGACACTTGCGGCTGCACCCTAATCCAAGGTTCGAGGCCTCCTGCGCCCGCCGCTGTGGGTCTGCTCTTGGGGATTTCTTGAGGATTGCCGCGGAAGGTGTCTGCCCTGATCTTGAGGTGTGCGGCCCGGCTGGGTGGAAGCCTCCGGTGACGGGGCCAAAGACGGCCGCCCAAGGAGGGGCAACGTTGAGACTACAAGCGGCCATGACCAGAGGTGGTGGAGGAGGCCCGCCTAAGCAGGGCCCTATCGACAAATTTACAGGGCCCAGTGGTGGATCTGGGGCGCCCGGCGGCGGCGGCGGGACAGGGCCGGACAACGCGACGATCTTGGCGGCCATCACCCAGTCCCGGGACATGCTCGATGCCAAGATTGGGGCTGTGGGTGCAGACGTTACACTGCTGCGCCAAGATCTTCGCAATGCAGTGGAGCGGATTACAGAGACCGAATCCAGAATCTCGGTGGCGGAGACGGACATTGGCACGCTGAAGCAGAAAATGGCGGAGATGGAGCGTGTCCAAAAGACTCTCGCCTCCCGAGTGGAAGATGCCGAAGGGCGCGCACGAAGGAACAACCTTCGCTTTATAGGTTTTTCGGAGAGGTGTGAGAAGGATGATATGGAGCAGTTTTTGTCCCGATGGCTGGAGGGCTGGCTCCCGGCGGGGGCCCTGTCCTCTTGTTTTGTGATCGAGCGTGCACACAGGGCCTTGACACAGCGGCCGCCGGAGGGTGAGCGTCCTCGGCCTGTCATTGCAAGACTTTTGAACTACCATGACCGCGATGTCATATTGCGGGAAGCAAGAAGCAAAGGTCCGCTCTCCTATGAAAATCACACTATCATGATATTCCCTGATTATACGAAGCTTGTGCAGCAGCAGAGACAGTCATTTGTGGCCGCCAAAGCCAAGTTGCGGGGCCTGAAGCTCCAGTACTCTCTACTGTACCCGGCCCGCCTGCGGGTGGTATACCAGTCCCGGACTTTTTTCTTTGATTCGCCTGAGGAGGTGTTTCGGTGGACGGACGAAGCAGTAAGGATTAGGCCGCACTTGTTTGCACTCTTGCCCCGCCTTAACCTGGGTCCGGTGTTCTTATCGTACCTGAAATTACTATACACCAATGTCACAGCCTCGGTTCGGGTGGCCGGCGCCACGTCTGGGCGCTTTCGGATTGGTCGGGGTACCCGACAGGGTTGCCCACTGTCCCCGTACCTGTTTATCCTGGCGATGGAGCCCCTAGCATCTCGGGTGCATGCTGATGCACAGATACGCGGGTTTGTGTGGAATGGCGAACTAGTGGATAGAATTGCATTATATGCGGACGATGTCCTCTTTTTCCTCACTGACCTGCAGCACTCGGGACCCCGGGTTCTGGAGGTCATGCGCATATTTGGCGAGATCTCCGGCCTTCGGCTCAACCTTCACAAGTCCACCCTATGGGTGCTGGGCGGCGGGGCCGTAGCGGACCCCTGGGCAGCAGGACTGTGCATCGCAACGGATGGGCTGAAATACCATGGCGTCTTTCTCTCGGAGTCGCGCGCCGTTGCTTGGGACCGTGGTGTCCTGCCGGTGTGGGAACGGGTCCAGGCCGATATTAAGACTTGGTCCAGAATGCCCCTCACCATCTTTGGAAGATCTGCTATCTTCAAAATGGTGGCGCTCCCACACCTATTGTACCAGCTGCAGAACTTCCCTTACCCTATTGGCCCGCAGTGGTTTCGCCAGGTTAACTCAGCACTGGGCCGTTTTCTGTGGGCTGGCGGAGCGGCCAGAGTGGCGTTAAAGACATGCTTCTTATCTACCTATTGCGGGGGCCTGGCCACCTCTGATCTCCTATCTTACTACCAGGCTTCTCAATTACTTGTTCTTAACGAGTGGTGGTACAGCGACAGGAGAGACCCAGCGTATTCTTTGGAGCGGTCGCTTATGGGCGATAATACACTACACACCATTCTATACTCAGCCCGTCTGCGTCGTGCACTACCGTCGGTCACAAGAGTGGTCTTTGCAGTGTGGAGACAGGCCCTACGCCGCATGGGCTAGTGGGGCAAATTGACGGCGGAGACGCCGCTCTGGCATAATGGCCTGCTCCCAGAGCTTTCTGCCCTGGCCGGATTTGAGGGCTGGGAGGCGATAGGTATCTCGCTACTGGGCCAGGTTATGTCCGGCACTACACTCAAATCCTTCGAGGAACTTCGCACGGAGTTCCAAATGCCTCAGTCTCAGTTCTTCCGCTACTTACAGCTGCGCCATGCCCTCACCCCGAGCATTGCCCATCTGGACTCCCTACCAGAGTTTAGCCCGGTCGAGGCGAAGGTCTTTATGGGTGACCTGGGGGATAGGAAGGTATCCCGTATCTACCAGACGCTGGTTATCCATTGCTCCTCTACCCTATTCTCTCTTCGGGCGGTTTGGGAGGTGGACGTGGGCCCCCTAGATGAGGACGATTGGAGGGAGGCCCTAGAATCCCCGCGCGGGACCGCCATCGCTGTACGACTCCGGCTCATCCAATTTAAGTACCTGCACCGGGCCTATTACACCCGTGAACGATTGTGGAAGGCTGGGTTGATTGAATCCCCGGAGTGCCTGCGCTGTGGGGCTGTGCCCGGATCCCTGTTACATACTGTATGGTCGTGTGGACGGTTGTCTGGCTTTTGGAGAGGCGTGTGGAGCCGTCTGTCTGAGGTCCTGGGCTGGGATCTTCCCCGCACCCATCGGCTGGGGTTGCTGCATGTTATGGAGGGCATTGGTGGGAACATTTATAAACGTCACCTGCTGCTTTTGGGGCTGGTTGTTGCCAAGCGGGACCTAGCCCGGGCGTGGAAGCCCCTGTCTGCGTGGAAAGCTGGATTGGACTATTACATGGGCCTTGAAAAGCCGATCTTTGAGGCAAGGGGCTGCCCACGCAAACACTACAAAATTTGGAAGCGGTGGGCCGACTACCGAGGTCTGACGCTGGATCCCCCAGCGGAGCGAGAAGAGGACATTTGATTGTGCGGACGTTGTTGGCCCGATTCTGCGACACACCTGTCGCACTACACCTACACCCTTTATTTGCTGCTACATGTACACGTGCGTGGAGGGGGAGGGATGGGGGGGGGGTTTTCTGGGAGTTGGGGGGGGTGGGAGTTTGCGGGGTGGGGTGGGTTGGGGGTTTATTCATATTGAGCCTATTTTCGGTGCCTGATTGAACATTTGCTACTCATCTGATATACTGTGTCTGTACTGTTGGTGGTGATCTCCGATCTGTGGGGTGCCACGATTTTATCGTCTACTTTGCTCAATAAAATTGGTTGTGAAAAAAAAAATAAGTTTGATAACTGCTGTACAAGTCCTTTTGTGGCGGCCATCTTTGAATGGTATATACATATAAGTGGGGATACCAAATTAAATATATACATGGTCAATGTGTATAGAAGCCATTTCACATATGTACACAGTTATATACATATATTTACAAGGATAACAGATTCTTTCGACATAGTGCCTGAATATTATTAAGAATCCTATTAGCTATATATACAAGGATACACACTATACATATATACATTATTTACAGGAAATGACTCATATCACGCCTATTTATATAGCTGTCAAGGTGACTAATGTTAACTGTATTCGGCTTAGTGCCGTAATTCATCTAGAATATCCTTGTGATCTAGACCAGTAAATTAAAAAGGTGTCCCACAGATGATATAAAAATTATATATTCAATATAAATCCGCCACGTTATATAGACAATACCTAGAGAACACAACCTGTATCAATAAAGAGAAGATAATGTGAGAAAAATATAATCCATACAAAAAATAACCATCAAAGTGCAGATTCCTATCTGTTAAACAGGACCCTCGGAAAGAAAGGAATAGGTTGTCAAGGATGAATACAACAATCCACTATTCAAGTAACCTGTCCAGGTTACTTGAATAGTGGATTGTTGTATTCTTCCGTGACAACCTATTCCTTTCTTTCCGAGGGTCCTGTTTAACAGATAAGAATCTGCACTTTGATGGTTATTTTTTGTGTGGATTATATTTTTCTCACATTATCTTCTCTTTATTGATACAGGTTGTGTTCTCTATGTATTGTCTATATAACGTGGCGGATTTATATTGAATATATAATTTTTATATAATGTGTGGGACACCTTTTTAATTTACTGGTCTAGATCACAAGGATATTCTAGATGAATTACGGCACTAGGCCGAATACAGTTAACATTAGTCACCTTGACAGCTATATGAATAGACGTGATATGAGTAATTTCCTGTAAATAATGTATATATGTATAGTGTGTATCCTTGTATATATAGCTAATAGGATTTTTAATATTATTCAGGCACTATGTCGAAAGAATCAGTTATCTTTGTAAATATATGTATATAATTGTGTACATATGTGAAATGGCTTCTATACACATTGACCATGTATATACTTCATTTGGTATCCCCACTTATATGTATATACCATTCAAAGATGGCCGCCACATTAGGACTTGTACACCAGTTATCAAACTTTTAGTCCTTCTTTTATGTTGTATACCTATGTATGGACCTCCTGTTCCAATATGCAAGTGTGTGAACAAGACAGCTTTTGCTGTTGAAACGCGTTACTTTGCTTGAATAAACTGCGGTGAAATTTATCCTGAGTGCGAGCTTTCCTGTGAAGGATTGTTGTGTGGCATATATATATATATATATATATATATATATATATATATATATATATATATATATATATATATATGTATATGGGTCCAAAGATGGCCTCAGTGGGGTATCCCTCGTCAGGTGGGGGTGACGCGCTGCCGGTGAGGCATCCGGTAATCAATATGCAGTCCAAAGCGGCGTTTCAAGCGTGCACTCAGGTACAAAATGATCCACACTTACACTGCAGGTCTGTCAATAAAGTAGGGTTTATTCACGCCATAAGCCCTACGTGACGCGTTTCGCACTCCATGAGTGCTTGTTCACACAAAGGTACTCAGAAAGTATGCCGTTTTTACCGTGTGTACAGAAGTAAACATAAACAACGGAGTAACAAACATAATGCTGTAACTTGAAGCGCCATCTTGGAGTTAGTAACGTATAATAACATTGTATACCTCAACTGCCAAGTATATATATGTACTCTTAGACAATAGTGTTACACATTGCTAATTATCATCCAATATCTGTCATAGCTTATTAATAAAATATTCTAGACAATTTGCATGCATCTCATATATTGTTAGAAAGCATACGATGTGCGCCGCGTTTACTATGGTAATGCTCCAGCATTGAAACTGTGTTCAGCGTCCGTGTTTATGTATTATTGACTGGCTGTGTTAACTATGATTGAATCTAATGTGATCCGGCGTGTATGGCGGGTCACGTGTCTTAGTACTCCAATCAGAGTCATTGTTGCCCGGATGCTATGGTAACTAGTACCGGCATTAAGGTTCACTCTAATAGGTGGTTGCCATGGCAGGGTGACACGCTGCAATCTGAACTGACAGATTATATGCTGGTATGTAATAGCTGTGGCTACCCTTGGTGTATCAGAAAGATACTATGTGCATATAGAACGTAGTGCACGTGTATACTGCAGCTCCACCCCATATTATGTTGCAAGTCCCCTGGTTAGTGGGAGGGGTAAACGGATATGTATCGGTAGTGTCACACGCTGCAACCTATCCCCTGGTTAGTGGGAGAATTATGTGTATCAGTAGTAGCACCCTGGTAGTGGGTCTGACTAGAGAAAGCCAGTCTCTAAGTTGTTGTCCAATATAAGTACCTGTATAGTATATATACCAAAGTACACACAGGATGTAAAAGGGGGCAAAACTACAAGTACTGGATTATATATCAGCCAAGAAAAACCCGTGTTCCAAATTACCAATAAATACAAATAACACAAAATACACTGTGATTCAAAACAAAATGACAATTAGAAGAGACATACTTGGAGCGAAGAATGGAGAAGGCCAACGTTGAAAGGAGTAGGGTGCAGATGTCGCAAGCCTGAGACAGAGTCCCTCCCTTTCAACCTGTTGGAGAAAGCATATAAAAGCAAATGTAACTATACACTTTCCTATGTATCAACTACAATCATTCACCATGTAAATGTACATTATATTCCTCATCGAGGTTATGTCCTTTCGGAAAACGGGTGCAGAGACCTATGATATGTCTCGACTCTCACTGTCTTAGTTTCAAAGCACGGTTGCCACCTCTCGCAGAGAGGATCACCTGTTCAATAATATAATATCTCAGAAGTTTAGCATTGGAAAAATGGTGACTCTCAAAATGACGGGCAATTGGATACTGTTTGTCCTTATTCGTTATGGCTCTAGTGTGTTCAAGTATTCGTTGTTTTGCCATTTTAGTAGTGCTCCCTACATATTTCAGGTCACATGTACAAACTAATATGTAGATCACGAACATGGTGGTGCAAGTTAAAAATTGTTTGATGGTTTCCATTTTGCTGATGCTGGGATTCCAATATTCCTTTACCATCTGGCTGTTAGCACAGGCTTTGCAGTGACCACAAGGAAAAAATCCAGGGAGATCAACCCCCCGTGGTGTGTTATCGCTGATCATGTTGTGCACCAAGAGATCACTCAAATTGCGGCCCCTGCGGTACGTAATACTAGGTCTAGAGGGGATGGTACTTCCTATTATGGGGTCATTCTTTAGGATATCCCAGTTTTTCGGGATACTTTTCTTCGTCTGTTTGTAGTTGCTATTGTAATTGAGGATGACACGGGTGACATTTCCATCCTCCATTGTGTCATCATCCTTCCTTATGTTGATGAGTAGGTCCTTACGTTCTACTAGTTTCACTCTGTCGATGGCTCGTTTGATAACCCATTTAGGGTATCCTCTGACTTTGAACCTTTCCACCATCGTTGCTTCTTCCCTCATATAGTCATCAATGGTGCTGCAGTTGCATTTTGCCCTGAGCAGTTCCCCATAAGGGATACTCCACTTCAGGGGTTCAGGGTGGCTGCTCAGTGCGTGGCGGACATCAGACAAAGACTAGATTTACAAGGAGACTTTCAAAAGGTGACTATGTGGCTAAGATACATAGACAATATCTTTCTTATCTGGAATGGCAGCAAAGATATGGCTATTAAATTCATCTCCAAACTGAATACCAACAGTAACAATATCACTCTCACGAGTAATATAAGTAACAGGGAGATTGAATATTTGGACACCAAGGTGAAAGTTCAGGATAATAAACTTAAAACTGTACTGTTTCGGAAAGCAACAGCAGGTAACACCTTACTGCACGCACTGAGCAGCCACCCTGAACCCCTGAAGTGGAGTATCCCTTATGGGGAACTGCTCAGGGCGAAACGCAACTGCAGCACCATTGATGACTATATGAGGGAAGAAGCAACGATGGTGGAAAGGTTCAAAGTCAGAGGATACCCTAAATGGGTTATCAAACGAGCCATCGACAGAGTGAAACTAGTAGAACGTAAGGACCTACTCATCAACATAAGGATGGATGATGACACAATGGAGGATGGAAATGTCACCCGTGTCATCCTCAATTACAATGGCAACTACAAACAGACGAAGAAAAGTATCACGAAAAACTGGGATATCCTAAAGAATGACCCCATAATAGGAAGTACCATCCCCTCTAGACCTAGTATTACGTACCGCACGGGCCGCAATTTGAGTGATCTCTTGGTGCACAACATGATCAGCGATAACACACCACGGGGGGTTGATCTCCCTGGATTTTTTCCTTGTGGTCACTGCAAAGCCTGTGCTAACAGCCAGATGGTAAAGGAATATTGGAATCCCAGCATCAGCAAAATGGAAACCATCAAACAATTTTTAACTTGCACCACCATGTTCGTGATCTACATATTAGTTTGTCCATGTGACCTGAAATATGTAGGGAGCACTACTAAAATGGCAAAACAACGAATACTTGAACACACTATAGCCATCACGAATAAGGACAAACAGTATCCAATTGCCCGTCATTTTGAGAGTCACCATTTTTCCAATGCTAAACTTCTGAGATACTATATTATTGAACAGGTGATCCTCTCTGCGAGAGGTGGCAACCGTGCTTTGAAACTAAGACAGCGAGAGTCGAGACATATCATAGGTATCTGCACCCGTTTTCCGAAAGGACATAACCTCGATGAGGAATATAATGTACATGACTTCTTCATTGATAAGATTGTGAAGATCAAAGCTAACATCCCTACCGTGTCTCAACCCAGCCGCACCTGTCCCCTCGCACCTCCCCCATCCTCCTTTACTCTCTTTCCCCCTATCTCACCTGATTTATTTCTCAAATATCTGCTCAAAGTTAAGTCTGGCTCTCCCGCGGATTGTGCACCTGCACGCATTCTTAAAACTCTCTTCACCAACTGTCCTGCCCCCCCTCTTGCTTTACTCAATTCTTCTTTGGCTATTGGTTCCGTCCCCTTATCTTTCAAATCTGCAATCGTCCTCCCCATTTTAAAAAAAACTGGTCTGGATCCCTCTCTCCCCTCTAATTTTCGACCCATCTCCCTTCTTCCCTACTTCGGCAAGATCCTTGAGACCCATGTCACCTCCTGCCTCTCCTCGTATATCGAGGAGAATGGCCTCCTGGCTTCCCATCAGGCGGGTTTCCGCCCGGGCCACTCCACGGAGGCAGTGGTCCTCGCAGTTCTGGATGAACTCAAGGGGAAAGCCGATTCTAACCTTCCCCAAGCCTTGGTCCTCCTCGATTTGTCCGCTGCGTTTGACACGGTTGACCACTCCATTCTTCTCGACCGTGTCAGCGCAGCAGGCATTCGGGGCGCGGCCTTTTCTTGGCTCGCGTCCTTCCTTCGGGATAGGTCCCAGGCTGTTCACCTGTGGAATTTTAGTTTGTAAGCTAAACATCATCTGCGCCAGCTTGTCACCCACGCACAACATGCACGATCGCCATTTTAGGCATCATGGTCTCCCCGTCCACGATCGATCATCAGCGCGCCCCTCTGACCCAGCAAGCATCCTCCGCGCACCCTGGCTCCCCCTCCCTCCCCCCTCATGAGACCCTGTCCTTGGGAGTCACGCCAGCGCCTGACCAGCACCTCCTCTCCTCCCATGAATGCCCCTCTGTTGATGAACCTTCCCTCCGCGCTCAATTGTCCACGCAGCATGAATACCACTCCTTTGATGACCCCTACCCCGTGTCCGACTGTCCACACAGGTCCGAGGCCATCGCCTAAGCTGGGAGATATCATTTACTGCCCCTTATTGTATGAGGACGCTCTCCTTCAAAGGACCCTCTATTGATCCAGGCTTCCCCACCCCCTGGGATATGATCAGGCGCACACATCCTAAGACTCGACGGAACACTCAGCTGCGTAACGACCCCCTCCTCTTATCAGCAGGTTGAGGACCTCTATTGTGGAAGTATATGGGGTGGGATTGACACGAGGATTACGGGGATGTCTTTTTCTTTTACTCCACAATGTTCTGTTTGTAATGATGAAAGGTCACATGCCATAAACCAGTGTATAAGAGGCCAGGCCTCCGAGTGGCTGTTAGAGCACCTCGAGACGATACCTTGTTGTCTGATCTGATGTGTTCTGCTCCGTCGGAATAAACTTCTGTTTTCCTGCCTTCTGGTCTCCGGCGCCTGCCTCATTGCTTGGTAATTTGAATGGTACAAGGGCGGTTAGCGCCGGGCAAATCTTGAGAAAGGTCCTAGCCCTACCTTTTTCCACAATTGGCGTCCCAAAGCGTGGGGCCCATCAGCGACACGTGGATCCAGTGGGAGAGGTCCCGACGACAGAGTGAACGACTGCAACGATCGGGAAGAGCTCGTGTCCGATAGACCCTCGTCTGACAGCCGATCATCCGACCTTCACTAGTTCTGAACAGACCTCTCTCGAGCGATCTACGGTCCTGACTGGGAACCATCAGGAGTGCCACGGGCATCACGAAGAAGAGAGGACGATCGGGCGCTGGATCCAGAAGACAGGAAACCGTCCATGCGGTCCGGGTAAGGTCGTGTAAACACGACGAATCGAGAAAAGATTGTTTTGTTTGGATAATACTAGTATTACGCTTTGTTGAAACCTCTGGAGATTCACTGTCTGCAAACGGGGAAAAACAAACAGGCTCTCTCTTTGCAAGCAGTGAAGGATAGGTAACGCAGACTTTTGTCCCCGTTGTAATCCGTCGTGCCTATCTTCCTCCCCCACTGTTTCCCGAACTGTCGTTCGTGGATTATTGTCTGGAGATTCTTTGTCTGCAAACAGGGAAAGAACAAGGTCTCTCTTTGCAGGTAGAGAAAGAGTGGGTAGCGATAACTTTTCGCGCCCACTTATTCTCCCCACTGAATTGTTTGATTGGCCGATTATTCGGTATTGGTTCGTTTGAGGTATTCACCGCCGGCAAACAACGGAGAATAGAAAATATTCTGTCTAGTCTTTGCCCGCCGTGATAAGATAGGTAGTGCAGACTTTTGTCCCCGTTGTAATTCGTCATGCCTGTCTTCTCCCCACTGGTTGGTAGCCTGTTTAGCCCGGACCGCTTATTAGAGATGAACCATCCAGCTCCACTGGAGGGTACCCCTAATAAGGACATGTTCACTAAGTATGGACTAGTCGCTATAGCTTACACTAAACTATGGCATAAATATACAAAGAAGAACCCTGAAAGTCAGTGGCCACTGATAGGTTCCTTTGACGATCATAAAATAAAAGCATTAGAAATAGCGCTCCAGAAAAATAAAACTACGCCCACTATGCTCGACAGTATCGGCATGTGGCGCAAAGAAACGGAACAACGAAAGAAAAGAAAAGAAGCAAAAATAGGGAAAGAATTACGAAAGGCAGCTCACCTAGCCGCAAAACAACTAGAAGAGGAAATAAAAGAAAGAAAGGAAGCTACGCAAAACCAAGAATCAGGGTCGACAGGCCAATGTCCTGTTAGAACCCCCTCTGCGCTCTACCCTGAATTGCCCTCCAAACAGCGGGCGAACGATGAGTTACTACTAGGTCCCCCAATCATCTACATGCCCCCTCCATATGCCCCCTGCCAACAACATTCGCAGGCCCTAAATGCAAACGAGAACAACCTCAGCGCTAGTGCACCGGCCTTCACGGCCTCCGCGCCAGCCACATTAACAACATCGTCAGACGACCCTGAGGCTAGTAAACAACCACCAGCCAGACAAAATAGGTTGAGCAAAGATGAGCGGGATGGGATCGACAAAATAGCAAAGACATTAGTAGAACGAAGGGAGAGCGAAGATTACACAATGAGCGTATATAATTCACATGCCGACAGCCACAGACGGCATTTCATTTTGCGATTCAGCTACCACACCCTGAACGCATATGAAGATAGGTATCAAAGTAAGGGTCCCGCTAAACTAACAACGCTGTATAGGAAGATTGATGTTGGAGATGGGACTGAATGTGAGGCGACGGAACTCTTCATGCAGATACTTGAGGTCCTCCGCCATCTCACGGAACAAAAACCAGAAACCAAGGTTACAGTCCCTGAAACAACCTCGGTAGAAGTAGCCAATACTATGATGCCTATCAGAGAAGCGGCCCCTTACTGGATCCCGCCACGGGGCCAGGGAACAAGCGATGATGTCAATAATGAAAATGCAAAAGGGAGGGTTGTGTACAATTGGGTTTACCAACCATGGGACCGACAAGATATCCTAACCTTTAAACAAACCCTGCCCGATTTAAGAAAGAACCCGACAGCATTTTATACCGAATTAGGCACAGCCTTGGGTTCGACAATAATGACTTTAGCGGACATTGCTTTGTTCTTTGGGTTATGTCTGCCAGCTGATGTGTGGAAGCAAATCCGGAAGGCTGACCACACGGATCTGTTTGGACATACCTGGGACCAACTCGGTAAATTAGATAGACAACGAGAACCTAGAAGGAAACCAGTAAAGGACATACTGGAACTCCCAGACAAAATAGTTCAGAAATTAAAGATACTGATCCCAGAAAGAAAAGTAGACTGGTCGATAGTCACGGCCTGTCGACAGAAACCGCAGGAAGACGTGTCAGAATACTTCTCCCGATTCGAGACAGTGTTCTCCGACTACAGTGGCCAAGACATGACCACCGCAACCGGACAGCACCTGTTTGTACAGAATTACGTAAAAGGCCTAACACAAGAAGTCTCCCAAAAGCTGCAGACGAGCGAGAGTAGTTGGGGAGCCTCCAAACCTGCAGCTATCCTTCAGATGGCTCAGTATTACGAACACCAAAAGAATGAGAATGATAGGGCGTCAAAGAAAAAGAAGAAAGATTTAAAGGAAAGGGTAATGATAGCCCAGATACAAGGTATTACGGTAGGACGGGAACATCAAAGGGGGAACTACCAATCAGCCACCCCCAGAGATCTACCTCCTAAAGATCACACCCCCACACCCCACACCGGACGTAGAGACATTAGCAATGACCAATGCGCCTTCTGCAAAGGGTTCGGCCATTGGAAATACCAGTGTCCGGTGATGTTAGAGATGAATAGAAATAGGGACTCCAGGGATGTGGCTAGTGGTCCGAAAAATAGAGTACAAGGACAAGGGCACACCAACGACGCCAACAATGACAGATCAGGGAGACTGAACACATTTGACCGTCCCCGACAGAACCAATATCAGCTGTCCGAAGGTGAAAATGCCCCCGACTTTGCATAGGACTGCCAGGGGCAAGGGAGGGATCCAGTCGAGCTCTGTGTTGACCAGCAAGGTCCTTATGTCACCGCTAAGGTCCTGGGTACAGAGTCTCCATTCTTGGTAGACACTGGGGCGACACGTAGTGTGTTATCAAAACGACTGATTCCAAGGGCACCCTTGTCTGGCTCACACATAACGTCGATAGGTTTCGATGGAACGCCCTCCACTAACCCCTTGTCCGTGCCTATTACCTTTGACCTAGAAAATAACACCACTGACGCGACATTTCTGCTCTCCTCCAACTCCCCTGACGCCATTATGGGCATTGACTTACTGAAACATTTTCGAGCTACCATTAGGTGTTCCCTAGATGGAATACGAGTCATCTTGTACGACAACCCAGACATGCCCAGATCCCGTCCCCCACGACGCATGTGCTCCATAACTGACGCTGATCTATCCCTGCTTGACACCCTGCCTCCGTACCTATGGGCCAAAAACGACTCTGATGTGGGGCGAATGATGATTGACCCTATTCTAGGCATGAGCGGATTTTGCGGATTGGCAATCCGCGAATTTGCGGATTTGCGAACTCGCAATCCGCAAAATCCGCGAATTCCCGGATTTTTTTTTTTTTTTGTGTTCGCCCGTGTTTCTGCCAGTTCGCGAGGGTTTTTACAATTTCGCAATTTGCGAACTTACCTGTCGGGTCGCAAGTTTTGCGAACTTGTTGTTTCTACGTGTCCAACCTGTTTGGGACACTCTTCTTCATCACTGCCACTCTCTGTCACCACTGCCACTCTCTGACTACTCATGCCACCCTCTGGCCCACCCATGCCACCCTCTGTTTCATCACCACACCCTCTGGTTGTCCAGTGTACATTATTTTCGGCAAAGCAAAGCACACCTTCCCTGCCTCAAGTGACCTGAATTAATTTGGGGCTGATTAATGTGTCACAGAATATTTTTTTAGCTGGCACCTGCTTCCTTAGTGCGCCCTGATTAGTGATCTTTTGCACTTGCTAAGTGCTTTCATTGTTGCAAAATTAGTTACAACACCTGCCCTGCCCCAACTGACAATAATGAATTAGGGGCTGATTAATGGATTTTAACTTCCAGCCTGGCTCCTGCTTGTCTCCCTTAGCTGTAATTCATGACCTTTGTGGCATATGTGTAACTATTCTGAGGTTCAGAGCAGGGTCACATAATAGTTTCAACTGGCAACTGAACTCTGGAGGGGCCCCTCAGGAAGCACTACAGGAAATGGCTACTAATGATGTGCCTGAACTTTTGAACCTGGTAAGTAGTTACTTTCAGTTTTGCTTAGATCGTATTTCTGCAATTTCGCACTTATTCGCGGGGCGCGAACTCACGCGAACAGTGCGAGCAGTGCGAGCAAAATCCGCTGCTCGCGGATTTGCGGATTTTGCAGGAAATTCGCAAATCTCGCGGATTGCGGATTTCCCGAAAATCCGCAAAATCCGCGAGCGGAACGGATTTTCCGCCCATGCCTACCCTATTCACATAACTGTACGACAGGGCGCTACGCTCCCGAAACTCCCGCAATATCGGATATCCCCAGAGGGTGAGAAGGCGCTGGTAGCGATTATTCAGTCTCTGGTAGATGCAGGAGTGGTTGAAGAGGTGGTTAGCAACGTCTGCAACAGCCCAATCCTACCCATTGTTAAGAAGCAAGGCGAAGGAGATGAAAAAGCATACCGCTTCATCATCGACTTGCGAGAGATTAACAAAGTGGTCGTACCCCAATATCCTGTAGTCTCCGATATCACCACCATTCTGACCCTCATCCCGTCCACTGCCACCACCTTCACTGTTATTGACCTTAAGAACGCATTTTTCTCAATCCCCATTCACCCAGACAGCCGTTATCTCTTCGGCTTCACTTTAAAATCTCGCTCGTACCGATTTTGTAGAGCTCCCCAGGGGTACACTGAAAGTCCCAGCATTTACAGCCAGGCCCTCAAAAGGCAGTTGGATGCCTTCCAGCTACCGGATGGAGTGGTGTTGATCCAGTATGTCGATGATATCCTTTTGGCGGCCGACACCACCTCGCTTGCAACGACAGCCACCGTCCAACTCCTACACTTTCTTGCAGAAAATGGCCACAAAGTCTCCAAAAAGAAGTTACAATTCTGCCAGCCACAAGTGACTTACCTAGGCCATCTTCTGTCCAAAGAAGGGAGGAAACTTACACCCGACCGAATCCAAACCATCCTAGACACCCCCATCCCAAAAACACAAAAGCAAGTCCGCTCTTTGGTTGGTCTAACCTCTTTCTGCAGACAGTGGTTGCCTAACTTCAGCCTCATTGTAAAACCTCTACTTGCCCTATTAACCAAAGATGCCTCCTTCCCGCTCCCTTGGACCCCTGAGTGTCAAGCATCCTTTAAGGAATTACGAGATGCCCTCTGTTCAGCGCCTGTCCTAGGAACCCCGGATTACTCCAAACCCTTCTCCCTCTTCACCCATGAAAGGGAGGGGTGTGCATTGTCTGTCCTAACTCAATCGATTGGTCCTAAGCAGCGCCCTTGCGCCTACTTCTCCGCCACTCTAGATCCTGTAGCCAGAGCCTTACCTGCCTGCCTTCGAGCAGTAGCTGCCGCTGCTGTCTCTATCCGTCAGAGCGAGGGAATCGTACTTTCCAACTTCCTCACCGTGCTAGTACCCCATGCTGTCGACACCCTCCTGAACCAAACAAAGACTCAACACCTGACTAGCGCACGACTGACAGGGTATGAACTGACGCTACTTGCACCCCACATCACACTAAAGAGATGCACGACTTTGAATCCTGCCACATTGTTGCCCCTGCCTGAAAATGACCCCGACGTTCCTCCCATCCACGACTGTGTGACCCTCACGGACGAACAAACTAGGAGTAGGGTTGACCTCCGAGACACTGCTTTTTCGGACCCCGATGGAGAGCTATGGGTAGACAGCTCATGCATCAAACTCCCAGATGGCACCACTTCAGCTGCCTATGCAGTAACGACAGCCCGAACAGTAGTTGAGACAGCCCGCATCACACAACGATCTGCCCAGGCAGCAGAGCTGATAGCCCTCACACGAGCCTGCATCATAGCCACGGGGACCACCGCGAACATATACACAGACAGCCAGTATGCCTTCGGGGTGGTCCACCATTTTGGACTCCTATGGAGGGAGAGGGGATTCCTGACGTCCCACGGCACCCCGATCCTCCACGGAGATCTAGTCTCCGCTCTGATTGAAGCAGTTCTCCTCCCCAAACGGTTAGCGGTGATCAAATGTCAGGCACACAAAAGGGTGACAGACTTAGTCGGACAAGGGAATGCATTGGCCGACATCACTGCACGAACAACAGCTGAGAATAGGACAGTGACACGCATGTATGTGACCAGGTCACAAGCAGAAAAATGGAGTGACACAAGGGTAATGATCAGAGACATACAGTCGGCTAGCACCCCTCACGAGCTGACTAAGTGGGCAAGGGTGGGTTTGAAGGATGAAGAGGGCTGCTGGCGAACGAAGGATGCAAACAAGTGGTTGCTGCCCGACTCGTATCTGATCCCCATACTGACAATGGCACATTCCCCCGCACACATAGGATCTGCGCCCATGATCGAACTCATTTCCAAAGTCTGGCACAATGACAAAATCCCCGACTCAGCCAGACGCCTAGTTCAGCAGTGCCTTATCTGTCTGCAACACAACCCCGGGAAAGGAACTGTGGTACCCCGGGGAGGGTTTGGGACCCCCAATCACCCCTTTTAGGTCCTTCAGATGGACTACATCCAACTAGAGAGATGCCAAAGCTTGAAGTATGTACTAGTCATCGTATGTGCCTTCAGCAAATGGGTAGAGGCCTATCCAACCCGTGACAACACTGCCATGACTACTGCCAAAGTACTACTGAAGGAATTCTTCCCTCGCTATG
The DNA here is from genome assembly GCF_964263255.1 of Lissotriton vulgaris. Taxonomy (NCBI): domain Eukaryota; kingdom Metazoa; phylum Chordata; class Amphibia; order Caudata; family Salamandridae; genus Lissotriton; species Lissotriton vulgaris. Next base: position 148,654,810 of record NC_141688.1, on the reverse strand, counting down.
GCCTTTGTCGAATTTTATGGAGCGATAATGGCCCCCACTTCATAGCTGAGGTTATCCAACTAATCCTAAAGGGGTTGGGGGTGAAGCAAAGGTTCCATGCGGTCTTCCACCCCCAATCCGCCGGTCTGGTGGAACGCCATAATGCCACACTGAAGCTGAAATTGTCAAAAATAGTGGCCACCACTGGACTTAACTGGCCGGATGCCCTCCCACTGGCCTTGTTATCGATGCGCTCCACTCCCACCAAGCACCATTTGACCCCCTACGAGGTCGTGTTTGGGCGACCGATGAATCTCTGGACTGCTCCCAAACCAACCTCCATTCATGACGTCCCAGACGTCCTACTATCTGATTATTTGTGCAAGTTAACTAAAACGTTGTCTGTCATTCATCAACAGGTGCAGCAGGCCATCCCCGATGCTTCCAGGGGCCCCGGCCATGGCATCCAACCGGGAGATTTCGTGTTGATACGAAATTTCCAGCGGACCAAGAGTCTGGAACCGCGGTGGACGGGCCCCTGGCAAGTGCTGATTACCACCCGAACGGCGCTCCGAGTGGAGGGGAAGAAGCACTGGCTGCACGCACATCATTGCCGGAAGGTCTCTGCGAACCTGGCCACGACAGAAAACGTCAGCACCCAAGAAGAACTCCTGAGCAAAGACCGACCGATATTGGACTGTTATTCCGACACTGGGGCACTCGAACTTGCAAAATTCTCTGATCCCACTGTGCCATCCAGAGAAGGGTATTTCCTGCGTCGAAAGGAGGGAGTTTCGGCTAAGTAGGCCACGGACTAAGTTAAATCTCAGAACGGTGACCTAAGCACAATCAAGGGTTACCGGGAGAGAAGCCAAACGAAGTCTGTGGTTCTGCCCACTACCGAGCCCCCTTGAAGGTGATGGAAGCGCCAGACAAGAAGATGATGGAAGCGCCAGAAAAGAAGATGATGGAAGCAACAGGAAATACCCCGTATAGAAATCCAAAGACTGACAACTTGCACAAATCAAAGACAATCGCACTCTTCATTGTCTTCCTCTTCTGCCTCCTCCTCATGACCTCCTTCTGGATTCTGGAGGAAAGCACGCCGGCTCATGAGGCATTACTACCTACTGCACAACCAACACCCCTGAAAGAGCATCACCTAATCCCTCTGTCGCCTCAGCTCCGAGAAAGGCGCAGGGAATTTTGGAACAATTCCTTCGTGCAACTGTTGCACCAACACAACCTCGCTGCAAATGCTACGAACTGCTGGATCTGCGGGTTGCTCCCGCATGCTACAGGACACTCCATCCCCTTCATCCCTTCTTCTTTCTCAGTTCACGGCTCCTGCCTCGCCTGGTTGATCCTCATGCAAGAGAGCCACAAGGACAACGCCACCTCCAGCCGGACAGTGTCGCACTTCTACTCTGGGTTCTGGCTGAACAAAACTGAAAAGACCTCTGCTGCTCTGTGTCCTGCGCTCACGGGCGCCACCTTCCTTAGAGACATCCCTGCCAAAGAACGAGTCGAAGTACAGGTGCTCCACAATCCGGCCAGGACCACCTTCTCTCATCTGCAAAAACAAACTACCGCTACTCTGACTGTGGCCCTGTCTGTTATCAATGTCACAGGTCTCGTGTGTCTCGAAGGCCATGGAACGCAGCTGGTGGGTCACAGCGCCTGCCGAATCACCAGAACTTTGGATTCAGCCGACCCCCCTTCCTTTGTTGCTTCTCCGAATATGTACTTTGTGTGTGGCACCAAAGCTTACACCTGGCTTCCGAGAGGTTGGAGGGGTGCCTGTTACATTGCCTTTGTTCTTCCACCCACATATGTAGCCCCTGCCGACCATCACCGACAGAGGCGTTCAGATGACATTGGACAAGCCGACTCCACCGGAGCACAGTTCCTAGATGCAGCAAAGGGACTTGTTCCTCTGTGGGGCCCAATGGCAAACAGCCGTGCCATCCGACACCTGACCCAGGCAGTAGAAACAACGATCAACATCACGGCTGGCATCCTCGCCAACAACACGGCGGAGCTTCAGGCGGTCCGCCTTGTGACCCTTCAAAACCGCCTTGTCCTAGACGTGGTCCTAGCCGACCGAGGAGGAGCATGCCGCATCATCGGATCCAGCTGCTGCACATACGTGCCAGATAACTCGCCTTCAGTCTACAAAGCCATTGAACACCTCCACAGACTTTCCTCGGAGGTTCACCAAGAGCAGGAAGGATGGTCGCTTGGGAGCTGGTTTTGGGACACTTTGAAGAACTGGGGTTGGAGGTTGTTTTCCTTCGTGCTGATACCTGTTGTGATCTTATGTGGGTGTTGCTTAGGTATCCAATGTCTGCCATCTTTGTGCGGCCTTGTTTCCAACTATATGTGCCCAAAGACTTTGGACTTCCGAAATGAGCACATGAGCCCCCTCTATGAAGTAGAAATACGTGGCCTTATGGGGATAAATCCAAACTGACAAGTTGGCGAGACATGTTAAAAGGGAGGACTGTGGAATTTTAGTTTGTAAGCTAAACATCATCTGCGCCAGCTTGTCACCCACGCACAACATGCACGATCGCCATTTTAGGCATCATGGTCTCCCCGTCCACGATCGATCATCAGCGCGCCCCTCTGACCCAGCAAGCATCCTCCGCGCACCCTGGCTCCCCCTCCCTCCCCCCTCATGAGACCCTGTCCTTGGGAGTCACGCCAGCGCCTGACCAGCACCTCCTCTCCTCCCATGAATGCCCCTCTGTTGATGAACCTTCCCTCCGTGCTCAATTGTCCACGCAGCATGAATACCACTCCTTTGATGACCCCTACCCCGTGTCCGACTGTCCACACAGGTCCGAGGCCATCGCCTAAGCTGGGAGATATCATTTACTGCCCCTTATTGTATGAGGACGCTCTCCTTCAAAGGACCCTCTATTGATCCAGGCTTCCCCACCCCCTGGGATATGATCAGGCGCACACATCCTAAGACTCGACGGAACACTCAGCTGCGTAACGACCCCCTCCTCTTATCAGCAGGTTGAGGACCTCTATTGTGGAAGTATATGGGGTGGGATTGACACGAGGATTACGGGGATGTCTTTTTCTTTTACTCCACAATGTTCTGTTTGTAATGATGAAAGGTCACATGCCATAAACCAGTGTATAAGAGGCCAGGCCTCCGAGTGGCTGTTAGAGCACCTCGAGACGATACCTTGTTGTCTGATCTGATGTGTTCTGCTCCGTCGGAATAAACTTCTGTTTTCCTGCCTTCTGGTCTCCGGCGCCTGCCTCATTGCTTGGTAATTTGAATGGTACAAGGGCGGTTAGCGCCGGGCAAATCTTGAGAAAGGTCCTAGCCCTACCTTTTTCCACACACCTCTCCGGTTTCTCTGCCCCCCCCCCGCTCGGTCTCTTGTGGTGTTCTCCAAGGTTCCTCCCTTTCCCCCCTCCTTTTCAATCTTTATATCTGTCCTCTCATCTCTTCCCTTCTCGAGCTGGGGGTCTCTGTGTACAATTACGCCGATGACCTCCAGCTCGTCTTTGATCTCTCTTCTTCTCCAGACTCTCTTCCTAAATTTTGTTCCACTTTAATTTTCATTTCCGAGTGGATGAGCGCTAATCATCTTAAGCTCAATCCTGACAAAACGGAACTTGTCCTCACTGGTGGTCCCTCTAACCCTTGGTCCCCTGCACACTGGCCCCTATCTTTTGGACCCCCTCCCTCACCTGCTTCCTCCGTTCGCACTCTTGGTATTAAAGTCAGTCATGACTTATCCATGCACAACCAGATCAGTTCCGTCGTGTCCTCCTGTTTTCTGTCCCTCCGTCTCATCCGGAAAATATTGCGCTTCTTCTCCACCGACGCACTCAAAACCATATTCGTGGCTTTAATCATCTCCCTCCTCGACTATGGGAATGGCCTGTACGTGGGCATACCTGCTTACGAAACTCGCCGGCTCCAGGCCATTCAAAATCAGGCCGCCCGCCTCATTTTGTCTCTCCCCAAATCCTCCCATATCACTCCCGTTCTCAAATCTCTCCATTGGCTTCCTATCCGATTCAGATCCTTTTTCAAACTGGTTTGCTTAGCTTTTCGAGCTCATTCCCGTTCTGCCCCCTCTTTCATCACTTCTCTCATCTCTTCTCACGCCCCTAGTCGCACTCTTCGATCTTCCTCCCTCTCTCTCTTGCACATCCCCCGTTTTCGCACTCTGTCTCAGGCTTGCGACATCTGCACCCTACTCCTTTCAACGTTGGCCTTCTCCATTCTTCACTCCAAGTATGTCTCTTCTAATTGTCATTTTGTTTTGAATCACAGTGTATTTTGTGTTATTTGTATTTATTGGTAATTTGGAACACGGGTTTTCTTGGCTGATATATAATCTAGTACTTGTAGTTTTGCCCCCTTTTACATCCTGTGTGTACTTTGGTATATATACTATACAGGTACTTATATTGGACAACAACTTAGAGACTGGCTTTCTCTAGTCAGACCCACTACCAGGGTGCTACTACTGATACACATAATTCTCCCACTAACTAGGGGATAGGTTGCAGCGTGTGACACTACCGATACATATCCGTTTACCCCTCCCACTAACCAGGGGACTTGCAACATAATATGGGGTGGAGCTGCAGTATACACGTGCACTACGTTCTAAATGCACATAGTATCTTTCTGATACACCAAGGGTAGCCACAGCTATTACATACCAGCATATAATCTGTCAGTTCAGATTGCAGCGTGTCACCCTGCCATGGCAACCACCTATTAGAGTGAACCTTAATGCCGGTACTAGTTACCATAGCATCCGGGCAACAATGACTCTGATTGGAGTACTAAGACACGTGACCCGCCATACACGCCGGCTCACATTAGATTCAATCATAGTTAACACAGCCAGTCAATAATACATAAACACGGACGCTGCACACAGTTTCAATGCTGGAGCATTACCATAGTGAACGCAGCGCACATCGTATGCTTTCTAACAACATATGAGATGCATGCAAATTGTCTAGAATATTTTATTGATAAGCTATGACAGATATTGGATGATAATTAGCATGTGTAACACTATTGTCTAAGAGTACATGTATATACTTGGCAGTTGAGGTATACAATGTTATTATACGTAACTAACTCCAAGATGGCGCTTCAAGTTACATCATTTTGTTTGTTAGTCCGTTGTTTATGTTTACTTCTGTACACACGGTAAAAACGGCATACTTTCTGAGTACCTTTGTGTGAACAAGCACTCATGGAGTGCGAAACGCGTCACGTAGGGCTTATGGCGTGAATAAACCCTACTTTATTGACAGACCTGCAGTGTAAGTGTGGATCATTTTGTACCTGAGTGCACGCTTGGAACGCCGCTTTGGACTGCATATATATATATATATATATATATTATTATTATTATTATTATTATTATTATTATTATTTATTTTTGTAGAGCGCATAGTCACCCAGAGGTATCCCAGCGCTAGGGAACCCTAATTCTACAGTTCAGCGGGCCAGGGGCAGAGAGAAAAAGGAGGGGGGGGATAAAGACTCAGAGTAAGGGGAGGGCATAAAAACATTAGGGAAAGAGATGAGTCTTTAGCTGCTTCCTGAAGCGCAGGTATTGTGATTCAAGTCGCAGGTCCCGGGGGAGCGAGTTCCAGAGGCGTGCAGCTTGGACCGAGAAACGTCTTCCTCCTGATCGGGCTTTCTTGAATCTGGGAGTGTTGATGAAGTTTTCTGTGTCTGAACGGAGGGATCTTGTAGTTTTATAGGGGGTGATGAATTTGCTAAGGACTGGGGGGCCTTGATTTTGCAGAGATTTGTGGACTAGGCATAGGGCCTTGAATTTGACTCGCTCCCTTATAGGGAGCCAATGGAGGAGTTTAAGAGCAGGTTTAGCAGAGGTTCTGGCAGGGGTATTTGTGATAATCCGGGCAGCGGTGTTCTGGATTCTCTGAAGCTTGTTGAGGGTCGCTTCAGGAGCGCCCAGATAGATCACATTGCTGTAATCCAGCCTCGATATTATTAGGCCTTGGATTAGCAATTTTTGGGAGTTGAAGGGTAGGAGGGGCAGGACTTTCCTCAGAGATTCCAGGAGGCCAAAGCAGGTCCCGGCTACCTTCTTTGCCTGTATAGTGAATGAGAGATCAGTGCCGCTCCTGTTGTGGACAAGGATCTGGAGGAGCGAAGAATTAAAATCCTATGCTGATGCCCTGGGAGATATAATGAGCCAGGGGGGTTGGGCCAAGATAAGATGGCTAAAGGATACCAAAAAGCTTCTGGAGGATATTGGACTAGGATATTGCTGGTCATCCCGTTCAGCCCCCCCAAAAGAAGTTGTCAAGGCGCTCTATTGGAAATGGACTGCGGAGCGTCTAATCACTAGCTCCAACAATTGCAGGTCCACTGCCGCCTTTTTACAAATTAAAGACACTGTGGCCATTGAACCCTACCTGGACTTGATCACTCTCCCCCTTGACCGAGCTCTTTATTTTAAATTTAGAGTTGGTTTCCTCCCGCTAGGTGCTCTAGTATCGAAATGGTCTATAGCGGACCGTACTTCTCCCAACTGTGCATGTTGCCCGAATAAGGTTGAGACTGTTGTGCATGTTTTATTTGAATGCCCGGATTATGCAAGGCCTAGGAGCTTTTGGCTGAAACCACTCTGCCGTAATATGGGCACACGCAGTCATTTAGTGGCCTTGCGTATTCTAAGCACGGACACTTCCCCCCCCATTGTGTGTGGAGTAGCTAAATTTTTAAAGCAGTTTTGGCTCATTCGATGCAAGAGATTGTCAGTAGCTGTTTAATTCTCTTTTTAGCTAATTTATCAATGGACTTTTATATCCTTTTATCTTTTTAATATTCCATACTGACTTCTTGTGGTAATGGTTTTTTTATTGTACATTATACTGATTGTATTATAAATGTGCTTATAAGATATCTCTGCATATCGAATAAAAGCTTATGACTGACTATATATATATATATATATATATATATATATATATATATATATATATATATATATATATATTCACAGAAAAAACCATAGGTTATAGACCATATATAGTTAGGAATTTGCATTTACAAAACCTTGAAAATTCACTGAAAAAACCATAGGTTATAGACCATATATAGTTAGGGATTAGCATTTAAAAAACCTTATTTTACTCGCACAAAACCATTGAAATTCCATATATAGTTAGATGCACTAACTATATATCGCGGACCCGCAATCCACTGCTAATGATGTCACATATTACATCATTCATGACATGGTCAGTGACATCACTGATGACATCACTGATGACATCTCAAATGACATCACTGATGACATCACTGATGACAACACCCAGTGACTGTATGTTTCTGTAAAGTTAAAATATGTCTTACATATTGAAGAATGAGTGGATGTATAAGTGTCTGGATGAAGGATTTAGTAGGTGCATGACTGACTGTATGAGAGAATGATTAAATGTGTCTCACTGAGTGCATGGGTTAGTGATTAAAGTGTCTTAATTTGGCAATCATTATTTATGTTCTTCTGTAAACTGCTGCATGTTTAAATCAGTAGCTATATCAGTAACTATATGGGTTATTGAATGGTTGCCCAAGTATTTGTATGGGAGACTGAGTATGTGTGTGGGTGGCTGGGAGGTGTATAACTCTGTGCATAGATGTGTGAGCAGTTGATTCCCTAGGTGTATGGGTTCAAAAGTGCATGTAGAAACAGCTGTATGGACAGTTGACTGTGTGCATGAGTATATTGGTGAGTGAATGGATATCTCAGTTCTACATGTCAAAGTAAGTACATATGTAAAACACACTCCATGTGAGAGTTGACATATATAAATAACTGAACATAAGAGCCAGTGAATGTGAGAGTGGCTGTATGAATCATTGTGAACTTGTATCAAGGATTGTATAAGAGAGTAAATATGTGTTAGTATATGTTTGAATAAGTAAGGTGTGTATAACTGTATAGTTGAGGAAATGGAGGTGTGATTGATTCTTTGCATGACTGACTAGGTGTGTGGGTAACTCCATGGATGTGTGACAGTCTGTGAGTGCCTGTTTACACTGAGTGTATCTAAGGTTATATTAGAGTCTGAAGATGTATTATCACATAAATGATATCATCAGTGATGTAATCAGTAATGTCAAATGAGATGTCAGTGATGTCATCAGTGATGTCATTTGAGATGTCATCAGTGATGTCATTTGAGATGTCATCAGTGATGTCATCAGTGATGTCACTGACCATGTCATGAATGATGTAATATGTGACATCATTAGCAGTGGATTGCGGGTCCGCGATATATAGTTAGTGCATCTAACTATATATGGAATTTCAATGGTTTTGTGCGAGTAAAATAAGGTTTTTTAAATGCTAATCCCTAACTATATATGGTCTATAACCTATGGTTTTTTCAGTGAATTTTCAAGGTTTTGTAAATGCAAATTCCTAACTATATATGGTCTATAACCTATGGTTTTTTCTGTGAATTTCATTGGTTTTTTAAAAGCTAATATCTATAGCTGTAAAATATATTCTTTATTAAGTGACGTATCACGTAGCCCGTGAGACGCCTCATGATGCATCGCATAACCGTGACGTATCGTCTCTGCAGCGCAAACCAAACCCAAAACGTAAGCGCGCCAGAACACGCTTAAAGATATATATATTTTTTTAACCTTAATTAGACAAAATCCACACGTGCACATATCACAAACGTTCAAAAAACACAATATGTCGGACTCCCGTTACGCTGCCGGTTAGCTGCCCGGTTAACGTACCAGGAAGCACCTTTACCGCGAAAAATCGCAATTTTTTTTTTCACCCCCCAGGGAACTTTAATAGCCCCCTCATCAATCCTAGGGGTTCAGGAGGGGTTTGCCTTACCCCTTTCATTCATTTACACCTTTTTTTTTTCCACCTCTTGTCTCTCAATCCCACAGAGAGACAAGATGGCGGCCGCTCCAGACTGTTTACAATGATAACAGCTAATCAGCTTCTCCTCAGACTCCCGTTACACTGCCGGTTAGCTGTCCGGTTAGCTGCCCGGTTCGCGTACCAAGACGCGTCTCTACGGCGAAAAAATCGGAATTTTTTTTTTTTTTTTTGGCCCAGCGTGGCTCTATAATATCCCCTCATCAATCCTAGGGGGTCAGAAGGGGTCTACCTTGCCCCTTTCCTTCATTTCCCCCTTTGTTTTGGCCTCCTCTTGTCTCTCGATCCTACCGAGAGACAAGATGGCGGCCGCTCCGGACTGTTTACAATGTTGACAGCCAATCAGCTACTCGTCAGACTCCCGTTACACTGCCGGTTAGCTTCCCGGTTAGCTGCCCGGTTAGCTGCCCGGTTCGCGTACCAAGACGCGTCTCTACGGCGAAAAAAATCGGAATTTTTTTTTTTTTTTTTTGGGCCCAGCGTGGCTCTATAATATCCCCTCATCAATCCTAGGGGGTCAGAAGTGGTCTACCTTGCCCCCTTTCCTTCATTTCCCCCTTTGTTTTGGCCTCCTCTTGTCTCTCGATCCTACCGAGAGACAAGATGGCGGCCGCACCGGACTGTTTAGAATGTTGACAGACACCGGAGAGCCAATCAGCTGCGCTTCGCAAAGTTCCGATAAGCGAAAAGTACGCGAACCGGAGCGCTGCCCGGAGCGCTGTTACAGATATATATCTTGTTTTAAACGTTAATTTCTCAAAATTCACTGAAGCACATATATTGAGACCTAGCAAAGGCACATCGGGCTAACAGTCCCTACAATTTTGCCAAGTTTCGTGGAAATCCATTCAGCCGTTCGGGCTAAAAGTGAGTCCAACCGCCCTATGGAAATTAACATGGGAAAAACGCGTTTTGGGACCCCCCTTTTTTCTCAGCCCCCCCTTGACGAACCCCCCCCAAATTTCCAGGAGCTGCTCAGAAACAAAATGTGCCATTTTCCTGAAAATTTCAGCCAATTCCGTCCACAAACGCCAAAGTTATTAGGCATAGAATTTTCAAAAGTTCCATAGAGAAAAAATCCTAACTATATATACCTACTGGCTATCGCCAGTAGGTAATATATATATATATATATATATATATATATATAAAACAGCAGAATTCCGGTAAGAGAAGAATTCAGACGAGCCCGTAGTCCTTTAAACTTCTTTATTTCGGCACAGCAAGCGAACGAGGACAACGCGTTTCGAACAACCCTGGTTGTTATTGGTCACATGACCCGTGTTCCTCCCACACCACCTTTTAAAGGTGTATTCACATAACTTTATTGTTCCAAGACACGAAAAAACAAATAATCACGTACTTAAAGTGAGTACCTCCATAATTTATATGGAAATTCATGAATTAAATATAATCAATTACACTCATTGATTATACGTGCTCCTGTTGTGCAGATCTCATAAAAAGGTCCAATTAACCAGCTTTCATCTTGGCTTACATCGTTACAGTACAGTGGGCCATCTCAGGTTTCTGATTAAGGTATAGTACCTATATACATGTATTTTTGTTAATAAACATCATCAGATGGTAAATCATAGAACAATATCGGTATAGTACCATTATGTTCCTCCTCCCTCTTTTCTCATTTCTGGCTCATCATTGCATTTTGATTATAAACAACAGTAGTCTAAAATAAAATAAAAAATTTGAAAAAATTCATGATTTTGAAATATAATAGTTCGTGATAATTCTTCTGAGGTTCCTCCTTACTCCAACCTAAAGCAGAATGGGAGAAGAGAAGGTATTGGTGTGCTAATGTTTATAATCATATAGTTTTATTGAAGGACGAGGTGTGTCAATTGATCTTGCTGCAGAAATACCGTATATAATCTATAAACACAATGCCCACATTGGTTTGCTGGTATAAGTTGTGAGGGTGTGAGGGTGTACGGGGTGGGAATTAAAAACAAGGATATTTATATGTCTAATGGGTAATCAGCCTCGCATCCTTCAGTCATGTTGCCATTTATATGATTTCATTTTTGTTTCTTCTATAGCTGAGAGTGTAACTCTTCATCCATGTTCAGACCTCCTGGGAATCGAGTTCCTGCCAATAAGAATAATCTTGATTCTAATTTTCGTAATGCAGTTAGTCTATCTCCACCCCTGATGTTGTTTTTAATCGTGGCTAACCCTATATACTTGGCCGCTGATATTTTGCTTTGATGAAACTGGCTAAAGTGTCTTGCGGTACTATATGAAAAGTCTTTATTGGTAATCGCACGCCAGTGCTCCAGAATTCGTTTCTTCACTGGTGCGGTTGTTGATCCTATGTACCATAGGGCGCAAGGACAATGTATACGGTATACCACATATTCAGTGGAACATGTTATCAGGGACTTAATTTCCCATTTCTTTTTTGTTTTGGGGAGAAGAATCTCACTACAGTTTAGGCTATCCCTACAGGCCTTACAGTTACCACACTTCTTAAATCCTTTGCTTGTTTTCAACCAGTCTGTTTCTTTTTGTGCCAGAATGCTCTGTACTAGGCAATCTTTTAAAGATTGTCCACGTCTGTAAGATATGCCTGGGGTAGTTCCGATAGAATTCCTTAGAAAGGGATGCTGTCTAAATATATCCCACCTATTTTTCAAGATTCTTCTTATTTGGTCATATTGGCCACAGTACTTAGTTATGAATCTGATTTCGGGCGTTTTTGTGTTAGTCTTGGGGATATCTTTTTTAGATGTTAGTGCTTCTTCTCTGGTTACTTTATCAACCCTATCTTCAGCCTCTCTTAATGTGAATATCCTCGGGCTGAGAATCTCTCTTTCATCTCTTGTTTTGTTTGTTGGAACTGAGATTCTATCGAACAGTTCCGTTTTGCCCTCAAGAATTCACTAAAAGGGATTCTCCATCTGAAGCTAGGTGGATGGGCGCTGGAGGAATGAAGTATTGAATTTCCCGCTGTGTCTTTCCTGAACAGTGTTGTGGTTAGGTGGTTATCTACTTTTGTGATTTTGACATCTAGGAAGTCTACTGTGAGTTGGCTGTAGTGTCTTGTGAATTTCAAATTCACCTCATTCATATTTAAACAATCAATGAAACAGTTCAAATTTGCTACAGACCCCCTCCACACAAAAAAGACGTCGTCTATAAATTGTGTCCACTTTCTTACTTTCAGTGCCCACTTCTCAGTGAGGTCGTTCCAGAGCACCTGCTTCTCCCACCAGCCAACCAACAAGTTGGCGTAGCTGGGGGCGAAGCAGGTGCCCATGGAAGTACCCTGCTGTTGTCTATAGTAGGTTCTATCAAATAGAAAAATGTTCTCATTTAGACACAGTCGGACCATCTCTAGTAACATACATGTATGTTCCCAATATTCCACCCTACGTTGCTTCAGAAAAAACTGGCATGCCTTGATGCCGTCCTGGTGTCTAATGCTGGTGTAAAGGGTCTCAACATCAAGGCATAGCAGCCAACACTGAACGTCTACTTCCAGTTTGGAGATTTTATGTATTAGGTTGGTGGTATCTCTTATGTACGATGTCAATTCTTGTACATACGGGAAAAGAAAGTGGTCAATGTAGATACTAGTGTGTTCAAAGAAACTGTTTATGTATGAGACTATCGGTCTCCCTGGTGGTCTAGTCATACTTTTGTGCACTTTCGGCATTAGATAAAACGTAGGAGTCATTGGATTGTCCTTGTGAAGATACCGTTCTTCGTCCCAAGTTAGTAGTCCTATTTCTCGCCAGTGCTCTACTTTCTTATAGTATGTCTCTTGCAGATTGGTTAGATATTTTCTATCCACTTTGCAGTAGCATGTTGTATCCAATAATTGTCTTTTAGCCTCATCCATATACATCTCCCTGGGCATGAGCACAATATTTCCACCCTGGTCAGCGGGTTTAATTATTGTGTTTGTGTCTTGTTTCAAATTTTGGATCAGCTCCCATTACTCCTTATTAAAATTCTTACTTGGGGAGCGTGTCGCAAGTAGTTTGTCCAAATCCCCTTTCACAAGATCACTAAATACATCCACATTGTCTCTAGGTGTGTTGGGTACAAATTTGCTCTTTCTCCGAAAGGTAGTACCAGCAGGGGCATTCATGACTCTATCTGTAAGACTGGTCACATGTGTCCCAATTGCTGTGTCAAAAGGATCTACTATGATTGAGCCACTTGCTTGACTGTGTTGAGTTCCTAGTGCAGTCAATGTCATGAGGATCAGAATATCTCCTATTGTGGGGCCTCCTATTTCTAAATCCATGTTCTCTCTATTCTGTTGTGATGTATTTCTTACTGCATGTATCTTGCATAACTTCAATTTTCTTTCAAATTTATGCAGATCAGCTCGTACATCAGCATAGTCAAAATTAGAGTCTGGACAAAACGATATATAATTATATATATATATGAGCAACAACTCGCAATTCTTCATTGCTTGAAACGCAGAATCACGGACGCAGACCAAGCTTTAGTGCAGCATTATTTTATTATCTACACACGAATGTCAGAACGCGTTTCGGCCGTCCAAGCGGCCTTGGTCACCCTATATAATATATATATAAATGTATAAATAATAAAAAAACATAATTATTAACAAGAAAATACATGCAGTGATAAACAATGAAGCTATACATATCAAGACCAGTTCAATAACACATTAACTATGAAGAGAAAAGATACTGAAAAAATAAGAGAGAAATAGAAAAAAAGCATTGAAAAATGTGTTAAAAATACTGTTGCTGAACAAAAAAAATTCAAAATGTATATCTTATTTTTTCTTCACTTTCTCTATTATTTCTGCTTTTATGATTATACAAATCTAATTTAATATAGATTTCCATTCATTTATTAATATTATATTTCTGCATTATGTGAGGTGCTTCGTTAAGAGTGATATTACGATTTCTGTCAATTGATGAGGTGATTATACATTTTTGTGTAGTAGTATGCATATTTATGTATTTTTCTGTTTTGATTTTCAACATTGATAAAGATACCTGTGTAGCTATAAAACATGTTTTGGCTATTTTATTTCATATTTATACTTTGATGTATAACACACTCACACCAGACTGGTCTTATTTTTGTATTTTTTGTATTTTGAGGTATCTATTTATTATGATGGAATTTCATTTAGTACTTTCAGACCTTAAGGTTAACTTGGAATTTGAGTGAACAATACATACAGTGAAGTTATATACTTTATCAAACAGTCTTTAGGTTTTGCTGTTGTATATTTAATAAAAGGTATAACAGAATTTATCCAGTATTATGGGTGTCTTTCATAGATTCACATGCCTGAATCATTCCCCGTCGTCGAGACGGGAGTATCAGGTACATAGAAAAGTAATGTCCTATAGACATACATAGAGAATAGTAGGCCTAAAGGCCTTACGTCAGTAACATATCCATGTCCTTTTGTAAAAAGGACCAAACTCTAGATTAGAGCCAATCAGCTATCACCTCCCTCTCGAACCTTCCTGGCAGGAGCCTCAGTCCCTCAGATTTTCTACCACACGTTGTGCTAAGGGAGTCTCCTCTGAGCTCTGCTCAGATTCTGTGTTTTTTCACTTCATTAAATAACTTTGTTGTCAAGGTTTCTTTTCTACTATGGATTATGTTCAAATACGTTCTTTAAAGAAGGTCTGGTAAGGAAAGACTGCAAGGTATGTCGCACTTTCTCAAGCAAGTTTTTTGAGAGGTCGTGAAGGGCGACTTTTAATATGGTGTCAAACACTAAGACCAGAAAGGAGGTTTTTATTTTCTCCAGTGAAAGTGATGAGGCGTTGACCTCAACAGCTAGGAGATCTCAAAAGAGAAGAAAATCTCCTCAAACTCATTCCTCAGGGGAACGTCCTGAGAAGGCCCTCAAAAAGACCACTATTGGGTCTTCTGGGCGCAGTTCTTCAAAATCTCCTCACTCTGTGGAAAAGGAGAGTAAAGGACTTGCTTTTGGAGAAAAATCATGTAAAAAAAGACGACTTTGAAGCAGTCAAAATCACCTCTTCTGGTCATAGGACCCTTCAGGAAGGCGTCTTCTATACCTCCTGAGGTAAAGACTAAGAAGCCAACATCGTCTACAGGATCGTCAACGAAGAAACCATCATCATTGCCTATTACTGTCATGAGTTCACATGCAATCGTCACTTAAATAAGTTTCATACATCTTGTCCCTCTTTGCCACTCAACTGCATTGTATATTATTATGCTCCTTGTATGTAATGTCATTCAATCGCATAATTTATTATTAGTATGAATCTTGGATGTAGCAATGTTTGTTGGCGATATGGTCTTGCAATAAGCAGTGCTTGTTCACCTTCGTGTTTTTAGTAACCCGTGTTGAACGTTGAATTCTATCACGTTTTAATGTATGCTTAACGTTCAGTTAAGGGCACGTGCAGAGACAACCAACGCCCTGACTGGGAAGGTATTTAAACCCCGTAAACCCAGGTGGAGACGCTTCGCTTCCAGTCACTTGGCGTCTTCGCGAGCGTTCCTTAGCAGCCGAACCAATCGCGCCCGGACCTCCTCCTCCCTTACCCTTTCCCGATCTGGACCTAGAAGAATTGCCCCTTACCTGATTATGCTTCTTGTCTCCCGACGCGGATCTCGAACTAAGAAGAACCTCTGCTTACCTGATTTAGCCTCCGGTCGCGACTTCTTCATCTGCACCGACCCGAGGCATTCTGAGCTCTTGGACGGAAGTGCAGGATGACAACTCTTTTCTGCCTGGCTTCCGGTGCCCATCTATCGTCGGAAATCAGTTTTCTGAACAAACAGTAAGAAAATACTTCATGTTAGCGCTAACAAGCAACAAACCTTGGTGAAACAAGTTCGTTTTCGATAATTCAGCAAAAACTTGATTTAAACAATCCTGCTTTCTATTTCGCTTTCGAAATATGCGTTTATAGCTACACGTCTATCTTGAGGACAATGTTTTGACCCGGTTGAAAGCGGTGACAATCAGAACTTTAGGCAGTGACAGAAAACTACTATCTTCAAAGTTTGGTGCATAATTGAGACAATATTTTACCATTTGCATATTTAGTATAGGAGTACATCATCATATGTACCAATTTTGAATTGTTCACGCATTGTCACTGTAATTGATATTACATTCTAAAAAAGTACATGGTGTATTTTGGAACTCCTTGAGTTAGGAAATGGTATGTTCTTTTCTTTTTCTCTTTTATTTTACCAGAACCCATTTTAAAGATATCATCTTACAATGACAAGGTAAGAAAAGTGTGGTAGTGTCAAGTTTTCTAACTAACCACTAATAATTATCCAAAGTTCGTGCAATCTTAATATTTCTCTCGGCTGATGATATTTTGTGTTTGTTCCAAAGGTTAAAGCACTTAAAAAACAAACCTCCTGTCAATTGTAGGAAGTGTCTGAAAGGGCTTATTCTTGAATGGTATGTACAAGATAATCATTGATATTTGATGTATCTTCTGTTGATAATAAGGTATGATATGTTAATATGACTACATGTTAATTCAGTGACACAAAAGGAGTCAGTGAGAAGGAGCCCTGAACACTTCAAGAGAGAACGTCGCTGAAATCTCTAGAAGAGATCCAGTGTGTGCATTGTTTTCTCTGTCCACTTCCCCTTTCCCTTGGGGATTAGTCGGTTAGTCAAGAGTTTCCATTCTTGCTAATTGATTACTCCACAAAGGAGTTGGGAGTTTGTGTCGCCAGGAAGGAAACAACAGGGACCTCGTGAGCATCGCCTGACAATTACAGCCTCTTCGTCTACGATGGCCTTGTCTCCGATGGCCTCATCTACAATGGCCTCATCTTCGATGGCCTCGTCTACGATGGCTCATCTACAATGGCTCATCTACAATTTTATTTATTTATTTATTTAATTGAACTTATAATGCGCAACAGCTACCCGCAGTGGGTTTCCCGGCGCCAGGGATAGACAAAAGTAGAAAGAGAAGGCACAACAACAGTACAATGAACCAGTTATGAGCGACAGGATAGATCTATTGGAAGAGTGGAGTCTTCAGTTTTTTCCGAAAACAAAATAAGTCGGTCTCTGATTTCAGGGCGATAGGTAGCGCGTTCCAGGAATTGGCGTCTAGATGGGAGAAGGACCGACGCCCCATCTTTACAAGTTTGAATCTTGGAACAACAAAATCGCAGTTTGTAGAAGATCTTAGTATGCGACTGGGCTTGTAAGGTTGGACAAGACTCTGTAGATATTTTGGGGCCGAGCCCTGCTTAATTTTAAAAAGATAACACAGGGTTTTAAATTTAATGCGGCAATGGCTCATCTACGTCTGCTTGTCTACGACGGCTCGTCGACGACGCCGTCGTCGACGACGGCCTCATCTATGACTGCTCGTCTACGACGGCCTGTTTACGGCGTCGACGATGGCCTTATCTACATTGGCCTCACTATGATGGACTCATCTACGATGGTTTGTCTATGATGGCTCGTCTACGATGGCTTGCCTACGATGGCTCATCTACAATGGCTCGTCTACGACGGATCGTCGAAGACTGCTCGTCGAAGACAGCGTGACTGCTCGTCTACGACGATATGTTTAAGGCTTCTACGATGGCCTTGTCTACGATGGCCTCGTCTACGATGGCTCGTCTACGACTGCGTCGTCGTCGAGGGCCTCGTCTATGACTGCTCGTCTAGACGGCCTGTCTACAGCGTAGACTATGGCCTCGTCTACGATGGCCTCATCTACGAGTGCTCATCTTCGATGGCTCGTCTACAACGGCCTCGTCTACCATGGCCTCGTCTACCATGGCCTCGTCTACAATGGCCTCGTCTATGATGGCCTCATCTACGATGGCTCCTCTATGATGGCTCGTCTCCGACGGCGTCGTCGTCGACGGCCTCATCTACGACGAATCGTCTATGGTGTCGCCTAGGACGGCATCGTCTATGACTGCTCGTCTACGACGGCATAGTCTATGACTGCGATTTCGTCGACGGGCTCGTCAACGAGGGAAATCCCGACAATTCTGGAATCTCTATAATGTTGTAGAGAGGGCTGCTCAATGTTTTAGGATCTCAATGGTCTCTCAAGAACAGGTCTGCTTCTTGTAGGACTTCAAAGAACCTCTCAAGAAGGCAGTAAGGTCAATTCCGATTATCGATTACCTATAGTCAGAAGGGGTAAAGGTCATGCAGAACCCCTCCTCTGTATCACCAGCGACCCCTCAGTTGGATAAGAAGTATAGGGCACCAGATAAAGCACCGGCGTGTTTAACAGGAATCCTAAGCCGGACTCTGTGGTGACACAGGCGGCCCAGAAGACCTCCAGGAATCCTTCGGCCCCTTTGTCACTTCCTCCTGATAAGGAGGGAAGAAGAGTGGACAACATTGGGAACAGGTTTTCCTCAATGTCGGCAATGACGGTAAAGGCCGCGAACGCCCTAGCGCTCTTGGGATGCTATAATAGACAATTGTAGGCACACATAGCCCCATACCTGTAGGAGTTGCCAGATTCATCCAAAGAGGAAGTAAAGAGGATTCTGCTAGATGGTGAAGCATCGGCGTCAGAAACTATTGACTGCGCGATAGATATCGCTATGACAGGGTTCCGCCAGTTGGCTGGAGCTGCAGTCTTGCGGCTCCAAGGATGGCTAAAGGCAGCCTCTTTCTGTCCTGAGGTGCAAACAAAGATTTTGGACATGCCATATGATAGCCAGTTACTATTTGGCACAAAAAATTGACGAAGCAGACACTGCGAAAGCTTTGGGCACTCTTCAGTATAAGAACCAGTACTTTAGTAAAAATAGAGCCTTCCTGCTCTTCAGGCCAGAGTAGACCGCAATACCAACAGCGCCAACAACAGCAAAACAAGCATTCCTCTTTTGGGAAGTCGTCCTTTCAAGTTAAGCACAGCGGAAATAATAAAAATCTACGGCTGCTTCTACAAGAGATCTTGATTATGCTGCAAAAAGAAGCAATAGAGAGAGTACCTCCATCTCAGAAGGGGTAAGGGTTTTATTCCTGCTTCTTTTTGATCTCAAACAGAAAAAAAAAAGACAAGAAGTGGAAACCAATCTTGGACCTCAGGGCCCTCAACAAATTCCTAAGTAGCAGTCATTTCGCATGGTAACGATCCAGGAGGTCTTGCAACTACTGTAAGAGCAGGATTTTAGGTCGTCCCTAGACCTACAGGACGTTTACTTCCATTTCCCAATTCACAGGAATCACAAAAAAGGTACTTGCGATTTGCTGTAGCGGGCAGACACTTACAATTTCGCATTCTGCCCTTCGGGCTCAAGTCTGCACCGCGCATATTCACGAAATGTCGTACCCCTGTGGCGGCATATCTCAGACAGTGCCATCACCAAGTCTTTCCGTATCTGAATGACTGGCTATTCAGGGCTCCATCCTTAGAAGACGCGTCCAGGTCTTCCAACGCCTGTTTAACCCCTTGCGTGCGGGCGTATTCCCCGCCTGTGCTGACTCCGCCTTGCGCGGGCGGAGTCATGACGGAACGGTTCCGTCATCAGCACAGCTCAACCGATGCTGATGACGGAACCGTTCTGTCATCAGCATGGAAGGGGTTAAAGCTTTTCGATTGCTTGGGTCTCACCAACAATCAGGAAAAATCGGTCCTACAACCTTCTCAGTGCATCAGTTTCCTAGGTGCAACCCTGGACACACAGTCAGCAACAGCTTTCCCATCCAGAGAGAGGATGAACAAGCTACTTGCACTAGCTGCTTTAGTAGCCTCGAAGAAAGTCTTGACAGTCCGCCTCTTCAAATCCCTCCTGGGGATGATGTCATCGGGTATCCTCCTGATTCCTCATTGTCGACTACGAATGAGACCTCTACAGGAAGCGCTCTCGAAGCAGTGGGTCTAATGCACAGGGTCATTCGATGACCACATAAAAGTGAATCCTCAGATGGTCAGAGCCCTGCAATGGTGGATGTCATCTCAAAACCTGTCTCAAGGCTTATCATTCCTGCCTCCGGCTGCTCCTCATGTTGTCACAATAGGCGCCTCTTCTGAAGGCTGGGGAGCTTTTCTGCAAGAGCTACAGATAAGCGGGAAGTGGTCTCCTATGGAGAAGAAACTACATATCAATCGGCTCGATCTGCAGGCAGTCTTCCAGGCCCTACAAGCTTTCCTGCCAAGAATCAAACATTCCCTGGTGCTCGTCCGGACAGACAACACCATGACTATGCACTACCTGAACAAACAGGGAGGGACAAGCTCGCTGATGCTCTCTCGCGAGTCGAAAAAAAATCTGGAATTGACTCATACTCCACAATGTAACCCTAAGGGCGGAATATGTCCCAGACACGGACAATGTGCTCTCCGACGCGTTGGGCAGGCAGAAAACATCGTCACACGAGTGGGAGCTAGATCAACAAATTATCGACCAGATCTTCTCCAGATGGGGCACACCGCAAATCAATCTATTTGCAACGAGAATGAACGCCAAATGCCCACACTTCGCAAGTTGGCATCCCCAGTCAGGGTCTCTAGGGAATGCATTTTCCATCGCATGGCGCAACGTCTTTGCGTACGCCTTTCCCCCATTCCAGATGCTTCCCAGAGTCCTCAGGAAAATTTAGGTGGAACCTTGTACTCTAATTTTAATAGCCCCAACTTGGCCGGGGCAACATTGGTTTACAGAGCTCGACCGTCTATCCCTGGAGCCGCCGATCCACCTGTGGCAGTACCCATCTCTGCTCACAATGAACAACAATCAAGTTCAACATCCGGATCTGAAGTCTCTCAGGTTAGCTGCCGGGCTCCTGAGTTCCGAGAGTTCCACAACCTGAATATTCCACAAGACTGTAGAGACATTCTTGCCAGAGCAAGGGTGGATAGCACGACCAAAACGTATTCCCTGAAATGGAAGCACTTTTGTGTTTGGTGTGCAGATCAAGGCATTAGGCCTTTCTCCTCCTCACCGGAGAAAATCTTACCTTATCTATTACATCTGGCACAGTCGGGCCTAGCCCACTCCGCCATTAAAGTACACTTAGCAGCAATATCTCGTTATAAAAGAACTTCAACAAGTCAATCTCTCTGGTCAAGCAGGTTGATTAAGCAATTTCTAAAAGGATTATACAGATCTTTCCCGCCAGTAAGGATGTTGCCACCTACCTGGCATCTCAATGTGGTTCTTAACCAGCTCATGAAGCATCAGTTCGAACCAGTACACAGAGCTGACCTAAGGTATGTCTCGTGGAAACCAGCACTCCTCCTGGCGCTCACATCTGCAAGGAGGGTCAGTGAGCAACAGGCATTTTCAATCCAGGATCCTTTTCTACAGTTTTAAAAACGACAGAGTAATCCTGAGAACCAATCCTAGGTTTATCCCAAAAGTCCCGTCAGACCTCCACCTAATGAACCTGTGGTTCTGCGTTCCTTCTTTCCAAACCCAAGCACGGCAGCTGAGAGATCGCTGCATTCTTTGGATCTCAAACGATGCTTGAAGTTTTACATTGACAAAACGAAAACATTCAGGAAATCTAACCAGCTATTCGTAGCTTACAGCAGACCTAGCAAAGGTCTACCACTTACCAAGCAGAAAATCTCCAGGTGGATTTCTGCAGCCATTGCTTTCTGTCATGACCAAGCTGGACAGCCATTGCATTCCAAAGTGAGAGCGCACTCCACGAGAGCTATGTCAACTTCTATGGCTCTCTTTGCAGGGGCGCCAGTCATTGACATTTGCAGGGCGGCAACATGGAAGTCGTCGCATACCTTCACTAGGCACTACTGCCTGGTTACGGAGCTGATGAATGATGCAGCAGTGGGACAAACAGTGTTACGCCATCTATTTCAGTAAGGTGAGCCTTCCTCTATCCCTCTATCCTACTCTGATATGCGCATTCCTTTACTAATACTTATTGTGGATGTCTAATGATGGTTCATGCTCACATGATGTGTATTATCTAAGGACTTGTATATGCTGTTTCATCAGAAATGTGCACTCTGCATTGCTTGCTACTCTTATTCAGGCATGTGAATCTATGAAAGACGCCCATAATACTGGATAAGAAATGCGTTTCTTACCTGTAACTGCATTTATCCAGTATTGGTATCTTTCATATATTCACATGCAACACTCCCGCCTTCCCTGGAAGGACTCACATAACGTTCTCAGTGTCACGCCTACTCACCTTAGTGAGTACGAAAATCTGAGGGACTGAGGCTCCTGCCAGGAAGGTTCTAGAGGGAGGTGATAGCTAATTGGCTCTTATCTAGCGTTTGGTCCTTTTTACAAAAGGACATGGATATGTTACTAAGGTGAGGCCTTTAGGCCTACTATTCTCTATGTATGTCTATAGGACATTACTTTTCTATGTACCGGAGACTACCGTCTCGACGACGGGGAATGATTCAGGCATGTGAATCTATGAAAGACACCAATACTGGATAACTGCAGTTACAGGTAAGTAACGCATTTCATATTAAGATCTGTACATAAAATCTAAACAGACCATGACTAGCTATTAACGATATCTGCACCTACGCAAGAAGTATATAGAACACAATGGTCCCAATGGGTATTTAGCCAAATATACTTAACCCTAAAGAAGCAAAACAGAGGCAACAAATACCTATTTTACTAGCACAACAAAGGAGAGCAAAGTAAGAAACAAACTGCAAGACATTTTAGTAAGGTTAATAAATATTTAAATCCTTGTTCCTAGTGGGCATCACTATTTTATATTTCATGTCTATTCATCCCACAGGTCGCATATTTATGTCACACATTTGCACTGACCGCAGTACTCCCCACACTGTTCTTCTTCAGATGCAATCATGCTTGTAATATTATAGGATTACATTATAGTTTAAAGCACATCATATGTGAACTAGTTTTACATTTTGATTGTGGTGTTCGACACTCATGTTATGAGTGCCATTCATAACACCATACTGTCCCAATCAGTCACATGTGTATTTTTGTATATAACACAATGGTAGTTTTTCAATAACTTTAGTAACTCTCACTGCAACATTACTGTGTAGACGCACCTTGCCTTTTGAGAAATGCAAATTCTGTGTCATATTATTATGGAACGTCTTTACATTATATGAATATAATTAACAAAACAAATGAACTTATCTCGCATAACTGGAATAACCTGCAGAAAATGTTCTTTATGTCGCTAATGACATGGAAGTCTAAAGTTACACTTCCCCCATAGGAACCCCCTTTTTGATCATAATTATCATATATCTAGGTATGTGATTTCTTCAGCAACATTATTTCTGCTGCATTTAAGCACCTTTATTAAAATGACACAGTGCAACCATTGATCTTCTTGCACTATAATCACCAAAGTTGGTGGAATAGGTTCGTCCTATTCTCCTTTGATAAGTGATACTCTGAGTATACAGGAACCCCAATTATTGTAGCGGTACACTATTTAAGTTTGATTCCCACTACCCAGCCGGCTGAAATAATCCCTCTTTCCCCCAAGGCCAAGCATTTTTTTTTATCTCTATTGACGGGGACCCTTTTCTTAGTTCAATAATGATCAGCAGTGGCCTATCCATGCCACTGATGATCCGGAAGATCTGATTGATGCTGCAAGCCAAGTGCAATTGAGTATGGCAAGACCACCTGCAAACAATACAAGCACCTCCATGCAGCCTCCCAACGCAGGAGGAAAAAGCCTCATACAAATGAGGCAAAATAGGAAGAGTAACAACAAATAAGCCAAAGCAATTTCTTAAGGACACAAGCGTGTTTGAGACCAGCCAGGTGGAGATCCAGTGGGTTGGCATACTGTTTTAATAACCTTAACAGGAACACCGTTCCTCGGATGGGGCACCATTGAGAGCAGAGCAGGAAGCAGACCCCCAATGTCTCATCTTGTTTCAGAGGGTCAATCTGGCCAATGTGTCTAAAGTTGCATGGTAGTAAACGAAACAAAAGCACAGACTTCCTGTTTGCCCAACCAGTCTACAAGCCAAATGCAAAACTGCACAACCACTGTCAGGTGAAGTGTAGCCAGCTCTAAAGTCTGCCTGTTTAGGAGGAGTGACAGTGCCCTGCCAAGTCAGGAATTCAGGATAACTGAGCACAGATGTGGTGCAGTGTTCAGGCCTGAGGATAGTGGTTCCATTCCTGGCCCTGGTAATCGACTGAAAATGGGCTGAATTTGGGCAAACCATTTATTCTCTCCGTCACTACAACTTTTGAAATGTAATTGACCTGTAAGCCTGTGAAATATAATATAATAATGCAACTCATATGTGTGAATTCCTAATTGATGTACAATATGTTGTATGCGGTGAACAATTGTATACAGTCTCGTGGGGACACAATTGAGGGCCCTTCCTGTTGTATTCTTATGAGGCACCAGCCCCGTCTCCACAATGCCACCACCGAGTCCCAGTAAGCACATTAGCATTTTCAATTTGAACTGTCGCTCCTTAGCCAAACACCATGCAGATGTCTACGACTAATTAAAAGACACCTCCCCGACGTCCTCTTCCTTACCAAGGCATGGCTCTCAGATGTCATGACAGCAGAGCCAGGCCTTGCGCTTCCCTTAGGCTACTGCATCCTTCTTTGAACAGGGAGTTCAGAGGCGGGAGAATCGCGGTTATTTTTAAATCATGCTATCACTGTACTTTTGTAAAGCAGGCCATAACCGGTTGCGAATGTGCACACTTTAAGATTGCCCTGAGCCCCAAGTACACGATGTCTGGACTCCTTGTAGATCGCCCCCCTGGGCCGTCCATAGACTTTAGGACCACCCTCGCGGAGACTGTCAGCGTATTAGCGATCAATGCGGCTAAATTTACCATTAAGGGGGTTTGAATCTCCACTTGGATAATCACGAAAGCACAGATATGGCTAACTTTGTAGCTGATCTGGCGGCTTGCCAGCTTGTGCAACTGGTATCAGGTCCAACGGACATCGCGGGCCACCTCTTAGACCCAGTCTTTACGACCATACCCTCACTCACAGTGCACACGCCCATCCCCATAGGTTGGTCAGACCATTTTCTTGTCCCTATGTAACTCCCGGCTATAACTCCGTCACAGAGTGCAGATCGCTCGACCTAGTTCAAACTCCCATGGCACTAATTGAATTGGGAACAATTTGAAGTATGCCTCGCGCCCACCTGCCCTAGTCTTCCGGGTGACACCAACGAGGCTTACATTATAGGGTGTTCTCCGATTGGATCAGACATCTGCTAGACAGCTTAATTCTGGAGAAATGGTCCACTAATCGCAAATCCAAAAGTAGACCATGGTAAAAGATGATTTGGCAGAGACCCGTAAAAACTGTAAAAGGTTGGTGTGCATCTGGAGATGGGATTTCGATCCCGCCGCAAAGGACATCTACCGGACGGCGATTAAGAAATACCATAGGGCCATTCAATTGGCATGCGGGGCTTTTTTTGCCAATCAAATCCGTGAAAGTGATAACCCTGTACAAAGCGTGTTCTCATTACTCTCTAGTCTTCAATCCCAGCAGACTGCCGCTGGGCTAACCATTAAGTTCAATGAGCAGTGTGAGGACCTGGCCACCTTCTTTGTTAGAAAGGTGGATATCATCTACAGGTCCTTCCCAATGACCCACAGTAACAAACAAGCGGCACGGGGTCCTCAAAAGGCAAACATCTTGGATACCTTTCCCCACCGACCAGCTGCGAGCACTGTGCAACAAAATGAAGTCTGGTTCCCCAGGAGACCCGGTCAGACCTGACCAATTCAGGAAAATGCTTCCTACTATTCTACCCTCCATGGGCCAAGTGATAAATGGGTCACTTGCCACAGCCACTGTGCCTAGGGCATGGAAACAGGCCAAGATGATACCCTTGCTAAAAAAAACTTCTCTCGACCCTGCCAAGCCAGAGAACTATCGTCCTATTTCCTTGCTCCCCTGGGCGGCTAAGATCACCGAGGCCTAAGTCAACTCCCTCCTCTCGGACTTTCTGACCAGGAATAACATGCTAGACTCCTCCCAGAATGCCTTCCGACCAGGTCACAGCACGGAGTGGTAGTGACAGAACATCTCTGGTCTGCCCTAGACGCTGGTCAAACGTCAGCGCTGATATGCTGGATCTGAGCGCAGCGTTTGACACAGTGTCCTATGCCATACTGCTGCACTGCCTGGAGGAGGCGGGTATCCCCGGGCCGGCATTGGAGTGGCTCACCTCCTTCCTCCATGAGAGGTTGTTTGTGGTGACAGTCCCCCCGTACGCCTCTGGCGTACACCCCATCAAACAAGGGGTGCCACAGGGCTCCTCCCTCAGTCCTTTGCTATTCAATCTCTACGTCCAACCCCAAGTCTTAGTAACTAAGAGCAGAGGACTCACCATGGTCTCCTACGTTTACGATACACAGTTGGTGGTGGCGCTCTCGAATAACACCGAGCGTGAGGCCCTTAAGTTTCAGGGTGACCTAGCGACAGTTGCAGTGTGGCGACCACCAACTGTCTCCAACTGAATGCCAGCAAGTCAGCGGTACTGCTGGTGGGGAAGGACCATGGTCAGTGGAGTGAACGCTGGTGGCCCGCAAGCCTTGGTTATGCCCCCCCTCCCAAGAAGGTTGTGAAAAATCTGGGGGTGTGGCTTGACTCATCTCTCAACTTTCGAGTCCAAACCAAAAAAGTAGCAGGCACCTGCTTCGGACTTCTGCGGGGGCTTTGAACTCTTGTTTTTTTTTACACCACCACACCCCAGATCATCATTCAGGCGTCTGTATTATGAAGACTAGTCTATGCCTCCTCACTGTATTTACGGTCAAATAAGGGTAAAATCCTGAGGCTGCAAAGGGTACAGAACGCGGCAGCAAGAACCCTTCTAGGTCTGCGCAGGTCCTGCCCAGTGTCTAACGCCATTCGACGCCTACATTGGTTGCCTGTGGCCAGGCAAATTGAATACAAGGCTCTCTGCATCGCCTTTAAAGCTTTGAAACTGTCCTCCCCTGACATCTTGGCAAACCTCCTCTTGCCATATGTTCCCTCACGCCATCTCCGCTCTCAGGGTCAACACTTGGTAGTGGTGCCCCGAACACAGAGTCCGCGCTGGAGGCTGCTCCTTCCGCAGTAGAGCGGCCCTCCCCAGGAATACACTCCAAGTCTACCTCCAGGGCCTTAACAGCTATTTAGAATTCAGGAAGGTCATTAAAACTCACATTTTTCCCTGCACCATAGTCCTACCCTCTGATCCACCCGTTCATGTCAATTGCTTTGCAGTCAGCGCCGGAACGCCCCTTCGCTGAGGCAGCTGTTTGCGGTATACAAGTAATGATAACATAACATAACATAGCTCCCAAAACCCTAATAGGCTTGTATTATTTTTGCAGTTAGGTCATAGGGAGCAAACAGCTGTAAGGCTGGAAGTTGCTATCCAGTGGAATCGAACTCATTTTCGATGTCTTGTTATTTTAAGTTGTTATTGGTATCAGCGGTTAGTCAGTTTTTAAGTGTTGTACACTAGACCAGGAGCACAGTGACACAGACGGCTCTATTCACTTAAAACGCACAACAATCTACGTACATCACACACTTTTTATAAACACTCTAACTGCCCAGCACTAAGTGAGGCAGCAATGTGCATTTAAACATTTTTCTTTTTCCTCTTCTCCACATAATATTTATCCACAAGGAAAACATTTTTCTTTCTCCCGATTCCCAGAAAAATGACATTTTCCAGTGGTG
Organism: Lissotriton vulgaris; assembly: GCF_964263255.1. NCBI lineage: Eukaryota > Metazoa > Chordata > Amphibia > Caudata > Salamandridae > Lissotriton > Lissotriton vulgaris. The sequence continues at coordinate 148,627,232 of NC_141688.1, read as the reverse complement.
GAGAAAGCTTTCTGTCTCATTTTTTACAAATCCTTTACCTGTGAACATTGATAAACCATTCAGAATGGTTGTAAATAACCATAAACTACATATTTTTGGCGTCCACCACCTTTCCAAGAGTCACTCCTGTAACCTATTTTATTATTATTACTATTATAAGTATTGTTATGTGTCATTCCTACACATGAGATGCAGGTATAACTAAGTAAAATTCACCACATGAACAGATTTCACCCTGACGTAAGTGGGATTTAATTTTACAGAAATTCAAAAATCCTGGGTATATGAAGCAAGATCTGTTATTTTTAATTTTAATTTCAAAAGTTTTTATTGGAAATTTCAGGGTTTAGTAGCATACAAATCAGAAGTAGCAATGTACATATAACAAATACATCTCATTATTCCTTATTCAAGAGGATATGGCGTAAATATTAACAGAGAAAGGCATTATGTCTCCTGATGGATGGTATTTTCATCCTCAATTGTCCACCTACTAGACAATTAGTCAGCAGGACGATTCAGAGAACTGTACACATGCTGCAAAAATTTATGATGAATGTAAATCTGACGAAAACCAATTCACCCTCCATCCTTCCAAGACTGGTAAACAGAGTTTCTTATGTTGAGTAATGGTAATACAATATGTACTCACAATGTGTGAGGATATTTACAACTCCTAGAAATGCAAGAAGAGTGGTATGAAGTGCTATAGCCCCTTCGCTGCGTTTGCCGGCCAACGGCTGTCGCGAGCACTACCTCCGTAATGCTGCGCACATCTGTTGGCCGACGAGGCCCCGCCCACTCCTCTAAACTGCCACACTGCGGCGGAATTGACATCGCGGTTAAGCGGCTAAACACAGAATTCTTCTTTCACCATTATTATGATTAGTAGCATTGGTAATAATAGTAGCAGATGTATTATTAAAGTGATGGAAATATTTTGGGGGAAAGGGTAAAAAAATTTAGCCTAGGACCACACAATGGGCCAGATTACCAAGCCTTTTGTGCCACTTTTGCGTAATTTTTAACGTGGTAAAAATGATGCAAAAGTGGCGCAAGGGGCCTTGTAAATCTGCCCCAATATATTTAAGTGGAGATTCTGGAATGCGAGCCCATGGCTTGTCTTCTTGGAAGGTTTCACAATGAACCACATCTAGAAGGGATGCTGGCCATACAGTGAGTCTGATAATCAGCCACGGCCCGTGCAGGTAAGAGCGGTGGGGCCGGGTTGGTGGGGATTCAACAGACGACCATGAAGGGAAATTAAATAAATAATTAATTTTCCCTCATTATCGTCTGTCGAAATCCCCCACCACCTGGCCTCAGTTCTACCTGCACGGGCTACGGCTGCTGATAATCGTAGTGAAACTGAGGCACAGGGTATGGGGGCTGTGTGGTTGGTTTAGCCTTGTAAACAATATGATCAGGCAATGTCAGAGTTTGCCAAGGAAGCTATGCTTCCGAACCTCTTAATATGTTAATGGTCCTGGTGTGGCACTACAGTATTCCATTAAAGTGAGGACATATATATCTTGCTGGACCCTCTTTCAGGTAGCACCAGCTGTCTTCCTCAGGGCTCATGAGGTTTCCTGTGGGATGGTCTCAGCATAGAAGAAAAAAAATACACATAGGTTTCTGTTTTGCAGATAGGTTAGCATTACATAGGTACTACACATGCAGCCACAGCGTGCATGCGTTGACCAGCAACAATAAGATAAAATATAGAAAGTATGTAAATTGCAAGGGTTTCTAAAGAAAAGGTGAATATGATTTAACTTAATTTAATGCATACATTTATATTGTTTTCCATCACTTTTCACTCAGAGGTACATTTAATGATTTTCATCTAGTGATGGAGTACATGGGAGTAAGAACATGTGTAAGCTATAAGCTAGTGTCAACTTATACGTTAAGTGACTTTTTTTTCTGTTTGCTAGTGTTCAAGCAGTACAACTGTAGGGTTATCACTGAATAATGGTACAAAGGAAATATTTTGATTCTCCCTCACCAACTGAAATACAAACACATTCCTCTGGAGAGCTACTTACATGCTATTCATTATTTACATAAACCCTTAAACAGATCACATTGATGTAGCTAGAGACAAGGTTTTTCCAAGGGGCAGGTGAACAATTCTGCTCCACCGACTGAGTACACAGAGGTTTGCCCACTCCATGCTACGTGAGTATCACAGAGTTCTGGCAAAACTCTACCAACCAATGTGTGGTGGAGTTTCTTCTCACATGCAGCTTGCCAACATTAAGTTGACCAACAGCCAATGGATGAAAACGAACTGCTTGAAATTAAACGGCGATAAGAGTGAAGTCCTGATACTAGGAGGTGACACAAACATATGGTCACCTCTATGGTGGCCCGCAGATATGGGAAGATATGGGAAGATGCCCAGAGTCGTCGGAAAAGGTGAAAAACCTAGGAATAATGTTAGATACTAACCTCTCATTTGACGCTCAAGCAAGCAAACTAGCTTCATCACTTTGGTACATCCTGAAAATGATAAAAAAAATTCACCTTACATACCGCATGACTCAGGCAAAACAGTGGTGACAGCATTGGCCTTGTCCAGATTGGACTACGGAAATGGCCTATATGTCGGAGCAAGGAAGAAAATTCTTCTTAAATTACAACGCCTGCAGAACGCAGCAGCGAGGCTGATACTGGAAATTCCAAAGTTCGAAAGAGTAAGCCATAAACTAAAAAGTTTGCACTGGCTCCCAATTGCAAGCAGGATAGAATTTAAGTCATTATGCTTGGCATACAAAGCAATAAATGGAACTGGATCAAAATTTCTAAAAACACACCTGCAACTGTATGAGCCAAATAGACTTCTGAGATCCGGCCAAAGGAAACTCATAAAAGTACCCAGATTCAGAAGAACAAACTGGGGAGGCAGAAGCTTCCTAGTACAGACGGCAAAAACTTGGAACCAACTACCGCTAGAATTAAAAACCAGTCCATCCCTGGAATCCTTCAGAAAGGGAGTCAAAACATGGCTTTTCGCTAAACAGCCCTAATTATACACCTTAGGAGTCAGTGGGAATCTCAGCGCCAAGACGCCTTTGGGCATTCGCGCGCTATACAAATTGAAAAATCAAATCAAATCAAATCAACACAAGCAAGACTATGCTTCGCCAGCACAATTTTCAGCTGCTAGAACGCCTCCTGGTGAGATGTTCTCAACGCAGGTGGTCACAGTAGTTGGCGACTGAGAAAGCTGCCACTCGAGTAGAAAATCTACTTGAGCAGCAGAAAGAGGCAGTGCCCTCTGGCGCTTTGCATTGTACCGTTCATGTTGATTTTACATCACGGAACAAACGCCCAGGGCTAAAAATCATTAGTGGAACTCCAAAGGAATCTTTCAGAGTTTTGATGTGACTCCGTGGATTTCTGCGGAGTAAAACTGTGCGAGCTCCTCCCATCCCTAGTTTATAGTCACTGACACTCATAACCGAACATGTAATAAATATCTCTCTTACACACACAAATAGGGTGCCATAGACAAATCAGGCTATTCACGAAGATAACTTACTCTTGTGAGTAATTTACATGTGTAATTTACAATTACACTTTTGATAAACCTTACTACTTTGGGAGTTTCACAAAACAATAGCGTAAAATTACTCAAAAGTATATGCTTACAGGTCTACACCCCCTGAAAAATAGAGTGGAGGCATATTTAGGACTGTAAGTTACTACTTCCGAAAAAGAAACAATAGTATGCCAAGCAGTACTTATGGCAAACCACTGGTACTGCAGCACACTAATAAACAATAATGGAAATAGGGAAACAATGGTACCATAAATTAAATGATTTAAAATAGTAAGAAATCTGAATAAGTATAATCCAATGTTAAGAAAAATATCTAAAAATAATACTTATTTATCTTTTGATTATAAAATAGTTGAAGGCTTTTTTTAATTTAAAAGTCAATGCAAATAATTATTATTTAAACTACTTAAAATTAATTCCATTACTTTTAATAATCATTACTGTATAATAAAATATGTTTTAACATAAGTGAGAGTTACATTTTTATATTTTTATATTTAAATCTATTATAAATGTATTTCAAAATTAGGTTGAGAGAGCTGCAGCATTTTGTTATGCATTCAAAATAAAAATATAAAATTAATTTACTTTAATATTTAAACTAATGACTGGAAGCAAGATGGCGGACTGAAGACGCCACTGAGAGGTTTCTCCCGTATGAGCCCTGAACTCCGAAGGATACTGGTGTTTTTCGTTGATTAAAATCCCTAAAATAATGGCCCTTTGATGCGTGAGGCTGTGGAGAGTAAATAAACTTTACAATTACCGGGACTGGTGATTGGGATTTCGAAGAAGTGAAGTGAAAGAAACGAAATCCCCGTGACTCAATGACTCCGTGACTACGTGCTTTAGAGAAGATTCGCTGAGTCGGAGATTTGCTGAGTCGCTGAGCTGCCGCAGCTGGTGCTCCTGTTCTACCGCTGTGCTAAGGCTATCCGGAGGCTACGGAGGCTATACGTTTTCTGATAACCTCGAAAACGTGCTGGGGCAGGCAAAGGAGCTTGCGGTGTCAGCGGTGCTCGATTGGTGAGGGCTGGCTGCAGAGAGAGGGGGAGAGGCTCGCTGCCGGCTGCTCGCAGAAGGAGGAGAAAAAAGAAACTGCCCCGATGACACGGAAGAACCCGGCGCGGCAGAACAGAGTGATGAAAGGTGCCCCCCCAGGGGAAAGTATAGAAGAAGGAGCCGCATTGGTTTTCAAACCGATTAAACCAATATCACCAGCGGTAGTCGCGAGGATGCCACGCTGTACTGTGAAAGCTCCTGAGAACTCTGGTGATACAGAGAAACAGACAGGTAAGCTACAGCCCGCTCTACCACACCCTTCTCCTCTTACTACGCCCTCTACACCTTCTAAAGACAAAAATCTCCAGCTAACCCCAAAAACAAAGATAAGAAAAAATAACTTTCTACTAATAAGACTTTAATTAACAATGGCGGGTTAGATGGTGCAGGCTGCTCTTTGTTTGTTGCAGAGATCGATACAGATACTAATAAATCAATGGAGGCCATTGCCTCTAATTAGAACTTAAGTATGGGGTCTGAGGGGATTGTGGAGTTTATAAAGGAGCTGGGGGAGCTAGACGGAGTAAACAGAGCGCTGGTTGTGGAGCAAGAGGCGGAGGAAGAGCTGGAAATATCTCTAGTAAATGATACTCATCAATCTTCCCAGTCTTCCGAATTTACTCAATCTGGCAACAATACTACTACAGGGCCTACTGCGGGACTAGCTGCGGTGGTAGTGACAACGGTTGCTGTTGTGCCTACGGAAGTTACAACGGAAGTCACAACTAAAAATACAACTACTTCTCGAATATTAACTTCTCAATTACAAACAAAAGCACAAATTGAAGCACAAGCACCAGCACCAACACTAGCACAAATGCCAGCACCAGATCTAACTCCGTGAGAACAGAGAATAGATAGTGATGGTGTTGAGGTGTTAGAAGAAATACAAGAGAATGATTCCAATGAGGAATATGAGGAGCTTTTTGAGGAAGGGGGAGGCTCTGAAAAGAGAGAACATGTTATATTACAATTAGGGGACAGCAACAACCCCTCGGGCCTCAAGAAGTGGGGAAGGTTAAAAAATAAAGCAAAGAAAGGGGGGAGAACATTGAAACCTGTTGTGTTAACCACTACACTAGTACCAATAACTACTGAAGGGAAATTGATAAGAGACCAAACCCCTTTGCTTAAATGCATGCAACCTAGAGGGGTAATTAAGAATATGGCTCTGTGTTCTTCAGGAGTTACCTCTACAGAAGTTGACACTTCAACAAATTTGCAAAATTCCCCCTCTAAAAATGAGGATTTATTAGATCTAGACTTAGACTCAAAGCTGCTGGAGACACCTTCAACCGTTGCCTCTGCTGATACTACACTGTATACTGGACTGCCTATGCCCCCTCCTATATCCCCCATCTCTTCTAAGACATCCTCTGACACTTCTTCCCTGGATTTATTCTTAAAAACTTTAATGATACACCCCCAAGAGACGCAACAACATTTTCTGCAACTAAGGGAAGATAATATTAAGGTGCATAACTGTTTTCAGGAAGTTACTAACAAATTGAACTTCGTCACAAAGGAGATCGAAGATTTACAACAGAGGGTGGTCGAAGTGGAGGAGACGCTGGTTACTACTACGGCCCAAACAGGACAACACAATGAAGATATAGGGTCCTTGCAGAATAAAGTCAAAGAATTGGAAAATAGGCAGAGGCGACAGAACTTGAAACTTTTTGGAATACCCGAGGGGTCAGAGGGCTCAGATGCCAGGGCTTACTTGGTTAAACTATTCCAAAGGTCAATTCAGGACCTCTCCGACTGGGATTGTGATTCCCAACTCCAGCGGGTACACAGACTGTTTATAATTTCAAGAAACAAAGAGAGTAAATATCCACGACCTTTTATGATTTACTTCGGCAACTATCTGTTAAGCGGTCTCAATCAAAGCTAGACCAAATACTCCTGTGACATTAGATAATTTAACCTTTTTTGTAAAATCTGACGGTAGCAAGATCACTATGTATAAAAGATGGGGGTTACGCAAACTGAATGATCCTTTTAAGTCCCAGGGGGCAATAGTTTACCTTCAAGAACCTGCCCGTCTCAAAGTTATGAAAGCTGATCATACTTACTTTTTCACTGAGGTTAAGGAGGCTGAACAACTCCCTGCAAAAATGGATTCAAATACTTGATTAGGAGATGGGAAGGAAAGGAAGAAGAGAGAGAGAGAGAGAGAGAGAGAGAGAGAGAGAGAGAGAGAGAGAGGGGGGAGAGGGGAGGGAGAGAGGGGTAAGAAAAGAGACTCACATTTAATTATCACTGCCTATTGTAATTCACTAGGGCATTTGGTTTTGGTCTTTGATTTTTGCGTATGATAATAATACGGAGGGACGGGGATTCTGGGGAGACCTCTCTGATTGGCTGCCTCTTGAACGGCAGCAGAAGATAGAGGTAGGCTTCCGGGTAGGTACTGGGGGGGGTTTGTAAGGGTTGAGGGGTAGATTTAGGGGGAGAGGGTTCATAGGGGGGGTAGAGGTTGGAGGGTAGGAACAGGGGGATGTAGGGGGGTGCAGGGCTAAAACAGATGACACAGGCATAGAAGATCTAAGGTACACAATGAGCAGAAACCATATTTTTTAAGTTAAGTTGAGAAATCAAAACATATTTGAGTTAAGATATGTATCTGATTAATTGCATTGCCTGGAATGTTTCAGGTCTTAACAATAAAAGCAAAAGGCAATTGGTTTTTGAAGAACTTAAAATGTACAATCCTCATTTTGCACTTTTAAACGAAACCCATATTCGCTTTCAAGATAGATAACTGATGGAACAAGGGGGGTATGAGCTACTTACATGTACTACTTTAAATGCTTCAATACGAGGAGTGGCCATATTAAAGAAAAAGGGATTTAAGGAAGAAATTCTTAGAGTAGCCTCTGATAGGGCGGGACGATGGGCAATCGCACAAATTGAATTGACAAACTGTAAATATGTTTTATGTGCAGTGTATGGGTCCAAACATGACAAGGCGGTAATTTTTGACCAACTAAACATTGAACTACTAGATTGAGAGGGGGAGATAATATTAATGGGCGATTTTAACTGTGTCATTGATTATGCCAAAGACGCTACAAAGGGCACCCCATCTCAACGTATGCGTAAGACTAGAGCTGCTATTCTAGAGCTTTCTCGTATACACAACTTGAAAGATATATGGAGGAACCTTTACCCTATGCTGGCAGGCTATACATACTACTCGGCGCCGCATAAATTGTGTTCGCGTATCGATATGGCCTGGGCCTCTGATAATATATTAGGAGATTGTAAAATGGAAATATGCCCAAAAGTAACCTCGGATCAAAATCCCATTCTTTTACGGTTTAATACCATTTGCAGAAAGCAAGAGGTTAGATTATTCTCATTTCCGAGGTACCTGCTGTCAGACTCTGTTTTTTATCTCTGAGCTGAAAAAGAATATCAAAGACTTCCTGGAGTTTAATATAAACTCAGCCCCACTCATTTATGTATGGGATGCATGCAAAGCGAATATTAGAGGGTTTGATCAGCAGTTCATAATTAGGCAGAATTTGAAACAATATAAAGAGACTCAGGACATAACACTAAATATTAGGTTATTGGAGCAACATCTAGCAGGAACTCCTAGACAAGAAGATAGGGGGTTTCCCATCTCAAATAGAGATCAACTAGAACTTAGATTAATTACTTTACGATCTAAGATCAAAAAAGTTGTTAGAGAAAATATTAGCTGCAAACTTCAAAAATACAAGCTAACACAATATGAGAGTGGGAATAGAATTGGCAAGGTTCTCGCGTACACAATTGCGGAAGATAGGGCTAACTCATTAATTAAAAACATAAAAGGGGCTGATGGAACTAATTATACTCAGCCGGATCAAGTTTTACAACAGTTTGTCGCTTACTACAGTAAATTGTACACTCCGGAATATTCTCCTGCGATAGACATCATACAAAGATATATTAAAAAGAATTGGGTCCTAGAAAAAGAACTACAAGAGATGGAAAAATTAGAAAAAGATTTCACTCTCAAGGAATTAAAATTAGCTATCTCTTCTCTCCCCTCGGGGAAAGCTGCAGGAGAAGATACGCTTCCTATTGAAATCTATAAAATTTGTAGCGATGAATTGCTACCCTTGCTATGCTCTGTTTTTAATCAGATAGATGTGTCTGGCAGGGCTCCTAATTCTTGGAAAACTGCTAAAATATTTTTTTTCTTAAAAAAGAACAAAATACCAGAAGAATGTGGATCCTACAGGCCCATCTCTTTGATTAATACAGATGCTAAAGCATACGCTAAATTACTAGCCATGATATTAGCTCCCCTTATGCCTAAGCTGGTCAGCCAATATCAACATGGTTTCGTGACAGGCAGAGATACAACCACACATATTAACATGGCCATCACAGCGTTTGATGTTACCGCAACTAATCCCACCTCACTCGGTATGGTGCTACTTGATGCAGAAAAAGCATTCGACCAGGTGGGGTGGAATTATCTGTAGGCAACTCTTAAGGAAATTGGCTTTAAGACACATTTTTTAACAAGAATACAGGCACTTTATGATTGCCCTAACGCAAAAATAGGATACACTAATTTACTATCTCCTAATTTTCCGATTCAAAGAGGGACCCGTCAAGGGTGTCCTCTCTCACCACTTTTATTTGCTGTATCTATGGAGCCATTCATTAATGCAATACAGCTCCAAGAAGGTATTAAACCATTTGTTTTAGGTACTAATACACTTAAAATCACAGCCTATGCTGATGACTTGGCTCTATATACAACCAATGTGACAGAGGCCATGGTCAAAATTATTAAAGAAGCGGATGATTTTGGGGCTGTTTCCGGATATAAATTAAACCTGAATAAAACACAAATCATCGTAAACTGTAAACCTAGTGTTCCAACCATGGGCATTTGCCACACTGCTACTTATTTAGGCATTAAAATGACATCCAATATTAGGGACATTAAGACACTTAATTATGACTCTCTATTATGAGATACTGCAAAGTTACTTAGGAAATGGCATAAGATCCCCTTAAATCTGTTAGGATGAATACATCGTATCAAAATGAATATTTTACCTACATTTTTGTATTTGTTTAGGTCTATCCCTCTTTTTGATAATAATCTTTTTTTTTTAAAATGAGATGGTATCCTTGGTAGCTTTATATGGGGTTATAAAAAAAAACGCAGAGCACTCTATTCTTTGAAGCTACCTTTTAGTAAAGGAGGTTTAAATTTCCCGCCTTTAAATTCAATTTTTATGCTTCTTTTCTGGGTCGAATTTGTAGTCTTTTTAACTCCAGCAACCCGTATTATAATTTATGTTAGGATCTAACTCCATACAATTCCTTGCAAGAACTACTGACCCGAATTACTATAAGAGAGTGAGGTTCAAGACCGCTAAAGTTGCAGTTCGAATATGGAATATAATAATGGCTATTGATAAAACTTCATTTTTCCATCCTAATCTAACACATTGGAACAATCCTGGATTACCTGGTATTTTCAGTGATTCTGTTGGAAAAATATGGTCTGACTTAGGTATAACTAAGCTGGGTGACTTACATGGCTCAATGGGCTTTTTAGAGTTTGAAACATTAAGAGTACTTTATAAACTATCCGAAAATATGCAATTTAAATATATACAGATATGTAATTTTCTAATTGGCAAAATGAAACTTAAGGATATAGTAGACTCAGATTTTTGGGTATGTATATATGGGGGAGGGGGAAAAAATAAATCGATAATTAGTTTGAGCTATAAATGTTTCACCCAATTTAAAACTGATGATTGTCCTAAGTTGGCGCAAAGATGGGCTTCTAAACTAGGTGTGGATATATCACCGAACAACATTTCTTCCTTTTTAAATAATATTGACAAGCTTGTTCACTCATCTAGTTTAAAATTGCAAGCCTACAAGACTGTTTGTCAGCTATACTATACTCCGCTACAAATCTCTAGATGGACCGGTAATAATGTTTCAAACGATCGTATACAATGTCCGAAATGTAATTTATTGGCGGCCGACTTAGAGCATATGATTGTCTCATGTCCTATTTTGCGTATTAGTTGGGAACATTTAAAAGATATTATGAAGCAGAAAGAATTGATCTCTGCCCCATTATCAGCAGAGATGATACTCTTAGGACTGCAACCAACTACCGCTCCATTTAAAGATTTACTTTTTATTTTGCTATCATGTGCTAGATTGAATATTGCAAGGGTATGGATATCAGATAAACCACCTCATGTGGCTGAATGGTGGTTCCTGGTGAATGAAATATATGATATGGAATTTGCTTTGGCCAAAAAGAGAGGGGATCGATCACTAAAAAAAAGATAAAATCTGGGGAACTCTTTTTTCTGGATAGATTTGATGTTTATGCTAACTACTAATGAATTGTGCCTTTTGCATTTGTTTTGCTTGCCTTTTCTTATTCTTTTCTTTCCTGCTATATTGTTTTTCACTATTGATTATAATTAGTTAAATGACTCATTTGTGTAATTCTCGATTGCCTGTGCTATCAATAAAAAAATAATAACATTTAAACTAAAATGTTTTTACTGATTTATTATAAAGTTTAATTTTCACTATACATTACCACGAGGAAACTCCACCACAACTGTGGAGTCTCCCAATGTTAAAGCATACACCTTGATGTTTGCTGAACTTGTTTTTGTTGGTATTAGGACTCTCACTTTACCATTGCTTACAAGTGTTAAAGTGCTGGCACTCGCTGCTTAAAACATTGTTACATTGATCTACACCTAATTGGCACATTTCTGTTTCTGTATGTTCCTCCTAAATGTAGTTGCCTAACAAAACTAGATGCAAAATACATGCAGGGCGCCCCCAACACTCCGGACCCAGTCTGAAGCTCTCAGACCAGGGACATTGCAGTGCCAAAGGGGGTTCCCTGGAGCTCAGGATCCCCCCGCACTACGGGGCTGTGAGGGCTTTTGTTACATGACTGCATAAATGGCACAGCCTGTACATGGGGCCTATAAAATAAATGCTAATAGTGGAAAGCAGCACTCATTGTGCCAGCCACTAAAGTAGCACTGTAAAACATGCCCCAGGCCTGTCACTGCATCCTGTAGTTCATATGTAAACTAACATTTTACCTGACAAAATAAACCTTTTGCCAGACCTAAACCATCCTTTTTAAAACTAGAAGGTCATCCTTAAGGTAGGCCCTAACCAACCTCTTGGCAGGGTGCATAGTATTTAAAATGCGGGACATGTGGTTCAGTTTTACATGTATTAGAAGTAAAAAAAACTCCTAAAGTAGTTTCTGTAGTAGGGGATCTCTGTGTATAGTCATAATCTAGTGAATAGTGCCGCCCATGTGCGTGGACCCCGGAGCAATCAAAAATAATCTCTTAAGCTGTCTTCTTTGCAATCCTGCATAGACACTTAAGAGAAAATCAAAGACAAATAATCCAGCCTATAATACAAGGCTACACTGGCCAGTACTTCAACTTAAAGTGAAAGGATAGCCATACAAAATCAAATTTTACACATATTTCCAAGTTTCACCCATAGAGAAACTTCCCTTCACCAAAATCCTTGAAATGATAGAGAGGAAGGGTTGGACAGACAAGCCCCCATAGGCTGCCAGTATGTGTTTGGAAAAGGGATACCGTGCCTTTAAGGAACTCTCCAGAGACCCTCGGTATCCCAGGATGCACAGCAAAAGTCCTTTTACTTTCAGTTCTTTTTTCCGGCTCCTGCTAGCAGGACCCTGGAGCATTGAGCTCTCCCTTTTTGGGTATTTTTCATCAATTTTTGGCACTTTTCGAGTGTTTTGAGTGTTTCTCTCAACGTTTGAGGTCTTCCTCTTCCATTTGCTGTGTTTTTTAACCAGTTTTACCACCTCTTTCTGTCGAAAATGGCAGCTTTATTCGACAAGTGCCCTGAGTGTGGTAGGAAGAAGGCTAAATCTGACCCCCACAGAGTATGCATACTCTGCCTCCCTTCCACCCATGTCCCTGACTCCTGTGTTATCTGTCACTCTTTTTCCAGGAGGACCTTGCGTGACAGGGAGAAGATTTTCTCCAAGGCCTGGAGCAGAGGATACATGAGGAACCAGGTGGGACTTCTGGGCATGAAGGGACTCTATCATCATCCTCTGCCCGTGCTTCGGCCTCTGGGGGGCTCCCCAGTCAAGAAAAGGTCCAAAAAAGGCACAGATTCCGGTTGACGTCGATAGCTTCGACATCGGCATCGAGAGGTATGACCACCATCTGCTCTCCGTCGACCCAGGGCTCTGGGTCCAAGCGGCGTCGCCTCTCGACGTTGAGGGGCAAGACGTCGAGACCTCGAGCAAGGTCGAGGACTTCAACAGCGTCAACACACCATCGACGCCGAGATGAGTCCAGGAGGCGACGACGTTCACCGTTGAGGCTGTACTACCGTTCGCGCCAAGGTCGTCGCGACGGTCGACGTCGATAAGAGGCAAGTTGAAGAGAAGACGTTCGATGTCGAGGAGTGCATCGATGTCTAGAAGATCGACGTCGAGGAGTAGAAAGTCGAAGAGGTCAACTTCGAGGAAGGAAAAATCAACCTCGAGGAGACTTTCAAGGACCAGGACAGTGTCCCAGGCCTCAGTGGTCAGTCTGTCATCTTCATCGGCGAGCTCCCGGTCGCGGCGGCACAGGCGCTCGTCCAAAAAGAGGTCTGCCTCCAGAACATCTTCTTTGAGGCCTTCTCAGAAGAAGAGGAGAGGGGTGAGGTCATCGGATTCGGAGTATTCACGGACCTACTCACCTTCTAAGCCCAGGATGCCTGCACCTCCACCGCTGCCTCCGAGGATGCCTCCTCCGCGGCTTCCTCCACCTCCAGCGATGATTCCTCCTCCTCCACTACCGCCCCTGCCTCCTCTTCCACTGCCTCCCTGATCTCCACAACCTCGGCCTGAGGTTCCAGCTCTGACTCCTACACTTCCGCCTCCTCTAAGACCAGCGGCTCCGGCGAAGCCCAGGAGATCTAGATCAAGGTCTAGAGGAAGGGATTGCACTCGCAGTAGACACCGCTCCTCCACAAGGTCTCGTCACCGCCATCGGAGAGACAGGTCGCGGTCCCGGTACACGGGCTCCTCGAGTGAACGGAGGTATTCTCCAACATTATCGGATTCACCTCCTACCAGGGTGTTACCATTTTCAGGATTGCTGATGAGGGGGCAGTGTGGTTAGGGATCACAATGACGGTACCCACACCATCTACCTCAGTTATCTTTGAGACTTTGGACAAACGGCACCTGTCTCGCCCGTTGTTGCCCTTGGTGCCAGGACTGGAGAAACCGGCCATGGAGCTGTTTCTGACCCTGGCTTCGGTGAAGTCTGCTCCATCTCGGCTGCAAAAGAAGTACAGGCCCCCGGATTCTGATCCGGTGTTCTTGAGGTCAGATCCTGTACCGGATTCTTTCATCTTGACAGCAGCCAGAAACAGCATGCAACTGCTCCGTCCTCTACGGTGCCTCTGGACAATGAGAGCCGTCAGATGGATTCAGCCGGACGGAAGGTTTGCGGTATGGCTTCCGCTTCAATGAAAGCGGCGAGTGCCTCAGCGCTCTTGGGTCACTATGACCGTGCTTTGTGGGAATCTCTGCAACAGTTTATCAAGCTGCCTCCGAGGGATAGGAGGGAAGATTTCCAGGAGACATTGAACGAGAGTATGATGGTCTCCAATCAAGGCATTAGCTCTGCGGTGGACGCCTCTCTCCTGGCGGCTCATGGTTATTGCCATGGGGATGTATGACGTTACAACGCATGCTTTTACCACGCATGCCTTTACAACGCGGTTTTTACAATGCATGCCTTTACAACGCATAGTGCTTTAAGGCGCTGGATAGTAAATAGTTTAATTTACTATTCCAACTCCAGTCCCCGTGGATAGTAGGGAAGGTGTTGGATAGTAAATTAAACTTATTCCCTATCCTAGAGCGCCCCCCAGCGCAATGCGTTGTAATGGTTTGCGATGTAAAAGTTGTGTCGTAAAGGCACTGCATGGTAAAAGTTGCGTTGTAAAGGATGTTTCCCTTGCCATGGCATTAATTTAAGACGACATTCCTGGTTTCGCCTTACCTCTCTCAAACCGGAGGCGCAGCAGAGAGTCGCAAATTTGCCGTTCTCTGGATCGACGCTCGTCGGAGCGCATGCGGATGAGGAGATGGCCCGCATAAAGGCGGAAGTAGAGACATTGAAGGCCGTTGGTTTGGAAAAACCAAAGGAACAACGGAAGTCCTTCCGTCCGTTCCAGAGGAGATATGGTTCCCAGAAGCGAGGACAAGGTTGTCAAGCTGGCCAGCAGCAACAACGATTCAGAAAAGGGGGGTGGTGATGAACAGAGTGTCTGAATTAAGCAGACCACTCTTACCCAGTCCAAAGATCAGGGCTTGATCCATCACCGTTATTTAGCTCACTGCACCATCCCAGCTCAGAACCTGCCTATATGCAAATTAGTCTGTCCCTGGCCCAGTGCATCATGGGAACAGGGCAGACCAAACTACCAAGCCAATTCTTCACCGGAAAGGAGACAAGCTTCCGGGGACCGGTTTCTGGCATTTCAGCCGTCGTCGGCCCGGCTTGCTTGAATCCTGATGGTGCAGTGAGCAAGGGACTCATGTCTGAGTATACCCTGCTACACCTATAGTGGCCAAAAACGATTCAGAAAAGGGGGGTGGTGATGAACAGAGTGTCTGAATTAAGCAGACCACTCTTACCCAGTCCAAAGATCAGGGCTTGATCCATCACCAGCAGCAACAACAGCAGCAGCAGTATCAGAGGCAGCCTTTCCAGAAGCGCCAGATGGGCAGAGGTGGCCAGCAGTCCTCCTCGACGAATAAGGGCCCAGCTGGGTCTAAGCCCTGAAGTGCTACTTCCCCCTCGTCCGTTACCCGCTCCGGTGGGGGGAAGCATACAAAATTACCTGGCAGAGTGGAGAAAAATTACTCAGGACAAGTAGGTGCTGAATATTGTTTGCAATGTATACAGTCTTCGTTTGTCAGCCCTCCTTCAATTCCACCGGTTCGCTCGCAGTTCCAGCTGCGCGAGCTCCAAGCGGAGGCCGATACCCTGTTAAGAAAAAGGGCGATAGAAGGGTCTTTACTCACGGTTCTTCCTTGTGCGCAAGAAGGACAAGAACGAGTTCTGGCCCGTTCTGGATTTGCGACAAGCAAACAAATGGGTTCGCAGGGAGAAATTTTGCATGCTGTCTTTGCACCAGATTTATCCTCAGCTACAGAGAGGAGACTGGCTTTGCGCAATAGATCTACAGGATGCGTACTTCCATGTGCCTATTGCACGGAAACACAGGAAGTTACTGCGCTTTTTAGTCGGCGCCAATCACTATCAGTACACCGTACTACCGTTTGGTCTGAAGTCTGCACCCAGGACTTTTTCAAAGTGCATGGCGGTGGTGGCAGCACACCTGAGGAAGAACAAGGTGTTTGTCTACCCGTACCTGGACGACTGGCTGATCAAAGCCTCCACCTTCCAGGAAGCGCAATTGCACTTCAACAGGACGGCCGTTCTGTTGAACCAACTGGGGTTGCACATAAACATGTCCAAGTCTGTTCCGACTCCTGTCCAGTGCCTACAGTACTTGGGAGCCTCCATCGATACTCTTTCAGCAAGCTTGTCTCCTTCGGAGGAGAGACGCTTATCGATCCTTCGGAAGGCTCAGTCTATCATAGCTGTTCCATCTACGACAGTGAGGACGGTGTCTTCTCTACTTGGGTCGATGGCCTCTTGCATCTTCCTCACGCACACCTCCACATGAGGCCGCTGCAGGAATGTCTGGAGGATCAGTGGGACCAGAAGCGGGAGAGCTGGGATGACAGGATCCGGCTGTCCCTTCAGGCTCTACAGTCCCTGAGATGGTGGTGCTCAGCAGAGAATCTCCTCAAAGGGGTTCCATTTCACAAGGACATTCCCATTCAGACTGTCATCACGGATGCTTCTCTCCACAGCTGGGGAGCGCATTCACGCAATCTACAGATCCAGGGAACGTGGTCCCCGGCGGAATCCATGTATCACATCAATTTCCTGGAACTCAGAGCTGTTCACTTGGCGCTGAAGGCCTTTCATCCGTCCTTCCAGACCAACTCCTTGCTTGTACAGATGGACAATACGACCCCAATGTATTACCTCAACAAGCAGGGGGGCTCGAGATCGTGCACACTGTCACAAGAAGCACAGGCGATCTTGCACTGGCTACTAGCCAGAGGACTGACGATAACGGCTACCCATTTACCAGGTGTGCATAATGCTCAGGTGGACGCACTCAGCAGGCTAGTGCAAGAAAACCATGCGTGGGTTCTAAAGGACGAAGTGCTAGGAAACATCTTGAACAGGTTGGGCACTCCAGGCGTAGATCTGTTCACCACCGCAGAAAACAGAAAATGCCAAGACTTCGCCTTCAGGTATTACCAACTGGGGACTCTGGGGAACAGGCTATGGATCAGCTGGTCGAACAGCTTTCTGTATGCTTTTCCACCCATTCCCCTGATTCCTCCGGTACTCATCAAGCTGTCTCATTCCAGAGCACGGATGATCCTCATTGCTCCGGAGTGGCCCGGACAGTGGGGGTTCATGGACATGCTTCACAGGTCTCTCCTACACCACCTGCGGCTGCCGTGTCGGCCGGACCTTCTCACGAAGTTCGGGGGGCAGATGGTGCACCCCAACCTCTCATCGTTGAGTTTGGCGGCATGAATCTGCCTGATGATTGCATGGATATACTCAAGGAGGCTAAGCGACCTTCCACTAGGACCTCCTATGCCTACAAGTGGAAGAGGTTCTCCATCTGGTCCACTTCCAAGAACTATGATCCGACGACCTGCAAGGAAGATGTCATTCTTCCATACCTTGTGCATTTGGCTCATTCCGGCCTTAATTTTCATTCTATTAAGGTTCACTTCGCAGCATTAACTGCGTACAGGAAATGCCCTTCACAGACATCCTTCTTCCAGATCCCTGTGATTAAAGATTTTTGGGAAGGATTGAAGAAAGTGCTTCCTTCAGTTCGGCGTCCTTCGTCTTCATGGGAGCTGAATGTGGTGCTGTCCAGGTTGATGAAAGAACCTTTTGAACCTATTCATAAGGCTTCACTGCAGCACTTATCGTGGAAGGCGGCTTTCCTCGTGGCCATTACATCGGCCCGCAGGGTGAGTGAAATTAAGGCATTTTGTTGTCAAGAACCTTATACTGTATTTCATGCTGCTAAGGTTGTGATGGGTACTCACCCTAAGTTCCTTCCTAAGGTGATTTTTGATTTCCATGTCAATCAGACTATAACTTTACCTACGTTTTCCCCAAATCCTTCCACTCCAGCGGAAAGGTCTCTACCTTCCCTGGATGTCAGAAGGGTGTTAAAATTCTACTTGGATAAGACCAAGGACATTCGTAGGTCAGACCAATTATTTGTTAACTATGGGTCGGTCAGGACTGGTCTTGCCACCTCGAAACAGTCCATCTCAAGGTGGATTGTGTCCTGTATCCAGTTATGTTATCAGAAAGCTAACAAGACCTTAGGGGAAAGCCTAAGGCTCATTCTACCAGTGGCAGAGCAGCGACAACGGCTCGCGACGTAATGTTCCCATTGCGGATATCTGCAGGGCTGCCACTTGGAAGTCGGTCCATACCTTTGCTAAGCACTACTGTATGGACTCTGATGCCAGGGCTGATGCTCAGGTTGGGCAGGCTTCGTTGAGAAATCTGTTTGCTCAGTAGTGGTGTTGTCTTTTTCCTCCACTGCCGGATTGATTGTTGGGATGGGCTTGCCATTCTATTCACTAGATTATGACTATACACAGAGATCCCCTACTACAGAAGGAGTAGTTTCTTACCTGTAACTCCAGTTCTGTTGTAGGGGTATCTCTGTTATAGTCATAAGCATGATAATGCACTATATGCTACAGACCTTGCTTTATACACCTTCAAAAAGAACTGAAAGTAAACGGACTTTTGCTGTGCATCCTGGGATACCAAGGGTCTCTGGAGAGTTCCTTAAAGGCAGGGTATCCCTTTTCCAGACACATAATGGCAACCTATGGGGGCTTGTCTGTCCAACCCTTCCTCTTTATCATTTTAAGGATTTTGGTGAAGGGAAGTTTCTCTATGGGTGAGACTTGGCAATATGTGTAAAATTTGATTTTGATTGGCTATCCTTTCACTTTAGTACTGGCCACTGTAGCCTTGTATTATTTTTTTACATTATATTTTTTTATTGAGAATTTATATGGTAAAAAACACAGTAAAAGATAGTCAGATTCATAATACAGGAAATTTCAGAGTGCCAGAAAATCACGAGATATAATAATACAATTCATTAACATTCCATAAATATATCCATATAAGAAATATATATATAAATATATAAATATACATATAAATATACATACAAATATATAAATAGGGGGAGGCATTTCAAATATTTGCAGGAAATCCATAAAATATATCTGAGAGAGATTTACAGACATAAAAACCAAGTACACATACCTTACCCCAGATTGGTTACAGCTGGCCATCCCTCCAATCTTTCAGGGGGGCCCATATTTTACAACCAAAATCACGTAGTTTCCTACCCTTATGCAAATACAGTGTGGATTCAATGTTGTGAATACCAAGAAGCATAGACAGCCACATTTGAAAGGTTGGAGCATTTGAGTCTTTCCAGGCAGCTGACAGAAGAATACGCAATACAGCAACGGCTAAAAAGATAAATGCCTCAGTTTCACTGTTATTAAGGCCCATCTTGCTATCACTCCCGAGAATCATCACTGTTGGGGATAGGCTGATCTTAGAGCCTAGCAGCCCCTACAGGAATTTCTCAATCTCGGCTATGATCATGCTGAGCTTCTCACAGTAATAAAACATGTGTATTAAATCCCCCGGGCCTTTCTGACATCTGGGACAGTTGCTATCCGTCCTCATACCCCAGTCATATAACTTAGATGGTGTGTAATAAATATTGAAGAGTGTTTTAAAATGCTGTACCTTCAAAATTGAGGACCGTAAAACCTGTTTATCCAGATATAAGGCTTTATCGAGAGCCGAATCCAGGTCTTGCAGTTTAACTGCCCAGGCGGCCTCATGTTTCTCGAGATCATCGGACACCCTTTCAATTAAATCCTGATATATGACCCTGATCCTATTCCCCCCTTTTAGTAGATATTCCAGTATGGGACAGCAGATGCCATGGGCGATGCCAGAGCTGATAGCTTTAAGCGTTTGCGAGACCTTGACATACTTAAAGCTTTGGCTGCTAGGTAGGCCATACTTCTGCTGGATGGCATTAAAGCTCATAATACTGCCATCCCACATTACGTCCCCCACCGTCTGAATACCCTGCTGTTCCCAGCATTTCCAGGCTTAGATTTGGAAAAAAGCCTGATTTCCTCAACGGCGTATACATGTTGATCCTTGGGACTTGTAACAGTTTCTGGAGTGTTTTCCACAGATCCCAGACACTTAAAGAAACCTTGTACCGCATTTTCTTGAAGTATCTGCGATCGGTTTTCCTTAACAGGGCGCCCGCAGCCTCCTTTCCCATTAATAACTCGTATATTGATGGAATATCATACCGATCTGAAGTCGGGTCTTGGGTATGTCTTTTACTTGGTGCTGGATCAAATAGAATTGACATCGGTGTCAACAGGCAGGCCCAGTGATAGTATCTTACATTTGGGACTCCTAGGCCTCCACGTTCCTGCGGGAGGGTCTTGTATCTTGCAGACCGCCTTATCTTACCATACTGCCACAAAAAACTATTAAAGATGGACTCAATTTTTTTTATCAACCCCATCTCAATTAAGAAAGGGATGGAACGAAACAAATAGCGGAGTTTGGGCAGCATGGTCATTTTTAACACATTTATCCTACCTATAAGAAATAGGTGCAGCGCATCCAGACGCTTCAGATCTGTCTCAATTTTTTTAAGGAGTTGATTAAAATTATCCTGGACGATTAATCCCGTTGCTGCATTAATTATCACCTGAGATATGTCGCGGAATCAACATACCTTTGATCGGTTTTAATGATGTCCTTTGAGCATATTACCTGGGTTTTCGCCTCATTCAAATGATACCCAGAGTGATATCCGAATTCCCTGGTGATTTCCACCAAAGTTCGCATAGCCTCAGCTGGTTCTGATGTAATCACTGCCGGATTGTCAGCATAGGCTAGTATTTTACTCTCAAATCCACTGGTTATTACTGGCTTGATCCCACACTTCCCCAGTATCTGCCTAACCAGTGAATCGATGTAAAGTGCGAAAAGGATGGGCGAGCAGGGACACCCCTGACGGGTACCCCTGCTTATCATGATTTTATCTGAACTCTCACCCATCATCTGTATTCGGGCAACCGGATCGGAGTACATGGCTTTTATAGCCGTCAAGATTTTTTGGCCAAAGCCTCTCTCGGCAAGGACACCCCACAGGTACTGCCATCTGACGCGATCAATAGCTTTTTCCGCATCGAGGAGGATCATAGCGACCCCCTCCTCCCCAGAAGCATGAGCCTCGAACAGCAAGATTGCCCTCCTAATGTGGTCTGTTGTTCCTAGACCAGGAATGAACCCATGCTGCCAAGGGGAAACAAGCCCACCAATGACCCTCCCCAGACGCATAGCCAAGATCTACGCATAAAGCTTATTGTCTGAATTCATAAGAGAGATCGGCCTGTAGGACCCCAGACTCTCTCTTGGCTTCCCTTTTTTGTGAAAGATCACTATATTAGTATCCTTCCATGTTTTGGGTATTTTACCAGTACAGATGATTCCGTTAAAAAGATCTAACAACAACGGAGCCACCTCGACAGAAAGACACTTGTATAGCTCCAGTGGGATTCTATCTGGTCCCGCTGCTTTGCCGGCCGCCAGATCGAGTAGTGCCTCCCGGACTTAATCAGCCGTTACATCGTTCTCTAGCTTTTCCATCTCAGACAATCCCAATTTGGGTCCTGCATCCGGGTATCTATCATACTGCACCCCCTATTTCTTCCTTGTATAGGGTTTGATAAAAGTTTGTGAATACCGCAAGAATATCCTGAGGCTCCACAAACTCACGCCCGTTCTCCTGAATGCTAGTTATTGCGTTTTTTGTGCTACCCTGTCTGATCCTCAGCGCCAATGCCTTCCCTGCCTGCTCCCCTGTCTCATACATTTTCCCCCTGTATGTCCAATATTCTGTCGCCGCTTTCTCAGCCAGCTGTTTTTGTAATTCCGCTTTAATAAGGCATATTCTAGTTTGACTCTCCCTTCCTACCTTTCCTTGTATTATATTGAGGCAATGCCATTCTTCTGCTCTGCCGGATTGATTGTTAGGATGGGCTTGCCTTTCTATTCACTAGATTATGACTATACACAGAGATCCCCTACTACAGAAGGAGTAGTTTCTTACCTGTAACTCCAGTTCTGTAATAGGGGTATCTCTGTTATAGTCATAAGCACCCACCCTCCTACCCATTGAAGAAAATGATACTGCACTATATGCTACAGACCTTGCTTTATACACCTTCAAAAAGAACTGAAAGTAAAAGGACTTTTGCTGTGCATCCTGGGATACCAAGGGTCTCTGGAGAGTTCCTTAAAGGCAGGGTATCCCTTTTCCAGACACATAATGGCAACCTATGGGGGCTTGTCTGTCCAACCCTTCCTCTCTATAATTTCAAGGATTTTGGTGAAGGGAAGTTTCTCTATGGGTGAAAGTTGGCAATATGTGTAAAATTAGATTTTGTTTGGCTATCCTTTCACTTTAAGTTGAAGTACTGGCCAGTGTAGCCTTGTATTATAGGCTGCATTATTTGTCTTTGATTTTTTCTTAAGTGTCTTTGCAGGATTGCAAAGAAGACAGTTTAAGAGATTATTTGTGATTGCTCCGGGCTCCATGCACATGGGCGGGACTAATCACTAGATTATGACTATAGCAGAGATACCCCTACTACAGAACTGGAGTTACAGGTAAGAAACTACTCCTTTTCACTGTTGAAAGGCTAGTTCTCCCATTGACTAACACAAGTTACCTCATTACATTTAATACGTGATAATTTTAGATTGGGAGCACATAGAAATATGCTGTTTACACTTAAATGAATTATAATTTAATACCCCCTTTCATAGTAAAGTCAGATTTTGATTTACTATTCAGAAAATGACACTTTTAGAAAGCTGAACTAACACTGGAAAATGCCAATACTGACACAACTCTGTGGGACACTTAATCTACATGATCATGAATATTTTTTTATTCTTATTCACGTTTAGACAGCTGCCATTTTTCTGCCTAAACCAAATATGCCATTCTGTCAATGTCCAGAGTTGCATGCCTGTGAATAATACCCAGTCAGTAAAATCTACTCTATTTTTTTTTGGGTTTGGGGGTTTTCTTGTGTTGTGTTTTCATTTTATTCCTGTTTTTGCCCTGCATAAATACTTTGCCCGTTGCCACTAAGTTAGGCCTGACTGCTTTGTGCCACACTACCAGGGGTATAAGTAATAGTCAATTTAGTGACCGTTTGTGGTTCACCTTGAGAAGGATTGAGGTTATTGCTTGAGTTGGGTTTCCACCCCTTTGAACCAATAACCACATTTCTCTCAGACCCTATCAGGTACAGTGCTTGGTCACTCACAGAAGTGCAATAGTGGTACTTTGGTCAGAATACACAATTTTCTGAGGCAGCAATACATCTTGATGAATCAGAAGCACCCTTATGCCTCTTTATGTAAACATCATCAGCAAATCCACAAAGGCGCATGAAAAAGTGGAACATATAGAAATTCTGGAATTCTGATATTTCAAGGACATGTGGCTGAAAAAGTTCAAAACACTGAAGGGACAGGAGGGAGGCTTTTCGGAATGGGCAATAATGGACCCCTTAAAGGGCACTCCAGGATTTTGTCCCTTACGATAAGTGCCTGGTGCCGAAGGGCGACAGTATAACACCACTGTGTGCATTTGTACTGGCCCTGCTGGCTGGCCTTTGTGCCCTTATGAGAGTAGGTGAAGACAGAGGCAGTGCCCACCTTTGTTGAGGGTTCATGCCCCCTTCACAGAGGCAAAGGGGCTCCGATACACATATTAGTGCAGGTTGTGGGAGTTTCTGCTACTCTCTGAGAATGTACCTGGCTTTTGAGAGTGCTGGTGCAAACTCACACCGTTTAAACGCAAGTATGAGCTCTTTTTATAAAAAGGAACATCCTGATACGAGTTTCATATTTTCACACATGGCCCTCCCCAAAAAAGTACATTAACCCACTTAATGTCTCACACCTACATAGAGATACATATGTGGTTGTATGTCAGAATATCAAGTCCAAAAATGTCGTCAGTCCTACAAAAACACTGCCGCCACTACCAGAAATCATACATTCTGGTCACAATAGTTTTGGAAGTCAATATCTAAAACACGACATTGTGAAAGAAAACCGTACATTCCTATGGAGTCAGGCTTTAAATTGTATCATTACAGAATACATTTTTATAGTAGAGAACTTATTTCCTATTAATTAATGTATCAATTCAATAAATTGGTTTTTAAAAAAGCGTTCATACTTATTTAGAGGACCTTAGCAACAGGAGTGTCGTAACAAACTTACCAATTACTGGGTTGCTTCGTCAGGGCTGACAGAGGCTACCTCAACCGAGACATGGTATATTATGTAATACTGATTTTCAAGTAGACCCTGTAATGATGTTTACAACAATAACCTCTACTATTCATAACATGAGATACTAGTAATAATATATGCCTTTTACGTGTTTTAGCATATTGACGCACGGTGACATGTTAGAAATGATACGTATCCTATGATCTCCTACCACACCACAACTCACCACACCACGTCATGCCACACCACAGCATGTCACACCACGCCATGCCACACCACGCCACACCATGCCACGCCACCCCACAGCATGCCACACCACGCCATGCCATACCATGCCACACCATACCAGAGCATGCCACACCACACCACAACTCACCCCACCACACCACGACATGCCACACCACAACACACCACAACTCACCCCACCACACCATGCCAGGCCGCACCACACCACAACTCACCCCACAACACCATGCCACGCCGTGCCACGCCAAGACACACCACAACTCACCCAACCACACCACGCCATGCCACACCATGCCACGCCACACCAATACATGCCACGCCACACCACAGCATGCCATACCATGGCCTGCCACAACATGCCACGCCACACCACAGCATGCCACACCACGCCATGCCATACCGCAACATTTAATGCCGCGCCACAGCATGCCACACCACAACTCACCCCACCACGCCACGCTGGGGTACACAACACCACGCTACGCTACCCCACACCATACCATGCTCAAATATACCATACCATTTCATGATATAACATCGGTTTAGCAATATTTAAACACAACGAAACATGACATGGCATGATATGAAATAATACATCAAAAAGTGCAGTTAGCATATACAGTTTTATGCCACAAGGTGTCATAACACGATGTAATATAATGTGACATACCGTCAACAGACCAGATATCTTTCTTTCTTTATTTTCTTTAAAATATCAAATTAGATGGGGGGCGTGGCTTGGAGTGCCGGCATGGCGGACGTGCTCTAGAAGAGCTACGTCCGTCTCGACATAGATCCTTCACTTATCCTGGCTCCCGCAGCAGCTTGAGGGTCTTTGAGGCTCCCTTATCCTCAGCGCTGCGCCTGGCGGTGCTTTCGGTGATCCGATGGTCATCGGTCGGAGATCGGTGGCCCCGGTGTGGTGAGGCCTAGTTGCGACGAGTGAAGCCGGGGCCTCGAGTGAAGAGGCTGCCCCGGTCAATTGGAGAGGACGCGGCAACCCCTCTGGGAGGGCCCGAGGGCCGGTGGATCCAGAAGCTGGTGAGCTAGGGGCGTATCGACTCCCTTTAATTTGGGCGGCGTGGAAGGAGTGGGGGTGCCCGGCCCTGGAGGCGAGAATACTGCCGGCGATCCAGAGCGGCCGAGACGACAGACACGTGGCGGCGGGCCTGGGCGGAGGAGTAGTGTGTGCCCTGAGGCGCTGCTGTACTCATGTGGGGTGCACCCCTTGCCCCGACTGTGGTGTCTGCGTGGGGGCCCCGTAGGGTCCGTGATCATCTTGAGGGCCCGTGGAGTTGAGGGTGAGCCCCGTGGAGTGTGGGTGAGCTGCATCCTGCAGCGACGGTGTGACTCTGGTGCTGGGCGCTTTGCCCTGATTGGTGCCCTGGGCCCCTGGATGAGTGAGCATAGCGTGGCCCCTAGGAGAAGAGCCTGCTGAGTGCCGGTTGGTGGCGGAGACGGGTGGCGCTATTTGCCGTAGATTTTGGTGGACGTGCGGTGGACCGGCTACGGAGCCTGCAACAGTGCGGGGGGGCTCTGCTCTGCAGGAGATCGTGTGGAGGCCCACTGACCATATCGGACCTGCCTTGGACCCACAGCGTGGAGTGTACACTATACTGGTGAGGAGAGTGCGGGGCGGGGCGGGGCCCGGAGGTCTCTTAGAACCCCCTTTCCTCCCCCGGCACGGAAGGAACTCTTGTGGAGGGCCACGCAGGGGCTCTAGCTGGCTTACAATTCGGTCACTGGGTGCCTCATCGCAACGCGAGCTTAGGTGGGAGAAGACCCGGGGACTGGGCCCAGCCGGGCAGATAGCTTGAGACTGGCTACCATGAAAAGAGGCAAAGGAGGGAGGGGCGCTGCGAGCCATGGGCCCATTGACAAATTCACCGGGCCTAGCGGAGGAGCCGGAGTGACTGGGGGACAGCAGGAGCCTGGGCCGGACAATGCAGCCTTAATGGCAGCGATTACGCAGTCCCAGATATGCTGCATGCCGAAATTGGCGCAGTGGGGGCAGACGTCACACTCCTGCAGCAGGACCTGCGGAATGCTGTCTCTCGCATCACAGAGGCAGAGACGAGAATCTCAGGGGTGGAGGACGACGTTACAACCCTGAAGCGGCAAGTGGCCAAAATGGAGTGTGTCCAGAAGGGTCTGGCCCTGCGGGCCGAAGATGCAGAGAGACGCGCACGACGCAATAACCTGCACTTTGTTGATTTTCTGGAGGGCTGTGAGAAGGGTGACATGGAAAAGTTTCTGACACAATGGTTAGAGAGCTGGCTCCCCCCAGATGCCCTGTCTCGCTGTTTCGTAGTGGAGCGGGCTCACCGGGCCCCTCGCGGGGTCCCGCCCGCGGCCGGTCATCGCGAAACTGTTGAATTACCATGACCGCGATGTCATCTTGAAACAGCCCAGAGCTAAGGAACCAATACTACTTGAGAACAGTCGCATCATGGTCTTCCCTGACTTCACACGCCTGGTGCAGCAGCAGCGCCATTCGTTCCAGGCGGCCAAGGCACGTCTTCGAGACCTTAAACTCCCATATGCTCTTCTGTTTGAGAGTGGTATTTTAAGCACGTACTCACTTTTTTGATACCCTGGAGGAGGTCTTTAAGTGGACTCTTGAGACGGTGAGAGTGCGACCTCATACGCCACCAGGGCTGGACTCTGACTCTTCTGTAAATGAGGCCCCATCGCAGAATGCCCGGGGATCTCACCGGGAAGGGAATTTGCGATCCCGATTGCGGCAGCGCTCCGCCTCTGAAGGGGCCTCGGCCAGGGGGCCCCTGCCTCTGGACCTTGAGCAGCGAACCTGTGACTTGTAAAATGCGTATGGCCTATGGAGGTTAGCTGGCTCCCTTTGCGGGAAATCTGTGGTTCTGTTTTTCTTAGTTACTAGCTGCGGGTGGTGATTATGATATGGGCCGTCCCCACACCCCCTTTTTTAGGGCTTGGTGTTGGGTGGGGGTGCCTTAAGATGATATGGGTTGTTGGGTGGGGATTCATTGGCATGGGGGACCTCGGGCCCACGTTTGGGATGGGGTGCCCACCTTGCCGTGACAGGTACTTCAACTGTTTTGAGGTATTAGGGGTGGGGATGGGGGGTTGCTTGTTTGGGGATGGGTTTGTTAGGGTGGGGGCGAGGTTGTGCAGCCTTGGGGGTCCCATCTGCCTGGCTTTTCTTTGTCCTTATGTCCGTATATCCGTGAGACATCTGAAGCAGCTCTCAGATGACGCACTGCGCTGATCTACCCCTGGGGCCCCATAGTACCCTGCGAATACTTAGTTGGAATGTCCGTGGGGTATTAGACACGATCAAGCGGGAAGCAGTGTTGCGACAGGCGAAGCGACTTGGGGCAAACATCCTCCTCCTACAGGAAATCCATCTGATGGGCACTAAAGCCCCGTGTCTACTGAGGTTTGGCTATCAGCAGGTCTACCATGCTGGGTTTGTGAGGGGGCCCAGGGGCGTGGCTATATGTATTCACCGTAGAATCCCCTACACCCACACAAAGCTCTGGACGGACACACAAGGAAGGTATCTGGTTGTGCAGGGCATGGTGGGGGAGATCCCTCTGGTCTTTGGTTGTGTCTATGCCCTGCCGCCATTACAGTGGTCCCTGATTGAAAAGCTATACACGGTCTGGGCAGAAATCCCGGATGTACTTACAGTGGTTGGAGGCGACTGGAATTATGTCCTAGATGTCACCAAAGATAGGTTTCGGCAGGGGTGCGGCTCCTATGTAGGCCACCCCACAAAGTTACAGGGTATGGTGAGTGGTCTGGACTGGGTAGATTCGTGGAGGCATCTACATGGGGACACACAAGAATATACATTTGTTTCTGCTGTACACAGGTCCTTCTCAAGACTAGACTATATCTTTATTCCTCGGGCGGCGGCGGGACGTGTGGAATCGGCGACGATTCTCCCGCGGGTCCTCTCGGATCACTCGACGGTATCTGCGGAGCTTCGACTGGGTTGGGGGAGGCAGCCATTCCGATGGCACTTGTCGGTGTGGCACCTTCAGCAAGAAGATTATAGACGACACATGCGCGAGGCGATTTCCAATTATCTTACTGGGAATGTGGGGTCAGTCTCGAGTGCAGCTACGCTGTGGGAAGCATTGAAACCTACTCTGCGGGGATAGATATTGCCTGGTGCACGGCGGTGCGGAAGCGAAGGCGGGAGGCTCTGGTGAGTGCGGAGGCCGAGGTGGTGGACTTGAAGCGTCAAGCACGTCTGACGGGGGAGGCTTTTGCTGTGAGCCAGCTTCTACTGGCGCAGCAGTCCTATGCGGCGTTGCTCATGGATGAGGCCAGACAGGTGTGGCTAGCCACGCGCAGTAGAAGTTGCTAGTGGGGGGATAAATCTATTAAAATGTTACATAGGCTCTGTCAAGGGGTCTTTCGTGCGCAGAAGTGGCCCGGGATCTTAGATCGAACAGGGGATCCTTTAACGGACCCGAGAGAGCTGGCGGAGAGTTTCGCTCTGTATTATGGCTCTTTGCCCCGCGGGAGTGCCTGCCGGCTGATCAGGTTCACAAATTCATAGCAGACCTGCCCCCTAGGGTAGTGTCTGATGAGGTGCGAAATAAACTGGACCTTTTCCCGACAGATGAGGAACTGGGCACTTCTCTGGGGGAGTTGAACTCAGGGAATGCCCACGGTCCGAAAGGCTTCCCCAGTGAATTCTTCAAGAAATACAATACCCAGTTGGCCCGCATTATCGGACGGCATTGGAGGAGGCCAGAGATCAGGGCAGGCTCCCCCCGGATTGGAGGCATGCGGAGGTGGTGGTGTTTCACAAGCCAGGTCGTCCCCTGGAGCAGCACTCCTCCTATCGTCCGATTTCGCTCCTCAACGTGGAGTCCAAGGTCCTGGCCAAGGCTTTGGCCAATCGGTTCCTACCCTATATCTCGGAACTGGTACACCGGACCAGGCTTGTTTTATGCCGCAGAGGGCAACCAGACACAATATCAGACGGGCGCATGTGGCGATGGAGGCAGTTAAGCGCACTGGGCAGCAAGCTGCGTTTCTCCTGGCACACATGGACAGAGCATTCAACTCTTTAAGTTGGGTGTATTTGTTTTCACTGCTTCCGCGGCTTAACCTGGGTCCTCGTTTCCTGTCCTACCTGCGCCTTCTGTACACTGACTTAACGGCCTCGGTTCGTGTTGCGGGAGCGGTCTCTTCTACATTTCAGATTCGGCGCGGTACCCGGCAGGGGTGCCCCTTGTCGCCCTACTTATTTGCCTTGGCCATGGAGCCGCTGGTGGCGTGGGTGCGCATAGATGCACAGAATTGCGCTCTACGCAGACAACGTCCTCTTTTTCCTGACGGACCTTCATAGATCTGGGCCGCGTCTTTTGAGAATCATGCAGATATTTGGGGAGTCGTCGGGGCTTTATATGAATCCCCGCAAATCCTTACTGTGGGTGCTGGGAGAGCAGACCCATGCGGTAGGTGACTGGGCCGCTCCGCTCCAGGTAGCAGTAGGAGGACTTAAATACCTGGGGGTATTCCGGTCAGATGTCCCGGCCGTGTCCTGGGAGCGGAATCTGGTGCTGGTCTGGGATCGCGTACGGTTGTGTATGCCGCTTACCATATATGGCAGGTCGTCGATTTTTAAAATGGTGGCGCTCCCGCTCCTGCTGTACCAACTGCAGCATCACCCGTACCCAATATCCCTGAGCTGGTTTCGTCAGGTTAACTCTGCGTTGGGTCAGTTCCTGTGGGGGGGGTAGCGGTTTGTGTGGCGTTGCGCACGTGCTTCCTCTCAACCTATTGGAGGACTAGGGACCTCGGATATCCTCTCCTACTACCAAGCCTCCCATTTGTTGGTATTAAACGAGTGGTGGTACGGGGATAGGTCTGACCCGGCATATGCCATGGAACGATACCTGATGGGTTCAAATACTCTGCATACCATCCTCTATTCGGCATCCCTGCGGAATGCGGTGCCGGCGGCCACCCGGGTGGTGTTTCACATCTGGCGGCAGGATATGCGCCGTATGGGATGGTGGAACACTCTGACAGCGGAAACTCCTCTGTGGCACAACGGAAGGTTTCCTGCCCTGGCGTCGCTGCTGGGCTTTACGGGGTGGGACAGCATCGGCATCTCGACCTTAGGAGACGTGATGAATGGCACAACACTTAAATCCTTTCAGGATTTTAGGGACGGCTTTCAGGTGCCCAAGTCCCAATTCTTTAGATACCTTCCATTTCGCCACGCTATGACCCCCAGCCTAGAGGGGTTAGAGACTCTCCCCGAATTCAGCCCACTTGGGGCAAAAGTGTTTATGGGGATCTGGAGACGAAGAAAATATCTTGTATTTATCAGACACTGGTCACGCACAGCTCCACCACACTACAGAAGCTTAGGGAGCATTGGGAGGAGGACGTAGGTGGGCTAGAGAAGGAGGATTGGAGGGAGGCGCTGGCCTCACCCAGGGGTGCGCCATAGCGATGCATCTTCGCCTTATCCAGTTAAAATATCTGCATAGGGTCTATTATACGAATGTTCGTCTTTGGCGGGCAGGACTGATTGCCTCACCAGACTGTCTCCGCTGCCATGGGGAGGAGGGGACATTTCTACACACGGTCTGGAACTGCGGAGCTCTTGTTCGTTTCTGGAGTGGGGTCCTGGCTTGTCTGTCTGAGGTATTGGGGTGGGAGCTCCCCTGCACACCACAATTTGCCGTGCTGCATGTCATTGATGGGGTGAGGGGCAACATATACAAGAGACACATGTTACTGGGCCTCACGACAACCAAGAGAGACATGGCTAAAGGGTGGAAGGAACCACGGGCCCCATCGGTGGCTGCCTGGAAGAGGGGACTTGATTTTTACATGTAATTGGAGCGTCCGATTTTTGTAGCCAGGGGGTGCCCACGGAAGCATTTTAAAATTTGGAAGCGCTGGGTGGAATACGGGGGAGTGTGGCTGGAGCCCCCAGTAGAGCATGATGAACTTCCTGAGGAGGGGTGAGGGGGAGACTGCAGTGAAATGTGGAACATGGAACGGCTGGGACAAGTGGACTGCTTATATTTTTATCTTTATGCTGTATATTGTTTACTATGATAGAATTGGACCTAATGAGGGCTGTGCGACATTTGGGGGGGGGAGTTGGTTAGGATGGGGCTGGGGAGTTGGGGGGAGGGGTTTTGGGGCGGGGGGACTGGGGGAAGGGAGGCTGGGTGGGTGTTCTTTTCTCTTTGCCCCCCTTTCCCTTTTCCTGGCTTTATTTGTTAATGTTTGCCTGTATAATGAAAATGTGGATTGCTGCTGATGCTGTTATGTCAATTCTTGTAGTCTTCCCTGGGTTACAGGGCCCTGCATTACTTGTGCAATCTGACAATAAAATTTGTTTTCAAAATATCAAATTAGATGATGTCACACAATTACATTACTATAATACGAAGCGCACAATTATTACGAACCTTCCCTAGAATTATCAAAATCGTAGCCACTTTAAATGTTATCTTTTATTTCGTGACTGAGGTACCAGCAGCACCTTCACTTATAACTAATGCGCGTAGAGCAGAATGCTAACCAGGACGGGTGTAAATATTGGTCGCTAACGAGCAGCCCTCCTTCGATCCGCCCCCCATCCCCCACCCCCTATCTCCTCCTCGGTGCACTGCAGAGTGGAGGAAGCAGCTGTTGTTCTTGCGTGCACCCACGCCGAACAGGGAGACACGTACTTGTCGTTGAGATGCGCGTGTCACTTCATAAGTAAAGTTCTGCACTTTCTACCTGGTGTGGTACCCAGATACACTCAGAGCCCGGGCAGTGACGACAAAGAGGCCGCGTGAACATTCGGATTTGTGGACCCCACCACGGAAAAAATAAGCTTCCTTTTTGTTTGCAAGCAACTAAGTGATGCTTCTGTTGGGGGCATTGAAAGTGGGCGACTTAGAGAAGAATATTGTGCTTTCTGCTGTACACGTTTGTGAGCCAGGATGCGGGATCGGAGAAGGCCCCGAAGAAGCATGGGTGGTGCCATGGCGATGAATGTCTAACACCTTCTGGTGTCTGAGAGCTGACTCTGTACGTGTAAGATGCTCCTGTACAGAGATGAGTAGCTTACCCTACCTGCTGTACTGATTGGGCCTAATGGTTTTACTCTGTGCTTATTCGGGGATTGTATCTGTCTCACCCTTCTTTGCCTCTCTCTGCTTCACCCTGCTGTCCACCTCATCCTCTGCTTTCTCATCTCTTTCACCTCACCCATCTATTTCTCTGCTTCACCCTCCCACTTCATCCTTCTTTCTCCTTGCTGTGGCCACCTCGCTCTCTGTCTCTTCCTCACCCTCTCTCCACCTCACGCTTCTCTTTCCACCTCATCTTCTTCTCTCACTCCACTTCACCATCATCTCACTGTGCACTAACCTCCTCTCTCTCTCCACCTCATCTTAATGTCTGCAATGCACCTTCTCTCTCCACCTCATCCTTCTCGTCCCCACTCCTCTCAATCTTTGCCCCATCCACAACCTGTCTTTCCGACAAACCCTTTTTTCTTCACTTTGCTGTCTTCGCTCTTTTGCTTGCTATGCTCAACCTCCTCTCGCCCACTAATTCTCCTGCCCATTGCCTTTTCTTTTCTCTGTTTCAACTTCCCCTCTCTCCACCTCACTCCCTTCTCTCTCCACTTCATGGTCTTCTGTCAGCATCACCTTCACTACTGCTACATAGGGGGTAACGATATTGTGTATGTAAAAGAAGCTTCATCTGCTACCCTAAAGGTGTGTTTGAGTGAACTTGTGCTAGTGTCTAGTTGTGCACTCCATATTTCAATAGTGGGAATTCCAAGGCCTGGATTATATAGAGCATGTTCAGGAGCATGCACAAGATCCACAAGGACCTGAGGCCATGCATATTTTAAAGAGATAGCAAGGTGATGTACAACATTCTAAAGGTGTGGATAATTCATACTGCTGTACATGTTCTCCACAAAGTGCAATAACAATTAGAAGAGTGATCAATGTTGGCAACCAACCAAACATCAAATGTGGGTCTGATTCTACCCGTAGCTTCCCACTGTGCGGAGAGAACAGCTCCTGGAGTTGACGTTTGGACTTCTCATTGGGTGATTACTTTTCTTAAGGAATATTTGTTTGCCAGTTTCATGAGCAGAATGTATTTCAAGAAGAACAAAGAGAAAATGTACAGCTAATGCGAGTGCCTCAAATCCGAAGTCTTCTTAATTGTGACCGCCGAATGTATGATGATACTACGCGATCATGTTGATGGCGTTATGTTACAACGCAGGCATTACAACGCAAGCCGTTTACAATGACTTGCGCTGGAGGGCGCTGGACTTCGAGATAGTACGATTTACTATTCCAGCACCAGTCTACGTACAGTAGGGAAGGTGTTGGAATAGTAAATCGCACTATTTCTTAGCTTAAAGCGCCATCCAGCTCAAGTTTTTGAAACCACTTTCGTTGTAAAACCTGCGTTGTAAACCTACCGCGGTGAAACCTCCGCGTAGTAAAGGTCGTATCCCGTGACTTGCACACTGCTGCCTCTTTCTCGTTCTCTTCCTCTTTCCACTGTTCTCTCCTGGTCCCATCGCCCTCTCTTTCTTTCTTCATCACTCTCTCTGCTTGTCTCGTTTGTTCTACCAATCCCCTCCAGTCTCTTCACACACCACCTCTGGTCTCTCCACCACCACTGACCATTTGCTCTTCAACTTCTCTTAGACGCACTTTCTTTCTCATCGTACTCTTACTTCAACAGCCTCATCCTTTGCCTTCACCCTTCCTACTCCTCTTCCTCTACTCACCTCTGATGGCCCCCTCTCAGTACATGCCTACCCTTTGCCAAACTCTCATCAAACACTTCATCATTCTCCTGCTCCATCTTGCTCCATAATCCTACTTCCTCAACCACCTCTGATTTCCTCCTTTATCCACTTCTCACAGCAGCCATACTGCATTCTCTACTTTATGACACCCAGGACCTTCATACTCCTCTCTGATCAACCCTGTCTTATTATATTTCTTATTTTTTCTTCTACTCACTCCTTTACTCTTATTTCAGATTCTAGAATGTTGATCAAGTGTGCCTCTCGCAGCGCGACCTCGCTCAGGCTATTGGGTTCACTGTTGGCTTGTCTGTGCATGTATTATCCTGACTACTGCTCAATTTACCATCAGTGTTTGGGTTTGTTTCACCAGCGCTTGTGCTCTGATTGCGCTTGCTGTTAACTCGCTGCATTTTTATTGTCTGTGTTGCCCCTGCCTGCCTTCCCTCGGACCCTCCATTTTGTTGTTGTTGTTCTCCCCTGACCCGCCCCTCAGCCACACTACCGCCTCCCTGCTGCCCCTCCCACCCACGGTCATCGAGCCTTCCTCTCTCCCAGCCTAACTGTGACCACCTGGACCTGCTTCCGGACGGTCGCTCCACCAAGCTCCTCCTGTGCCTCAGCTGCTATCGTTTTCTGTGCCTCCCTGGTATCGTTTTCAGCGCGCTGATCACTGAACTGCCGCTGCCTATTATTCTAGCGCCTCACTCGCATAGCGCTTTAATTAATTACCTGCCTCTCGCAGCGCGACCTCGCTCAGGCTATTGGGTTCACTGTTGGCTTGTCTGTGCATGTATTATCCTGACTACTGCTCAATTTATCATCAGTGTTTGGGTTTGTTTCACCAGCGCTTGTGCTCTGATTGCGCTTGCTGTTAACTCGCTGCATTTTTATTGTCTGTGTTGCCCCTGCCTGCCTTCCCTCGGACCCTCCATTTTGTTGTTGTTGTTCTCCCCTGACCCGCCCCTCAGCCACACTACCGCCTCCCTGCTGCCCCTCCCACCCTCCGCCCCCTCCACTGTCCATTAATGTCAGATGGTCCCACGCGCAGCGTCCACGCGCTACGGCCTCGCCGAAGGTGCGCCAAAGGTAAGCCCGTCTACGCCCGTCCGCGCCTGGACCACGCCCAGCGCCAGACCCCCTGCCCCTCGCGCTGCCCAGCCCTCCCGCATTACCTACAATGCCGCCTCCCTCCTAGCCCTTAACCCCGGTCGCGCCCCCAACTGCGTCCAAGCCGCCCCTGGACAAACCCATGGACCTTTCTCCTGCTACTCCTGCAAATTCAGCGGTACCGACAACATCTCCGCTACGACCACACCACTGACTCCCGACCCCAACCACCTACAATGCATCCTTCTCAACACCCGTTCAGTCCACAGGCACGCCATTGACCTATGGAATCTACTAGACACCACCTCCCCGGACGTCGCCTTCCTAACGGAAACATGGATGAACGCTTCCTCCGCCCCAGACATCACCATTGCCATCCCTGAAGACTATAAGATCACTCGCAAAGACCGTACCAGCCACACAGGAGGAGGAATCGCTTTCGTCCATAAGAAATCAATCCGCATCTCAACCAGCTCTGACGCCAACCTCGCCAACTCCGAACACCTTCACTTCCAGATCCACATCGACCCCAAAACCACACTCAGAGGCACCCTCCTCTACAGACCACCAGGACCCCGCGCAAAATTCAGTGAAGACATCACGGACTTCATCACTCCACACGCGCTCCCCTCCAAAGAATACATCCTTCTGGGAGACCTCAACTTTCACCTTGAAAAGATCAACGACCGCAACACCACCACCCTCCTGGACAACCTCGCCAACCTCGGACTTAAACAACTGGTCACTTCCCCCACCCACATCGCAGGTCACACACTCGACCCCATCTTCACCTCCAGCATTCATGTCTCCGTCAGCCACACTACGGATCTCCTCTGGACTGACCACAGCTGCGTTCACTTCACCTACAACAAGCCCAAACCCACCAACCACCTCCAACCGACTCTGCAAAGAAACTGGAACAAAATCACCACCGACCAGATCTCCTCATCGCTCCTTCTAAACACCCCAGCCCACTCCTCGGACCCAAACCTAGCCGCCGCCAACTTCACCCTATGGTTATCCAACACCGCCGACACCTTAGCACCACTGAAAAAACGTCAAAGCAAACCTGGCAACAAGAAGGCCTCATGGTTCAACGATGATCTTAAGAAGTCCAAGAAACTCTGCCGCACCCTTGAAAAAGCGTGGAAAAAAGACCCAACCACCAGCACCAAGGACGCCTTCAAAAACGCCACCCGCACTCACCACCAACTAATCCGAAAGGCCAAGAAAACAGCATTCAAGGATCGACTTGACAACAACGCCCACAACAGCAAGGAACTTTTCAACATCGTCAAGGAGTTTTCCAATCCCTCGGCCAACTCCAACGACATCACCCCCTCTCAAGCCCTCTGCGACTCCCTAGCCTCATTCTTCCACAACAAGATTGCAGACATCCACAACAGCTTCGACAACCAACCCGGAGCCCAACCCACCCAACCACATGCTGAACACTCTCCCCCCGCGAACACCCTTAACGACTGGAACCCAATCTCCACTGAGGACACCATCCGCCTAATGAACTCCATCCACTCAGGATCCCCCACAGACCCATGCCCTCACCACATCTTCAACAAAGCAGACTCCGTCATAGCACCGCACCTCCGAGACGTCATCAACTGCTCCTTCAACTCCGCCACCTTTCCGGAAAACTGGAAACACGCTGAACTCACCGCCCTTCTGAAAAAACCCACAGCGGACCCCACCGAACTCAAAAATTACCGCCCCATCTCGCTCCTTCCATTCCCGGCCAAAGTAATCGAGAAAGCTGTCAACAACCAGCTCGCCGCTTTCCTCGAAGCCAACAAATCCCTCGACTCCTCACAATCTGGCTTCCGAGCAAAACACAGCACTGAGACTGCCCTCATCGCAGCAACAGACGACATTCGAACTCTACTGGACAATGGAGACACAGTCGCCCTCATCCTCCTCGACCTCTCTGCAGCATTCGACACAGTCTGCCACAGCACCCTTTTACAACGCCTCACCAACATCGGAATACATGGAAAAGCACTTGAATGGATCACTTCGTTCCTCACCGGAAGAACCCAGAGAGTCCGCCTTCCACCATTCAAGTCCGAGGCCACCAAAGTCATCTGTGGCGTACCACAAGGATCCTCTCTCAGCCCCACCCTCTTCAACGTATACATGAGCCCCCTCGCGACCATCGCCCGCCAACACAACCTCAACATCATCTCTTACGCGGATGACACTCAACTGATCCTTTCTCTCACCAAGGACCCCAGCACCGCCAAAACTAACCTACACGAAGGAATGAAAGAAGTTGCTGAATGGATGAAACACAGCCGTCTGAAACTGAACTCAGATAAAACAGAAGTCCTCATCCTAGGTACATCCCCCTCTGCATGGGACGACTCTTGGTGGCCGGAAGCCCTTGGAAAAGCACCCATCCCGACAGACCACGCACGGAACCTAGGCGTTATCCTGGATTCTTCACTTTCAATGAACAGACAAGTCAGCGCCGTATCCTCATCTTGCTTCAACATTCTTCGCATGCTCAAAAAACACATTTCGATGGATCCCCACCGAAACCAGGAAAACAGTCACCCATGCTCTAGTCACGAGCCGACTGGACTACGGAAACACCCTCTACGCAGGCACTACCGCTAAACTCCAAAAGAAACTCCAACGAATCCAAAACGCCTCAGCCAGAATCATATTAGACATCCCACGCAACAAACACATCTCTGGTCACCTGAAAGACCTCCACTGGCTACCCGTCAATAAGAGAATCACTTTCCGACTGCTAACCCACGCACACAAATCACTCTACGACATTGGACCAGAATGCCTCAACTCAAGACTGTCCTTCTACACCCCCTCCCGCCAACTACGTTCCTCCAGCCAAGCCCTCGCCACTGTACCTCGCATCAACAAGACCACCATGGGAGGCAGATCCTTCTCTTACCTGGCTGCTAAAACATGGAACTCACTCCCCACTCACCTTCGCCTTACCCAGAACCACCTAGCTTTCAGAAAACAACTTAAAACGTGGATATTTGACAAGTAATCCTCCCCCCCCTCCTTAGCGCCTTGAGACCCTCTGGGTATATAGTGCGCTATATAAATTCTCTGACTTGACTTGACTTGAATACCACAGTTGTGAAAACTGTGGCCTTGTATTTTTCAGGACTTCTAATGAAGGGATACACCGTTTCCACAGCTGCCAGTTACTCAATAGCTAATAACATTTAGTGATGTGAATGAGTTATGCACTCTGCTTTTCAATCTGCCCCAAAACATCACAATTATTTGAAGCTCAAATATGTGTATTTATCCAGTTTAGGGACACCTGGCAGCTCAATATTGTTATATTGATAACAGGACACAAACCGTATTTACAGCTCTTGCTGTCCCTCTCAGGTTGGAAATAAAATGCTGAGTAACATGATTTGAACTTGTGAAGCCATAGATTGTAGGAACCTCTCAGTAGTAAGTGTGATAGCCCACTATATTATCTTATCTGTTTAGGACCTGTTATCGTAGTGCTATATTCAATTTTTAGCTGGTTTTATAACCAAAAAAGAGAATTTATGGGAGATAATATTTTGGGAGAGTAAACACGGTCACTGGCGCCCCAAAGTGTGGTATCTGTACCGTAAATTCCTTCAAATTATATTAGTAGACTGGAGATATAAGGAGTAGGCAGGGCAGAGGCAGCACATGTTGCCAGTCCTGCCACAAGGGAGCTGCCAGTCCTGTTCAATGAAACTTGGCTAAAGTTTTAGAAAAACCAAGACGTATGACATTGGTGGTGTTGTTTTTTCATATATAGTGTCACAGGGTAAGCATAGCATCACAGCAGGAAGAAATAAAACAAACCACTATATATCCTGACTGTACAATAAAATGTACATTTTCAATGACTTTTCTTGACAAGGAAAAATCCAATCAGATTGTGTCTGCCTTATTCGGTCTCTTATGCTTGTGCCCGTCTCCTTTGATATAGTGGGAGCGTCACAGGTACCCCTGCTGTTCACACCTGCATGTTAACAACCACTATCCCTACTGACTTCACAGGAGCGGCTCGTGTTACGGAAATAAGGCAGGGTGTGCAGCACTGGCATAACGAAAAGTGAGGGGGCCTCCCTGCACGGTACTTAGGGGGCCCCCTCCGGGCTCAATCAGGAGCTCTCCCGTCCAGAGTTCAGTGCCGAGGAGGCCCCTTGGAGCTAGGGCCCCCCCGCACCGCGTGGGTTGCGGAGGCCTGTGTTACGCCCCTGGTGTGCAGGGAGGGAGGTGGTGGGGAGGGGGGAAAAGGGGGAAGAAGGGGATCAATGTAAAAAATAAAATATAAACTTACCTGCTGCCCTCCATTGCGTTGTGCTTGACTGTTCTCTTCTTCTGTCTGAAGGCACATGCTCCCAGCCTGCCCTGCGGCCAATCCTCAAGCTGCTCTCGCATGAGAGCAGCTTCAGGATTGACCTGAGCGCCCTCAATGTGTGCTCCAGGACAGACTGTGAGTCTGTGCCCGTTCTTTCCAACTTAGCGCGTTGCTGGGTTGGAGAGAACTTTCACTGCGCATGATGGTTTGGCTGGCCTGAAACGGCCGGCCAAACCATTATGTGCAGTGTAGGGAGTGCACATACCACTCCCTTCAGTGCCTGATGTCACTGTATCCCCACCCCCAAGACTCGGAAAATAAAAATAAAATGATAATAAAACAAGTTTTAAAATCATTTTAATATCGTT
Organism: Lissotriton vulgaris; assembly: GCF_964263255.1. Classification (NCBI taxonomy): domain Eukaryota; kingdom Metazoa; phylum Chordata; class Amphibia; order Caudata; family Salamandridae; genus Lissotriton; species Lissotriton vulgaris. The sequence continues at coordinate 148,587,121 of NC_141688.1, read as the reverse complement.
TTGTTTTTCAAAATTTGGATGGTGCTGGCAGGAGGAGGCAACGCTCCTCCGCCATAGCTGATGAGCCGCCCCTGTGACTCCTTGCCTGTCCCAAGCACTTCAAGTAGTCCAGGCCATTATTGCTACTGATGAAAGATTAACAAGCTGAGAAAGTGAGGTTGCCGGCCCAGGTGTCTCATTAGATAAAAAGAACATAAACTATTATTTTATTTGTAAACGGCCTCAAATGGGCCATTGGGCTACATCAGAAGGGCCTGGGTCACCTGGCCCTTCCTTTAGAACCGTGCCTGTTATAAGCGATGGCTTCTTGAAAATTACCTTTTTTTGGTTTATTCTTCAACTTTACAGTTGAGCTCCGTGATAAAAATGTTTACTAGTAAAGTTAATGCCACAAATTCAATTGATCGTACGTGTTCACAGCGGATGCAACAACGTTATCCAGTAAAGCGATGTCCATTGAAACTGCTAAAAAGAACTATGAAAATGACATTACAATGAAAGGAACTCCTAAAAACAATCTTTACCTGTCTATGGAGTAAAAGCACCCACATAAACACTGAAAACAGAAATCTGCTGAGCTAAATTATCCGTTTTACTAGTTGAGTTTTTAAGCATAGGATTAGCTCGGTGCCATGCACACAGAGTTAGAAAGTGGTAAGGCTTTCTAGCATTTTTACAGCAAGAAAAAAAATATTAATAAATAGAAAAAAGCTGCTCTCTGTCTAAATCTTGGGAATTTGTATATATTTATTGGTGCAAAGACAGAATAACGATGGAAAAATATTGACATGCAAGAATATCGAGGCAAGAATATCGATGGTGTAAAATGTCGAGGTAAGTTTTCTCGATGTGAAAAATATCCATTTTATTGTGATTTAGAAATATCAAATTTGAAAATATCAATGTTCTATATTTTTTGTAGTTGTAATTTTGTAGTAATTTTATAATATTTAAATAATATTTTTATGTTTAAATAATACATTTTTTTATTTAATATAATTTTTAGGAATGGGAAGTTTAATTTATAGGGAATATGGGTAGATAGTCATTTTAAAATGTTGAAAAATGACTAATTTTTCACATATTGAATATATTTTAGGAGCGGGGTGTTGGGGTTATAGGGGGAAAAGGTCATTAGTAATTTAAAAATGTTGTTGAAAAATGACTATTTTTTCACAATTTGTTTATATTTTAGTAGCGGGATGTTGGATTTATAGGGGATAAGGGTGGGGAGTAATTGAAATATATTATGTTGACATTTTTTTTCTATTTAACGCTAAGAGTGGGATATTGGGTTTATAGGGGATATGGGGGGAATAATTTAAAAATATTGTGGGCGAAAAAACATGTTTTGATTTTTATAAAATTTTAGGAGTGATATATTGGGTTTATAGGGGATATCGGTGGTGAATAATTGAGGAATGTTTGGGTAAAAAAGAAGTTTTAAAAAATAAAATAAGAAATATATAATTATGAATAAAAAATATTAAAATGTAGTTTCTATAATGCGAAATATTTTATGTAAATTTTGTGAAATGTTTTTGTTTTTTAATAAAACAAAAAACTAATTTTGATAAATTTGTAATAATTTTTTTTAACATTTGATGAATAATTTAAAACATATTTTTAAATATTTATATATTTAAAAATTTTGTTGAGAATTTCTATTTATTAACATTTTTGACTTTTTTTAATCAAAAATGGTATTGTATTTTTTAAAACTAATAAAAATGTAATAATTTTTCCATTTATTTATTTATTTTGTCCTCGTACTGCCAAAACTCAAGATGGGATACCTCCAACCACTCCATGTCTACCTTTACCAGCCCTTGGAAGAGGCAAATGAGCTTGTAATAATGATTTTTTGGTTAAGAATATATTTTTGGTAGTGCGAAAAGATCAAAGTAGGGGGGGGTGTTTATTCAGTTCTTTTCTTGATTTTATTTGTATATGGAGTCGGAATAGTAAATTCTTTTAATTTATTATCCAGCACTTTCTGTGAGTTTACTCGGATTTGGAGTTGGAATAGTAAATTATTATGGTTTACTATCCAGCACTTTCCCCGAGTTTAGTTGCATTTGGAGTTGGAATACTAAATTATTATGGTTTACTCTCCAGCGCTTTCCTTGGGTTTACGTGGATTTGGAGTTGGAATAGTAAATCATTATGATTTACTATCCAACACTCTATCTGAGTTTACTTGGATTTGGAGTTGTAATAGTGAATTATTTTATTTATTATACAGCACTTTCCCTGAGTTTAGTTCGATTTGGAGTTGGAATAGTACATTATTGTGGTTTAGTATCCAGCACTTTCCCTGAGTTTAATTGGTGTTAGAGTTGGAATAGTAAATTATAATGGTTCACTATCCAGCACTTTCCTGGAGTTTAGTTGGATTTGTAATTGAAATAGTAAATTATGGTTTACTATCCAGCACTTTATCTGAGTTTACTTGGATTTGGAATAGTGAATTATTTTAGTTCATTATCCAGCACTTTTCGAGTTTAGTTGGATTTGGAGTCGAAACAGTAAATTATTATGGTTTACTATCTAGCACTTTATCTGAGTTTACTTGGATTTGGAATAGTGAATTATTTTAGTTCATTATCCAGCACTTTTCGAGTTTAGTTGGATTTGGAGTCGAAACAGTAAATTATTATGGTTTACTATCTAGCACTTTCCCAGAGTTTAGTTGGATTTGGAGTTGACATAGTAAATTATTATGGTTTATTCTCCAGCACTTTCCCTGAGTTTAGTTGGATTTGGAGTTGGAATAGTAAATTAATATGGTTTACTCTCCAGCACTCTATCTGAGTTTACTTGGATTTGGAGTTGTAATAGTGAATTATTTTATTAATCATACAGCACCTTCCCTGCGTTTAGTTTGATTTGTAGTTGGAATAGTAAATTATTATGGTTTACTATCCAGCACTTTCCCAGAGTTTAGTTGGATTTGAAGTTGGAATAGTAAATTATTATGGTTTATTATCCAGCACTTTTCCTGAGTTTAATTGGATTTGGAGTCAGAACAGTAAATTATTATGGTTTACTATCTAGCACTTTCCCAGAGTTTAGTTGGATTTGGAGTTGAAATAGTAAATTATTATGGTTTATTCTCCAGCACTTTCCCTGAGTTTAGTTGGATATGAAGTTGGAATAGTCAATTATTATGGTTTACTCCCCAGCACTTTCCTTGAGTTTTCGTGGATTTGGAGTTGGAATAGCAAATTATTATGGTTTACTATCCAACACTCTATCTGAGTTTACTTGGATTTGGAGTTGTAATCGTGAATTATTTTATTAATTATACAGTAAATTATTATGGTTTACTATTCAGAATTTTCCCCAGAGTTTAGTTGGATTTGAAGTTGGAATAGTAAATTATTATGGTTTATTATCCAGTACTTTCCCTGAGTTTAATTGGATTTGGAGTTGGAATAGTAAATTATTATGGTTCACTTTATCTGAGTTTACTTGGATTTGGAGTTGGAATCGTGAATTATTTTAATTTATCATCCAGCACTTTCCCTGGGTTTAGTTGGATTTGGAGTTGGACTATTAAATTATTATTGTGTAATATCCACCACTTTCCCTGAGTGTAGTTTGATTTGGAGTTGGAATAGTAATAGTAAATTATTATGGTTTACTATCCCTGAGATTATGTGCATTAGGAGTTGGAATAGTAAGTAATTATGGTTTACTATCTAGCACTTTCTTTGAGTTTACGTGGATTTGGGGTTGGAATAGTAAATTATTATTGTTAACTATCTAGCACTTTCCCTGAGACTATTTGTATTTGGAGTTCGAATAGTAAATTATTATGGTTTATTATAAGCAGTTTTGATGAATATAGTTATTTTTGTTGTTGGGATCGTAATGTTTTGGGGGGTATTATTCTGCTTTTTGTCAGAGTTTGGTTTATTTGGAAGTTAGTAATAGAATTTATTTATTATTTATAATGTATAATGTTTTGTACAGTCTTTCTGTATATTGTAATAAGTAAATAGATGTATGTTAGTTTTTATTTTCTATATTTCTTCATAGTAAAACATTTCTATTTCTATTCACAATTACATTATTTTCATTTTCTTTGGCTAGGAACTGTATTATAATATTGACATAACATAACATAAATATTGATGGTATTCACAATTTAATATAAAGTGTAACACATTTGAAACATTAATTTTTCATGTATAAATGTTAACCAAATAATAGTTTTATATATACATTTTTTTACAGTTTTGAAAAATAGTACACTTTTTGGTGGTATAGTCATGTACTGGTTAAGCAAAATCTTTTGAAATTGTTATTTATAAAACGTTTAATTTTTATTGTTTATTAGTTTTAGTACCAAAAAGTGAACATTTATATGCATTTTTAAAAACATTTCTATAATACATTTTATATAATTTTATTATTTTTGAAAAATTGTATATGTATTTGACAAGATTATATTTTATTATTTAGTATATTGAATATTATTTTTAATAAAAAATATTTAATATATTTAATCATTTACAATATTTTGAACAGAAATATTTTGTACAACATATATATTTGTTATTACATTTGTATATTTTTCGTATATTTACAGTGTATGAAAGAAACATATTTTAATATACATTAAATATTATATTTTAGTTTTTTGTATAATATAACAGTTAATTAATGTATATTAAAAAAAAAGAAATTCTAAACTATTTTCAGGTTTTTGAGGACTTCGTAATTAAGAGATTTGCGGCGTTGGATTTTTTTAGTACAGTTGTATTTTTGCATTTTTTTGGGGCTTTGTTATCCAATGGATTTGTATTTAATTGGTTTGCTGTGGATTTTATCGTTTTTGAGGATATTCTACTGTTACATAACTGTAAGTATTTTTTTTTTACTATGGGTGGGAAATGTATCTCTTTTTTCATTGTTTCTTTTTAAAAAAATATTACTGTTATGTCATATAATTTTGTGCTATATTTTAAATTTTAGTACATAATTATATTTATTAAATAAAAAAAATCTGTTTATATGTGTTATAGTTATAAGATTTAAATGATGCTTACTATTTTGTTTAGTTTAAAGAATTGATTTAGCAATTATGTCTAGGTTCTAGACCATGGGTATTTGGATACAACTTGGTTTTATGTTGCAGGTATTCATACATAGGGGCCGATTAGGATGGAGGATTTTCCGCCTCCTCTGGGCCGGCGGAAGCCACCTCCGGCCCGGAGGAGGCGGAAAATCCATTGCGGGCTCACCAAAGACCCACCGCCACATTATGATGGCTGGTGGGTCTTGGTTTCTGTCCGCTGCTTTTCCGCCGCGGTCGGATTACAACCGCGGCGGAAAAGCTCTCATTTGGCTGGCAGTGTCTATCAGACACCGCCGGCCAAATTAGGAAGCATTTGAAAACATGCTTTTCCGCGGCGGTTTTTCCGCCGTGGAAAAGCATGTGTACTTTTGATTTTGGGGGCCCGTTGCGGGCCCCCAGGGTGTTGGTGGGTGGGGGGTGCACATGGGGGGTACCTATGGTACCCCCCAGCATTTACATGCACAATGCGGCAGGCACCGCGCGGTGCCTGCCGCTTTGTGCATGTAAATGTTACACATGCACTTTTAACATTGTGGCGGGTGCTGCTTGAAGCAGCACCCGCCGCAATGTTAAATATCCAGGATGTGACCGCCAGGGTGGCGGTCACATCCTAATCGCACATGAGGGAACGCCGCAGCCCATGCGGACGTTCCCTCATACTCTGGGGTCGCGGACGGACTCAAGTCCGTCCGCGATCCTAATCGACCCCATAGTTTTAGTTTGTTTACTTAGTTTAGGGCCTATTTCACTTAGTGATTGCTCTAGTCTTAGTTATTGGTAGCTCTGTTCTTTTTTAATTGCTACAATGAGTTTGTGAAGTGTTGGTTATCTCCTTCCAATTGTGACTTTGAAGACATTATGCCATTCTTCCACCGTGTTTTTTTGTTATTTTTTTTAGCCACAGTATTGGTGTACACGTTCCACCAGGGGATCTGAAATTTAGGTTGTCTACAGTGCCCTGACCCAAGTAACCTTCCCACCTACGTGTCTCTGAAGTAGTCTAGGAAGGGACTTAATTTTGTTTCATTAGCTTGATGGAAAGGTCTTTCTATGAGTAAGTTGTAGAGTGATTGTCTCCTTCAGTAGTTAGGACATAAGCCAAGGCTATTCATTTTTTATTTTATTGGCAAAGTTGCTATTTATTGAATAATCTATGCCCAAACCACTATATGCCACTCCACTCTATGCCATGCAGTTCTACTCCACTCTACGACCCTTATACTCCACTTTATGACACTCTACACCCCTACACTCTATGACGCACTCCAATCTACAACACTCTTCTTTATGCCACTCTAGGACACTCAACTCCAGTGTAGTTAACTCCACAGCACTCTATGCAACTTTCTCTATGCCACACCATGCCACTTTACTCCACTTTGCTACTCTGCTCCAATCTACACTATTCCCCCAATCTATTCCACTTCACTCTGTGACACTTTACTCCACTCTATGCTACTCTACAACACTCCACTCTACATCACTCCACTCTATGGCACTCCACTCTATTACTCTATACTCCACTCCATGACACTCTACTCCCCTGCACTCTATGACACTCTATGCCACACAAACTCTACACCACTCTACTATGCTCTATTCCACTCTCTGACCCTCAGCTCTCTTTTATGCCACTTTACAAAACTGTACTCAACTCCACAACACTCTATGCAGCTCCCCCTTACCACTTCATGTCACTTTACTTCACTGTACTCTATGACACACTCCTCTGCATTACTCAACTCTATTCTATGCCACCCACTCTACCCCTCTCTAAAACACTTTACTCTACACCACTCGAGGACACTCAACTCTATGCCACACCACTCTATGCCACTTCACTCCACTCTACGAAACTATACTCCACCAAATGGCACTCTACACCCCTATACTCTACAACACTCTATTCCACTCCACTCTATTCTACTCTGTGCCACTCTACGACTCTCAACTTTCTTAGATTATACAACATAGTATTCAACCCTGCGACACTCCATTCCACTGTATGCCACTTCATACTAATCCACTCGACAACATGCCACTCCACTTCATGACACACCACTCCACTCTGACATGCTTCTCTACTCTACACCACTCAAGTCAAAGCTCTCCACTCTGACACCCTAAACCATGCCACTCTATGACACGCCACTCCACTCCACTCCACTCTACGACACACAACTCCACTCTACTCCATGCTACTCTACTCTACAACAATCTACTCCACTCTATGCCTCTCCAATCTACCCCACTCTATGACACACTGCTTCACCCCACTCTATGACATGCAACTCTGCTCTATTCATCAATCCGCTCTAAGACACTCCACTTCAATGGCTACGGAGAACCACGCCTCCGAGTAGCCTCAGGTGAGGCACCACTTCGCCCCCTGTGGTA